>NC_073249.2:192605000-193855000 GCF_029289425.2 Pan paniscus
TTAATGGAAATTAAAGAGACATGACAATTAAATGGGACGTGTGATCCTGGATTGAATCCTAGACCAGAAAAAAAAAAGTACCAGTGTTAAAATTTTAACAAGGTCTGTAGATGAGATAATAGTATCAGTGTTAATTTCTCAATTTTTGTAATTATATTATGGCTATGTAAAGAAAACGTCTTTGCTCTTAGAAAATATACATTAAAGTATTTCGTGGTAAAGGGATATTATATCAGTAACTTACTGTCAAATAGTTCAGAAAATAACAACATAAAAGAAAGAATGACAAAGCAAACATGGCAAAACGATAATAGGGAACCTGAGTGAACGGTATATAGGAGATCTTTGTATTATTTTTGCAACTTTTCTGTGTGTGTATTTGAAATTATTTAAAAATAAAATTTACCAAAAGAAAATATAATAAGAGTAGCATCCAATTCTGCATCCCTTAACCTGCTTTACTTTTCTGCAGGGCCCTTCTCACCACTGCCTATAGCATATGTTTTATTTAACTTTCACAGCAACCATACAAAGTAGGTACTATTATTGTTCTTTGCCTTTACAACTCTTTTTGCCTGAAAGGCTCTCCTCCCCAGGTATGTGATATAATTCCCTACGGTCTTTCTGGACTCCACTGAAATACCATTGATAATAGCAGCAATGTTAATTTCTTCCTTGACTAGGCTGCAAACTTCATGGGAGCAGACTTTGTTTCGTTCACTTCTAATTCCTCAGTGGCTTCAACAGTACCTGGCACAAAGTAGGCACTCAATAAATATGTGTTGAATGAAATATCTAGATGTTAGAGAAGGGTAAGCTTAAGAAGAACAGCAGGTGGTAGAATCAGACTTTGCATACAAGAAGAATGATTCTAGAACTACTAACTACTGTGCTCTTCTCGGGCTGCTTTTCCAGGCAACCCCCAGGTTTTCCCCATTTCAAGACAAGACCACTGTGGTAGTCAGCTTCCGATGTGGCTCCCAGTAACTCTCACCTCCTGGATTCATGCCTTTGTGTGTTCCCCTCTCCTGGGGCTGGACCTTGTAACTCACTTACAGCAAATAAAATATGACAAAAATGGTGGGGTGCCACTTCCATGATTACGTTATCTACAAAAAAGATTGTGCCTTCCATCTTGCTAGCAGACTCTTGCTGGCACGTTTTCTTGCCTTCTTGCTGCTATGTTGTGAGATGCTCCCTGGAGAGCAACAAGGAACAAGGCAAGGCCTCTAGCCAATAGCGTGAAAGAACTGAATCCTGCCAACAAACACAAGAGTACTCACTTTAGAAGCAGATCCTCCCCAGTCAAGCCTTCTAATAAGACTGCAGCCCTAGAAGACCCTTGGACTGCATCCTGTGAGAGACCCTAAAGCAAAGAAGCCAGATAAGCAATGCCCAAGAAACTGTGAGATCATAAGTGTTATTGTTTTACACTGATATGTCTTGGAGTAATTTGGGACACCAAGCAGTAGATAATTAACACTACAACCCTCTGCATCTCCATGGCACCTGGAAAACTATGATAGTAGAAACATTTCATAGTATATTTGTATCTCTCACCCTCCCCATCACCCATACTGTAAACTTTTTGGGCACAGTCTATGATGTGTTTACCATTTAATCTATGGTTAATGCCTATCTCATAGTTAGAGTTCAACAAATGCTTGTTAAAAATTATTGAGGACCAGGCACAGTGGCTCACGCCTGTAATCCCACGACTTTGGGAGACCGAGGTGGGTGGATAACGAGGTCAAGAGTTAGAGACCAGCCTGGCCAATATGGTCAAACCCTGTCTCTAATAAAAATACAAAAATTAGCCTGGTGTGGTGGTGTGTGCCCGTAGTCTCAGCTACTCAGGAGGCTGAGGCAGGAGAATTGCTTGAACCTGGGAGGCGGAGATTGCAGTGAGCCAAGATCATGCCACTCCACTCCAGCCTGGGCAACAGAATGAGACTCCATCTCAAAAAAAAAAAAATTATTGAGGAGTCTCTCATTAGAAATAAATTATAGTTGGGTTTATGCATTAACCTGTGAATTAGGTCAGTTCTGAGGATCTGATAAAGTTTTCAAATTTGCAAAACTCAGAAGCAGAACCTGAGCTGAGGGCACTTTACTGTGGCTCTGATCCTCTCAAGGCCCCATTTGGGTGGCCAGCTAGTCTCTACACAGTATCTCTATCTCAGCTACTTCAACATCATAATTCTTGAAAATAGTATTTGTAACACTAAACCACGTGAGAGGACAAAGTGACCTGCCCATCCACCTGTTCTAATTAATATACTTTTAAACCTTTCAAGGAAAACCATTTCTCCTCCTTTCTTTACACCACACAAAGATTTAGCCATAAAATTTCGGCTTAGAATAATCACATCCTGAATCAATGGCTTCTTTTTTGAGTTAAAAAAATTCCTCTAACATGTTCATTTTAATTTTAAAAATGCTATTTTAAATGGTAGGGAGCCTTTTAATTCTCCACTCTGGGTTATAAAAAAAAATAATAGATAGGGAGAAATGTGTTATTAAAGCTATTTTTCTTGGCGTTCTGGTAATTTAATAAACTGCTGAAGCTAAGCCTTAAGACTTTATGATGCAGCAAGAAGAGGACTTGTCTGTTGATTAATAGTTTTTGATCGTCCCCCACCCAGCCTCCCTGCTTCCTGGGGTGATTCCTGAAGGACAACAGGCAATTTCTGAAGAATGAAGAGGATTTGGAGAAACATTGTACAAAAATGTTTTGTCCAGGGAATGTTAATTTCCAGGAACATACACACACTCTTCTCTAAGGCTTGGTATGCTTGTGAACTGGTGGAGATGAGTCTCAGAAGATAACTCTTGGAGAGAATTCACTTCCACATTTGATAACTTCAGAGCATTCCACAAACCTTCAAAAGTTCCCATGTCAAGGTTATTGGAGAATATCTTAGTCTGCTTGGGCTGCCCTAACAAAATAGTATAGACTGGGTGGCTTAAATGACAAGAATTTATTTCTCACAGTTCTGAAGGCTGGGAAGACCAAGATCAAGGTGCCAGCAAGTAGGTTTTATTCTGAGGCCTCCTTTCTTGGCATGTAGGTGGCTTGATCTCGCTCTGTGCTCACATGACCTCTTCTTTGGGAGAGAGAGTAAGCTTTCTGTTGGCTCTTCCTATAAGGACACTAAACCCATCTAATCTAATAGGACCTAACAAGACTTCGTCCAATCCTAATTACCTCCATCGGTCCCATCTCTAGATACCATCACACTATGGGTGAAGACTTCAACATATAAGTTTTGGGAGGACACAAACCTTCAGTCTATAACTGAAGGTTTTCTAGTTATCAGGCCAGTTACTTGGCTTCAAACACATTCCCAGTGCTCCTGAAACTCTGTACGCCATATTTTTGCTTTGCCTTCTGGTTCCCTGTCAGGCTCTACCAATAAGGGGCACTAGAGGCTGGAGGAGGAAGAAGGGATTATTTGGTCCCATTTGGCTCCTATGCTGGTCAACATCAACCTAGCAATAGCAATTTTTTCCAATAGCAATAGTTACACCCAGTTTACCATTTTCCCAACACTTGCAAACTTGCAAAACCAGCCTCAATGTGCCTTCTCCTCAGAGAATGGGTCCCTACTCCATAAAGCCCTCCTGTGTGCCCAGAGACACTAACATCAGCCAAAGAGCCCCTGCTTCCCAGATCCAGACATCAGCTCCTCGAGGCTCCTCCTCCAGCCTTTTAAGTTTTAATCATTACACCCTCTTCTCTTTGGGCAGCAGCTGCTTCCTGCAGTTGCTACTTCTGCAATACCCTTGGAATTCTTTTTATGCCTTTTCAGCTTTTCAATACAGACCTAACCATTATATATATTAAATTCTTTCTATTGAAATAATTGAAGTCACTTCTGTCTCATGCCTGGGCCCTGACTGATAGTGGGGACTTGGCCCCATTTATTGGACAAAAAGATGCAATGCTGGAAAATATAGATAGGCCACCTTTGCATTCTCTAGGACTGTTTATCTCCTTGTAAAGTGAAGCAAATGACAAATATGTTTCATTTATGAGCTTGACCCCACCAAGTCAACATTATCTCTTTCTCCTTTTGGTAATGTCTGGACAATGTGTTTGTGGCAAGGAAAGCTTTCTTTGTTGAAGTCTTTCTTCTTTCTTGCAAGATAGTTAGCTCTGTGAGGGCAGAGCATATGACTGTTTACCTATGTAACTCAGCACCTAGACCAATGCCGGGTACAAGGGAGGCATTCAATAATTATCTACTAAATAATTGGATGAATAAATACAAAGATGGGTGAATGGAAGAATGGATGAATAAATGGATGGATGAACATTGCCTAATCTGAAGAACATCTGGTAGCAAAAAGAGGAAGGTCTTCTTGAAGGAATAGTGTTACTTCATTTTAAAATGTCAATTAGGGGTCGGACGCTGTGGCTCATGCCTATAATCCCAGCACTTTGGGAGGCCAAAGTGGGTGGGTCACAAGGTCAGGCAATCGAGACGATCCTGGCCAACATGGTGAAACCCCATCTCGACTAAAAATACAAAAATTAGCTGGGTGTGTGCCTGTAATCCCAGCTACTTGGGATGCTGAGGCAGGAGAATCGCTTGAACCAGGGAGTCGGAGGTTGCAGTGAGCCGTGAGCCGAGATTGCGCCACTGCACTCCAGCCTGGTGACAGAGCGAGACTCCATCTCAAAAAAAAAAAAAAGAAAGAAAAAAAAGAAACCCAAAATTACAGTAGCTTTTAAAAAGCATTCACTTTCCTCTCATGTAAACAAAACCTAGGGATAGGCACTCCCTTGTGGGAGGGTTGGTTTGGCCGTTCCACAATCTCAAAGGTACTAAGAGGCCCAGTTCCTTCTTGAGGTTGGTTGCTCTACCAACCTCATCATGAGGCCTCCACCTCCAGAAACCACACAGAACACTTCTGCTTACATCCCATTTGGCTGTAAGTAAGTCACATATTCTGGAAGGCCATGTGTCACTCTGAAAGTGGGGTTCCTTTACTAAGGAGAAAGAGGGAATGCATATTTGGTACCAATCGACAATCTCTGTAGTATGGAGGAACGTGTAACACAGGACTGAGGAAGTCCTCCCAAAGGAGGGAGGCTGGGAGAAGGATTTGAAGCCCTGGAGGAGGAGTTTGAAAGCTGAGAGCTGATTTCTCTGCTTCAGGTGACCTCTCCCTTTCTTATGGAGAATCCACCGCTGCTTCCCTGACCTCCTTGGCCCCTGCCTCCTACTTTCTTAAGACACCGGCTCATACTGGAAAATGACTCAGAAGTCTTAGTTGTCTGAAAATTTAATAGCCATGAACCATATGGTATAAGTTCCAACAAAGTTCATTCACTGCGGGCTGTGTTACGAGAAACAGGGAAGGACCAGGAAAAGTGGGTAAGAATGTTGGCTCACTGCATGACCTGAAACAAGATACTCACTGTGAACCTTAGTTTCTGCATCTGTAATAAATATATATCTCACAGGGTTATTATGAACATTAGATAATAAAGGTGATGTATATAGCACTGTGCCTGTTCCATTGTAAGTGCTTGATGATTAGTAGCTGGTATTATTTTATGAAGTATTTCTAGAACTCCCACAAAATGCTACTCCTCAACTTGCTTAAACTATATAAACACCACTGTTAGTGTTAAGGTTCACAAATAGGCTGGGCTCGGTGGCTCACACCTGTAATCCCAGCACTTTAGGAGGCCGAGATGGGTGGATCACCTGAGGTCAGGAGTTTGAGACCAGTCTGACCAATATGGGGAAACCCCATCTCTACTGAAAATACAAAAATTAACCAGGTGTGGTGGTGTGTGCTTATAGTCCTAGCTACTTGGCTGAGACAGGAGAATTGCTTGAACACGGGAGGTGGAGGTTGCAGTGAGCTGAGATCGTGCCACTGCACTCCAGCCTGGCGGACACAGCGAGACTCCTTCTAAAATAAAAAAGAGAGAGAGAAATTCACAAATAGAGTGTGTCCAGGAAGAAAACTGGAGGCTTACAACACGAAAACATGTCACATGGGAATTCACTGCAAGGACCAGGAATGTTAAAAGAGCAGACATAACTTGGCCTGGCACAGTGGCTCACGCCTGTAATCCCAGCACTTTGGGAGGCTGAGGCGGGCAGATCACGAGGTCAAGAGATCGAGACCATCCTGGCCACCATGGTGAAAACCTGTCTGTACTAAAATTACAAAAATTAGCTGGGTGTGGTGGCACACGCCTGTAGTCCCAGCTACTCGAAAGGCTGAGGCAGGAGAATCACCTGAACCCGAACCCGGGAGGCAGAGGTTGCAGTGAGCTGAGATTGCGCCACTGCACTCCAGCCTGGCAACAGAGCGAGACTCCAACTCAAAAAAAAAAAAAAAAAAAAGGAGCAGACATCACTTATCTGACCCTCTGAACTGGATTGGGTGATCCTGATATGTGCTCTCATAGCTCCCAGTGTGTGCCTTTGGTAACCTCATCACCTTTCATGGTGACTATGATTGAGTATCTGTGCTTAAAAATTCACAGGGCCAGGCACTGTGTCTGTCTTGCCCACTGCTGTATCCCTAAGGATACGTTTTCAGTGACTGTGCGCTGAATGCATCGGGTGGGGGAAGGTGGGTTTGAAGGAACCCAGAGAAGAGCTGAGAAGAGCTGGGAGTTTTCAGTCCCAACCAGACTTCATGACGCTGGATCAGGAAAAGCACTGAGGGTCCCTGTTCCCATTATTCTTCAACTATAACTATTTCTGGAATTCCCTGAGAGGTGAGCAGAGTCAGGGGTGAGCAATGTGTTGGAAAAGCATTGGCCATTGGCTCCAGGCCCCCCCTTCAACTAAATTGTCTCCATAAGAATTTCTTGAGAAAAAAGTTTCTAAGGACTTCTGAGAATCTGATTCTCAAACATCCTGGGATGAGAGCTGGGGCAGTGGGCTCTATCTGTGTCAGAAGGCAGTTTGAGGCCGGGCGCGGTGGCTCACACCTGTAGTCCCAGCACTTTGGGAGTCCAAGGCGGGCAGATCACAAGGTCAGGAGATGGAGACCCTCCTGGCTAACATGGTGAAACCCCGTCTCTACTAAAAATACAAAAAAATAGCCGGGCGTGGTGGCGGGCGCCTGTAGTCCCAGCTGCTGGGGAGGCTGAGGCAGGAGAATGTCGTGAACTCGGGAGGCGGAGCTTGCAGTGAGCCAAGATCGCGCCACTGCACTCCAGCCAGGGCGACAGAGCGAGGCTCCGTCTCAAAAAAAAAAAAAAAAGAAAGAAAGAAAGAAAAAAAAGAAGGTAGCTTGATACAATTCAACAAGCATTTTTGATACCTACCATGTGCCAAGCATCATATTAGTGTTCTACATGCAACTTCTCTCTCTTTTAAATAAATCTTTATTTTTATTAAAATAATGCATACACATAGTTTGAAAGCCAAACAGTGCTAAAAAGACTTACAAACAAGGCAGTGATTCCTGCACCGTCTTCCCCCACAAATCAATCCCCCTAAATCTCTTGGCTGTTTATCTTGGTGTTTATCTCCAGATGTCTAGATAATTATATGAATTCCACTATCTCTGGTATCATCCATTTTAGATATTACCTCCTGCCTTTCTATTATGATAAATGAGGATTTTAGCTCTATTCACACCCTCTCTGCACCTTCATCCTCCCACCGTGGTTATAAGTTATCACCATTTTTTGTTAAATCTATATTTGAACTTTTTATTGTTGTGACCAGGTAAATACTGTTCACTGCTGAGTTAATAACAATTGTTCCTTTTTTAATTTGAATTTATAGTCAAAGCTTCCCACCCCCACCAACTGCTATAAAACAACTCTTAATACAATTTTCCACAGAATCAACTCTGTCAGAATAATCTATCATTTTTTTTCTCCAGCCCTTCCCCAGCCCCCACTGATATGCCTCTCTTCTGGAGCTCACCAACTTCCTACTCACATCTGGACTGGTGGTGGTGGCTCTCAGAGGCCCTGTTTCATGGCTCCTGAGTGAAGGCATTCCTTTTCCGTCACCCCAGGAATCTCCTTAGCCTCCCTCCACATTGAATACCTGATTCCTGGATTCCATGTCTTCCTTCTTTGTTTACCCACTTGTCTCAGTGGAGTGCATCTTCCCTTAGCTTCCTGACAGATGTGCAGGGTGGTCAATTTTTTGAGACTTTTCATATCTGAAAACATCTTATTCTACCTTCACAGGGCAGAGTTTGGATTCAGAATTCTCGGTCGAAAATTATTTCCACTTGAAGTTCTGTTGCCTTTGTTTCAGGATGTTCTAGGTGCCAGTGTTACTGTTGAGAACTCTGATGCCATTTTGGTTCTTGAGCATTTGTATGTCAGTTGGTTTTTTGGGAAATTTTAGAATCTTGTCTTTATCCTTGCTCTTCTGAAATTTCATAGGGATAGTCTTCAATGTACATCTTCTTTCACTTTGCTGAGCACTTGTTTGGGCCTTTCAATCTGGGGGATTTTCTTTTATGTTTTTCATTAGTATTTCCATCCCCTTGATTTTCACTCTGTTGCCTAGAATGTCCCTTAGCCGGATATTGGTTCTCCTGGACTGGTCCTCTCATTTGCTTATCTTTTATCTCCTATAACCCACCCTTATGTCTTTATTCTCCTTTCATGAGATCTCTCTGATGTTAACTTCCAGCCCTTTCACTTAAAAAATTACATCAGCTATCATTGTTTTAATTTCCAAAAACACTTTCTTGTTCTGATTTTTAAAAATAAGCGTATGGCATATTGTCCTTATTTTAAAAATGTACTACCTTATCTCCCTTAGACTATTATGGTCTGTCTCTCCTTAGTTCCTTCTTATCTTTGATTTATTTCCTTCTTGGTGGAGACTGCTCTAAAAAGTTTATTGGAAGCTCTTTGTAAAAGGACATTAATCATAGGGTAATTTTCACTGGTACCTCCAAATGCCTTGGGGAAATTCAGCTTCCCTAGAGGACCTTCCAAACCTCTGCTTCTTGGTTAAAGCCTAGCTGCTGGCACTGAGGAGTGTATGTGTATTTCACTTGATTCCGATTTTCCATCTGGGGCCTCATCTCCACAGTCCTTATGCATGGTCTGTACCTTTCTCCTGAGAAAATGCCTCCTGTCTCCTACAGAACTGGCCATGGCCTTTGGCTTTGTGGGGCCAGGTTGCTTTCACCTCTTCCCAGCCCCACCTTCCATGGAGTCTAGCACCTGGCACCTCCAATTCCAGGACCATCAGGGCTCTGCAGGAGAAATGGCTAGCTTCTTGTTGATATTTCCTTTGGCAGGCATTTCCATGTGATCTTCCTCTGTTCTGCTAAGGAATTTACCTTTCCTCCATCCCATTTCTGCCTTTGTATATGGGATGGGATTGCCAACTTCTCCGAGTTTTATTGAGGATAGAGTTCATACAGGTTTACTTGTTCTTCTTGTTATTTGGGGGTAAGTTTCAAGAGAAGAGGAAAAGAAACATCTTTACTCCACCATCTTAAAGCCACAAGTCTATGTTAAATAGACAAAGTTTATATTAAGTCTACATTATCTTTTAATCCTCAAAATTCAAAGTTTATATTAAGTCTACATTATCTTTTAATCCTCACAACTCTTAATATGGCCAATCATGGAAAAGAGGTTTAGAGAAGTTAAGTTCTGTGCCCTAAGTCATAGTTGGAAAGCAGCTAAGAAGCCAAGTCTGGCCAAAGGCAAACCCATAATTTTTCTTTTACTGTCTCCTGTTTCCCAACATGCTGAGATCAAGGGAGGGTGGCAAATTATAGTCTAGCCTGGATCAATACCTAGAAGTACAATATAAGAAAGACCTTTGGGACAGACTGTTAACCAAGGCTATCAAGAAGAAACAAGAAATGCCCAAAGTAGGGTCCAGCATTGGGGAAGGGAGTTGAAGGACTTCCAGGGAATCCTAGACTTATGCCATGAAGAATGTAAGAAGGCATAAGTCTTGAGGGAACTTGGGAGAGAAATTGGTTTCCAGGGACCCAGAAAGAAAGACCAGTGAGGCCGATGGGGTTACACTGTGAGAGCAAAAGAAATGCTCCCGTGGGCACTGGACTTAGGCCCACCCTGAGACACTGGTGACTTCCAGACCCCCAGTCTCTCATTGCTATCTTGATTAGGACTCCTAATGTTCCCCAGACTGTCTCTTGCTGACCTCAGCCAGGGTGGGGTTCAAATTCCAGGTGAATAACCAGGTTGGTAATAGAGCAGGTCAGAACTGAGAATGCTGGTCCAACCTGGATGTGCATAGAGTATCTTTACATTATGCATAGTGCAAACAGTATCCTTACATTAATTCCTGTTTACACATGTTACATGGGTTTCATTTCATAGACCAACTCTGATCAGTGACAGCTGCCTGGGGCACCACAGGAAGAATGACTCTGTAGCTTTGTCCAAGCTCAGGGGGATAGAATGACAGAGCTGATTAGCGATGTCTGCCAACGGGGTGCAACAGAAGAGTTAAAGAATGTGTGCTGTCACAGATCCAGGCTGTCTCCTCTTCCCAGACTCATGTCCTCCATCAATGTGATCAAGTTGCTTTCAATGTCCTTATTCGAGTCATTGGTAAGAGTTGAACCAGACAGGTCTAAGGATGCCACCATTAGGTGCAGTTTTGACATTGACCTCTATCTTGGTACTGATGTACAATCATTGGATATAGTCTGCCACATTTAGCATCAATTTTGAAATTGTTTTCCAGGCTACATTTCCCAATCGTTTGTCCAAAAGAGACTTTTTATGGAAAACTTCCACTTGGGATAGGACAGAGTGCATTCCGTTTATGATGTCCCTTCCTGAGATGCATACACTGGGATGTTGAGAGGTGAGTGGATCACAGGGGAAAAGAGATAAGCCCTCTCACTTATGATCCCTGAGGTCCAATATTTAGATAGCAGCACTCTGAGGACTCCAGCCTGTGGTCTCCTTTCATGCCCTGAGTAAACGCTGAGTCTCGTGGGGAAAATGAGAGGTAAAGATTACGCAGAACACCACAAAAATAAACAGGCACACTCCATTTCAAGCAGCTCATACTTTTATCATAAAATACAAACTTTCTAAAATTAAGTGTCTTACTTCTATTTTACCAACAAAAACAAAAACAAAAATCACTCATGTTAGCTAAATACAGATGCATAAGTGGTTGAGCAAGCAAGTATGAATATGAGGGTCGTGTGTGTGTGTGTGTGTGTGTGTGTGTGTGTGTAGCTTGTGCCATGTGTGAGGAGGGCTATTTTTGTGTCAGTGTTGGCCAATAGATGAATCTGGTCTTGCTGTTTTGTCTGTGACCTTGCCTTTCCAAACTTCATACCAAGCTTTTGCAGAATCCAAAAATCAGAGCCCCTAGTCCTGATCCAAGGGCTAAGGGAGGAGAAGGGAGAAGAGGAGATCTAAAAGTTTCTGCCATTCCCACTGGAGGAAAAATAGGGGCTGTGCATCAAGGGCCCTCCGGATGTCGAGCCGAACCTGGAAGAGAGGGAGGGTGGAAGCCATGATGAGATTCCTAATGTTATCGGAGAGAATTAGAAAAATATATATATTAATTTTATGGTTGTCAGAAACAGTGAAGACCATGACAGGCTTGGAGGGTAAAGGCTTTGGCATAAGAAAGGCTTTGGCCCTGGGAAAGTAAAATATTAAAATAATACAATTAGAGGACAATCAAGCGCTTCTCCTTATGCTTACTTGGATCAGGAAGTCCCTGGGAGCCTGTAAAGATTGTTTCAATGGAGCCTACACTCTCTCCCTGCCCAAGACCCATAGAACAGGGACCCTCTCTGGACCTAAGCATCTTACCTGTATTCCTGTGACCACTCTACCTGCCTTAGAGGACCAGACATGTCCCTCAGGAAAATCTACAACATCAGAGAACTTAGAGGCAAGTCCAGCATAAGGTCTTCGGGGCTGGACAATCCCAGAGTTCCTCCTCCCCTTCCAGCACTAAGCTAAATCAGGCCCTTCACTCCATCCCTGACTCAGAAGTAAGCATTGAGACATCACTGAGTGCCTAGGGCTTTGCTAGACCCTCAGGGAAGGAAGAGTTAAGACGTGAGCCTCACCGTCTAAGAGCAGAAATGCACACGCCTCTCCTTTTCTCCCTGGCACACTCCTATCCATACTTCAAAATAGAGTTCAAAAGCCATCTCCTCTGTGAAGACTTCCCTGACCTCTCCAGATGGAATCATTTACTCACACTTCTGGAATCCTACTGTAATTTCTTCACCCATCTGCTCAGATACTTTGAATGAATGGGAACAGAACTCAATACAAATTACAGTAGAGCAAATGGCTAGACTTAATCTAATCCTGGGATTCTCAATCACTTTTCAGCTGGGCAGATGCATATTACAGAAGAGATTCACATTCATGGTACCCTTCTATGAATTGATGAAACAAAAAGCGGGGGCAGAGGAGGGAAGAAGCAATGGAAATAGACCACGGCATTCATTTGTAGTGCCTCAGCAGCTAACTCTGTCTCTTGCTCACTGAGTCTCCATAGGCAAGTTAGGCTGGGTTGTCTCACTAGCTTCTCACTAAAATAAGTGCCGAGAGAGCACAGACTTTACCTATTTCATATCATGTGCCCAGGACCTGACACAATGTGGGTGCCTCATAAGCAATCCATGCCAGCGGTAACCCCACCTCTGTTTCTCTCTTTCAGAAATCATATTGGAAGATCATTCAGAAATCGTAATGATGTTATTATAGGGATACCCTGCATTCCACTCTGACTTACAAAATAAAGGCTGTAACCCATACTTCAGTATTTAACAATTATCAGTAATCAACAATGATCATGACACAGCTCATATCTGATTGGCACACATGCAGCTAGGTCCTCCAGGTTGAGAACTTCTGATCAGATCAACGGCCACTGGCATGATCTAGACAGTATGTACGCTAGAGGGCCAGGAAGAGGAGCAATCTGTGTGGACAAGAGTTAACAAGTAATGCTTCCTGGAGGAGGAGGAGCTTGAGTTGCCTGTTGAGTAGGATGAACATATGTCCTGGTATGCCTGGGCCAGCCTCTATGTTGGTATTTCTGGCATAATTATTTTATAGTTTCATTTATTTGAAACAGAGTCTTACTCTGTCACCCAGGCTGGAGTGCAGTGGCATGATCTTGACTCACCGCAATCTCTGCTTCCCGGGTCCAAGCGATTCTTGTGCCTCATTCTCCCCAGTAGTTGGGACTACATGTGTGCACCATCACACCCGGCTAATTTTTTGTATTTTTGGTAGAGATGGGGTTTCACTGTGTTGGCCAGGCTGGTCTCAAACTCCTGACCTCAGGTGATCCACTTGCCTTGGCCTCCCAAAGTGCTGGGAATACAGTTGTGAGCCACCGTGTCTGGCCTGATATAATTATTATCTGTACTCCTTTTAACTCTCAAATTTATTCTTGCTTGGAAGATAAATTGTATGGTTATTCCACCCTGATGAATGTGTGCAAATTGACTTGGCAGAGGGGAGGGCTCTACTTCTTCCCTGAGGACATGGAAGCCTCTCACTCCTTCCTCTCTCCTTCACACAGTTTTGTCTCTTGATTCCACCTTTTCTGCTGACCATCCTTGTCTTCCACACTGAACTCTCTGCTTAGGCCCATGCATTCTCCCCAGCCAGGTGCAGCCTCACCTTGATCTTGTTCCATCAGCACCTCGCGTCACCACCCCAACACCAGCACTTCGTTCAGGAAGCACTTTCTTCACTTGGCTTCCTGCACTCCACTTTCCCATTTTTTTCCCCACCTCACTAGATAGTCCTACTTATTCACAGAATCTTTGCTGGTTCCTCCACATCTCCGCAGCCTCTACATGCTGGAAGTCTCAAGGCTCAGCCCTTGGATCTCTTCTCTTCTCTATACTTGTGTATTTTGGGCCATCTCATCCCATCCCATCCCATGCCTTGAAATATCATGTATATGCGAATGGCTCCCAAATGTATTACCAGCCCCAACCTCTCCCCTGAGTTCCAGACTCCTATATGCACCTACCTATCCATAGCTCCACCCATCTGTCTAATGACATTCTCAATTTTCACATGTCTAAGACTGACTCTTGGTAAACAGATCCTTACTGTAGTCATCATGACCTTGGTCGTTTTTTGTTTTTTGTTTGTTTGTTTTATTTTGTTTTGTTTTTGAGATGGAGTCTTGCTCTGTCACCCAGGCTGGAGTACAATGGCATGATCTCGGCTCACTGCAACCTCTGCCTCCCTGGCTCAAGCAATTCTCCTGCCTCAGCCTCCCGAGTAGCTGGGATTACAGGCACCCACGATTATGCCCAGCTAATTTGTGTATTTTTAGTAGAGATGGGGTTTTACCATCTTGGCCAGGCTGGTCTCGAACTCCTGACCTCAAGTGATCCACCCACCTTGGTCTCCCAAAGTGCTGGGATTACAGGCGTGAGCCACTGTGCCTGGCCCAATGACCTTAGTGTTTTGGCATTGCTGCTGCTCCAGTTGCACAAGTCAAAAACCAAGGAATTTGTTTGACTTTTCCCTTTCCCTCATCACACATTCAACCATCATCATGTCCCACCAATTCTATCAAGAAAATAACACATCACAGATCTTTTCACATGCCCACTTTCCCAGGGTCACTGCCTTTATCCATCCCACCAATGCCTCTTGCTCAACTATAAAGCTCTAGCCTACTCCCCTGCCTCAGCTCTTACCCTCATAGTCCATTCTTCAGACATTGACCAATGTGATCTGTTTTATATAGAAGATTAGAACATGTCCTCATCAATTTAAAAGCCTACATGGTTTTCCACTGCTCCTGAAACAAGACTTCTAGCCATGCCTACCAGGCCCTGTCTAGTCTGGCCCTGGCTACCTCTTATTTTAATTCCATGCACTCCCTCCCTCACTGTTTGTGCTGCAGCCACAGGTTCCCACCTCGGAGCCCTTGCACTTTCTATTATTTCTGCCCAGAGGCTCATCCCCGAAATGTATGTGTGGTTCATTCTCTCATCTCATTTAGATCTTGGCTCAAGAGGCTGCCCTTGATTCTTCTCCCGACCCCAACCCATATCCTGAGGACCTGGCCTTGCATGCTTGCCTGTTTATCTCCTTATTGTCCATTTCTCCTTCTAGAATGAAAGCTCCTTAAGAGAAGGAAAATCTTTTTCTCGTTCACTTCATTATCCCTGGTGTCTACAACAGTGCCAGGCACATACAAGGTGCTGGATCAATATTTTTTGAATGAACAGATCATCCCCTCTGGGTACTCAGGCTTGCACTGCTTACATTATTTTTCTGACCTCATGGTCCTGGTCTCCCCAGTCTCTCAGAATGCCAATCCACCCTGCTCCTTCTCCTCATCCTCCTCTTTGCCTCCACTGTCTCTGGCTTTCCCCAGGCTGTCTCTCACTTCTCAGGCTGCTCCTTCCTCGGGCTGCCTTCCCTCTCCTCCAACCTCTGCAGACCTGTGGAGACCAGGTCTCAACCTTCTGGTCTCACAGCTCCCGGTCGGTGGTTCCCAAAAGCTGACTGAGGAGACATTGAGACCACCCTCCCTCCCAGACACAGCCAGGGCTATCTCCTACAGCAAGTCTATCTTCCCAGAGCCCAGAGTCACAGCACAGAATGTGGGAAGTTGGCCAACCTGCAGGGGGCTTGTCTGGGTCTCTATTCTCACCTCCAGGGGATGATAATCTGTCCCATAGGCCCCTAGAGCCACCTCTAGACCACACCCTATCCTGCTTCCTCTTTCTCTTACTTCCAGCCCATCAATTCACTCTGATGTGCATAAATCTTCCCTGGATCCCCAGGCCTAGCAGTCCAAAGCCTTTCATAATCCAGTCTCAACCTCCCTTTTCCAATCCTATTTTCCACCTTTTTCAGAGACAAATCTAATGCTTCAGCCAGACTCCTTTATTCCCCAGGCCTCCAGCTTGCCACTTGCTTTCCCATCTGAGGGCCTTGCTCCTCCTGCCTGGAATGCCCTCCTCCCAGCGCTGCTCACTGGAACCTCCCCCGCTGCAGGGATTCTGCCTCTGTCCTCGGGCCACTTTGATGGTTTTCACTTTGCCAGGGCACTAACATTGTTGTGCCCACATTTCATCTGCTCTCAGTTCTCTGAAGGGAAGAAGCATGTCCTATTCATCTATAGGTCCCCTGCAGGCTAAATTCAAATTAACTACATGTGTTAACACAGCGTTTCCCAGGGTGTGTTAGGTAGAACACACCATGATATACTCTACAAGAGAAAGGAAGAGAAAGGGAGGGAGAAAGGAAAAGAGGGAGGGAGGGAGGAAAGAAGGAAGGAAGGAAGGAAGGAAGGAAGGAAGGAAGGAAGGAAGGAAGGAAGGAAATTTTTTTTAAAAGGATGTGGATGCTCGGCATGGTGGCTTATGGCTGTAATCCCAGCACTTTGGGAGGCCGAGGCAGGCAGATTACCTGAGGTCAGGAGTTTGAGACCAGCCTGGCCAACATGGTGAAACCCCGTCTCTACTAAAAATACAAAAATTAGCTGGGTGTGGTGGTGGACGCCTGTAATCCCAGCTACTCGGAAGGCTGAGGCGAGATAATCGCTTGAACCTGGGAGGCGGAGATTGCAGTGAGCCGAGATCACGCCATTGCACTCCAGCCTGGGCAACAAGGGTGAAACTCCATCTCAAAAAAATAATAATAATAAAATAAAAAAATAAAAGGGTGTGGATTTCATGTTTAAATAATACTATCGACTACCTTCTTGAACATTCTCCATGCACCCTAGGAAATTAAATGATCTGAGAATTCCAACAGTTAAGAAATCTGTTTATCTCTGTTTCCCACAGCTTTTCCCGAACAGATCTGACTACTGAAACCACTTGCTGCATTTATCCCTTTCAACAAGCTATTTGGAGAAAATACTGATTGAAAGGATGAGAGTTTGGGGACATGGGTCAGCACTGCAGGGAAGGTTCTGTGATGGGGAGGTTCTGTGATGGGGAGGTGGAAGGATGGGAATCACTGTCAGGCTGGGAAGGTTGGCCTTAATCCTATAAAGTGAGTTTCTCAAACCCAGGCACCCATTCCCCAGGGTGTGCCCGGGAGACTGGGATTCCCAGGAATGACAGGGCACCACCTGCCCCTTGGAGCATCCATATTAGTGGAAGGTTTGGTGGGTGGGAATGAATGGCTATGTATTATTATATTAAAACAAACACAAATTTATGACTCAACAGCATGCACAATTGTAGTAGAATTTTCAGCCAGAATGTTGAGTTTGTGCTGGCTGTTTGCTGTTAAGCCTTCAGACTGTACCAGGAAGTAGGAGCTCCTTGCCTCTGCAGTTTGTGGAACTTGGTGGAAAAGTGTGGGCAGCCCTAATAAGCAGTCGAAGGCTCTTCCGCAGGGCCCATCACAAAGTCAATGGGATGTTCGGGAGATTAGCCTGGCAAGGAGATCAGGGTGCGGACAGTGGGAGGTGAGAGCTCTAAGGAGATTAGCTGGCCATGTCCTGTTGTAACCAAGCACATGGGTAAAGGCAAATGCATCGTTGCACCAACTGCCCCTGCCTATGGAGTAGGGTATCCATATGTTATGGACCGTGCAGTTGCATTTCTGCAACCAGACCTGAAATGCACCTACAAAAGGGGCCCACCAGGCCCCAGACCCTCTTCATCTCTGCACCAGGTCCCTCCAGGACCCACACAACCACCGGCCACAGGTACAGGGCCCATCCCACCCCACAGCCATGGAACACACATACCAAGAAAGCTCTGGTAAGCCCACCCAACTTGCCCCCGTTCCCACCAGCTTTCTGGATACCCTTAGGCTCCCAGTGTGGGCTGACTCACCCATATCCTTGGGGAAAGAGGTACTGCAGTCCGTCTCCTGCCATTGGGGGAGGGTCTCGGGGGTTGGCAGACATCTTTGGAGGTGTCCTCTGAGGGTAGGGATAATTGGGCTGGACAAAAGGGATGTAGCTCAGCAGTGGGGTGTAGGAAGAGTGGAAGATCTGCTGTCCCATCTGCTGTGGGTTGTATGGCGTCACCTGCATGTCACAGAGAAGAGAGGGGTGAGGTCACCATTCCCCAGCCCAACTCCAACCCCAGCCACCTGCCCCCAGTCTCAGCCCCTGTGCCCCTCAGTCACTGTTGGGTACACAGAAGGCAACATGTTGGAATGGAGAAAGCCTAGGGCTCAACTTATGTAGTGAGCCTGGCAAGTTACCTAATTTATCTGAGCCTCAGTTTCCCCATCTGCAAAATGGGAAAATACTATCTACGTTGTTAGTGGGGATAGAGTCAGGTGATACAAGTAGAGAGACAGGCATATAGTAAATAGCAAATCAATATTATTTCCATTCTCTTCCCTGTTTGCCTAGCTTTTCCCTCTGTCAATAACCATTTCAAAAGCTCCTTGTTTATTTTTAAGGCTTTCATTATCCCCAAAAAGCTGTTATGATTTACACAGCTCTAGCTTCTATCTCTCTTGAGATCCTTTCAACAGATTCCAAGTCCGAGACAGCCCTACCCAGTGGAAAGTCCTGGGATGGCAGCAATGTCCTACATCTGTGCCGTGTGACATGGAAGCCACCGGCCACACACGACAATTGAGCATTTGAAATGTGGCTCATGGGCATGAGGAACTGAGTTTTGAATTATACTTAATTTTAGCTAATTTAAATAGCCACACATAGCTGGTGGCTGCCATAGTAGACAGTGTGAGTCTAGGAGGAAGGGCAAAAAAAGGCAATGGGGTTGAGCACAAACTCTAGGGAAATACAGGAATTCAGTGGTGCTTCCGAGATTGCCCGTGATGAACTCCGACCTAGAACTGGGGCTCCCACCATCTTGCCGTGACAAGGAAGAGACCTCATCCATCTTGTTGACCACTATCTCCCCAGCCCTAAGACAGTGCCTGGGACACAGTCACTGCTTAACAAACATATGTTAAATGAATGAATGCAAGAAAGGGAAAGAGAGGAAAGCAAAGACGGGCAGAAGGAAGGAGGGAGGAAAGAAAAGACCACTAAAGCATCTGCTTGAATACCTAAATGATGGGGGGCTCATTACCTTATGAGCACTACATTCCACTACTGACAGCTCCAAATATCAGAAAACATTTTCTCATATGGAGCTGATGTCTATCCTCTTGTGTACTGAGGGGAGTATCAGTTAGAATTTGAAGAAACTTCTGAATTTCCACTTTAATAGCAAGTCTGGGGTCCAAGTGCTCAGGAATCAGGCACTCTGACAGCCCTCTCTCACCCCATACACCCTTATCTAAAAAATAATCCACAAAGGGGGCTGGGTGCATTGGCTCACGCCTGTAACCGAGCACTTTGGGAGGACGAGGTGGGCGGATCACAAGGTCAGGAGTTTGAGACCAGCCTGGCCAATATGGTGAAACCCTGTCTCTACCAAAAATACAACAATTAGTCAGGCGTGGTGGTACATGCCTGTAGTCCCAGCTACTCGGGAGGCTGAGGCAGGAGAATTGCTTGAACCTAGGAGGCGGAGGTTGCAGTGAGCCAAGATTGTGCCACTGCACTCCAGCCTGGGCAACAGAGCGAGACGCCATCTAAAAAAAAAAAAAAAAAAATCCACAAAGGCTAGCACTCATTGACTGCTTAAAATGTGCCCGGCCCTTCACATGGATGCTGTCGTTAAAACTCCAGAAAGCCCTGTGAGGTAGGGCCATTATTATTTCCAGTTTGGAAGCAGGAAATCTGAGGTTCAGAGAAGTGAAGCAACTTTCTCAGTGTTTCCAGCGTCTGAGTTGTGGTCAGAACCCCAGCAGGGTAAGCCCGGAGCCTATACCTTGTTTCTCACTAGCCTCTCTATGCTGTGTCCTCTTTGGAAACCTGAGTCCTCCCTCCCGGTTCTCCCCAACGTTCTCCAGTGGAGATGTGGGGCCTGGTGATGCTGGGCGCAGGCACCAAATCCCAAGGTGATGAGCTAAATAAAGGTCAGAACATGCCAAGAGCACCTCGCAGGTCAGATGGGAGTCATGACCCTATGGGTCAGCATGGCAGAAAGTACCCCTGTCCTCATGGGGGAGGAAGTGCCTGGACCTGGGAGGGGATTGAAGTGGAGGAGGCAGGTCCTAGAGTTCACACAGTGTTATAAAAAATGTGCCCCTGATTCCATGTATCTGATGAAACTATAAAGTAGAGCTTTGTAGCCTGCTCTGGAGCCATCTCCAAATATAATCCTCACTGACAAAAGCAATGGAACAGTGTGCCCAGAATGCCGCATTTATTTAAAAATGTTTATATAAATAGATATTCCCGGGAAAATATGTAAAAAACCATTAAACAGTGATTGCCTCCAAGTTTTAAAATTTTTTACCATGTTTTTATATTACTTTTTTCAAATACATACACATGCATGCATGCATACACATACACATAATTATCTAAAAATATTCTCTCTGGAGCCAGGTGGACGATATTCCTGTTCAAGGGGTGGAGGCAATGGGGCTGAGATTCCCTGACCCAGATCATCTCTCATCCCAGATTCATCTCAGGATGCAAGGGTTCCTGCTGCTGAGAGATCAGTGCTGGCCCGGGTAACAAGGCTCCCTACCCCTGCAGGCTCTTCCCTACCCTCCCGAACATTCTAACACATTTCAGGTCAGAGGTGCGGTTTGCACGGAGGGTGGGGCTCCCTGGGGAGACAGGAGAGGCAGAGGTTGTATGATTTGGAGTGTGGGGGTGTCCACATTTGTGTGGAGGAGCAAGGCCAGCCTGGGGCTATGGCAGGCTGGGTGTTGGTGCCCTCTGCTCCTCCATTCTAAGCTCCTTTCCTCACACCCCCATCCCTGCCCCAAGACTCAATACCCCTCAATGTGCTTCTGTATCTATTTGTGTCCCTGGGCTCCTGCAGCTTGGTGGCATGTGTACAACTATACCTGTGTTTCTATCTGCGTGTGTGTGTGTGTGTGTGTGTTTGCATTTCTCTTTCTGCTGCTTTATTTTCAGGCAGTATTATTGTGCATCTAGGTACAAGATGTAGTAAAGCGTGGTCATTGGAGTGCCAGCCTGCCAAAGGTCAAACCTTAATTATTGTCCCACAGATATTTATCCTGACCTACCCATGAAAGTAGTGTTGCCAGATTTAGCAAATAAAAATACAGGACACCCAGTTACATTCAAATTTCAGATAACTAATACATATTTTTAGCATAAGTATATCCTGTGCACTATTTGGGACATACTTACACTACACATTTTTTCCTTGTTTATCTGAAATTCAGATTTAACTGGGTGTCCTGGATTTTAACTGGCAGCCCTGCATGGGAAGAATATGACTCCTCAGTCTCACTGATGCTGAGCAAAGCCATGTCGTTTGCGTTGGCCAGCGGAAGGTGGGTGGAAGTTCCCACGGACAGGTCTGAGTTGAGGATTTCAGAGGCATCACGTGTTTCTGCTTGCCCTGTTGGGCTCTTGCCATCCACCGTGGAAAGAGCAAGAGGTACTGAATCTTCAGCAGAGGCCCAGGAGAGGCACGTGGAACCCACCTAAACCTGATCCACAGCCCAGCTCAGCCAGCCCATAGACCCGAGCAAGAAATTAATATTCATTGTTGAAAGTCCCCGAGATGTGGTGGTTATGTATTGCCACAGCAACACCTAATTTGTATGTTCCCAAGTAACTTTATTACTTTGGGCAAGTTACTTACTTAATCTCTCTGTGCTTGGGTTTCCTCATCTATAACTACCTCACAGGGTAATTTTGAAGGCTAAATTAGTTAGTGCAGACACAGTCCTTATGGACAGGCCCAGCACACAGGAAGGGCTCCGTTAAGTGCCCAGTGTTGTCACTTAAGTGACAACATTAAGT
The DNA here is from genome assembly GCF_029289425.2 of Pan paniscus. Lineage (NCBI taxonomy): Eukaryota > Metazoa > Chordata > Mammalia > Primates > Hominidae > Pan > Pan paniscus. The sequence continues at coordinate 192,626,768 of NC_073249.2, forward strand.
GCCCAGGTTTGTGTTTTCCACACGCATGCCGGTATGTGAGTCTGTACTCCAGAGCCAATGGTGGGCCAGGTGTCTGGTCACCAGCTGGAAAAGGAGGAGGGAGCAGATGCACCCTCTGACCCAAAGGCCTTCATGGACCCAGGACAGAGGAGGAGAGATCGTCTACTCACCTGTTGGGAGTAACATCCCAGCTGGGGGTGCAAAGCCTGCTGATAGGGCATCCTCGCTGCCTGCTGTGGGTACAGGCCCTGGGGAGAAACAGAGGCTCAGTATGGCCAGGCAAGGGGTTTCCTGCCAGAAGGCAGCAGCTACTCAGCTCAGTCCCCAGACAGGGCTGAGTTTGTCCCATCACATTGCTGACCAGACCCATGGGCTGTCTGAGGCCAGCTGGAACCAGGCCAGGAGAAGCAGGACTCACACCACACAGGAAGCCCCTCTTAGGCAGCCTTCACAGCCTTTCTGATGAGTGTGGGAGACAGGAGCTTCAGGAGCCTGACTGCCTCCTGAGTCCCAGATCTGTGTTTTAGTGGCTGTGTGACCTTGGGCAAATCACATCTCTGAGCCTCTTTTTCCTTCTCTAAAAAATTGCATGTGCTCAGGCCTGCAAAGCCTATGAAGGTAGCCACATTATCTTTGTTGCTGTCCACACAACTTTTCTAAATGCCTTCCCCTAATCCCATACCTGCCCCCTGAAGACACAAGGTGTCTATGCACGTCTCTACGTGTGTGTGTTGGTTTGCATCCATGTTAAATACACCTGCATGTGTGTTTACATTTGTGTCTATGCAGCTGTGTATTTCTGTGTACAAATATACAACTGTGAACCCAGGTGTGTTAGTGTTGCTGTGTATCTATGTGCCCATCCATATACCTGTGTCTGTAGCTTACAGAGAGGGGCACTGTGAGGGTGAAAGTGTTAATACATCTAAAGAGCTCAGAACAGTGCCCAGCACATAGTAAGGACTCAATGTTCCGTGTGTTTGTCATCCATCACTGCCTCCTCCCTTAAACAGCTTTCTGGCAGTTCAGCCAGATGGGAAATTGACATTTTACTCACAATTCTGTTTTGGGGTGCTCATGTGTCCACACACAGATGTAAGACACACACACACACACACACACACCCCGCAGAACTGCTGCTGTGGCAGTGGTCGGTTCTAGTCTCAGACTCTGCCTCCACCTGTCAATCCCGAGTTTTCCCTTAAGATGAGGCTCAAAACCCAAAGTACCCCTCAGCCCAGGACATCTTCTCAGAAGATCTGCTGCCCGAGAGGCTGCCTCCATTCTCGGCTCAGCTTGTGCCAATGACCAAAGTGTTGATGATGGCTGACCCTACACCCTTGAGGGTTCCCTCATGGCCTGTGGACTTTCTGATATGGAGTCTGCAAGTAGGTCTCCCTGCTCTCCTCCTGCTCCATCTTCCACGTCCCCAAGAGTGTACCTCTTCTCAGAGCCCCTCCTTGCTCTCTGCTCCCATGCAGGGGACACTCCTGACATTCCTGTGCTCAGGCCCCTCCCACTTTTGTCCACTCCTTCACCTGAAACCACTCACCTGCTCCCCTTTACTCCAAGCCCTACAGCCCAGGGCAGCCTCGCTCTCCTGTTATGACCACTGCCCGGTCCCTGCAACCCCAGCCTCTGCCTGAACCTGGACAGAGAAGTCAGACTGATGGGGTTGCCTTACCTGTTCTCAGCCCTCCATGAGCTCCAAGGCCACTAGGCAGGTTGCTAAGTGTCCCTCCTCTGTTTCGCCCCCTCCTCTGATCCCTGTTAACACTCATCTCTGCTTTCTACAGGCAGTCGTGTGCCTGCCTATTTCTGTTTATATGTGTGTGCATCAAACATGCATGTATATCGTTTGTGTGCAATTGTGTGTGTGCACGGCGTCATACACAAAGATCTCTGCTAGGAGCATTCCATGTCACCATTTTTGAGACTCATCGTGCCCTCTTAGAGGGTGACCAGAGCTATGCCTCCAGACTGCAGAGCTTAAGTTGCAGCAGCTGAGCTTCCCTATGGGACTCTTTCATCTTCCCTCTGCCTCTTTTTCATCATCTTCTCCCTCAGGTACAGCACTGAGCAGTCTCCAGAATGCCCAGCATGGGCCATGCCATCCACCCCTCACAGGAGCCCATACAGTAGGGACAGCAGAGGGCTTAAGCTGGTGGCCCTGGTCCTCCTGGGAGCACCAGGGAGGAAGGTGCCCCTTGCTTTCTACAGCCAACTTCCCCAGCCTCCACCATCCCACACCTGCTTGTGCCAGGCTGCCCTAGGCTCTGTGGATGGCAAACAGCTGCCCACCGCTGCTCAGTCCCAGGGCGGATTCTCAGGAGATGGTGCCACACTCATGAGTTAGAAAACACTGCATGACTTCAACAACATTTCTAGTTGTTAGAATTGCAAGTTTGTAACATCACAGGCAAGGGTAAATAAACATTCACTGTTGTTTGCTTAAGCCATGGCCCCTTCCCACGCACCCTCCCTCCTTAATTGGGAGCAGAGTTCCTTTATGCCAAGTAGCCCAGGAGCCTCTGAAGCTCCTCGGTGTTGGGGACTTTGTCTTCCACATCTCTGAGTCCTCCCACCACAGAGCTCTGAGTAAATTGGATTTGGGACCTTATCTTTATTCCCAATGCTAAGCAGGGAAAAGACCAGGCTAGACTGTTCCCCATTTCTCCTCTCTGTCCCCTTAAGGTCTGTGGAGCTCTCTGACCCCATTTCCTTGGAAGATCGAGGCTGAATAATAATAAAAACCAACATCTGTGTCACAGCTTAAATTTTACAGAGTCTTTACCCTTCCATGGACTCAATTAATCCTTACAACCATATCAGTAGCTACTGCTGCTGCTGCTGCAATTATTATGAACCCATTTCACAAATGAGGAACCATGGCTCTGAGCAGCTAACCAGCCTAAGGCCTAACTTGGAAGCAGCAGAACCTTTAAAGTCAAGTCTACTGATTTCAAAACCTGCCTGCTATTATCTCAGGCCCCTTGATCAGCTGTGTTGAAGCTGGACAGCATTGTGAGATCACAGAAGCTGGGAGAAGGTAAATTATGCTGTCCTTCCTTATTACCTGGGAGGACCAATGCCTTCCACAGCCAACTTCAGCTGGGCCCATTCAGTGCTTAAACTGTCTCAAAGAACCCAGCAGGCCTTACCAGCCAGGGTCCTTCTGCTGCTTCTGCTCAGAAGCCCAGGAACCTCATAGTCAGCCCTATGATGCTAAAGACAGAGGACCGTCATGCTCAGAAAATATGTCCAAATCTCACCCACTCCAAAAAGTCAGAAGAAATTAACATAGCAAAGAGATGCTATCCCCACTTAATAAAGCAAACCATTGCAAATTAGTTTTACATGGTGAGCTCTGTGAGGGCATTTTAGAGTGAATCGACTTGTACTAAATGAATTATGCAGTTGTTTCCCCTTTAGAGGTGGAGATGCATAGAGCTGATCTCTGGTTTATTCCTGAACTTGCATTAGACTCCAAGCTTTTCTTAGTCGTCATTTTTTTTTTTTAGAGACAGGGTTTCACTATATTGTTCAGGCTAGTCTTGAACTCCTGAGCTCAAGCAATTCTCCTATCTCAGCCTCTGGTGTAGGCTGGGACTCCAGGCACATGCCACCACACCTGACTTTAGTCATCTTTGAATCCCTCCACTAGAACAATGCTCAGCCTCTAGTAGGCTTGTAGGGAGAAACGGTTTTCAAAATTACTTAAATTAATGAGAAAATAAATACATAGAAATGAGTAAATCGTGAGTAGGTGAGTAAATGAATAGTGAATAGGCACACAAAAATGAAAGGGTAGAATCATATTGGTAAAGGAGTCAGCAAATCAATGAACAGGACATTTCAAGACCTGTGTAAGGACAACAGACTACTGATATGAACAGGTCAACGACAATAGACTACTAATATGAAACTGGTCCACTTCAGCTTCCTTCTTAGGTCACCTTTCATCACAACCTCTCACCTCCACAGTGGGGTGTGAGCTTTCCCTCCCTGGGGAGGGGACGGGTACTTGTTCTCTTTAGCAAACACACACACAAACAAAAAGCTTGAAAACAAAACAGAGAGAGACTTTGCTAAGTTCCTTTAAGATTCAGAAACTAAGCCTGGTGGACCAGCTTGAAGAGTCTTTATATGCAGAAGAGCCAATCCCCTTTCCCAATAGGACATAAGGTTTGTGCTGTGTTGAAAGGGAAAGAATGACATAGGGTTCCTAGGAGTGGAGAGGGGGGAAGGGACATAGCAACAGGACAAGCCGAGTTGGAAGTATTTCCTTCTTTGCTTTCTCACTGCAGGCTGTGCTGGGCCAGGCTGGGGCAGCAAATTGCCAAGGTCCTGGGTGCACAAATTTGAGTTCCTGCCCTTCCCCATACAATGACATACAATTCTGGAGAGAAGCCAGTGCGAGGAACAGAAGACAGAAATCTTAGGCATGGAGAATCTTTCCTGAAAAAATTGAGTTCTACCTAAAGGGACTATTTAAGTTATTGGATTGGGCTAAGGCTTAAACCAGAGTGGACATTTATTTAATTTTTCCCTCCTTCTACCCAGTGGGCGGCAGCTCTTAAGGGATATTAAGTTAAATCGACAAAATAAAGAAACTACATTTTCCCTGCATAAATAAGTTCTGTGAGTAGAATTTCCAGCCCTGCTACAGGTGCTTCACTGTCCCTTTGTGTCTGGCCATTGATTTTCTCCTTTAGCTATGATCCCAAGAACAAGAATGTGTGCCAAGCCACCTTGGTTGGTACAAAGCTAAGACTGCTTGGTGTAGTTTAAGTAAGGTGGCCATATACACTCATTCCACGGTATCCTCAGAGGACTGGTTCCAGGGCCACCCTCCCTCCCCTGCCCTGTGGATACCAAAATCTGAGGATGCTCAAGTCCCTGATATAAAATGACATACAAAGATGCTCAAGTCTCTGATATAAAATGGCATTTGAGGGCCGGGTGCGGTGGCTCACCCCTGTACTCCCAGCTCTTTGGGAGGTGGAAAGCAGGTGGATCACATGAGGCGGGGAGTTCAAGACCAGCCTGGCCAACATGGTGAAACCCAGTCTCTACTAAAAATACAAAAATTAGCGCACATACCAGTAATCCCAGCTACTTGGGAGGCTGAGGTAGGAGAATCGCTTCAACCTGGGAGGCAGAGGTTGCAGTGAGCCAAGGTCATGCCACTGCACTCCAGCCTGGGCGATAGAGTGAGACTCTGTCGCAAATAAAATAAAATGGCATATGAGGATGATCTAGTCCCTGATATACAATGACATATAAAGATGTTCAAGTGCCTGATATAAAATGGCATATGAGGATGCTCAAGTCCCTAATATAAAATGGCATAGTATTTGCATGTAGCTTATGCACATGCTCCTGTATCCTTTAATCTCTAGATTACTAACAATGCCTAATAATGTACTATGTAAATAGTTATTATACTGTATTATCTTTTACTCGCATTATTTTTTGTTGTTGTATTTTGTTGTTGTTGTTGTTGTTTTCTTCTTCAAGTAGTTTCCATCCAAGATTGGTTGAATCTGTGGATTTGGAACCCATGGATACAGAGGGCTGACTGTAATTTGTTGTCCAAACCAGGACACTTGAGAGTGAAAAGGGATGCCATTCATATTATTCTGAAACAGAAGACCTAAATTGGGACTGTCCCAAATAATCTGGGATATATGTCATCCAACTTCAAAGGAAGTCACAGGAGAGAGGTGGGAAACAAGGACTGTGACATCATCTTCTCCTGGGAGCCCAAGCACTTAACCAGCCACAACTAGCAAAGAGACTCTGCAATAAAGAGCACAGTGTGAACTGGAATTCGGACAATGGAAAGTTAGGACTAAATATACATATGTGTGTGTGTGTGGAGGTGTGCTCACGCATGCACATGAACCAAGGGGTAGATCTGATGTGACTACAATAAAAAAAATAACCAACAAGCTGACAAGTTGACAGCGCCCTTCCATAGCCCCAGCGAAGCCTCTTGCATGTAGGGAAGGGATTCAGAGGAGTCTGAAGACTCTTTGTGAAATAGACCCCCTGCCAGCCGCTCCTTCTCTGTGGCCAAAATCCCCGTGGATGTCCACAGGAGAGCCAGGCCAGCTCACTGACCTGATACTGCAAGAAGGTAGAGTGATTCGTGAACACTGGTGGAGGTGGATAGTTCAGGTTGAGCCAGAGTGGCTGGTTCAGGGTTGCTGAGGTCATGGCTGTAGGAAAGTGTGGAGTGAAAACATTCCCTGTGTACTTCGGGTTGTTCTTGTCAGCAACCGTCACAGGTGCGTTAACTGCAAGTCACAGGAGAGGCAAAGCGGGTCAGTGATGGAGGCAGGGAGAGGCCAGGACACCTTCAGCATCGCAACTTCCCTAGGGATTCACAGTCTCACAGGTCAGGTCCTTTAAGCTCCAAGAGGGTTCTTCAAAGTTCTAGTACATTTCCAACTATAGGTAAACATCATTAGTTCACACCTTGCCAGTTTGGAAGGGATGAAAATCCCAGAAGGTCTGGCTTGGAGCTTTTCTTTCCATCATTCACTAGTAAAGAAGGCAATTTAGCAAGGGAATACAATAAGCCAGATTGCTAGGCCTATATTTCACCTACTTACAAAATGAAATTCTTTCAACTGCTTTGGAAAAATCCAACTTTATGTGAACCATTGCTATGCCATTGGAATTCATCCTTATCAAATGATTAAAGCAGCCCCTCCCTAAGGACATATATTTGGCAACACTAAGAAACTTTCACAGGTTGTTGTATCTATATGGGAATTTTAAAAAATATATTTTAAAACATTAAATAATTCAGCATGCAGTGACTCAAAATTAGTCTAAACAAATGAAGTTAGGTTGAGTTGTTTCAAGATAAGAATCCTGGATTCTTCCTTTCTACAAGATGTTGTGGGGGCTTATAAAATCAGAAATGGGTCCTCAGTTTCCCCCTTATTGGCATCCTTTTGGGAAAAGAGGTTTGACTAGAACCCTTGTAGGAAAAGAAAGCGGGAACATAATCCCAATATAGAAATAATCTAAAGCAAGGATTTTTTGTTTTGGCTTGGGCAATTTGAGAGGATATAATACATGCTGGGTCAGGGCTATATTCAGAAGTGACCATTAATAATGCCGACGTGACCCTTGAAAGCCAACTACACTTCTCTAGCAACTGTATTCCCAAGAAGGGATATGGGGAGAAAGTCATTGCCCCCATTTTATGGGTTTAAAAACTGACACCTCTAGAAAGGCGGTAGATAAGACAGCCACTTGGTGACAGAGCCACCCTGAAGCCTGTGAGGGTCACCACAACCCCCTCCCCTCCAATCCCTCCCTGGGTAGGTCAGCTCACATTTCAGCTCCGGCCCATCCACTTCCACTTTGTTTCGAAGTCTCGGCTGCCCGCTTGGGTTCTTGGTGGCCCCAAGGAACTCATAGAGCAAGTTCTTCTCGGCTGGACATGTAGGTTTCTTGGGCGGCAGGGTCAGTGATGCGGTGCCCACTGCGTCACAGCAACCCTCCTCACCACAGGCGTCCTTCTGGCTCTGGGGCCACTGGCTGAGAAAGAGGCTCCCTTGACCCTTTTTTGGCTCCTTGGTGCCAGGGCTCCATTCTGTAGCAGGAAAGAAACTGAGTCAATGCCTCTGGAAGGCCAAGTGCTGGATGCTGGAAGCACCTTTTTGTGGACTAAATGATGAATCCTCTGTAGCACACACCTGAGGCTTGGACCACTTTGGGGGATTCTCTTTCAGCCAAATACAATCCCAATCTCTCCCTGAAACCCTCCCTGGCCCCTGCCCCCCGATCTCATGCATCCATCAATCCATCCATCTGTTCATTCATCCACCCATCTGTCCATCATCTTTGCCTTTCTTCCTTCTATCCGTCTACTTATCCATCCATCCATCTGTCCATCCATTTGTCTGACTATCCATCTTTATCTTCCTGCCTTCCTTCCATCCATCCACCCCTTCATCCTTCCTTCCATCATTCCTTTATTCGAATTACCTTTCTTTTCTTTCCTCTCCTTCCTTACTTTTCCTCATTCCTTCCACTATTCCTTCTCTCCAACCATCCATAGTGCCAGGCTGCGAAAACAAGGTTGTTGTGGACACAGTTCCTGCCTTCAGTGAGCACATGGCTTAGTGAAGGAGTCACACATTCTTACAGAACATGTGGTCTGAGCCACACACTTTGGTCTCTCATCCTGGATTCTACTTTCGTTTTATTACTCACAGGTGATTCAGCTCACTTGTCAGTGCCAGGCCTTGACCTGAGTGCTGGGGACACAGTTGTGACTCAGAGCTAGACTGTGCCCTGCAGGAGCTCATAACAAGAAAAAAAGACAGACATGCCCAAAAATAGCCCCAGGACAAGGTAGATGAACACCATGAGGTGGCAGAGGGAAGAAATGGAGAACAGGGTGGCTGAGACTGCTTCTGTCTGAGAAGGTTCCTTCCAGAAGGAAGTAGGGTTGCAGCGAGGCCTTACATCCAGGGGTATTGGGGAGGAAGGCATGGCAGGCATGGATAACTGTGGGCAAAGGCCTGGAAGCATCAAGGAGACATTGTGAGTCACTGGATATGGCTAGAGTGTGGAGCAGGGACAAGATTGGTGGCAGACACAGGTCTCTCACTAAAGAGACTGAGCATTTATTCTCCCAATGCAGACATACTTTGGGGACCATCACAGGATCCTCCACAGCAGTGGTGGGAAACCTGGCCACCCACCGGATGGCTGTGCACTGTGCTGCCCAATAGCAGGCACCGGGATCTGTCTGGATGCAGCCAGAAAGGACCTGTGCCTCAGTGTTACCTGTTGATAATAATAGACCAGATCCCACCAGCTTTTGGCCCCCTAGCCCAGCGGCTTGGGGGCTGAGCTTCGGGGCTAAGGCTGTCTTCCTAGCACTATTCCAGCAAAGGAAAGAGCTGCTCTAGCCTGAGCCAATTTAGAAGGAAACAACATTTTTAGCAAAACATCCCTAGAGTCTTTTCCAGGAGTTCCTCCGGTTGCCGAATTCAGCCCCTAGCCAGTGAGCTGAAATAACAGTACCCACTAATAATAGCCCTTTCCCCAGAGACACACACACCTGCAGCTTCCCACTCATATTTACAGATGCCTTAAACATCTACGAAGCTCCCTCATCCCAGGTCTGGGCACAGAGACATAGACACACTCCTATCTGTTCTTCCTTTGACTTAGTTACACGTACACAAGTACATACATGACAGACATATGCACAAATGTGTACACAGGCATGCTTAGACGCACCACTCTTGCATTTTCTCTAACAAATACACTAAAACCTTCAAAACTCCTTTTGGCACACTTTTGCTCACACATTCGTACACACAGACATGCACCAATGGTGGGTGGGGTGGGTGGGACCAGAACTGCCTCCAGTCCAGCAGCCCCATCCAACAGGGAAGTATCTATGGGTCCCTCCTGGAGAAGAGGTAGGAGGAAGTTCTCCTCTCTGGGAAGAGCTCAACCATCTCTCTCCTACAGCTCCCCATCCTAAAGCCCTCTGGCTCCTAGAAGCCTGTCCAGGACCCAGAGTTCAGCTTGCTATCCACAGCTCTGATTCCTTGGCCTTCCTGCAATGCTCCAGGACACAGAATGGCGCCTATTTCTCTTCTCAAAGTATGTTGAGATCAGGGCCTCTGGGTTTGCTTACAAAAGCTGTGCCCTGCACAGGGGCACCCAGCAAAATAAGCCTGTGGGGGCTGGAAACAGCCCGTCCCTCGGGGCTGTGCCCACCAGAGAGGCTGCTTTGTCTTGCTTTGCACGAAGATGCTTTATGTACATGCTGCAGCCCTGATTGGCTTCCTGGGAAGGACCTCCTCCTTGCAGGCCCACTCTACCCCAGTTCCAACCCCACTCACCCATCAAGTGGTGCCTCTCCACAGCAGGGTCAGCCTTGGGCTTGGAACAGATCTTGGAAAACACTGGGAGCTGCCTCTTCTGAGCAGGGAGCTCAGGGAGCTTGTCAGGACGTGCAGGAGGAGGTGGGGGAGGCAGCAGCAGAAATGGGCTCAGCCCTGTGGGCTCCTTGGGTCCAGGGCCACTGAACAGGTTGTCCTGTAGGAAGTCCTTGGTGACCCTTGTCTTGTCCAGCACATTCTTGTTGTCAGGGACCTTGGATGTCTCAGTGGACTTCAGTGGGAACTGGGACAGAAGCTTGCTGACTTCCAAGTTGGAGTCACCTAGGATGCGGGCCCTGTCCTCTGTCCCCTTGGTGCTCTTGACCTCGGCGGCACACAGAATGTCTGTGACAGTAGACGTGGCAGAATCGCAGTCCTGCCTGCTGCTGATAACGGGCATGGCCACCTTCTGCTTCAGAAGCTTGTCCCCGACAATGATGGAGGCTCTGGGGCGCTCATTACTGCCTGCCACTAGAGGAGGGGCAAGAATGCAGGGAGCCAGCTCTCTGGTCCCCTCGGGAGAGCTGCCGGGTACCTCCAGCTCCCCAGAACTCTCTTCGACCAGGATCGAGTGCTCTTTGGTGAGGCTTAGGAACTCCTGTTCCACCAACAAGGAGATCTCATCTTTGCCACTGCTGAGCTCCAGAGCTCTGGAAATGGGTCAGAGAGACAGACGGTGTTAGTGCCAGCTCACCAAGGCGTGGCTTTGCGGAAGGACATAGGCCCCAGCAAAGGGAGATGGATGCATAACATGACAAAAACACACTTCCAGGCAAGATAACCCAGCAGACACACTGGACCCCCAGAGGGTCCTATACCACAGCGGTAGGATGCAGCACTGAGAGCATGGTTTTGAAAAATGGGGAAACCTGGATCCTCTCCCAACAACCTTGCTGAGTGAGCTGGGGCAAGTCACAGCCTCACTGAGCCTTAATTCTAGTCCATTCCTCCTTGTTCTTCATGCTCAGAACCTGAAGCAATGAAAGACCAGAGAAGGGGTTCACTGGGGAATTTTGCCCAGCAGCAAAGGGGTCAGGAGCAAGCCAACAGCTCTAAGTGCAGAGTCTAGGGTGCTGGGGCTGAGCCCTGGGAAGCCCCCAGGAGCGTAGCGCAGCCCCCATCACCTCACTGCAGAATGGTGGAGTGGACAGCCTAAGCTTACACCCTGACCCAGTCAACTCCCATCGGTGTGACCCTGGGCAGGTTGTTCAGCATCTTGGTATTCTGTCTCCTCCTCTCATTACTAGGAGTATCATAGAGGTGCAAAGCACTTTGAATGGTGTCCGGCATAGAGTAAGGGCGATTCAAAGGTCAGCTCTCATGTTTACACCACTGTCAGCCTTGGTTGGTCCCCGCCCCTGGATCTCATACAGTAGCCTCTTGGATACTCGTGTTCACTCTGGCATGGCCTCTGACCCGATCACAGCCTCTGGACTGGGCCTCACTTCATGTACAGCACCAGCAGTGGGGAGATCCCTGCACTGATTCACCGGGATTTTCCTGAACCTAAATAATGGCCTCAACCTGCACCTTGGACCCTGGGTCCTCTGCTGCACCCTTGCTGGTCTGCACCTGTCTGATAGCACCTGATGGTCTCCTGGCTTCTAGGCTCCTCGTTGCCACTTCTCTCCAGGTGTAGAGAGGATTGCAATCCTACTGGCCTGGCTGGTGGCCCCGCCCACCTCACCAGCATTCTTGGCAAGCAGGCACCCAGGAGGACAAGAGCCACCAGCCTAGAACCATCTGCTGTGCCTACTCAAGGGGCTCCTATGAGAGGTGGATGAGGTGGCCCACACCAAGCATTCTGGAAACTGCTCAGCCTTCTATTATGGGAGCGCTGAAGGAGAAGATGATGAAGAAGACCCAAGGGAAAAAATCAAGGAGTCCCATAGGGCAGCTCAGCTGCTGTGGCTTAGGCTTTGCAGTCTGGAGGCCAGCACACGTTCCAGCTCTGGCCAGCCTCTCAGAGGGCATGATGGGTCTCCAAAACGTTGACCATGGAATGCTTCCAGCAGGGTCCATGCCTTCCTGGTAATGCTTATTGTGTACAAACGCACACACACACACACACACACGAACAGAAACAAGCAGGCACACAATTCACATGTCACCATACACAGACCCAGGGGAGTAGTCACTGCATTTAACAGTCAATCAGAATGGACACAGTCTACAGTCTTAGAGGCTTCCTATTGTGCCAGACAGGAAACTTTTAGTTGCTGGGTCCTGATGAGTCCTGAGGCAAAGACTTGGTAGCCCAGGGTGCTTGGGGACCCTGGGGAAGAGCTATGTACTAAAGACATGGGAATGTACCAATAGCCCAGCAGCCAAGACAGCTGTACTTCTTGAACATGAGCCTCTCTACCCCCACATGGAACATCACCAGGCTTGGAGGCAGAGAGTAAAGCCTGCAAAAAGCAGACTCCAGACAAACAGATCTGGGTTTGAATCCAGGCACCACTGCTCTTTTCATGTCAGACCCTGGAACCTCAGTGTCCTCCCCTGTAAAATGGGTGTGACACCTAACATCACCTGCCTCATGGGATGGTTGGGAGCATTGGGCGAGGTCACTGGCACGTGAGCTCAGCACAGTGCCCTGTGCACAGGAAACATTCAGTCAGTGTCAGCTGTGAGCATTAGCTAGTGTGGGCTGGTCCCGGCCAGCTCCTGAAGGGCCATTGTGTGCAGCAAGATCACTTGCTGTTATTTTCTCTTTCCCTCCACTCTCTCTTCTGTCCCCTTTCCCTGACTTGTCACCTATTCCCTTCCTTTGCCTCCTTCCCATGTCTAGACTTAGGCCTATAAATAGGCCTCACTTTCCTGGCTGAGTCCCCTGAGAACAATCAGAATAAAGGGGCTGCCAATCTGCGGTCTCAAGTTTTAGATCCCCCTCCTCTTCTTCCTCTTCATCCACCTCAAAAGGAACAGGTGAGTCTCAAGTCACAGGAGTCAGACTAGTTTTTGCCTCCCCTCCCCAAATACTTTGCAAAGCAAGCCATACATCAATAGCTTCACTGAATTAGAAAGACACAGTACAATTAGGTCAATTTTTAAAAATTGTGATAATGGTATTGTGGTTATGCCTAACAACAACAAAGAGTCCTTATCTCTTAGCGATACATACTATTTACAGAGAAAATTATGCCGGGGAATGCCTTTAAAATTAATCCAGCAGGAGGAGGGAAAAGAAGAGAGAGGGAGTAATAGATGAAACAAGATTGGCCATATGTTAATCATTGCTAAAGCCAGGTAATGGTTACATAGGGTCATCACATACTAGTCATTCTATTTGTCTGTATTTGCTTTCTGCTTTATTTTATACAAATATTACACGCACATACTCAAAGTAGCTTCTAGAAGCCCCACAGGGCCCTGAGATTCCTGTACCAAAAATCACCCCATGATGGTCCCTTCTCAGCACCTGGGAAGTCACTCCTGCCCTCCCCAACCTGAAGCCAGGCTAGCAGACAGGAACTACCAGGGGCTGAGTGTGAATCCCTGCTCTACCTCTCAAGAGCTGCCTTCTACACCTTGTATTCCTCATCTGTCAAGGTCAGACTGTGAGCATTCTATAAGTTGCACAAAACACTTAGCACAAGCTGGGTGCATAGTGGGCCCTCGAGAAATGCTCACAGCATGATTATTATAATGTAATTATCAATGTTTAGATCTTAGTTACGATGCACCCATATGTGCCTCTGCACAACTTCTCCTCACAGGCATCCAGAGCAATGAAGAAAGCATCTTCCCCATTCATTCCCACACTGCAGCCTTTGTGGTGTTTAAGGAAACACTCATGTCCCCCCCAGCTGCAACCACCTCCTTGTCTCCATTCTGAACTCACGGTGGGTTTCAGGGGATATGGCCTCCAGAACCAACCCCTCCAGGCCATTCTCCTCTACATACCACAGGAATCAATGAGGCCCTTAGAAAGCTGGCATTGGTGTGCCAAGAACATAGGGGCCCGCCCAGGCTGTGAGCCCTGCCACGTGCCTTTGAAAGGTTGCCGCAGGATATCCATTCTTCTCTTGCCAGCCTCTACAATTAATATTTCCCTTGCATTTGCCATGAGCCTACTATGGGCCACACAGGAAGCCAGTCATCCATATATGTGTTCATATTTAATACTCCTCATATGCCTGGGCAGTAGCCTGGATCATCCCCACTTTACATATGGGAAGAATGACCCTGAAAGGCTAAGGGCCTTGCCACAGAGGGAAGAAGCTGATGTAGGGACTTGGCTGGGTCCAGCTGCCTCCACAAATTCCTCCCCACCCCCAGCCTGGGCTTCCTTTCAGGAGATTGTTATCCAGCAAGGTCTCCCTGATCCCTGGCCAGGCATTGTTCCCCAATCTGAATGCAATCAGGAATATTGCTGGTTTCGTCCCATCACTCCAGCCTGTGGAGGATCATCACAGTGAATCTTGAGCCTGTCATCCGTGGCATTAGCTGTTCCTGACAGCTCCATGTCAGCTGCATGTCTGATGAGCACATCTTCTGAGTCTTCCGCCAATTTACAAATAGAAATGTTGAACAGGAGAGAGTCTGGGGCAGAGCCTCAGGGACACTACCGGAGACTCTCCTCCCAGCCTGACAGTAATCCTGGATCAACATTTTGGGGGAATAAATCAACCCCATCACTGTCATCCCATCTCCATTCCCTCCCAAGAGCCTTTATCAAACACTTCGCTGCCATGGAGATTCGCCATATAGTTAAAAGTCCCTGATTCAGGGTCTCCTTCCACCACGCCCCTCCACTTCAAGAAAACAAGATCTGCTTGTTCTTATTTATTCTAGAAAACTACGTGCCTGCAGAGCTAGGACATTCTCAGAACTCAGATCAAACCATTCCCCTGCTGAAAATCCTCCTGTGGATTCTCACTAGACACAGGATAAAATCCAAACTCCTTTATGATGCCCTGCACAAATTGGCCCCATCTCCTCCCTCTTCCAGTCATGTTGGGCTTTTATCTACCCCTTGAAATGCTAAGTTCATTCCAGCCCGAGGGCCTTTGCACTTCCTATGGAATGCTTCTCCCTGCAACCCCCTAGTGTCCCTTGACTGGCTCCTCCTCATCATTCAGGCCTCGGTTCCAGTGTCACAGTCTCAAAGTAGCCTTTCCTGCCTATTTTTAAAAGTGTCCCTCCCCCACCTTCCTCTGTCAATCTGTTTATTTTCTTCACAGCGTTTGTACCATCACCTAATTTAATAGTATCCTTTTTGTGTCCTTACTCCACAAGGGCAGGGACTTTATCTTGTTCACCACAGAGGCCTCCAAACCTAGAACAGTGTTTGGCACATAACTCCAGCTCAGTCGGGATGTGTTGAATAAAGGACTGAACAAGTTCACTTGCCTTTACCCATGCCAAGACCTCTAAGAGCTGGTTGCAACCTGTCTGGCTTTGGTTCCATTTTCTGGCCTTTCATCTCACATCCCATCTCTGGCCTGGCATCCCTGTGAGCCGATCAGATGGCACTAACCATCCTGCTTGACCCAGTCCTAAGACCTCCCAAATTCTGCAAGGCGGTCCCATGGCAGACCCCACACAGAACCCGCATTGACCTTGAGTAATCACCTTGGGGCTCACAGAAAGATTTTGTGGGCACCCCACCACTTTGCTGGGTTCACAGTTAGGCCTGCTCACCCCCATTTCCTGTAATCTACCTTTTTCCCCCAAGTTTTGCCAGTCCTGGCATCTCTCCCGTGCTATTCGCTTTCTCTCTGGGGTTGGGAAAAACCACCTAATCTATCACAGACTCTATCACAGCGAATCATTCAGGGAGGTTAACCCAGCTCCTGGGCTCCTGACAAAAGAAGCAAGTCAGAATCAGTTCTGTGGCTCCAGCTCCACGCGGTGCCACCTCTGCTTTGCCCAACTCCAGAAATGATAGTTGTCCAATAGTAGCGCCATACTCGGATGCTGTGCATTATTTCTGCATTTGTGGTATACAGAGTCATACAAAAATAAAGGCTATTGACTGGTTGGCACCCCTTCTCAGAATAATGACTAAGCAAGCATGCTGTTAGCTCCCCAACAGCAGTTCTGTGTACATGATAACACAGAGCAAAGATGAAAACTGCTATTCATCTGAGCCAAACAACAGAAAAATGCAAGCAGAAAATTGTTAGTGCTGGAGGAGGATACCATAACAAATATTTTCTTCCAGCTATGAAATTTTAGACCAATGACAAACACAGTACACAAGGCAACCTGGCGGATTAGAGTGAAGTGGAGGGCTCTGGGGTCAGGCACAGACCTGGGCTTGAATTGTGGTCCATCTGCAGACTGACCTCATGGCTTTGGGTGAGTTTCTGCCATTATGTGTCTATGTGGGTAGAGCAGCACAGCATACTAGTTAAGAGGTCAGTCCCTGGAGGGAGGTGGAAACTAGATTCAAATCCCCACCGTTTAATGGGGGTGGGGGATGTCAGGGGGAGGGCTGTCCTAAAGGAAGCTACCTAATATGTCAAAGCCTCAGGTCCTTTTCACAAAATAATAAGAAGGGTTCATTATTTATTTAGTGCTAATTAACAAGCCAGGCACTGTGCTAAGCACTTTACAAGCAAAACTCTCATTTTAATCCCCCCAACAGCCCCAGTGGGGTAGTGTGTTAGACTAATTATAGTAATGGCCCCCATTTTATCACAACCTCCTGTATCCATACTCTTTGGTAGTTCCCTCTCATCCTAATTTGTAAGACGTGGAGACTTGAAAAGTGTTTGGGAATTAGGGCTTAGTTTCCTATTTCTCTTGGGACTTGCAACCTCCATGTGAACAAGCCCAGGGTAACATGTCACACAGAGGAAAACTCCAAGTTGTGTCAGCCAATCCAGACCTAGCTAAGTGCAGATGCTTGGGTGAGCATGAGCCAAGTTCAGCCAAGCCCAGCCCACAGCGGAAGAACCCCCCAGCTGAACCCAACCCAAATTGCCAAACTGTAGAAATGAGAGCTAAATGAGTCACAGTTTTCAGCCACTAAGCTTTGGGGTGGTTTGTTATATATCAAAAGCTTCCTGTCACAGATAGGTACAGTCACCCCAATTTTCAAAATGAAGAAGCCAAGGGACAGAGAAGTTAAGTAATTTTCCTGTGGTCACAGACTTACTAAGGGACAAAGCCAGTGATCTGAGGCAATCTTGTTCCAATGCCTCTCTCTTAACCACTAGCTATGTTGCTCTAAAAAACCAACAGTGAAATGCTGTGTGTGAGAATACTAGAGATGGATACCTAAGTTAGGAGAGCAGAAGAGGCTTCTTTGCACATTTGTCTTTTAAGCTGGGGCCTAAAGGAGAATAAGGACTTAGCCAGGTAATGAATGCAAGGAAGACCTTGTCAGACACAGGGAACAGCATGTGCAAAGACCATGAGGAGGGAAAGAGCTTGGTGCATCATTGGGAATAATGTTCAAGTGGATGGGGCACATGAATGGAGGTGGAGGGGAGAAGTTAGAGGTAAAGTAGGAGTCAGAATCTGCCAGGCCTTGGAGGTGATGCTAAGGAATTTTGTTCTAAAGGCACAGGGAAACCACTGGAGAGATTTAGGCAGGGAGGTATCAGACTCTGGTTTCCATGGGTGAGGGTTATTTCTCCCAGGATAATCTAGAGGAGTGACAGGAGGGGACTGGGGCCTGAACCAGTATTTTTGAGGAGTTTGCTAGGTGCTGGGTTTTACAGGTGGCACTTGTCCCCACCACAACCATGAGGGATACAGAGCATCTTCCTTTCCAAGTGAGAAAGAGGAAATTGAGGCTCAGGAAGGTTAAAAGATGTACTCAAATTGACCCTAGAGAATAAGTGTTGGGGTGGAATTGGGCCCCAGGCCCAAGTGACTTCCAAATCTCCCCTCTTACCCCCTCCCTGTCCTCCACTTCCCCTAAGAGTGGAAGAAGGAGAAAGAGCAAGGGCTTTGCAGTCAGGAGACCTGGATTCAAAACCCAGCTCTGTCCTTTCTGACGGGTGACCTTCTACAATTCACTTCCCTTCTCTGAGCCTCAGTTTCAGGCAGGGCCAGAGGCCAGGAGCCAGCCAAGAGCCAGGAGGATGAGGCAGCAGAAGGCAGAACCCAGTGGACAGGCAGCTGTCCAGCATGGGGACTTGCAGGAGCTGTGGCAGTGAGTGGAAAGGGAGGTCACCAAAGGCCCCAGGCTAGGAGAGGCCCCTTATCATGTAAGCAGTGGCTCTGGCGTCCAACCTAGCATCTTCCCCAGTGGAGCCCCACCCTGGCTCAGGCCAAGGCCGGTGGGCACTTCTGAGTCTACCTGTCTGCATAGGGATCAGAGACCCATGTTCTCTGACAGATACCTATTTCTCTGGTGCATGTCACAGCACCCAGTGTGGCCCCTGCCCAGTGTGGAAGCAAGGGAGGTGGCCGCCTCTGCCAAGCTGCCTGTGTCTTCCTCCATCTTCCTTCTCCTCCAGATCCAAGATTCACTGAATTGCCCAGGTACCTTCTCCCCACATACACACCATAGCCCCCCCACAGCCACACACACACACACACTCGGGCACATATACACCCATGCACCATACACCACAGTCATGCACACACACTATGCACACATACACACATTCACACATGCACACACGTACCACAGCCATGCCCACATACCACAGCCATGCACACAAATATACCACAGCCATGTACAAACACCCATGTGCACACACATACGTACACATGTACACACAAACAGCCATGCACACACATCCATACACACACATCCTGCACACATGAACACACATCCATGCATACACATGCACACCTATGCACACACCCATGTACACATACACACCACACCCATGCACATACACACACAAACACACAAACCACCGTAGCCTTCCTGCTTGGAAAACCAGCAGGAAGGAAAGAAAACAGGGAAGGAAGGTGGATTCTACCTCTCTCACTATCTGGGGGGCCTAGGCTGACTTCCTTCAGCTTAGGGATAAGGGACAATTGAGAGAAATTGCAGATTCATTCAGTTGCGGTACCAGGGCTTGTGAACCCATGTCCCAAAGGTACCTGGAAAACCCTTAAGCTCTGTCTCCTGGGACTTTCCTGATAGGAGGCAGGGGACTGAGCTTAGGGCTGGAGAAAGCTTTGGCCTCCCCACCCCCAGCCCTCCTCCACCCTCCGGGCCGCAGTGAGGATTAAGTGAGATGATGAATGTGAAAGCACTCGGTAAATTGTAACGAGCGCTATGCAAATGTTAGCAGCTCTGACTGAGACAGCCTGGTGTGGGAGAGCCAAGCCTGGCTGCAGGCTTTGGAGTCCCGCTGGCCCAGATTCACAGCCATGAGCCTGGTTTACTAAAGCTATACAATTAGGGGAATCACGGAGACCTCGGTCTCTTCATCTGCAAAGTGGGGATGGTGATACTCAGACTTAAAGAAGGCAACACCGTGAAATCTCTCAGCTCCCTGAATGCCAAGCCTGGACTTTATGTTCATCTAATTTCTTACCAAAGGTCTTCACACATAGTAGATTCAAATTTTTTTAATTGTCCCTGGCATACACTTAGAACTCAATAAAGGTCAGTCTCCTTCCTTCCTTCCACACTTTTCTTTGAAACACCTCCTTCTCAAAGATGTGCCAGACAGTTATCTTTTAAGCCTAAGGTTTTGTCATCTTTGACCCCCTTCCAAAGTATCAGAGAACCTTTCACACACATGCATGAGTCACCTGTAGTGCTGGTTTCAAATACAGATTCCTGAGCACCCTTGGAGAAATAGCAATTCAGCTGATCTAGAACGGGGCCCAGGTGTCTGCATTTTGAGCAGCTATTCTTTCTCCACTTGTGGCATCCCCGTTTTCCCCAGAATCTCGCATCCCATTTCTTCACCCTGGTTTTGATGCAATGGTGCACTTGCAGACACCCAGCCAGGTGAGAATGTCCCTCTAGATGCTTTGCAATAATTTCCTGCTCATTAGGGCAGGTGAGACAGCCTTAGACGGCATATTGTCAGGTGGAAGTGAGATACCCTGCTCCCCACAATGTCCTCCACCTGATTCTCCCTCCAGGGAACAGGTGAGTTGGGCAAGAACTAGAAGTGTTGGGTGGTGGGGGGTGGGGGGGTGGGTGGATTCAGTGAGCTGGGGAATGAGACAGGAAATACCAGGGAATAAATACAGCAATAAAGAGTCTTCAGCTGGGAGCTACAGAGTGATTCTTATTGTTCAAATTATCTTTAAAACTTTTCATTTGAATCTGTTTAATAAGGGTAGGCTTACCCTAAGGAAGAGGTGTTGTTTTTTTTTAATGTGACTTGGGAGCTGAATTGGAAATAACGTTGCAACAAAGATATTAAAAAGGGGATTAAACCAAACCACTGGTGGCCCATCTCTGCAGGCTCCCACAACCTGCAACACAGCTCCCGAAACCATAAAATTAAATTACAAAGGGGGACACGGGAAGTGGGACGTTAATCATGATTCATCTTTCTTCACCACTCATGGCTCCTGGTGCTAAGCAGACGTGGAAGGGCTATTCGGAAGGGCCCATGGTTCCGGGTAGAACTCAAGCCTTGAAGCCACATCAAACTCTTATCCGTGCTCTGCTTCCTCTGAGCTGGATGACCTTGGGCAAGTTGCTTAACCTCTCTGAGCCTCACCTTTCTCATCTATAAAATGGGAGTAATATTGACCTTTTACTGGGAAGGGTTGCTAAGACAGTGAAATAAAGCAGAAAATGAAAATATAGAGCCTGGCACCTATAAAGTACTCAAGAAAATGTTAGTTCTGTTTTCTGCAGCCTAAGACAGAAGGAGGAAAAAACCTGCAATGTCTTGAGCTATTGATAGTCTGTGCTTCCTCTGATGACCGTGACCCCTTGCTTCGATCCTGGCTACCTCTGGGTGGTGGCAGTTTTATGGCTCATTCACCATTCACTTCCTTATTTATTCATACCCACTGCATAGCCACCAAGTGCCAGGAACTCAGCTGGGCACTGGGGAGACAAAGATGAGTAAGACACAGACCTTGCCCTTAAGAAGCCCATAGTGCAGTAGCGGAAGAGGAATTGTTGCCACAAGGCAGCACACGATATGTGCCAGGTGCCCACCACCTCATCAGAATCCCACACTGGAACTGGGCTGATAGCCCCGATTAAGGGGCTGTGTCCTTCCCTCTGGCCAATGGTGAAGAAGAGAGCTGATTTTAAACAGATTCTTCCATTCTATCGTCCTCAAAAGATCTGTCCCATGTAGCTCTCAGAGCTGGGGAAGCGTTTGTCTCTTATCATGACCCCTTCTGCTTTCTCTTAGAAGACAATATGAGTTATGAAAACCGAATGCTATGATCTCCCTTTATGCCCTGGCTGCCAAGAATCTCAAACCAGATGCTGTTATCAGTTAAGCAGTTTCCCTTCAGCCTAAGTTTCCTGGCATATAAATCTCCTTGTCCCATATCAATCATGTCCTGTTATTTTATCCATGATAATGACAATGATGATGGTGGAATCGTGATGATGATGATGAACATCGAGTCCTTCTCTTATTCCCAGTGCTGTGTGAGCTCTACATATATCATTTCATTTGCTTCCATAGTAATCCCTTGAAATAGTCGCTGTGACTTTTCCCATTTTTTCAGATGAGGAAAATAGGGCACAGAAAGTTTGGGGAACTTGCTTACAGCTAGAAAGTGTGCTGGAACTCTAATCCACCTGTCTCCTTATTTTTTGTTATCTGGGCCACCTTAAAACACTTAGGAAAGAGGTGGAACATAGTTGTTTATTTCAATTAAAAAGAGGAATGTGGGAAAAAGAGAAAGAAAAATGTTGAATGATGTGAGCAACAAAGAATTCAGAGGACAACACACTTATTCTAGGTCCTTAAGGATGGATAAGATTTAGATAGACAGAGATATGGGAGAAGGGCATTCCTGGTAGTGGAATAACATGAGCAAAGGCAAGGTGACATGCACCTGCTGGTAGCTCTTGTTGGTTTATAGAGCATGTGCAGGAGACCAGCAAGACGTGCATCTAGAGATGGAGGCAGGGCCACTACAGAGACCCCTGAAAACCAGGCCCAAGGGGCCAGAGGACAAGGGGAGCCATGAGAGATGTCTGAGCAGTGCTGTTGACCTGCTTCAGAAGATGAAATTGGTGAAGGGTGGAGGGCATCCTGGAGGGAAAGGCACCCAATGCAGTGAGAAGAGATGTGGTGAGGGTGGCAGAGGAGAGACGAGCAGGGAGGCAAGGCACCAAAGGCCATCATGAAGGGGGACTGCCAGGACGTGTGGCAGGCTGGAGGAGGGAAGAGCCAGTGTCTGCCAGCACTAGCTCACTTGACAAACAAGAACGAGGGTGCATCAGTGTCAATGGGACTGGGGTGCTGAGACCCAGCACTGGGAAGCTCAAGAGAGGGAAAGGCTGGGTGCAAGGGCTCACGCCTATAATCCCAGCACTTTGAGAGGCCAAGCCAGGTGGATCACCTGAGATCAGGAGTCCGAGACCAGACTGACTAATATGGTGAAACCCTGTCTCTACTAAAAATACAAAAATTAGCCAGGCATGGAGGTGCATGCCTGTAATCTCAGCTACTTGGGAGGCTGAGGCAGGAGAATTGCTTGAACCCGGGAGGTGGAGGTTGCAGTGAGCCAAGATCGCGCCACTGCACTCCAGCCTGGGTGACAGAGCGAGATTCCATCTAAAAAATAAAAATAAATTTAAAAATAAAGTAAAATAAAGAGAGAGGGAGACACTGGCTTAAGGGTTGGGTCTCAGAGCAAAGGGTTCCAACTTGTGGCCCACGGGGTCTCTGAAATCATTCCCAAATACTGAGAGATGTGAGGATGTGTTTCAGACAAAAGGCTGCACAGAAGCTTTTTTTCAGATTTTCAAAGAGGTATTGACCCCTCCAAGAGGAGAAAACACTAGTTGAGATTAGACTCCAAAGATCTTCAGAGCTGGCTTCTAGTCTGAGACATCAGCCTGAGTTTCCGTATCTGAGTCTTGTCTTTATCACTCCCATCACCAGGTTTCAAACTTTTTAGAGAATAATGCTAAAAAAAAAAAACAAAAAAAACAAAAAAGGCTATGTATTCCAAGCATCTTTTCCAGAGAAGTCGGGTTCACCTAATTGTTTAAATAACAGTAGCACAAAGAGATGTTTGTTGGGAGAGCCATTCAAGCAAGGAAGCCGAGTGGATTCCCAAATATCACTTGCTCACCAGTGTGGAGAACTGGCCAATGGAAGCCAACAGTGAAAGTTTACCAAAATAAGTGCAAAAAAGCCTTCTTCCTTCTTGCAACAAATAGCCTCAGAAAGCTGCCAATCAATAAACCACTTCTGTTTTACAAAAAATGCTTAAACAGATTTCTTTTATTTCAGTAGATTTATCTCCCTACCTGAGTCTGGCTTGGAATAATGCTCACCAAAGCCTTTCCACTCTGCAGACCAAGTTTGTTATGACAGGTAAATGGGAAAGTCTTGGGTGCTGACAGAGGGCCTGGAAGCATCCAGGGAAGCCAACCACACCCAGCAAGCTCGAGCCACCTTCTTCCGGTCACTAACACATGCTACACTTCACTCCCATGTAACTTCTCATCTTTCCCTGCGCCTGCTGCTGGGCTCTTTCCATAGGCTGTTCTTTCTGTCTTCTCAAGACCTAGCTGGGGGACATAACTATGGAAACCTTTGCAGTTATTAGTCATGACATCCCTGCTACCTGCGGACTACACCCACATCTTTCATCACACAGTACAGGGGTCTCATCTGTTGCTGCTTCAGATTGCTTCCCTCAGAGGAAGACTTCCCTAAGTACCAAGCCCAGTCCAGTAGTCAAGTACCATGTTCAGTCATGTGTCCCCTCAGTGCGCTTCCATGGCACTGGCACTTCATCACCAGAACACTTACTATAGTGTGTTGCGATCTGCCTTTTGCAAGATGTTGAAAGTTCATAAAGGAGGTCAGAGACTGTCCCCAGCTTTTCCACCATTGTATTTTTTTCAGACATTTCAGTAACAAGTGCATACTAATTTTTTTTTTTTTTTTTGAGACGGAGTTTTGCTCTTGTTACCCAGACTGGAGTGCAATGGCACAATCTCGGCTCACTGCAACCTCTGCCTCCTGGGTTCAATCAATTCTTCTGCCTCAGCCTCCTGAGTAGCTGGGATTATAGGCACCTGCCACCACGCCCAGCTGATTTTTGTATTTTAGTAGAGACGGGGTTTTACCATGTTAGCCAGGCTGATCTCAAAACTCCTGACCTCAAGTGATCCACCCACCTCGGCCTCCCAAAGTGCTGGGATTACAGGCATAAGCCACTGCACCTGGCAATATTTGTTGAATGTCATTGTTGTCAGATGTATCTGTGTTCATGCCACCCACTAGACTGGGAGCTCTTTGAGGAAAGGCTTCTGTTCTGCTTATCTCTGTGTCCCTGGGACCCATGATATGGCCTGGTACAGAGAAGGCAATTGTGTTTGTTGAATGAATTCATGAATGAAGAAATGAACAAATGTCATTCTGTAGTTAGGGCAACGGAGTCAACAGCAAATCCAAAGACCTCATTCTGAGGCTTTGAAGTTTTAGAGATTAGGGGAATGAATGAATAAGTAATCCTTGAATAAGTGGCTTGCCACAATTCTCTAAGCCCAAACTTAAGACTAATTAAAAGATAACTGAACCAGATTTTGGAGTTAAATCAGCACTAGACAGAACTATTGATTTCTCCCCCAAAACCCATTGCTCCCCATTTCTTCCCCACCTTTGTAAATGGCACACTGTCCAACCAGGGGCTCAAGCTTGGAATACATAGCCTCTTTTATTATCATTATTATTTTAAAAGCTTGAAACTTGGTGATGGGAGTGATAAAGACAAGACTCAGACATGGAACTCAGGCTGATGTCTTAGACTAGAAACCAGCTCTGGAGATCTTTGGAGTCTAATGCTCTTGGCTAGTGTTTTCTCCTCTTGGAGGGGTCAACACCTCTTTGAAAATCTGAGGAAAGCTTCTCTACACCCTTTTGCCTGAAAGACATCCTCACAGCTCTCAGCATTTGGGGAATTACTTCAGAGACCCCATGGGCCACAGGTTGGAATCCTTTGCTCTGAGGCCCTACACTCCCCACCTTGAGTTTGCCAGTGTTCGGTCTCAACACCCCAGTCACATTGATAGTGATGCATGCCCCCGTCCTTGTTTGTCAAGTGAACTCGTGCGTGAAGCAGAGCATGAGCCTCAATGTGTCTGTTTGTGTACCCAAATCATCAGTAGGTCCATTGGCTCATCTTAAAACACACAATTGAATCCTCCACTTTTTCCATCCCTACTGCAGTCACTCCTACCCAGCTACTGCCACCATTAGGCCTCCCCTGGACTCTGACAGTATCTTCCCAGAGGCCTCCCACTTCCTCTCCCACACACTTACGAACCGTCTCCACACAGAAGCTGGACAGAGATTCAAACATTAGTGAATCTGTTCATGTTACACCCCTTCCTAAAAACCTGCAAAAGTGTTCCATAACCTGTGGAATAAAATCTGAACTCCCCGCAGTGATCCTCCAGGCCTCCTGAGGCCTTGCCTGCCTGTCTCTGTTATACTTATACCATGGCCGTGTCCCCATCCCTCCTGACTCTCCCGTCTCGCTGTCCCTCTCAAAGCTCACTCCCACCTCACAGTCTTTGCATTTGCTCTTCCTTTTGTTTTTGTTTTGAGACAGGGTCTCACTCTGTCACCCAGGCTGGAGTGCAGTAGTGCAATCTTGGCTCATTGCAGCCCCGACTTTCCTGAGCTCAAGTGTTCCTTCCGCTTCACCCTCCCGAGTAGCTAGAACTACAGGTGTGTGCCACCATGCCCAGCTAATTTTTGTATTTTTTGTAGAGATGAGGTCTTGCCATGTTGCCCAGGCTGGTCCTGAACTCCTGGGCTCAAGCGTTCTGCCCACCTCAGCCTCCCAAAGTGTTGGGATTGCAGGCCTTAGCCACTGTGCCTGGCCCTTGCTCTCCATTTTGCCCAAATGTTCTTTCCAGAACTTCCCCTGACTGGCTCCTTCTTAGAACCCAGGTCTCAGCCCAGATAATCACATCTCCTCAGAGAAGCCTTCCTTGACACCCAGATTAAAGGAGCTCTTCCTATCACTTCCCTCTGCTCTATTTCCATTATCACACTTGTCACCGAAATTATCTTGTTTATTTTTGTGTGTTTCTTATGGGTCTCCTCCACTGGGAATACCATTCTTTTCACATTCTGAAGATATCATAGTTTTTGTATTTACTTGCTTCTTTTTTCTCCTATACTAGAATGTGAGCTCTAGGAAGGCAGGGATTAATGGAGTTCACAGCTCCATCCCCCTAGTTTCTCACACAGTTCTAGCATATAGTAGATGTTTAATAAATATTTGTTGAATGAATAATTGAGTGAATGAATTAAGAAATTGAAAATGTGTCCACAGAGTGAAAGTCGACTTGGGGAAAAAAGTGAGTGTAGTATTGGTTGTCATTAACAGGAAACAGAATGCAGACAGGGAGGATCAAATCTGCATGGATTGGATCACCCCTGGATTATTGTACTTGGCTTTCAAAGTTACACTGCCACAAGGACCAACAGTGTGGACAGGAAACTAACCAAATTGGCACATGGGGAGAAACTTAGAAAACCAGAGGTGGTTAGCTTATAGAGACAAAAACATTCTGGGAGGAATTGTTGCTGTCTTGCTGTCTTTCACTATCCAAAGGGGTATCGAAAGAAAAAAGACATAGATTTGGCTTGGAGTACTAAGGGCAGAATCCAGATCAATGGGAATTAGTTTGATAGAGACATATTTCAGTGATAGAAAGCAAAAGGTCTTTTGAGGGGGTTCATAGCAAGGGAAGGGGCAGCAAAGGGAAGTGGTAAGCTCCCCATCTGAGAAACTGTACCAAGTGGTACAAGTGCACCACTTGGCAGGGACACTAAGGAGGGGATTCAAGCAGTGGAAGATGGCTCAAAAATCTCTTTCAAATTTGAAATGTCTAGGTTCCTATGATAAATAGGCGCAGAGTCAAGAAAAAGAAATTCTGGCCAAAAAGAATTGTAGAATGCACTTACCTATCTACCACAATACAAGAAAACACCACCAAAACCAGGTCTACAAATTAAGCAGCAGAAAGACCAGCTGAGAGATATCTTGTGCACCTGAAGGCATTCTAGAAACAGTAAGAACAGCTCCCTGGCTTTTCACTCTGTGTATGATCATTCAGTACATGGGACTCCCAACTATTTTGACTATTCAAAGATGCCCCAGATTCTAAGACAGGACAGCCGACATTATTGCCTCAGGGCCAAGGCGGTCTTGGGTTTCATTTCTGAAACTCTACTACTTCCTAACTGCAGGAGCTTGGGCAAAGAAATTAACCCCTCCAAACCTCAGCCACGTTATCTGTAAAAGTAATTTCACTTATAAATGGAGGGGTGGGGGTAGCAATTGAAACCAGAATGGCACAATGTGATAATTATTGAAACTCAGTGATAGACACATAGATATTCACCATATTATTATTCTATGTGTTTGAAAATTTGCATAATAAAAAGTAAAAAGAGATGGAAAGTTTAAAAGAGTACCTACCTCATGCAATAATTGTAGAGCTTAAAGAAATGATCACATCTGAATTGCAAGGAATTTTTACAAATCTGAATTATTACCATAAATGTTTAAATATCCCATTTAATCATTCCAACAACCCTACAAAATGTATAGTATTAATCTCCATTTGGCAGATGAGGAAACCAAAGTTTAGATAAATTAAACAGTAACAAATTCTTCAAATGGCATGGGGCTGAAATGGAATCTGAAACCAGAGTTATCTGACTCCACCAGCACACCGCCTTTATTTTAAGAATAGCTCATTGTGTTCTATTTGGTTGACAATTAGGATATCATTTATTCATCTAAGTCATTGGTTTCCTATCTCTTTTCTCAATAGCAGAAACATGTTTTTCAAATTCAGCCCTACTCAGAACTCTAGTAAGTAAAACTGATAAAAGCTAAACAGCTCTGGCTGAAATGGATTTTGGGGCCCAGCAACCAGCCCACTTGACTCCACAGTGACCCGTGAAGCACCTTGAGGTATATGGAGCATAGTGTGAACCCCAGATTGAAGCCAACAACAACAACAAAAACAACAACAACAACAACAAATCCCAACCTGAAGAAGTACATGTTAAGAGCAGCCTGATTTGTATAATGCATCTTTCATTTCCCTGTCTCCCATCACATTGGATCCTCATTATCAACTCTGAGGTAGACAAGGCAGCGCATATCACCCTCAATTTGCAAATGGGGAAGTAAAGGCCAAATGGAGTTAAGCAGCTGGCCAAAGGTGCACCAGTTCAATTTTCAGCCAAGTGCAGACTGGAAGTCGAGTCTGTCTCCATTAACTCTGTGTGACCTGGCAAAGAGGATGCCATCTACTGGAAATTGCTACTGACCCTTGGTCCACAAAGTGGACAATCAGCTTCTTGGCCATTGAGAGCAGAGCACAGCCCCATGGGCCCTCCTACCAAGGCCCTGTCCCAGAGCAGATGGCAATGAGCAGGGGAGAAGGGCTCAGTGCCACTGAAGGGCCTGACAGCAGGATTTTAGCTGTAGATGGGCCATTCCTGTCTGAGTCTTGTCATGCTGAGCACAGGGCAGGGAGGCAGGACTAGCCAAAGTGCCTTCCACCTTCATCTGCAGTAAGTAAATGAGCCCACAGAGGGACAGCAGGTAGTGCAGAGCTGGGTGTCATTTACACTTTGCTTTTCTTCTTAGCTCTTGCTTAGGCATCCCTGAAACCTGAGGCAGCTGATAAATGCCTGAATGGCTCCCGAACTCCAGAGCATCTCTGAACTGAGCTGTAGCATGTGTTGGAGCAGGCAACACTTAATTATCGGTTAGTCTTTAATTAGCTCTTAATTATTAACACTTAATCCATCTGTAAAATGGGGACACTAATACCTGCCTCATAGGGACTCTGGGAACATTAATTAAGTTTACAGTTCACTTTGAAGATGCAAAACGTGAAATAAGTGCTCAACGGCGGTATTAATAACCACAGCAGATTTACTTTCTTTTCCTAATTTCCCTTTTTCCTCTCTGCTCCTTCCTTTCCTTTCGAATATCCATCCTCAACAATATCTGCCCAACTTTGCCCTGATGGAGAAACACTTAGCTCTGTGTTTCCCAGACACAGGATTTCCCATCCCGGAAACGGGCTATTTACAGCCATCTTCCCGCACTTTAATTTTCTATTATGTCCTCTGAATATGTCAGTGCCTTCCCAGTAAATATTTTGATGTGTGCTCTTGCAGCAGCTTCTGTGGAGGCTGAATGGGACAGCTGCTCCCTGTATTAGGGAATTCCAGATGTGATTTAAAACCATCAGACTCATCCATGTGAATGCCTAGCCTTTAGGTGGGAGAGGGGAAGGATCTTCTAGTTGCTTCTGGGGAAAGCCACAAGCCATATAACCCTTAGCCTTAGCTAGGGTGGTTTTTCAAGGACCTCAGATTCACATGCGTTTAGGATGAGAAATGTCTGCTTAACCGGCTGGTGAAGAGGCAGCCTGGAATATAGCCCTAATCTGACTCTTCACCCACGAAACTTCAGAACTTTGGTCAGCTCTTCTATAAAGCTTGGACAAAGGACCATGGAGGGGGCAATATACAGCCTTTAGGGTTTCACCTGCCTCAACAGTGGGCCAGAACATTCCCCCAGAAGGTCAGACTTCATCTCCTCCCTCCTCCCTTGCTGCCAATGGAGTAGGGGGGTACTTACTCTTCTTGAAAGCTGAGCTCATTGCCTCTTAGAGTTCCAACCACAGGGACAGAGAGCTGCTCCATGGAGGCCCAGGGCTGTGAGACCTCAGGCAGGCCTTGAACTCTCTTCCAGATTTCATGGCAAGTCTTGTCTAGGCTGTCTTGGGGTGTGTCCTCGTGGATCCAGATGTATCTGGGGAATGGGCCCAGGGCGCAGGGGCCCTTGGCCACCAGGGCCGAGGGTGAAGGAAGCCCATTCCCGCTGGCCATCCTCCTCCTCTCTTTCTGGAAGCCCCTCTGTCCACCCAGGGCTAGAACACAACCACCACCACCCTTCATTCACCAGAAAGGGAGATGAGGATGGGGCTTGGCAGAAGTGGGTCAGTTCTGTCTGGCTTTCGCTCCAGCAAGGTGGTTAGGTTCAGAGGCCTTCTATTTGTGTGGGAGGGGTGGGTGGAGGACAGCTTTCTTTTGGGGAGGGGAGGGCTTATTTTGATTTGTTTTTATTTGCTCTTTCCTGACTTTTGCCTCCCTCCCCCTGTCCCTTAGAAGAAAATATTTAAAAGTCAACAAAAACCAGTAGCTTAGGAACAGTGGAATGCTGCGGAGCTCAGGAACCAGGCGCCTGGGCGGGCAGAATGACATCTGGGAACAGCTGGAAGGGGAGGGCTGGCTCTCCCCACAGTCCCTGGCACTGCCCCCTTGCGACGCCGCCGTGACAACTTTCGGCGCCTGGGCTCAGCCCATGCTGTCCCGCTAAGCCACGCGGAGGACTGGGTGCGGGCCTGGCACCATTGTAGGCACTCGGGGGGCGGGGCCCCGCAGGAGACGCTCGCCTGGGCGTTCCCAGAGAGCCCCTCGCAGAGCGAGCGTCAACGGCCCGACTCCTACCCCCGGCCCAGGTCCTGCTTTTCTCTCGCCCTACCCCTCCTGCTCCCGGTCTCCCGCTGCTGCTCTGCCGCCCCCGGAAAGAAGGGATGAGGCGTGTGTGGATGGGCCCACAGCCCTTAGTCCCCGGCCCCCAGCAGACCCCTGCCCCAGCCGCGCCGCGCTGCCAGGCGGGCACCGGGAAGGGCCCAGCGGCTCAAGAGCGCTCTGACTCGGCAAGGCAGGCTGGGCCGGGCGGCTCCCACCAATTTGCCTGCCAGTAGCTCCCACACCCTCGCCGTCGTCGAGCGGGGGAATTCTTTCTGTGGGTTTCAAACGCAACGGCTCGGTGCGCGGGGCGCCCTGGGTTCGGAGCCCAAGACCCGCCGGTGGGGTGGGTGGGGGTGGGGTCCAAAGGACCCCAGAGCGCTTCGGGGGATCAGAAGTCAAAGCCAAACGCGCCGCCGCCCCACTTCGCCGCTCCACACAAATCTCAGCTCCTGCCTGGGGGCCCCCCGGCAACCTCGATTTTAATCCTAACTGCCATTTTATGGGGCGCTTGCCCTGTGCCAAGCGCTGGGCTCACATTCAATCCTATTAAAGCTCGTGAAATTAGTACCACTTTTTATTATCGTTCTACACGGGAGGAAAGCGAATCTCAAAGTCATAAGGGATTGCGTCCAAGGCCCACTGAGAAAAGGGAAGCTGAGACTCAGACCCCAGCACTCTAGGCCTGATCTAGCCCTTGACCACTGAGACAGCTTCAGTAGGTGGGTAGGAGCAGGAGTAGGAGGTCCGAGGTGCAGGGAGAAGGGCTAAGTGAGCTGTTTGCTGATCAACAGGCCCCTACCCTCACTGAAGCGGCTTCATTCAATTGGGCACTGACACAGTACCTCTGCTGAGGGAGACTTTCTGGTTCCGAGAGTCAGGGGGTTGCTTCTCTAGTAATTCCCCTGAAAAGGAAAAGCAAGAGGGTGGAGAAGGAAGAAAGAAGAATGCACACAAATAGAGGAAGATGGCAGTCTATAAATGCAGGGCTGGGTTGAATCCTGACACTCATTTCCGAGCTGTGTGACCTTAAGAACTTTCTGAACTTCTCCCATCCCCATTCATAATTCCCCCAGTACTGATGCAACCCCTCCTCTGTGCCCGATGAGTTGCTGGGCACTGAAGAAGCATAAGGGTGGGCAAAAATGGCATGGTCCCTGCTCTCCTGGAGCCTGTATACTAGCGAGGAGAGATCGATGCAAACCAGCCAAGCGAGTAAAGCAGCAATAATTACAGATGCAATGGGACTCTGATGGAAAATAACTATTAGGTTGGTGCAAAAGTAATTGCGGTTTTTGCCATCACTTGCAATGGCAAAAACCACAATTACTTTTGCACCAACCTAATAACAAAGTGAGGCATTAGGGAGAAGAGGGGAGGCAATATTCCATGGTGGTCCAGGCCGACTTCTTTGAGGAGAAAAATTTGAGAAGGATGAGAGGAATTCCTTTTCTGTAAAATGGCGTTAATAAATTATGAGGATCATGTTTCTGGCACATAGTAGGCACTCAAAAAATATGTGTTGGATGAATTAATGGTATACTGTATGTAAAGTGCCTGGTATACAGTAGGTGCCCAATACGCAACCTTGCTCTTTACAGAGGGGCTGAGTTCCTGGAAATGTTTACTCTAAATTTTGAAATCTGAGCTTCATTCTCCTTTGATTTTCATTACAAAACTGAAGATGTGTTCCTTTGGGGAAAATTCCGAGGGCCTAGACTGAATAAAATTATAGTTAAGAATGTAGAAAACCTTTTAAAATAGTGTATTTAAAGGAAAAGTGATCATTTCTGATGAAATATTAATAGTTTTAAATGTCACTCAGTGTTTGTGCTGCTTGGCATTTGGTTGGCTAACACCTAAGCTTAGAGCAGAACGCCAACGACCCTGCACTGCCCAGGCCCCAGGATTCTGGAAAGTTAGCCAGCTCACTCACTCTTCCTGTTCCCTCTCCCCCTCAGCAGGAGACCAGACAATGGGGGCTAAATCAGAAAGGACTGCAAAAAAAAAAAAAAAAAAATCAAATACAGCAGGGATAGGGAACAAAGATAGAGCATGTTTTTAGAGTGCACAGACGAGATTTCTAGAAAATTCTGCAAAAATCTTAAGTGATGTACTTAGAAATAGTATAAAGCTATGTCCATATGGTAGCCACTAGCCACATGGGGTTGTTTTAATTTTAACTTTATTTTTATATAAATTAAATGAAAAATTCAGCTCCTCATTTGCATTAGCCACATATTATGTGCTCAGTAGCCACATATGGCTAGTGGCTACCATATTGGACAGCACAGAGAACATTTCCTATTATTAAATACATATTTTCAGGAACCAGAGTACCTGGGTTCAGATTCTGAGTTCACGTTTTCTGGCAACGTAAGCTTAGGCAAGTTACTCTGTGCCTTGGTGTATTAGTTTGGTAGGGCTACCATAACGAAGTCCACAGACTGTGTGGCTTAAACAACAGAATTTTATTTCCTTGCCATTCTAGAGGTTAGAAGGCCAAGATCAAGATGTTGGCATTGTTAGTTTCACTCTGAGGTCTCTCTCACTGGCTTGCACTTGGCTGTCTTCTCCCTATGTCCTCACATGGTCTTCCCTGTATATGTGTCCCTGTCCTAATCACTCCTTTAAAGGACACCAGTCATATTAGATTAGGACACACCCTAATGGCTTTTTTCTTTTTTTTAATCTTAGCTACCTCTTTAAAGGACTCATCTCCAAATACAGTCACATCTGAGGTATTTGGTTTAGGATTGCAGCATATAATTCAGCCCACAACATTTGATTTCCTAGTCTGTAAAATGGGATGATAATAAAGAATACTTTCTTTGTAGAATTACTACAGATGTTCTATTACTAACCAATTGCTTAACACGTGGAAAGTCCCTCGAACAACAACTGGCAGATAAATGTGTTATACAGTTGTTTGCTTGTTGATTACACTGAAATGCATGCCTTTGGAGCTTCTGAATAGCAGCTTTTGTGTTTTGTGTAGACAGGGAGAATTTTGTTGTACTGGGGAAGTTGTTCTGTGATGGAGAAACAAATTCACATAATCACTTACGCCTTTCCAGGCTTTGTTCATTTTTGAGCACCCATCATGGGTCAAAATTGTGAAAGACACAGGGATTAGAGATGATGAAAAAGATGTCTACCCTAGACAGAATCACCTAGTGAAGGAGGCGGGGCAAAGCATTCCATAAGTGCCTGGTGCAGAGCAGTGTGATATAAACTGACTTATTCCAGTTTCCATCCAACATGGAGTTATGTTCCTCCAACACATGTATCTATGCCCAGCACTGTTTGAGGTGCTGAAGATAGAGTAGTGAAGAAGATGAGTTTGGTCTCTGTCTTTTTTAGAGTTTAAAGTGAAGCATTTAATGGTCATGGACACCATTTAATCTGTAAATTATTTTTAGCTTGGAAAACTTCTTGAATTCCCCCTGACTACATTACCCTGGGCAGGTTGGTTTAACCTCAATGTCTCCATTTGCTCATCTATGAAACAGAGACAATAAAATACTGACCTCATAGACTTGTTTTACGATAATGAAATAATACATGTAAAGTGCTTATAATAGCTTGGCTAATGTATGTATCCAGTGAATGTTGGCTATCATTATTTAGAATTCTGGGATTCTTAGCTTTTCTCTGTGGAACCAGGAAGGCCTAAGGAGGAGGCAATTATCCTTACCTCCCACCCAGTCAAAGCCTTTTCTCATCTGGCTTTCATCTCTGACACAAACATGGCTAGGCTGGAAAACTCAGAAACGTGAGAATGGCCTAGGCTCTTTTACAATCATCATATAGCCCCTAAGGCTGCTTACTCTTGTAGGTCCTTTTAGGTTCCTCATCTAACATATTTTAAACACACCCACCTCTCACCATAAAAATAACTTTTTGGCTATAGAGGAAAATTGAAAGGATTTTTGCCATTTTGCTTTTGAAAGTTTTTGGCCATGAGTAATTTATTTAATTTGTGATGGGCTGTGATTTCTCACCAATCTTAGTGCCTACTCGAGAAATCTTGTGCAGTGAGAAAACTCCAACCTACAAATTGTTACCAAATGCAATGAAATTTTTATGACTACTAAATCCAACAGTTAATGAAGTTGACATAATGTTATACTCTGCATTTAATTAAATATTTACTAATTTCCATGTGGCAGTGTTCTTCTTTGCATTGTGGGACTAATCATACAATGTTTAGGACTCAAATGCTTTTGTAGGTCCCTAAAACCCAGAGGGACCCCCATTCCCATGCGAATAATGCTCAATGGGTCCAACTGCCCAGAGGCAGGATCCATGCATAGGAGTATCCCAGGCAAATATCTTGGGGAATTAACCATCACAGCTAAAGGAAGAGGAGGTTGCAGCCATGTTTCATGGGAATGGGCCTCCCCCTCATGTTGTCTCAGCAACAGGACAGGGCTGCAGAGCAGCCAGCCATTTCTAGGACTTTGGAAAGGAACCTTGAATATTCTGCAAGCAAAGCTGTGACTCTGTGGCTTCTCTCTCCTGGCAACACCATCGGTGATCTCTGCCATTTCTTGGGGGTTTTTCCCTTACTATTGCCTTGTTCCTTGCCCACATGAGAGGAGGCAGTTAAGAGCTCGGGTGGTGGCAGCTGACATACTTGAATTGGAATTCCTACTCTACTACTTGATAAAGGTGGCTTTGTATATGCTTAACTTCTCTGACATTTCTTCATCTGCAAAGCTGTAAAAACAATAGGTTTGGGGTAGGAAGAAGGTTTAAATATGGAAATGCATGTGAACTTCTCAACACAGTGCCTGGCTTATGGTAAACTCTCAATAAAAAGAAATGTGTAATTATGATTATCACTAGCTATTGTTATTGAGAGCCTAGCAACGTAAAAATGGCAGCCTATGAGATCTCCACTTAAAGTTAGGGAAAAGGAAGGTCCTAGATGACAGAAGAAAAGAATATGGTGGTGGCAGTAGTGGTCCAGTGAGGTAGCAACAAAGTCAGAATTCAGTTGGCTTTCCTCCTGCTTTGGTTTTTCTGCCAGACCCCAGTAGTGATAGGTATGCCAAGGATTCCTGGCGAGGCCCTTTATGGGAAACCCTTCAGCTAGAAGCTTTATATTTTGCCCTTCCTTCCATAGCTTGCATGCCGGGACATTGGTCACTAAAATGCATTCACTTAAGACTTCTTCTACCTTACTGCTGAGAAGATTTGAGGCAGCTTTCAGATTAAAAAGTACAAACTACAGCATCAAAGAATAAAGGAAGAACTGACTCTAAGGAAAACAGAAACAGTTGCTACTTTCCAGCACCCGAACTGGTCAGGCCGCATGGAGGTAATAAGGCAATAAAACTGGGTATTCTTATTTGTCAGCTAAAGCAAAAATGGAAACACGTCGGGTGGCAGAGTTTTTGTTTTCTGACAGCAGAAAATACACATCTTCATCTGCAGAGACAAAATGTTTCCAGGAAATAACCCCAAGCATGAATTCATCATGAGTCCTTGTATAAAGGACACTGAGTGACATAGTGGGCAATATATGCAATTCTGTTTTCATAAAAGACAGAGATGCTGTTAGGTTCGTCAGTTTCTCGCATCAGGGTTCTCTGAAGACAGCGTAACATTAAATCATAACTCAGTGAAGGCATTTCTTTAAGGAACTCAAATAATGAAGTCTAGAAGAGATACCTTTGGGTCCATTCCACAAACATTACTGAGCACCTACTTAACCATCCATCCATCCATCCATCCATCCATCTGTTTATCCATTCATCCAGCAAAAATTCCCTGAATGTTCACCATGTACCAGGCACTCTGAATGGCACTGACAAATACTGCTTGTAAGAACTGTCACCTGGACTGAATTTTGAAGGGCAAATAGGAGAAGGCTAGTCACAGAAGGAGAAGGGAAGCTTTCTAGGCAGAGAGAACAAAACACAGAAGGATCCAGGGGAAAGGGGAGAGAAAGCATGGCTCATTGCAAGAGTACAAGGGTGTCAGAATGGCTTAGAGCTTAGGGATTCGGGAATAGGGAGATCTGAGGCTAGAGGGGCTGGCAGGGACAGATGACGGGGGCTCTTGTAGGGAGGGTCTAGCAGGGAGCTTGGATTTTACTCTGTAGGCCATAGGGGAAAGTCCGGGGAAGACAGAGGAGGTGTGAAATCAGGTGAGTGTTTTAAAAAGATAGCTGGTGGCAGAGAGGAAGATGCATTGAATAGGGCAAGAGCAGAGATGGGCACTTGTTACTCAGTTGTTGTAAGTAACCTGAAACATAGCCATTGTGGACTCTGGTTAGAATCTGGGAGGTGTCTAGGAGGCAGAATTTGGAGGGCTCAGTGATGGCTTGATGTGGGGACTGGGCAAGATGGGAGTCCAGGATAAATAGGTTTCTGGCTCAGGATCTGGGTGGATGTGGAAACTGTTCCCTGAATTGGGGAGCTGAGCAGAGAGGCAGGCTGGGGTGGAGAACTAGAAGTGGATAAGCCCAGGTCTGAGCAGGCTGTGGTGGAAGGGGTGGGGTGGGGCTCCTATGAGACATCTGAGGAGAGAGAATGCCAGATACAATACAGACCCTGGGACTTGGGAGAAAAGAGGTTTCCATCCTAGAGTTGCCCATCCACCAGCAGGGACAAATAAGAAAGCCAGGAATTATGGAGAGACTGTTGAGTCAGAAGAGAGGTCTATTTCCACCCCACACCCTTCCTTGGTACCCTGTGAGTGCTGCAGATTTATACACTGTGTCCTCCCTCCCTGAGCTGGCCCACTCTGTGCTTTCTTCCTAGAAAGTGCTGGTTCTCACCTGCCCTTTCCCATAGGCTGAGCTAGGAGCCCTTCTTATTTCCATCACATGCTATATCTCTTCTGGAGTAATCAATCATGCTTTGCTGTTTAACGCTCTTCTCAATAAACTCTCAACCCCCTGAGGACAGGGGCCATGGGAATGTCTTATTCTTCTTTATATTTGTTTCCTCAACACCTAGCACAGACTCTGACATGCAGCTCAGTGTGGCATGAACAAATGAATGAAAGAGTAAGTGAAGAGTAAGTGAATGACTACACAAGATACTATGCAAAAAATGAGCAAGCCTGCATAAAAGTATTGCTAGTTGCTGTAACAAACTCCAATATTTCAACGGCTTAACACCCTGTTTTGTCACTGGCATGAACTCTTTTTCCTTATACACAAATGAAGAATTTTCGCCAAGAATGTCAGAATTTGGTGACCACAGCATGTGGTAGCACTAGAGGAATGGCCTAGGCTGTGGGCCCCTTCTCACTTCTCCCTCCTGGTTTCAGAAGCCCACAGCCTCACCTTGGTGTGGTCTGGGCTTTTTCCTCATGAAGCCCCTCTGTCGCCACTCCTTGGGCAGCAGATCACTGCCACCTCTATGGTGATAGCCTCGCCCTTGGGAGATACTCGCTTTGGCCTGATCATGCTCATGATTTTAAAATTGTGCCCCATTTGGGATCCTAAGCTTTTCCTCTGAGCCCATCTTTGTCCTGTAGCCCTTCTCTGCAGCCCTGCCTGCCCCTTGGCCTCTATTTCTGCCCTCGCATTGCTAGAATCTCCCATTTGCTCTCTCTCTCTCTCTCTCTCTCTCTCTCTCGGCTTCAGAAGGCTTTTTGATCTTTTCCTGGGTCAGAATGAAAATTTCAGGGCATCAAGTCTACAGCTCCTCCTTGAATGAGGCAGAGTTCTCCAGAGCATCAGGCCTTGTATTCTTTCTAAATCAAACTCTGATTTTATCTGGATATTAGGCTTATCTTGGCTAGTCACTAGACTGCATTGGGCTTTTTTGCAATGTGATATTGTAAAGACACCTCAACCCACGGCTGCCTGTTGCTCATAGGGAGAATGGGAGGGGCAGGCAGGGAGCCAGCACTGGGGGCTGGGCTGGGCTGAGACCCACACTCTCCTAGGCTAGATGGGGGTAGGCTGTTATGTCTTTGACTCCTGCCTCTCCATTGCCCTGCAGATGTTTCCAGGGTCCCCATCTCTGCCTTTGCCCCCATGTTTCCTGGCTCAGACTACTGCAGTAGTCTTCTAAGTGGTACCCTTTCCTTTCTTACCCTTTCCTCACAGAGCAGTTAGAGTATATGTCAGGCCACATCACTTGGCGTCTCTTTCCCAGAAATGAAAACCTACCTTTCATATTCAGAGCTGTCTACTTTTCACTAAAGGAGCCATGCTATACACAGAAAATAAATGTAAACAGATATCTCTTTACATATATTTTCTGACTGTCAAGCGTCTCTCTCCTCCCTCCATCTGAAAAGTCATCTCCTCCTGTTATAGAATGAATTGTGTGCCCCCCCACCCAAATTCATAGGTTGAAGTCCGAACCCCTAGTACTTCAGGATGCGACCTCATTTGGAGGTGGAGTCTTTAAAAAGTCAGTTAAGTCAAAATGAGGTCATTGGGTTGGGCCTTAATCCAATATGACTGGTGTCCTGATTAGAAGTTTGGACACAGATATGTACTGTGGGAACACATGTGAGGACACAGGGAGAAGAAGGCAGCCATCTACAAGCCAGACAGAGAAGCCTCAGAGGGAACCAACTGTGTCGACCTCTTGATCTTGGACTTCCAGCCTCCAGAATTGTGAGGCAATACATTTCTGTTGTTTAAGCCACAGGGTCTATGGTACTTTGTTGTGGCAGCGGCCCTAGCAAATTAATACACCTTCTATTTCTCACTGGCTAAGAATAAAATGCAAACTCCTCGCCATCTCCTAATAGACCCTATGTGATCTGCCCCACTCCCCATCTCCCATTGCTTACCTCGATCCAGCCCCATCCTCCTCCTCCTGGCCCCCTTTCCTTTTTACAGCCTTGCCTGTGCTCACTATACCAAAAGCTCTTTCCCCAAATTTGCATGGCTGCCTTGCTTAATTCTATTATTATATTAATTAATTAATTAATTCATAGATAGATAGTCTGGCTCTGTCACCCAGGCTGGAGTGCAGTGGTGTGATCATGGCTCACTGCAGCCTTGAACAGCTGGGCTCAAATGATCCTCTGGCTTTAGCCTCCTGAGCATCTTGCTTAATTTTAGATCCCATCTTCCACCGTTGCCATCTCAGAGAGGCCTTCTCAGACCATCTCCTTAAAGCACATCCCCATATTGTTTCTCCTAGCACCATAAACTTTCCTTTCGTATCATCCTTAATTAGTAACTTTATGTGTATTTGTATACATATTTTCTGCCTTCATCAAGTCAGGGACTGTTCACTAGGTGTATATTCATTGTCTAGCACAGCACCCAGGCACATAATGATGCTCAATAAATATTTGTTGAGTAAATGAATCTTCATCTTTTTAAGGTCTTTATCCATGTCTCAGGTTCCAGACCAAATCCTACTTTCCTTCTTAAATTAGCCTTCTGATCCCCCAAGTCCAGGAAAAGCTCACTGTCTTGACATGCCTCTCGGTAGCATGCCGGTTCTTCAGTCATGGTGATTATCGCTGTCTGACGGTATCAGTTACGTGTGGGTTTCCACCTCTGGCCTGCATCCTCCCGAAGCAGGACCACACACTGTGCACCTCTGCAGGGCCCACAGCACAGCCTCGCTCAGGGCCCCCGAGCACAGAAGGCGCTCAGTGAAAGCATGTGGACCCAAATAGATCAGAGAGCAGGAATGGCGGAGGATGTGAGTAACTGGGCCTTTTGCAGGGATAAAATAGGTGCCCCGCCCTCCACAGCCCCCAGGGAGAAGGATGACAAACGCTCCTTT
Source organism: Pan paniscus (assembly GCF_029289425.2). NCBI lineage: Eukaryota > Metazoa > Chordata > Mammalia > Primates > Hominidae > Pan > Pan paniscus. The sequence goes on from NC_073249.2 coordinate 192,667,049, forward strand.
TGCCCGGGAAAGCTCTGGGGGTAAATCTCATCTGCCCGTTGCAGCCACAGAGCAAAGTTCTGGAGCTGAGAAGAGGGTAAGAGAAAGCCCATTGGCCTGCAGCCCCAGAATTACAGAGCAGCCCAGACTCTCTTCTGCCCAGCTGTGGGCTGCACAGGAGGCCTGGGCATCTCTGCCAGTTCCTTTCTCTGGAGGAGAACCCCGCCTCCAAGAGAGGGGTAAAGTCGGAGCTTAGAAGCCAGGAGCCCACCCCCAGGCAAGCCCAGCTAACAGCCCCCAAGGCCACCACCACCACTCACTCCCGGCGTAGTCAGTCCCTTCCTCCTCTCCAGGGCTGGTGGGAAGGCTGAGCCCTCTCTTTCGGGGGCTGAGTCTGGACAATGGGAAGGGAGAAGCCCCCTCCTCACTGCCCCGGGGACATAAAGCAGGCCTTTCACTGAGGAGTTCTGGCTGCTTCGGTTGGTTCTTGGCACCCAGCAAGGCGGCGTCGGGAGGGGCGGGCATACAAGCGTGTTGGGGGTGGGGACCAGGCCCGCGATTCTGAGGAGGTTCGCCCGCCCAGGGCCACCGGGCTGGCTCCCCAGCTGTGGGATGAGCTCATGCAGGGAAACCGGAACAACTTGGGGTGGGGGGAGGGAGGAAGAGTGGCATCTAGGAGGCTGCGAAAGCGTGGCTCTGGGGAGGAAGTTTTTCATGGGGAGTAGGGACAAGCCTCCACTCCTCCAGCCCTGCCCCCGCCCCCCAATTCATATCGTCAACTCCACAGCCCCTCTTCACACCCTTCCTTGGATGGAAATTCCTGGCCACGCTGACAGCCGGCCAACCTGGGTCGCCAGCCACCCCCAGCCTGGCTCGCCATCCCTACAGTCCCTCTCCACACCCTTCCCCGGAAATTCTCAGGCCCCACCGCCCGCCGGCCACTGCCCCCTTGGCCACACAGATGCCAACGCTCCGTTTTGGCCAAATCAGGCTGCCCTAAGCCCGGAGCACAGCTTCTCTGGGGTGTGTCGGCAAAGGGGGCGGGGGTGCCCATCGCAGGTGCCTTTCCACTGCACGCGCCAGCAGGAGCCTCCTCTCTGGACCTTGCCCCTCCCAGTTTCCTCCAGCCTCCCCCCATGAAGCGTCTCTTCCCTCTCGCCGAGAGTTTGGCGTAGACAGCGAAGGAGCCATCGTGACTGGCGGAGAAGCCTGGAGTAGACGAGACAGAGACGGCGACCGAGTCGGGTGGGGGATGGGGTGGGGACCGACACTAAGCCCTTGGGGCCTAGAGGCAGCCGCTACTGGGGAGAGGTGGGGAGCAGCTCACGTCCTTGGGAAGAACTCTCTTGGTTTGGGGCCTTGGCTGGGAGGAGGAAGGGGAGAGGAAGAAGTAGGATCCGATTATTTAAATTTGGGGATAAATTGTACTAGTAACTCTTGCACCGTCCTTCCACCAACCTCACTCCCCACCCCCAACTCGCGTGCACACAGGGACCGCCTCTGCCACCCTGAGATTTTTGTCTTAGGGTAGGAGTGGGACCGCACTGGGTCAAATGAACCGGTTCCCCCCCCTCCCCACCCCACACACAACCCCCCTCCACCGCCCTCCAATTCTTAACCCTGCCTCTGTCTACGCACACACGCCCCTCTCCTGAGATGGGGTAGGAGGCTATTGTGAATGAGGCTCATAAGCATCGCCCCCGGCCCTAGATGGCAAGTTCAAAGCCACCACCCAAGATCAGCTGGTAAGAGCCAAGACTTGGGGAACGCGTCCTTCTTTGGTTACCTTTTCCCAGACAGGATTCCAATTTCCAAACGTGGAAGAGGTGTGCGTGTATGTGCCTGTGTGTGTGAGTGCGTGTGTCTCTGTCACTGTGTGTGTGTGTGTGTGTGTGTGTGTGTGTGTGTGTGGAGAGGGGGGTGTATTAATGGGTGATGTTATAAATGAAAACAGGAGGACTGAACTTAAAAGAAACTGGTCAATTGCAAAACAAACATGGATAAACAACCCTTTAGATGTAATTTGTGGTTTATCTGGAGGTGGAGGTGGCGCTGAAGAGGAACCCCCGCCCCCCAATATTTTTTCCTTAGCTGCGCCTCCACCCCCAGCATTTGGAGCGGCGGAGAAGCGGCTCCGGAGTGATTAATCCGGGGATAATTCACCCCCTCCCGCCCCCCGGCGCGAACCCCGCGAAGCGGGATTGGAGCGAGTCATTTCCGAGAGCGCAGCGCGCCTCTCCCCGGCCGGGCGGACACTTGGTTCATTCCAGCCGCAGAAGCTCAGGGCTCCCGCGTACCGGGATTTTTTCCGAGCAGAAAAAAGCTCCAGAGCTCTCCTGACCTCCTTTCTCCTCGGCGGCGAGCGGAGCCTCTCCCTCGGCGCTGCCGGCTGCGCCATGCCGCGCTCGCGGGGACGGGAGCAGGGGCGCTGCGGCTGCCCCGCGGGGAGGGCTCGCGGCGAAACCGGGATTTCGGCGCTTGTGCCGGGCGTCGGGAGCCGCTGGGGCCGCCCGCCGCCGCCAACGCCGCCGCCTCTGCTGCTGCTGCTGGGCTGGGGGCTGCTCAGCGTCTCGGCCGCCGCGGGTGAGTCCAGCCGCGCCGAGGACCCAGCGGCCGCCGCGCGCCCCACCCGAGCCCCGAGCCCACCCATCCTCGACCCGGTCCCAGTCCCTCCCCCCGCCTCTATCCCTGCCTGAATCTCCCACCCTCCCAGTTGCCTACTCTCATTCTCATCCCTGCCTCCGTCTCCCACCCCACCCTCAGCCACGTCCTCACCTCCACCCTCACCCTCACTGCTGCCCCAACCCCAGCCGCAACTTGGACGGATGCGGCCGGTGTGGGGGCCTGGGAGACAGACATCCCCGCCCGGGGTTGCGGGGCACCTGGTCTGTGGCTTCAGTTTCTCCAGCCTCCCAGCCCCCAAGGTGCTAGGCTTTTTCCCGATAAACTTTCCGGGAGCCCTACTCCCCCGGCTCCTGATTCTGCCAGGCACGCTGGTCCTGGGGGCTGGAGAGGAACCGTGCGCCCCCTCCCCATTTCTGCGTCTGCAAGGTCTGCCCTTCCCTGCCCCCGCCCATTTTCTCCAATTGAAACCGGTGCCCCCTCTGGAACCGACTGGAGACTGCGGCCGCCATCCCCCTCCTCAAATGCTACCCCTCCCTCGGCGCTCGGACCTAGGAGGGGGTTCAGGTGGACGCGTGCCCACGGTGGGGGTCCCGCGCATTCCTTGCAGGAGGGTGCAGGTGGGGGCTGGAGGGTGTTGAGGGATGGGAAGGAGGGGGTGGGGGTTGTAGCCCGGGGCGGGGGAGGGAGTGCCGCCGCCAGGCTTCGCGCTGCCACATTCCCCTCGGTGCTCACTCCGCGCCAAAGTGCCCTTTCCCGCGCCCTGCTGCAGCCGAGCGCCTCGGCTGCGGCAGCGGCAGCGGCGGCGCGGGCGGCGGGACCAGCTCACGACGACCGAGTCCGGGAAGGGGCAGACCTAGCGGGTGCGGAGAGTCCCGGAACTTTGCGGGTGTCTGGCTGCAGCTTGCAGCGCGCGGGGGAGGTACGCGAACCTTCGAGGGAACCCGGTCCCCTGTGGAGGCTACTGGCCGTGATTGGTGCCCTCCCGCTTTACCCCCAGCACCCCTCCGAAGCTCAGTTCTAGCTACAAGCTAGAAAGTTCCGTGTGCCCGGGTGGAGACGGGTCCAAACCGGGATGCCTGGAACCGCATTTTCATTTAGCCCGCGAGGCTGACACCCACTGGGGGAGAAACCGAAACACCTGCTGGCCAGGCCTAGACCTAGGGCACCTTCGACCTGGAGCCGTGTCTTCTTTTTTGTTTTTGTTTTTGTTTTGTTTTGTTTTGTTTTGTTTTGAAACCACCGATTGAACCTCTGAAGGCTTGGCCTGGACCACCCCAGTTCCCCTTCTTGGGAAAGTGCGCCTCTCCTCTGGCAGGTCAGTGAGTGGCGAGCTCTCTGGCCCACTCTGGCCTTCAGCGTCTTGTGAGTCTGTCCTCGCAGACCGTGTCGCCCACCGCTTAACCGCGGCATGTTGGGGTTCTTGGTCAGGGAGGGCGCCCCGAGCCAGCTCTGGCTCTCTCATTCCTAGCTGACGGGACTTTCTTAGGTTCTGCTAAGAGTCATAGCCACCGACACCCAGAGAGGGGCGCCCGCGGTGCGCGCGCCTGGGAGCTCTGGCCTCTCGCACACCCACACCCACTGGGAGGCTGTGCATACCGACGCTGCTGGTCACCCAGACTTGCCACATGGGCGGTGGGGGAATCGCTGCTACCTCCCGCCAGGCCTCCCGGACGTATGTTGAGGCGAGGCCGGTCTCTGGCTTAGCTGATTGGAGAATGTCTCGGCATCGGACTGAATGGTTTTTCTGGCTAGATTTGTCCCTGCCCCTTGGGCATATCCTGTCCCTAGGGGAGAGAAAAAGGCCGACTCACCGGCGCTTGCACCGCTCAGCGGTGCTGGAATCCTGCCCTATAGAGATCCATTTGCTCGCAGCTCCTTGCTCAGTAGAGAAGTTGGGGGAGGGGGCCTTGTGTTCACGGCTTGGGGTAGTTCCTCTCCGGCAGGCCCTGCTCTGGCTTGCAAGGTTCCAGTACATTTCTTTTCTTTTCTTCTCTTTCTTTTTAAATTTTTTTTAAGACGGAGTTTTGCTCTTCTCGCCCAGGCTGGAGTGCAATGGCGCGGTCTCAGCTCACTGCAACCTCCGCCTCCTGGGTTCAAGCGATTCTCCTGCGTTCAAGCGATTCTCCTGCCTCAGTCTTCCGAGTAGCTGGGATTACAGGCGACCGTCACCACGCCCGGTTAATTTTTGTATTTTTAGGAGAGATGGGGTTTCACCATGTTGGCCAGGCTGGTCTCGAGCTCCTGACTTCAGGTGATCCGCCTGCCTCTGCCTCCCAAAGTGCTGGGCTTACAGATGTGAGCCACCGCGCCCAGCCCAGTACATTTCTTTTTAAGCCTTTCCCGCATTTAGATGGGCTGTTTGGCCTTGCAGGCAGCAGAGATTTGGAAATGGACTTGGTGACAGAAGATCGGCAGGATTTGGTACATTAGAAGGGGAAACACATTCATTTTGTGTTCAGTTCACACTGTTGAATTTAAAAGATGCTCAGGACTGAACCGTCTCCCTTCCTCCGCTCAGTGATCACTGGATAAATGAATAAAATGATTTGAAAAAGGGGAGTCTCCTCACCCACCCATACCTTCTCCCCTCAACCCCTTTAGTCCTTGTCCTGCCTTGCACTCCCCCTCCCCTTCCCCACCCCAGCCTCCCTGGAGACTTCCCACCAATTACCTGCTGGCCCTATCAATCATCCTCCCTTTTTTTTTTTTTTTTTTTGAGAGGGAGTTTCACTCTTTTGTTGTCCAGGCTGGAGTGCAATGGCGCAATCTCGGCTTGCTGCAACCTCTGCCTCCCGGGTTCAAGTGATTCTCCTGCCTCAGCCTCCTGAGTAGCTGTGATTACAGGTGCATGCCACCATGCCCAGCTAATTTTGTATTTTTAATAGAGAAGGGGGTTTCTCCATGTTGGTCAGGCTGGTCTCGAACTCCTGACCTCATGATCTGCCCACCTTGCCCTCCCAAAGTGCTGGGATTACAGGCGTGATCCACCGCAACTGGCCACCCTCCCTTCTTAAAACACATTTCCCTTTGACCTGTAAACAGGCTCATCTTTACCACAAAACAAGCCAAGAAGCCTTCTTGGCCCTATTGACCTATCTAAGCCACTGCCCCATCTCTTTTTGTCTTTTAGTCACTTCTCTTCAAAGGGGTCTTCATGTCAGTTTTCTCTACTACCCGTCACTCCTTACTTCAGCCTCTGTCTCCAGGATGACACTGGAACACTCTAGAAGAGAGCACCAATGACCACCTCAATTGCCAAATACATTGTACTTTATCTTTATTTTCTTTTATGTCTCTGTGGCTGTGGCCACTTTGGATGAATTTCTCTTCCTTGGGCTTCTGGGACACTATGTTTTACTGATTTTTCTCCTATCTCTTGCGTGTTCCTTCTCAGTCTCTAATACTAACACTTATTCCCCTCCCTGAAGTATGGTGTCCTGCAGCATTTAATTCTTTGTACTTTTTCCCATTCCTTTTCACCACTCCCTGGGTGAGCTCATCCTTGCCCAACCCTTTCACTACCACACTCTGAAGCTTCCAGACAGATCTCTTCTGCCAAGACGTCTCTCCTGAAATTCATCTATTGGCTTCCTGGTCCATGGGAATTCTGGGTCTAGGTAACCCATATATCCAGCTGATCCTTGGACATCTTCACTTAGATATTTCCCTTCCAAAGCAATCTTATTAGCTTCTTTCTTAAGCCTCCCGTATTTCCTTTGTGAGCTGGTGGTTCTTGTAGCCTCCCAGTTATGGAGCCCAGAAACCTTTGGATTATCCTCAACTCCTTCCTTATCATATGGTCATCAAATTCTGTCAGTTTCATATCCTCAATTATTCTCAAACCTAGCTACTTTCCTTGAGGAGCTCTGAGCATTGAAAAAGCTATCATGCCTTCCACTCCCCTACTAACTAATTTTAAAAAAGCAATATTAAACTATAAGTAGATAGTTTAAGTAGATGGAATTCTGACAAAGTTCTGATTTTTCCCATGCCAATTACATCATGGCTTTAAAAAAATCAAATGCCAAATTAAAAAAATTTCCCCTGCTTTGTATGTTGTCTGAGTGCTTGCTTTTAGTCAGCCTCTTGTAGACTAGAGCACTGACTGTACTCAATGTTCTACTGCAGTACAAACTGAATTGTATTAAAAAGCATTTATTTGTCTGCCTTATATATTAAAATGTGAGCTTACTGAAGGCAGGGATGGTGCTTTATTTCTCTTGGTATCCCCATATCCAGCTCAGGTTCTGGCATAGAATTGGTGCTTGATGTATGGCTGTTTGATCAGATGATTTTTACAGTTTTCTTTTTCTTGGAGAGTTTTCCAGGGACCGATAAGACTAAATCAGGGGTCAAGGAAGCCAGCTGGTTTGCAGAGGTAATAAGATGACAAAGACATCTGGTCCCCTGTTCCTTTCCCCACAACTAAGTATCACCGTTTGGTTACAGTTCCCTAGGTTCTAGAACCAATGCAACAATAAGCCCTTGGCATACCACTCTCCTCCAACCCTGAGCCAAGGAAAGGCGTTTCACTACTCAGTCACTAGTGTGTGTATGAATTTGAATTTCCATTTGCAATCAAGCTGAGGGTTTATGGTTTTTAAAAAATGAGCTGACTGCAGCGGAGAGTGCCCACCATATCTAGGGCTGGTGAGTGTGTGGCTTTGTTGAAGGTGAGATTAGAATCATGCACCAGGGACTGGAGGACCAAATTGCAGGGTCTTGGACACTGCCTGGTTTGGGTTTCTCCGGCAGAGCCCAGCAGTCAGCTTCAGCAGCACCCCCTTCACCCTCCTTCATGTGCCTGACCTGCCTGTTTCACCCTCATCATCACGCCAGCAGGATTAAGGGAACCTGATTGCTCCGCAGAGCCTTGCTGGAGACCCAGCTGATCTTCAGGCCTCTCTAGGGCTCAGTCTCCCTGCTGTAAAAAGGACAAGTAATTCCTGAGTTTTCGGAAGGATTAGAAACCAGAGATGCAACAAGTCCAGTGCCATACCCCATCGAATGTGCCTATTAAATAGAAGCTGGGGCCAAAGGAATCAGCCAGGAAGTCTATGTGCCCTCACCATGTCCTTCCCCACCTACCATGCTCAGAGAGCTGTTCTGGACACCCAGGGGAGTTATAATAACAGCTCATATTCACTGAGTACTCACCAGCACTGTCTTAAGCACATGGATGTATTAACTCAATCCTCTCAGCCACCCAGTGAAGCCTGCAGTATTATTATTCCCATTTCATAGATGAAGAAACAGGTTCAGGGAGGACACATAACTTATCCACGCACTAAGTAAATAGCCGAGCCACAGTTTGGATGCAGGCCTGGCTGACGCCACATCTTTTACTCATAACCTTATTGCCATTCAACTTCTTGGGGACCCAGCTGGTACCACGTCCCTGGAAGCTTCTGCCCAGGCTGCCTTCTTTGGCCTTGCTCTTCCCACTGGGCTGTCCTCATCAGTTATGCTGTGCTGCTTTTGAGGCCTGAATCCCACACTTTTAATCCTCAAGCAGCTATTGTCCATTCCTTTCCACCACAAGCTCCTGGGGTTGGGGGAGGCTGTAAAGTCATTCTTGGTTTCTAGCCCCAAACACCCATCTAGATGGAACTCTACCGTGGGTTCTTACAACTCCTCACGTTTCCTTTGTTGTCAGAGTCTTCAGGACATATTGGAATTTCTTGCTTAGTGAGGTGGTTATCTGTCTCATTTCCCTAAAGGACTGTGAACTGAGGCAGGGCAGCGTAGAGCACATAGTGAACACTCAGTAAGTGTGCTGATGAGACAGTCAGAGCTGATGAGACAATCAGAGGCAGGTTGTTTGGAGCCCAGGGCTCCCTTTCCTTTAGACCACCCTGTTGGGCATTCCCAAGGGCAGCTGGGGGCTGGGAAGACTGGAAACGGGTTAAGGGGCATCTTCAAGTAGGAGGCAGCCCCAGGCCCATCTGCACAATAATAATAGCTCTCCTTTACCGAGTGCTGGTTAAATGCTTTATAGATATTACCAGTTAATTATCACTGTAATATTGTATTTGAAGATACTGAGGCTCAGAAAGTAAGCAGCTGAGCCAAGGCTGTAGAGCAGGTAGGTAAAGAAGGCGGGATTAAACCTCAAGTCTACCTGACCCTAGGGCCCATCTTTTTGGAAAGCCCTTGTTACAGTGCTGGGCCCATTGTTACCATTCAATACATGTTAGATACTATTACTATTACTACAACTACGGTCTACTTGCTTTCTGCACCAGCCTCTTAGAAATATAAGAGAAACAATTCATACACTCTGCCACTCTCTGGCACCACTAAAGCAGTGGGGGGAGTCTTTTCTCTTTGCTCCTCTGGCTGAAAGCACACACCTTAGAACCTGGTCCCCTCACTCAACCCATCAACCCAGCTCAGTGCCCTTCATCCAGGAGGGTAGGGAGAGAGAACCCTCTACCTCGAGGATGCACTGCATTGCCCTCCCTGGATTTATCTCCTTGGGTGGCATATGGCCTTGCACCCCTCCTCTCCGTCTGCTGCAGTGTCGTGAGAGCTTCCCCAACAACAGGGGAACATCGGGGTGAACCTGCAAATAGAGGATTATTTCAGAGTCTTTATCCTTACAAAGACTCTGTCTCAGGGTTCACTCGCTTTGAGAAGGGCTTGGTTTTCCCTTGGACCCACAGAAAGCAAAGAGTGGGCTATGCAACGTGGGAGTTTCTCAACTTGAAAATGATGGCATGGCTCTCAGAGCTCTTTTCTTACTCTTGTAAGTTAAGAGAAACAAAGGAAACTCATATTTATTTTTCCCCTGGACTCTAGAGAGCTCAATCTCCTGGACTGTTTTTTCATACTCCTCTTCTAAAAATGAGATTCTTTATCTTCTTTTCTTCTCTCCCACCCAAACACACACTTAGTTCTTAGAGCTTTGGGAGAAGGTGAGACCCCTTTGGCCTTCTCAGGTAGCTTAATGTCACGTGAAAGATAGTCATGACCCACTATACATCCACAAATGTGAACTTTAGCCAAACAGCAGATGAGAGGGAAGGAGATGGAGTGGAACATGATGGGGTGGGATTGGAGAAACAGCCTAATTTGAGGTAGACTGAGCTCAAGTAGGAAGGTGTAAGTTGGGTAGGATCAAAGGTGGGTTGGGATGTGTTGGCACAGGATAGATAGAGTGAGACAGGTGATGGAATGGAATGGGATAGGACTGAGTGAGATGTGATGTCGGGGATGGGATCGAGAGGGTGGGGTGTGCAGTATTCAGAGGATTGACTGGGATGGGGGGTGAGGTGGGGAGGGAATGTGTTAGAAGACACTGGGGTGGGATGGGATAAGATGGGGTGGGTGGAGTTGGGGTGGAGTAGAATGGAACAATTGGGATATGATGGAGTGGAGGTGAGATGTATTGTGGTAGAATGGCATGAGATAGAGGTGAGTCAGATTTATTGGGATGGTTTGGGTTGGTTGAGTTGGAACAAGAGACTGGGAGATAAGATGGGGTTATTATATAACCAATTGAATAGGCACCAATTGAGTGGACATGAGGAAATGGGAAGTGAGGGAGGGCACTGGAAATAGCTTGACCCGCCTCACATTGTTGTAGCATCTTCATCTTCCTGACCAGGACTTCGTGAACGTTGGTCAGTTTCTTTCTCACCTGAATTGTGAAATTTCCAGCAGACATAAAGTCTCCATTAGCCTTTGGTCCCATAAAGCATGAATCCTAAAATGCTGGAGGCTCCCTTTTCCTGCCATAAGGGATCATTCTTCAGGGAGACCCTGGGAGTCCCATGTGGCCACCACCAGGAAACCATCCGAAAAATATGCCTGGCACAAACCAGGAACCCCAGGGCAGCTCCTATCAAGTCCACCATCAGAGAAAGACATTGTGCCTACCCTACAGCTAGCACAGTGGCTCCACTCACAGAAAGGAAAGCCGAGGATGGAGTAGGGGTTTACCTCCATGGCCCCCTCTGCTGGGCGAGTCTCTCTCCTAGAGACTCTCTTACTTTCCACCTGTTTGTGTTTGTATTGTTGGAAAATTATAAACTGAATTTGTCTTTCAAGGGATGTCAGTCCCACCCTTGAAAAATCATTATTATAAGGAACTTTTATGATGCTAAAAATAATGTATGTATAGTTAAATTACTGAAAGCACCAAATTACTCTGAGAAATTTACTTGAGAATCTCCTGTGCCATCTAGAACAGAAAATAAGGGCTTATATTGCAACACAAATAGCCTTCCTACCTGCCAATGTCTAATTTATACCAATTAAGTGCAATTATAATCCATAAACCTCAAAAAATTATGTGTCCATCTTCAAGGTTTTCAAATAGAAAACAGAATAAGTTCTATTATTAAGTAGGTACATCTATTTATTGATTGAAAGTAAGTGAGTGTGACGGATGTAACTGTAAAGGGAAAAAGCAGAGACTTTGAAATTTGAGATACAAGTATATTATGAGAGAATGTGCAGACATTTTGTGCAGAATGATTGATGGCCCTTTCTGAGATGAGCAAGTGTGGTAGAGTCGACTCAGGCCTCGGGAGGTTTGTCTTCAGGTTGCTGCCTGACCCCAACCCTTTCCCTACCCCAGCCTCAATCTGTCTACCTACCAACCTTCATTGCTTCCTCCATTGCCATTTCAGGAATGGAGAGAGTTCAGTGATTGGGTGGGACTTGGTGGTGGTGTGTGGACTTGGCAGTAAGAAGGAGATGACAGTTTAATGGTTTATTTTCAATTAATGCTAAAATGTTCCTAGCGTGAAAACAGACATCTCAATGTTGGCATCCCCTCCTGCCAGGGACCTATGTGGCCCTATCCTCCTGGCCTTATCATATGTGCATTCCTAGAAGGGCTGACCCATAGCAGATCCTCAGCCAGGAGAAAGGCCTTGTTTGGCCTAGGAGTCAGGAATTCAGCCTTCCAGGCTTGGCTATGCCCCTAACCACCTATGTGACCAGAAGCCAATCGTTTCATCTTCCTAGGCCTCTATTTTCACACCTATAAAATGGGGATAATAATACACAGCATGTCTATGCAATGATGGACTTGGAAGCTCTTTAAAAAAGAAGCGTCCAAAGAGAAGCCAGAGCTATTAGAATAAGACCAAAAAAGTTTCTAGTTTAAGCCCATCCAGTGGGAGATCCTGCCCAGGGCTCGGGCTGCTTGGCTTTCCAGGGATGGGGAGCTCACGACCTCTGCAGACAGCTTGCCAGGCTATTTTTCAGGTCTCAGGGGTGAGAAGGAGGGTGGGCTTGCTGAGCTTCTTGGCCTTGATCCATTCTTACCCTCCAGTGGCCTGTGGGACTGCTCCTGAAAACTCAAAAGGGAGGAAACAAGCCATCTCCATCCAGAGCCCATCAGATATCCTGGTCACAGCCTTTTCCCCAACCACCACCCACCCCTGGGCAGCAGCACTGTGAGTTCAGTCTCGGAGAGTTGACTGCTTGCGCTTCACTCTCACTAACACATTCGTCCAGGGTACCAGATCTGAATGAGGCCTTTAACTATAGCAAGAGGAAAATTCCCTGCATTCGAGAACCTCTGGGACTCACATCTCCTACGATATTTTGTTCTATAGGAACATGGAAAGAAGACAATGTTACAGGGACAGTTTTCCTGAGTTACGTGGAAGGCACAGTTGACGTTTTCTGTTTTCTGCACCCCACCAAGTCTCAGGTATATAACACTTGAATTAATCCTACCCTCAGTCCATTAGCACTTTATGATCACCTCTCTGGGCAAAACTTCTCTCTTATTTACAAAGTTTGCCTCCCTTCATCCCCAATCCTGAAGCTAAGCTATCCCAATCCCAGTAAGTACTCATTCTGATGTGTTTGATATATGTCTTCAAATATGCATGGATCCAGGCAGGGCGCGGTGGCTCACGCCTGTAATCCCAGCACTTTGGGAGGCTGAGGCAGGCAGATCACAAGGTCAGGAGTTTGAGACCAGCCTGATCAAAATGGCGAAACCCCGTCTCTACTAAAAATACAAAAATTAGCCAGGCGTGGTGGTGTGCACCTGTAATCCCAGCTTCTTAGGAGGCTGAGGCAGGAGAATCGCTTGAACCCGGGAGGTGGAGGTTGCAGTGAGCCGAGATTGCATCACTGCACTCCAGCCTGGGTGATAGAACAAGACTCCATCTCAAAAAAAACAAAAACAAAAACAAAAAAAAGCCTGGATCCTTATAAAATATGTAGGGTTGTTTGTATGTATATGTATTTTTTATTTCTATAAATGATATTGAAGTCTAAATTTCATCTGGTTTCTTACTTTACTCAACTCCATATTTTGCATATCTCACCATGCTCGTTGAGTGTACCTAGTCAGTGGTTTCTAACTGCTTCATTGCATTATGAGTTATACATCCATCACGTTTTATGTATCTGTTCCCCCGAGTATAGCCATCTAGCTTATCAGCAACTCCCCCTTACTCCACCACTAAAAGTTCTGAAGAATATCCTTGTACATTCCCATTTGGGACCCTGTGTGAGAATAGTTCTGGACTATATGATGGAAGATTTGGTCCCTGGGTTAGTGTGTTAATTTTTCATGTTCTGCCATGGTGTTTTCCAGAGCACCATGGAAATGGTGTGCCAGGTCACATTTCCACTAAGAGTGCCCAAGAGTTTCTGTCTTCCCACATCCTCATGAGTACCTAATATTAGCCACCTGTCCAATTTTGCCATTTTTAGGAGTGTAAAGTGCCATCTCATTGTATTAATTTACACTTCTCTGATTACTAGCAAGTCTGTTAAGTCTAGTAAGCTTGTTAGCTGTTTCAACTTCTTTTCTTCTGAATTACCTATTTATATTCTTTGCCCATTTAAAAATTGGATCTCTTGCCTTAGAAATCTTCTGGTTGATTTGTAGAAGTTTTGTTTATGGTCTAGGTGTTGCCCTTTGTTAATTTTAGAAGTTGCAGATAGCTTCTTCTAGTCTTTAATCCATCTATTTGGCATATGGCAGCTTTCGTTGGACAGAAATGCTTCCTTTTGATATAGTCAGATCCATCAGTGTTTTTGGGGAGGTAGAAATTGAGATAGGAGGGCACTGATGAGCTAGAGAGCATGGTGGGGTCCCATGGGCCCACTCCCTTGCAGGGCTGGCTCTCTGTATAAAGGGCTGTGAGGAGTTCTAGAACCTTCCTGTCCGTCCATCCATCCTGGGCCCCCACATCCTACAGGAGGTTTCTGGCTCAAGGCCCTGTGTTTCCCGAAGGCCCCAGTTAAAGTACAATTTAATGGATGGATGCTATACCTAGAGAATGGGCAGGATTACTCCTTCAGCAGGCATTTGTTGAGTGCCAGTGTGCGCCTGAGCTCTCAGCTGCATTGGGGACATGGGCAAGTTTCAGTGCTGAGTGTACATAAGAGAGGCAGCTACACACAGGCTCAGAGCAGCGTTATTCACAACAGCCAAATGGCGGAAGCAACCCATGTGTCCATGTGCAGATGAGTGGATAAACAAAATGTGGTATATCCATATGATAATCTTTCAGCTTTAAAAAGCAAGGAAATTCTGACACCTGCTACAGCATGGCTGAACCTTGAGGACATCATGCTAAGTGAAAGAAACCAGTTACAGGCCAGGTGCACTGGCTCACACCTATAATCCCAGCACTTTGGGAGACCTGGGCAGGTGGATCGCCTCAGGCCAGGAGTTCAAGACCAGCCTGGCCAACATGGTGTAACCCTGTCTCTACTAAAAATACAAAAATCAGCCGGGCATGTTGGTGCGCGCCTGTAGTCCCAGCTACTCGGGAGGCTGGGACACAAGAATCGCTTGAACCCGGGAGGTGGAGGCTGCAGTGAGCCGAGATCGCGCCACTGCATTCCAGCCTGGGTGACAGAGCGAGAGTCTGTCTCCAAAAAAAATTAAAAAGAAAGGAGCCAGTTACAAAAGGGCAAATAAATACCTACCATATGCTTTCACTGATGTGTGAGGTATTTAGCACAGGCAAATTCATAGAGACAGAAAATAGAATGGTGGTTGCCAGGGGCTGGGGAGGGAGAGATGGGGAGTTAATTATTTAATGGGCACTGACTTTCAGTTTTGCAAGATGGAGAGAGATCTGTGGATGGATGGTGGGTGATGTTAGCACAACAGTGTGAATGGACTTAATGCCACTACATTATATACTTCTAAGTGGTTCACATAGCACACTTATGTTATATGTATTTTACCACAATTTTTATAAAAGAAGAGGGACAACTCTTTAGACACAAGGGATCAAGGAAAGCTCCCAGAGAAGGATGTTCAAGCCGAGACCTGCAGGATCAACAGGAGTGAGCAGGTGAAGAGGGGAGCAGGAAATGGCTTCCGACAGTGCAGGTTCATCTGCATGGGCTCCTGGTTGAGTGAGAGTGGGTTGTTCCAGGTCTGGGAGAAGATCTGCTCACCAAAGAAGGGCATTGAGGAGGCTGGAGGGTTTGGAGAAGGTGGGTGGCTGGCTGGCTTGGCTGGCAGCCACAGGTCTCTGAAAAAACACAATGAGGGTAGAGTGCTACTGGCAAAGGCAGGCCTTGGTGAGGGTGCCTGGAACCCCACATCAGCAAGCTGGGGCTGAGGGGATCCTTTTTCTTCCACAAGTCCTCTACCTGGTGCCCTGGCCTCCCAGGGAGGGTAAACAGCTGAGTGAACAGTCAAAAGTACATGAAACCCATTCCATGAATCATGGATCATAAGTTATGGTTCTGTTCATCGTGCCTCCATGAGAACATCACAAAACTTCCA
This sequence comes from Pan paniscus, assembly GCF_029289425.2. Classification (NCBI taxonomy): domain Eukaryota; kingdom Metazoa; phylum Chordata; class Mammalia; order Primates; family Hominidae; genus Pan; species Pan paniscus. Next base: position 192,682,383 of record NC_073249.2, read on the forward strand.
TCTAGAAAGAAAATAGGCCAAGTGTGGTGGCTTGTGCCTCTCATCCCAGCAGTTTGGAAGGCCGAGGTGGGAGGATTGCTTGAGGCCAGGAGTTTGAGACCAGCCTAAGTGACAAAAAGTGAGGCCTCTTCTGTGTAAAAATAAATAAATAAATAATTAGCTGGGTATAGTGGCATGTGCCTGTAGTCCTAGCTACTCGAGAGGCTGAGGCCGGGGGATGGCTTGAGCCCAGGACTTGGAGGCTGCAGTGAGCTATGATTGTGCCACTACACTGCAGCCTGGGTGACAGAATTAGAAGACCCTGTCTCTCTTAAAAATGTGACTGAAAGAAAGGAAGAGAGAAAGGTGGGGGAAGGGAGGGAGGGAGGAAGGAAGCAAGGGAGGGAAGGAGGAAAGAAGAAATAAAAGAAAAATAGAAAGTCTACCTAATTGGGCTGAGTCAGCAAGTCCTTTCCAGGTGCTGTCTGTGGGGAGACCTGCTATCTTCTACCTTGTCCAGGCCATGTGTGCCTGTCAACCTTTTGTTCCTTCCGCCTCTCTCCTTTCCTCTCCCTTCTCTGCCAATCTCCTCCACTTATGTCTTTTCCTTTCTTTTCCTGTCCATCCTCTTCCCTAGTCCTGCTACTTCCCAAGAAACCAGGATTCCCCCTCATTGTAAGTCATCCTCCTCCCCATCCTCAGCCTTGCCATCTGTGAGAGCCTCTTCCTGACCTTTGACCTTGCTGCCTCCACCCTCACCCCAGCCAGGACCCTCCCCTCCGTGGCCTTTTCTTTAACCAGGCTTCAACCCCATACCTCCATCAACAAAGTGGCTTTTTAAGGCCTTTAGCTGCTCCCGTCTGCCTAGGAGCATTGGGACTGGCTCATGGAACACTCACTGAGTACCTAGTGCAGTGGACCTGGGTTGAGGGTCATGGACACAAATACCTTTTAAAACCAAGTTCCTTCCCCCAAGGACAGTTATAAGCTACTAAAGGCCAAAGGAGCTCCAAGCACAGCAGAGGGGGAGAGGGGAAGAAGGAAGACTTCATTCAGAAGGTGCCAGCAGGCTCTTCAAAAGTGAGCAGGGATTGGGTTGAAGGAGAGCAATTTGCAGGTAGAATATCTTCGAGGGAGCAGCTAGACAAAGACTTAAAGCAGCAGGCTGTGCTTGGGAGATGTCAAGTTTGCATCCCCCGCCCCCCTTTATCAGCATCATAGTCTTCCCTGTGGAAGCTGTCCCTTAGTTTGTATTTTTATCTTTTTTATAGGCAGAGTCTTGATCTGTCACCCAGGCTGGAGTGCAGTGGTATGATCATGGCTCGATGTAACCTCGACTTCATGGGCTCAAGTGATCCTCCTGCTTCAGCCTCCTGAGTAGCTGGGGCTATAGGCACATGCCACCACCCTTGGCTATTTTTTTTTCTAAACTTTTTTGTAGAAATGGGGGTCTTGCTATGTTGCCCGGGCTAGTCTTGCACTCCTGACCTCAAGTAATCTTCCCCCTTCAGCCTCCCAAAGGGCCAGGATTACAAGCGTGAGCTGCAGTCCCTGGTTGGCTGTCCCTTGTTGAACACTCAGGCCCTATGCTTAGTGAGAGCTGCTCATTCCTCCCTTATCCCTTACAAAACTCCAAAGAATTCTGTCATTTTGCAGTTGAGGAAACTGAGGTTTAAGGAAATTAAATTACTTGCTAAGACCACACAAGTAGGGAAGGGGAGAGCCTGGATTTAAACCTAGTCTGATTCTAGAGCCCATAGGCTTAACCACTGTACAGGTTTCCCAGTTAAAAATGTAGATTCTGGCCAGGTGCAGTGGCTCACGTCTGTAATCCCAGCACTCTGAGAGACTAAGGTGGGAGACTTGCTTGAGGCCAGTAGTTCCAGACCAACCTGGGCAGCATAGTAATACTCTGTCTCTACAAAAAATAAAAATATTAGCTCGGCGTGGTGGCGGCACACGCCTGTAGTCCCAGCAAGTCAGGAGGCTGAGGCAAGAGGATTGCTTGAGCCCAGGAGGTCAAGGCTGCAGTGAGCCATGATTGCACCACTGCACTCTAGCCTGGGTCACAGAGCAAGACCCTGTCTCAAAAAAAAAAAAAAAAAAAGAACGAAGAAAAATGTAGATTTCCAGGTCTTCCTCTGATTTTCTGAATCAGAGGATCTGAGAGCAGGGTGCAGGGATCTGCGTCTTTAATGAATTCTTCCTGCTCACCTTCTGATGACCCTGGTCTTAACCCCACTCAGGAATGACTAGAAGAAGGGCTCAGGTCCTGGGTGTCTTTGAGCAAAGGCTCTGCCTCCACAAGTCAGCCCACACCTGGGCTACCTTTGCAGCACCGCCTTCCCCTCCCTCTGTCCCTCCTTTACAATTATCCCTGGTGCTGGTGCTATAAGGACATGTTCCCAGGGAGTGCAGCAGCCCAGAGGTGGTCACCAGGGTGACCAGATTTGTGTTGATGAGATTAGGCAGCCCCCTGGAAGAGCCTGGGAAGGCACCAGCCCCAAAGGCACGCATTAGCATTCCTAAACTGCTTAATACACTTCACAAAAGGGCTGTTGGTGAGGGTTGGCCTGACAGCTTGGAGCTCCTGAATCACTAAGTCTTTCCTCCAGCCCTGGATTTGTTAGGTGAGAAATCAGGACACTCAGGGGAGTCTTATCCTCAACTTCTTCCGTGTACTAATTCCCATTATTCTAGATTTAATACTCTCTGAAGGGCAGACACACAGCACTGAAATGCCATTTTCTTCGGGCCTGTTGGTGGGGGGCAGCTGGCATTTCAGGATGAGGCATTGCATGCAGGCTGAGGTGAGGCCAGCCAGCCGGGAGATGAGGAAGTTACAGAGGGTGGGGCTGAGGAGGCCAGTGTCCAGCCTTCACTTTCTCCCTGGCTGGAACAGGACCCAGGGCGGGGAGCAGGCAGGGTAGAAGGACCCTAGCTCAGTGAAGGGGTATTTAGAGAGTCTGTGGTCCCAGTGAGGACCCAAGGGGCTCAGCAGGGAAACTGAGGCAAATGGCCAGTTATGCAAATAGGGCTGTGAAGGTAGGAAGCCCAGTAACACTGGGAGGCCCAGAGATGGCATTCATTCATTTATTCAGCCATTCCTGGGGTTTCATTCATTCCTTGGGTTTGAGGAAGTGAAGTAGGGATTAGTAAATAAATGCTCGGGGAGGGCAAAGGTTTCATGACCAGATGAGTGTGGGAAACACTAGACCCTTGGCTTCTGAGATATGGTTCAAGGCCTTGCCAGGAAGCTTTTTAGAAATGGAGCCTCTTGGACCCCATCCGCCACCTACTGAACCTAAATTTTAACAAGATCCCCAGGTCAATTCCTGTGCCTGTGAGAGTCTGAGAAGCACTGGTGGTGCATTCTCTGAGCACAGACTTTAGAATAAGGCCGACCCCAGCAAACCCTCGTCCTAGTTCATTCTTGGCCTCAGTTTTCACATTAGTAAAATGGGGCAAAAATCCTGACTTCAAAGTCATGCTTGTAAAGGTCCATGCTTGCAGAGTGCCTGGCTCAGAGCATGCAGCTCTCCTGCCCCTTTGTCCTGATGAGTCTATGCCCCACTGAAGGAGGGGGTTTGGCCCTTTTGTTCACTGCCATGTCCGCAGATGTAGCACAGTACCTGCAGCATGGTGGATGCTCAATAAATATTGTGAATGAATGAATGAATGAATGAATGAATACTCGTCAAGTGGTTGTCAGATCAAACTGAACATCCTGGAGACTGCTTTCGGAAGCAGCAAAGATGCAATTTTCCTTTTGTTTTCTGTTGCTGCACCAAATTACGGCAGATTTTTCAGAGTGAAGGATTGCTGAGAGACTGGGCAAGGGGCCGGTGGAGGTTTTTGATGCAGAGCAATGAGATAGTTGCTCTGTGTCTGCCTGTGTTATTCTGTTATTACTGAAATCTTTGGTTTGAAAGCCACTGTTAAAACTAAATATTTTGGGAAATGTTAGCCATTAACACCTTAGTAAGAATGAGCCTATTAGTCCAGAAAGTAGGATCAGGTAGGTGGTAAGGGGGTAGACTTCTATGGATCTGGACCCTCCCAGTGTCCCTGGGCCTCAACGAGATTTTGAACCTAGAAGTTCATCTTACCCAATGCTGTGCCTCTCTTTACTCTTGCTCCAGCCCTTGTGGGCCCCTCCCTCTCAACTCAGTCCCTAGAGTGTCCTGCCTCTGGCTTTCGACCACTCTGGACCACAGGCTCTGTCCTGGGGCCATTCTCATCTCTGTGGCAGCCTCACCCGCTCACTCTCTTGAACAACCTTGTGTCCTACTTCATAGAAAAGTTGACACTAAAGGAAACAGCTGCGTGAGCCTTGCTGCTGAATTTGTGCAGGGAAGCGCTGAGGACACCATACCCTGTGTTACGCAGGGACGTCACTGCCATAATTGGCATCCCTGTGCCCCATTTCTCTAACCCCTCCCTCCCCTCTGTTTCCCTCCCATTAGCCCATGCACACACTTTCTTTGTGTCTTAATAATACACTAAAAAACAGCCCCTCCCTGACTCTGCACCCACTTTTGGCTGTCACCCCGTCTCTCTCCTTTCCTCCCCAGCCATACTTCCTGAGATGGTGTCTGCCAATTCATTTCTCAGCGCCTGTTACCTGGCTTACACCCTCCTCACTCCGGGGGAAGTGCTCCAGCCTAGGGCACCACATGACTTCCTGTTTACTAAATCCAAGCATCTCTCCTGGCTCCTAGACCTTCCACAGTCTGGCCACAGCCAAGCTTCTTGACCTTCTGACCATCCTCCTCCCTCCCCTCCCCCTCTTCAGCGTCTGACACTGCCCATCACTCCTTCCCACTTAACATTTGCTTTAATATTGGAGCTTCCAGTATTTGCCTTGACCTTCTCTTTTTATTCTTTATTTTTTTATTTTTTTATTTTTTGAGATGGAGTGTCGCTCTGTCGCCCAGGCTGGAGTGCAGTGGCACGATCTCGGCTCACTGCAAGCTCTGCCTCCCGGGTTCATGCCATTCTCCTGCCTCAGCCTCCCGAGTAGCTGGGACTACAGGCGCCTGCCACCATGCCCAGCTAATTTTTTTGTATTTTTAGTAGAGATGGGGTTTCACCATGTTAGCCAGGATGGTCTTGATCTCTTGATCTCATGATCCTCCCGCCTCGGCCTCCCAAAGTGCTGGGATTACAGGCATGAGCCACCGCGCCAGGCCTTATCCTTTATTTCATTCGCTCCTATGGCTTTCATGCCACTGTCCAAATGCTGAGACTCTCCATACTTAGGTCTCTAATGAAGGCCTTGCTCCTGAACTCCAGACCCGCATAACTCCCCACTCCACACACTGAATTCTTCATTCCTGCTGTCACCTATATGACTCTCTCCCACCCCCAGAAACTTTACTCTCCCAAACTTTTGTGGCCCACCTCTATGAATTGCTTCATGCATCTTCACAGTCATGCATCTTCCTAAGCCAGAAACCTGGGACTCATCCTGGAATTCCACCCCTCTCTGCTCCCTTTCACTAACCACATCTTATGGATTTTACTTCTCAAATAATTCTCAAGCATTTTTCTGCATCTTTGCTTGGCTTGGAACTCACCCCTTTTCTCCTGAACAGTTGAAACATAGCACTCTTACAACTGCAGTGGCAGGGCTATGGCCTCCCACATCTGTCCTAGCTTCTTCCAATAGGTGGTTCCTGCTTCAGTCAGACAAAGGGAGTGACTTTACTCTTTAGAATGGAAGAGGAGGGACAAGACAAAGGTCAATGAGAAGTTGGTACCTCTTGAAGAACTGGCAAAGAGTTTGAAGCTTTTGGGTTAAGAGTGGCTTTGGAAGGTGCTTAAACTGATATGCCACTAACACCCGCTCCCTGCTGGGGCTCTGATGAGTAGGGTAAAGACCTAGAATAATGGTCAAAGGGAAAAGTACTGATTCATTTATTAATAGCCAGGCGTGTGCCTGATACCCCTCAGGACACAGGTCCTGAGCTGGGCTCTGGTGGTACATTCCTGTAATCCTGGTGACTCGGGAGGCTGAGGTGGGAGATTCACTTGAGCCCAGGAGTGATCATGCCATCGCACTCCAGCCTGGGTGACAGAGTGAGACCCTGACTCTAAACAAACACACATCACTGGTCTTTGGTGTATCATGTTGGAGAACATGGCTTGGCCTGTTGAGGCCAAATGGAGCTTTCCACCTCCTTTCACCATGAATCTAAATCTTGAGAATGGAGCACTCAGGACATCTGCAGAGTTAGGGCTAGGATTGTGCCTCTCGAGAAGCCTCAGTGTCCACTTTCCCAGCCAGTTCTTGGCACGAGAATGATGGGGGGCTTGTTCTACTCATCAGTTTCAGGTAGAACAGGCGTCTGGTCCCTTGGAAGCCCTCCCTAGCCTGGGCAGAAAGGAGGTCCCCCTCTCCTCTGTGTGCTGAGACTGCCATGGGGAGGGGAAAAGACTCCTAAATGCCTCCCCGTTCCTCGACACAACCTAACTTTGTTATGGCGCGGGATGTTCTCCCGTTCTCTGAGTTCCTCCCAAGAGTCTTGTGTTTCAAGGCACTATTTCTACCAGGCTGCACTCATTAAGAAGGACATGGATTCATTTCCCCATTTCTATTCCTGTGTTTTCAGGTCTGCTGGTACAGATCAGCTCTCCCCAGATCCCACCTACCCTACAAAAATTACACTGGGAGATGCTGCCAAGGGGCAGGGAGGAGGTTCGTTAGCATTCTCAGCTGCATTCAGAGCCACCCCTCCAGGCAGCAAGAGGGCAAAGCCATGGCTGAGTGAGGAGGTGCCACTCAAAGAAGCAGGCATGCAGCCCTCCTGCCTTTCTGCTGTCCTGGTACAGAACCTCAGCCCCTCCCAACTTCTTATGGCCTCGACTTTCCTTTATCCCCATATGTGGTCTGAGTTGAGGCCATGAGCTATACACTTTCCTAACTTGGGTGGTTCTGTTCTTTGGCCCAGGGAAAAGGCATCTTCTTAGGACCTCATTCTTATTCACTTTGTCTAAGATTGAGGCTACCCTCATTCATCCCCCAAATGCACCTCATTTCACTTTCCTCTTTCAAAGAAGCAGGCAGCCTTGCCAAGGGGCTAAAGTTTCTCATGCAGTCAAGCGGAGGGGTTGGGGAACCACCATCCCTTAATTGGCAAGCCTCTGGTGTCCCCCAAGGGCCACAGCTCGGTCTCACCGATCAGAGTGGACAAAGGGCAGTGTGACCTCACTGATTGGGAATAGTTCCAGCCCAAAGCAGACACTTGGCATTTATTTGGCCTGTGCATTTTGATCGCGGTTAAATGCAGTTTCTGTTAGGCTCTTTGAAATATTGAAAATAGCTCACAAACTCTCATTACTGCCTTTGAAGACCCACAGGGGTCTGGGAACCCCAGGCAGGGAATACCGTTCTTGTCCAATTTCTCCTCTACACCCTCAACACCCCCTCCCTTACTTCCCCTCTCAAGTTGGGAATGAACTGCCTAAAAAACACAAGAGGAGTCACATGGAGAGATCAAAATGTCAGTTTCATTACCTTACCGATAACGCTGATTGGAAGACGTGGCTTTGGATATGTGGCAAAATTGTCTTGTTAATACATCACTCTTGAATTGAAGAAGTTACCCACTCATTCACCAGCAAAGGAAACAGCCTCAGGCTTCCCTCACAGGAGCAAGGCTTGCTGGGTAAGTTAAGGAGGTGCAAGGTGGGTTGGGGCTGAGCTAAGTATGCCAAGTTATTTCCCCACAAATGCCCTTTGGACAAGTCACTCTTCCTCCAAGGTAGGAAGAGAGTAAAGGGTCAGAGAGAGACTGGAAAAATGTGTGCCACTGGTACTTGGTCCTCTGGAGCATGGACTGGGAATTCATTCCCCTCTGTGGAGACAAGAGTAGGATGAACATGTTCTCTCCTAACACTGCATGGTGAATCTGGACCTGAGCTGGTTGGCACCGCCTGCAGCTGGAGGTAACTGGGACAGGCAGGACCTGTCCCACCCAATCAAGAGGAATGGTAGGAGCCCCACCCACCTTGGACTCAGCTGTAGATACCAGACAGCCTTGGAGGTTTCTCAAAGCTGTTATCCAGACTGAGAGGAGATGTTGACTAAGACATTGATCATCCGGCCCGCTTATCTCTGTGGCATATTTAAATAAGAAAATAAATTGTTAATTTTTCTCTACCCTTCATTGTCCCCTGGAAGAGTAAATGGAGAATATATTTCAACTAGGTGGATTGTTAGGAAGTGGGACAATGGTTTAAAATGCATCAGCTCTGGAGTCATACCTGATTCTCCTTGGTTAACTCCTTGATAGAAACTGATGTCAGATTAGGGCCGGGCATCACACATTTGCTTTGCAGACAAGGGGCCAAAACTGACTGGAATAATAGGCCCAAGGCAAGAGGAGCAGGCTGGAGATGACAGAGACAGTTACTAGTATAAAGCAGTAGCAACACCAAGACTTTTCCCCTCCTTCCTTCCTTCTTTTTTTCTTCCATCCGTGTATATGTTTAACCAAGTTGTATTGAGCTACCACCTTGTGCCAGATACCATGCTGGGTTCTGGGATATAGAGTTTGATGACATGCATGGGATCTGTCCTTTGTCCCGCATCCCCCTAAGCTTTCAGTCTTTCTAATATATCACCTGCAGAGTGGACAGATAATTACACAGATAATTTAAATGCAATGTGGTGAGCATCACAATAAAGTTTAACATGGGGCAAGGAGAGGGGTTATGGGAGCACACAGGAAGGTCAGGAGTCTAGCCAGCGGCTATCAGGGATGACTTCCTGAAGGAGGCAATGTTAAACTGAGACCTGGAGGTCTAGGGGGCAGTTAGTGTAGAAAAGACTGAGAAGAGTCAATCGCAAGTTTTTCACCTGGTAAAGCTATTATTGTTAATGGCCTGGGAGGCTGCTGCTCTGGGTGGACAGGCACTGGGACCCGTGAGATGCCAGTCTCATTCTGACTCTGATTATGTTGAACACGTTGCTGTACCCAGGCACTGTGCTAGATTTTTATATGATTATCATATTCAGTGGGCTCCAGACGCCACTGAAGGTAGGTAGTATAATGATTCTCATTTTATAGACATAGTCTGAGATTTGGTGGAATAAGATGACTTGCCCAAAGATCACACAGCAGGTAAAGGATGGAGCTGGGACTGTTGTTACCACATAACAGCATCCACATGGAGTTTCTTAATCATGTTTTTACAGCTGTTTCCACACAGCACACAATGTGGCAGCCCTAGATAGAGTCCAGCAGTGGCACAAATCACAAACCATTTCAATAATAATAGCACTGATAATATCATCTTCATGTATGGAGTCCCTACCATGAGCCTCTGTGCCAAGCATTTTATATACACCATCTAATATAAACCTTAAAACAGGTCCGTAAGATAGATGGCATTATTATCCCCATCTTGCAGAGGGGCAGACCAAGGTTCAAGCATGTTAAGTAATGTCACAAAAAGTCACACATGGTTGGTAAATGTTGGAGTTACATCCAGGGCTGCATGACTCCAAAGCCCATGCTGCTGAGTGGAACACTATTTCATTCCTGATACAATTTCATGCAAGAAGATGGAGAGAGGGGGCCATTCTCTTCTTCCATCACCCCCTGCCACTTTCCAGGCCTTCGTTTTCTCATCTCTATAAAGGAGACAGCCTTCTGCCTGCCTTGAACAGAGATGGTGATGGGATCACCAGGGCTTTGCAAAGGCCAATTCCGCTGGGCTTGTAAGGTGCTTGCAGCTGAATTTCAGGACTTGTGTCTCCTGGGGCACCAGGTGGCTTCTGAAAGGAGACTGAGGGGGCAGAGAAGAGCCGATCTTGGGCCTTGGCTCCAAGGACAAGTTGTCTGATTTGATCCTGCAGACCGTTCATCTCTGGATGAGTGTATCCCCATTTGCTCGTAGTTATTAGATGTGTAAAGATAACCTATTTGGTGACTGAGGGGGCCGCCAGGACAGGATGACCCATCTCTTCCCCAAAGGCCGTGGCAGCAAAAGAATGGCTCAGAGAAGCTGCTTAGGGACACTTCATGACTCACACACGCAGCAAACATGTATGGGGTGGGCCTTTTACAGTGTCACAAAGAGGGAAGACAGCATCCCTGCCTTAAGGAGCTCACATTTCTATGAGGGAGGCACATCAGAGCAGTCACCGTGCAATGTGCCCAGAAACCTGGTGGTCGCCCTTCATACCTCTTTCTCCCTCTCCTTCTCTCCCCACATCAAGCCATGAGCAAATCCTGTTGGCTCCACCTTCAAAATAAATCCAGGATCCCAGCCCCTGGTGCCACCCACATCACACCCAAGGGTCCGAGCCATCTTCTTCTTTTGCCTGGACCCTTCCCTGGTTTCCCTCCTTGCATTCTTGCCTGTTTCCATTTTCCTCCAACCTGGCAGCTGGAGAGCTTTGAACATGGTTAGGCAGATCATTCATTCCCCTGGCATCATTCAGAAATAAGTCAAGGTCCTTTCCATGTGCTCACCCCTCATTTTCTTCCTGACCTCATCCCCCTAAGACTTGCTCCTGCTTACTCTGCTCCGGCCAGTGGCTTCTCTGCTGTTCCTCAGACACACTGGGTGTTGGGGCATGCATGCAAATAGATTTGGGGCTCTCCATCCCCTGGGTAGCCACAAGGCCCAGCCATCACTTCAATAAATTCTTGTTCCAACGTCACCTCCTTGGAGAGGTTTCCTCAACCCCCTCATCCACAGTAATCCCTTCCTTCGCTTACCCTGCTGTGGCTTCCTTCATAGTTCTTAGAACCACCCAACATAGGATATATGCATTTTGAAACATTTACTGACTTCTCAAGCAAATCCCATGAGATCAAGGAGCTTGTCTATCTTGTTCTCTGTGGTATGCCCAACTCCTAGAACAGTGTCTTCCACATAGTAGGGGCTTGATGAATATTTATGGGATGTTGAATGAATGAATACAGAGGGAGAACCAAGACATGAAAACCCAGTAGATGGAGTTAATAACTCCAGTGTATGGGGGTGGGTGGGGGGTATGGGTGGGTTCACTGTTGGGTGAAGTGACATTTGAGATGGGACTTAAAAGGTGGAGCAGGTAGTTTTCAGGGGAGGAAAGGAGTGGGATGTATCCCAGGAAGAGCCTCCAAACCTCAAAAGGCCCTATATTCACAGGAGGAAATGAGAAGTTCTGTGTGTTCGAGTGTTCCTTGTGTGTGTGTGGTGGCTGGGGCTGCAGGAAGTGAGGCTGGAGGGGGACAGGTTGTAGAGGAGGGGAAAGGCTGTTCAGTGGGAAGTGATTATGAGCCTGGTCTCTGGAGCTAGCCCAGCTGGGTTCAAATCCCAGCCCCACGTGAAAAACTTATAAGTCACCCTGGGAGGAGGGTATGAAATCTTTGCTTAGGACCTCAGAGAAAAGTGTTGTTCTCTGTTCTATATTCTCAGAGGCATAGATTGGAGATTGGGAGAGATCCAGGCTTAAATCCTGTCCCTGCTTGGTACTAGCCTGTGTAAGGGGCATAGTAATCTCTTTAGGCCTCAGTTCCCCATCTCTAAAACAGGAACAGTAGTGCCTCATTCATAAAACCTTTGTAACAATGCAGTGAGATGATATACATGATGCATTTACCTAGGCCTGGCCTGGTACTCCCTCATGGTTGCCAAGGTGATGGGGCCTGCTGAACACAGTGGGATCCGAGGCATTGGGAGAACACTTGCCTTGAAGCTCTTGGTGAGGCCGCAGGTGTTCTCTAGACATTTGCCAGGCCTTGCTTGCAAGTGGCGGTGCCTTTGCTCGGAGAGCCAGAATTTCAGCCTGCTGTCCCCTTCAAGCTCACAGAGGGCCATGCTTTCTTCTGCCGCTGGGTTTTTTTTTTTTTTTTTTTTTTTTGCATATGCCGATTCCTCTGTCTGGAGTATTATCTTCCCCTTTCACTGCATTAACCATGGCTCAAGTTTCACTTCCTCAGAGAAGGCCCCCTGCCCCCGCAGTCTAAATCATTCTCATAGAATTGTGTGTCTTGCCCTTGGATAACTTATCTCAGTTGATCATGATGCATTGATCAAAGCCATTAATTTATTATTATCAAGCTTGCTGTCTAGACTGGAAGCTTCAGGAGGTCAGGGACTTTGCCTGGCTTTGCTTATTATCCTAACTCTGGACCATGGATGGTCCCTGGCAAATAGTAGGCCATTAGTTAATATGAAGAATGATTTAGGGACCATGGAAATGACATGCACAACTCTAGTAAAACATTGCCTTTGCCTGTTCCTTCCCACACAAGACTGGCAGGACAGGGGAGCCACTTTACCCATGAATCTCACAGCTTTAGGAGGGATGCCAGTTTGTGTTTTTAATTTATAACAACAACAACAATGAATAAGATGTACTCAGTGCTCCAGCCGCTGTGCTAAGTACTCTGTAGACATTATTCCTTCACTTAATGGAAACATCATTATTACTGAGAGAAAAGAAAGATGCTGAGAAGTTTGTATAATGTGGTACAATTTTAAGGAAACAAACAATGGCAAACCCCTACTGTATATGTAAATGTGTATATGTGGGTATGTCAGTTTATGTTTGTGACTCTGTCTGCTTTCTGTAGCTTATAACAGAATTACCACAAAAATCTGAAGCCTATTACAAAATTGCCACAAACTTTCTGTTGCTTATAATAGAATAACCACAAAATTCGAAAGAACAAAATTACCTGAAGACGGATAATTTATAAAGAAAAGGAATTTATCTCTTACAATTCTGGAGGCTGAGAAGTCCAAGGTCGAGGGGCTGCATCTGGTGAGGGCCTTCTTGCTAGTGGGGACTCTCTGCAGAGTCCCATGGTGGCACAGGGCATCACATGGTGAGGGGGGCTGAGTGTGCCAGTCCAGGAGGTCTCTCTTCTTCTTCTTACAAAGCCACCACTTCCACTCCCATGATAACCCATTAATCCATTAACCCATTACCCCGTTAATCTATGAATGGATTAATCACTCCTGAGAGCAGAGGCCCTCACCTTTTAAAGGCCCTGCCTCTCAATACTGCCACTTTGGGGATTAAGTTTCAGCACAAGTTTTGGATGGGACAAACATTCAAATGGTAGTAGTATGCATGTGGTTTTATAAGAAAACATAGAGATTTGGGAAAATAAAAACTAGACTTCAATATGGGTTGCCTAGGAGTGAGTGTTGGTTAGTGGGTCATGGGGTTAGGTGAGGATGGGGGGTGACGGAGAGGAAGTCGAATGTGAAAAGGAAAAATAAAAATAAGATTTCACTGAAATCCCAATATGATACACAAGAAGATCATATTTATGCATTCATGCAAGGTTATATATGAATGTGTATGTAAAAATATATAAAAATTGTTTCAAAAAAAGGAGTATATGCTGGCAAGGGTGCAGTGTGATGGGCACTTTAATAAACTACCTGTAGGGGTGTAAATTGTTACAAACTTGCTGGAAAGCAATTTGGCACTATATTATCAACAGCCTTTAAAATATTCATATATTTGGCCTCGATATTTCATTTCAAAGAATTTACTCTAAAGAAATAATCAGACATGTAGTCAACCATTTATGTAGAAGATGCATAGCATTACTTACAAAAGAGGGAAAAAATGAAAATGGAATAAGTGGCCAATCGTAAGAGAGAAGTTAAGCTGTTACATCAAAATCTTAATTGAAGTCTCTTGACAGTCCTGTAGATATGGTTACTCTTACCACCTCCATTTTACAGATGGAGAAAACAGACACTCAGGGAGGTGAAGGAGGTTGGCTGCAGTAACACAGCAAGTGGTGTAGCAGGATTTGAACTTCTACATATTTGCAAACACATGAGATTCCTTACCTTAGTGACAAGCTTGTGATCAAGGTAAACATCTGTCATTCAAATCCCTCTCCCGGAGGAAATCGTACAGTTCCAAAGTACAATGTATATGCCTCAAACCCTTAAAACCTTGATCTGGGACCTGCTTAACCATAGTATGTGGAGGGACCCCCCAGAAGGATCATAAAAGGGACTTCACTTTCTTTTAAATAAATTGAAAGCTTGTTTAGCCAGCACCTGACATAGACTTACCACTTAGTAAATACTACAACTTAAGATTCACATGATTGTGTTTTCTTGGTTAGAGAATCAGTTCAGAAAATGGGATGTTTTCTTGCTTATCATTCTGGTTTCCCCTACTTGGTTTAGCTTGGAAATTGTCCTCTTAATAGCAGCTTGTTGGAGTGGCAAGGCTGAAGCTTTAGAGTCAGACTGGGGTTTGAATTCTGATACTCCTTCTCAGCAGCTGTGTGATTTTAGACAAATTACTTAACCTCTGTGAACGCAGTTTCTCCTCTGAGCCCCTTTACCTAACTCAGAGAATTGCAGGGAAGATGAAATTAGGTGTCAAATAGAAAGCACTTGACAAGTCCCTGTCTTGTATTAGGTGTCTATTACATGTTAGGTTCCTTGCCTTCCCAATTGGAAAGCACAGTCTTCAGTCGAAGCACTGGATTGTGAGTTGCTTTAGCCAGGTTGGGCCAGGTTGGGCCAGCCTGGAACAGGCTATACACTGGGCCAGGAGCACTGGTGTCATGGCTAGGGCTTCACCCCAGGCTAGAGTTCAAAGGCAGGAGGGTGAAGGAGGGAAGGGAGCATAGTTAACTGGGCCCAGAATGGACACTGGAGGTTACAGGGTAGTTTCGAGCCTGATGTGTTTACTCTTACTGGTAGCTAGAAGTCCCAGCTGGTCAGAGACCAGCGGGGGAATCTGGGCATGAGAGGAAGAGGAGGGATATAATTGTGGAAAAAGACTTGCTGTTAAGAGTGCTCAAAGATGTTCTGGTGAAAAGAGCTTAGTGGGCCTTGTTGAAAAAGTAATAAGGTTTCCGTCACTTTTTTTTTCTTATACTCACTGGGCCTTGCTTGCCACAGTCTCTTCGCCTCCAGAGATATAAGTAAGTCTAGGCTATGGGGTGGGATGAAGAGGTGCAATTGCTGAATGGATGGGTGGATGGATGGATGGGATGGATAGAGATAGTGGGTGATGGAAGAATGGATAGGTGGATGGGATGGATTGCTAGAGAGCATTGATGGGTATTTGGGATCAATGAATAGGTGGATGGGGTATTAGATGGGGGGATGGATAAATGCATGGATGACTAGGATGGAAGGATGTGTTTGATTGATGAGTGGGTAAAGTGGAAGAATAGATGGGCTAGATGGGATCAATGGATGGAATGGATGAGTAAATGGAAAGATGAGAGGAAGGGTGAATGCATGGATGGCAGGATTGGCTTGATAGAGATTATAGCAATGAAATGAGATGGCTGAATGAAACAAATGATGGAATGGACAGCAAGTAGATTCATGGGATGAGTAGACATATAGACAGATGAATGTACAAGAGGAAAGACCCATGGTTGGTAGATGGAAGGATGATTGAATAATGGATGGATCGGAGTTTTCATAATTTATTGTTTAAGCAAACTCATTTGGGGATTGGCTGGACAAAAATGGTAATAAAGGCTGAACTGGATAATTTTATTAAAGGCATCATGGGAATTGACAAGCGAATGATGCAGAGAGGAGTCCAGGCTCCTATCCCAAGGAAGTTTCTCTAACAAGTGCCCTTAATGAAAAATCATGATATATCAGGCCTGTAACCCCAGCACAGACCATGTTCACATAGCTCTGTGAAAGACTGTGTCTGTTCTCATGCACAAACACTGTCTTCATGATCTCTGATCTGCAAATATGGGATATGTCCACACTGGCGTTCACACTCACATGTAATATTTAATAGATACCACTTGTTCACACTTTTTTTGGAACCAAAAGAAACTCAATGGCTAACATCCACAGCACATTCAACTGAGTGGGCTGAACCCACAGGAAGGAAAATCAAGTGGCTTAGGGGTTGCCTTGTTTAATGGATGTGAGGTTTTTTCTTAGTTAAGTAAGTAATTTATTTTGAAAGTCACCAGTTCAGTGAAATAGTTTTTAAGTTTTCTTTACTAGAGCAACCTGTGTGACCGAAGATAAAGTATAGACCAGATCTCTGAGTTTCTCAGGCAGGGCCTGGATAGTCTCCAGGATGCAGTTACCCAAATGACCTAATTTTTCTCCCCTTCCAGCCATGCCTCTCTCTCCTGCTTGCTCCTTCTCTTCCCTTTAAGTTTAATTAGTTATAACTACTTTTTAATTACTATAGAAGTAATACATGCTCAGGGCAAAAATTCGAATGGCATAGAAGAGCATATGGTGAAAAAAGCCCTTCTCCCCACTGCAGAGCCCAGTCCCACTTATCAACAGTTTCTTCTGAATTACTTCAGAAATTTTCAAAACATGTAAGAAAATGTAAATGGAACACAAATTATATTTCACAAAAATGGGATCATTGTAGATATATCATATACATTACTCTGTAACATGCTTTTTTCTCTTAGAAATGTCTCTTATACCTCTTTCTGGGTAGGTGTACATAGATTTATCTCATTCCTCTTAGTGGCTACATGATATTTCATAAGTTACTGTAAATTAGTCAATCAGTTCTTTTTTTTTTTTTTTTTTTTTTGAGATGGAGTCTTGCTTTGTTGCCAGGCTGGAGTGCAGTGGCGTGATCTCTGCTCACGGCAACCTCCGCCTCCTGGGTTTAAGCGATTCTCCTGCCTTAGCCTCCCGAGTAGCTGGGACTACAGGCACGTGCCACCACACCAGCTAGTTTTTGTATTTTTAGTAGAGATGGGGTTTCACCATGTTGGTCAAGATGGTCTCGATCTGTTGACCTCGTGATCCACCCGCCTCGGCCTCCCAAAGTGCTGGGATTACAGGAGTCAATCAGTTCTTTATTATTTAGGCTTTTTCTAGTTTTGGGCTACCCCAAACAATATCACAACAAAATAATTGTGTGTGTGTGTGTGTGTGTGTGTGTGTGTGTGTGTGTGAGATTTCAACATGAGGGCAGATGTCTATAGAATGGATTTGTTGCCTCAAAGGATATATGCATTTGATAAACTTGCCAATTTGCATTAATTTAAATACTGCCAATAGTATTTGAAAGTTCTTTGTAACGCTACATTTTCGAGTACATCAGAATCACCTGGAGATCTTGTTAAAATACAGATTGCTTGGCCCAGGAGTTTCTGATTCAGTGAATCTGTGATCAAATAGGTCTGCAGTAGAGTAGATTTGGGATGAGATCTGAGTATTTGAATTTCTAACAAGTTCTCCGGTGATGCTGATGTGCTGGTCAAGGAACCACTGCTCCATCCTTTCCCAACAACTTTTTAAAAACTTGCGAATCTGATGGAAATCAGAAAAGTAGCTCATTATTGCGTTCCTTTAATTATAACTGAAACTAAGCATCTTTTCATGTTTCTCTGTTGTCTGTATCTCTTCTCCTGAAAACTATCTGTTTATGCACCTTGCTTGTTTTGTATGGCATTGTTTCTATTTTTCTTACTGATTTATAAGAACTCTTTGCATATAAAAGACACTGGCTCTTTAATCTGTAGTAGCATGGCAAATCTTTTTTGCAATTTGGACCTGTGTTTACACTCTGTGGTATCTTTATTTTATTTTTTGCATAGAGAGATTCTACATATTTATGCACTTAAATTTGTCAGTGTTTTGGCTTCTGGTTTTGTGTCATACTTAGAGAAAGACCTTTTTCCCTTTAAGATTATATACAATTTAACAATGAATGTGTCTTGATGCTTTCTTTTATAATAATTTCTAATCTAAAATAGGGCAGCAAATGTTACTATGGTAATGTAGTGACTACTTATTTGGAAATGAAAATATGAAGTTTTCACATTTCTGAATTAACCTAAAGGGATATTTGCGGCCTCTTTATCCCCTAGGCCTGACAGAGAGAAAAGAAACTCCCATTTCATGGCTTTCCCCTCTCCAGACTATTACTGTAACGGGTTGAGATTTAAAGAAGAGTTTGAAGATCTAGGGCAAAGAGTGTTGGCTCTTGTCAGGCAAACAGATGTTTCTAATGTGATGGAGGCACCAAGAGAACCATGGAGACCACAAGCATGAGGCAGCACAGCACACAAATGCTCCCTCCTATTTCTGCCTGTTTGGCTGCCAGAGCTGCTCAGTATTTTTTTTTTTTTTTTTTTTTTTTTTTTTGAGACAGAGTCTCACTCTGTCACCCAGGCTGGAGTGTAGTGGTGCAATCTCTGCCTCCCCGGTTCAAGCGATTCTCCTGCCTCAGCCTCCTGAGTAGCTGGGACTATTGGTACACACTACCACACCCGGCTAATTTTTGTATTTTTAGTAGAGACGGGATTTCACCATGTTGGCCAGGATGGTCTCAATCTCCTGACCTCGTGATCCGCCCACCTCGGCCTCCCAAAGTGCTGGGATTACAGGTGTGAGTCACCATACGCAGCCTGCCCGAGTTTTATATTCACACTCCCTACCCTTGGGCATGCTCTCTTTGACTAAGTAGCAAGATGTACTATGGGAAAGGAACACAAGGGATGGGAAAGTGTGAAACATAGCCTTTTGCACAACCTGTAACTATGGGCTAACTGATTTTTTTTTTCTTTTGGACAGAGTCTTGCTGTATCACCCAAGCTGGAGTGCATGGTGCAATATTGGCTCACTGCAACCTCCACCTCCTGAGTTCAAATGATTCTCCTGCCTCAGACTCCAGAGTAGCAGGAATTACTGGCACCCACCACCACGCCTGGCTAATTTTTGTATTTTTAGTAGAGACAGGGTTTTGCCATGTTGACCAGGCTGGTCTCGAACTCCTGACCTCAGGTGACCCACCCACCTGAGCCTCCCAGAGTGCTGGGATTACAGGCGTGAGCTACTACACCCGGCCTGGGCTGACTGAATTAATGGAACCATCATTATTTTGCAAGGCTTGCTTTTCTATTATTCAGACAACTTCAAGTGCAGAGTTCAGTGCTAGATACTGGGATGATATCATTCACAAGCCACTGTACTGGCTTGGGAGGAACTGGCAGTCTAGTGGACAGCTAGATACAGAAACAAGTGGTATTGCAAAAGAGGGAGAGAGGTGGTAATAGAAGGTGCTAGACTTTATAAGGACAGGAACTATGCCTTATCTGTCATTCTGTCCTAGGACGAAGCATGAGGCCTGACACTGAGGTGCCCAACCAATGTTTGGTGATTGAATGAATTAATTTGAAAGCTGTATTAGTCAAGGTTCACCAGAGAAATAGAACCAAAAAAAAAAAAAAGGTGTGTGTGTGTGTTTGTGTGTGTGTATAAAATTTATTATGAGAATTGGCTCATGCAATTATGAAGGCTGAAAAGCCCCACAATCTGCCACCTGTAAGCTGCAGACCCAGGAAAACTGATGGTGTAATTCAGTCTGAGTCTGAATGCCTGAGGAAAGGGATGTGGGATAGTGGGGGTGAACCCTGGTGTAAGTCCCAGAGTGTGAAGGCCTGAGGAAAGGGATGTGGGATAGTGGGGGTGAACCCTGGTGTAAGTCCCAGAGTGTGAAGGCCTGAGGAAAGGGATGTGGGATAGTGGGGGTGAACCCTGGTGTAAGTCCCAGAGTGTGAAGGCCCTAAAATTAGGAGCTCTGATATCTTACGGCAGGGGAATATCCCAGCTCAAGGAGAGAGAATTTGCCTCTCCTCTATTTCTTCTTTCGGGGACCTCAATGAATTGGATGAGGCCCACCCACATTGGTGAGGGTTGATCTGTTTTATTTAGTCTACTGATTCCAATGCTAATATTTTCCTGAACACCTTCACAAACATATCCAGAAATAATGTTTTCCCAGCTATCTGGGCATCCTTTAGCCCAGTCAAGTTGACACGTAAAGTTAACCATCACAGGAACAGAGGGGAGGGAGCAAGTAACTACATCTGGGGGAGGTCCCAGAGGAGGGGATATTTGGGTCTTAATCAGAAGAAGAGGGGTGATAGAGAAGTGGGTAATAAGCAAGATGGTTCTCGGTGGGTGCCACCTGTTACCCACCAGGGCCTGGGATGAATTCCACAATGTCACATGGTAAGAGTGAATCGGGGCTTTATTAGGGGAAGGGAAAGCTGACTAAGGGTCAGCAGGGCGAGGTGCCACAGGTCTCTCATTCTCCCTTATGTCCATGGAGGGGTGTGCTGGGGCCATGATATTCTGCCTGACATCCATCCCGAGTCTGTTCCAGAGGCGAGTCCTCCCTCTCTCTTGCTCTTCCTCCTTACAGGTCAAGTGTGTGAGTTACCTCATCAGTGAAGGGACATGCAAGCTGCTTGGGTGTGTGCTGTTTTTAGGAATTGTCTATAAGGTTAGCTGTCCCATACTTGAGGGAATTTGTGGCCCATGAGAGGTTGGAGTCCCTCTTGTCTCTTGGGAAGCTGAATTCAGATGCCCCTGGCCCCAGCTAGCTCATGATTTAGGCAACCCCGAGTGAGCACTCAGAAGTATTTTCAGGGGATCCTGACCCTTGCATTGCAGTGGGAAAGGGTGTGTGGGCTGAGAGGTGAGCTTGTGCAAAGACAGAGCTGTGCCGCTGGATGGGAGGCAGAAGAACCCCCTGACTGGAGACTCTGGCCTGGGCTCATTTGAAAACAAGAAGGAAATTTTATGCCTGATCAGGAATGAGTAACTTGGTGATGGTGGCCTCAGGGATCCCCACTCTGTGCTGCCTCAGAGAGAGGCCTGGGCCTGGAGGCTGTGGATGGGTGTCAGTATGAGTCTGTGGCTTCAACCTGATCTCCACTTCCTGCAGTTCCTGATGGTGAGTAAGCCCCCCTCAAGCTAGGTCCCTGGAGTGGAGTTGGGGAAGAAGGTGCAGGATGCCAAGATTGATATGACACCAGGGCCAAGTCAGCGGGCAGGGTCTGGTCTACACACTCTCCTAGAGAGTGCAAGACAGGGACATCCCCAGGCAGGCTGGCCTGTGTAAGTAATTTGCAAGATATAGTTCCCTGTTTGCTTATTGAAAAGAAAAATTAAGACCCCCCCTCTCCTGCACCTCCCAACAGAGCAGACAGAACTTTGACTTTGGGTCAAGTATAATTCATTTTTGTCTAGTACTTTCACTATTGGCTGGCTCTGCCAACCTCTCTTCACCTCAGTGTCCTCATCTGTAAAGTGGGGTTATAATAGCCCCTGCCTCATGGGATAGTCAGGAAGGAGAAATGAGAGCATGCACTTGCAGGGACCTAGTGCATGGCAGGTACTTAATAATGTTTAACAAAAATGAAGCACTGCTTGGTGAGGTGGGAGCTGGAGAAACAGGAGCAGGGAAGGGTACGGAATGCTAGGCAGAAAGGAACAGGTACCACATTGAATGCAAGCATTTATTGAACACCTACTATATGCTCTATCTGGTGGGGAGATACGTAAAGGAGAATCAGATGCCATATTTTTTTCTTGATTCCTGGATAGGATGGTCTCGGTTTGTCCTTTAAACCAGGAACCAAGCTGTGGATGTGCAGAGATGGGGACCTGGGACGGGTTTCTGGGAAAGAGGCCCTTGAAAACAGGCTCCAAGAGTTGGAAAATGGGTGCTATAGTCAGGAGTCATCAGAGAAGAAAGACATCCTGAGAGAGGAGCCTAAGGATGGGTGGAGGGTAGGGAAGGCACTGAGCGCAGGGCTGAGCAGGGTGAGTCTTTAAAGCCTTCTCTGTCTCTCCCTGGGACAGTCGATCCCTGGCTGGTCTACCTGCTTCCCCTGTTCTCACCTGTGGTTCCTTCTTCACACAGCAGCTGGAGAAATCCTAAAACATGCAGATCTGATTCGGTCACCCCTCCCACTGCATACACACAGTTGAAACCATCCCGATTTGATCTGGCCTTGACTGCCAGTCTACCCACGCTTCCCCTCCCACCACTCCTGCACGCTTCTCCATACCCCAGGTGTACTTGCCTTTTTGCTTTTACTGGAAAACAACAAACTTTTTTTTTTTTTTTTGGCCTCCAGACATTTCTTCCTGCTGTTTTTTTCTGCCTGGAATGCTCTCTCTCCCATCTTCAAACAGTTCGCTCTTACCCTGCAGATACCTGCTCAGGGATGGCACTGTCAGAGGTGACCACTGTAGATGAAGGACTACATCACCTTCTTCATAGCTCTGATCATGCTCATTATATGATCTGCTGTTGTTTACTTGTTTACTGTCTGTCTCCCCCACTAGACAACAAGCTGCATGAGGATGACTACAGGGACTCTGTACCCCCAGGGCCACACACAGCACTTGATAAATATTTATCAATTGCATGAATGAAAGGCACAGGGTGGAGTGGAAGGGAGAGAATGAGTGGTAATTAATGTTTCTTGGGCTCCCCAGGGCCTGGAGTCTCATGTTCATAATCTTATTTAATTTTCCCAGCATGCCTGTGAGGGAGGTATTATTAATATTATGCTTTCCTTATAGATGAGGGAGCTGAGACTCAGAGAGGGTGAGCAGGGCGCCCCAGGTCACACAGCCAGCAAGTGGCAGAAGGGACTGTGAATTCAGTTTTGTCTGACTCTGCAGGCCAGGCTTGTTCCTTCCTGCAGTGCTGCCGGATGCTCTGTGTGTGCAGGGAGCACTGAGCCAGTCAGAGCGGCGGAGGCCCTGGCACATGTGCATGTCTGCAGTAGAGGGCAGTGGTGAGGATGCAATCCCAGCTATCGTGGGCTATTTTATTTTATTTTATTTATTTATTTTTTTGAGACAGAGTCTTGCTCTATCGCCTAGGCTGGAGTACCGTGGCGCAATCTCGGCTCACTGCAAGCTCCGCCTCCCGGGTTCATGCCATTCTCCTGCCTCAGCCTCCTGAGTAGCTGGGACTACAGGCGCCCGCCACCATGCCCGGCTAATTTTTTTGTATTTTTAGTAGAGATGGGGTTTCACCGTGTTAGCCAGGATGGTCGCGATCTCCTGACCTCGTGATCTGCCTGCCTTAGCCTCCCAAAGTGCTGGGATTACAGGCATGAGCCACCGCGCCCAGCCTATCTTGGGCTCTTTTAAATTCCTCCCTATTTACAGTCCTTCCATGTATTGTAACTGATACATGTAAGCACATGTGCACACACACACGCTTCTACACACAACATGTGTTCACATACACAGTTTCATAAGACAGGTACACTGCTTTACCACTCACAAACACAACATCAGGTGGAAGGGACACCCAGACCTTTACACAGATTCTTCCAGAAGGGCACTGATACCCTAGTGGAGGGAGGGGGTGGCAGCAGGACCCATGGAGCCTCCATCCAGGATGGGAGGGTGGGTATGCAGCCACGTACTAAAGAGCTGTATGCATGAGAACTGTGTGTGCAAAATGTATATGTGTGTGTGGGGGGTACACATGCATATAGTGGACATGGACGTCTGTTTCTGTAGCCGTTGATGTGTGTGTGCACAGGTGTGAATTCTGCATGCCAGGACTTGGGCAGTTGTGAGCATCTTGCTTAGCCTGGGTTCCAGCTCCCAGCTCTCCAGCCCCAAGGGTGGGTCAGGCTTTGACCTTGAACCTCCCCCATCCCTAGTCACTGTCCTTCTGAGCTGGCAGAGTTTAGGGACGACGCCCCTCCTGACTACACTTCAGGCTCTGTGTGGAGTGGCTTTCCTGGGAACAAAAGCCGGTCTACTCACTCCCCGATGACCCAGGATATGAGTCTGCACTTGACAACCATGCCTGGCAACAGCCAGGGCTCAACAAGGCCGGCAGCTGCACAGAGCCTGCCAGGCTGTGTGGGTCCTTCAGGGAGGCGGGGGCCTGGTGCTCTGTGCTCAGCAAGACAGGTCTATGCCTCTGCCTGAACTTCAGGCTTCTTTGAACACCCAGGTCTTCTCTTTTGGTGGAGCTGCCACCACTTCGACAACGTGCTGGCTTGGAGCCCTCACTGTCTGTCTGTGCTTTCTCAGGGAGGAGGAAGGTTAGGAGACACACCCTCAGACCCGAGCGCAGCATCCCTTCCTGCGGGTACAGTCTTTGAAGGACATGGGATTCCCACAAATTCTACCAAGAGTCACCACTGAGTTGAGCCGGAGAGGTTTTCCGCCTCAGTCTCTGCACTCAGTCCTTCAGGTGCTCTGGGGAGGAGCCTCAGAAGCTTCCAGTGCTGGGGGCTAAGTGGAGCAGGCAGGGGTCAGCTGCCTGGGTTTTGCTTGGAGAGAAGCCCTCAAAAAGGTCCAGATTGAGCTCAGAGTCCAGAGGGAATGTGGGAGGAAGGACACCCCTGGTCTTGGGTGTGGAGCAGAAGTGAGGTCAGGGAGTCAGTGAGGCTGATTGCTGAGAAGGTGGAGGAAGAGGCCACTTCCCACAAGGAAGAAATCAAGAACTGCAGCCAAGGGGCAAATGGAGGTCTTGCTGGCCTGAGAAGAGGGTGGGACGATGGGTGTGGTGGTGCCCAGCCATGCAAGGTCCCTTCAAAAGCTGGAGACCCTGAGACTCTCAACAACTCCTCTCAGAGCAGCCCCTTTCCTTGGTTACCAAGGCCGGCCAGTCTCCACTGTGCGTCCCTTGAACTACTGTCCCACTAGGACCCTCAGTCTCTACACGCTCCAGCCCTGGGTCAATCCTGCAACTCAGCTCTGGGCCTGCCACCTGGACTATGCCACTGCGAACTCACATCTCTAACCTACGCCCAGCACCCCTTAACTATCTTTCTATCGGCCACCTGGGCAGCTTCCTGTCCTAATCCTAAGAGTGGCCATTCCAAGGCACAAATCCCTGGTTCCGTCACAGGATGACTACCCTGGTACCTCACTGAGAACAGGCAGACCATCAGAATGGACTTCCACATCCTCCTCCTACCTGTGGTTACCTGCTTCTGCAGCCACTCCTCCTCCCCTCACTCCTGGAGGAAGAGGTGGGGTCTCTCCCACAGTCCCCAGTTCCCAGAGCCCAGGACCCCTTTCTTCCATCTCTCTTCTTTGTGATATGCCCCTTCTCTCCCCTCTACCCTCCCATTTTATTTTTCTTCTCCACTGACTTCACTCCTTGAATTTAAAACAGGTTCAAAATAGAAGGTAGAAGCTTTTTGGGCCCTGAACTCCTCTCTGGCTGCCGCCCTGTTCTTTGCCATTTAAAGCTAAGTTCCTCAAATAGTCCATACTCAGTCTCTGGTTCTTCCACTTAGCTCCCATGGGGACCTGGGGGGTCGGATGCCGCTGACGGAGCCTTTGTTGTGAAGCTGTGCGTGGCTTCTTGGTGTCTCACTCTGGGTCATGCCCTCGTTGCCTTCTGCTATCCCTATCTGGTCTCTCTGTTCCTGTCTGCCTCTTTCCTGTGTCTCTGTCACTTTTCCGTCTCTCTGTTTCTTTTTCTGTCCTCTTGCATCTCCCTGGCTTGCGGTCTCACTCTCTATCTGCCGTTGTGTCTCTTTTTCTATCTGCCCATCTCTCTTACTGCCTGTTCTTTTCTTTGAGTCCCTGATTTTCTCTGCTCTGTCTTTCTTTCTACCTGGCTGTCTCTGTGGGTCCTGTCTCTGTGTCCCTATTCCCTCCCCTGCCCGTCTCTCTCCCCATCTATGTCTCTCTCTTTCCCCATCTATGTCTCTCTCTCTCCCCGAGTCTCTCCTTGCCTCCGTTTCCTTCCTCCTGGCCGCAAGGACAGCCTGCCTTGCTAGCTGTGATGCCCCTGACAGTGAGAATCAGCATTCTTTCCCACTCCACTCCCTCCTGCAGTGTCTCCCAGCCCTCCCCATCTCCCCCGTCTGGGTGTCTAACTGCTGCTACAAGGGAGCGAGGGCACAGGACTCTTAGAAATCCCAAAGGGTGTAGATTTTGAAGCAAAATGGGAGCACAGCACCTTTTGTGTCCCACACATAATACTTGGGGGATGGGCAGTGGCTGCAGGCTGGGCCCCCCATGAAATGCTACAGCTGTGCCACCTCCCATAACCGTGGCCTTAGAGGATCACAGAGCCTGTGCTCATGGGCAAGGATCCTTGGGTTCTGCCTAGCCCCATTACAGGGAGGTAGTTTAGTTCAGGTCTCAACCAGCAGCAGGAGGTATGTGCTAGGTGGGCTCAGCCAGAGTCCAGGGCTGTGGGGAAGAGCTCGGCTTTATTTTCTAGGGAATGGATTGGGAGCTGCCGGAAGTGCCTTAGGTTGAGCCCCCAGGAGGCAGACCTGAGACAAGGATTAAGTGTAAGGAGTTTAAATTGGAGGTGGTCCAAGAAATACCAGTTGAGGAATGGTAAGGGAGAGTCATCAGTAAAGGGTTTGTCTCCAACCCAGCTACTGCTGTGGGCAACTGGAGTGGGTCTGGATGAGGGCATGGGTGGAACAGACTCTTGGCCTTCCCATGCCCTGCAGTGATGTCTGTTGGATTTTATTTGGAGCTGAAGAAGTGAGGCTGGGGCTTCACAACCCTCTCCCTTCTGAATATCACTAGGATGTCAGGTCATGGATGGTGTCACTGAACAGACCCCCATTGGGTCCTGGAGATCTCCCCCTCAAAAGCCCTCCTGGGGCCTGGACTGGAGCAGCATGTCTGGCTCTTCTGGGGCCTGGCATGATGGCCTCACCTAAAGAAATTCCTTCCAGAAGACAGTGGGGCTGGGGGAGAGTCCACCTCTGTGTGGATCTGTGGAGCGCCTCCAGTTAGTGTAATTACATTCTTCCTGCTGACAGTTCCCACCATGGTCTCAATTGGATGTGACATTCTTATTAAATAACTTCAGTAACTAGTAATAATAACACAGTCCTTACTTCCTGACCTAAATTGATGCTATTTTGGTGAGCAACCACGGTGCTGCAGGGCTTCTGCAGAACGGCCTGCCAAATTGCTGCCGACGCACACACACACACACACACACACACACACACACACACACACAAGGTTGATGGGAAGTGTGCTTGCACCATCTGTGCACGGCCTACCTGTGTGTGCCCTGGAGCACATGTGAGCGCCATACCCGCCGTCCAAATGAAGGAGCCCCAAATGCCTGATGGCAGGGCAAGTTTCCCTGGCCAAGGGCTAACCTTCCCAGCCTGGTTGTTGCACAGAATGGAGATTTGACTTCCAAAGTACCTCTTATGCCATGTCCTTCCCTCTCTACCTGCCTCAGCTTCTGTGCATTTATATCTGTCTTCCCCTGCTTCTGAAGTTTCCTTCCCTTCCTTTTCCACCTGTGAAATTTTATTCATCTTTTAAGACCCAATGCAGATGTTACCTCTGCCAGGAAGCCATCCCTGATTCCACTATAGAGGGATTTGTCACTCCCTGAGTTGGCCTCCTTTATTTGGTCTGGCCTGGCTCTATTCTAATTACATTAGCTGGATATATGATGGTCAAGGGCAGGGACTGGGTCATAATCATTTCTGATGATTGACACACTCATTCCCGTTGTAAGACTCCCTGAGTGTTTACTGAATCGAAGTCATGGAAGTAGATATAGATTTATGGGGAGGGGGCATTGATGGAAACTGAGATTTTCTGGTGGTGGGTTTCTCCACAGAGATGAAATGCTTGCAATGCCCCTAGTTGGTCTTTGTTTTTATTTTCCATCTTTACAAAAAAATGTGAGATGTTCACTCTTGCAGAACAAATAGAACTGTGACTTTTGTTTCACAATTTATGTGGCTGATTTTGTCTGCTTTTGACAGTTCTGTCATGTTCCTAACAGTTACAATTTGGTTTCTCTCTGGGACCTTGGGATGATACGTTGGGATGCCAACCTCGCATTGATCCACTGGGGGAGCACAGACCCCTTCTTGTTTCTCCCCATGCTGTGCTTATGAATGGGAAGTTCTGAGCAAGCCAGTGAGAAGACAAATGGGGAGAAAATAAGGCAACATGAAAGTGTGCAAGTGTGCACCAGGAGGCAGGGTGTCACCTGGATCATCTGACCCAGGTGACTAGCCGATGGCATGAGCAGTGGACACTTGGGTTTCTCCAGACCCTATCCCCATATCTGTCCAGTCTCCCAGAAGACAAGTGTAAATGGACTCCTCTGCACTCCTATGCCCTTCCCTTTCTCCTAGTCCACCCACCAGCCTGTGGCATGTCCCCCAAATTTTATGTGAGTTCCAAGCAGACATAAATTCAAAATGGTTGAATTTTCTCTGGATCCTCAGCACACAGAACAAGCCTCACTGGCAGGAAGCATCAATATATGTGGGCTGAGTGCATGATGGATGGATGAATGAATGAATGAATGAATGAATAAATGGTGCCATCTTCTAAAGCTTATAATTTCCTTCCTTGGCCTAAGCATGGAATTTCCATTTTGGATTTGAATCCCAGGACCATGACTTACTAGCTGAGTGATTTTGGAAGATTATTTTGCCTTTGAGGAACTGGATTCCATCTTCAAAACCAACAGCAGAATCCAAGCCTGCCTGGGTTATTGTCAATGTCAAGCACATAAGGGACTGTACAGTGTAGTGGTTAAACCCATGGGTTCTGGACCTAAGCTGCCTGTGTTCACAACCTTACTCTACTACTTCCTAGTTGTATGACCTTGGACAACTTACTTGGTCTCTTACTGTTTAGGGAAAAGCTCTCTTAAGCCATGTTTTTTTTTTTTTTTCTGCTCTCACACAACCACCACCAACACAACAACAATCATCAATACAGAGGAAGACTTCTGTGACCAAAAGTGTGGGTTTTTTTTCTCCACACATTAAGCAGTGGACACCAGCCAGACATCCTCCAATTCAACTCCTACCCTATCTACCTGATGATAGAGTCACATCCCATGGGTTGGGGGCTCGGTTCCCGAGACTCCCCCCCCCTTCAGACACCAGTCACATGTCCAAACCTCCAGAACTTCTGACCAATTGGCTTCAAGTTGGGGTTCCCACAACCCCCCCCCCTTTAAGTTTGATTAATTTGCTGGAGTAGCTCACAGAAGTCAGGGAAACACATACGTTTACCAGTTTGTTATAAAGGATATACAAAGGATACAGATGAACGTTAGATGAAGAGGTGTGTAGGGCAAGGTGTAGGGGGAGGGGCTTGGAGCTTCCATGCCCTCCCTGGGCACACAAACCTCCAGGAATCTCCACGTGTTCCGTTCTCTGGAAGCTCTCTGGACCCCGTCCTCTTGGGTTTTTAGGGAAGCTTCATTACGTAGGCATGATTAATTAAGCCATTGGCCATTGGTGATCAACTTAACCTTCAGCCCCTGTCCCTTTCCCGGAGGTTCAGGAGTGGAGCTGTTAAGTCCCAACCCTCTAATCCTGCCTTATTCTTTCCAGTGATCAGCCCCACTTTGAACCTATCACACAAAAGAAAGACAGCACTTGGGAGATCCCAAGGATTTTAGGAGTTAGGAACTATAGACAAAAATAGCACCACTTAAGCTCAGTCTTCTCATTACATATGGGGATGACCTTAGTACCTACCTGCCAGGACTCTTGGGAGAATTTCATGAGGCAAAGCCCTTAAAGCAGGGCCTTCACCTAGCAAGTGCCCAGGACATATATGACAGGGTATCTTGCCCGAGTTGCCATTGAGATGGGATTAGGAAGCATTTGGGGATCAGGCTATCCTCCCTCTAGTGGGCCTCTCTGTCCCCTGGTAAGATGCCCTTCACCTCTCAAAGAACTTTCAGGATGACTGGCCCCAGCCCTGATTTGCATGGGTGTAGGAATTTCATGAGAAAGAACTTGAATCCTGAGCACAGATGGGGTATGGAAATAGGTAGACCTGCATAATAGGTGGGAGGAGGCTCTATGAAAATTAAAACTCTGGGGGAGATAAAGTAACACCAGAGAGGAAATAGGTAGACCTTTATAATGGGTGGGAGGAGGCTCTATGAAAATTAAAACACTGAGGGAGATAAATTAGCACCGGAGAGGAAATTCACCCACTTTGCATGAGGAAGAGGATTAGTGGAGTGGGCTGGACAGGGAGGGCCCTGCTGCTTGAGGGTAAGAAAAGACAGAGGTTCTGGATACAGCAGGAGGCTACTCTTGGACCCAGCTCATCCCATTTTGTCCCCTGCAGATCCCGGACCTCGGTGCCTGGAGGAGAGGGTAGCTTGGTAAAGATGAAAAAGGTGCCCCAAAGGCTCAGCTGTGGGTCTCCCTTCTCCTGCATGGTTTCTCAGCCTTGGGCATTTTGGGCTGGACACTGTTCTGGAGCACTGTCCTGTGCATCATGGGAAGTTCAGCAGCCTCTTCAGAATCCACCCACCAGCTGCCAGTAGCAGCCCCCTACTCTGAGTTCTGATAATTAAAAATGTCTCCAGACGTTGCCAGATATCCCCTGGGAACAAAATCGCCCCCAAATTTAGAACCGTTGTTCTGCTAGACTGGAAGAGGATATTTTCCTACCAGCTGGAAAAAGAGATGAAAAGTGGAAGTCAGGAGGTAGAAAAAAAAAAAAACCAGAAAAATTCCTTCCAGCTGCCTGAGAGTGTTAACTAACCCTATTGTATATCCAAGATCAAGGCGTGCCTGTGTTCACCTATGGCTCTCAGCAGACGCTCAGCAGCAATAGTGAAGTCTCAGCAGTCCTGAGGTTGTGGAGAAAGGGGACAACAGCTGGAAAGAAGGCCTACAGGGTCCAAAACAATGGCTTCCATTAGAGTTAGCGCCCTTGGAAGAGCCCCTGGAGCGCTGGTTCTCAACCTCGGCCATACCATAGCCAGGGTCCCACTCCCAGAGGGCTAATTTTAATTAATTTAATTTAATTGGGACACTGTGATTTTACAAAGCTTCCCAGGTGCCACATGGTTGAGAACCAGCCACTATAAGCAAGAATTTATATCAGTATCACCTGGAAGCTTATTAGAAATGCAGGTTTTCAAGCCCCACCCAGACCTACTGAATGCCAAGGTGATTTGTATGCACATTAAAGTTTGAGAAGCACTGACCCACTGACCTACGATATAAAAAGTGGGAACAATGAAGACTTTTTATTCTAACAGGTAGAGTCTCTTGATTCAGTAACAGCTACACCAAACTGGCAAGACCTAGTGGTCATAGCCTCCATCTTTTGCTTAAGCAGAAGAGACCCAGGACAGGGACTGTATAGTAGATGGATCTTCCTCATCCTTCGTACTTCTCAAGCTGATCTGGCTGCCCCCACAAGCCCAATGAAAAGACATCTGTCCTTCCTAGTCTGTTACGTGTCTTCCTCCCTCTCCTCTTTTCTATTTTCCCCAAGTAGATGGAAGAACATAGGAGAAAACCCCAGACTTCAGCTGCCCTTTGGCTCTCCTAACCTCCACATTCGCTCATTCATTCAACAACTATTCATTGTGCACCTCATGTAGGCACACACTCTTCTTGATTCTGAGGATTCAGTAATACACAAGAAAGAAAGAAATTCCTGTCTTCTGGGAGTCTGCATGTCTGGTTATTCAAAGATAATAAACAAATACGTTAGTAAATATGTAATATGTTGGGTGGTAAGAGCTCCTAAAAAAAAATAAAGCAGAGAATGGGTGGTTGGAAATGCCTCGCTGGGCATATGGCAGGAGGGGGACCATGTTTTATTTTCTTCTAATGGAAAGATATGAAACTAAAGTTACCAGGCCAGGTGTGGTGCCTCACGCCTGTAATCCCAGCACTTTGGGAGGCTGAGGCGGGCAGATCGCCTGAGATCAGGAGTTTGAAACCAGCCTGGCCAACATGGTGAAACACTGTCTCTTCTAAAAATACAAAAATTAGCCGGGCATGGTGGCAAGCACCTGTAATCCCAGCTACTTGGGAAGCTGAGGCAGGAGAATCGCTTGAACCTGGGAGGCGGAGGGTGCAGTGAGCCGAGATCGCGCCATTGTGCTCCAGCCTGGGCAACAAGAGCAAAACTCCATCTCAAAAAAAGAAATTACAGTTAGCAATTAATTGTTGTCCTACTATACACCTCATATTGCTCTGTATAAATCTTACACAAACTCCCATGCCCCTCGTTTCTTCACTGTAGTAAGGAATACATAATATAAAATTTACTGTCTTAACCACTAACTATACAGCACAGTAGTGTTAACTATATGTGCCTTATTGTGCACATAGAACTCTACAACTTTTTCATTCTGCAAAACTGTAACAACACTACACCCATTGAGCAACAACTCTCCTTTCCCCAAGCCCATGACAATCACCATCTTAATTTCTGTTTCTGAGAGTCTATTTTAAATATCTCATATAAATGGAATCATGCAGTAATATCTTTTTGTGACTTATTTATAGGTTTAATGACTTATTTATTGTTGGTTTATTGCACTTCATATAATGTCTTCAAGGTTCATTCATGTTGTAGCATATGAAAAGATTTCCTTCTTTTTTTAAAGGCAGAGTAATGCTCAATTGTATGTATGTACCACATACTCTTTATCCATTCATCCATGTAGGTACATTTAGGTTGTTCCTACCTCTTGTCCATTGTGAATAATTGCTGCAATGAACATTGGTATACAAATATCTCTTAGAGATCCTGTTTTCAATTTCTTTTGGATATAGACCCAGAAATAGGTTGTTGAATCAGATGGTAATTCTATTTTTATATTTTTCAGGATCTTCCATGCTGTTTTTTTATAGCAGCTGTACCATTTTACACTCCCACCAACAATGCACAAGGATTCCAGTTTCTGCACATCCTCACCAACACTTGCCATTTTCTGTTTTGTGGATGGTGGCTATTGTAACAAGTATGAGGTGATATCTCATGGTGGCTTAAATTTCATTTCCCTAATGGTTAGTAATGTTGAACATAATTTCATATGTTTGTCAGCCATTTGTCTATCTTCTTTGGGGAAATGTCTATTAAAGTCCTTTGCTCATTTTAAAATCAGATTATTCATTCAGTTATTGTTGAGTTAGAGGAGTTCTCTATATATTCCGTATAGCCACTCACCAGATAATATGGTTTGCAAATATTTTCTCCCATTTCTTAGGTTGCCTTTCCATTCTGTTGACTATCTCCTTTGCTGCACAGAAGTTCTTAAGTTTGATGTAGTTTCGTTTGTCTATTTTTGCTTTTGTTGCCTGTGCTTGTGTTGTCATATCCAAGAAATCTTTGCCAAATCCAATGTCATAAAGCTTTCCTTTTATGTTTTCTTCTAGGAATTTTATAGTTTCAGGTCTTGCTTTTAGATCTTATTCCATTTTGAGTTAATTTTTATATATGGTATATGGTAAGGGTCCAACTTTATTCTTCTGCATGTAGATATCCAGTTTTCCCAACAACATTTGTTAAAGAGGCCATTCTTTCCCCATTTTGTAGGTTTGACACCCTTGTCAAAGACCATTTGACAATATATTTATTTCTGAGGTTTCTATTCTGTTTCACTGGTCTATTTGTCTTTCTTTAGTCCAGTGCTATACTGTTTTGATTACTGTAGCTTTGCAATGTGTTTTGAAATTAGGAAGTGTGGGGCCTTCAGCTTTGTTTTTCTTTCTCAGATTTGTTTTGGCTATTTGGGGTCCTTTGAGATTCCATATAAATATTAGAATGGCTTTTTCTATTTCTGCAAAATGTGCCATTGGGGTTTTGATAGGGATTGCATCGAATCTGAAGATCACTTTGGGAAAATATGAGCATTTTAACAACATTAAGTCTTCCAACTCATGGACATGGAATGTCTTTCCATTTATTTGTGTTTTCTTTAATATCTGTAAGCAATGTTCTATAGTTTTCAGTGTACAAGTCTTTTGCCTCCTCAGTAAAGCTTATTTCTAAGTATTTTATTCCTTTTGATGCCATTGTAAATGAAAGACGAGATGAGGAGAAAGATAAAAAACAAAACAAATCTCCTTTTTAGATTGTTCATTGTTCATGTATAGAAATGCAACTTATTTTTGTGTGTTGATTTTATATCCAGCAACTTTGCTGAAATTGTTTATTAGTTCTAACAGTTTTGTATGTACGTGTGGAATCCTTAGGGTTTTCCACATACAAGATCAGGTTGTCTGCAAACAGAAATAATGTTAGTTTGGATGACTTTTGTTTCTTTCCCTTGTCCTCTGGCAAGGACTTCCAGTATTATACTGAATAGACTGGTGAGAGAGAGCATGCATATCTTGTTCCTGATCTTAGAGGGAAAGCTTTCAGTTTTTCACCATTCAGCATAATGTTAGCTATGGGCCTTTTATATATGGTCTTTACTATATTGAGGTAATTTCTTTCTATTCCTAGTTTGTCGAGTGTTTCTTCTTTTTTATTTTGAGACAGAGTCTCACTCTGTCGACTGGGCTGAAGTGCAATGGCATGATCTTGGCTCACTGCAACCTTTGCCTCCTGGGTTCAAGTGATTCTCTTGCCTCAGCCTCCCAAGTAGCTGGGATTACAGGTGCCTGCCACCATGCCCAGCTAATTTATTTTTATTTTTAGTAGAGATGGGGTTTCACCAAGTTGATTAGGCTGGTCTTGAACTCCTGACCTCAGGTGATCCACCTGCCTCAGCTTCCCAAAGTGCTGGAATTACAGGCATGAGCCACCACCACGCCCAGCCGAGTGTTTTTTCTTTTAATCATGAAAGGGTGCTGAATTTTTCAAATGCTTTTTCTGCATTGAGATGATCATGTGGTTAACATGGGATATTATATTGATGGATTTTCATATGCTGAATAAAATTTTTGCATTTCAAACATAAATTCCATTTGGTCATGCTGTACAATCCTTTTAATATATTGTTGAATTTCATTTGCTAGTATTTTGTTGAGGATTTTTGCACCTGTATTCATCAGGTATATTGGTCTGTAGTTTTTGTTTGTTTGTTTTCTTTTCTTTTTTTTTTTTTTTTTTGTAGTATCTTTGATTTGGTATTAGGGTAATGCTAGGCTCATAAAATTATTTTGGAAGTGTTCTGTCCTCTTCAATTTTGGGGGAAAGTTTAAAAAGCATTGATGTTAGTTCTCCTTTAAATGTTTAGTAGAATTATCCAGTGAATCCATGTGGTCCTGGGCTTTTCTTTGCAGATAGGTTTTTTATTACTGATTCAATCTCCTCACTAGCTCTAATTCTGTTTAGAGTTTTTATTTCTTCATGATTCAGTCTTGGTAGGTTATATGTTTCTAGAAATGTATCAATTTCTTCTAGGTTATCCAATTTGTTGGCATACAATTGTTGATTGTAGTCTTTTATAATCCTTTTTACTTATGTGTCATCAATTGTAGGTCTTGTCTTTCATTTCTGATTTTTATTTGAGCTTCTCTATTTTTCTAAGCTAGTCTAACCAAGAAAAAAATCAACTCTTAATTTTGTTTATTTTTCCCCATTTTAAAAATTATTTATTTCCTTTGTTTTTGCTCTAATCTTTATGATTTTGTTCCTTTTGATAACTCCAGGTTTAGTTTGTTCTTTCTCTAGTTCTTTTACGTGTAAAGTTAGGTTATTGATTTGAGATCATTCTTTTTTTTTAATGCATGTGCAATGTGCTGCTGTAAACTTCTGTCTTAGTAACACTTGCTGCATCCTGTAAGTTTTTGGCATGCTTTATCTTTATTTTCATTCGTCTCAAGATATTTTCTAATTCCCCTGTGATTTTTTCTTTGACTCATTGGTTCTTCAAGAGTATGGTGTTTAATTTTCATATATTTATGAATTTCCAGTTTTCCTTTTGCTGCTGCTTTTTAGTTCTATTCCTTTATAGTTGGAAAATGTAACTGGTATGATTTTAATCTTCTTGAATTTGTTAAGACTTGTTTTATGGCCTAGCATGTGATCTGTCTTGAAGAATGTTTCATACGCACTTGAGAAGAATGTATATTCTGTTGTTGGGTAGGGTATTCTAGATATGTCTATTTGGTCCAATTGGTCTATAGTCTTGTTCAGGTTTTCTGTTTCCTTACTGATTTTATGTTTGATTAATTATCCATTATTGAAAGTGGGGTATGGAAATCTCTCCTCCTTATCATGTTACTGTCTATTTTTCTCTTTAATTCTGTCAATGTTTGCTTCATCTAACTGGGTGCTCTTCTGTTAGGTATATATATGTTTATAATTGTTATATCTTCCTTGTTGAATTGACCCTTTTTTCATTATACAATGTCTTTCTTTGTCTCTTGTGACAGTTTTTGATTTAATGTATATTTTTTCTAATATAATTATATAATCACCTTGCTCTCTTTGGTTACCATTTGCATGAAAAATCTTTTTCTATTCTATCACTTTTAGCCTATTGCATGGAATATCTTTGTCCATTCTTTTACTTTTCATTTATGTATGTCCTTATGTCTAAAATGAGTCTCTTGTAGACAGCATATAGTTAGATCTTGTTTTTATAAGTCAGTTTAACTACTTTATGTCTTTTGATTGCTGAGTTGAATCCGTTTACATTGAAAGTAATTACTGATAGAGGACTTACTATTACCATTTTCTTATTGTTTTCTGTGTGCCTTATAGTTACTTTGTTCCTTTTTTCCTCTCTTGCTACATTCCTTTGTGTTTTGTTGATTGTTTTTGTAGTGACATTCTTTGATTTCTTATTTTCTTTGGTGCATCTTCTATAGGTATTTTCTTTGTGGCTACAATGGGGATTACATAAAACATTTTATAATTATAATAATATGTCTTAGACTGATAATAAGCCTCAGTTGCATATAAAAACTTCACGCTATTACACCTTCTTTCTCCCTACACACTTTGTATTAGCAATATCACGAATTTCACCTTTTACAATTTTGTATTCATTATACTTATATTTTTATACTTTCATCTTTTAAGTTTTATACTAGAATTAAAATGATTTAGGCATGACTATTATAGTATTACAAGATTCTATTTGTCTATATATTTATTTTTACTAGAGAGTTATATATTTTTGTATGCTTTCATGTTGCTGTCTGGTGTGTCCTTTAATTATAATTTTCATAAGGCAGATCTAATGGCGATGAACTCCCTCACCTTGTTTACCTGGGAAGGTCTTTATTTCTCCTTTATTTTGAAGGACAATCTTGCTAGATAAAGGATTCTTGGTTGGCATGGTTTCTTTTTCCTTTCAGTACTTTGAATATATCACCTCTTTGGCCTCTGGGCTTGTAATGTTTATGCTGAGAAATCTGCTGATAATCTTATGAGAGCTCTTTTGTAGGTGATGAGTCATGTTTCCTTGCTGCTTTCAAGATTCTTTCCTTCCTTGTCTTTAACTTTTTCTTGTCTCAATATTGACTTCTTTCGGGTCATTGTAGTTGGAGTCTTTTAAGCTTCTTTACTTTGGATTTTGATTTTCTTCTTTAGATTTAGGAAGTTTTCAGCCGTTATTTTTTCAAATAAGCTTTCTGTTCCTTTTTTTCTCTTTTTTCCTTCTAAGACTTTCATAACACACATATTGGTCTATTTTATGGGGTACTCTAAGTCCCTTAGGCTTTATTCACTTTTGTTCATTCTTTTTTCTATTTGTTCCTCTGACTTAATAATTTCAAATGACCTGTTTTTGAGTTCACTGATTCTTTTTTCTGCTTAAGTCTGTTATTGAACCCCTCCAGTAAAATTTTAAATTCAGTTATTATAGTCTTCAGCTCTAGAATTTCTGTTTGATCTTGTATTATAGTTTCTAACTTTTTGTTGATATTGTCATTTTGTTCATGCATCATTTTCCTGATTTTATTTAGTTTGTCTATTTGTGTCCTCTTGTAGCACATTGAGCTTCTTAAAGACAATGATTTTGAATTCTTTGTCAAATAATTAATAGATCTCCATTTCTTTAGAATTGGTTTCTGAAGATTTATTGTGTACACCACCCTTCCTTTTTTTTTGAGACAGGGTCTCATCCTGTTTCCCAGGCTGGAATGGAGTCATGTGATAATAGCTCATTGTAACCTCAACTTCTGGGCCTAAGTGATCCTCCTGCTTCAGCCTCCTGAGTAGCTAGGACTATAGGTGTACCACTATGCCCAGCTAATTAAAAAAAATTGTTTTTAAAAATGGGGGTCTTGGTATCTTGCCCAGGCTGGTCTGGAACACCTGGCCTCAAATTATCCTTCAGCTTCGGCCTCCCAAAGCACTGGGATGACAGGTATGAACCACTGTGCTCAGCCTATTTTCTTCCGTTAGTTGAGCCATGTTGCCTTGTTTTTCGTTTTTTTTTTTTTTAAGTGTGCTTTGTTATTTTTTGAGTGATTTCTGCATTTGAAAAACAACAACAACAACAAAGGAGTTCTCCCAGTCTTTACAGAGTAGTTTTACACAAGGGAAAGTCTTCAGCAGCTAGAGGTTCTGGGGGCTTTCCTTGGGATATATATTCTCTGAGCTTGCATGTGTACTTTCTTAATTAAAGAGGTTTACTGGGTCTTGTTTGTTTTTCCTTCAAGGGCTTGTAATTTCTTGCTCCCTCTGGTGTCTGATTATGGTACTCAGGTTCTCTGGTGTTGCAAAAAGCCAGTGAACTGTCTTTTGTTCTCCATGGCCCCCAAGCATTGAAAGTATGCTGGTTCCCCATCAGCACTCTGGTTTCTGTCAGGTGAGACAGAAACTGGTCCCTCTGCAGCCCACTGAAAAGTGGGAACACTGAATGTATGCTATGCTCTTCTCTTTCCTCTCCAAGGGGGAAGCTGCAAGTTGAACTTTTTCCTTCAGTCTCACTGAACTGTGACAGTTGGGAGAAGGGTTTTTATGGTTGACATGAAACAATTTTTCTTACGCATTTCAATATGGTGGTTTTTCACTTTGAGCTTGCCTGGGGTACTGTAACTTCTTAACTGGTTTCTAGCGTTCTCATAAAGGCTTTTTTGGACTGTGTATTGTTGTTAAGTCAGTGTTTCTGTGGGGCAGAATGTCTGGGGCTTTCTATTCTGCCATCTAGCTGATGTCACTCCCAAGCCCCTGGCACCTCCTCCAGGCACCTTTCCCCCACTGCCCCTCAGCAGAAGCCACAGGACTGTAAGGGCCATGAGGGGGCGCCAGGGATTTACACTTGTAAAGGTCTTGTTGGGCCATAATAAAGTCCTTCTCAGCTAACAGGTGACCATGGGGCATGTGATGGTCAAATTTAAGTGTGTTCTTGCTTTGTTCACCCATGTGCGTCTTGCATATTATTCATGCTATGGATGAACATGTGCTCCTAGCCATTTCAAGGTTAGACATGTTTTGAGAGGATGTTGCATCTGTGACAACTGTCAGGAGTCACAGGTCCTGGGTCGCTGCTCTGCCACCCCTGTGTGACACCTCTGGCTCTCTCAACTCATGCGTTATAAGACCCACACTTTCTCTTGGAGGGCATGGGGAGATAAATACCTCTTGATCCTAAGAATTCAGTTGGGAAGTGTCACAAGGAGGGTATGAGGAAGCTCAGAGACACAACCATTTCCAAACCCAAGTTAAGAAGTCTGAGCCATGAGTGACTCAGCCAGGAGTAGAGCTTAGCTCACAATGGTGGGGTTGAAGCTGGGTCCTACCTTCCCATCCATGTCCCTCTTTTTCTCCTTTCTCCCGTCCAAGTACTAACAAGGCCCGAACCTGCTTAGCTTCTGAGATCAGACAAGATCAGGCGCGTTCA
This sequence comes from Pan paniscus, assembly GCF_029289425.2. NCBI lineage: Eukaryota > Metazoa > Chordata > Mammalia > Primates > Hominidae > Pan > Pan paniscus. Next base: position 192,721,648 of record NC_073249.2, read on the forward strand.
GGGTGGTATGGCCGTAGATCTCTTTTTCTCCTTTCTATAAATTCTTTGCTTTCCTATGTTACACACCCACACACCAGCTGCCCCTCAGCCATGAGCATTGTCAGGGAAGGGTCAGACTGTCTTTTAGGAGGCCCTAGTAAAAATCCATTGAATTGGCTTGAATCCTTTTCTTTCTATATCCCCATGCTACTCCCAAGCCTGTGAATTTCTTGCCAGAAATCTCTAGCATTGGACTAACTAGATTCTAGAGGCCTATATAGATTTTACTCTTTATAGATTATCTTATTGGAAGGCACATTCATTCATTCATTCAACATATACTTTTGATTTTTCTCAAGGCCGCCCATATGACCCAGAAATTCGTGCCCCAGTCTCTGGCATGGTGACAAAGCATAGTATGCCCACAGGAGAAGAAGGCTAGTATTGGAAGTATTTCTGGAGGCTTTGAAGGGTCTCCAGGACATTCATTCATATAACTCTGCAGAGCAGTCCACTGGGAAACCCTTTGAGTTACCTCATGGCTGGAGTGCCTATAGATAGAGCTGTCTGCTGCAGTGTGGAGGCGGTTGGACAGCAGGTAGTTATATAGGCTGGGGCTGCAGCTGACAAGACTGGGGAAGCCCAGGGTGAGCAAAGGCCATTAAGGGCAGAACTGGGCATCTGGGGAAATGGCCATGGCAATGTCTTCTAAACAGAAGTCTGAGGTCACTGGGCTGGGTTCTGAACCCGGTGTCTCCACGTGCCCAGCCTGATCATGTTTCTCACCTTGGTTTGCATGTGTATGGGCAAGGGGCAACAATAAGCTTGTTAGGGTTTCCTTTTATAGAGACTGTAAGAGGAAGTACATTTCTCTACTACTCCCTGACACAATTTTTAGATTATCTGTCCACCCACTCAGATATATTTTTCCCTCAGTTCATTCAAACTGCGAGAGAGAAAGAGAGAGAGAGAGAGAATTTGAAAGAATTTATTGAAATAAGGTCCCTTTCAGCCAAGACTGCCACCTCTGTCCTTCCTCTGGGGGCAGGGAGACAGAGACAGGGCTGTAATGGAGTCGTGTCTAGTTGAGAAAAGCTTCTTAGCTCTGGTCAGCTCTTTCAGGCCTCCATGCTGTGTCTGGCATATGACCAGCCCAAATCTTTTTCTCTCTCCCTCCCTTCCTGTTTCATACCAGTGAGGTGGTAGAGCCTATATTTTAAGATCTCGGTCTCAGGAGTCAGAGAATCCTGTGTTTGAACCCCAGCTTTGCCAGATGTTATTGTATGTGTGAGCCTGGGCAAGCTACTTACCCTGATCCCCATTTGTTAAATAGGATGAAGAATAATACCTGCTTCTTTGGGATATTGGAAGGTTTAACAGAAATAACGCAAGGACCGAAGTCATGATTGTGTGGGGCACACACAGTCAGTGCCTGATAAATGATGGCTGAAATTCCTTCAACTTCCTGCTTACTGACACATGCATCCTGTGGCAGCCCTGTGCTGGATCCTCAATGATATAGTGGTAAAAAAGGCAGACCATGCTCTGTGTCCCCAAGGAACTCAGTCTGGTGGGGAGATGGTTATGGAAGTCATGGACAAGTGGCATTCAGGATCCTTCCTTCCCAGATTTTCATTGTGGGCTGGGTTTCTGGGTCTGTGTGCTACGAGACAGAGCCACACCAACTGGTTTGGTTTCCTAGGCCTTTAGGGAGTTGGGTCCATATGAACTGTACTTTTGTAAAAGCACTGGATTGTAGTTTGTTCATTCATTCAACCAATATTAACTGAGTGCTGACTATGTGCCAGTCACTGTTCTAGGCACTTGGGACGCATCAGTGAGTAAAACAAAGGCCTTTCTCTTGTGAAGTAAATATTCTAGCAGGAGGAAATAAACAATAAACAGTAAGTACAATATATAAGTAAATTACATAGGGTGCTACAGAGTGATACATGCTATTGAAATAAGAAAACATAGAGCAGGTAAGGGAGATTGGAGGTGCCAGCGATGGAAGTAGGGGGTTAGTTAATATTTTATTTCATTTTATTTTATTTTTTAACTTTTATTTTAGATTCAGGGGTACATGTGCAAGTTTGTTATAGAGTCAACCCATGTCATGGGGGTTTGTTGTACAGATTATTTTGTCACCTAGATATTAAGCCTAGTACCTAATAGTTATTTTTTGGATCCTCTCCCTCCTCCTGTTCTCCACCCTCAGGTAGTCCCTCATGTATGTTGCTCGCCTCTTTCTGTCCATGTGTTCTCATTACTTAGCTCCCACTTATAAGTAAGAATATGTGGTATTTGGTATTCTATTCCTGTGTTGGTTTGCTAAGGATAATGACTTCTAGCTTAAGATGGAGATCTTAATATATATGCTTCATTCATGTTCCTGCAAGAGACATGATTTTGGTTTTTTTTTTATGGCTGGATAGTATTCCATGGTGTATATGTACCATATTTTCTTTATCCAGCCTACTATCAATGGACATTTAGGTTAATTCCATGTTTTTGCTCTTGTGAATAGTGCTTCAATGAACATAAACGTGTGTCTTTATGGTAGAATGATTTATGTTCCTTTGTGTATATACCCAGTAATGGGATTGCTGGGTTGAATGATAGTTCAGTTTCTAGGTCTTTGAGGAATCACCAAACTGCTTTCTACAATGGTTGAACTAATTTACACTCTCACCAACAGTGTATAAGCATTCTCTTTTCTCCATCACCTTGCCAGCATCTGTTATTTTTTGACTTTTTAATAGTAGCGATTCTGGGTGCTGTAAGATGGTATCTCATTGTGATTTTGATTTGCATTTCTCTAATGATCAATGATATTGAGCTTTTTTTATATGCTTGTTAGTCTCGTATATGTCTTTTTTTTTTTTTTTTTTTTGAGACAGAGTCTCGTTCTGTCACCTAGGCTGGAGTGCAGTGGCGCCATCTTGGTTCACTGCAACCTCCACCTCCTGGGTTCACCCGATTCTCCTGCCTCAGCCTCCCGAGTAGCTGGGATTACAGGCGCACACCACCACGCCCGGCTAATTTTTTGTGTATTTTTAGTAGAGATGGGGTTTCACTATGTTGGCCAGACTGGTCTTGAACTCCTGACCTCGTGATCCGCCCGCCTTGGCCTCCCAAAGTGCTGAGATTATAGGCATGAGCCACCGTGCCTGGCCCATATATGTCTTCTTTTGGAAAGTGTCTGTTCATGTCCTTTGCCCACTTTTTAATGGAGTTGTTTATTTTTTTCTTGTAAATTTGTTTAAGTTCCTTATAGATGCTGAATATTAGACCTTTGTCAGATGCATAGTTTGCAGATATTTTCTCCCCTTCTTTAGGTTGTCTGTTTACTCTGTTGATAGTTTCTTTTGCTGTGCAGAAGCTCTAAAAGACTTAAATGTAAAACCAAAAACTGTAAAAACTCTGGGGGACAACGTAGGCAATACCATTCTGGATTGGGAAAAGTTTCATGATGAAGATGCCAAATGTCCATTGAATGATGAGCCCCTGCTGGCATCTAGACTGGTCTGAGCTGAGCCAGGGCCATACTGACCCCATCACTAATTTGCTTGAGCAGAGGGAGCTGATTTGAGCTCTCCCTTTTGATAGGAACAACTTTCAAATCACCATCAGTGCTCATACAATTCAAACATGCAGTTGGGGGCATCAAAACACAAAACCCTTTCCTTTGTATGTAAAATGAGCAACACGTCTGCTGAAGATTGGGAAAGCAAAGTGAAATTGCAGATGACCTTTGAATGCCTTAATTTACAGAATGATCTGGATTGATCTTGCCCTGGATCTGCTGCCACTGTTTTCATGAGTGAACCTTCTGGATTCCCAGTAGATGTCCAGTCTGAAGCTGTCAGAGGAATGAGGGGGTTGGGCTGCTATGGAGAAACAAGAGGATGCATCCAACAGCTGGTGACCACATGTCATGCCCTCCTTGATGCTGGCCCTCATGCTTTCTGATTTCAAGTCTTACCACCCCTCATCTCTAGAGAGTTAGCCTCCCACCTGTCCTCCTCTGTGTCATTGGCTACTGAAGAATAAGTGCCAGGAACATCTCGGGAGTACACCTTGCAAGGATTGCCCTCCCTATCCCAGGACTCCTGTGTCAAATCACCTCTACTGTGGTTCCGTCTGGCCCAAGGCAGGAAGACAGAGTCTCGGGCACTCAGGATTCTGAATGGAGCTGCAGTGCTCTCTCTTCTACCTTCACCCCTTTCCCTCTTCAGCCTCTTTCCCTCTTTCTATCCCTTCATTCCTTTATCTCACCAATTCTCTTTGTTACTTTCTTATCATTGTAGTTCCTTTTTCTTCTGGTGCAGAAATTATGGGAGAGGTTGGACAGGCATCCCCGTTGGCTTAGGAGCAGAAGAAACAGCCTCGCCTGAGGACATTTACGGTTCCGGACCATGGACAGGGCTACTCTTGCTCCAGTCAGGCACCAACAACTCACTTGGGCTAGCTGCATCAGAGCATCTCTGTGAATGTGGTCTTGAGAACCTCATTCCATAGATAGAGGGGCAGGGGCCTTAAGTGACTAAGGGACTTGACCATACCCCTTGCTAGCCAGTGGCAAGGCAGAGTTAAGAACCCAGGCTTTCTGATTCCATGGCACTATGTTAGGGTTTTGGTGTTTTTTTTTTTTCTCTCTCTCATTAGGGTTTTGTTTTCTTTTTCTCTCTCTCATTTTTAAAATTAATTTTCAAATATGTCTCACATAAGGGCACAGGGCTTGAAGTTGCCTATTTTCTTTAGGGATGAGGCCAGTTCCACCAGATAAAACAGGAGCCATGTGTTTTTAATGGATAAAGAAACAAATGAAAAGAAAAAAGAAAGACACCGTTGACAAGCAGACAAATTAATCCATTTACTTGACAAATATTAATGGAGTGTCTATGAAATGCCAAGCCTTGTGTTGGGATTTAACAATGAGTCAGGCGTGGTCCTGCCCTCATGAGGTTCTCATGGTGAGAGAAACAGCAGCATAGGCTTGGTTTCACATATTTTGACAATTCACTCCGATTTCCCGAGTTATTATGATTCTTTTTCTTCTGGGAAGTTCAATGTGCTCAGGCGTCCCCATGTGGTCCCCTTTCTGCCGCTGTGCTGAACCTCACCATAGTGGACTCATTCCCCAAATGTCAGGCAATGGGACAGAAGCCTAGGAGTTCTAACTGACATGACTGACACTTGAGGAAAGGGCTACCTAAGGCGAAGTTCTTTGCTGTATGAGAGTGCTGTAGAAAGGGGTTTAGCTTACTACATTGGCCACCCTTCATCCATCCACCCACCCATCTATCCATCCATCATCTATGATAGAGTAGTGGTTAAGAAAACAGGATATGGCACCAGATTGCCTTCGGTTGATTCCTATTTCCATTTTTATCAGCTGTCTGACCTTGGGCAGATTACTTAACCTTCCTAGACCTCAGTTTCCTTACCTATGAAATGGGGAGAGTAATAGTACCCATCTCATATGGTTGTGAGGATGGAATGAATTATGATATGTACAGTGTGTAAGACAGTACTTGGCACAGAAAAAATGTTTAATAATATATTATTATTATTATACCGTAAGCTCCATGAGGGCAGGAAGCACTCACTGGGACACAGTGGGTGCTTAATACTATTTTCAAAATAAGTAAATGAATGAATCAAGCATTTGCTAAGCCCTCAACTTTCATGAGTCTGTTCCTGTGCTTAGCCATTGTCCCGTGGACCAAAGCCATAGCTCAGGCATCTTCTCAGCTGGGGAGAACTCAATGGTAGTTCCTTGTTTTCACTCTGAAAGACCCAGACAGGAGTAGAATCAGCCTGGCAGAGGCCCCTGGCCCCAGAGATACCTGGCCCTTTCTCTTGCTGCTGATCCAGGGCTGTGGCATAATGAGAATCAGTAAAGCAGAGATGCTTCTGCTAGTCCAGGATTCCCTGTCAAAATAATAAACAACCCTTGACTAGTGTTGGCTTAGGATGATGGAAAATGAACTGCATCTGTATCACCATGCAGGGAAAATCATGTTTGGTCCGCAGTGGTGGCTTCCGTGTTAAACATGTCCAGGAGAATCAGAAAGCCTGGAGTTAGAATTAGGAAGCTGAGTGGCATGGGATTATTCCCATGGAGCAATTGGATATGGTACAGGGACAGGCTTGCTGCTTCACCCCACCTGCCATGCATTGTTTTGTGCCTTTGTTGCATGCATCCCCAGCTTGAGAGGAAAAAGGAGACCCTGTTTTGTATCCAGGTCCCTGAGGCACAGCAACTGTGCTAAGCTCTTTTCAATAAATCCCAGGCTCCAACCCCTGGTGCTGGGTGCAGAGTGGAACCAGGACTATAGCTTTGGGAGTATGTCCTGAGATGATGTGTGTGAAATATTTGCAGCCTGGCAGAGGGAAGGGTGGTAGGGTTGAGAGCCTGGGTTTTGCTTTTGTACAGATCTGGGTTTGAATCTCAGCTTTTCCATTGCTACTTGTTTGACCTTGAACATGTTTTAAACCTTGAAGAGCCTTAGTTTCTTCACCTGTAATATGATGGGGGTGGGGCTGTAACAGCCATTTCAAAAGGGTCATTGCAAATGTTAGAGAGATAATGTTAGTGAACCACAGACTTGCATGAAAGCACCAGTCCTAGGTTTGTCTGTGCTCCTTTCTGTTCCCCTAAGATTGAACAACATGGTTTCCCTGAACCACTTGTCACGTGGAGATGGCTAGTAAGATGGGCCATGTCTGTCTCCTACAATCCACTGTGAACTCCTTGAGGGCATGGACCATATTATATGCAATATGCCCCTCCCATCTCCCCCAACTCCCTACTGCCCATTAACACCCCCACCTATACATCCTGGAACTAAGCCAACCATTCCCCAGATTTGCTGAATGAAAGACTGAATTTGTCTTGGACCTCTGGGGTTCTTGATAGAATCCATGGGGTCCCTAACTTGGATGAGGACAATTGCATTATTTTCACTAATCTCCTACTGAAACATTTCTACCAATCATGAAGATAGGCAACAAACACAGAAGTGGTATTAGCAGTACCTGTGAATTTGTCGCTGGTAAGATCACAGATATTTCCATAGAACATTACGGTTGTTACAATTACCTTGAAGTAGCATTTATGCTTCAAACTACAATATGTATCAGGCCCACTGCTAGATCTTACTAATAATGCATTAATAAAGGAGCACTTATTAGTATATGATCGATTTTCAGTATATTTTAAAAACTATATTTCAATCTAGCTGATTTCCTTTGCAATTCTATGTATTTTGTTTTACATATTTTAAGACACCATTTGAGATGGTGTCACGAGGCTCCAAGGAGGGCATGGCACGACAAAGATGAAGGACTTCAGGTCATGGGGGTCCAGGGATAGGCTTTTTTGGCCTGCTAATCCCCTGAAATGAATGAAAACGGCAGAAGGTTAGCTTCCTATGTATGTGATTCTAGAAAAAGTATTTCTAACTTTCATTAGGAACTCCAATATGGCTAAGAATTAGACCAGTCGTTCTCAACGAGAGGTGATTTTCCCCCTAGGGGACATTTGGCAATGTCTGGAGAGATTTTGGTTGTCACATTGGGAGGTGCTACTGGCATTCAGTGGGTAGGGGTCAGGGATGCTGCTAAACATCCTATATGTACAGGACAGCCTCCCACAATGAAGAATTATCCCACCCAAAATGTCGATAGTGTTGAGGTTGAGAAACCCTGGATTAGACTACTGCACATTCACAGAAATCTCTCTGATTGTTAAGATCTGTAGTAAAAAAAAAAGTGCACATCTTCATTAAAAACATCTGTGATAATTGTGTCACCCAGCACTTAATGCACGAAATAGGGAGATGGGGGTAGCGGAGAGAGAAGAGTAACTGCCTGCAGACTAGAGGAGGCTCCTTAGAGGAGATGAACTGAGCCTGGGACCGTGAGTTAGATTTGCTAGGTTGAGAAGGTTGCAGTGGAAGGGCGTATGAGGCAAAGGGCCAAACACTGCAGGTGACAAATTAGTGGTGTGACTGAGGCACATGCTGTGCAGGGGAGAGGGGCTAAAATGAGGCTCAGTGCCAGCATCCCTAATGACCTAGTTCTTGGTCCTTTCCTAAAGGATCATTGTAGAGAGCCAAAGATACTGTTTGACCCCTGCCTCTCTCATCAGCAGACAAGGTGCCCCTGCCAGAAGGCATGCATAGTGATGGGCCAGAGGCTGATTGTAGACTTGAGGTGTCCAGCTGGCGCTCTGTGTGGCAGGTGAGACACCTTCAGCGGGCATGATGATTTATCCAGCATCTGCAGCTCCCCGCTGTGTTTCCTCTTAGGGCAGTTTCATTAATTGCGTGGCTTCAACAAATCCATATCTCCAGTCCAGATTGCACTCCCAAACACCAGTCTACAGCCCTAATTGCCTTCTGGCCATCTCCGTCTGGATGTCCCACTGGCATCTCCAACTAAATTTGTCCAAAATTGACCTTATCAGTCAATAAATATTTGCAGAATTGAATTGAATTTTCCTGCCAAACTTCTCAAAAGAGTTATCTCCTTAAAATTATCATTATTTGTAGACAACATGATTGTGTACCTAAAACACCCAAGGGAACCAACTGAGAAATTTTTAGAATTAATAAGTGTTCAGAAACCTAGCTGGATGTGAGATGAATGTATAAAAATCAATAGGTTTTCTGTATATCATAAAAACCAGTTAGAAAAAAGTAATGAGAAAAATGACATTCACTAGTGCGGCAAAAAGTGCGTAAAATGTCTGGAATAACCTTAACAAGATGTGACTGGGACTTAAAGAAAAGCATCTAATCTTTACTGAAAGATTAGGTGGTGTTTGCTGTGCCAGGTTCTGTACTGAACATTTAGCAACTCGGCAGATATCACATTAATCTGTACAACCATCCTAGAAGTGGGTGTTAATTTTAAAGATGTCAAAACTAAGGCTTAAAGAGTTTAAATAAGTTGCCCACACACAATATTAAGTGGCAAATCTGAAATTTGAACCCAAAGCTTTTGTTTCCAAAACCCATGCTTTTAACCTTTCCACTAAGCCACTTCCAAAATAACCATAAATACACAGATAAGTGAAGTTGGTGAGTATTTTCTGAATATTAGATTAGTGCAAAAGTAATTGTGTGTGTGTGTGTGTGTGTTTGCCATCACTGTTAATGGCAATAACCGGAATTGCCTTTGCACCAACCTAATACAAAAGATTAATTCATTTCACTCACTCATTCATTTAAAAATGTGTACTGAGTGTCTACTATGGGCAAGTACTGGGCTAGGTGATGGAAATAAAATTGAAGAAAAGCTCAAGGAGGGTCGGACGCAGTGGCTCACACCTGTAATCCCAGCACTTTGGGAGGCCGAGGTGGGCGAATCACAAGGTCAGATCAAGACCATCCTGGCTAACACGGTGAAACCCCGTCTCTACTAAAAACATGAAAAATTAGCTGGGCGTGGTGGCGGGTGCCGGTAGTCCCAGCTACGCAGGAGGCTGAGGCAGGAGAATGGCGTGAACCCGGGAGGCGGAGATAGCAGTGAGCCGAGATCGCACCAGTGCACTCCAGCCTGGTTGACAGAGCGAGAATCTGGCTCAAAAAAAAAAAAAAAAAAAAAAAAAAAGCTCAAGGAGTTTGCTGGTAGAGACAGCCACATAAACATATCATTATATCACCATTGATGAAGGCAATGAGATTCATCATGAATGATAAACAAGGAGTGGACGAATACTTGATGGTGTCTTGAGAGTTCCCAGAAGGCTTTCTGGAGAAGGTAATGAGTTTGAAAATGCCTGGAGTTAGCCGAGTGAAGGAACAATCCAAGCACAGAATGCTAGGTGGGCAATTAATATTCATTTATTCATTCATTCAACCAACAACTATTCTGTGAGCATCTATTATGTACCAGGTTCAGGTCTGCGAGCTGGAGATAGAGCAGAGAAAAAAATGGTGCCCCACTCTCATGGAGATTGTATTTTACTGGGGAGGGTGCATCAGAAAATTAACAAGAGGAAAATATATGGCAGAGGTGCTAAGTGCTATCAACAGAAATAAAGCAGGCACCAGGAACACCTGGCTTCAGAAGCAGGTCTGAATTGTACTTAGGGTAGTCTCCAAGGAGGTGATATTTGACTAGACACCGGAAATAAGTAAGGGTCCCATGGCTACTGGGGAAACATTTTCTGGGCTGAAGTCTTGGCAAATGCAAAGGTCCAGCATGGCCGGATTACAGGGATATGGCTGGATCACAGGGATATGGTTGGACCACAGGGATGAGGGGACAAGAGATAGGAGAAGAGGTGGACAGGCATCTGGGTACCCATTCATTTAAAGCTTTGAGGACTATGGTGAGGACTTTGGCTTTTATGTTGAGTGAGATGAGAAGCCAACCAATCTTTAGTTGAGAGAAGTCTTTCTCAATGTGAACAAGGGAAAAATATTACCAAGAAAAAAGAGATAAATGTGACTGCCTATAAAAAGTGAACATTTTGGCCAGGTGCGGTGGCTCATGCCTGTAATCCCAGCACTTTGGGAGGCCAAGGCGGGTGGATCATGAGGTCAGGAAATCGAGACCATCTTGGCTAACACAGTGAAACCCCGTCTCTACTAAAAATAAAAAAAATTAGCTGGGCGTGGTGGCGGGCACCTGTAGTCCCAGCTAATCGGGAGGCTGAGGCAGGAGAATGGCATTAACCTGGGAAGCGGAGCTTGCAGTGAGCTGAGATGGGGCCACTGCACTCCAGTCTGGGTGACAGAGCAAGACTCTGTCTCAAAAAAAAAAAAGTGAACATTTTAATCTACATGGGAAATCTAAACAAAACAAAAAGCACACAACCAGGTAGAAAACAATATTTGCAACAAATATGACAAAAGATTAAAATTATGACTCTATAAAGAGTTAGTACAAATTAACAAGAAAAATAGTAAGACCTAATAGAAGATTTAAGTATATAACATTTAGAAACTTCAGTATGTCAAACATGATAAAATTAAAAGGCCAAACAACTACAAAACACATATTTAGCACATGCGATGCATAAAGGATTAATATATTACACATATATAAAATAGATAAGTAGGTAAGAAATCAGGGGAAAAAATACCACAATGAAAAATGAGCTGAGGATTTGATCAGCTAGTTCCAAAAAGAATAAATTAAAATTATTAGAAAAAGTGAAAAAGATGTTGAATCTGAGTCATAAAACATCACTAAGTAAAATGAGATCACATTTTTTGCACCTAATAAGCAGGCAAAAAGTTTCCAAATAAGACAATACACAAGGTTGGCAAAGGTGCTGTGAGATAGGTATTCCTAGACATAACTATTGAGAGTTTAATGGGTGCACATTTCCTAGAAAGGATATTGTTAACCCAGAGCCAAAGCCTCAGAAATGTTCATACCATTTGACCCAGTCATCTGCTATTTGGAAGTCTGTCCTGGGGAAATCATCCAAATCATCCAAAACAAATGAATGAGCAATGACTTCAGGAGTCTAGTTCTCTGAGATTGTTCTGGAGCCTGATGGGGGTAGCTGCATTGACCAGAGCCTCAAAGCATGGGTGAAAGAAGGCAGACCATCCTGGCTAGAGAGAAATGCAAGGTGCCGTCAAAATGGAGGTCAGTAGCAGCATTCCCATCTACAGGGCAGAACATCAGTCACTAGAAGTGAAGAACGGGTAGCCTTTTTCTTGAAAGAAATTCAACGTTTCATGGGCATGAAAGGACAAAGCCATTTTGGCATGAGCTCCCATTCCATTCACATTTCAATCTGGAGTAGCTGCTCTGGGTTATAACTTCTTCAACTTACTAACATACATTGGTTTCAGGGAGGTTTCCAAATGAGTCAGGCCTCTAACCCTTTCTAGCCATCCCTGAGAGAGGTCAGCCAGCCTAATGTGGACAGTACCTTACCCGACCCCACCTGAAACCAAAGCTGGAGGCAGTTACTGTATAGGGGAGCATTTATTCTGGGACTCTGGCCGTGGAAAGGCATTTTCCACTGCATTGACCAGCATCCTATCACCAGATCTAACTAAGGGTCCAGGTCTTATTTACAATGGAACCAAAAATCCAGAAGCAATTTTAATGTTTGATGATAGGAGAATGGCTAACTAAACTCTAGTATAACCATACATTGAAACGTTGTGCATCCATTTAAAATGCTGTTTATGAACAGATTCAGTATCTTAGGGAACGCTCATGTTATAATGTTTACTGAATTGTTACAAAAGAAAACCGAGAAATGACCTGAATGGCCATCAGCAGGGGAGTGGTTGAATAAATTGAGATACATCCATGGCATGGAATATTACACATTCATATAAAAAATAAGTTAGATCTGTATCTACTGACCTGGAACGTGTCCCCGGTGTATTGTTAAGTGAGAAAGCAAGTTGCAGAAAAATGAGCTAAACTACAGTTTTATTTTTTAAATGAAATAATCAAAATTCTCCCAGAATGTGTCTGTGTGGTTTGCATGAGAGAGAAGAAGGTGAGGGAGGGACACATACCTGGCTGTTAACTTCGGTAATTTTGGATTGGGTGGGGAGGAGGGAGACTGCATATATATTTTTTTATGCTTGCATTGCGTATGTGCATATCTATGCATATTACAAGTCCACATTGCCTTTTTAAATTGAAGATTGAAGAATAACTTACTGAAAAAGTAGCACACAAAATTATACATACGGTGTTATCTCACCAATGTGAAATATGCATGGAAAAAAATCTCAGAAAAATGAAAATATTAACAGCAGTTGCCTCTGGAAGGAAGAGATTATAATCAGTTTTCTCTTTTTAAATCTTGCCTGTATTTTTCAAAGTTTCTACAATGTAGAAGTTATTGTTTAGAATACAATGGCCTTCCACCTTCTCATCAGCCAATCTTGCCTATTACAATCTGCCCTCTTTCCACCTTGCCATCCTCCCACCTGCCTTTGCTGAAATTGATCTATCCATTCAGTAAATACTTATTGAATTCTAGGCACTAGGGATGCAGCAGGGACCAGGTCAAGGCTCCAGCTCTTGGCATTGCTTCCAGAGGGACTATTTAGACACCAGACAGAGTGACCTCATTCAAGACCCTCATCTTAGTCTTTCTGTGCTGTTCACCACATTGAGTCACCCTCTCCCGCATGGAACTGCCCTCTGGATCCTCTCCGACTATTCTACCTGTTCCCTGCTCTGTCACCTTTTCTGTCCCCTTACATGGGAGATGTTCCCAGAGGCTCTGTTCTGAACTCCTTCACTTCTTTCTCTATAGCAGAAGATGCCATTCACACCCAGATTCTTAATCAGAATCTCCTGTCCTTGGCAGGTCTGAGCCAAGGCAGAGGTCTGGGATGCTGGAGATGGTGGTGAATGTTGATATTTCATTGGTTGTCCACAACACGAATGGGGGAGGCCCTTAAGATGTGGCTCCTGTGGCATCTATACTTCAGAACCACTCTGTGTACCCCTCTAGCATGGTATTGTCCAATGACATACTTTGATTTACTTGTTTCTGGTCTATGATCCAGGTCCCCATGGCTTATCACAGGGTCTATCCTAGAGGAATGAATGAATGAAGGAAGGAATTAATGGCATGATGCAGTGACATTACCAGGCAGGTTTTAGGGACAGGAGCAAAGTAAATCTGGTACCTGTACCAGTGAGGGAAAGTTCAAGGAAGTGTACTCAGGGCTTCTCTGAAAGTTGTGGAGTTAGAGGCTTTATTTCATTATCACTGTGGTTGGCTATTTTTCTGGCTTCTGGGCCATTTATGTCTTCTTTTGTGAACTAATTTGTTCAGATCCTGTCCAATTATTACTAATAGTACTTTTCCCCCTAAGTATTAGTAATAATTCTTTCTATATTCACCATATTACTTTTCTCCTAACATTTTTGTATGCTTTCTGATATTGTTTCTGTTGTTGACATATGCATACTTTTAATATCAATCTTGTAGTATCCTCCACAGCTATTATGCTAAAAAATCACAGTCAGATAATTACCTAGGTTTTCTTCTCATTATTTTATGACTTTATTTTTTTACCATGTAACTCTTTGCTCCATCTGGAAGTTATTTTTGTATATGGTGCGATTCGAGGAGATAACTTAATTCTTTTCCCAAACAGTTTATTAGTTGACCCAGCAAAAGTCTTTTTCTTTTCTCAATTTTTTTTAATATTGCCTGATACATATTTCCATTTTTATGTGCATTAAAGATATTCATGCAATACCATTTCATGTCCTACCTGTTTACTCCTGGACCACCCCCACACTATTTTCATAAGTGTCATTTATGATGCTGTTTAGTATCTTGTGGAATGAGACTGCTAAATTTACTGTCTTCTCTAAAAAATGCATTGTGACAATCTATTTTTCCAGTTAAACTTAGGTATCATTTTACCAAACTTAAAACAGGTCATTGGGCTTTTCATCTGAATTGCATTAAACTTATAAATTAACTTTTCTGTAACTTGTCAAGAGGTTAATATCATAAATTAACCTTTCTGTATCCACTCAAGATTATGCTATGTCTCTCCGGTTATTCAAATTTTTTATCCCTCTGTAAAAGTCATTTTCATATGGTGCCTGCACACTTCTTGTTAAGTTTATATGTACTATATGCATTTTGTAGTTACCATAAACAAGATCTTTTTTCTTTATATTTTTATCTGTCATTGACATATAGGAATGTTACTGATTTTTGTATATTATTTTGCATTTGGCTAGTTTATTAAAATTTCATATTATCTGTAATAGCTTTATAATGAATTCTCCTGGGTTTTCTAGGTATATTAATGTATCATCTACAAACCATAATTTTGCTTCCTCTTTTCTCATTTCTTTTTCTTGTATCACATGGGTTAACTCTTCCAATAAGCCGTGAAATCCCAGAGGTGATGGTGGCACCTCTGTCTTGTTCCCAATCTTAATCAGGTGTTTCACCTTAAGTATAATGTAGAGTATTGTTCTAAAATTGAAGCTTTATCATAGTAAGGAAATATTCTTTTTCCTAGTTTTGAATGCTTATTTTAATCAGGGTTACATGCCTAATTTTATGAAATGCCTGTTTAGGATTTATTCAGAAGACCTTAACATTTTTTTTCTCATTTAATGGGATACTTCGTATTAAGAGATTTCTTAATATTAAAGTCCTTTAGAGATTAACTGTCCTTTGTCGGTTAATCCCTAAAATGGGCTTTAAAAAAATTAGTGTCGAGTCAATTTATCAGCATCATGGTGAAGAAAATGGATTCGAAGTGGAATGCTTATGTTTGAATCCCACCTTTGTGTAACAGTGACTTGGGCCCCATTCCTTAATTTCTTTCTGCCTTAGTTCTTCTTCTGTAAAATGGAGATGATAGTAATAGTATCTACCATATAGGGCTGTTGTGAGGATTAGACAAATCAATATAGGTAAAGTTTTTAGGAGAGTGTCTAGCCAAACACTAAGTAAATACAAACAAAATATTAAATTATTGAGAATTTACCGTGTACCTGATACTGAGCTTGGGACATGGATTCAAAGATGGGCAAACTCACATGTGGTGTCTGCTCTCATGAAGCATTCAGCCTGGTGAGAAGACAGATACTTGTGAAACAATCACATGGAAGCATGGAGATTTACTTTTATAATAAGTACCATCAAGGAGAAGTTACGGTGTCATGACACTGTGTAGTAGTGGGCTTGACCTGACCAAGGAAGGACACTAGGCTGAGATCTGAAAGATGGGTATGCTAAGAGTGTTGTAGGCAGAGAGAACCGCGCAAAGGTCCTGTGGCTCTGCAGTACAAGAGTGTGGCAGATACAAAGGACAGAAATAGGCAGGATTTGGCTGGAAAGCTGGTGGATATGAAGCTGGGAGGTCACTAAGGGCCAGGCCATGTGGAAAGCCTTGTATACTTTAATTTTCCTTATTGAAGAGCAAGGAGGAGCCATTGAATGTTTGGGGCAGATGGGAGGTTGGCATGACCTCACCACCTTCTGCGTGCAGTGTGAAGAACAGATTGGCAAGGACCAGAGCAAATGTGGCTGACCAGTTAGGAGTTAATACGGCAGTTTAGGAATGAGCTTGCTGTAGGGTGGGGACAGACGGAGACAGAGATAGAGTGGTAGATTAGCCATGGGGTTGTGAAGAAGAGGAAGCTTCTAGGTGAGCCTTACTTAGATAAAGAGATGGAGGCATGATTCCATTCACTGAGTTGGGGGGTAGGCAACAGAAGAGGAGAGAGTGGGTGGGGGGACATCGAGAGCATCCCAAAGGGGTGATGGGCCTGGCGCACAGAGGGATGGCTGGCCTGGATCACGACGTTGTGAGTAACCAATGCACAAGTGGGAAGTCCCCCAAATCGGAGAGAGGAGCAGAGGCCTTGGCACGGAGACTGAAAGGAGGCAGAGAAAGAGCAGGAGCAGGAAAGGAGTATGGTATTGTGGGAGGAAGCTCAGGGCATTGCTGCTCAAAGTGTGGTCCCATAGAAGGCATCATCACATCACCGGGGAGCAAGGTGGAAAGGCAGTCTCTCCAGCCCCACCCCGGTGTCGATCTGAATCTCCATTTGAGACAGATCCCCGGGTGATGCGTGTGCACAGTCAGGTCTGAGATGCTCTGGCCCGGAGGAGTGTTTCTGAAAGGAGGGTGAGCAACAGCAGTCAGAGGCACTGAGCAGTAAATTAACAAGAAAACGGAAAAATAGCCACTGAGCCCATGGGTAGTAGATCTGTTTGGGTGGATCAATGGGACCAGAAGGCAGAATTGACAGGGTTGGAGAGTGAGTGGGAAGTAAGGAAATGGAGATAGAAAGTATAGACAGATTGTGTTTTCTATAAATTTAGCTGTGAAGGAGAGAGAGACAAGGCTGGAGGGAGACGAGGAGTGGGGTAGGGAATTGTTTTCTTAATGATAGAGTCTTGAGCACATTTAAAATGAGAAGACACTAGTGGAGAGGAAATGACTGAACACACGTTAGAGAGAAACAGGATCGTATACTGTTCTTGAAGAGTAGGGAAGAGTCGAGACTCTTGGCAAGAGTCCATTTAGATGGAGGAAGAGGTGGCTCCTCTGTAGCAGGAATGAAGACAGCATGGGATAGGCTAGAAGGGTTTGGCATTGGGAAGACAAGGGAATCCTTAGGAATGGCTTTTATTTTTTATGGAGAGTGAGGGAGAGGAATTAGCTGAGAGCCAGGAGGTTGCAGACAATGGAGAAGGTTTGAAATTGTGGTTCTGACATTCCATGTTGTAGAGGGCAAATCTGAGTTCAGCCTGGTATTGGTGGCTGTGTGGTTCAGATTCTCAAAGCCTTAATTTTCTACTGCATAGAGTTGTTGTAAGCCTTGATTAAATGATACACAATGTATCACCTGGTCAGTACACAGCACAGAGCACACAGCAAGCCGACAGTCAACGTTAGTCACGCTTTGTACCTCCCTCGGTGCCAAGCACAGGGCTGGCTCATGGGAAGCACTTGGAAAAGTGGGTTCATGATTTGCTAACACATTGCTCCTGACTCTCTAGAAGCTTCTAGGAGTTATTCTGGCTATTCTGAACTGTTCCGTTTCTCTTTCCCAGGCCAGAACTGCACGTTCCAACTGCACGGTCCCAATGGGACAGTTGAGAGCCCAGGGTTCCCATATGGCTACCCCAATTACGCCAACTGCACGTGGACCATCACCGCAGAAGAGCAGCACAGAATCCAGCTTGTGTTCCAGTCCTTTGCCCTGGAAGAGGACTTTGATGTCCTGTCGGTGTTTGATGGTCCACCCCAGCCAGAGAATCTGCGTATGAGGTACCATGCTGCCCACCTTCCCTGTAGCAAACAGCTGGGCTCTGAGCCAAGCTCACTAGGAGGAAGATCTTTCTTAAGTGAAAAGTTTATGGTCATCAACAAAGACCACTGTTTTCATGAAGCCCTCCCTCAACCCCTCTGGTTTTCCAATTCATGTCTCTTGCTTAGAGGTTTCCGGTTGGGAGGATTGATGAGTAGGACATTTGGGAAGACTAGAGAGAAAACACAAGAGGGTTCTAGACAAATTCAGCTCTTTCTTTTGAAACTGATTTTTCATGCACAGGGTGTATTATTTGTACACACAGAAATATAAGTTGGAACCAACAGATATGGGTGTTGAAGGCTGATAGTGATGCAGTGAATACGTCTTGCATCACAGTATTTGAAACCATCAATACTTTTCTGGACTTTGCTTTGCATTTCCAAGGCCTTGGTTGTGGATGTAGACTCTGGAATTTGGGGGAGTTCTCACCCTCTTAACCCCCATCCTTGTGATGGAAGAGATTCCCATGGAGAGAGTAAGATGGCTTCCTGTACCCCTGAGCTTACAGGAGGGAGATGGGAGGAAGGCTTCCGACCTCTGCAGAAAGGGCAGACTTTTCTGGGGCAAAGGTGAAGACCCCAGGGTCAAAACTCTCTAGGTGACCCAGAGGCCAGCCAGGGTCTGTCACAAGCCTTGTCCAGGTCAGGTCAGCGTGGCTTCCCGGCTCTACAGGAAGCCAAAGGGTTAATGGCTTACAAGCCAAGCCCTGGGGAGCCGGAGGTGCTAATTGCTTCTAATGACATGATACACTAATGAGTGGTTCCCAGCCAAATGTTTAACCTCAAAGCTTTGTTTAAGATGCATCTCAGCCCTTGGCTTCCAAGCTCCTGCAGCAGGGTCACACACACATTTACTGCACAGTCTTCAGCCCTCTTCTCTTTCCCCTCTGGGCAGAAGTGAGTCTGGGAAGCCTGCAGCAGAGGCAGGGGGGCATCTGGGGCCCCCTGCACCCCTTCTGCAGCTTCTCCCAGAAAAGACTGGGCTAATCATCTTGCCTTGAGGTTCAGCAGGGTTCTGTGAAACATTGGTAAAGGGCTAGAGTCCTCTTCAATCATTCATTCCACAAATATTTCATGGGTACCTATTTTGTCTTGACACTGGCCTGGATGCTGGGGAATAGCAGTGAGAAAAACAAAGCCACTGCCTTCATGGAGGTTACATGCTAATGGGGAGGCAGGCATGGAAATATCTAACATGTCTGGTCCTATGAAGACAAAGCACACAGGGTAAGAAAGTGATGGCAGGAGTGCTGGCTTTATTATTATTATTATTATTATTATTATACTTTAAGTTCTGGGATACTTGTGCAGAACGTGCAGGTTTGTTACATAGGTATACATGTGCCGTGGTGGTTTTCTGCACTCATCAACCAGTTGTCTACATTACGTATTTCTCCTAATATCCCTCCCCTAGCCCCCAACCCCCTGACAGGCCCCGGTGTGTGATGTTCCCCTCCCTTTGTCCATGTGTTCTCATTGTTCAACTCCCACTTATGAGTGAGAACATGCAGTGTTTGGTTTTCTGTTCTTGTGTTAGTTTGCTGAGAATGATAGTTTCCAGCTTCATCCATGTCCCTGCAAAGGACATTAACTCATCCTTTTTTATGGCTATGATTGCTGGTTTTTATAGGGTGGTCAGGGATGGTCTTTCTGAGGGGAAAGACAGCTATGAGCAGAGAGCTGAATCATGGAATATCATGTATGGTATGGTATCCCATGTAGGTATCTAGGGAAAGCTTCTAGGCTAAGGGCACAGGAAATGTAAAGGGTGTATACAGGGCCACCGTTTGGAGGATGGTCTTGCTGTGGCACAGCCCACTCAGGCCAAGCCAGCCATGTTGACTAGGAAGACCTGCAGTTTTGGAATCCTCATTCTAGATCATCCCAGGTGTTGTCTTTATGCTCTGCTAGTTTGAATTCCTCTCACAAGCAAAGGAGGGTATGCAGGAGGTCAGTGGTTAGAGGCTAGAACAGAGCCAGTGGGTAGGAGTTCTGGAAGGGAAAAAGTGAGGCTGGGAGGTGGCAGAAGGTGGTAGATCCTGCAGGGCCTCATAGGCCATGCAGGGACTTTGGCCTTGATCCTGAGGCACAGGAAACCCTTGGAGGGTTCTGAGCAGAAAGGGGACCTGCTGTGACAGGCCTTTGCCATCGTGGGGAAAATGGAGCGAAAGGGGTGAGGCTGGAGGCTGCTGTTCAGGGCAGAGAAGAAGGAGGCTTGGGTCTCCTGGAAGTGGGGACATGATGAGAAATGGCCAGCTCTGTGCTGTATTCCAAACACAGAGTGGACAGGATTTGTTGTTGCATTGGGTGCGGGCTATGGGAGAAAGGAGATGAGGATGATTCCAGTCTCCTTGGCCTTAATGATTATAGAAAGAAGTAGCTGTTTCCTGAGATGGGGACAGCAACAGGAGGAGCTGGAAGTTAAGATTCAGTTTGGCCATATAAAATTTTAGATGTCTATTAGATATCCAGGTGGAGAAGGCATTTAACGTGCACTTGAATGTGTGGTTTTTGAGTTCAAGGCTGTCAGGGCTAGAGATACAAAATTGGGAGACTAGGACTGGATGGTGCCTAAAATGTAAGACTAGATGTGGTCACAAGGGAGCCAGTCTTCTCCATCAGATTTTGAGCTCATGTGACACCATCTATGGGGCACCTGTGTAGACTTTTGATGAATGTCGAATGCATGTTTGAAAGATAGAAAGTCAGATCAAACCAATGGGGCACTGATTGAGGTGTGGACAGCTAGAGGCAAATTCTCCAATTCTGCCTGCTGGAGTTATTTAAGCTTGTCCTGCTCTTAAGGCAGAGTCCCCACATGTGTGGTCGAGTCTTTGTTTTCTGACACTTGGGTTTTCTTTCTTTTTTTTTTTTTTTTTCCAGGAAACTTAGGATTTTATTTGCATAAGCCACAGTAATTAAGAAATTCAATTTGGTTTTGAAATGGAGATTGACATACAGAAACACAACCCCATACACACATTCTCACACAGTCTGTGGGAAGTGTTTCCAGAGCAGTCTTGTTTGTGGTATTTGTTGTGTGGTCCTAGTGGGGAAGAAGTAAAGAGTCTTTGTTCACCTCAGACAAATTTATAAACTAACTGACCAAGAGATGGACTTTGTTTACAAGTCTGTTCATAAATAAAATGACGTTCTAATTTTTATTAAATAATAGGCAGTTAAGCAGCAGTAAAAATAAGTATACCAGAATTAAACAAAGAAAGGGGTTCATATCTCACCTTCAAATGGTCAGCTCTTTTCCCCCTAAACCTCAAAAAATCTTCTGTCTCCTCTCACCATCTTGTTTTAGAATTGACTACCAACTATTGCAGGAAGTTGAACTGTTTTTGACCTACATTTGTGATGAGTCTGCCATAATGTAATTCTGATTGTGCTGTCAAAGAAAACCACATATTCCCCCCACCAAAAGAAAATAATTATGTATAATGCAAACGTGATTATCATTGTTAGTGTGGAAGGGTACAATTTATTTATTTATTATTATTATTATTATTATTGTACTTTTAAGTTTTAGGGTACATGTGCACAACGTGCAGGTTAGTTACATATGTATGCATGTGCCATGTTGGTGTGCTGCACCCATTAACTCATCACTTACCATTAGGTATATCTCCCAATGCTATCCCTCCCCCCTCCCCCAACCCCACAACAGTCCCTGGTGTGTGATGGTCCCCTTCCTGTGTCCAAGTGTTGTCATTGTTCAATTCCCACCTATGAGTGAGAACATGCGGTGTTTGGTTTTTTGTCCTTGTGATAGTTTGCTAAGAATGATGGTTTCCAGCTTCATCCATGTCCCTACAAAGGACATGAACTCATCATTTTTTATGGCTGCATAGTATTCCATGGTGTATTTGTGCCACATTTTCTTAACCCAGTCTACCATTGTTGGACATTTGGGTTGGTTCCAAGTCTTTGCTATTATGAATAGTGCTGCAATAAACATATGTGTGCATGTGTCTTTGCAGCAGCATGATTTATAATCCTTTGGGCATATACCCAGTAATGGGATTGCTGGGTCAAATGGTATTTCTAGTTCTAGATCCCTGAGGAATCGCCACACTGACTTCCACAATGGTTGAACTAGTTTACAGTCCCACCAACAGTGTAAAAGTGTTCCTATTTCTCCACATCCTCTCCAGCACCTGTTGTTTCCTGACTTTTTAATGATCGCCATTCTAACTGGTGTGAGATGGTATCTCATTGTGGTTTTGATTTGCATTTCTCTGATGGCCAGTGATGATGAGCATTTTTTCATGTGTCTGTTGGCTGCATAAATGTCTTCTTTTGAGAAGTGTCTGTTCATGTCCTTCACCCACTTTTTGATGGGGTTGTTTGTTTTTTTCTTGTAAATTTGTTTGAGTTCATTGTAGATTCTGGATATTAGCCCTTTGTCAGATGAGTAGGTTGCAAAAATTTTCTCCCATTCTGTAGGTTGCTGTTCACTCTGATGGTGGTTTCTTTTGCTGTGCAGAAGCTCTTTAGTTTAATTAGATCCCATTTGTCAATTTTGGCTTTTGTTGCTATTGCTTTTGGTGTTAGACACTTGGGTTTTCTGACTCTGAGAGGAAGTATGGAAGACTCAGCAGAGACTGGTCTGGCCTGTGTTCTAGCATGGAAGGGTGGGAGTTTCCATGACCTGGAGAAGTGGTTCTGGCACGGAAGGCTTCCTCTTGTCCTTAGGATGCAGAAGAATCAGATGTGTCCCCAGCCACGGCACAGCATTCCTGGCCAATCAGCCATGAGGATGAGGCTCTGGGGTTGAACCTTCATTGGGTTTTCCCTGCTTGTGGTCCTGATCTCTGTCATCTTTATGATCTGCTTATTCTAATTCATTTCACACGGGCTTAGCAAAGGGGAAGGACTAGAAGGAGACCACTGCCTTTTTTTTTTTTTTGATTGATGATGACAACAATAGCCACAGCAACAGCTAATATTTATTGAGTCTTTAATGTGTATCAGTCATTGTTCTACGTGCTTTACTAGTGAGGCTGGAGAGCAGTGGTGCAATCTCGGCTCACTACAGTCTCTGTCTCCTGGACTCAAGCACTCCCCCGACTTCAGCCCCCAAAGTAGCTGGGACTACAGGCATGAGCCCCCACGCCTGGCTAATTTTTGTACTCTTTCTGTAGAGACAGGGTTTCACCATGTTGCCCAGGCCGGTCTCAAACTCCTGAGCTTAAGTGATCCACTTTGCCTCCATCTCCCAAAGTGCTAGGATTACAGATATGAGCCACCATGCCCAGCCTACTAGTGTGTCATTTAAGTCTTAAAACAGTTTATGGTTAAGTGTTACTACTAAGCCTATTTTAATGAAACTGTAGCAAACTTAGTTATGTCACTTGCCCAAGCTCAGATCATTTTTAAGTAGGGCCAGAACTTTATCCCAGGGATAAATAATATTTCAGTGGACTGAGAAGTTGAATTAGGAAAAATGAACCTAATTTTGATTTTGAGAAATCTATTGAATGTTCCACTCATAATTAATTTACAACAATGAACAAAATAAGGGAAAAAATCATCACTTAAAAGACAGATATATAAGGTTGAACAGAGAGTGACAAAGAGCGAGAGCTAGAAGATTCTTTGGGGGCCCCTCTTTCCTACATCTCAGCCTCTCTGGTTCTATCAGATGAGTCCTAGCAGCATTTTCCATGCTGCACTTCTTTGTGTGTGTGATTTAACCACACATTCTTCATCAAATACCACCTCACTTCTCTGCTCCCTTTGCCAGACAATTCTCCAAAGAGCTACCTATGTTTTCTATCTCTGCTTCCTTGATTTTTTTTTTTTTTAATTTTTTTAGTATTTATTGATCATTCTTGGGTGTTTCTCAGAGAGGGGGATTTGGCAGGGTCATAGGACAATAGTGGAGAGAAGGTCAGCAGATAAACATGTGAACAAAGGTCTCTGTTTTTCCTAGGCAGAGGACCCTGCGGCCTTCTGCAGTGTTTGTGTCCCTGGGTACTTGAGATTAGGGAGTGGTGGTGACTCTTAACGAGCATGCTGCCTTCAAGCATCTGTTTAACAAAGCACATCTTGCACCGCCCTTAATCCATTTAACCCTGAGTGGACACAGCACATGTTTCAGAGAGCACGGGGTTGGGGGTAAGGTTATAGATTAACAGCATCCCAAGGCAGAAGAATTTTTCTTAGTACAGAACAAAATGGAATCTCCTATGTCTACTTCTTTCTACACAGACACACTAACAATCTGATCTCTCTTTCTTTTCCCCACATTTCCCCCTTTTCTATTTGACAAAACCGCCATCATCATCATGGCCCGTTCTCAATGAGCTGTTGGGTACACCTCCCAGATGGGGTGGCCGCCGGGCAGAGGGGCTCCTCACTTCCCAGATGGGGTGGCCGGGCAGAGGGGCCCCCCACCCCCCAGACGTGGCGGCCAGGCAGAGGTGCCCCCAACCTCCCAGACGGGGCAGCTGCCGGGCGGGGGTGCCCCTCACCTCTCAGATGGGGCGGCTGCCTGGCGGGGGGCGCCCCCACCTCCCAGATGGGGCGGCTGCCGGGCGGGGGCGCTCCCCACCTCCCAGAAGGGGTGGCGGGACGGAGACGCTCCTCACTTCCCAGACGGGGCGGCTCCCGGGCGGAGGGGCTCCTCACTTCCCAGACGGGGTGGCCGGGTGGAGGGGCTCCTCACTTCTCAGATGGGGCAGCCGGGCAGAGGCACTCCTCAGTTCCCAGACGGGGTCGCGGCCGGGCAGAGGCGCTCCTCACTTCCCAGATGGGGTGGCGGCCGGGCAGAGGCGCTCCTCACCTCCCAGACAGGGTGGCGGCCGGGTAGAGACGCTCCTCACCTCCCAGATGGGGCAGCCGGGCAGAGGTGCTCCTCACATCCCAGACGGGGCGGCCGGGTAGAGGCGCTCCCTACATCCCAGATGATGGGCGGCCAGGCAGAAACGCTCCTCACTTCCTAGATGGGATGACAGCGGGAAGAGGCACTCCTCACTTCCCAGACTGGGCGGCTGGGCAGAGGGGCTCCTCACATCCCAGACGATGGGCGGCCAAGCGGAGATGCTCCTCATTTCCTAGACAGGGTGGCGGCCGTGCAGAGGCACTCCTCACTTCCCAGACTGGGCGGCTGGGCAGAGGGGCTCCTCACATCCCAGACGATGGGCAGCCAGGCAGAGACGCTCCTCACTTCCTAGACGGGGTGGCAGCCGGGCAGAGGCGGCAATCTCAGCACTTTGGGAGGCCAAGGCAGGCGGCTGGGAGGTGGAGGTTGTAGCGAGCTGAGATCACGCCACTGCACTCCAGCCTGGGCAACATTGAGCACTGAATGAGTGAGACTCCGTCTGCAATCCGGGCACCTCGGGAGGCCGAGGCAGGCAGATCACTCGAGGTCAGGAGCTGGAGACCAGCCCGGCCAACACGGCGAAACCCTGTCTCCACCAAAAAATACAAAAACCAGTCAGGCGTGGCGGCGCGTGCCTGCAATCCCAGGCACTCGGCAGGCTGAGGCAGGAGAATCAGGCAGGGAGGTTGCAGTGAGCCGAGATCGCGGCAGTACAGTCCAGCCTCGGCAACAGAGGGAGACCATGGAAAGCGGGAGACGGAGACGAGGGAGGGGGAGGGGGAGGAGGAGGGAGAGGGACGACCACTGCCTTTTATTGACCTGGAACCAGAGGAGCTCACACCTCGGAGGATGATAGGAGGGGAAATGACCTTAGAGGACAGTCCAAGTAACATTGGAAGATGATGTCCTTGATACTGGAATGGTGCTACTCTGGGGGTGTGGAGAGGCAGCAGCAAGCATGCTTGGTGGGGACCCTTGGGTCTTTGTGAATTTTTTTTTAATGTTCTTGCATGATTTTTAATCTACTCAGATTTTCTTCTTATTCATGAATCAGTTTTTGTGTGTGTGTTAGTCCAGGGAATCACCAATAAAATCACCTATTTTATTGAGAGTGTCAAGTCTATTATCCTAAGGTTGTACACAGTTTTCCCACTCAACCTTTCTTTCTCCATGGTGTCTGGGTCACATCCCTTTCTCACATCTGCTCCTGTGCATTTCTTTCTTTCTTTCTTTCTTTCCACTCAGTTAGTCTTGCCAGAAGTTTGCCTGTTTTATTGGTCTTTTTAAAGTTCCAATGCTAGGGTGATCCATTTTATTCTCTTTTATGTAAATTATTGATTTCTGCTTTCATCTTTATCTATTCTTTTCTCTCACTTTCCTTAGGCTAATATTGCTCTTTTGCCAATATTGTAAATTAAATTAGTTTTATTATTTCTTGTTTGATAATAAAAACATTGAGACATTTTCCCCTAAGTATAGCTTTGACCATATTCCATAAATTTTTATGGCTAGTTGTTATTTTAGAAAGATTTTCTAATTGCAATTTTGTTCTTTCTTTGACTCTAGGGTTTTCCCCTTAAATTTTCAAGTAATATTTGTTTATACTTTAGAAATTATTATCTAGCTTTATTTCTTTATGATTAGATTATGATTTCTACTTTGGAGAATTTGTTGACTTGTTTCCCTCTGTATAAGATCATTTTTTGTCAGTATTCTATGAAGAAAGATATTCTGTGTATGAAAGGTGAAAAAATTATGTTATTAATATCATTCAGTTTTTCTAATTTCATATCTATTGCCTAACTGATATTTGCCGATAGGCAATATATTGCTCTCACATTCTTACTATAGTTTATATCAGTTCCTCCTTTTATTCCTAAGTTTTTATTTTATATACTGTGATCCTATACTCTTCAGCACATTCATATTTTCAAACATTAGATCTTCAGAGTGAATTTTGTATATATATATATATATTTCCAATATGAAAATTGTAGTTATTCCCTATTCTCTCCTTTTTTTTTTTTTCTGCTTTACATTCTACTCTGTACCAATATTACACTCTTTTTTTCTTTCAGATATGCATTGATTGGGTCCATTTTTGCCAATTTCTCTATTTTTAATATATCTATATTATTGTTTTAGGAATAGTTCTTAGCACAATATACACAGTAGTTAAATTTTTTAAAATCCTGGCTAAGAGTCACTATCCTTTAACAGGAAAATTTAGTTCACTCATATTTTTCGGTAACAACTGATATGTTTGCTCTTCTATTATACTTAATGCTTTCTATTACTTTTAAGCTTCCTTACTGTTACTTCCTTTTATCTGTCTTCTAGTGCAAGTTTTCTTTGTTTTTTCTGTGATTTTTATTCTATTAGTGCTTAAAGTTGCTTCTTTAGAGCATGTTTTAAGCTGTATTTTTCTGTCAACATCCTGCCTAGCTAGCTTTTGTCTTAGGTAGGTCTTACTGACTCTATCTTGTAGAATTTTCTTCGTGTTTGTAGCATGTAGGTATCTATCTCTTTTCCTTGGTTTCCAAAGTTAATGTAGATATTCCATCTCTTTATATACTTTAGATCATTTTCATGAGAATTTAGGGGGTCAGGCAAGGCAGAGTTTAACATGTTATCGTTCCTCTTCATCTTGACATGGAAATTTTTTAAATAAAAGTTTTATTCTTTTTGATGCTATTGTGAATGGGTTTTAAAAAAAATTTGTTTTTGGACTAGCCATTGTTAGTATATAGAAATACAATTGATTTTTGTAAATTGATCTTGTATCTTGTGACCTTGCTGAATTTGTTGTTAGTTCAGTTCGTTTATATCTGTGAATAAAAGTTTTAATTCTTCCTTTCCAATCGGGATACCCCTTATTTCTTTTTTTCCCTGATTGTGCTGTCTAGAACCTCCAGTATAATATTGAATAGAAGTGGTCAGAGTGGCTAGCCTTGACTTATTCCTGATGTTAGGGGAAAAACATTTCATCTTTTAGCATTAAATATGATGTTATCTGTAGGTTTTTTGTGGATACCCTTCCAATAAAAATTTTTAAGCAGAGGATTTTGGCATGATTTGGTGGCAGTGTGGAAAATGCACTGGGGTGGAGGGCAGACTGGCGACCGTGGGGCAAGGAAAGAGACAGCAGTAGTCTGGACTAAAGCAATGAAGGGTAAAGATGGCATGGCTGTGTATGATGCTATGGGAAAGAGTTATCCCCAGAGTTAGTAGTGGATGTATAGGGACAGTGGACTGGGAGTAAGAAAAAGAAAGGAATGGAGGATGACTCCGCAGTGTCTGCCTTGGAAACAGAAAACAAACCAAATCAGTCTGCAGTGAATTTCAGTCTCCAGTAAAATGTGTTCTTGGGGCCTACCAGGATATTTGCTGCACTGACATTTTTCTTCGCTTGTCTGGTAGATAGAGCAGGTAGGTCACCTCCTCTCTCAGTGTTTTCCTGTGAGACAGAAGGGTGCAGTGGGGACAGACCTAGATTTATACCTAGCTAGGCTCTACATTTATTAATGCTATGACCTCATGCAAGGTTTGGTTTCTCTGAGCCTCATCTATAAAATGGAGGTGACATTTACCCGTCTTACAGGGTTGTTGTATGTGAGCCACCAGCTATAGATGCTTACGTGGTCCGGAAACATTGTTTACGTCCTTTCCTGCCCTTCTGTTCTTAAGACTCAGTAACTCAGACCTTTCCAGAGAGTTCTAGTGCCTGTGATGACACTTCATCTGTGGCCAACTCATCAGACATTTTAGACTGGGAATTTCAGGTGTGGTAGAAAGACACTGAAGGAGTCACTGAGCTCAGGAACAGTCATTAATTGTGCATGTATGTATCATGTGTATGTATGTAATGTGTACATATCATAGCATTACTGATCCCATGATAGCCTCCTCTCCTCTCCCTTCCCACACAGACAGTGGGGCCAGACCACCAAGAGGCCTGCAGCAGATTTTTCTCTGCCTGCATCACCTGGGGGATTTCCATGTTTATTGTCTAAAACTTAATGAGCTGGGCACAGTGGCATCCACCTGTAGTCCCAGCTTCTACTCGGGAGGCTGAGGCAAGAGGATTGTTTGAACCTGGGAATTCAAGACTAGCACGGGCAACACAGTAAAACCTAGTCTCTGAAAAATAAAAAAAATAAAAATAAAAACTTCATGAGTACAAGTTTTGCAATTACTGCTTTCACTACATTTTAAAAAATTATTTTATTTTAGATTAGGAGGTTACATGTGCTGGTTCTTTACATGGATACATTGCACAATGGAGGGGTTTGGGCTTCTAGTTGTATCCATCACCCAAATAGTGAGCACTGTACACAATAGGCAGTTTTTCAACCCTCACTGCCTCCCAAACTCCTCCCTTTTGGAGTCTCCTCACAGCATTTTTTTTTTTTTTGAGTTGGAGTCTTGCTCTGTTGCCCAGGCTGGAGTGCAGTGGCGCAATCTCAGCTCACTGCAAGCTCCGCCTCCCAGGTTCACACCATTCTCTTGCCTCAGCCTCCGAGTAGCTGGGACTACAGGCGCCCGCCACCACGCCCAACTAATTTTTTGTATTTTTTTAATAGAGACGGGGTTTCACTGTGTTAGCCAGGATGGTCTCGATCTCTTGACCTCATGATTCGCCCGCCTCGGCCTCCCAAAGTGTCCTCACTGCATTTTTAAGGCATCTCTCTTTTCTCCTCTTCTCTCCAACACTCTGGTCTTCTTTCTTTATGGATGCATTCCAACAAAAGGCTGAAACGTTACCTCCCTACCCCAATCCTAGCCCCCTTTAACCTCACCTTTCTCCAGCTGCTTGCTCCTGGATTGTGTTGTGAGAAATGAACTTTCCTCCTATTAGATTCTAAGCTCCTTAAGGCTGGGAGTCATGGGAGTCAAGCCTTCTATATATATATATATATATATATATTTTTTTTTTTTTTTCTGGCTTTGCTGTAACAGAGCCATACAGTGGAATATACACCAGTCTTGCCAGTAGATGACATGAGTTTGAGCTCTAGCTCCTCCCTAGCTGCATAGCATTGGCAAGTCACTTTCACTGATATCCACAGTATGCTAATTGATAAACGGGGTGTATCAAGATCTACCTTATAGGTTAGTTGATCAAGATTAAATTAAAACAGTATGTAAACTGCTTTAATTATGATGAGATAGAAACAAAAGGAATACTCCTACATTTATAGGAAAAATTAGAAAGCACTATTTAGCAAAAAGACAAAATAATTAATTTGTGAGTCATGAGGTAGAGCAGTGGTTCTCAACTGAAGGCAGTTTTGTCCCCCAGGGGACATTTGGCCACATCTGGAGAAATTTGTGGTTGTCCCAACTGCAAGTGGAGAGGTGCTGATGACGTCTACTAGGTTGGGGCCAGGGATTCTGCTAAACATCATCCCACAATGCACAGCACAGCTGTCTACAGTAAATAATTATCTGTCCCCAAATGCCAGTAAAGCTGAGGTTGAAAAACTGTGAGGTGGATTGATTTGAGAGGTTCATACCTTTAGCATAAGACATACCTGGGTTTTACTCCTCTTTCTATGTCTGTGAACTTGGGCAAGTGAGTCAACCCATTCAAGCCTCAGTTTCCTTCTCAGCAAAATGGGAACTTCTCACTGATGCTATGTACTGGCAGCTGCACCTGGCATCATTGATGAGAAGGTGCCAATAGACACACTGC
The DNA here is from genome assembly GCF_029289425.2 of Pan paniscus. Lineage (NCBI taxonomy): Eukaryota > Metazoa > Chordata > Mammalia > Primates > Hominidae > Pan > Pan paniscus. The sequence goes on from NC_073249.2 coordinate 192,751,970, forward strand.
GCACAGCTTGTTCTATATGCAGATGCTATTCATCTTCCAATGACTCCCTTTCTCTACCAGGAGTTCATAGCCATCTCCTTGAAAGCATCTCACATTTCATCTGGAGCTATTCACAAGCAGCCACATCCCAGGGTGCCAGAAGGCAGCGTCTGGCTGCTTCAAATTAAATTTACAATAGAAGCTGATCAGATTCTTCTCATAATGGATCAGGGTGGGGAACGGGAGTAGGAGCTGGTCCTGAAGGCCGGGAGGCTATAGGAGTTTGGAAATTAGCAAGAAAAGAACAAAGAGCCTTCCAGATAATGCAGTATCAGCCCTGCCTGGATGAATTACTGAAACAATCCCCACGTCTCTGCTTTTGCACAATTAGATGGCCTCTCCGTGCTGGCAGACATCCTATTGCATTGCAGTTTAATGTGGAATGAAGTTTTCTAATGGGACACGAGCAAACATAATCTATGAAGACACTGCTAATAAACTGCATCCTGTATATTGGAGGGTTTATAGGGTGCTGGTGATGACTGCACCAGTTAAGCACAGCTAAGCATCTCTTAATTTAGACATTTGGGCTCAAGTTATGGGAAACACTACAACTCGTTCCCTCAATTATTGGCAATACACATTCTGTCATCAGCCTAAGGTGCAATGTAGTTTTAGTCATTTGGAGCTAGTTGCAGATTTCACTCAACTGGCATCAGACACCTGTTTTGGAAGTTGTAAAAATCCACAAATTTGCCAGATTTACTGTCTTCTTATGAATATGTATCACAGCAGAGGCCCCCAAAGGACCTGTTTTTTGGATTCCTTAAAAGGTGTGCCTTGCACATCAATAGGGACGTCCTTGAAGGGTCTGCTCTCCAGAATGCCTCTGGGAATGTGCTCTTGTGGGCAGGAGGAGGCTGGGAGGACCCATGGGGATGAGGGAAAAGTCTTTGTTTAGGATTGAAACAGAGAGGGGACACTGGAAAGGAGAACAAAAGGATGAGAACACTGAACGGCTATTATGTTCCAGCCACCATGCTGGACCCTTGTGTTCATGCTCTCATGGTAATTTATTCTACATTTATTGAATGCCTAACAGGAATGCCAGGTATCGGAGACACAACAGTTAACAAGACAGCTTCTGCCTTCAAGGAACTTAATGATATCTTTAGGGAGACAGTTAAATAATCAGGCTATAAGTGCTATGACTGGGGAACCTGACCTCGCCTTGGGGGAGATCTTTGTGGATGCTCATCTGGAGGCTTGGGATGAACCCCCTCCATCTGCCCCTTTGCTTAGTTGTCCCTTACTCATTCCTCAAGTAACTCAGTTGTCCCTTTCTTGCCCAGGGACACCCTTTCCTCACAACCTGGTCAAACCCTCCTGTGATACCTGCTCAGATTACCATGCATTCACCCTTTGTGGTTTTACACGCGTGTGTGTGTGTGTGTCTTCTTCATTTATGCCCATCTACCCCACAAGGCTATAAGCTCCTCGATGACAAGAACTCTTTCTCTTTTACTTTTCACTGTAGCTCTCCAGGGCCTAACAGAGAGTCTGGCATATAGCAGATGCTAAACAAATACTTATGGAGTGAATGAATCAATGCTCTCTGGAGGAAGAGATCCCTAATAGAGTGTGGAAGGAGGGATGAGAGTGTTTCGAGCCAAGAAATAGTATGTGCATAGGTCTAGGCAAAAGTGAGAGAAAGGTGAGGTGCAGAATGACAATGGGTAGGTTCATTTTGGCTGGTGTATAGTGGGAAGGTGGAGCAGTGGCCCGGGCCAGCTCCACCAGGGACCCTGTATGCCCTGCTGAGGAGCTCGATACATTTCTAAGAAAGATGGTTCACACTGAGAGGTTTTAAATAGACATTGTTCACATTATCTAATAATTCAACAACACCCTTAGGAGGTGGGTAGTATTAATTCTCTTTGCAGAAGTTAAGCAAGCATGTAAGGCCTCTAAGCTGCCAAATAGCTGATATAGTTTGGCTCTGTATCCCTGCCCAAATCTCATGTTGGATTGTAATCTCCAATGTGGGAGCTGGGGCCTGGTGGGTAGTAATTGGATCATAGGGCGGATTTCTCATGAATGGTTATCACCATCCTCTTGGTGCTGTCCTGACGTTAGTGAGTGAGTTCTCATGAGATCTGGTTATTTGAGTGTGGGGCACCTGCCCCATCTCTCTTGCTCCTGCTTTTGCCATGTGATGTGCTTATTCCCCCTTTGCCTTATGCCATGGTTGTAAGTTTCCTGAGGCCTCCCCAGGAGCCGGGCAAATGCCAGCATCATGCTTCCTGTACAGCCAGTGGGACTGTGAGCCAATTAAACCTCTTTTCTTTATAAATTGTCCCATCTCAGGTATTTCTTTATAGCAATGCAAGAATGGACTAACATAGTGGCTAAAGAGGGGTGGGCCAGGGGTCTCCTAGAGCCAGAAACAAGGCTTTCCCCCACTATACCAAAACGCCTTTTCATTGCTTTGGATTTATTTGCATTCATTCATTCAATTTCCTTTTAAAAATCCATTCCTTTTTCCTTTTTAAGCAGTTTCTCTAAAACAGTAAATGTAATAGGTATTTTCTGCTTTAAGAAGGTCAGCAGTGTATAGAGTGAGAAAAATGCAGCTGCCTCCTTTCCCAGGCCCTTGTCCCAGCCTCACTCCCTAGAGGTAACCGCTGTTAACAGTTTGGTGTATGTCCAATTTCTTTTTAAATAAGGATTCATTAAACTGCCCATGAGGCTTATTGGGACATCCATCAGACCTTTAAAAATTGTTCTGATGAATTAAGTGTAAACTAATTAGAAACATGGATTCAATTACCCTTGAAACACACAAGGGTTTAATAATTAATAGGAAGTGGGTTTGAGGCCAAAGGCATTATGGATTTTATCAAACCCCTAACATCAGAAAAGTAAATATGTTTGATTCACCCTAAATGCTGGCAAATTTGCCATCCGGAGGCAAACCTGTTGGTAGGAGCTGTGTAGTTAATCAGGAAAGTTAGTTATGGTTAATAAGGAGGCAGAGGAAGAGGGGTGCAGAAGACAAAACCCGCTGGTCATTGCTGGGCAGGGCTTCTTGGGACAGGGAAGTGGCCTGTTTTGTGGGGTTACTGCAGTCTGCTTCCTTCACAATCCAAAGCAGGCTTTGGAGTGGGAGGCTGGATACCTGGGACCCTGGTATCTGCTTGATATCCAAGTTCACACGGGTCAGCACCACCTGACCAGCACCGAAGGGGGTTATGGAAGGGGAGGAGTGGGGTCTGCCAGGGATGAGGCTCTGGAAACCAATTGCAGTGACCCCATGGGGCAGCCATGTGCTCCATCCCTAATGCCAAAGGGAGGGTCTGGGCAGACGTGGTCGGGGAGGGGTTGGCAGCAGGTGATACACAAAGCCAGGTGGGCAGCAGTGTCGGGGTCCTGAGCAATCTCTCCACTCACAGTAGGACCCTGTGGTTCAAGGTCAAAATCAATATTTGTGGCAAAGCCTCACCTTGCTCATTCACCAAGTCTGCTGTTTAATAGCAGCCAAAATTTAACACCCCCTGGAGCCAGAGTCTCAGTCCAAAAGACTGTGCTGCCTGCATCACTTCTCACAATTGGTCCTGCCTGCAGTATCATGAGATATTGGTCAAAGATGCAACATTCCCCTAGAGCAGAGTTGGCCACCTCTAGATCCTCATCGGCCCCTCTCTTCCAAGTGGCTGCTGACAGCACTGTTGCTGAGATAGGAAGTTTCCCCCTTCTGTATCCTCAGCTCTTATTCCCTGAACTTCTGGGGCCACAGAATTTGCTCTTCAAGGGACCCTGGTGTCTGCAGGGTGGAGGCAGGTTTGGACTTGTCATTCTAGTCTTCCCTCTGTTTCTTTTTCAGCAGACACGGTACCCAAATAAACACCTCCCAAGTATTGAGTCCCTCATTCTCTTGGAATTAAAGTAAATCTAAAACTAAATCAATTCTCGACTTTTAAGTGACAAAAGAGCCAAATTATTGTACCCTTAAGTGGGTCTACTGCCACAACTACCCATAAACAGTGAGGCCAACCTTTTGCTACTGCATCAATTTCTACTCTGTCACAAGATGTGGTGCCAAGAGCCAGACCAGGGGCATGGAGAGCTGGGTTCTGTCCCAGCTTGGCCACTGGTTTGCTTGTGATCTTCACTAAGTCCTATTCCTTCTCAGGGCCATCTGCGTTTTCCTGACTTACAATATGAGGATTTAAATCTAGAGGAACTCCAAAGCTTCTTCCAGCTCTGAAATTGTGTGATTGAATGATGCTGGAGATGCATATAGAAGGACTATAAAATATCCCTGAGCTTCTGGGATTCTTTCTACTCTACGTAGGTACTGCTCTTGGCTGTTTCAGCAATTCCAGCAGTTGTCTTTGGCGAACAGTTTATTTTCCAATGGCACGTTAAGCAGTGTGGCAGAGAAGGCTAATTGCCCACCATCAATCTTGCTCCTTTTCCACAGTGTAGGTGTTAGTGGGAAGCAGCTGCCTAGCTAGGGACAATATTTTCCTAGGCCCCCTTGCATCTAGATGGAGCCATATGACTTAGTGGAAGGTAGATGGAAATGATGTGTGCCTCTTCCAGGTCTGGGCAGAAAGCCTCCTCTGCAATCCTCTCTTTCTATCTTTCCCTGGGACAGGAGATGAGAGACGCCTAGATGCCTGGATGACTGCATGGAGCAGAACCCACCTCCTCCCCTATCTGCTGCTGATTGATTGAATTTTACATAAGAGAGAAATAAACTTTTATGTAAACTTAGACCTCACGTATTACTGCACCAGTTGCCCCAGGAGCTGCTGCTGACTGGGTTTGCCTAGATGACATGGTAAAGACACTGTAGACAGTATAGACTACTAGCCTGGCTGTTGAATTCATGGAAGCAGTTTCTGACCACGTGATGCCCCTAGCATCTTGCAGTCTGGCAATGCAGCGTCTTCAATCCTGCCTGGAGGAGCAGATGTTTTCACGAAGTTTATAGTGGCTAGCTCCTCTGCACCTGGCAGTCTTTCACTGTGCCAGTTCAGTCTCTCCCATCATCACTGCCACCTTTGTCCTTCCATAAGCAGTGGCTGCCTTATCAAGTCTCATAAGGAAGGAAGCCTGAACAATTGACTCCACCTTCCAATTTGATTATTTTAACCCAAAGGGCTCTTAACTAGGGATCTAGGGGCTTTTGTGATGCCCTGGCAAGCTGGTAGAGCTGCATACAACTTCTCCCTCCTCCAAAGTTCCACAGCTACATATCAAAGACAAGGCAAATCTTAAACTTATGTAAACCCTACAAAGTAAAGAGGAACGGGGACGCATCTTGGCTCTGATAGTTTAGCTGGATTTCAGTTATAAGAGGAATTCCTCACCATCCAGAGATAAAGAAATCTGGACAATAAAGAAGCTTTCTAGTTCTGCAAGAAGCCTTGCAGTAGTGGATATTTTCAAACCTGCCTTGGTCTGCAAGGGTGGGGGTGGGGGAATGCAGACACAAAGAGTTCTTGCAGACAGAGGCAGATTTGTATCCACTACCGCAAAGCTCCACCCTTGTAAGTGCCCAGTGTTACTCCTCTCAATTCCGTTTGATTGTTGTGGCTTCTCAGGCGCATTATGTTATTGACTTCTCCCAACAATCCAATTGAAGTGTCATATTCATCCCATTTTGCAGAGGAGAAAGCTGAGCTTCAGAATGGCTCATAAGCCCTGTGCTAAGAAGGTGTGGCTGAGCTCTTAGCATTTTCTCCCTGCTCTGAGCCAGTGCCCTCCAGCCACAGGGGCCTGTGGAGGGCGGGAGAAAGGCCTTGGGCAACAGTCAGCCAGAATAAGGACCCATCTACCCTAAAGGACAGTGATAGATGAGAGGAAACCTACCAGAGACACGATTCTACAGTCCTGTCTCCTTCCATGTTTGGAATTTGCCTGCACTTAGGCAAGAAGTAAAGGAAGAGGGAATGGCTGTCTTTTCTCCACTGCACTCTTCCTCCAGTGTAAGTTAGGTGAAGGCCTCAAAGTGGCAAATTATTTGTAGAACCCCAAAGGAGTGGGCTTCTTCTATTTTGGAGTATGTAGAAGAGTAAAGATTTTCTTTAATTAGATAGTGCCGGATAGATTTAATTAAAGCTTCAAACCTGCAATTTTCTTTGTTTGATTGATCAGTTGGTGCTGATTGCCTGGAGTAATTATGAAGGGGGAGGTGGAGTTTTCAAAGTCTGATGGTGATAAGAAGCAGACTGAGTCAACCCGTGGATACTTGGTTGTCAGAGTCATTCTGAAAAGATTTAAATTGCACAAATGTTTGTTGGCTGGTCAAATGAAAAATAAGGTATCTAAATCACACTTTTGTCTAAATCATGCTCCTGGTGGATGTGCTTCTGCAGAAAAGGTCCCCTTTCCCCTCCTTTCTCCAAATCTAATCACACCTCTGAGACCAGGCAGTATTCTGTTATTTTTGTCTTTCTTTTATGAAATAATTGAAGCACATTGTTGGGAGTGTCTCATAATGGCCTTCTAAAATTTCTAGAGCTTACTGGAGGGTCAGGAGAGAAAGAGCATCTTATAGTCTCCATGTGAATTTAGGGAATTCAGAAAGAGCTTTAAAGTCAGGCACTCCTGGGGTTGAATCCTGCCTTTACCATTTACTACCTCTTTGACTTTGGACAAGTACCCTTGAACTGCTTTTTCCTCATCAGCAATGCAAAAGAGTTGTGAGGATTCTTTGAGCTGATGTATGCAAGCCAAGCACCCACGGTTAGCCTGTGATGGGTTCTTACTGGATTTCTGTCTCTTTCCCTTCCTGTGCTCTGTTGCTTTGCTGAGGTCACCACCATAAAAGTTCCGTGAACTCATGGGACCAGAGCTGTCTTGTTCACCACTGCAGACAGAGACCCCAGCACACTGCTTTGTACATGGGGGGTCTCAGCAAATTCTTGCCCAATGAATGAATAAATAGTTGAATACCCTGTATATTTAGGCCTCCCTAAAAGTAGATGACACCAGTACAGAGTAAAAGAGGGGGTTCCAAAGAGTTGCCACATTTATGAGGCCCTGGGGGGTGCAAGATGAACAATGTCATGCAGGCTGCCATGTGAAAGCATTGGTGGAGAAACTGTTCTCTTTTTCCTCTGAACTGGTCAAACCATCTTTATTAGTCCATTTTTCATGCTGCTGATAAAGACATAGCTAAGACTGGGCAATTTACAAAAGAAAGAGGTTTAATGGACTTACAGTTCCACATGGCTGAGGAGACCTCACAATAATGGCAGATGGCAAGGAGGAGCAAGTCACATCTTACATGGATGGCAGCAGGCAAAGAGCAAGCTTGTGCAAGGGAACTCCCCTTTTAACTATCAGATCTCACAAGACTCATTCACTATTATGAGAACAGCAGGGGAAAGACCTGCCCCCATGATTCAATTACCTCCCACTGGGTTCCTCCCCCAACACGTGGGAATTCAAGATGAGATTTTGGTGGGGACACAGCCAAACCATTACCAACATCTTGGGGAACTGAGTTCAGTTCTCAGTTACACACTGGAATGGGAAGCTAATGATTGTCAAGACTGCTGCAGCATAAAAAATGTTTAAGTTAAAAAATAACAAAACAGACTACAGAATTATCTGTTTATTATGTACATTACCATGTAAGCATGTATACACAGGTGAATAAGACTAGAAGGAAATATAGCAACATGCTAATAATAACATGGGTATGAGGATGGCTTGATTATGAATAATTTTTTAATCTTTTGTATTGAAAAGTTTTTTGCAACATAGTTACATTGTTTTTATAATAAGAATGCATGTTTTGATTAATGTAAGATTAAATGTAAAAGAAAAGAGAAAAGTTTAAGTATATCCCTTGCTACCCATACCCAAAGAGGGACATTGACAAACTCAAGTGGGACCATGGGAGAATGACCAGGATGAGGAAGGACTTTATGTTGCAAGATGGATCTTGAGGACTTCAGGCTGTTCACTTGAAGGAAGGAGACTCTTAGGGGAAATGACGACTGTTGTCAAAAGCTGACATAAGATGGTGGCACTCAGGCTGTGAAATGTACATTCCAGGGGAACAAACTTCAAGTCATTTCTAACACTTGTGTCTGTCTAGAACTGAGGTTCCCTGTCTCAGGAAGCAGCAGTGCAGAAGTTGGGGCTTCTAGGGAAGCACCTCTCTGGGCTACAGACATGCCATCTGCACAGTGGGGCTGTAGCTCTCTGTCAGTCATTCTTTACCTGGGGATGTGCCTCCCCAATCCTGACTTCCTGGAGTCATGGAGAGTGGTTCTTGCATCACATATTGTAAGTGGGAGCCAGAAGGGAGGTACGTGTGCAGTTTGCAAAAGCATCTTCAGAATGACCTTTACTTTGACTTGTTTTTATTCATTTTATTTTGAATTTTAAACCACATTGAAGAAGGAGGCAGTCATTTTATGTGAATCTTCATACGGGGTCCCTGATTTTAAAAGGTTGACAAACTGCTCTGGAAAGGGGCTTCTCAAACTTTCACACACATGCAAATCAGCTGGGAATTTGTGAATGTGCACAATCAGATTCAGTCTGAGATGCATTTCCAAGGAGCTCACAGGTGATGCTGGTGCTACTGGCTCATGGACTAGTCAGGATAATCCCTGTGGCTCTTCCTGGCAGCCCCTGGGGCTCCTGGCTCCCTAGAATGGCAGAATATTGGTTTCTTATGTACAAGCCGTTGGCCCATCCTTTGTAGAGTTTGTTGAATGGAGAGTAACCATGTAAGAATGCACCCCCCACCTAATCCAGGCAGCACATAAGAACTGCCTTCAGTAGCAATAGAACTAAGCATTCCTTGCTCAGATTTACATCTTTTGTACATGTTTAAATCTGTGCCCATGTCTGTTTATCATTTGCAAATAATGCTCTGTTGTCTTAATCCTACTTTTATGGCTAATGATGTGTGTTTCATTCTCAAGTGTAGAACTGGAGTAAATATATATTTCTCAATAGTTTTCCCTCTAATCACTACCCAGAGCTGTGAGTCATTGGGATAACTCATGTATGAGGGAGCTTGTATCTGGAGTCCATCCCTCAATGCCAGCCTTCTCTGGCTGCCTGTTACAGCCCTGGTGCGGGCATTCATCCTCGCCTGTGCCTTCCCTGCAGGCTGAGGGAGGCACCACAACTTTCTCCATGAATCTGCGAGGGCATGACAGGCTTGCCAATACCATCGATCCTGTCCCCTTCCAAGCAGAATTGCTTCACTATCATTTCCAGGAATTTGTGATGTTTCTAATTTGATGATTGAGTGTCGCTCTCCACCATTCCTGCTCAGCTGCAGACAGTGCTGTCTGTCCTGCAGACCCCAAGCCCATCCTGACTGTGGAGAAGCCCCATCTTTCCCAGAGAGCGGCACAGGACTGAGCATTCTAGGACCAGGACACTCAGATGCCTACTGTGCTGCAGTGTACCCAACCCCCTGGCTGGTCCACATCCTGCTGCGTCCAAGCCCGCCAGACCCCTGCCTCCTTAGGCTAGGGCCAGACTCCACCTGCCTCTCTTGAGCCCACTTGTCTCTGCAGCTGGACTCAGACCCTGACTTCTAACTCCACGTCAGAGCCAGCCCCCAGGGCCTTAGCAGCTCCCAAGACTTGCACCTTGAGCTTCATGGCATCCCCCCTCTACTAGGCTGGTTTCTGAGCCCCAAACTTTGATTATTTCCCCTCTTCCTTTCTCTGCCCATTATTTCTGCTGACTTTGTTGGTGTTTCAAGATGCAAAGGATCAGGGAACGCTGAGGGAGAGGAAATTCCGCGGGAAAGGAAATTCCAAGGCAGAGAGGGGGATGCAGGAGGGAATGAGCAAGGAGTAGGGTGGGATGAATCAACTGCAGGCTTTGGAACAGCGCTTCCTGATCATAAAAATTAGCACTTATACAGTATTTGTATATGCAGTGTATATATTAGTATGTGTGCTATGTGTATGTGACTGCATAAAAAACACTCGTACATATAACACATCCTTGCACCCAGCACTCTTCTCAGCTTGAAATGCTACATCTCACTGAGTGTTCTCAGCAGCCCTATGGGGAATGTATTATCATTAGCCCCATATTACAAATAGAAACTGAACTGAAGGAAGGGAGGGAGGAAGTGACTTCCTACGGTCACACAGCTGGCTGATCCAGGTGGTCAGACTTCAGAGTTGACCATTATGTCTTGACCATTCTGTAATACTGTCTCAAGTTCCTAATTGGGCAGGGTGGAGATATGGATCCCTCTGAACTTCTGATGACAGCCAGGGACTCTCTCCCATAATATACACACATTGAACTAAAATTTTGCATTTAATTTCTATGGGTGGACTCACAAACTACTTGAAACTCATCTTTGAGCCCCAGGGTAACAACTCATGATTTAGAGGTTGTGCATATAGATGGCAATAATGATAATAGGAACTTAAACTATTTTTGAGCATTTACTGTGTCCTGGGTACAGTGCTAAAGGCTTTCCATGAATTACCTTGCTTACAACATTTCCATAACATTTCCATTCACCCGCATTGCACAGATAAGAAAATTGAGGTTTATAGATGTCAAGTCATTGTCTCAAGCTCAAGCAGCTAGTAAGCACCAGAGATGAACTAAAACCCAGCTCTGCTGGTTCCAAAGTCAGTGCTCTGTGCAGCCGGCCCTGCTTAGGGCTGGTGGTACCCTTGTAGACATAGGCCTGAGGGAGAGAAGGGGCAGTTTTGGGGATGGTTTAGAATGTGTGCTTCTGGACTGTTTTACTGCCTGAAACTTTGGAGATTTGGACCCCAGCCCATGCCTGATGGAGTCTGCAGTTTGGCATAATGAATTCTGTGCATACCCAACAATTTGGCCCTATCTTTGAGAGCAAAAAGGCAGAGTGGGGCGAAGAAGGAAAGTGTTGGTGCACCCAAAGGCAGAGCTGGACATGGGAGAGAAGAAGAAGTCTGTTTCAAGCTGTCTGTAAGACACTCTCAGAGTTAAGAGACCATCATGAGGTGGGGTTGGGGGAGGGGAGCAAAGGAAGGCCTAGGGGAAATAAGAGCTTTCAGGAAGCCTCCTTGATATGGTTTGGCTCTGTGTCTCCACCCAAATTTCATCTTGAATTATACTCCCATAATTCCCACATATTGTGGGAGAAACCTGGTGGGAGGTAATTTGAATCATAGGGGTGGTTTCCCTTATATCATTCTTGTGGTAGTGAATAAGTCTCACGAGATCTGATGGTTTTATCCGAGTTTTCCGCTTTTGCATCTTCCTCATTTTTCTATTGTTGCCACCATGTAAGAAGTGCCTTTCGCCTCCTGCCATGATTCTGAGGCCTCCCCAGCCATGTGGAACTGTAAGTCCAATTAAACCTTTTTTTCTTCCCAGTCTCGGGTATGTCTTTATCAGCAGCATGAAAATGGACTAATACAGTAAACTGGTACCAGTAGAGTGAAGTGTTGCTGAAAAGATACCCAAAAATGTGGAAGCAACTTTGGAACAGTAAGAGGTTGAAATAATTTGGAGGGCTCAGAAGAAGACAAGAAAATCTGTGAAAGTTTGAAACTTTGGAACCTCCTAGAGGTTTGTTGAACGGCTTTGAAATGCTGACAGTGATATGAACAGTAGGGTCCAGACTGAGATGGTCTCGGATGGAGAGGAGGAACTTGTTGGAAACTGGAGCAGAGGTGACTCTTGTTATGTTTTAGTAAAGAGACTGGTGACATTTTGCCCCTGCCCTAGAGATTTGTGGAACTTTGAACTTGAGAGAGATGATTTAGGGTATCTGGCAGAAGAAATTTCCAAGCAGCAAAGCATTCAAGAGGTGACTTGAGTGCTGTTAAAAACATTCCATTTCAAAAGGGAAACAGAGTATAAAAGTTCAGAAAATTTGCAGCCTGATGATGCAGTAGAAAAGAAAAACCCATTTTTTGAGGAGAAATTCAAACTGGCTGCAAAAATTTGCATAAGTAACATGGAACCAAGTGTTAATCCCAAAGACAATGGAAAAATGTCTCTAGGCCATGTCAGAGACCTTCACAGCCGCACCTCCCATTACAGCCCCAGAGGCCTGGGAGGAATAAGTGGTTTTGTGGGCTGGGCCCAGGATCCCCATGCTGTGTGCAGCCTAGGGACTTGGTGCCCTGTGTCCCAGCCACTCCAGCCATGGCTGAAAGGGGCCAACATAGGGTTCATGCTGTGGCTTCAGAGGGTGGAAGCCCCAAGTCTTGGCAGCTTCCATGTGGTGTTGAGTCTGCTGGTGTGCAGAAGTCAAGAATTGAGGTTTGGTAACCTCATTTCAGATGTATCCAAATGCCTGGATGCCCAGGCAAAAGTTTGCTGTAGGGGCGGGGCCCTCATGGAGAACCTCTGCTAGGGCAGTGCAGAAGGGAAATGTGGGATCGGAGCACCCATCGGAGCTCCATCTAGTGGAGCTGTGAGAAGAGGGCCACCATCTTCCAGACCCCAGAATGGTAGATCCACCAACAGCTTGCAGTGTGTGCCTGGAAAAGCAGCACTCAATGCCAGCCCATGAAAGCAGCCCAGAGTGGGGCTATACCCTGCAAAGCCACAGGCCGGAGCTGCCCAAGACTATGGGAATCTACCTCTTGCATCAGCATGACCTGGATGTGAGACATGGAGTCAAAGGAGATGATTTTGGAGCTTTAAAATTTGACTGCCCCATCTGGATTTCAGACTTGCATGGGCCCTGTAACCCTTTTGTTTTGGCCAATTTCTCCCATTTGGAATGGCTGTATTTACCCAATACCTGTACCGCCATGTAGCTAGGAAATAACTAGCTTGCTTTTTGATTTTACAGGCTCATAGGCAGAAAGGACTTGCCTTGTCTCAGATGAGACTTTGGACTGTGGACTTTCGTGTTAATGCTGAACTGAGTTAAGACTTTGGGGGACTGTTGGGAAGGCATGATTGGTTTTGAAATACGAGGACATGAGATTTGGAGGGGCCAGGGTCGGAATGATATGGTTTGGCTGTGTCCCCACCCAAATCTCAACTTGAATTGTACTCCCATAATTCCTACATGCTGTGGGAAGGATCAGGTGGGAGGTAATTTGAATCACGGGGGCGGTTTCCCCCATACTGTTCTTGTGGTAGTGAATAAGTCTCATGAGATCTGATGGTTTTATCGGGGTTTCCGCTTTTGCATCTTCCTCACTTTTATCTTGTTGCCGCCATGTAAGAAGTGCCTTTCACCTCCCACCATGATTCTGAGGCCTCCCTAGACATGTGGAACTGTAAGTCCAATTAAACCTCTTTTTCTTCCCAGTCTCGGGTATGTCTTTATCAGCAGTGTGAAAACGGACTAATACACTCCTCTTGCCCATAAGGGTTTGGCCATAGGTTTCTGTAGCCAGTTTTGTTGCTTTGCTTCTCCAGGTACTGTCAGTTGTGGCATCAGAGAGCAGAGTCTCAAACACCAGCAGAAGCAAGGGTGTGGCTGGAGGCCTTTCAGCAGAACAGGCCAAAGAAGAGCCAGGTTCAGCCATAGATGTTGGAGGCTCCCCCTGGCCATCCTGTCCTCCCTTGCCTGGCTGTCCCGCCCTCGGGATGGACCCTCACCTTGGGATCTCTTGCTCATGGTCTTGCCCCCGGAGCCCCTCCCTCTGCCCTCTTCACCACCTTCCCTGTCCTCCATGTCCTTCCTGTACCCCCTGTCTTCACTGCCAGCTCGAATGCATGTCCTGAAACATGGCCACAGCGGGACTTCCTGGCTTGTCCGTTTTAAGGCATCCACATTAAAGTGACTGTCAGAACGTATAAGCTACTCTTTTGCTACCAGTCGTGTGTACCATGGACACCCCTGATGGATGTCAATGACATGTGTTACTTGGTAATAAAAATAGTTGAAGGCTTAAGGGTTTATTTTTAGGCTGGGTCCAAATGCTACCTCAGAATGCCTCTGCAGAGTCTCAGAGGGCCTGGTGGGTGCTTGCCTGGTTTTGCTTTGAGCTATTGCCAGCACCTGGGTCCCAGCAAGGTCAAGCACTGTGGTAAAATGTGCTCTTGCTGATTTTATATTCACCAAGTTCATAAAGAACTTAAGAGTCCAAAGAGCCACATGTATCCTGCTGGACTCCCCATCAGAGGGGAAGCCAGCACACTCATGACATTGGGGTCTTAGCCCATCCTGATGACCTGATCTGGGGATCCCATACACAGATCCCATACACAGATATGGAGAGGCTTGAAGCAATTACCCTAGCTGAGCTGACCCAACCATTGCCTCATTTGGAAAAGGAAGATAATGCTTTCAACCTCTAGGGCCATGTGCATAGATGGCAATAATGGTGTCAGGTTATAAGGCCTCCAGGAGGTTTTGTAGGATCCAGCACGGAAGCCTGTGCCTTTGTGTGTGATGATGGGGATGCATTGCAGTCACGATGAGCTATGGTGCCCAGCAATCTCTTTCACTCATCTGAGTAATAATATTGATAATATTAATGGCTACTATTATTGAGCACTTACTATGTACCAGGCACTGCTCTAAGCACTTTGCATATATTAACCCTTTTAAGTCTTACAAGAACTCTATGAAATAGGTGTTGCCGTTCTGCAGATGAGGAGCTGAGGCTCAGGGAGACTGAGTAACTCGTAAGTGGTGGTGCTGGGATTTGAGGCCCATGAGTCAGGTAGTTGAGCCCCTGAGCCCCACTCAGAACACAGATAGCAGAGAAGTAGTGAGTGGTGGCCCTGGGTGCTAGAGAGGAGCCAGGGGCATGGTCTTCCATGGTGAGGCAGCCTTGGTGCCCCGTGTCCCAGCTGCTCCAGCTGTTGCTAAACGGGGCCAATCCAAAGTCTGGATCAGCCAAGGATGGACAGCCATCAGAGTACAATCTGCCTTGTGGTCAGAGTGAGATGTGGCACACAAGGGCCTGGCACAGAGCCTGGCACACTGTCCAGCAGGCTTCTCACCTCGATATTCAGGACTATGGAGTTTCTTTGTTGTAAGGAGAGGTCCTCCACCTTGTAGGATATTTAGCAGCAACCGTGGCCTGCCAGTAGCCCCCCTCTCCCCATTGCAGAGAAGAAAAATGTCCTCAGACATTGGCCAATGTCCCAGGCAGGGTTGGGGTGGAGCAAGCTTGCTGCAGGGGTTGGGAAGTGTGAGCTTCCCTTTGTGCCAAAGACTCTTCCACGGCTACGGATTATGGTCTCTTATGCAATAGCTGTCTCCAGTCGTGACAGAAAGCCAACTTTTCTGACCCGGGGGATACAGGTGGGTGGGGCCTTTGTGCATCTCAACCACCAGGCAGAAGCATGGCTGGGGGAGGAACAGGGACCACGAAGATGAGGCCTGGCTGAGAGGGGACTGGACAGTGACTGCTTTCCAAACCTTCACAGCCTTTTTATCCTTTTCCATTAAAGGGATTCATGACATTTTGGTTACTCCATTTCTGCAAAGAATCAATTGAAAAGATCAAAAATATGGCATCTGGAGAATTTAAAATTAGATTCTTACAAAATACAAAGTAGAAGAGAGAAGGAAAAAAAAAAAAAGGAAACAGGGAACCCCATGACTTGCACAAATCCTGCATTTGTTGCCTGGGAGCTGAGCAATCCTGGCTCTAGATGAGAAGGAATTCCAGGATGCCTGGGGGCGAGGTACGCTGGGGAGGGCAAGGCAGCCTCAGAGCTCCCCCCAGGCTGCCGCAGTTGCCTGTCCTCCCCCAGGGGCCCTGCATCCTCCGCCTCCTGGTCTTTCTCCTTCCCATCCTTTGATATATATGTTTTCAGTATATAAATACATCCTAATTATAGAAAACTTGGAAAATGAAGACTGTCATAAAGAAGAATTTTTAAAAGTCAGCTGTCATGTTGGCACCCAGAAAGAACCACTGATAACACACCCTCACACACTTATGCATTGATTTTACCCAAACTGAATCCTACTGTCTGTTCCTTAGCTGCCTGCAGTCATGTTTCAGAGCCTCCTTTGCCTGCAGATCCTCTTCTTAGGATGTTCATTCCCCTGACCCAGGGGCCTGTTCTTGGCTGGTCCTCCTTTTCCTCTGTGGCATCCACTCCTGTTGACCTTTCCCGTTCCTGGTCCTCATCCTCAGCTCCTGGCACCCTGTGCCTTCCTGGCATTCTTCTTTCCCTCTCTTCTAGAGCTCACAAATGTGATGAAATCCAAGGAGCCAATCGCAGCCATGGCTGTGGCTTCTGTCAGGCCAGAGGTGACCCTATGATGACCTGATGGTCCAGCAGGGTGGGGGTGAAAGGGACATTTGAATGAACACAGATGAGATGGGACCAGCCAGGCAAGAGTCCAGGGGAGTGGTGGTTGACAGGGATTCAGCCCAGAGGGATCTGGGCAGGGGAATTAGGAAAGCAAGAGTTACCCACCAGGATCCAGGGTGTGCTACAGTACTGACAATGTCGACTTTTACTGCTTGTGTTCATTCATTCATTCATTCATTCATTCACGTATTCATTCCGCACATAGTTACTGAGCACCTGTTAGGGGCCAGCCACTGAGGGAGACCATATAATATGTTAATTATACTGGGCCATGTGGTCACTCTGCAGGGTTGAACAGGCATTGCAAAAACAGTGGGGGAACAAAATACACAGATTCCCATCTCTCCCAAACTTAGCCTCTAGTAAGGGAGATTAGTAAATAAACTAGGAAACAGACAGAATGATTACAGATTTGATAAGCTTCTGAAGGAAAGAAATAGGGTGCTAGAATTGACATGGCCTGGGGTACCTACTTGGGTGGCTTGAGTATTCAGGAAGGACCCAGTTAGAATGAGGGGGCTGAGGGAAGAGGGTGTCAGATGGAGGCACATCTAGCAAAAAGCTGTGAGCCAGGAAGGTGGTGGCCTTTTGAGGCACAGAAGAAGGGCCCGTGGGTCTTGCTCCACCCATCTCAGCCCTTGGGGTGTAGCTTTTGTTGGTCACTGGAAGCACCTTGCCTTCTGATGATACTGATAGCTCCATCCTTTTGCATGTGTAGCAGTGACCTTAGGGTCACAATGTCACCAAATACTTGAGCTGTGACTTGGGGAACCCTTGAGCCTAGCAGGACCTTAGGGATATTATTGTCATTGCTCACTTACTTGTGTCCTGCCATGACCCCTCATGCTTCTGTCCTATGAGACATAGCAAGTGGCCCAGTCTCTAGATTTGCAAATGGGGACCAGGGCTGGGTTTCTTTGCCTAGGACATTCACTGACCACCACCCAAGGAGCAGCGGGTCCTAAAGTTTGGTTTAGACAAGGGCCCCACCCAAGGTTCAAGGCTAGTTGAGATCTAAAAATATAGCATCCATGGCTTCCAGCTTGTAAAACGGCTTCATGTCTGGCAGGTGGTAGAGCAATCATGTAATTCAGGGCTGGGGTGTGGGGAGCAGGGTCCAGGCTTCTGGGGACCAGGGCTGACCAGCCCTAATAAAGTAGGGCGAACAGTGCTGAAGGCCAGGTGTGCGGTTTCAACCAGGGTGGGCAGCCCAGTGGGCACTCAGACCCTCAGAGCTGACACTCACTCCAAACCCAGATCCCCAGACAACAGGCATAGGTGGTGATTCCAGCTCTAAACCCTGCCTTCTCCCTGTCTCATCTGCCTTGGTAGATATAGACTTCCTCTGCTACTGTAGGCCCTTCACATATTCCATTCTGATGCCACAGCCTTGCACACTGTAGCTCAACAACTTCCCTCTCCTTGGGGTAGGTCTTGGTTTATTTATCTTCATAAATTTTGTTTGATAGCTATAGGAATGTGGAGGATTTGTTTTTATATCATCATCATCATCATCATCATCATTTCAAGCCCTTGCTCTAGGTCAGGCATCATGCTAAGTGCCTTCCCTATAGCACCCCATTGAATCATCACAAAGATCATCTGGGGTAGGTACTGTCATCTCCATTTTGCAGGTGCGGAAACAAGGATGAGAGAGGGGAAGTGACCTGCCCGGGGTGACACAGCAAGTAAATGGCAGAGCTGGAGTCTGAAGTGCACCCGTGCTCTACCCAGCTCCTATGTGATGCAGGAGCCTGGGACCCTGTTTCTCCCAGCTCACAAGCCATCCTTGGCAAATGGAGTTGTCACTCCCACTACAGCTGTGCTCATCCCTGTCCCAACTAGGTGACTATGACTGGCTTTCCCTCCTCCCACGCCCCTACTCCCAGGCTAGTTCTCTCTGCTTTCAGGCCAGGAGAAGCCAAGCCTGCCAGAAACAGCTCTGGCCAGTGTCACTGCTAGCCCAGAGCGTGCCTCACCTCCTCACCCCAACCCCCAGCTTGCCTGCCAGTGCTCAGATGTGTGGTGCTATAAAAAGTCAAGTAGTAATATGCAAATTGCCCTGATTATTTATGGCCAAGTTAGTAAATAAGCCAGAGAGACAAGGTGGGTTGTTGTTTTTATGATCTCTGCAGTCCTTGCAGGAAAATCTATAGTAGGCAGAGTCTGGGTGAGCAGAGCTGGAGCCCATGGTTTAACAAGCACAGCCTAATTATCAGGCACTGGGGACAAACAAGCGAGGGGGCTTGTGGAAGGGAGTAACGGGAAGCGGTGGCCAAGAGGTGGAGGCAAGGGGCTGGAGGACTGAGTCTGGCAACTGGACCCTCTCTGCCCACCTCTCTCTGGCTCAGCCTTTGAGCTGCCTGCCGGGAGGGGGCGGGGACTGAGACACCAATCAGTGTAAGGTGCTGTAGTGTTGCTAGGAGGGGAGGGGTCCTGACAGTTTGCCAGGGCATTGCCTCCACCAGGAGCCTCCCACTCTAAAGCTGCAGGAAACAGCATAGAAACAGCGAGAGGCTCAGGGCTTAGGAGTCTAGGAGAAGGGAGAAGGGAAGCTTCCTGCCAGCCATCAGCCTATGCTGAGGTTGGCGTGGCGTCCTGGGTGGGCACCTGAATTAGTTTTCAGCGCTGTTGCATATCTGTGATTCCAGCCCTTGGAAGGTTGTGGTCAGGATGGAATCAAGCAGAGAGACCAGGGCAGAGGGTGTGGTGCTCAAGGGACTTGAGGAGATCAAGACTCCAAGCAGCCACAGGGCACAGTCAGCAGTGCTGCTAGGCTTTCGCTCCCACTCTCTGCTCAGGTGTCACTGGGAGTGGAGGGGAGACGCAGCAGATCCAGTAGATGCCATATCCATAGTTCATTGGTTGGAGCTAATGACCCCAGGAGCAACCAGCAACCCAAAAGGAGGGAGTTAGTGGATTGATACCCCAGCCTCTTCTTCCCGTAATAGGATGACTTTGAGTTGCGTATTCTATGCTCACTCCCAGTGTTCCCCAATGGGATTTAGCTCAATTGACTCCCAGTGGCACCTTATATGACTAGGTCCCCTTTCTCAGCTGCCTTCTCTTTCCTGTTTCATATCCCCTCCCCTCACTGTGCTCTTAGGGTCAACTCCCAAATAAGCTCACTTGTAGCCAAATCCTTAACACAGGTCCTGTTTTAGTGGAAATCCAACCCAGGTGATATAGCTAACAGGTGCTGAACATTTTGATAGAAATAATTGTAATAGCTATGAGCGCTTATTCTGTGCTAAGCACCATTCAAAACATTTTGCCTGTATTAAGTTATTGAAACCTCTCAACACTCTGTAAGGTAGATACCATTGTTAACCGTACATTTGATGATGGGGAAAATGGAGCACAGACATGTTAAAGAACTTACCCAAGGTCACACAGCTGAGCCAGGATGCAAAACAAAGCACTACTAGCTTTAGAGACTATTTTCCTAATTATTATACTAAATTGCAGGCCTTTCAAATATTCCCCAAAGACCTCTTCATTCCAGGCCTTATGCTTAGCATTGGGATCCAGAGATGAAGCAGACATAGGCCCTGACCTTGGAGAACTCAAAGTCTTGAGGCAGAAACATGAAGGAAATAGACAAGCCAGTGCAGCATGGAGGGATGTGTCCAGAGCTGGGAGAGATTAGAGGCAGAGCACCAGGAATCAGGGAAGGTGTTCCTGAGGAGATATCACTTGAACACAAGTGTTAAAGAAGAAATGGGAGTTGGGAGATAGCAGGGGATAAATGGGGTAAGAAGAATAGTCCAGGCAGGGGAACAGTGGTGTAAAGGAGCTGAAGCGAGTGTACCATGGTGATATTCAGGGAATTGCATGCCATTCTATATGGCTGGTGTGGTATTGTGAAATATACATTTGGTCTTTGTCTCTTGTCCTGACATATGGCTGCTGAAATCCTTGGAATCTCCAAAGTGATACACATCTTATGAATGCTAATGGGTTGACTGTTGGCTTGCCATCCCTAAATATCTTCAGGACGGGGGTTGGTTACTGGGAAGACCAAGCCATGATTAAAGAGTTGGGATTTTCAGTGTCAACCCGCAAACTCTGGAGGAGAGAGGGGCTGAAGTTTGAGTTGATCACCACTGGCCTATGATTTAATTAATCATGCCTGTGTAATGAAGATTCTATAAAAACTCAGAAAGACTGGGCTCAAGGAGCTTCCAGATAGCAGAACACATGGAGGTTCCTGGAGACTGATATGCTCAAAGAGGATGTGGAAACTCCATGCCTCTTCCTCCATACCTTGGCCTCTCCATCTCTTCATCTGGTGTTCATTGGTATCCTTTGTAATATTCTTTATAATAAACCAGTAAATGTAAGTAAGTATTTCCCTGAGTCCTATGAGCCACATTAGCAAATTAACCAAATCTGGGGAGGGGGTTCTGGGAATCTTGCTTTACAGCCAGTTGGTCAGAAGTAAAGGTAAAACAACCAGGGTCTTGTGATTGGCATCTGCGGTGGGAGGCAGTCTTGTGAGACTGAGCCCTCAACCTACGGGACCTGATGCTAACTCCAGGTAGATAATCAGAGTTGAATTGCACTGGAGGACATCCAGCCTGCATCCACTGCAGAAATGATTGCTTGTTTGGTTTGTGGGGAACCCCATCCCACCTCCATTTGGTTACAGAAGTATTCTGTGTTGATTGTCGTAGAGTGAGAGCAGAGGAAAAACAGTTTGTTTTTCTACAGCTGAAAAGTTGGGAGTAGACTGGCTATTTGCTTGTTTATTGTTATTGTTGTTTGGGGAGAGAGCGGATGACTGCTGGGAGAAGCAGCAGAGGCCAGATTACAAAGGGTCTTGTCACCATGCCAGGGGGAGGCAGAGCTACCCAGGGGCTCCAACTATGTTTACAGTGTTTTATTTCCTGTGTGGGTGTTGTATATACAGGTGCTTATTATATTATTCTTCATCCTTGTGCCTCTAAAAGATTCTTATTTTTGAAAATGACTTAGAAAAAATAAAAGCATTTAGGAGGTAAACAAACCCAAAGAATAGACTGGAATCATCACCTCTCCTTACAGAGACGTAGTTCTGGGAAGGTGCCCTAAAGTCTCAAGCTTTTTTCACACCAGCTCACACGATAAGAGACAATCACCAACTCCAATAATGTTTGACAGTGGCCTGGTTGGAAACCACTTTTTTTTAAAGAGATAGAGTCTCGCTCTGTCGCCCAGCCTAGAGTGCAGTGGCGCGATCTCGGCTCACTGCAAGCTCCGCCGCCCAGGTTCACGCCATTCTCCTTCCTCAGCCTCCCGAGTAGCTGGGACTATAGGTGCCTGCCACCACGCCCGGCTAATTATTATTATTATTTTTTATTTTTTGGTATTTTTAGTAGAGACAGGATTTCACCGTGTTAGCCAGGATGGTCTCGATCTCCTGACCTCGTGATCTGCCCACCTCGGCCTCCCAAAGTTCAGGGATTACAGGCATGAGCCACCGCGGCCGGCCAGAAACCACTTTTATAGTTTGGATCTCAGACCCAAGGACAGAAGTTCACTCATGCCTGTCTTTAGTGCAAGTTCTCTAGATTAAGCCTGAAGAAACTTTTTGGATTCTGGTCTTAATTATTATCTAGGACATTCGTGCTGGCTTCATACTAGTCACAAATTGATCAGTATGCCATCTCTGTTCCCAGAGAAGATATTAAAAATTACAGGGCAAATGCAATGTAGTATCCTGGATTGGATCTCGGAAGAGAAGAAGGACATTTGTGGAAAAACAGGCAAAATCCAGATAAAGTCTACAGCTTAGTTAATAGTAAAATACCTATGTTATCTCTTAGTCTTGACAAATGCGCCATGGTTATGTAAGCTGTTGACATTTAGGAATAGTTAGATAAAGAGTATATAGGAACTTTCTGTGCCATTTTTGCAGCTTTTATATAGACCTGAAATTATTTCAAAATTGGGAGTCTATTTACAAATTCAGGTGGGCTGGGGAGGGCTAAGGATTTAGCTCTGCCGCAGGCCGCTAGAGCCCTATTCCCAGTTGACAACTGTGTACAGTTGTTGAGCCAGTAATCAATGGGCCTTATTGTGATAAAGTCTAGCTCATCTTTCCCTTTCTTGTGCATTTATAAGTGCCTTGTTGAAGCTAGTGCATTCCATATCTGTTGTATTTTCCTGCTTTCCCACCCAGTAACTCTTT
This sequence comes from Pan paniscus, assembly GCF_029289425.2. Classification (NCBI taxonomy): domain Eukaryota; kingdom Metazoa; phylum Chordata; class Mammalia; order Primates; family Hominidae; genus Pan; species Pan paniscus. Next base: position 192,774,378 of record NC_073249.2, read on the forward strand.
TCAAAAGGAAATAAAGATGATAATGGTGCACTTTGCAGAGAAACTCAACTTGATCAAAAGATTTGCCAGAGGATGCCTGGAAATAGCATGGTTTCTTACTACATTTTAAGAAATTCATCTACTAAAGTTGCATGTTCGTATGCCTTTTCAGACTCTGAAGCAATGCGGACTTGTTTTCCTGAGGAAACAAAGGGAGAAAGAGGGATTCTAGGGTAGTAGAGCACCGCAATCATAATGGACCTGTATTGAAACTACACGCACCATTACATATTAACCTTCCTTGGAGCTTTCTTGTGTCCACTTTGCTAGGAGGGACCCAAGAAGGTGGACTAAAGAAGAGCCAGTCACCCATGGAAGCATCCCATTCTGACTTCGAGATCTGGTGACCTTTCAGTCTTTCCCAGACAGGCTACACAGCAAACTGTCCTCCACTTACATCATTCTAATTGTCCCTGCTGATTAATGAGGTCACTTACGGTATCAATTATTATCCTATCAAGAGAATGAATATGAGACTGAAACAAATGCCCATGAACTTGCTTATTCTATTAAAAAATAAAGTAATGAGAGATGATTGATGGTGTGTGCCCCAAGAGAAGCCGTGGGAAGGGATGGACAGTAGAGAGAGGTAGAAATGAGCATGTTCTGATTAGGGGTTAAAAGAGGCTTTTGTTTAAAAGTAGTTCGCCATTGACCCTCTTCCTTCCAAAGCCACTTATTGAGAGAGCTGTCCAAACTCCTTGTCTCACATGCTTCCTTCCTATCACCAGCTTGCCCTTTGTCCCCCAGTTTCAGCCTTGCCACTGACACTGCTCTCGAGCAGGTCACCACCACTGTCCTCATTGCCAAATCCACGGACCCTCTTAGTCGTCTCTTACCAAGCCCCTCAAAAGCGCTTGCTGCCAATGACCTAATTCTTCTCGAAACACTTATACCACCAATTCCTCATTCATTCATTCAATCTCGTGTGTATTTACTGAGCATCCACTGTGTACCAGGCACTGAGCCAGGGACTGAGCATACTAGAGTAAGCATGATGGACACAGTCCTTCTTGTTCTAAATGGAGTTTGCATTCAGATAGAGGAAGATAGGCAATTAACAAGTACACACATATAAATGAGCTGTGTTAGTCTGGGTTCTCCAGAGAAATAGAACCTATAGGATACTCAATAGATCCTATAGGATACTCTCTCTCCTCTTTCTCTTTCTTACACACACACACACACACACATACACACACATAAACACACACACACAGTTGTCCCATAGGGGATTGATTTCTCGACCCCCCCATGGATATAAAAATCTGCAGATGCTTAAGTCCCTTATTTAAAATGGTGTAGTAATTGCATATAACCTCCCATATCCTCCCATATCCTTTAAATCATCTCTAGATTACTGACAATACCTAACACAATGCAAACACTATGTAGTAATTGTACTGCATTGTTTTAAAATTTTTATTATTTTTATTAATATTATTTATTATTATTTAATATTTTCAATGCATGGTTGGTTGACTCTGCAGATGGGGAACGCTACTGTGTGTATGTGTGATGTGTGTGTGTGTGTGTGTGTGTGTGTATACATATGCTTTATTATAAGGAATTGGCTCACATGGTTGTGAAGACTGAGATCTGCAGTTGGCAAGCTGGAGACCCAGGAAAGCTGATAATGTAAGTTTCAGTCTGAGTTCCCATCAGAAGACAAGAGAGAAGACCAATACCCCCGGTTGAAGACAGTCAGAGAGAGTACCTTCTCCCTTACTCAGATTTTTGTTCTATTTAGGCCCTTAATGGATTGGATAACCCCCACCCCCATTAGTGAGGGCAGTCTACTGATTCAAATGTTAATCTCACCCAGAACCTCCCTCACAGACACACCCAGAATAATGTTTAAGCAAATATCTGGGCATCCTGTGCCCTGTAAAGTTGGCACCTGATATTAACCATCGCAAATCCACCCCTTGTCAACTCTGCACTATATACATCTTAAAACACACTTAACTGCCAAATAAAGACCATAACAAACTTACAATTTTGCCTAATATGACATGACTATCCTGCATTAACCCCTCACCCAGAGGAGGAGACAAAATCTTGGAATGGTGTTTACTCTTCCTGATATCCTGCAACTTAAATACTATGGTGTAAAAGTAACAATACTTAAATACCATAACATAAAGTTATTATATCTTATGCTATATGAAAAAGGAAAAAGAAAACAAATACATATTACTTAATATATATGTATGTGTGTATATTTATATATTTATATTTATGTATATTTATATACACACATGAATAGATATATCCTTATATACACATGCAAACACTCATAACAAAATAAAGAGGGATACTCATAACAATGACAGTCTTTATTTCTGTAACTGGCTATGTGGTCACAGCTGGTATTTATAACTAACTCTTTCACCACCCATTCTGTATTCCCTTTGTCTTCAGCAAGCATCACAGCTGATCATGGTTCTTTACCACGTGGGGTGACCTAAACTTAAAGTGCCTGAGCCATTAATAGTCCTGCCTGGATTGAGTTGTTCTGGTTTTTCATTGATCTTAATCATAGGCCATGATAATACTAAGAGATAACCTAAGGGATCTTCTTTATTCCAGACATAATCTTCCTTACCTCCATTGTGTAGTAGCAGTCCCATTTCTGCTTGGTAGTGAGAATCAATCACCCTGGCTAGCATAGTTACTCTTTTCTTTGCCTGTTGATTCAGAGGTATGAGGAGTGCAAAGTGCCCGGGTAGCAGTCTTAACTTTCAGCACTGTAGGATCATTGTTGTGACACCTGGGACTAAGACCTCTGGGCTAGCATAGCATTAATTTTCAGCTCAGTAGGATCATTGTTGTGACACCTGGTGGGAGCATTCCTCCCTTTGGAACTAAGACCTCTGGGCTAGCTTAGCATAAGGTCATAGAACAGGAAGGAAACACTTTGTCAGTTGGTCACTAGAGGTAATAGTAAGTGGAGCTACTCCTATTTCCATCCCTTGATTTCTAGACTTGTGAATCCTGGCTATGGGAGAAAGAGCACTATATATGGATGCTGATTCAGAGCATATACAGCCTTCTGGAGAACCTTGTCCCAGCCCTGCAAGGTATTGCCACCTAGCTGGCATTGTAATTGAGTCTTGAAAAGGCCATTTCATTGTTCTACCCAGCCAGCTGCTTCAGGTTGGAGGGTTCACATGGTAGGACCAGTGAATCCCATGAGCATGAGCCCACTGCCACACTTCTTTGGCTATAAAGTGAGTTTATTGGTCAGAAGCAGCACATTGTGGAATACCATGACAGTGGATTAGGCATTATGTAAGTCCAAGGATGGTAGTTTTGGCAGAAGCACTGCATACAGGGAAAGCAAATCCATATCCAAAATAAGTGTCTGTTTCGGTAAGAACAAAACACTTCTCCTTCTACAATGGAAGCAGTCCAGTGTTATCTAACTGCCACCAGGGTAGTTGGCTTATCATGCCAGGGAAGGGTACCATTTTGGGAACCGCACTTCTGGTACCAAAATCTGTTTTGGTCTCTTTGGGCTGCCATCAGAAAATACTCATAGACTGGGTGGCTTAAACAGTAGAAATTTATTTTCTAACTGTCCTGAAGGCTAAAATGCAAGATCAGGGTGCCAGAATGGCCTGATTCTGGTGAGAGGTTTCATCCTGGCTTGCAGATAGCTGCATTCTCACTGCATCTTCACATTGCAGACAGAGTCGGCAAGAGAGGCAGAGAAAGGGGTCTTTTCTTATAAGGGCACTAATCTCATGTTGGAAGTCCCATCCTTATGACCTCATCTAATCCTAACTACCTCCCGAAGATCCCACCTCCAAATACCAATTCAACATATAAACTTTGGGAGTTCACACTCAGTCCATTACCTAAGCCATCCAGGTAGTGGTAATTGTTATGAGAAAAATAAAGCAGAGCAACTGGCAGAGTATGACAAGGCGCAATCAATGGAACCTTTTTGGGAAGTGATACCTCACTTGTTTTCACATGTCAGTCCCTTAAAGCTTGCCACTGTCTTCAGGGTTTCATGTTTTCTTTTGTGGCACCTCACTCTATACACTTGGATTGGATCTTAGGGGTGAGCAAGTCCCTGTTTTACAGTATGTCACTAAAAGTGATTCAAAAGATGGCATCTGGGGTTGGGGGGTAAAACCCAGTTCCAAATTCCAGCTGACAATTATCCTAAGGGTCCAGGCAGAAAAGCAGAATTCAGGGATAAGGCAGCAGTTCAGAATCCAGGGTCATCTACCGTAATATGAACGGTGCTCCTGAAAGATGTGCAACATAGTGGCCCTGAAAAATCCTAGAAGCTGGAGCAGAGTTACAGGTTCACAACAGACACTGGGAAGTAAGGCCTGAGAAAGTCCCTGAACCACCTGCAAAAACTCTCCAGTGACCAAACTCTCTTACTGCCTCTGTGGCTCCTCCCTCTCTTGTCTACAGATGAGGCCCACAGGTAAAGCCTCTTTACTATTAACTGCAAATATTGATGGTTTGGATGTAATTCAGGTTGACCCTCCATTGTTCACAACCTGTGACTTGGGCTTGGGTAATCACGTTTCACACTTCACAGCTGTGAGCTCAGCATACCCTGCAGTCCCAGCCTGAGCAAAAACCCTGGGGCCCCTCTTACTGAGAAGGGTCTCTCCACATTTCCTTCTGGAGAAGGAACCATGGTTCTGGAGACCATGGTTCTGGAAGCTCCTGTTTCTCCTGGTTCCCTGGAGTATGGGAAACAGTGGGCATAGTGTCCTGGTGCCTGACCCTCCCCTCCAAGTGGGCCAACAAGCATTTCTGTCCAGTTCGCAAAGACAGGGCCTGATATTCTCCCACTTCATGGCCAACACCTTCTGGTGGTGGCTGTGCAGCAGCTGATAATAATGATGATGTTTAGTATTAACCTGTGCACAGGTGCTGCCTGTAGCACACTGTAAAGTGCTGTCTTTAAATGGAGACCTAATCTTTCAAACCAGGTGCAGTGCTCAAAACCAGCTCTGGCGGCCAACAGGAAGGGCATTGTGGTACAGAGCAGGTAAGGAGAAGACCCCCATTCTTTCTGTCCATCTTCTCCATCCTCTTGCAGGCATGTTCAGCATCTTTTGCCTTCTTAGAATTCTCAGAGGCTCCACCTGCTCCTTCCCCAGGTTGGCCTCAGCAGCTGTCCGAGGGGGTAGGTGGGCACAAAGCCCTCAGGATGCAGAGTCTGCTGACCATTCACTGATATTTTTATAATTGTTGTTTGTGTCTCTCTGGCACACAAGGAACAAATCCTAGCCTGGCACCATCTGAGGGCCTGGGTAAATCTCAGCTGTTCCATCAAACCTCCTGGGGTGGTCCAAACTTTAAGGGCTGCCTTGACAGAGAGCAGTTTCCATTCCTAAATGGGTGATGTCACTAAGCCTGATTTAGGGGAGGTAGATATGGAAGGCAGCACCTGTGCACGGGTTAATAACAAACATCATCATTATTATCAGCTGCTGCATAGCCACTGCCAGAAGGCATTGGCCATGAAGTGGGAGGCAGGCTTCTGGAACATGACGACCTCTCTTCCTCAAAGCTTCCTTCCCCATTTCCATCCTTGCCAACCTCCTGACACATGGTGCTGGATACTTCAGCCTCTGTCATGGAAAACCAAGTTGGCTCAGGGGTTTTCAGGCTTCTGTGGAAGTAAATGAAGTCTGCATCTGCTAGAAGGCTGAGCAGCCTCCAGAAAAATCCCCTCTCTTGGGGAGACTGGTAATTAAGCAGTCATGGCAAACAAGTGGAGGAGGAACAGCTGGTTGTATCCATTTGTTCTCCTGTCATTAGTTGGGGAACAATTTTATAAATTACACGTAAAGTTGGGTTTTGTCTTTCCTCTGCTTGTGCCATCCTCTTTGAGATGACCTCTGTATCCTACCACAGCCTGCCATGCCCTTTGGATGATTGGCTAACAATTTATCTTTTTAGATCAGCTCAGGCTGGTGCATCAAGTTCCCTGGATGCATCCTTATCACTGCACTTACTATATTGCATTATAATTGTGTCTTCAGTAATTACCTCCTATGGTGTATCTGGTGCTGTTCTCAATACTGGGGTTAGATAAGTGAACTAAATGGATAGAAATCCCTGCCCTCGTGGAATTCACACACTGGTGGGAAAAGGTAGACTTCATAAATAAGGAGTGATCAAATATATAGGAAGTCAGATTATGATAAGTGTTAGGAGAAAATGCAGGACAAGGGGAATCAGGAAATGGGACAGGAGGGGAGGAGGGTTGCAATTTTAAGTAGAATAGTTATCAAAGCCTCGGTGTAAAGGGTATGTGAACAAAGACCTGCAGAAGATGAAGGAACAAGCCATACACATCTGGGGGAAGAGATGAGGTAGCTGGAGGAAACTGAGAGAAGAGCAGGTGCAAAGGCCCTGAGGCAGAACTTTCCAGGTGTGTTTTAGGAACAGCAAGCGGCCGTTATGGTTAGAGTGAGTGAGCAGGGGGAGGTGTTGGTGATAAGGAGGGTGGTGATGGAGTGGGAGCGGGTAGTGGCAGCAGAGGATTCCCTAGGGCCTTTAGACCATTATGAAGACTTTGGCTTTTATCCCAAATCGAGTGGGATGCTTTTGGAAGGGTTTCAAGCAGAGAAGTGACATGATCTGACTTAAGATGATCACAGAAGCTGCTGTGTTAAAGAGGATCTGTAGGTGGACTAGGGGGAAAGTAGGAAGACTGATTAGGAGGTTACTGCAGTAATTGAGGCAAGAGATGGAGGTGTCCTGTTCCAGGATGGTAGTAATGAAGGTGATGAGAACTGGCTGGATTTCTAGATAAATTAATGTAAATGCCTCCATTTGAGGGTAAATCCCTCGAGAGTGAGTCCACGTCTTAGGAATTTTTATCCTGAGAACCAAGCATAGTACATAGTGTTTAATAGGGCATACAATTAATATTTGTTGAATGAATGATTGATGAGAAAAATTTGTAATTGTTACCGGTGGGAATAAGCCAGCCTTAATCTCTTTTGTGAACCTATCAGATCATAGAGACAAATCATGGGTAACATCTATTTAGTTTCTCAACTGATGTCGTAAATAAAGCTATTCATGCATGTACTGAACCAAGAAGTGTGGGGTACGATGGATCCAACTGTATTTGTCTATTATTCAGGACTTTCCAAAGCTTTTCATACAGTAATGCAAAGGTTCCCAAAGTTTCTTAGGTGCCATTAGTGTCTCAGTAATGTTTCCACGGTGCTCCATGGGTAAAAGAAATACCTATTAGCTCCACTTATTAAGTAGTTAGGTCCAAATAACTGAATAAGTATTTATACCCCAACAACTCTGTATCTGTTTGAAAAGATAATATAAATTGAAAGAAAAACATTTTTATTTCATCCTTAAATAATTGTTAAATAACAATTGATTGCTAATGGTATGTGTTTCCTTGTTGGTCATTGCAAAGATTCTCAAACCTTGGACTCAGATTGGACACTACCACCTGCATATCCTGTTCCACACTGATTCACACGTGGTCCCTAATTCCCATCACACCAACTACCAAAGCTTTGCAAAGATATGATGTCATCTAATGGAAGGTGGCTTTACACTGAAATTGTGAACCACCTTGAGCTAATAGTTTGTGTGTCCAGCAGATATTAAGTGCCACTATTTCCTTTGAAAGTTTAAAATAGTCCTTGGTTACCCTTGTAAACTCACTGCAATGCCCTGGGGCACCTTGGTGCACCGTTTGGGAACCATGGTGCATTTCCCAAGATTACTTATTTTTTTCAGGCAAACCTACTAACATCACATTGGATAGTATTCTGTGCAACATGATTTGGGAACTGTTGGGGTAGAGCACATCAAGAGGGCTCCCTGCTGCAGAAGGAGACGCTGCAGTCCAATGGGAAACACCCCTGAGTTTTGATGGAGCGAGTGTGCTTAGAGGATATGCATTCTGAATGTAGTGCTTCTCCCCTATTTTTAGACCTCAGCAGGTGGGTCTGCTGTGACTCCAGGTCTTGCTTCTAAAGAGAGTCCACATCCTAGAAAGTGTACTGTATATGGGGATTTGGAGGTCTAGCTTTGCTCCCATCCAGTCATGCTTAAGACAGGTATCCCAGCCTCCAAAAATAAACGCACATGTGCAGCTGAAAGCAGAGGTTTGCAGAGCCAGTAGATGTTTTCTGGAGAGGCAGGGACATTCTAGACAAGATCCTTTGGATGTAAGTTGGGTTTTTTCAGCAGATATCTAGCTAATGCAAGATTGCCCTCTTAAATGGGAGTTTATTACAAGGATCTCCAGATCTTGAGACAGCACAAGAATAATCTCTTTAGACTTCCTCTCATTCTGGGTTTCAGGGTGTTGAAGACTGAGCGTGTCAGTGATCTCATAGCTAATGTAGCTATAGCCTCAGCTCCATGATCTACCTTCTCTGGGCATATCCTTTCCCGGAGAGATTTCCACAGAACCCCAGCCCACAAGATGCTTTAAGAATAAAGGAGTCTATGATGTATATATGGAAAGGCACAAAAAGCCTAGATTTTCCACATTTCCCAGTTTTAGAAGCTCTTGATGAAATGCAAAGGGGAATTACCAGTGAAAACCTGTGTTTGTAGGGGTGTGTGTGTGTGTGTGTGTGTGTGTGTGTGTGTGTATGTGTATGGATGGTGTGTGATTATGACTAATGTCCATCAATTACCTGCAAATTACTAGATGATGCCTGTAATGATAGTTCTGTTTTTAGCTTAATGGTTTATGTATCTAACTAGTGGCTGCTGTCTGGAGTAGGGCTGCTGGCAAATCACAACACTATTTGCCAAGCCTGTCAGTGTGACAAATGTTGCTTACGTTTACTCTTTTATTCCCAAGGTCAATTGGTATGTCTTTTTTCATATCACTGTTTGATGTGCTAACAGCCTTAAATGAGAACCATTCAATAAAGGCCTAATTTGCTATATTACTATTTATTCCTGGGTAATTCTATATTAGTTTGGCTCTTTAAGATTGCAAAGAAGAGACATGCATAGATCACCCTCGGAAGTGGAGGCTTATCACATGGTTCTCCAGATCTTGGGGCAGCACAGAACCACATCTCAGACCTTTGGTCACTCTGGGTTTCAGAACTTTCAAGATAGGGAGTGTCAGCAGCCTCATGGCTGACATAGCAACAGCCTCGTGATTGTTGTAGCAACAGCCTCAGCTTCATAATAACCTGCATTCTCTGGGCCTATTGTTTCCCAGAGAGGGTTCCACAGAACCCCAGCCCACAGGATGCTTTAAGAATAAAAGGGGCTATAATATAATGGGTTTGGGATCTGTTACATAATCTATTCCCGCCTTGAAGGTTTACATTGACTTAGCTTGTTAAAAGGCCTCCTACGCATTTTATTTTTTATTTGTTTTCTGAAAAATCCTTGCTTTGTTTAACCCAGCATTTCCCAATTCTGTTTAACCGGTGGACACTCTAGAAACATGCTTTGAAAAATAACCTAGTTTTGGTACTTTCCAGAAAAATCTGGTTGTATTAATTTGTCAGTCTCTGTGTTGGGGGGTCTGCATCACCACCCCCATGATTTATTAGGACTCATAGGATTCAGTATAAATTTGTACCCATGGCTATGATTTATTATAGTGAAAGGATACAGAGCAAAGTCAGCAAGGGGAAAAGGTGCATCCTGGGGCGATGGCTGGGAGAAGCCAGGCACAAGTTTCCAAGAGTTTTCTTCTGGCAAAGGCACACAGGTCGTGCTTCAAACCCCTGGCAACTAATTGTGACAACACATATGAAATACTGCCAACCAGGAAAGCTCAGCAGAGACTCATTGCCCAGGGTTTTCCCACAGAGATGATTACCTAGACCCCTCTTCCTGACACATACCAAAATTCTAGGCTCCCAGGTGGAAAGCAGGTGTTCAGCATAAACCATAATGTTTGTACAAATTGTTTAGACCTCTCTTGAAAGTACTGGAAATGGAGGGAACCCTCCTGAAATCCCGGTTCCCAGATGCCAGACGGGGATTATACTTGTAAGCTGGCCTTTCAAAGGATAGCAGTCAGGCCTTTTCTGTCTGCTTTCTCATAGTGAAACCTTCATTTATTGACTATATATTGCATCTAATATGTACTGTGCACTAGTGATATAGTGAAAAGGTTATAGATAGTCTTTGCCTCCAAGAGACTTACCATCAAGAAGGAAAGACAGATATATAACAATTCAGTAAGAAAATCGATTCATGATCATTGGGATGAATGTTACAAAGTAGAAGTATTCTATTCTCTGAGGACATTTATCAAGGATCCCTAAACTCTTTCCCAGAGGAACTGATGCTGAAAGTGAGCCCTGAAAAGCTAATGCAGGGTTGGGGGGAAGGTAAGGTGGAGGCCACCTGGGTGGCAAAGGGAGACATCTGGGCACAGAGTCCTAGGGACAGCATCTGCAAAGGTCCTGAGATGGGAAGAGATGTGGCACCTTCAAGGACAGTATAAGAAGCCAGCTTATGCCTATAATCCCAGCACTTAGGGAGGCTGGGGCAGGTGGATCACGAGGTCAGGAGATCAAGACCATCCTGGCTAATACTGTGAAACCCTGTCTCTACTAAAAATACAAAAAAATTAGCTGGGCATGGTGGCGGGCATCTGTAATCCCAGCACTTTGGGAGGCCAAGGCAGGCAGATCACGAGTTCAGAAGATCGAGACCATCCTGACTAACATGGTCAAACTCCATCTCTACTGAAAATACAAAATAAATTAGCCGGGCATGGTAGTGGCCTGTAATCCTAGCTACTCGGGAGGCTGAGGAAGGAGAATGGTGTGAAACCCCGGAGGCAGAGCTTGGAGAGAGCCGAGATCACGCCACTGCACTCCAGCCTGGGCCACAGAGTGAGACTCCTTCTCAAAAAAAAGAAGCCAGTGTGGGTAGAGGGGGAAAGACCAAAGGGGAGAGAGCCATGAGCTGAGGTAGAAAGAAAGGCAGGCCAGGTCTTGCAAGGCAAAGCCTCGGGCCACGTCACCCAGAGAGCCATCCATCTCTGTCATTCCTGATCATTATGTCCTTCTAGCTGATCCAGATCACTTATTTCACTTGAGGCCTAGGGAACCAGTCCCAGCAACACTCACTCAGGGACGACTCAGGGCTCTGCCTCCATCCTCAGAAAGTTATGAAAAGTGAGGGTTTATCACATGGTTCTCCTGATCTTGGGGCAGCACAGAGACAATCTTAAAGAGCCCAACTAATATAGAATTATCCAGGAATAAATGGTGATATAGCAAATTGGGCTTTTATTGAATGGTTCTCATTTAAGGCTGTTAGCACATCAAACTGATATGAAAAATGACATGCCAATTTGACCTTGGGAATAAAAGAGTAAGTGTAAGCAACACTCGTCACACTGACAGTCTTGGCAGATAGTGTTTTGATTTGCCAGCCGCCCTACTCCAGACAGTTCCAGAAAGTTCCATGTGCCTGGAAGACATTTGGACAAAGCCTAATTCTTCCGTCTTTCCCTGTCTTCTATGTTTTTCTATCAAGCAGGAATCAAGACTTACATTTACTCCAGTAATGGGGTCAACCCAATGTACTAATAGACTCCATAATTCCAGGTTGGAGTTTGTTGAGATCAGAGTTTCATTATGGCCTTTCTCACTGGTTCTCTGACTGGCAAAAGCAAAGCCATGTCTCTGATGAGCTTGGCCCAAGATTCAACCTGGTATGTTCCTCCTCCTCTCTGAGGATCAGCATCTGAGGCCTGTTGCCACTCAGTAAATATTTGAGGGATTAAAATTGGATTGAACTTGAGAGGTGGCACGCTCATACCTTTGGCAGATGTGAATGCCAGTGTTCTTCTGTGCATGGAGCCCAAGTGTGTCTCTCTGGAGCCTCTGTCCTGTGGTCCTTCTTCCTTGCCAAGCATTTCATGAGGACATTGTTGTGTCAAGCATGACCCTAAGGATGTGGAGACAGTTCGTATCCTTTGCCTTGCCAACTCTGTTGGACCCCAGACTATATGTGCCCACTTTCTTCAACTGTTCCTCACCCCACAGGGTGAGGGGTCTTTTAGGGTCTCCTTGCTGCAAGCCTGGCACGTCAAAGCCAAGAGACCCCAGCCTGAGGAAGTGAGTAGTTGGTCAACTTGAGAGCCTTGAAGTTCTCAAACATGGGCACAAACTCCTGGAGTAAGAAAATGAGCTTTCATTTCCATGGGTAGGAATTTGCAGACACTTCACTTGGGTGGAAGAAATGTCATATTCCTGCATTAAAAACAATTTGACTTTGAGTCCCCTGCATAAAGGGGAAGAATTTCACTTCAGCCACTGTTGGGATTCTCCCAAGCAAGGTCTTACATAGACCTGGCATTCCAGGAAGACCCTCAGGTCTCAGTCCACACTGGGCATTGTTGATGTGCTCAAGGCCTCAGTGACACCTGAAGGCAGGAAGCTCAGTTGTATCCGAGCCAAATTCTGGTGGGGGAGTTCAAGACCTTCTGCTTAGAATGGGAGTCCTTTTGTGTACAGTCCAGCACTTTCTTCTGTCCCCTCTTCCTTATTTAAATAAATAAATAAATGGCCCATTCATTTATTTTTGAGACAGGGTCTCATTCTGTCACCCAGGCTGGAATGCAGTGACATGATCATAGCTCACTGCAGCCTCAAACTCCTGGGCTCAAGCAATCCTTCTGCCTCAGGCTCCTGAGCAGCTGGGACTACAGGCATGCACCACCATGCACAACTACTCTTGAAAGTTTTTGGAAAAACAGGATCTCACTATATTGACCAGGGTGATCTCGAACTCCTGGCCTCAAGCGATCCTCCTGCCTCGGCCTCTCAAAATGTTGGGATTACAGGCACAAGCTACTGCACACAGCCTAATACCCTCTTTAAAATAAAAGCTCCCACCCTTTTATTTTTCCTGGAATGATTAGGAAGAAGTGGAGGTGTTCGAAGCAGTCTGCTTTTTCCTTATATCTCGCCTCATTTCATGGGTGTGAAGGGGATTTGCCATGTCACTAAGTGTTACTTAGCCCAAGTCTGGATGTCTCTCCCTCCTGTTGTCTATACTGCCAGCATCAGAGTCACCTAAGACTCTGTGTGGCTGCTCCTCGAAACACCAAATAGTCGGCCATTCATTCATTTATCCATTCATTTAGAAATACACATGCAAGGTGAGCAACACAAACTCAGCCATGGCTCTTGTGGTGCTTTCATCTAGTCAGGGAGACCTTAATGAAAACTACTTACCCCAATAAACATCTAATTAGGAATTATGGTTAGTGCTAGTAAAGAAAAGAAAAGAAAAGGGATGTCAGTCAGGATAGGTCAGGTTATACTCTGTGTACTAATCATGGTTTTTTAATTGTCTATATTTTCTGATACTTTGACATCTTGGGGCTTTGCTGACCTAAAATAGCAAACAGCTCTCCTGGAAGTATGCCTTTCATACTTCAGCCTCCTGAATAGCTGGGACCACTTAAGCCCCCTGAGTAGCTGGGACCACAAGTTTAGCTGAGTAACCACCACACTCAGACAAATTTTTGAAAACATTTTTATAGAGATGGGATTTCACCATGTTGCTCAGGCTGGTCTTGAACTCCTGAGCTCAAGTGATCCTCCCACCTTGGCCTCCCAAAGTGCTGGGATTACAGGTGTGAGCCACTATGCCTGGCCTCTACCTCTTTTATTGAGATCTCATTGTTTATCTACTATCCCCCTGCCCTAATTACCCAGGGCCAGACATCAGACAGCTAAGGGTGGTCCACATACCCTGGTGCCCTCTGAAATTATTCAAACTAGGCAATCCTAAACCTGCTCAGCTGCTTACCTGATCTTGCTCATTCCTTCTTGGGAAAACCACAATAAAGGCTCTTGCCCACATTTTCCCAGGCTCCTGCTGCCTTGTCACTGAAGCTGGAGCTTCTGACATGCTTGTGGCCCTGCATGGCATAGTATGCCCCTTCCTCTAGGAAACTGTGTTATCTTTTCAGCGGCAGTGTCTTCTGATCTGTTGGCCTCACCATACCTGAGTGGTAGTAACAAAACCTACAATTGAAAACATGGTGGTAGCAAACAACCCTCAAATTGAAATGGCTTAACTCACCAAAAGTTTATTTCTTGCTCATGCTGCAGATTCAAAAGAGGTTTGCAGGGGCTCTCTGCTTAGGGGAGTTGCTCAGAGACCGTGGCTGCGGAGGCCAAGGATCACTGACCTTGGATAAGGGGAAGGGAATTCAGCAAAAGGTACACAGGCTGTTCAAGCCTCCCTCCTGGCAACAGCGACTTTCACTGCTACCCAAATCTCCCTGGCCAAGCTGGTGTCATGGCCAGGCCTGACCTCCACAGGGATGGGAGGTGCTGTTCCACTCTGTGTCTAGAAGGAAAGCTGGAAATGCAAGGTGAATCATACCAGTGACTTCACTGGGACCTCTGAGCATGCAGAATAGGCTGGTCTGGGATGTCAGGAATGCAGCTTTCTAGAAGTAACGTTGAGACACTCGTGATAAGATTTGAATGATGAGAAAGAGTTAATTAGACAAATCCCAAGGGTTAGAAAGTGTTCTAAATGGGAGACAGTGTGTGCAAAGATCCTGAAGATGGGGCATGGCAAATTGAAGGAACTGAAACCAGAGGTGTACGAAGGAAGGGAATGGGAGAAAAGCGGGGGAAGAGTATTTAATCACTGACATTATTTAGAACATGGATGCATGGTGATAAGAAGTGAACTTTTAAAGTCCATTTTATTATTGATTTCAAATTCCCTACAGGAAATTAATGCCCTTATTGCCTGCACTTTGGGCTGACCACTTCCTTTGCCCTTGGGATGGCCTTGACCAAAGAAGACTGGGGGGCTGGAGCCAGGCAGGAGACAGAGCAGAGAATCTGTCAGGGCCAAGCCATGCAGGATTTGTGAACCTCGTTAGGGATTCTGGCTTTAATCCTAAGAACAGTGGGAGGCTGTGGAAAGATTCTGAGCTGAGAAAGAAATGAGGAGTATATGGTGTCCTGGCCGTCCCATTTTCAAGACTCTGGGTTACTTTTGGCAGGAAGGCAAAAACAAAGAAAAGACACTGGAGAAAATGAGAAGACAATAAGGCTGATGTAAAGCAGAAGATGAGTATTGTTTTACACGTTTGGCTATGCCACCTGTTTGCAAAATGCTGTTCTCTGTGCATTTTAGAGTCTGCAAGAAGGATAACTCATAGCAACAGGGGACTCTCACCTGCCTTGCCATCATTTTACTGCATTTCTCTGCTAAGTCTGGATTTCACTATTGAAGGATACCTCACTCCTTTCAATATGGTATTTAATCTTGTCAGATAAAAGATGGGAAAGTCTGAAAGTTTTATTTGCTCATTCTGTCATGCAACACCATAGCTCCTCCTAACTGCGGGGTCTTCAGCGTGTCTAAAATCGACCTCAGAGATAAGTGGGTGGGGGAGCGATGATTCAGGTATCCAGCTGGGGAGATTCAATTTCCCATCCCCTCCCCCAGCCTTAGCTAGCGCCTTTGAGGAATCCTCCCTGCTGGAATTTATCTACCAACCCTGGGAAAGAGCAGAGCAGTGGTAAATATCTGATTAGAGAAAATGCCTAGCAAGCTGCAATTCCATATATTGTAAGTGATAAAACTGTAATTGTTTGTTGACAGTGTACATTAGCTATTCACAGCTTGCGTCAATATAGTACCGAGAAACTAGGGTCTAGGAATCTTTAATGGCAGTGCAAAAATATCCTGGAACTAAGTTGGGGAATAAAATCAACAATTTCTGCTTAGTGAGAGGAATGCCATTCTCAGAGAGGACTTCATAGGAGAAGGCCTGGTGAGGTTTGAGCTTCCTCCATGAGGCTCTATGTAGTTGAAGGAAAGGATGGTCCCTAGGCTGAGTGTCTGGGAAGGGCACCCAAGGGCATAATTCTGGTACACATGGGTGAGAGACAAGTTGCAGCTGCTGTGAATTGGGCCCACCTGGAGATGGAGACAACCAGAGCTTGCTAGGATGGGGTCTGGGGAACCAGATATAGGTCTGGCCTTGCTGGGGACAATTTACTATTTTAATCCATAGGGTACAATGGGATGATGTCAGTCTGTCACTGAAGATACGAATATTTCAGGGGAGGGAAAGGCAACTGGTGCATGGGCAAGTCAACAGGAAGCCAAGGAATAGGCTAACGGGGGCCCTATGGCCTGAGTTCTGGTACTGGTAGTCAGCAAGGCTGCAGTCAATGCCGCCGGTGGGGGCGGGGAGGGTGCAATACAGGCTGGAGTGGATAGGAGGCGGCTGGAGTGAGGGGCCTGGAAAAGACAAAGCTCAAAGCCCAATCCAGGGAGACTGAGTGTAAGTCTGATCTAATGGAGGACTGGAGTACTGTCCAATAGCAATATAATATGAGCCATAGATAAAATTTTTTAAAACTTATTAAATTAAATTTAATTTTTTAGTGGTAGAGGGTGTTTTATTGGGGAAATTCACAGACAGAAGCATGGTCTTGGGTAGCCACAAGGCAGGTAGATCTCTGCAATGTTACTCCCCAGACCCAGGGTGTATGTACCATAGGGAAAGGGTGTATGTGTCCAGCCAGACAATGAAAAGCAGCCTCTAGAACAGGGAAGGGTACTGTATGTGTCATAGCCTGTAACTTGTATGATAAACATCAAGACTGACATATTCTTATGCTAGGAACAGTAAATAAAATAGGAATCAGGAGGCATTCTCAAGACTGGAGCTAATCAGAAGTCAATATGGTAGATTTGTATTCATGAAACTTTTTATTTTGAAATAATAATAGATTCACAGGAGAGGTTCCATGTACCCTTCTCCCAGTTTCCTCCAATAGTTACATCTTATGTAACTATAGCACACTCTCAAAACCAGGAAACTGCCACTGGTGCAATGTGTGTGTATACTTCTGTGTCATTTTATCACATGCAGATTCCCATAACCATCACTGCAATCAAGACACAGAATGATTCCATCACCCAAAGATCTCCTCATACTACCTCTTTGTGGTCATATCCATTTCCCTTCCTCTTACGATTCCTAATCTCTAGCAAGCACTAATCTGTTTTCCATCTCTTTAATTTTATCATCTCTAGAATGTTATATAAATTGAATCACATGGCATGTGATCTTTTGAGATTAGCTTTTTTTCCCTACTTGGCTTAATGACCTTGAGGTCCACCCAAATTGCTGCATGTATTCATAGTCCATTCCTTTTTATTGCTGAGTAGTATTCTGTGGTATGGATGTACTCCAGTTTGTTTAGTCATTCACCTATTATTGTAGGACATTTTGGTTGTTTCCAGTTTGGGCTATTAGGAATAAAGCTGCTATGAACAATTATGCATAGGTTTTTGGGCCTAATGGATATAAGTTTCCACTTCTCTGGAGTAAATTGCTGAGTTGTATAGTTATGTGGTTTTTTTTTTCTTAAAGAAACTGCCAAACTATTTACCAGAGTGGCTGCATGTTTTTGCATTTCTACCAGCATTGTATGAGGAATCCAGTTTTCCTGTATCATCACCAGCATTGGGTATCGTGACTATAGTGTTTTATTTTAGCTGTTCCAATGGGTGTGTAGTAATATTTCTTCATGGTCTTAATTTGTATTTCCTTAAAGGCTAGTGATGTTGAACATCTTTTCATGTGCTTATTTGCCATGCATATGTCTTATTTGGTGAAATGTCTCTTCCATGTCTTTTGCGGATTTTCTAACTGAGTTGTTGAATCCTTGCCTTTTTCTCAATCTTAAGGGAAAAGCATTCAGTCTTTCACCATGAAGTGTGATGTCAGCTACTGTTTTTTTTTTTTTTGTAGATGTTCTTTAACAAGTTCAGAAACTTACCCTCTATTTGTAGGTTTCTGAATTTTTTTTTTCGTTTAACTACAAATGGGTGTTGAAATGTGTCAAATACTTTTTCTGCATTAGTTGATGTGGTCATGTGATTTTTCTACCTTTAACCTGTTAATATGGTAGATTACACCGATTGATTTTTCAAATGTTGAACCAGCCTTGCATCTTTAGACACAACCCCACTTGGTTATGGTATAAAAATATTTTTATATATTGCTGAATTCTCCTTGCCAATATTTTGTTAAGGTTTTTGTGTTTGTATTCATGTGAAATATTGATCTTCATTTTTCTTTATTTGTATTGTCTTTGGCTTGGTACCAGGGTAATACTGGCCTCATAATATGAGTTTGGAAATGTTTGTTCTTCTTTTCTGGAAGAGATTAGAGTAGAATTGGTGTTAATTCTTCTTTATATGTTTGGTAGAATTCTCTAGTGAAATCATCTAGGCCTAGATATTTCTTTTTTGGGAGTTTTAAAATTACTAATTCAATTTCCTTAATAGTTATAGGGCTATTCAAGTGATCTGTTTCATACTGGGAAACTTACGGTAGTTTGTGCTTTTCAAGTTTGTGCCCATTTCATTTAATGTGTCAAATGCGTGTGTGTAATTTGTAGTATTTCCTTATTATCGTGTTGTTAAGTGCAGGATCTGTTTTCCTTAGCTCTTGCCAACTCTAGATAGGTGAAAAATGAGTCTTGGGGTTTCAGTTTTCACATTTTTATATTAATTAGGTGGATCATTAATTTGTATTGTATCTTTTGCTCTTTTCCTCCTGTTTATCGTTTTCTTACTGATTTGTAAGAACTTTTTCTAGGTTATAAATACGAATCCTCCTCCCGTCACATATTCGTAACCTTTCAGTTTGCACTTTTCTCATTATCTTTTACAGTTTTTTGTCACACATACATGCTTTTAATTTTCATGTAGTTATTAATCAATATTTTCCTTTAAGACCTCTGGGGTTTTATGTTGTATCCATTAGCACTCAATTTCAAGAGATAGAAAACCAAGTCAAGCTAGTTTAAGAAAAAAAGAAAGTAAAGAAAGAATGTTAGCTTATGTAACTGGGCATTGAAGAGATAAATCTCGCTGCATGGATTAAGGATCTGAAAAATACATCATCAGGGTTCTGTTTCTCTTCTCTTGCCACTGCTCAGCTTTTATTTATATCTATCTGGCGATATCATTTTCTCTAAAGCAGATAGTCTCTGTGTGCTGATAAAAAGGCTGCTGGGAGTCTCAAGCTTATATTGTAGTAGTTTAAGGTCCAAAAATAAAAGGCTTTCAGAGTCTGTATATTATATCCCATAGAAGGACTCAGAATGCCTCTGCTTGGGTGGTATGGTCTCTTCCCTCTTCCCCCATACCCTGAATCAGTCCATAAAAATGAGGGCTAGTATGTCGTGATTGATCATTTACCTAGCTCTGTGGCTAGTGGGTAGGTGGAGTACCATCAGAACTCCATGCCATGGACAGCTCCCATGGAAGACTGACAGGGCAAATAGGTGCAAAGAGACTCCTCTGCATGTCTTGCTTAGGAGGCCTTTCCCCAGCATAAGATGATTAAACAAAGTTTGTTTCCTTATAATATGTATGATTTCATTATTTTATGTATACATTTTTGATGAGAGAGAGTATATGAATATGGGGTGAGGTAGGGATCTTTTGCTGGGTGTGTTTATATTTGAAGAGAAGATGCTGTTGAAACTTATTTGGTTGCCTGCTGCATAATTTGATCATTTTTTCTTTGCTTTTTCTTGAGTCTATTCTGAGTTAACATGAATCCCACAAGGTTAGGATGGTGGGAAGGGCAAGGGTTTCATCTAGCATAAGGGTCTTCACAGTGTCTGTTAACAAATATCTGATTTTACTCATCTGAGCCCAATACTCATGCCCTTCAGTGGATATCCTGGGCATCAAGATATTGTATAGCAGTGGGAGGTATACAGCGGCACCCAGGAGAACCACGGATATTTCAAATTACCTAAAAATGGGGACAAAGTTAAACCTTGAAATTCCTCCTGGATTCCTACCTGGGTGTGGTAAGGCAGGCTGAGGCTTAGAGGGGGTTAAGGACAAAGGTGTGTAGGAGACTGGCCACCTCACTATGACCTGTGTGCACAATCAGGTCCCTGTGAGGGTCACCAAGCATGGATGCCCAGCAGTGGACAAGGTCTTTCCTAAATGTATTCCCAAGTGTTCAGTGGTATCTTTTTCCCTTAGAGGAATCTTTAAAAATGATTATCTTGTGTAAAAGCATATTATTTCAGGTTCAACAATTCCTTTAGCTTCACACCTGTTTCCTTTTATTCAGTTAAATTCCAGAAAGAAAATTTAAACATTTTAATTTTAATAGCACGTGCAGTTTGATCCCATTTGTATGAAATTATTTCATTGAATATGATTCCGTCTATTGATCCCACCATCTCTTTGTATGTCAACTGTCAGGAATAATTATTTCTAGATTGTGTTGGTTTTTTATTTTTTGCTTTCTTTAAAAACTAATAGGCACTTATTTCTATAAAAGCAGTAGACATTCCTTTGAAAGAATAAAGTCTATGATAAGAAGCATCCTCATTCTTCTACTTAGAGTTGGCTCTATTTCCCTTACTATGTGAATAAATATTGTCTACTGGCAATTGTTAGTTGTAAACTCATGGGGAATTATACCCAGAGCCTCACAGGACCTCAGCCAGAAAGAGAGGAGACGGGAAAAGAAATCAGAAAAGGAGAAAAGAGGAAACACAAAGGAAGCAGGCAAGCCTCCAGGTTGGGGATTAGACCATGGCTTTGGGGGAGTCACTTCCTCATGTTTCTGGGGCAGAAGCCTGCTGGTTTTCATCACCTCTGCTGAGAATCACTTTGTCTTTGAACACCCTCTGTGTGCCTAGATCAGCACTGTGTATCCAGCAGGCACTCAATAAATGCTTCATGGATGTGTAGTTTCCCAAGGGGGTCATTCTCCCTAATCCACTTCTTTGTCTTTCAGGCTCACAGGCTTTCAGCTGCCAGCCACCATTGTTAGTGCAGCCACCACCCTCTCTCTGCGCCTCATCAGCGACTATGCAGTCAGTGCCCAAGGCTTCCACGCCACCTATGAAGGTAAGTGCCTCCCTCGTCGGCCACAGGAGCCGGAGATGTGATGTCCTAATAGCCACAAGCAGGACTGCATTGCTCACAGATGCACGGAAGTGTTCTTCAGACCCAGAGCTTGCGCCTGTCCTAACAAGGCTGGTTACTAACCAGTAACTCAGTTACTTAAATTGTCCCTCTTGGTTCCCAGGAAACTGAGAATTGAAATCAAAGCTCATGTGCGGTAGTTTATCCTGAGGGCCTGGTAACATCTACTTCTCTGTCCCCTTTAACTGGGTTTTGTTGTGTTTTTATTTTTTTAATTCTGTTTTATATTGGGCTTCATTGTATAAGGTACCTCAGGTTGTTTTTGAAAATAAAAGACATATAAACCCTAAGTAAAAGAAATAAAATAAGCAGCTGAAAACACCAAACAATGACTGCCAAGAGTCAGTTTTATATCATTCAGAGAAGAACAATCGATTTTTCCTTAATAGCATGGATTAGGGGCTTTTGGTTTGCGCTATGCAAATAATTTGTACTTCTCTCAGTCTGTTTAAATATGGTGTTAGAATTCAAATTAACACTAATATCTTCAGATTATACACTATTATTATTATTAACTTTATTATGTTCAGAAGGTGGTACTTCTAGATCTCTGTCATTTCCCTGGGAAATTTACATCTCATTAATAGGTAATTATGCCACTCTTGGCTAAGACCTGCACTGTTATTTTGTGTTAAGATCATTAATAGGCATATTTTAAGACTGTTAATGATAATTAATAACAGTAATGACATAATACCCTAGTAAAGCATGCCAGATATCCAAAAGCTTTTTTTTTTTTCTTTTGCCTTTGCCTTTGTTTAAGAACTTAAAGAGTAAGCGATGCTTTCTTGAATGAAGCTATAGCAATACAGAAACAGATACTCCCTGTCTTGGCCAGGGGTGTAATGCATAAAGAGGACAAGTTCTGCCTCCTTAGCAAAAAACCACCCCTGGTGGCAGGGGGTATAGGGGAGATGGTTTGATGCTTTAACCTGAGCAACTGGGGGCTCCTGGGAAGGCTTCAGTTATTTTTAACTAAAGTTTGCTGAGAAGGCTCCTGAGAAAGTTCCACCTGTCTTTTGCTGAGGGCTTCTGACATAACTCTATTTTACCTTAACTGAGGGCTCCTGACAAAGACTGACCTGTCCTTAAAGTGAGGATTCCTGAAATAGCCTAATTTCTTTTTAAAAAATGATCAGATCTCGGCCGGGTGTGGTGGCTAACACTTGTAATCCCAGCACTTTGGGAGGATGAGGCGAGTGAATCACTTGAGGCCAGGAGTTTGAGACCATCCTGGGCAACATGAGAAAATCCCATCTCTACTGAAAATACAAAAATTAGCCAGGCATGGTGTTACACACCTGTAATCCCAGCTACTTGGGAGGCTGAGGCACAAAAACTGCTTGAACCTGAGAGATGGCACTGCACTCCAGCCTGGGTGACAGAATGAGACTCTGTCTCAAAAAAAAAAAAAAAAAGTTCCTACTAATATCAAGCCTGTGATTTTTGTCATCCTATTTATTCCTTCAACCTGGCCCTGAATCCAAAGTAATTCTCTCCAAGTTTGAGCAACAAGCTCCTCACTAGGAGAAGCCTCTTCAGAAGCTTCCTAAAGTCTGTCTGGCCATTAGCTCCTTCCACAATAGGTTGGCCTTGGGGACATTGACTGCACTTGGGACCCGGGGCCAGGAAAAGGGAGACTGGGTCAGGGACACTAAAAGAGGTGCCAGCAAAGATGCTGGGAGTGACTGACACATGGGGGAACTGGCCGGGCCCTAGGCTCTCATGGTGCCCTCATTTCTCAGTCCTGGTCGATCTTTGAGGCCCTGGCTTCCCTGAGGCTTGAGGAAAAAGGTGTCCCTGCCCACACTGCCCTGTTAGGGGCACAAGCACTTCTCATTAAGCAGAGCAGATCTGAGGGCACATTCAGAGTCCCGTGAAAACAGACACTGTCACCTGGAAATCATGAGCAGGTTCTGTAGTTGGGCAACAGGAGGTCTGTAAACTCCATGACATTAGAGACAAAAATTCTGAGGGTGGGTGTATCTTTTTCTAGGGAGAATATACAGCAGGCGTTAGAAAACTCAGATCCCCCTGGCCAAATCTAGCCAGAAGCTTGTTTTTGTAAATAAAGTTTTATTGGAACACAGCCATGCCCATTCGTTGACATGTGTTTGGTGGCTGTCTTCATGCACTACAACTGCAGAGTTGAGCTATTGTGACAGAGACCCTATGCAAAGCCAATGAGATACTTACTTTTTGACCCTTTACAGAAAAAATTTACTTACCCCTGGTCTGCAGCTGTATTGTCCAATACAGTAGCCATCAGCCACATATGGCTATTTACATTTAAATTAACTAAAATTGAATAGAATTTAAAATTCAGTTTCTTAGTCACACTAGCCTTGTGTCAAATGTTCAGCAACCACATGTGGCTTGTCTGCCATGTAGAACAGCCCAGATACAGAATATTTCCATCATTGCAGAAAATTTTACTGGACAGAGCTGAGCTGGAGGTTTCATCGGATTCACAAAGAGGCCGGTGATTCAAAAGAGATTGCAAAACATTAGGGATAAATTAGAGGCCAGTGGATCCCTCGTCTCACCTGCCTGGCACAGGTGAGGCAGTCCAGGCATGAGAATGCTCAACATTCCACAGCAAGACTCACAGGGCAGAAGGAACAGCCTATTTCACCTCAGCCACATAATGATGTCAGGTCTCTAAGTCATTGGCACTAAGGAAATAAAGCCTTGTAGGCAAGGCCCCTGCAAAGGCTAGACCAATGCTAACAGATTGCTGTAGCCGAGCGAGTCTCTATGCAGTCACCTGTTGCAGGATTTCTGCAAACTTCGCAGGATGTGTGGCTGGCTGTTTTGTACTGCGTGGTAAAGTGGGTCACAGGTGTCCGTGCTAACAAAGGAGTCAGACACCCATAAGCCAAGGCTGTGGCTATCACTGAAGCTCATTAACTTGATTTGGGACTGGGCTAGGTGGCAATTCATGCATCTGGACAAATGTGAGTTGCACTTACTTTTGGAACACCCACAGTGGATGGACAAGGATGGAAGGTGGGAGGCATGAGTAGGGGCAGCCACTGCTGTGAGCATACCCACCTGATATATGCCCTGGGATCTCTATCGTTGAGCTTATTCAACAGGCAACTGAATTGTGTTGAACCTGTACCTGACTCACTGGGTGACCTTGGGCAGATTTTTAAGCTCTCTGAGCCTCATTGTGGGGTGGAGGAGGGGAGATTCACTAGTCAAAAGGAATTTATGAAGATTTGGCTCTCAGGGAAGGAGCTCAGCCCCCTTCCTCCATTGCAGAGTCCCCTTGGACATTTGTGCTGGGTGGCAAGCAGGGAGAATGACAGACAGGCTTCAAAGGAGAGGCCCCCACTTCCAGCCTAGGCTGCCCCCAGTCAGGATGGTTTCCTTATATTCGCTATTCATGATGTTGTTGTGTCTGTTTCAGAATGGCATCAGGGCCCTGCTCTTCGTAGCTCCTCTTGGCTAACATCCCCAAATGTTTGCTATCAAAGTGAGTTTGATCCTCCTCCACCCTCATCCAGGATGTGAAAAGTATAGATAAGGAACTGAACTGCTGCTAGGGATTTTGGAGAAAGGTGAAGTCAGGTGATGAGTGTCAGCCCACGGCTGCTGCCGCTGCAAGGAAAAGATCAAAAAGGCCGGTAGTCAAACCCTGAGATGACAGAAGGTGCTTGGTTTGTAATCCCTGGGGGCAAGAGGGTGGGCTGCAGCAGCTGGACGGGAGGGAAGGGGATCAACCTGTATTAAGCACTGACTGTATGCCAGGCACTTTACATACATTATCTCATTTAATCCCCCACCACAACCCTGTGGACAGACATTGCTATCCATCTTACAGAAGTACATGCTGAGCCTCAGGGAAGTTTTGTGTGCAGCTTAGGGCTTGATGGCCAGGAATTTTAACGTGGCTTTTCTGCAAAACTCTTTGAGTAAGGCAGAGGCTAGTGACTCCATTTCACAGGCAGGTAAACTGGAGATAAGCCAGAGGCAGGGGAGGATGTGGGAACTTCCAGGCTGGCGTGGGTCGTCCATGGAGGAAACAAGACATGTGTTCCTGAGCTTCTCAGCTAGGGTCACCAGATAAAATACAGGGCACTCAGTTAATTTGAATTTTAAATTATTCAAATTTTTGAAATGGGAATAATGTTTAGTGTAAGTATACCCCAAATATACTTATTTTATTTTATTTATTTATTTTTTTTTTTGAGATAGGGCCTCACTTTTTCCTCCAGGCTTCAGTCCAGTGGCACGATCTCAGCTCACTGCAGCCTCGACCTCCTGGGTTCAGCCTCCTGCCTCAGCCCCTGAAGTAGCTGGGACTGCACACACACGCCACCACAGCCGGCTAATTTCTTTGTATTTTTGGTAAAGATAGGGTTTCACAACGTTTCCCAGGCTGGTCTCGAATTCCTGGAGCGGTCTGCCTGCCTCGACCTCCCAAAGTGCTAGGATTACAAGCATGAGCCACCATACTGGGCCTCAAAGTTAAATATAACTGAGCATCCTGCATTTTCAGTTGCTAGATCTGACAATCCCATTTTCAGCACGGGTTCTGAAAATAGGCCCCAGGAGCCCTCGCCCCACTTACCTCCTCCTTCTCCTCCTGACTCCCACGTCTGCCCATGTCCTGCTCTGCCCAGGTAGGGCTGTCTGCCCAGGTCTAGCCTCAGTTCTGCCATTCCAATGAATATACATTTAGACATCTGTCTGCTCACACACATATGCACACAGGTGTGGATCCGTGTGCACTTGGGATTATGCTATCTGTGCAATTCTGTAATCTGGTTAATGAAGCCAACGTTTTTCTGTGTTAATAAAAGTAGCCCTGATTTGTCTTTCTAATGAACATCACTGAGGAAGCCATTGTGGTTTGCATATACCATAGTTATCTAACCAGTCATCTTCTGTGGACATTTAGGTGAAGAACATCCTTGTACATACAATTTAAGCCCTCATCTAATTATCTTCTTAGAATAAATTCTTGGAAGTGCAATTGCTGGGTCAAAGAGTATGTAGATTTTCCATTTTATACATAATTCCATCGTGTCTTCAGAAAGGTTATACGAACGCACACTTCTACCAACAGTACACAAGCAGGCCTGAGCCCATTCCTCCCACCTTGCCAGTGTTATATGTTGTTGAGTTTTAAGTCAGTTTCATGGATTAAAATGGGTGGAAAATGACATCCCATTTGTTGTGATAATTGGCATCTCTTTGATTATAGGTAAGGTGAAGCACCTGTCATCACTTACTGGCCATGTACTGATAATTGTATAAATCCTCTCTCTTGGTCTCTGCCTACTCTTCCATGGGGGTGTTAGAATTTTTCTTATCTTCTTTGTAAGTGCTTTTTGCATATTAAGGATATTAATGTAATGGGTTTCCTTTAGAGGTACAGCAGTTTTCATTTTTATGCCACTCATTTTACATTTTAATTTTTAAATTTTTCCTTTATGCTATCTATTTTTGGTGCCATGCTTGGAGAGGGTTTTTCTGTGTGAAGATTAGATAAATGTTCATTTAAAGGCTTACCTTATTCTTTTAGTTTTATTTTACTGTTTATTTTTAAATCCTCCTGGAACCCAGATGTGTTGATCTTGGTTTCTGTGACTCCCTTTCTGTCTTTGGCTCTCTGATGCTCGCCATGTGTCACTCCGAGTTCAGGGAAGCCTGCATCTTCCCCACTCAGTGTGTCTCTATCTGATGTTTCCAGTCTTCCTGCCATTTGGTCATTTTTTTCTCACCCTAGCCCCAGACTTCCCACCTTCCCCACACACAACTCCCAACCCTTGCATGAGATTGTTTCCGATTATTCCAGACTGATCGCCAGGTAAGCGAGCGTGATGGGCAGATCAGAAATGCCAATGAGGGAAGAGTCTCTGCAGGTTTTTAGTGCTTAATCCTGGTTGCACCTCTGCATTTTAGCAGCATGGATCTCGTGCACTCTGACACTTTTGTGAAGGAGAGCCCATCTCTGAGTGTTGGGTCTCAGTCTATTAGATCTACTTAATACTCTAGCTCTCAAAACAGGTATTTCTTTGTTTAGCTAAGTCTAACTGTGATCTGGACATCTCACTACCAAACTATAAGCTTCCTTAAAAATCAGACCTGTTCTATTCCACTAATTATCTCTATGAAGAATCTTAGAAGGATGATGTACCCTTATTTCCCCTTATTTTTTGTGGACTCCTTGGTAACCATAAGGGGAAAGGTGGCATAGTACAAGAATTAAGATCTCAGGTTCTGAATTCAGACACCTGGAATCAAATCCTATCTTGCCACTCACTTGCTGGTTGACCTTGGACAAGTTATGTCATTTCATTGAGCTCCAGCCTCTGTGCCTATAAAATCAGGATAAGAATAATACTTCTTAGAGCTGTTGTGAGGATTAAGGAAGAGAATGCACAAGTCACAAGATGTGCTCAGTATGGGACCTGGCAAATTGTCAGCGCTTGATAAATGTCAGCTAATTAATTAAGTCACTCTCATCCTAACCTTACTTGACTGGGATTATTTCAGGGGATGGAAGGAATATGTCAACTTCATAGCTCACAATCCCAGCCCCACCCCAGTACCCTGGCTCCAGAGTTTGCATAAAATCCTTAATCCAGCTGTTCGTGGTGTGTCTAGCTTTACAGCCAGACCGTGGCTTTTGGAGGGAAGAAGCAGAGTGTTCTTCATATTCATGAGCCTCTGGCACTGCTTGAGCCTGTGTCCATTGGATAGGGATGAAGTCTCAGGCTTTGTCACTTGGTGGATGGGAGCTAATGAGGCCAAACCAGGAACTTAGTCTGTTCATGGCCTCTTCTCTTTGCATCAGAGATGTTGGCTTTAGAGCTAAGAGTCCTAGTAAGAAGTCAAATAGGCCCTAGGCTTTTGAGGTCATGGATTTGAAAACTGTGACACACACGTACATGCATGTACACGTACTCACACAAATACAACTCTTCCATAAGATTCACAGGGAGTTTACAGATGCCCTGTGGCCACCCCGATCCCCTAGTTCACCTAAAAAAACAGCCCAGAGAGGTTGACCTCACACATTAAGTTGATGGTAGAGATTTCTTCGTTCATTGAGCTAATATTTACTGGGCACATATTGTGTGCAGTCCTTGACTTTCATCCAAGCTTCATTTTCATTGTCACTATTTGTGCTCTCTCCCTAGTCTATCTCCCCTCCCAAAGGGGAGCAGGGAGAAAGAAGACGTGCTCTACTTAGTGTCACTTCTGGAAAAAACAAAACAAAACCCTGGTATGCTTTTGCTACCAATGGAAGATCAGTAATATCATCTCTGTATAAGGACCACAGCGTGTTGCAACAGGGTAGACAGACTCATCTGTGAGGGATGGACAGATGGAGCCAGAGCTGCCCGTTTTGCTGTTCCAGGAGACGCAGGTTAGGAGCAAGCCTCAGAACACAGTGTGCTTCTGTGATGTTTGGAGGTGGGAGTAGGGTTGGAGGTGATCATGCCACTGTGCACGCAGATAAATTGGGGTCCAGAGATGGAATTGGAAGCAAGTACATGGGAGAAATGGGCCTTTCCTGGTTTTGTTTTTTCCTGTAATTAGACCTGCGGATTCTCTCTCTCGGCCTCAGCCTCTCAGACAATTTCCTCATTCCAAAAGAGTTCCCCAATTCTGGGACATTATGCAGACATCTCAAAATTGGGCTAATGGAAGCCATTTGATCACATATATATAGATAGACATACACTGAATATGCAATTTGCAGCATTTAAGCCACTCCAGGCCAGAATAGCAGAACAGCAGGCCAATGCCCTCCTCCAGGGAGGGAGGTGATAGATGTCCATTTCCTCCGCTCAGGAGGGATGGTGTGTGCTTCCTGAGTGAACCTGTTCCATTTCCTATGGCTCTGCCTTGGGAGTTGGAGAACATTCATTTTAATCAGTACTGTGGAGTAGCAAATTAATACATAGAGATGTGACATTTGAGACAAATTGGGCAGCACTTCTCAATAAGTGGAGAATCAGGATGATTTTCATATCACGTCCTCAATAATCCCACAAATAGTTCATCATGCATAGTAATATTTTACCCCTTTGGGGAAAAGTATTAACATAGCTTTAAGATGATATTATGCCAAACTGTAGTGCTGTGACCCTCTTCCTGTCAGGGTGTCGGGAGAAACAGTGATGAGGAGGAAGGAGCATTCTCACGCAGCTGCCTGCTTGCAGATACAGTGTACCTCTGCTTCACCTCTCTGTCCCCATTCATTCATTCTTCATTCATTCAACAAATATTTACTGAACACCTGCTATATATCAGTCCCAAAGTAGGCTTTGAGGATACAAGAAAGAATAAGAAGTGGCCCCTACATTCAAGGAGCTCTGAAACCTAAAAATGTTGGGAGAGAAGTAAGGGCATAAGCCCAGGAGACAGGAGATGTGGATCCAAACCCTAGCTTTCCCTCAGGCTGGCTGTGAGACCTTGGGCAAGTCTCCCAACCTCCCTGAAATGATTTTTTTGCAAAACAGAAACTATAATGCCCGCTTTAGTAGGTTGTAATGAGGATTAAAGGAGTCAGTGCGTGACAAGTGCCTGGCACAGAGATGCTATTCAAAAACAACCAATTCGTCTACCACGTGGAGAAAATTGCCCTTATGCCCAGTTAGGTTTCTGGAGATCAAGTTTGCGCTCTGCCATATCCCCAGTGTAGGCCCGTAGATAAGGAACTACACCTCTCAGACTCCTCCTATGAAAAATGGGGTAATTTTCTCTCCATTTCAAGAGGATTGTGAGCATGAATGACAAGGTCTAGAAAGAATCTAGGGTGACATTTGGCACATAGTAGGCACTCAGTAAAAGGAAGCTAATATAACAAGGCATGGTGGGTTTTATGGGAGTGAAAAAAAAAACAATTCTTTCCCCTGACAAAACCTTTGGTCAAATCTTGTGGCTCTCCAAGGGCAAGAACTATCACTTACTTTTTTCTTTTCTCTGCCACCATGATACCTTAGTCTAGGGCCTCCCACACAGTAGGAGTCCTGCAATGGTAGCTATTGCTTGCATCTCCTGACCTGGATCCCTACTAGTCTATATAAGGCTTTTGTGCAACACAAAATTGGCTACTCTGAGAAGACACTGTCCTGTGAGCATATGGCTCAGTGGATAGCGTATAGGCTGGGTTCTAATCCTTATCACCCCTCTGCCTGGGCATACTTTCGCAGTATTCAACTTGAACAACTTGAAGGTTCTGGAGCTTTACTTCAGAACCATCCTCTTGGGAGTCTGTGGTCATTCACTATCCAACAAAAGATTCAGAGATTCATTGGATGCTTGGGAGCAAAGATCTCAGAGAGCTTTCACTTGAAACCCTTTAATTGGGTTAAAGGGTTTAGCCCTTTAAATCCTTCGAGTGTGGTGGCTTACACCTGTAATCCTAGCACTTTGGGAGGCCAAGGCCAGAGGATCATTTGAGGACAGGAGTTTGAGACCAGCCTGGGTAACATAGCAAAACTCCATCTCTACAAAATATTAAAAAGAAAATTAGCTAGGCATGGTGGTATGCACCCGTAGCCCTACCTGTTCAGGAGGCTCAGGCAGGAGGATCACTAGAGCCCAGGGGGTTGAGGCTGGAGTGAGCTGTGATTGTGCCACTGCACTCCAGCCTGGGCAACAGAAGAAGATTCTGTCTCAAACAAACAAACCAAACCAACAACAACAACGGAAATCCCCAACCATTTAATTGCTTCTAGGATGGAGTCTAGACTCCTTACCTGGCCATCAAAACCTCCGGCATCAGCTCTACCTCCATCCCCTTCCAGTTCTCAGATGCACCATACTCTGTCTTCCCATTTATCTTTCAAACACACTGAGTCCCCTCTCCTGAACCACCTCACCACTACCACCCAACTCTTCTCTTCTGTTCTCTGCCTAAACTAAATCCAAGAGGCTGCCCCTGTGCACAACAGCCCTATTCTATTACCTCTTGGCTCCCTGCACTTCTCCTTCTATCACGTGCATCACTCGTGTATTTTCTGTTCCTTGTTTACCTTCTCTACTCTTGTGTGTGCTTCTGGACAGGAAGAACGCTCAATAGAGCACTGAAGTCAGAGCTCAGGGTCTAAAGGAAGACTTGACTCCCAACTCGTCCAGGTAGTAGCCAGCATGTGACTTTGAGCAAGTCACTTAACCTCCTCTGACCCCTTATCATAGGAGGACAATAAGAATAATAAACCCTACTCCATGGGATTGTTGTAGGGAAGAAATGGGGTAGCACATCAAGTGTTCCTAATAATGCCTGGCGTAGAATAAACACTCACTAAGTGGATGTGTAAGCTATTAGGATCACTCTTCACAGTTGTGCCTAGCCCAGGGTCAGACACATAGTAGGTGCTCAACAAATACCGATTAAACAAGTGAATGGATAAATGATCGTCTTGCCCCATGTGAAAGGCCCAGGCAAGAAAAGAGATTTAGGCTCAAGGTACCTGATACCATATTTCTTTGACTCTAAGATGCCCCCAGTCGTAAGATCCAGCTTTAGTTGATGTACCATTAAGAAAGAAAAAAATGCTGCCAATTAAAGTGTGACATGCCATTGACTATAAGACACATCCTAATTTCAGAGATATTAAAATATGGAAAAGCTTGCACCCTAGAACCGATGAAATATGGTAACTGCTTAATTGCTCCTAACCACCCCTTAGCCTCAGTTGAGGTGTACTTATCATTCCGACCTGTTCTCTGACCCAGAGCTCTCTGATGGTCAGGACTCCTCCTTTTCAGCATTCAGATGGAGACTCTTAGCCATGTGATCACCTGTTAATTTATTCTCTCGGCTCCAAGTCTCATTACTTCTCAATTTTCTGCATTGAACTCTATTTAACACTTATTAGCACAGGTCTTTAGCTGATAAACGCCCTTTTCACGGGAAGCAGCAGGGTGCCCCAGGCTTGACCCTGCCTCCCATAACCGTGCTCAAGGCAGGGGGGCCCAGAGACCCCCAAACATGGCTAGCTCAGGACCACTGCCAGCCCACTCCCAGCCCCTCCCAGGATGGATCCCTTGGTACCAAAGAACCACTGGGTGGGGACCTGGATGTGATTTCTCCCGTGTGGATAGAAGGGGAGAGGGTTGTCCTTCAACTGCTGCTCTGGTAGGGACCGTAGCTGGACATGCATATCTGTCTCCTTCCTGTGCCCTTCGGTCAGGTGACCCTGTTGGAGCTTCCTCCGCTGACCCCAGCCCTAGAGGTTTAGGGGATGCGTGCCTTTCTGCCACCTCTTCCTTGGGGTGACTTATTTCCCAACCCATGAGCCCAGCATCAGTGGGGAGAGAACACTTCCAAACAGAAGTGTCAAATTGAATATTTCAGTCCCACCTCTTGCCATTAATGAATAACTCAGGAGTGATTAACCACTGTTTTGGATTATTCTTTCTACCTTTTCCTTCATTAATGTGAATAATTGAGAGTTGAACCCACTGATATTTCATTTTAACAGCAGGAGAGAAAAGCACTTACCGCATTAGGTAGGAGATTCTGATTTGGAGATTTGGCGGTGGACAGATGGCATCCTTGTCCTTCCCCTGTGGATGCCATTACATGATAGGAGTTGTTTCACAGTCCTTTATCCTCATACAAGCTGCAGGGTCCATAGCCCAGGACCTCTGAGATGAAGACAACAAAGGAACTGGCACTTGTCGAGCACCTTCGACATGCTCAGCAATGCAGGGGTGGGGGCTTTATAGACAACAACCGACACATAACCACCTCGTGAGCAAGGCCTTAGGATCCCCATTTTACAGATAAGGAATTTGAGGCCTAGAGAGGTGAGTTACCTTGCCTGAGGTGAACCAGGACCTAAGGGTCATGCACAATTTAAAAATCAGTCTGGTTCCAAAGCCCACACTCTCTCCACTATGTTCCTGCTGAAAATAAGCCCTGCACGGTTATCCAGGCCTGCCCCACTCGCCTATCCCTACCCCACAGCAGGAGAGGCCTGGGAGAGTCGGGTGGGCCAGCAGCATGATGCTGGGGCATCTCCTTGAGCCTGTGGTCCCCAGCCCTGGCCTTGCTCAGGGCGTTGTTGCTGCCTGAGACCCGTCTCATGGACAGTGGCTTTGCTTCCCAGCTCTGTCATCCTTCCTTCCAGCTCTCCGCTTCCTGTTATCCCTCAAGACCTTTATCCAGCTATATTTGCACAGTAAACAGACTGGGCTTGGTAATGAATTACTTGACCAGGAGCTAATCTTGGGAAGTGGAGGGGACAGGGCAGGTGAAACACATTTGAGCCTCAGGGCCTCCATACATTCTGTTCCCCTTGCCTGTATCCAGTGGCCCCAAAGCCCTCTCCCTGGTTCCATTCAGCTCTGTGCTCATGTGTCTTCTTATTGAGAAGCCTTTTCTGACCACACTGTATATAACACAGCACCTGTTACCCATCACTCCCTATCACCTCCTGACATATGCTATGACTGTTTATTTATTTGCTTATTGTCCTTCTCTGCAAGAATGTGAGCTTCCTGGGGTCAGGAGCTTTGTGTTGTTTTGCATTACTATTGTTCTGTGCTGATTCCTCAGCTCCTAGGACAGGTCCTGTCACATGTTAGGTACTCAGTAAATATTTGGTGAATGAATGGAATCAAAGACCAGAAGAAAGAGCAAAGGCATTTGAGCAACTGCAAGAAGGGCAGTTGTGGAGTATGAGGGCAGGGGTGTGGCTGGAGCTGAACTGGCTTGAGGGACAGGGAATAGCTCATGTAGGACCTAGGAGGCCACAGGAAGGAGTTCGGGCCTTACTCACAAGAAGGGGACAATCGCTGAAGGGTCTTAGGCAGGGAAGTGGCTCAGTGAGATTTATGCTTTAGAGACATTGGGGAGAGCAGGGGCAGACTGTGGGGAAGGAAACCAGTCACAGGAGGCAAAGCAGGGACCACTGTCAAGCATAGAATGTTTCTGAACCTTCACCAGCACTGAGGATGGTGCCAGGACAAGGGGAGACCAAGCCCAGGGCTCACTCCCTACATTGCCTTTATGGATGGACATTTACACTGCTGGAATAGAAGGAATGCCCTCTACGTGGAGCAGCTTAGCCTTCACAATTGCTTACACAGTTGTTTGTGATATTTCTGTCTGTTCTGCTGACATTCAGATGTGACTGTAACTGATTGAACAAGCTCACCTGAAGAGTCTTGCTGAATAGATGAATGTTCAAGTGCTGGGGTCTCCAGTTGTGAGTGATGTGGGTGGAGCCCTAGAGATCATACTGGGAAATTATGCAGAGGAGTCAGGGCAGGGAGACATAGCAAATGCATTGGGTGATGATGATTGTCAGGATGATAATGAAAGCTAGCATTGCTGGGGCTCTTACCAGGTGCCAGGCACTCTTCTAAGTGCCTTACATTTTAACATTTAATTCTTAAGCAGTCCTTTGAGGTAGGCCCTATTATTATCTCCATTTTACAGATGAGGCACTGAAAGTTAAGTAACTTGCTTGAGGTCACACAGCTAGTAAGAGGTAAAGTGTGGGTTTGAATCCAGACAGTTTGACTTCAGTCTACAAAAAGGAATAAAATAATTTCACATAGTTGCGACTATTGGATCCAAATTAAATATTCCACTATAATAGGGAGCAGTGTCAAGCTTTGTACTTTAAAAAATCTAACAAAAGGAAAAGATTAGTGATCAGACTATATTCAAATGTAAAAGTTCTGCACAATAAAAATCATGTAAAATGGGAAGAGAAACAACTGACTTGAATAATATTCTACCAAATGTGGCAACAAAGGGTTAACCTCTGCATTGTATAATGAACCCATGCAAAGTGGTAAGAAAGGTATCAAGGAGTTCACACCAGAGGAAATAGAGTCAGCAAATAAATACATAGCAGCACTACCTGGTCCTGATAGTTATCAATGTAATGTCAATTAAGACAATGAAATGGCACTTTATCCCTATTAAGTTAGGCTGAAGAACTTCGGTGGGTATGATGCAGTGCTGGAGTGGTGGCAGAGACACAGACACACTCGCACATGGCTGGTGCTGATGTAAATTAGTCCTTTGGAAATCCAGCTTGACAGTATGTATCAAGAGTCATAAAATGCTCATGTCATTTGACCCAGTAATTCCCCTCCTGGAAATATACCCTAAGGAAATAATTCAACAGAAGAAGAAAGTTATATGCATGAAAGTGTTGATTTCAGCATTATTTATAATGATGAAAAATTGGAAACTGTAAAAATGTCCAACAGTAGGGGCATGGCCAGGCAAATTATGGTAGATCTACCTAATAGATTTATGCAGTGATTTAAAAGTATAATAGCATTATTTGGCAATACAGAAAGATGTTTATGATATTATTTTCCATGAAAAAACCAGAATGCAAAATGGATTCTTCATATTTATTACAAACATGTAAAGTAGGTCTTATATGAACAAGGACTGGATGGAAATAAAAAAAGAAACAGTTGACGTGGGCAGTCAGTGAGATGTGGGTGAATTTTTTTTTAAGTTCCTCTTTATGGCTGCTCAAGTGTTGTTTGTGTGATAAATAGCAAATGGGAGAAAAACCAAAATCAGAGTAAACTAACACTCAAACCAACATCAGTGAAGTCCTGGCTTGTGTGAAAGCTATGTGGAGGTGTCAGTTGGCTATGAACATAACATGAATCAAATGTCACGTGGCTCTATTAATGGAAATATAGACTCTGGATCTTGGAGGGTGGATGCATTCAGAAGAAGGAAATTCCTGTAATAAAGCATTGATCAGTAGCAAGGTGTTTTGTTTTGTTTTACGGAGATAAGGCCTTACTCTGTCACCCAGGCTGGAGTGCTATAGTGTGATCATGGCTCACTGTAGCCTTGACCTCCTGGGTTTAAGTAATCCTCCTGCCTCAGCCTACTGAGTAGCTGGAACTACAGGTGCGCACCACTATACTTGGCTAAATTTCTGTAGAGATGGTATCTTGCTATGTTGCTCAGGCTGGTCTCAAACTCCTGGGCTCAAATGATCCTTCCATCTCAGCCTCCCAAAATGCTGGGATTACAGGCATGAGCCACTGTGCCTGGCCACAAAATGTTTTTGAGGGTCATGGATTGTATCTCTAGCACAAGACCCAAAACTAAGTAGGTATTTGGGAGAAATTAATGAGACAAGTAACTATGAAACAAAGAATAGTTAAAGAGAAGATCTGGAAGTGACAAGAGAGCTTTTCTCACAGAAGACAAATAAGGATTCATTCTGCATTGCTGCAGGGAGTAGAACAATGTCCAATGGAAAGATGTTAAAAGTAGGTGAATTTCAGCCAAGAATCAAGAAGTTGTTTTATATAGCTTTAATTACCCTAAATTGGAGTAGGCTGCCTTGTGATGTAATGAGTTCCTCATTTCTGGAGGTGATCAAGCAAGGCTTTGATTGATCAAGCTCTGCCAAGGATTCTGTTAACATACTTTCCAAACTGGCATATATACTGGATTTTATCAAAGTTGACATTCTATTGACTGTAAGATGTACCATTATTTTGTGCACCACTAAGAAAGAAAAAAGTGCCAATTAAATGATCACATACCCTTGGTTGTAATACTCATTCTAATTTCTGAATTGTTTATATGTGAAAAAAAACTGTGAAATACTATATAGCCCTGAGGGTTGCATGATGGGAGCACCCAAGCCTACAAGCTAAATGTGGCACATTTTCTAATCTTATTGTAAAGCAAATATATATACAATCATTCTGTCTGTCTATCTATCTATCTATATCAAATAGTAAACTAAATACATATATTTCAACCAAATATATATTTTAAAAATATGTTTCTTTATGCAGTCTATCACTGATGGGCATTTGGGTTGGTTCCAAGTCTTCGCTATTGTAAATAGTGCTGCAATAAACATACATGTCCATGTATCTTTATAGCAGAATGATTTATAATCCTTTGGGTATATACCCAGTAACGGGATTGCTGAGTCAAATGGTGTTTCTGGTTCTAGATCCTTGAGGAATCGCCACACTGTCTTCCACATATACACCATGGACTACTATGCAGCCATGAAAAAGAATGAGTTCATGTCCTTAGCAGGGACATGGATGAAGCTGGAATCCATCATCCTCAGCAAACTAACAGAGGAACAGAAAACCAATACCGCATGTTCTCACTCATAAGTGGGAGTTGAACAGTGAGAATACGTGGACACAGGGAGGCGAACAACATACTCTAGGGCCTATTGGGGGTGGGGGGAAGGGAAGGGAGAGCATTAGGACAAATACCTAATGCACGAGGGGCTTAAAACCTAGATGACGGGTTGATAGGTGCAGCAAACCACCATGGCACATGTATACCTGTGTAACAAACCTGCACATTCAGAACATGTATCCCAGAACTTAAAGTAAAATTTAAAATCATATATGTTTCTCTATAAATAAAATGATAAACTATAAATCTTAACTAAATATATGTATATAAATAAAATATTCATGCACATAAACTAAATACACACATACATACACACACACACACACACACACACACACACACACACACACACACACAGAGCAAGGAGTCCAGTGTAAATGGGCATCTTTCAAAAGATAGAGGAGGAGATTTCAGAGATATCCTTCTGGTGGCTGGCCATACTTTCTTGAGCCCCATGTCCCAGGTGCATGCACCCACATTCTTTTCCTGCTGAAGATTTATTCGTGTGAGAAGCTTGGCTGAACTGCATAGGGGCTTGCTCTAGATGCTTTCTAAAATCCATGACAAATCTAGGAGTCGCTAATCCAATGGATCTATAATACTTTAAATCAGCAACTCCTTATCCACTCATTCCATTGACTTTGATTCCAAAGTGCTTTCTAATCCCTAGTATTGGTCTAGGCCCTGCCTCTCAGATGCCATCAACAATAAGACTGCAGGGATCCAGGCCTGTGGCCCTCCTGTTGTCCCAGAGCCCCAGCATCTCTGGAACCCCTACAGCCCTTTGTGATCCAGGAATCTGCAGAGCTCCTGGGAAGGGATGGGTGCTTTACC
The DNA here is from genome assembly GCF_029289425.2 of Pan paniscus. NCBI lineage: Eukaryota > Metazoa > Chordata > Mammalia > Primates > Hominidae > Pan > Pan paniscus. Next base: position 192,812,395 of record NC_073249.2, read on the forward strand.
CAGGCATTAGCTTTCCCCAGGCCCAAGTAAGCCTAGACCCAGTGCCATGGTGGCTCCTCATGCCTCTCACCTAGCTAGTCTCCCACCCACTTCTGGAGGCAGGGAGGAGAAAGGACACTGCTGGGACAATAGGATAAGCCTACACTTTGGAATCATAGAGTTCTTGGGTTAATCTACCACTCACTGTGGAATGCTCTGTAATATCTCTGAGGCTCAGTTTTCTCAACTGTAAAATAGGGGTATGAGCATAATGAGATAACAGCAGAGCTCACATACAGCCATGCCCAGTGAGGTCGAGTGTGCTTCCCCTCCAAGATCCCATTTTGCCCTGGGAAGGAAAAGAATTTTCAGCAGGAAAAGAATGTGGGTACATGCACCTGGGTTCTGGGGGCTCCAGCTAGTATGGTCATGGGACACTTCTCCTAAAGCTTCTGTGTCCATCTCAAATGAGGGGTAAGATGCAGGAGGACTTCCTTCTTTTCTTGAGAAATATGTCTGGCAGACTGTAGTTTTAGCAGCTCCACCCTTCATAAGCCAGGGAGAATACATATTTTCTTTCCTGTGCTGCACACCCAGCTGTCTTGGGAAAAAGCACAGACCTTGCTTAGAGGCACACATGTACTGGTTGGCTTCTGGCTGAGGCTTCTTGGTACAGAGAGTATCTTTGTTTCTCGTTGTCCAACCAAGAACAAACAGGAGGAAATGCCCTCAAACGCTATAAAGGTTATAGCAAACCTAGGTGTTTTGTTGTTGCTGTTGTTCATCTACCCATCCATCCATTCATATGCCTTGAATACCTCTTCTGAACAAGACCTGGAAAAACCCACATGGGTAGCACCAGCCCTTGCCCTTGGGCAATCATGGTCTAGTGGAGGAGACAGATAAAAAATCAGACAACTGTGACAACTGCTGGAGAGCTGAGCGCTTAGGGCACAGTGGTTGCTTGCCTAGGCTCCAGGAAAAGATCACACTAGAGCGACTGTGGATTCCACACCATGGCCTACTGGGGAATTCCCAGGCTCTGAGCCAGCAGCACTTCTGACCTCTCAAGGTGAGAGTTCCCCTGGCATATCTGGAGAACAGAGATGCAACCAGTGCTCCTGGAGCAGAGTGAGGGAGATGAGTGGTAGGAAGTGATAAAGTTGGAGACAAGGGACCAGGTCACACACAGCCTTTACATTATGGGAAGAACTTGGTTTCTACTGAGTTTATCAAGGCCCATGGGCAGGTTCTGAGCAGAAGCTAACCTGGTCTGACCTAGCTTTAACCAGCTGCTGTGCTGAGAATATGCTGAAGGAATGCAGAGTGGGAACAGGGAGACTGGCCCGGAGTCTAATGCAGCAATGCAGGTGAGAGGCCAGGGGGAGCTCTGGGTGAGAGCCATAATGGTGAAGGCAGAGAGAAGTGGGCATCTTCCAGACAGAGTTTGAAGGTGGAGCTAATAGAACTGGCTGGCAGATTAGAAGTGGGTGCTGGAGAGGAGCCAAGGTTAGCTCCCAGGGTTTGGGGGGATCAACGGGCAGTATGGAGCTGCCCCTAACTGAGATGGCAAAGCCCATAGGAAGAGCAGGTTTGGGGTGTGGAGATCAGGAGCTCAGTTCAGACTGTTAGGTGTGAGATGCCTTCCAGGAATATGGGAGGAACTGGTGGGTAGGCAGCTGGATGGAGAGAGCCTATCTGCCCATGTAAGTTGGAGCATCCTTAGCATGTAGCTTGTATTGAAAGCCATGAGGTCAGATGAGATGACCTCGCAAGGGAGTAGAGATAGAAAAGGGGGATTCTCTTTACTCCCCAAGGCTGCCTTTGCCTGTGGTATTCAGAGAGTACCCTTTGCCCCTTTTCTTCCCCAGGTGTGGACCTGGAAAACAGTTATGTCTGTTTCTGGTTCTTGTAGCAGTTGTAGTGTCAGCTACTTCCAGAGGTCTAAGAAGGGGCAGATCAGGCTGCAGAGAGCTGGGAACCAAGAACAGTACCACCCCTGGCAAAGGAGACCTAGCCCCTGCCCCGAAGGGCTTCCCAGCTCCCTACTTATCTCCCTGAAGCAGTTGCCCAGCTCCCAGCAGGAGCTCAGCACACGTTGGCTGAGTGGAGGGATGTGGGGTCTCAGGAGAGCTGGTGGGTTCTACCCCGCGGTCCTGAGAGAAGCAAGAAGGACTGTGTTGTCGAGAGGATGCCCCTCTGAGGGAGAGAGGCAGGTCGTGTGTGTGCATGGGTGCCAGGGAGCAGATGGCAGCACAGACAAAGGCTCGCCCATGGCACAGGGCACAGAAGCTCATCTCTGCCTGGCAGGCACCTATTGCCCAGGGAACGATGGATTGAAAACTCCATAATGGCACGATGATGACTGATAATACTTGAAAGGAAACTGCAACGTCTGCTTTCAAAGCAGCCCTCCCCGGAAGGCTGAACTGCCCTCAGCTCCCATCTCAGTGCCTTTGTCGATGGCCATAATGCTCAGCCAGCTTGCTAGCATTCACACCTAGAGAACAATTAATCAATCTGTGGCTTGGGCTTAGTGTTGGGCTTCTTCCTAAAGGCTAATCATTGGTTCACAAAAAGGAAGCTTTGCTGGCCCATTGCAGATGGGAACCCCAGGAAAACAAAATACAGACAAGCCTGGATAGGCAAATGTATCCCCTTTGTGCCCAGGCCCTGGCAGCTATGTTGAAGGAAGCTGTATGGGACTTGGTTATATTTCACTAGCTTTGTTTATGTGACTGTGTGTGTTTGAAGGATAATCTTTTATTCATTCAACATATATTTATTGTGTACTTACTACTGTGTGCCAGGCATAATTTGAAATTCTAGGCTCAGAGCAGTGAATAAAACAGATAAAAATTCTCTGTCCTTATGGAGCTTACATTCTAGTATATGGAGCAGATAATAGACAAGCTACATGATGAAATCCTGTCTTTAATAAAATTATAAACATTAGCCGGGCGTGGTGGTGCATGCCTGTAGTCACAGCTACTCAGGAGGTTGAGGCAGGAGAATCACTTGAACCTGGGAGGCAGAGGTCGCAGCAAGCCAAGATCACGCCATTGCACTCCAGCCTGGGTGACAAAGCAAGACTCTCAAAAAAGAAAAAAAAATAGACAAGTTAAATGAGAAAATTGTGTAGTATATACATGTTGATGTGCAAAGCAAATTAAGAAACAGAGGAGGATAAGATGGATCTGGGGTGGAGGGATGACCATTTTAGATGGGCAGTTGGGGAAGACCTTGAGAAGGTGGTATTTGTGTGAAGAGGTGAAAGAGGTGAAGGACTAAAGCCTGGGAGAAGAGTGTCCCGGCAGCGGGAAGAGCAAGGGCGAGGCTCTGAGGTGGGCCTGATCTGTTGGAGGAGCAAGGAGTCCCGGGTGGCTCGTGGGGATGGGTGGGGAGAGAGGCATAGGTGGTGGAATCGGAGAGGCTGTGGGGCCACAAGACAGTTCCTGATAGACTGTTTTAAAACTGGAAGAAAACTGTGAACCATTCAGCCCAAATTCCCAGTTTTTCAGATGAGGAGACTGCTTCTAGCCACGCAAAGCGATGTCTATAATCTCACTGTCGTAACAGACCTGGTTCTATCACTCAGGTGCCTTGATGTCCAAATTACTCCTTTTCATTTAACTCATCTCGTCACTCAGAACGTGCTTATGGGTTACCAGAGGCTGGAAAGGGTTGTGAGTGGGGAGGGAGGAGGGGAGGATGATTAATGGGTAGAAAAAATCATTATCATGAATAAGACCTACTATTTGATACCCCAACAGGGTAACTATAGTCAATAATCATTTAATTTATGCTTTAAAATAACTGAAACAGTATAATTGGATTGTTTGTAACACAAAGGATACATGCCTGAGGGGATGGATACCCCATTCTTCATGATGTGATTATCACCCATTGCATGCCTGTATCAAAACATCTCATGTACCCCATGAATATATACACCTATGTACTCAACAAAAATTAAAAATTAAAAAAAAGAATACACTTATAGGCTTTTCACTCATATTGGACACGAGCTATAAACAAAACTGGTGGAGAGGCCCCAAGAACTAGGGTGGGGAAAGAATGGACTCTCATAGGCACGTGCTCATAGCCTCTCTTCGTTTCTGTTTCCCATCTTGATGGAAACACTGCAACGTTTACCTCACCTCAGAGCAAATGGAAATGGGACTCCTTTGCCAGTTTACCAAACTGATTTCTGGACTTTTGACAGTTTTGATAACAGTCCGCCCCAACCCACCTTTATATGTAGAAGTTATTAGAAAGAGTTATTAGACTGGGGCTCAGCCTCTGGTGGGAAAAAGAAGGGAAGCATGTAGTAATCTGATCAGGAATTACTAGCACAGTGCCAGGCAGTGGGGATTCACTCATGAGCACAGGCAGCCTCTCCCTGAGACCTCCTGGAGCCCCCAGCCCAGCCTGGGGCTAGACCAGTAGTCAAAACACAGTGACCAAGGCTGTGAAGGGGTTGACACGTGACCATGGGAGTGAAATGGAAGGGCATCCAAGCCAGACTTAAGGTGAATGGGTTAGGGAGGGCCTCCTAGAGGAAGTAAAGACCTAAAGGATGAAAAGAAGGTGGCTAGGCCTTCCCAAGGCAGAAGGAAGCTCAAAAACAAATCACTGGCCAGGCGCGGTGGCTCATGCCTGTAATCCCAGCACTCTGGGAGGCCGAGGCGGGCAGATCACGAGGTCAGGAGATCGAGACCATCCTTCACCGAGGCTAACACGGTGAAACCTCGTCTCTACTAAAAATACAAAAAATTAGCCTAGCGTGGTGGCAGGCGCCTGTAGTCCCAGCTACTCAGGAGGCTGAGGCAGGAGAATGGCGTGAACCTGGGAGGCAGAGCTTGCAGTGAGCCGAGATCGTGCCACTGCACTCCAACCTGGGTTACAGAGCAAGACTGCGTCACAAAAAAAAAGAAAAAAAAGAAAAAAAATATCAAGAGAGTCAGTGTGGCAGGCCCTGCTGACGATAAACCTGGATTCGGGTCCAGCTCCATTGGTTACACCCTTTGTGACCTCAGGCCAGTCACTGAACCTCTCTAAGCCTCAGCTTCCATGTTTATAAAATGAGACTAACGATAGAACTTACCTTACAGAGTTACTGTTAAAAAAGGACATAACAGGAGAATGCAGGTAAACTACGTGGCACATTTTAAATGCTCGTAGATGATGGATTATCCTTATAATCCAGTATGGTAGAGGGTTGTGGATGATAACTCCCTTACAGGCCCTGCTTCCTGGAGGTGGCACCACTGTGGCTGAGTCTTACAGGAAGAGGGTCAGTGAACTAAGGGAAGGATGAAGAAGTGGAGAGGAAGGGATTCCAGACAGAAAGAGGAAAGACTGAGCAAAGACTGGAGGCCAAGGCCCACATGGAGTGGTGGAAAGCTGCATGTGATTCAGTCTCTGGGAATAATATCAGAAGGCAAGGAAGGCTCTACAGCAGACAGACCTGTATGAATATTAAGGATCTGAACATTGTCCTGTAGACAATGGAGAGCCACTGAAGGGCTCTTAGAAGCAAGGAGGTGACACAATTAGACATTTCAAAAGATCACTCTGGCTGCTGAAGGGAGAATGGATTGCAAGGATGCAAGACTGGAGGCTGGGAGCCCACTTAGGAAAACATTGCCTTGGTCCAGATAAGAGATGATGAGACGTGAGCTAGGATAATGGCCATGGGAATGGGATGTAGAGGAGAGACTAGGGTTGAGTCACATAGGAGTGAAATCAGCAGGAGTTAATATTTTATTAAATGTGGGGGAGTGGGGGTAGGAGGAAGCAATAAGGCAAAGGAATGTGCAGAATGTCCAAGAAGTCAGCAGTTTTTGGAAGGAAACTCCTGATGGATTTAGGAGTTAAGCACTACTATATGCTAGTTAACCCTCCAGGAGGGTGTGAGATCACTCAGGGAGAGGCAGTTTCAGTGGGGAGGGCAGTGGTTAGTGAGGGAGTCTTGGGAGAGACCCAGGGCAGGTAGAGGAAGAGGCTTACATGGAGGGACCATCACTGAGGCCCCAGGAGAGCTGGGAGTAGATTGGGCAGATATTGGGGTCAGAGGCTCCAGGAGTGGTGTCAGCAGGGTAAAGGCCCAGAAAGATCGGGGCTGCACAGTGTCTCCTGGCTTCAGCTCTCAGATGCTACCCTGGAGTATGCAGAGTTCACTGTGGAAGGCCCTTCCACCTCCCCCCACCCCCGACCCTCAATTCAGGGGGCTGAGGCAAGAATTGGAGGTGAGCAAGTAGAGAAGGGTGTCTGGTCACCTCTTATAAGACATTAAAATGGTAAGGGGAGACGTGGGGCCAGCTGGGGTTCTGGGTTTGTTTGGCTTTGTTTTTCTCATAGGAGAGACAAGGGTGAGTTTAAAAACCAATGGAGCTTGCTGGAAAAAAGAGAAAAGGATCACTAAGTCCTGAGAGAGAGAGGGTCCTGAGAAGGAGGAAGAGCCCCTTATTCTCTGCAGCTGGCTCCAAGTGGTTAAGGATGGGGAAGGATACCAATGAGTTTGTGTGGTATGTTGTGTGTTGTGTTGTGTGTGTGTCAGAGGGTGGATGGGGTAGGCAAAGTGGATGGGGTAGGCAAAGAAAGCTGGGGAGCTCACACCCAAATATCCTCAATTTCTTCCATAACAGGCTGAGGTGAGAAGGGTTGTGAAGATGTCAAATCACCATTCATTCATTCATTCAGCAAATAGTTATGGTGCACCCACTGTATGCAAAGCACTTGAGAGGCACTGGGAATATAGTCATGAACAACACACACCCTGTCCTCATGGAACTTACAGCCTAGTAGGGGAAGAGATGTTAAACAAGCAACCACACAAATAAATACAAAGATATTAATAAATAAATGAATATCATAAGACTTCACTTATATTCCTACAAAGCTCCAACTTTATTAGAAGCTGCCCATCTGTGTGTTTAGGTGAGAAAGAGTTTTTGAACCTGAACCTATTGTTCTCGTTAGTTCTGTTGAACAGAACAGCATCATGATAGAGCCCTGAGGCAGAACACTAGAGACCACCTTCAGATGGGCGCAAGTCTACTGACTTAACCTACATCTTTTTATTAGTACTCAGACCTAGCAGCTCTTTGTATTGACTCACAGAAGCTTCTGCCCATCCACAGTACTTTGTATGAGAAGAAACAACATGGTACAACTAAAAGAGTTGGGATTTGGGGTTAGAAAACCCGATGTTAAAGTCCCAGCCATGCTGCTCACTAGGGGGACAAGATGAATGAGACATTTAACCTTTCAGGACCTTCATTTCTTCCTGCATTAAAATAGGCTGAATCCTGACACCTGCTCTGCCTTCTTCACAGGGTTCTTTGGAAGGTGAAATGAAGGAACCTATGGGGAGATGGGTGGTAAACGTAAAGTATGGAGCACGTCTGTGGTTTTATTTTTCACCTGTGCCCACTTGGAGTTGGAGCCAGTGACAGATGAGTGCAGAGAATTGACAGCAAATTTCAGAATTCTGATTTGGTTTTGCGCACTCCATAAAGCATAATCATTTGTTGGTTTAAGTGAGATCTCCAGGCTTTTTCAAAGAGTCAAACAATTTATACTCAAACTGCATTTTGACAGCCAGCCTTGGATATGCTCATCTTTTTTCAAGACCACATGTCTTGCTTTTACAGATTGTGTTACATGTTCATGGAAGAAAATGGGAGACATTCACAAGAGCACAAAGAAGAAAATTAAAATCAGCTATTATCAGACCCCCTAGATATAACCACAATTAATATGTAATTTATTCTTCCAGGCATATATGTGCATATTAGTGCATAAAATTCGAAATATATGTATTTATGCTATTTATATTGCCATAATTATTCAGCCAATCCCCTGTGTTTAAATTTAGATTGTTTCTACTCTTCCCCTATGACAGATAATGCTGTCGTGAAACATTCCTATACATAAATCATTGGGATGCATCTGATTATTTCCTTAGAATAAATCTATAAGGGCATGGCCATTTCAAAGAGTTTTGGTATGTGGCTTCAAATTGCTTTCCAGGGAGATTTATGTTCTTATCAGTAATGCATACCCGTTTCTTCACTCCCTCCCCAACACTGAATATTAACACTTTTAAACCAATTAGTTTAAAATTGGATGGGTAAAAGGTGGTTCAACAACAGGGGTCAGAGGAGGCCAATCTTGAGGGATTGCCCATATCCCAACAGCTGTAGGACTCTTAGCAGAACTCCTGTTTCTCAGAAGCTTATTGTTCCATGGCCAGGGTCTGGCCTGCTTCCCATCCACAGAGGACCGAGTAAGTGCTCCCTGTATGCTTGCCCCAGAGTGGGCACTTCCATGAGGCTGAGGTCAGGCGTGATGCTCAGGGGTGTCTGAGTCCTGGAGACAGAGAGGGAGCTTCAGGTCGAGGCGGGCCAGTCCTCTGCTTATCATCTTGGATGCAATTCTGGACTTCGACTTAAATAAAGGTCCTTTTTTAGGTTCCACCAGAACTGGGCACCAGGATGCTCTGGTCATTCACAGGGCATGCCTCTTTCCAGACTAGATGCAGAATCTCCAGAGGCAGTGAGCTAGCATTCTGCCCCGGGAGAGAACATTTTTTATGGCTAGATGGGAGCGTGTCAGAGTTTCCATGCCTGAGAGAGTCTGGCAGTGGACTCCCTGGGGGACACTCACCTTCCTCACCAGCACTTGCATACTCCTTGGGGGCTTTTACTGTCTTGGACCTGGGGAAGCTTGGGGTAGTTACGACTCCACACTGGACATGGCTGGTGGCTTATAGGGGATGAGAAGGCAGAGAGCATGAACTTCCTGAGTCTAGTACCCAAGAATGAACTGTGGCTCATTTGCTTATTCATCTCACCTTGCATTGTGCTAGTTATTAGGTGGGAAAAAAATGAAGATAAACAGGACCAAGTCTTTTGGTGACTTGTAGGAGCTCACAAGTAAGACAGACAAACCTGTCAACCAGCAATTGCAAAACAATGAAGTGTTTGATAAGCCCTAGAATAATTTCTTTCTGAGGCTCTGGAAACCCAGGCTACTCACCTATCTTTATCTGTTATTTATACTCTAGAGAAGTTCCTCTGGAAACAGTGTGGAGGTGAACTGGTGGTGAGAGGGTCAGGTAATGAGATCTGGGGTGGGATGGGGTGGAATAGGAGCAGTTGATCTATTGGCGGCTCTAGGTTGAAGCTCCTGGAATAATAGAAGCAGGTGTAGGTGGGGTCTTGGGGCCACAGAATTCTCCAGGTGCAATGTACAGCATCCCCATCCTCTAGGCAAGATATTAATCTCTGAGTTAAGGACTAAGGGACTCTGGCGAGGTCTGGGAGGACTGTCTCAAAGGTTCTCTAGACTGAGGCACCTTGGCTTTGTATTTGGCTGGGATTCAGGATGGAGTGAGTGATGAACCAAGATGGGCTGGAGTTCTAAGAGGGCCAAGTATATACTGATAGAAGGATATGGTAGTGAGGGCAAATGGACTTTGTCTTGTATTGCCAGTATCAGTCAATTGGTTGTGGTTGACAAAAACCATGTGTTCAGGCCACATCTAGATTCACTGAGAAGAGGGCAGAGATCAATTAGTGATGTCTGCATGGGGGTGGATGAGCAAAATAGTGGCACATGTGCTATTTGTGTCATTTCTGACCTCAGGCATCACAGAGCATATTGCTGGATGGCAGAGAGGATGGCATCATGACAGTATGCATGATTGATGCTTATATCTGGGAAGCGGGCTGCATAGGCTCTGCTAGAATACAAATCTGAGGTATCAGAGGAGTAGGAGCCATCCATGGAAGAAAGACTCTTGAGCTCAGCAGGGTCCCAAACCTTGGTGACCAGAATCTGACAAGGTTCCAGTGCTAGGAGAGCTATAGCATGAGTCAAGGAAACTGAGGCAGAAACTCAGTCATAGACACTATACCAAACCAGTAAGTGCAAGGAAGGTTCAAGCTTGATGGGCTCCTCTTGACTCATAATATTGGGCCTGTGGCCACATGGCTAATTTGGACTCCACCTTCTAATGATGTCCTTGCCCTAGTCAGGACCACATTCAAGGCCTGGGCGTGGTAGAGCCCGCAGTAGCCATATGGGTTACACCTAATCATAAATAAATCACAGATTGGTTCTACAAAGGGGAAGTGGAGGATTCCTGGCAAGTGAGATATTAGGAGCATTTAAAAGTTCTCTTTTCTCTCCCCACCTAATCCTCTCCCATAGCCTAAGCACTGTCTATATTTTCACTACCACAGATGCACCCATAAAATGCCTAAGCCAGAAGTGAGCACATGACCCGTCATTGCCCAGGAAGTAGGTCTTTCACTCTCCCTCTGCCTCTTGGCCAAGGCAGAGAGGGTCTCCCTAGCTGAATGTGCTTGGGTTTGGGAGCCCTTCCTATTACTCTGGGAAGATTTCTCTCTCTCGTATCTAATTAGCTTTCTTATTGAGAGGTCACTTTCTTTAAATGGGAACTCTGTTCATGGGTTTCCCATGTCAGCATGAAGAGCCACTGATGAAAAGTGTGGGGGATTCTACAGCTGCTGAGCCATCCATGCCCATTGTCTTCAGGGGTAATTGACGAATGACCCACAGGTCAGGGCTCAGCCCAGCCCAGAAAGGATTGAGAAGAGGTAATTGCTGAGGAAGAAGGAGAGCGAGTGAGGACTGGCAAGTCCAGAGCCAGATGGGGAACACTCTCAGAGCAACATCAAGCTCCTACATGTAGGAGACAGTTGGAAATAATAGATTAGGTGGAATTAAGATGCTATTTGACCAGGCCATAGGAATACTTGGACCCTACCTCAGGCCATCTCTTTCTAAAAAGCCGCCTAGGGAGATTTCATATATCCTCAATTGCAAGATGTACTCCCTCCCCTCCTACACCCTAACCAATAGTTTAATCTTTTGGAAATCAAAACAAATCTTACTATCAACAAATGCAGTTTATGCTGTGTTTTTCTTTCTCTCTTTTTCCCAAAAAGCCCTAATTAAATTGACGGCACATGTCATTATTGATGGCGTGCTTGAATCAAGAAAATATAGTATATGTACAAAGAATGGCGCTGGCAAAAAACAAAAACAAACAAAAAAAAACCTTGATTACTAGGTAAAGCTGTGGCTCCAAATGCTCTAGCAAGCTGGCTAGATTCCAATGAGAATGTCTTTAGCCTACTTCCATGATTTTTCTGTATGAGAGAAGGCCTTCTCAAAGAAATTTTAACACGAAAGGGAATCTATTGGCTTAAGTTCCAGGGAAATCCAAAGGGTGGTGGGTGTGGCCTCAGGAACAGCTGGATCCAGTGTCACTGGGACCTCATTCATCTCTCAGTCCTGTTTTTTCTCTTTTATGTGGCAACAAGATGGCCTCTGGGGGCTCTGGATTCACGTGATCCTAGAGAAAGAGAGAGATTATATTTCCCCCGACATCTGCAGATCTAAAGTCATGGAAGAACTGTTTTTGGCCGTACTCAGGTTGTGTGCCACACCTCAAGAGAAATCCCAGCGGACTAAGGGATGGGGTGTCATATTGGCTGGTCTCCTGGGGCTAGAGGGCAGGTAGGCATTGTGATTTGATTGAGAGTCTGCACAGAGCCACATGGGATGGGGGCAGGGCGGTTCTCCAATGGGAAGAGAAATGCTGGACAAATAAAAGCAACAGCTGTCCACTCCTGGATCAGCCTGAAAGGCCTCAGACCAAGACTTCTTCCATCTAAAGCTCAATCTGAGACTTGACTTTTACCACTTCTGTTTGAGGAAAGGCCAGTCTAGACTAGACCATTGGAATGACAGAGGACAAGGAGAGGAAGAGGCAGGGTGTGGTGCCTGGATGCTGCAGTACAGTCCTTCCAGGGTGTTGGCCTCCGGACATGTCCCCACCAAGGGGATATGAGAAGAAGCAAAACAGCCAGAGAGGCTTAGAGCAACCTAATCCATGCCAGCAAAGAAGGAAGAAGCCAGAGAGAGACTGCATCCTCCTGTGAAGATAATGCATGGGAATGCTTAGCCCATTGCCTGGCACCCAGCATCCAATCAATAAATGGTAGCTATTATTACCCATTAGGGATCATCCCTCAGCGCCTGCAGTCTGGGCATGATGGATGCAGGCTGTGCTTGTGTAATGGGGATTATTTATTAGTCACCTTGTAAAAAGCAATGACAGAAAGGCGCAAAACTATGTTACCACAGAGGGATCTTATCTCATGGAAATCAAAAGCTTCTCCGTTTTTCCACTAAGAAACAAGAGCACTTGTTCTCGGAGATTAATCCAATTCCACTGTAAAGACCTCAAGGGGAAGGAGGAGATGTAATTCAAACAGATTTCAGCACTGCTTTTGGGATAATACTCCTCCAGCTCCTAAGTACCTGGGACTTGGGCATGGATGGGAGGGAGGGAGGGGAATGGGAGTTGGAGAAGGAAGGAGGCAGTTGGTGTGAAGAGGCAGGAGAGTACCCTTGGAGCTCGCTTAGACCTTGCCTAGCCTTCTCTACTGGTTCAGGGCAAAGCCCCAGAGGTACTGTTTATGCAAATCGGTTGCTATCCAATGAGGGAGCCTGACCCACTTTGACCACTCCCTGCAGCTGCACCTGCTTTCGGCTTCCTCACCTGGCCCACTGCAGATCCAGGGCTCATTTTACAAAACTTGGGCCCATTACCCATTGCCATTTAATTACAAATACTGTTTGCAAACCACTTTAAATTTTTTTTTAATTTATCTTTTCCATTAACAGATGTAGCAAGAGTATATTTATGTGGCAATGCTTATACAACAATTCAGAGTGGCCACTAAATCCCCATGTGTGGGCTTAGGCCTTTTGTTAATTATTTGTTTCACAACAGCTCTGCCTGACAACAATCAGCAATGGCTCCCCAAAGAACATGGGAAAATTTAAAATTTATGTGGTTAATAGGAGGCAACATACAAATCACTTCTAATTAGCATGCAACGAGACTTTGTGGCCACCCTGAATATTAACATTGATTAAGCACTTAAGTCACCCCAACCCCTCATAATAATTTTTTTGCATATACCCCACAACTATCCTCGGAGGTAGCTGTTATTAACTATTATGTGCCCATTTTACAGGTGAGAAACTGAGGCACCAGGAGAGTAATAGTCTGGGGGAGTGTTGAACCCAGAACTTCAGAACTAGGCCCTGCCATTATCACAAGACAAGGCCTCCTGGTAGAAGCCACCTAGTCAGCTTGTAAACAGGAATTATGATTTAATTTTTAAAAATGACCCATGTCTATTTTAAGCATTCAAGCAATACAGTAAGAATATAAATATGAGATATTTTATAATCACTACTCACAATTCAACATTCCAGAAGTAGAGCATTGTTAAGGTTTTCAGGGCATCACCCTTGACATCTAGCTATCTAGAGGGATAACAAACTGATGCTAATGCTGGAAAGACAGATTTTTCAAGAAAACAAAGTGAGATTGCTACATACCCACCATTTTATTTTTACTTTTCAAAATTTTACTTAAATTCGACAGATGGAAAAAAAAACAAAGGTTGAAGGAATCATTAAACTTCAGATCATTAGACATTAGCTCCTCAAATATACCTCTGAAGCTAAGACCAAGTTCAAACAGCATGTTAAGAAGTTGCAGTCATTATTATCCTTTTTTTTATTATTATTTTTGCAGCATTTATTAACCACCCCTGCATTGAAGAGGAGGAGGTTAGCGCATGTATATTTGTTCTTATTTCCATAAACTCCCTTTCCTGGTTTAAATTCTTTTTAATTTGGCAAGATCTATAACATTTATATTCCATTCTGTACAATCCTCAGGGTTGTGTAATCTTAGTTCCATATTTAATAGGATTTAACACTCACCACCAATTTTCTTGCCATACATTTTACATTCTAAGTGTTGTATTTTGATTGATTTCTTCATTTGCCGGAGTCCACTGTCAGATACTTCTTACAAGAAAGGGTCATGGGTGTTGTATTCCCTGAATTCATGCTCGTGAATGTCCACCTGTTGTCTAAATATGTAAATGACAACTTCAATGAGTATACACCTCTTAAGCTGCAGTTCTCCTCGGAGCTCGAATGGCTTCATTGGAGGCCAACCAGACTTATTTCTCTCTTGTTTAGCTTGGTGTTTCTGCCTAGATGTCCATATGATTCATTCTTTTCCCTTGAAATGTAGTATCTTCACCAGAATACATCTTTAAGGTGATTGCTATATATAAAATTTTTGGAGACCTCATGTGCTCTTTTGATCTTGAAATTCAACTTTCACTATTTCAGGGATGTTTTTGTCGATTATATCTTTGTATGTTTTTCTCTATGGATATGTTGAATTTCTTTTGTCAATATTCCCTATCTATGATCTTCCATATAATCGTGTTTATATATTTGATCTTTTCCATGTATTTATTTAATTTTCCCAAGTTTGCTTGCCAAGTTCATGAGTTGGGTTTTCAGATATGTTTAATTCATTCCTCCTTCTCCTTTTCCTCCTCTTTTCTCTCCCTCCTCTTCCTCCTCCTCCTCTCCCTCCTCTTTTTCCTCCTCCCCTTCTTCCTCCTTCCCCTTTCTCCTTCTCCCCTCCTTCCTCCTCCTCTTTCTACTCCCTTTCCTCCTCCACCTCCCCTTCTACCTCCTCTCTCTTCTCTTCCTGTTTTAGCTGTTTTCAGTGTGGTACTTCTTTTTCTTTCCCAGCTCATCTTTCATGGTTTTCGCTTATCTTACAATTTTTCTTTTAGGTCCTTGAAACTTTTCTTTGAATTCCTTTTTAAAAACTCTGTAACTTCTTTGAGATTAGACAACAGTGGTTTTCTGAATTCATCTTGCTTCCTTTGACAATTCCCTCTGAGGTCTATGTTTTCCATAGCCTTTTACTTTATTCATTTCTTCCTTTCTTATTTTGTTTATTTTGTAATTTCTATGACACTTCTCTGGCTAGTTCCCTACTAATTATCTCTCCCTTTTTTTGAGTTGGAACATATATTTGCCAAAGAATAGTGTGCAGAACTCTGGGGTCTGGGAAAGGGGATTATGAACCGAGCAGTTCTGCATTGCTGGTATGGTTTTGTGGTCCATTTGTCCTCTCTCACCAGATCCGGCATTTCTCTTTGCTCTGTGCCAAAGCTGCTGTGTGTGGTGGTTTGGGGATGGATGTCTCATTTGTCCACTGCCTTACTCTGCAGCCTCTCTAGGACAGAGACAGGGCCGTCCATCATTCGGGTGAAAAGGCACATGGTCTCTCCTTCAGTCTCCTCACATTCCTTCCTGCTTGAAATGCTGAAGAGGTTTCTGCGGGACACTCCCATGGCTGGTCCACATTCTCACATCTTGTCACTTTCATCAAAAAGTTTATTGAAGTCCTTTTGAGAACTGAGATACTTTGTTTTAAGAAAATTTCGCTGAAGGTCTGAGGATTACTGTGTAGACTGTCAACACTTCTTGTTTAGATTCACGTTTCTCAGTATTTGGCAAATATGCCTAATGGTTTGTGGTCAAGACCCATTTCCTTGTTTCCCTAAAGATACAGTTTCTACTCCTCTATATTTTTGTTCTTGTTGTCAGTGGATTTCAAGAGAGATTAAAAAATGTAAATACCTTCACTGGACATCTTTAAAAAGAAATCTCCCTTTTCAGTGTTGTTTAATAGTTATACAGAATTCCACTATGCAAATATAGTAACATTTACTAAAATTCTCTCTTGAAGGACATTAATGCTATTTCCTTTTCTTCTTCTTTTTTTTTGAGTATAAACAAGGCTATGATGAATATCTTGGAGTGTATGTCCAGTTATCCTCATCATATTTTAAAGAACTGGGGAAAAGCCTTAGAGAAGTTCAAGGATTTGCCCAGGGCCAAGAATCTAGTTTCTGGTTAGGCATGGCAGCTTATGTTTCTGTAATCCTAGCACTTTGAATGACTAAGGCAAGAGGATCACTTGGTCCCAGGAGTTTGAGACCCGACTGGGCAATATAATGAGACACTGTCTACCAAAAAAAAAAAGTTAGCTGGGTGAGGTGGTGCATGCATGCGGTCCCAACTACTCAGGAGGCTGAGGCAAGAGGATCCCTTGAGCCCAGGAGTTAAAGGCTGCAGTGAGTGAGCTATGATCTCGCTACTGCACTTCAGCCTGGGTGGCAGAATGAGACCCTATCTCAAAAAAATAGCAAAATAAAAAAAATTTTTTTAAAGTATCTAGTTACCATACACCTGGATGCAAGCTCAACCTTGAGACACCCGTTTCAAAGCTGTCCAGCCTGCCACAGCCCTGTCTCTCTGTTCATCTCAGGGAAGACTCTTCCCACTGCCCGTCCTCTCCAATTTTATTGCCTCCTCCTCTGGCATTGCAGTCTTGTAGATTTAGCCCCTATTCTCAAAGGGATTAACTGTAAGAGGATTTCTATGCAGCTTTTCTCCTGGATTCACACAAAAGGACTTAGATAAGTCTTGGCTTATGGGGCCTTAATGGGCTGTTAGGGGAAAGTGGAACATCTGGGGCCACTCAAACCAGAAGGAGGCATCAGAGAGGCTGGCCATACCTGGGGAGGACCTTCCAAAGCCTCTTCTTCAATGTCCTCATTAAGGACAGAATCCGGGAGCCTGGGCTGTTTATGCAACCCAGATATTTAGACTTCCTAAGTTGAGGATCAACTCTTTGGGGGCATCCACACATCAACTACAAATAATTAAGTATCTAACAGGTAGCCAGAGCCAGCTTCATAGATATCTGACCTATGCAGTCATACAGGGCCCTGCTCAGGGAAGAACCCTGAGCTTGGTTTAATGCTCTTCTGTTGGCCTCTTGAAATTAATAATCATATTTTAACCAGGGGCCCTGCCTTTTCATTGTGTACTAGATGCTGATTATGTAGCTGGACCTCCATGTGCCAGACACAACACCAGGCTCTTTCACCTGTGCCAGCTGAGGCTGCCACAGGGAGAAGCAGAGAACTGGATCTGAGGGCTGCCAGGCTAGGAGTCTACAGATCTGCAGGCTGCAGTCTGAGCAGCGTTGCGTGAGAAAAGCAGCAAAGTTAACGAAGCTGGGCAGACAGAAGGACACCTGGACAAGGTGACTGTCCTCTGGGCCTATAGCCACAACTGGTCTTACTACAGACTGGTCATTTTGCATGTACGTGAGCTGGAGATCTTAGTCTGTTTTCTGTTGTTTATAACAGAGTACCTGAAACTGGGAAATTTATTTAAAAAGGAATGGAGGCTGAGTTATGGAGGCTGAGAAATCCAAGGACTAGGGGCCACATCTGATGAGGGCTTTTTTGCTGGTGGGGACTCTGCAGAGTCCAGAGGAGATGCAGGGCACCATCCAGCACAGAGCAAGAGACCTGAGCATTCTAATGTGCTAGCTGAGGTCTCTCTTAATTTTCTTATAAAGCCACCAGTTCCTTTCCCATGCTTGCCAATTAATCCATTAACCCATTAGCCCATTAATCCATGAATGGATTAATCCATTCATGAGGACAGAGCCTCATGACCTAATCGCCTTTTGAAGGCCACACCTCTCAATACTGCCACATTGAGGATTAAATTTCAACGTGAATTGTAAAGGGAACAAATATTCAAAATCATAACAGGGTCCTTGATCTGCACCTCAGGGGCAGAGGAGATGCCCGTCCTATCTTGCTGGACTGCACCCTGATGACAGAGGCTTCGAGAAAAGAAGGCATTCCTTAGATTGCCACTACATTTTTCTCCCATCACTAGTCACATCACTGAAGCGAAGGAGCCCAGTTCCAGTAAATATGCAGACAGATCCTCGCATTTCATCCTAGCTAACTGTGGTGGGAAGATGGCCTCCTTCTTTCTCCCCTCCAACTCTCTCTTTCTCTCTTTTCTTTCTTCTGTTTTATTAGCTGCACACAAAAAAAAGATTTTTATTACTCAAATGAGCTCTCAGCACGTTTGTTAATATACTCCTAATGGGTTTTAAGACCTAAAAGCAACAGCATGGATCACCGTTTGCCTGCTCAGCAAGAATTTGCCTGGTGGGAGGGCGGGACTGAGAGAGGGGAGGAAGACAGGGAACAGGAGCTACCTCTGTTGGCCAGGCCCACCATGCAAATGAGCTGGGATGCGGTCCCAACATATTAAATGGATCAGAGCAGCTTCTCATTCACATGTGCAAATTAGATTAATCAGACCAGACGCAGAAAGAGGAGAATAATAATGCCGTTACTAAGGACATGCAGGCACCCGCAGGGACCCGCAGGAGCCATACCTGGACTGAGAATCATATTTGGACACCGAGTCATGACCTGGCTTCTCTCACTGAGCCATTCCACTGGGGCCAAATCTGCCACATGATCCCAGCCTCTGCAGCTCTCCGAGTCCTTCCTGTTGGGCCCAGCCTGCCCAGGCAGCTTCCAAGGCATCGATGAGCAGGGAAACCGACTCTCGTTTCTTCACAGCCCCTTTGGTGCCTAGGTCTGAGCCCTGCAGAGAGGCTGGGTGTCAGAGTGATTCAGTGTGGCCTGAGGGTTGAGAACACAAAACCCAGTATGTGATGAACTGACATGGTCCTTACCCATTGTATGACCTTGAGAAAGTGACTTGAACTTCAGTTTCTGCATGTGCAGAATAATTATCTCAAAGGATTATTCTGCAGGTTAAATGAGATAATATGTGCAAAGAACTGTGCCAGATGCAATAAATATTATCTATTATTGTCTTTCTTCTTCCGGTCCCTTTTTTCTCCTTTCTGCTTACCTTCCTGCCTTTCTCTCTGCTTTCCCCTCTCCCTCCCTCCCCTTCCTCTTCCTCCCGCCCTTTTCTCCTTCCTTTCCTCCCTTCCTTCCTTTTTCTTTTCTGCTTCGTAGAATCGGTTCCAGTTTTCTGTAAGTTGATTCATAGAACTGATTCCATGATTTATCTAATTTGATCTTCCAGGAGAGGCACACAAATCCAGAGATGGTGGTGTCCTTTGGATGCCCCAGCTGCCTGCCTAGAGGGGTGGCCCCTTGAGTGAGCAACCCTTTCCTTCCAGTCCATGCAAGCTCCTGGGTCTCCTTCCTCAGGGCTTGGCTCAGTCCTCTTGTCTGCCCAGCTCTCAGTAGCTCCAGGATGAGTAGGACTTGCTGCCAAGACATTCTGTTTGTTCCCTGCATGTTGTGCCCTGACAGCTGATATATGCAGAATCCACACACCTGTGCCAAGGGTGGTAGGCAAAGAGGTTTTCGTGGAAAAGCCAGGGCGGAGGGATTCAAAGCTTGACCGAGTGTGGCTTGTCATCATCCTCTGACACTTTTTCATCCCTCTCCGAGTTTTATTTTGGTGGACACTGTGTGTCCAGGATTGGGGCAGAAGAAAAGGGTGGCAGATCCAGCCAGAGGGCATGGTGATTGCATATTGCTCTGATTACCAGTGAGGTTGAGCATCTTTTCATGTTTATTGGCCATTTGTATTTCCTTTGCTGTGAATTTTCTGTCCATATCCTTTGCCCATTTTCTTAGGTCATTTGAATTTCTTTTCCTTTTTTCAGTAATTTGCAGGAGGTCTGAATAATATTAGGACATTTGTTCTTTGTTTGTTATGTCTATTGTGCAAATTTTGTTTTAGTTGGCTGCTTGTCCCTACCTTGTCAATTGTATTTCCCACAAACTGACCTCAGCGAGGGATGCATCAGCACCAGGGTGTGCACATCAGTAAAGATAGTTGGAGTCACACCTGGGAATAATATCCATCAGGTGCATATCAACAGAAAAATCTAGATGAACCACTGCTCCCGGTTACTGAATATGAAAACAACTGGACTTTGGAATTTTAAAAGCATTGCTTTTCCTATTCGCGATAAGTCCATTTCTTTCCTGGGTGAAAAGAGAGCAGAGATATGGTAAACTCTCATAGCTCTGCTGTAGCTGGAAGCTGAATTTGAACAAAATCATGAGGGGGTGGTTCAGAAGTGGGGACTGGTGAGATAGCTGCCATGTTTTTCTGTCTCCTGAGAGCTGAGCAGGATCTCAGACCTTTGGAGGAATCGAAGTTTTGCACAAGCCCTGGGTCTTGACCCAGAGGCCGATTGCAGAGACCATATCCCACAAGCAGGAGGCCAGACTGGCTTTTGATCCTAGATTGCTGGGCTGGTAACAAGTGGAGTCCAAAAAGACAAGGTCCGATGTCCCAGAGCATAGCCCTGAAGCCACTAGGCCCTGTTGAATCATCTACTTGGCAGCCTCTGATGGTGACAGTGTAGTAGTCCTGCAGCTGAGGGCTTAACTTGGGTGAGTCCAACTTTGTTAAAGCCAAAGACCCCACGTGCATATACAACTGGGACTTGTCATTTTGTGAGAAGCGAAGACAGCAGAGTCGTCCAAGTGTGGACTTCGTTGGAGTCTTGCTGGATCCACTTGTGGAGAATTTACACTCTTGGAGAACCTTTCTTCTCTTTCTCTTCATCACTGGAAACATTTGCAAAGAACCCATTGGGTTCAGGACTGATGAGAGCTCATGAAAACACTTCTTTTTTTTTTTTTGAGATGGAGTCTTGCTCTGTTGCCAGGCTGGAGTGCAGTGGGGCGATCTTGGCTCACTGCAACATCTGACTTCCTGGTTCAAGCGATTCTTCTGCCTCAGTATCCTGAGTAGCTGAGATTACAGGCATGCACCACCACACCCAGCTAATTTTTGTATTTTTAGTAGAGATGGGGTTTCACTGTGTTGGCCAGGCTGGTATCGATCTCCTGACCTCGTGATCCACCCACCTCGGCCTCCCAAAGTGCTGGGATTACAGGCGTGAGCCACCGTGCCCAGTGGAAATACTGCTTAGCTACGTAAACCAACTGATCTATGAATGAGGTCAATGAGATTAGATTCCTGGGCCCATCAGTGTTTGAGAAGTAGAAGTGGGTTTAGGGAAGTGGTTCTAGGATGAAGGGCATTTTAACTAAGAACTAACTAAATTCCTTTTTTTTAAGATGAATATTTATGGAATATCTACCATGTGCTGAGTACTGAGTTGGGCTCTGGAAATATAATGAAAAACAAAAATAAGTACAATCCTTCCTTTCATGGATCTTAAAGGAGAGAGTAGGAGACAGACATTAATCAAGGAGCCCCTAAACATATGTAAAAGACAGCTGTGAAAACGGCCATCCATGGTGCTGTGAGCATGGGATTGGGAGAGCTGGCCTAGTGGGAGGCAGTGGTCACTCAGCTAGCTCTGGAGGAAGAGGGGACTCATCAGGGGGAAGACAGGCCTTCCCAGCTCAGTGAAGTTTGCCTGCCTGTCACTCATTCACCCTTCTCTTGCTCACCTACCCCACTCCCATAACCCAAAGCATACCACCCTGGATCCAATGGATTATTATGTCCTATTTATTCTACCTCTGAAAAATCCCTCAAATTTAACCCCCCTTTTCAGATCCCCCTACTGGCTCTGCCTCAATTATCTTTTTATCTCTCCCCTAGATTCCTTTAAGGGTATCCTCACTGTTATATTGCCCTCCAGTGTCTCCCTTCACTAATTCACACATCCTGGAGTCAAACAATTGTCTCCACCCATGGGCAAAAGCCTTCTTAACAGAACATGACCTTTTTCATTTAACCCATTCACATTGAGAGGTGGTTATAAGCTAGACACATTGGACTTACTAGAAAGAAAGGGCTAGATTTATTGAAAGGGGTAGCCTTTGAGCCGTACAAAGAAGAATGGATATGGATATAAGGTGCGGGCAGGGGAGGCCACTGCAAACAAGCAAAAGAGTGGTGGTAAATATTTCCAAGGGGGTCTAGGAGTGTGAGTTTTGAGAGAAAGCAACTGAGTGGGGCAGTCAGGAGGGGGACTTCCAAGGAAGTGTTTCCTTAATGTGATAGGAATAGATAGAAACTAGATAGTATAGAGTTATGAATTATGAGAGACATAGGCAAAGGAATGCATTTCTCTTTCAATATTATTGGTCATAAGAGCAAAGCAAGATGGTGGCTGGAGGTAGAAGTAGCAAAGGAAAAAAGAAGTGACGAGAGAGAGAGGGAGAGGCTGGCTGAGGGTGTAGAAGTGTGGACTTGCTGATAGAGAAGGGCCCAGGAGACACAGAGTGGGCAGAGGTGGCTGAGATGGGGTCGAGAACACAAGTCCGAGGACTCCCAAAGAGAGAAGCCCTTCTTGAGAGAAGAGGCAAGTGGAAATCAGTGGCATTAGTGGAATGAGATGGACAGAAGGAAGGTGAGGGAGGGAGACAGTGTGACCTGTTGTGGTTCTGTAAACCAAGTTTTTAAATAATAAAAATAAATGTTAATAGTATATTTTGCTATAAAATTTTCAGACAATGCAAACTACAAACTGAGGGTCCCCCTTCACCAGCCCTCTCCTGCCTTCCCCTCTCAGAAGTTTATAGGGTTCATGGATTGATGCATAACCTTCCAGGTTCTTTTCTATACATTCACAGCACTGTAAATATATCTAGATAGAGATATATACATAGACACAGACATATACATATATAGAGACACATACATGTGCACACAATACACATATACATATGCAGACATAGTCATACTTTTTTACATAAGTGGGACAATACAAGATGTACTATTCTGAAACTTGCTTTTTTTCATGTCATATGTCTTTAGAGCTCTTTCTCTATTCATATTCATTCTTCCTGGTGGATCTATGGATCTCTGTGCCATGAGTTATCTAACTTTTTTTTTTTTTTTTTTTTGAGACGGAGTCTCACTCTGTCGCCCAGGCTGGAGTGCAGTGGCACGATCACGGCTCGCTGCAAGCTCTGCCTCCCGGGTTCACACCATTCTCCTGCCTCAGCCTCCTGAGCAGCCAGAACCACAGGCGCCCACCACCACGCCCGGCTAATTTTTTTTTTTTTTGTATTTTTAGTAGAGACAGGGTTTCACCATGCTAGCCAGGATGGTCTCGATCTCCTGACCTCGTGATCTGCCCACCTCAGCCTCCCAAAGTGCTGGGATTACAGGCGTGAGCCACCACACCCGGCCGAGTTATCTAACATTTTATTGATGGACATTGAAGTTGCTTCCAGTGATCTCTGTTAAAAAAGCCATGCTAGGGCTGGGTGCAGTGACTCACGCCTGTAATCCCAACACTTTGGGAGGCTGAGGTGCTGAGGTGGGTGCATTGCTTGAGCCCAGGAGTTCAAGAACAGCCTGGGCAACATGGCAAAACCTCATCTCTACTAAAAATACCAAAAAGTAGCAGGGCATGGTGAGCATGGTGAACATGGTGGCACACGCCTATAGTCCCAGCTACCCGGGAGGCTGAGGTGGGAGGTCGAGGCTTCAGTGAGCCGTACTGTCATGAGTACCATCATCAATGCACTTTTATGAGCTTATATACGAATGTCTGTCAGATGGAAAGTGAGGAGTGGAATTTTTGCGTCAAAGACTATGTGGGCTGTAATTTTGTTATTGTGAGACTGTCCTCTCCAAAGCTTGTTTACACTCCCACTAACCACCTGGGTTGATTCCCCTACCGTCTCCCAGCATTAGATTTTATCAGGCTTTTTCATTTCTGCCAATCTGATTGTCAAATAATGCTATCTCATTGTTTTGATTTGCACTTTCCTGATTAGCAACACGGTGCCTCTTTTCATATACTTATCCTCCATTTGTGTTCGTGATTTTTTTTTTCAAGTGGATTACCTGTTCATATCTCCTGCCCATTTTTTTTTCTGTTGGGTATTTGCTTTCTTTTTATTGACTTGGACCACTTAATATATTCTTGGTATCACTGTGTTGTCCATTATATATGTTATGGCTGTCTTTTCCTACTCTGTAATTTGTATTTTAAGTTTGTTTTGAGGCCTATTTTATTGAGTCAGAGACAGATAGCTTAAATGACTTGCCCAAGGTCCCTCTGCCTAGAGCTGTTTTCTGGCTCCCTGTGGTGTTTCACCAGATCCAGTATTCCTCTGCAGAACAGCAAGACCGTGTCTTCCTTTGGCTCCCTTTCAGGGGGATTTTTTAATTGCATGCACTCCTGGAGTAAGCTGACTTTGATCCTGTTGCAAAGCTGGCTGAGGCAGGGAAACCTATGACTATGGCTGTTGCTGGGTTCTACTCCACCTGTTCCATTTCTCTTCTCAATTTCGATGGACGAATTTCCAAGATTTTCTAGCCCACACTTTCAAGTTCATGTAGGATGTACAGCGGTAAACTAAAAGGTTTCAGTGTTCTCTGGAACCCTAAAGATTCAAGGACTGTGTATCAGGAGCCACCTGGAATCAGGTTGCCAGATGTTCCAATTAGAAATACAGGACACAGCCAGGGGAGGTGGCTGATGCCTGTAATCCCAGCACTTTGGGAGGCTGAGGCAGGAGGATTGCTTGAGGCCAGGAGTTCCATGCCAGCTGGGAAAACATAGCAAGACCCTGTCTCTACAAAAAATGAAAAATATCAGCCAGACATGGTGGGGAGTGCCTGTAGTCCTAGCTACTTGGGAGGATCGCTTAAGCCCAGGAGTTCTAGGCTTCAGTGATCTAAGATTATGCCTCTGTACTCCAGTCTGGGCAATAGACGGAGGCCCTGTCTCTAAAAAAGAGGAAAAAAAAACCCCAAAACACCCAGTTAAGTTTGATTTTCACATAAATAACAAATACTATTTTACCATAAATATGTCCCATACAATATTCTAGTATAAGTATGACCCATGCAATATTTACTTATACTAAAACATTATTCATTTTTATCCAAAATCAGATTTAGCTGGGATTGTATATTTTATCTGGCAACCCTAATCTAGAGGAGACAGGAAAGGGTAGGAGGCAACTGGGTGAGCTCAGTAGGCTCACCCCTGGCCTCAACCTAAGGCTGGCACTGTTAAATGTCTTAGACTTTTAGATTTAAGAATGTAAGGTACGAAGAGATCAAGTGACTTGGCAGAGCTGAAGTTTGGATCAAGATAGGTCTGATAGAAGAGCCCATTGTTTTTCCCAAGTCCCTGGAGTTTGGGGTGACTGATTCTCCTCTTCATAGCCTCTCCCCAGGGTGTGGAAGAGACAGCCCCAGAGCAGCAAAGAGTGTGAGGAGATAGGCCTATCAGAACCGGGCTTTCCATGTGCAGAAAGTGTGGGGTGAGGGGAGAGTAATGTGTTTCCTGCAACACTCTCATCACCTTAAATGGGGTGAATCCTCATTAATTCCAATTAAATAACTGTTTAATTGGTTCTAACTCCATTTCCAGGAGCGAGCTCACAGCCCATGAATAGATCTTTGGACTTCTGACTATGACATATCTTACATTACTACTACATCCTATCACTTTTTTTGATACCTAGTCTAAATTTTTTTTTGAAATGGAATTTCACTCTTGTCGTCCAGGCTGGAGTGCAGTGGCACGATCTCAGCTCACTGCAACATCCGCCTCCCAGGTTCAAGTGATTCTCCTGCCTCAGCTTCCTGAGTAGTTGAGATTACAGGTGCACGCCACCATGCCAGGCTAATTTTTTGTATTTGTAGTAGAGATGGGGTTTCGCCATGTTGGCCAGGCTGGTCTCGAACGCCGGACCTCAGGTGATCCGCCAGCCTCAGCCTCCCAAAGTCTTTTTTAAATCACTCTTATTGATATGTAATTAATATACAATAAAATACACCATTTTGGAGTGTACAGTTTGGTGCGTTTTCACAAGTTCATGCATCCATCTAGCTACCACCACAATCAAGACATAAACATCTCCATCGCCCCCAAAAGTTTCTTTGTGCCGGTTCTTAGTCATTCTCCTCCCATCCCTGACCACAGGTAACTGATCTACTTTCTGTCACGTCAGATTAGATTTGTCTTTCCTAGAGTTTCACATAGCAAAATCGTACAGTGTAATCATACAATATATACTCTTGTGTCTGACTTTTTTCAGTATAACAGTGATGAGATTCATTCATGTGTTGTCGTGTGTATCAGGAGTTCATTCATTTTTTTTTACTGCTGAAAACTATTCAGTTTTATTAATATACCATAATTTCTTTATCCATCCAAATATCCTTTTGGTGAAAATTTGGGTCATTGGTTTGGGGTCATTATAAGTAAACCTGCTGTGAATGAACATTCAAATATAAGTCTTTGTGTGATTATATGTTTCATTTCCTCTGGGTAAATTCTTAGGAATGAAATTACCAGGTTGTGTGGTAAGTGTATGTTTACATAAAATACTGCTCAACTGTTTTCCAAAGTAGTTATACCATTTTGCATTCCCATCAGCCATGTATGGTGGACATGCCCTTGCTGAAACTTGGTATCTTTATTCTTTTACATTGTAACCATTCTAATGGGTGTGTGGTGGTATCTCATTGTGGTTTTAATTTTCATTTCCCTGATGGCTAATGAGGATAAACATTTTTTCACCTGTTTATTGACCATTTGGAAATCATCTATTCAAGTTTCTGCCCATTTTTAAATTGAATTATTTGTCTTATTAGTGAGTTATAAGATTACATATATATGTGTGTTTTATTTCTATATAATTCATATATATTAATATACTATAATTTGTTTATGCATCCATATATATATATATATATGGAGAGAGAGGGAGATTTTTACCTGTCCCAAAGCCATGAAGGTTTTCTCTTGTTTTCTTCTGGAAGTGTTATAGTTTTAGCTTGTATATACACTCAGTTGTATGATTCCTTTTGTGTTAATATTTGTGTATGGGGTGAAGTGAGAGTTGAGGTTCATTTTTTCCCTGTGTGAATATTCAGTTGTTCTAGCATCATTGGTTGAAAAGGCTATTAGCAGATCGTATTTTGAATAAGATGCCGATACAACATGATTGATTCCCTATCAGCATCCCCTCCTTGTTTTAGTATTTTTTTTTTCCATCAACAAGTATTTGTTGATTTTCTGTGACATGTCAGGTGTTGTTTTAATTGCTGGGCATCAGTCCTGAATAAAGTGGAACAAGTCCCTGCTCTCATGGAGACCGTGGCTTAGCCACAGGAGACAACAACTTAACCCAAAATAATAATAGTAGACCTGGCCCTAGAGAGATAACTAAAATAGGGTTAGGAAACAGAGAGTGGCAGGACATTCCAGAATGAAACAGAGAGGGCAACATTTCTAAGAAGGCAGTGTTTGAGCAGAGACCTGCAGGATGGGGGATGTGAGGGCCTGGCTCTCTGCAGATGGGCTGTTAAGGGGACAGACTGATTGCCAGAGCCTCCCATTCCCAGCCCAGCTTCTCAGACACTCCCTTAGGGGTCTACAGTTGTGACAAGGGCCCTCTGCAGAGCTCATGTGCCATCACATGTCACTCGGGTCTCCTCCATGTCCTGGCTACTCCAGCCACTGCTCACAAAGCTGCATCTGACAGCAGGGAGTGACTTTAGCAGATTTCACTCCTTCATTCATTTCTTTAATTAAAAGGTATGTATTAAGCCCAGTAAGTGTGCTTGGCACTGCGCTAGACTCTGGGGAGACAGAGATGAACAAATGAATGGACCTGAGTTACAGCTTCAGCAGGAGCCAGCTCAAGAAAAGTCTTAAATGCACTTGGTACATGAAGTGTTTGCTCTGCAGACAGGAGAGCTCCATGAATGGCTAAAGCTACTGGATTTGGGGGAGTGAGGAATGGGAGACAAGGAGAGTTTATCCTAGGAGACTGTTGCAATAGGTCAGGTAAGATATGATGCAGGTGTGAATTAAAGCAGTGGAGATGTGGGGGCTGGGAGAAAGAATGTTGGATAATCCAGGTTTCTAACTTGAACACAGGGGCATGGTGGTGCTACTGATTTTAGGGGACACAGCAGGAAGAGCAGGTCTGGAATAGGTGAGTGCATGGGTAAAGTGATGAAGAGTCTGTTTGGAGGCACGGCAAGGGTGAGGTGCTCCCGGTAGAAATGTCTAGGACTTAACTGCACTTGAAGGTCTGAAGCTCATGAAGGAGATCTGGGTGGGAGGTCAAGCCTTGCAATTTATCCACAGAGGAATTATAATTGACAACAGAGATGGAAGAGATGCTCCTGGGAGGTATCTAAACAAATACTTGCTCTGTGTCAGACTTTTGCCTGGCGTGCTACTAAATGTTTAATATACTGGTTAGGACATTGAGTTCTGATGCCCAACTCCCTGGGTTAAAACTTTAGCAGTAGCACTTGCGAGCAGGGTGACCTCGGGCAAGTCAACTCAACTCTATATTCCTCTGCTAAATGTTGA
Source organism: Pan paniscus (assembly GCF_029289425.2). Taxonomy (NCBI): domain Eukaryota; kingdom Metazoa; phylum Chordata; class Mammalia; order Primates; family Hominidae; genus Pan; species Pan paniscus. The sequence continues at coordinate 192,840,482 of NC_073249.2, forward strand.
TAGTAATAAATTTACCTTCTGGGGTATTATGAGGATTAAATTATCTGGTATGTGTATAGCACATAGAATAGTGTAATACCATGTGATTGGTAAATGTTAGTTGATCCTAATATCCTTTAACATACCTATAGCATAGGGGGTATCATTACTTGTTTTATAGATAAGGGAATTGTCCAAGGTTATGGAATTAGGTAGTGGAAGAACAAGGACTTGAATGCAGGCCTGTGTGTCTCCAGAGTCTACCATTCAAGGCTGTCTTCTATTGGGGGATAAAGGTCTGTGCATTCATTGGCTACTTGATGAACTTAGCCCCTCTGGGCAGAGGGGTTCCAATGCCTGGCTAAGCCCCCATCCCTGCTGTGCCATCGGCCATGGCTAGTATCTTCTACCTGCAACCTGGAGCCAGCAGACCCTGCAGCCCCTCCTGCAAGCCTTACACACACACACGAGAAGGATGCTGCCTTTCTCACCTCCTCCAGATGCTTGCACCTACTGTGCCACATTGCCATCAGGGGCTGCATGTCCGTGCCTTGGTCCCAGAACAGAGGAAGAAAGGAGCCCTGGAGTCCATGCTGACAGAGGTCTGTTTACCATCATGCCCAGTGCCCTGAGTTACACTCCAGGTGTCCCATTTGGAGAAGAGAGCTAGCCAGGAGCCCTGTCTGAGAGACTGTGGCAGCTTGGGGTTGAAGCCAGGAGAGCAGACTTGGAAGGACTTTAAGCTATTAGCAAATACAGCACAGAGAGAGGCCAGAAGTTCTGAGAGGAACTGGGATTAGGGAACAGTCTGAGTCATGGCCCAGCAGGGAAGCAGGAAGGCAGCCAGCTCTGGGGAGGGCACTGAGAACAAGCAGGCCCGGGCTGGATGCCTGGCTCTACCTACTCGCTCTGTCACAAGATGTCATGCTTCTCTGAGCCTCAGTTTCTTCAGCTGTAAAATGGGCATGGCAAGGATACATCCCTTCTAGGGGCAATATGAGGACTCCTTGCTATGCCAAGGATGTTACGTGTTAGCTTCCCTTCCCTTCCCCTGCCTACCCAAGGAGGGAGGATTTCCTGCAGAAGGCAAGCTTTCAGCAGCGTTGGGGAGGTACAGAAAGACATGGATTGAGAGAGTAGAGGTAGGAGGGTGTTGCTGCAAGGGCATGAGCCTTGTATCCCCGGAAGCCGGAGCTGAGTGGAGAGCTTCAAGGTGAAGGGATTATTGGGCATAAATATGTAAAGAGGAAAGGAACTGGCTGCTGTCATTCTAGTAATCCTGGCTGCTGCCAGCTCTGTGGCAGGCATTGGGCTGGACTGGGGTGGTGCCAAGGTGAATGAGGTGCCACCTCTGCCCTCAAGGAGCTCCCTGGGTTGGGGCAGTCAGACTTATTAATGGAGCATCTCCATCCAGGGTGCTAACTGATGCTCAGGGGTTGGACAAGGGAAACAGCTCAGAGCAGAGAGTGACTGCTCCTTCCACCAGAACATGAGTCGCTGTGCCCTGGCAGCCTGCGAGTGGACTGAGGCCCCATGCATTCCTCTAAGGGTGGGGCGATCAAAGAGATTCCAGGCCTCTGCTCTATAGACTGGAGGCTTGAAAGGGAGCACAGGTTTGTACCAGCAGGACTAAGCTTGGCAGTGCACCAAGGACCTTGACCTCCAGCCAGGGAAAACAAAGGCACAAGATCTACTGGGGAGCAGGGACTTTCACATACATTATCCTACTTAACCTCCTTAAAGTATTGAGTGTCCCTTTTTTATCCAAAGCCAAGAGAGGTTAAACAGCTTACCTAGAGACACACAGTGAGCAAGTGGCAGCACCAGGATTCACACTCGGGTACGTTTCGACTCCACTGGCTTGATCTTTCCTACAAGCACCCTCCAAGCCAGCCCCATGCCTTCCCAACAGATGGACCACTTCCACCTCTCTGCCAAGCCCTGCAGACGTGGCTACGTCCTGCCTTCCTCCAGAGGAGCCTGGGCAGCCTCAGGGCCTGGCCCACCGCAGTCCCTGCTGTCCTCCCCAGCTGCCAAACCACTAATTAGTGTGCCTGGCATTGTTCCTCACAGTTTCCCTCTCACTCTCGCCTCCCCTAGAAAGCCTAGCTCCCAGCTAAATTTAGCTGTGACTACTTCCCAGGGAGGGGTGGGGTGGATGGGGAAGGAAGGCTAAGTCCTGAGTTTTGAGTCTCCATAGTGAAAGGGAGACAGCCCAGGGCTCCATCCCTCCAGGACAGCTTCCCCTCCATCGACCTGCTGGTGAAGCCTTTAAGCTGTGGCATTGCGTTACTGCACACACTTGGCTTGAATATGATGGATTCTGAGGTCCATGTACGATAGCAATGGGAACCTTTAACACCACACCTCTGCCTTCATCAAAGCTGCCTTGTTTTCTTTGAGAGGTTTTATAATAAGCAATCATTACCCATTTGTGCAATACTTTTATATTAACATCACCTCTTTTATACACTGGGGTTCTGGGGTTCTGTGTGAGATTTCCTTCCTTCCTTCCTTCCTTCCTTGCTCCTTCTCTCCCTCCCTCCCTCCCTTCTGCCTTTCCCTTCCTTTCCTTTTTCTTTTGACAGGGTCTCACTCTGTCACCCAAGCTTGAATGCAGTGGAAAAATCTCAGCTCACTGCAGCCTTCAACTTCTGGACCCAAGGGATCCTCTCACCTCAACCTCCCGAGTAGTTGGGACTAAAGATGCATGCCACCATATCTGGGTAATGTTTTTACTTTTTGTAAAGACAGAGTCTCGCTATGTTGCCCAGGCTGGTCTGGAACTCCTGCAATCCTTCTTCCTACACCTCCCAAAGCGCAGGCGTGAGCCACTGCACCCAGACCAAGATTTCTTTTGGGAGGGATTTGTTTTCTTAAAAAGCAAGTTTGGAAACCAGAGCTTCACACTTGAGTGTCTTGCTGCTTTGAGTGTGATCTGAGAAGCAGCTGCATGGGCACCCCCTGAGAGCTTGTTAGAAATGCAGAACTCAGCCCCCACCCCACACCGAGTGAAATAGAACCTGTTGCACTTTCAAGATCCACAAGTGATCTCTACACTGTTTAAGAAGCACTGCCTTAGTCTAAATCAGGATCACTGAGGAGCTTGTCAAAATGCAGATTCCCTGGCTTCCTCCATGAGATTCTGACTCAGGAGTAAGGGAAGGCCCAAGCTATGTTCATTTTGTCTTTTTTTTTTTTGGTGGGGGGAGACAGAGTCTCGCTCTGTCACCCAGGCTGGAGTGCAGTGGCGCGATCTCGGCTCCCTGCAAGCTCCTCCTCCAGGGTTCACGCCATTCTCCTGCCTCAGCCTCCCGAGTAGCTGGGACTACAGGCATGCGCCACCACGCCCAGCTAATTTTTTGTATTTTTAGTAGAGACAGGGTTTCACCATGTTGGTCAGGCTGGTCTTGAACTCCTGACCTTAGGTGATCCACCTGCCTTGGCCTCCCTTGGTGCTGGGATTACAGGCATGAGCCACTGCACCCGGCCTATGTCCATTTTTCATAACACCCCTGGTTATGGTGCAAGTCTTTCGTCTGCCCTGAGATGTTAATGTTCACTCTCGGCTAACAGCTTCAGGGAGGCAGGCTGCCCAATACATGCACAGAAAGAAGCTTCCTCAAAACGTCTTTCTCTCCTTTACAGAGATCCTGTCCTCTGATGTCCCTGACCTCAGAGGTAGTAGGATGGGTGATGGGCTGGGGAGAAAGCATGCCTGTGACCTGCAGCTTCACAAGTTCTCACTTTAGCCTTGACCACCGAGACATCCTTCTGCTACAGGGAGAGATAGACTAAGACAGCAGACGTTCTGTGAGAACCAGGTCTGTCCCCAAGAAGAGGAAGTCTTGCAGATTACAGACCAGATCTGCAAATATTCCTGCAGACTCTTTGAAATTACTTTCTACATAACCAGTCTCCAAGGATTTGATGTCAGTTCTTTCCTCCCTTCTTGCCCGCTAGAACTTCCCACAGGGAAAAATGTTCCCAAGTAGAGAGATGTCCCAAGATAGGTGGCAAGGAGGGGAGAGGCAGGTGATTAGACCTGCTGCATTGCCCACATCCTTGAGCATGAGGCCATAAATAAGTTCTTGGCATCTGCTAAGTGCTCAAAAAATAATCGTCGGATTTTTTTTAAAAAGCCATCTCCCACCTGGATTGTTGCACTGCCTTCTAAGCAGCTCCCTGCCTCCAGTCTCCCTCTGCAGAGGGCCCTTGTCATAACTGTAGACCCCTAAGGGAGTGTCTGAGAAGCTGGGCTGGCAATGGGAGGCTCTGGCAATCAGGCTCTTCCTGTAACAGCCCATCTGTAGACAGCTGGGTCCCCACTTCCCCGATCCTGCAGGTCTCTGCTCACACCCTGCCTTCTTAGAAGTGTTGCCCTCCTCATCTCACTCCCCTTTAATTCATCCTTCTTGGGCTCCTAGCCCTGCCATCCCTTGTTCTGAGTCCCTCAAGACTCCCTTGGACTCCCAGGGTCTGGTCCAAATGTCTTGGATGTACAAAGCCTTCATGAGCTGGGTTCTGCCTACCCCTTCACCCACATCTTTGCCAGCCCTCCCTGTGCCCTATGCTCCACCAAGTCCGCAGTAGGTCCAGCGCCTTGAGGGTGCCACGCCCTTGCGGGCATCTCTGCCTGTGCACCTGCTGCTCCCTCTGCCAGGGATATCCTTTCCTCCACCCACTGGCAGGTCTCCTATAACCTATCCCAGGAGTCTCTTCACAGGTCCGTCATTCATTCAGTCATTCAACATGAATTGAGTGAGTTCCTACCATGTGCCACATACTAAGCTAGAGTCTGGGGACGTACAGTGCCAGTGATAGATTCATCAACTCATTTAAAATACTCCCAGACCAAGAAGCTTCAGGATAACCTCTCTCCTCCCTTCCACAGTTTGCTAATGAGGAAACTGAAGCACGGTGTGGTTAAATGGCTTTCTCAAGGACAAACTACTAGAAGGTAGAGGGTCAGGACTGGAGCACAGAGTCTGGCTCCAGAGCCCAGGGCTTGGGCACTGTGGCACTGTGCCACTGTGCAGCCCCTTTGCAAAGGTCTGTTTCTCAATGTCTCCTGTGATCTTGCTCCTCCTTCCTCCCGCTCTGGCTCTCCTCTGTTGCTCCCAGCTCAGAGGATGGAACGTCTGTCTGTTCATCCAGTAGCCCCCCAAGAAAACTGGTAGTCATTTTGGCCACTGATCTCTCCATCACCCAGTTCTGTTTGCCTTCTGAATGTTTCTGACATCTGTTCACTTTCCACTTTTCTTCACCGTCCCGTCACCCACTAGCCTGAGCTTCCATCTTGTCTCACCTGGACAGCTGTGGTAGCTCTAAATTGCCTTCTCTGCCTTCACCCATGCCCTCGGCACAAATCAGCAGACTTACAGCCACTCTGATCAGGGCACCCAGTCTGACTTCCACAGGCCTCCCATACTGCCCTCTCTGCCCTTTCTCAGCCCTCCCTCTGAAGCATCTGCACAGGGGACCCCCTCCACCTGGGGGTGCTTCTTATCCTGCAGCCCCATCCCAGCAGAACCTCACTGTGCCCATTCCTCAGCTCTCAACTCCAGACTCATTGTCCCAGGGGTTCTCCTCTGATGGCCTGTCCAGCCCAAATGCCTTTGCTTCCCTCATGGGCCAGTCTGGCTCTATGATTACATACTTGGCAGTGTCATTGCTGTATGAGCACCTGTCTCCTTCATGAGACTGAAAGCTCCAGGAGAGTGGCAACATATCTAGTTCTGGTCTCTACTGTATACTCAGTGCATGGCCCAGGGCCAGATATAGAGTGGGACGGAAATACGTGATGAACAAATGAAGGGGTTGTTATGACGATCAAATGAGAAAGTATAGGTAAAAGTACTCAAAACAGCCCCTAGCACAAGTCAGATACTCAATTATAAGCTACTAGTAATGAGTCTTCTTGTTAGAACCAATCTTGAGCAAGCCTTACCTGATGCCCAAAGGGGGATGAAAATTGCAAATAACGAGGATGGCAACTGCATACAGCTGGAAGGGACTATACAGAGCTGAGGGTGGAAGCTGCAAACAGCTGAGAAGGTGCTTATGAACAGCTGGGGTTGTGACTGCACACTCCTGAGGATAAGGCCTGCAAATAAGTGGGAAGTGAGTGCAAATAGCTGGAATGTTGAACTGCAAACAACCGGGAGTAAGGACTGCAAAACAACCAGAGCAGAGGCTGCATCTGGGGAGCAGAAGAGCCTCGGAGCACTCACATCACCCACTGCCTCTGCAATACTGGGTCCCTGCACTTTCCCCTGTCTCCCAACAGAAGTGTGCCCAAGAGACCCCAGGGGTATCTCTCATGGGCCCACAAATAAGACTGGTTCGCCTGGTCTATTCTGATCACCTAAGTAACTTTTTCCCTCCCCTCCCATGCTCCACCATGTTACTTTCTCTCAGTTCTTCAGATAGGCTTGTATCCTCCCACTACCTGACCTTTGCACATGCCAGGCCCTCCTTCTGGAAGTTCCCCACCCCATCCTTCAGATCTGAGTTCCAATACCGCTTTATCAGAGAGACAAGATCAGATTATCCTTCTCCATTTTCCTTCGTTTCATCATCTTCAGTGAGAACAATGATTAGCATTTGCATATACTTGTTGGGCTTTCTGATGACTGCCTACCACCCCTACTAGACTATAATCTTCTAGAGAGCAGGGACTTAGCACCTAGTCCACGGTCTGACATGTAGTAGGTGCTCATAAATATGAGATGGATGGAAGGATGAATGGAGGAACTGGAGCAATGGTTGAGTGGACAGAGAGTTCCTCAAAGGCACAAGCGAAGAAAATAAAACAACTGTCTTAATTGAGTGCCTACTGTGTACCTGGCCCTGGAACAAGTCATCCCTTTCTTGTTAGTGCTTGAATCATTCTTTGTCTCTCCAGGGAGTCAGAAGATCTTGATTCTTTCCTTCGTTCAGCCAGTGTTTCACTGTGAGACCTGACCTACTAGGAAACCTGTTAGGAAAAGACAAAATATTCCTGCCAGTGCTTTGCACTGACAGCTACCCTTCCTGCAACCTACCTCAGAAAACAGCAAGGAAGGAGCCAGTGGTCCTGAGGCTCCAGTTTACCCATTTATGAGAGAGGGATTTGGGTTCTAAGATGATCCCTAAGGACCATGCCAGGTGGGATAGTCTGAGTCTGTGAAACTTCTCAGGAGGTTCCTTATATCTTTATTTTGTAACTGGCCAGGTTCCAGAGTCCCAGCCCCAGATAAGAGTCGAGGGTTCTGGCCACTGGTGCCCACTGCCTTGGCCAGGAAAGGGTCCACAGTGAAGGCTCTCCCCTGGTTCCAGGATACTTGTTCTATCTACCAAGTTGCCTACAAGAATCTCACAGATCTCTAAAGCGGGCACAGAACCCAGACTCACACAGACACAGAAACCCACTAACACCCCCAAAAATAACAATAGTCAATCTTTATAAAGCACTGGCTAGATGCCTGGCATTGCTCTAAACTGAAGCTCAGAGAGGTTAAAGAACTTGCCCAAGGTCACACAGCTAGTAAGTCAGAGCTGGGCTTTGGACCCAGGCAGATGGGCTCTGGGGTCCCTGCTCTTAACCCCTGCATCATAGTCTGAGACATCCAGTCACACTCACCACCAGACACACAGGCTCACAAAAGTACACACACACATAAAACACACACAAGCTTTTCCAGTGAAGGCAACAAAATGGCTGCTGTCTCCCTTCTCTTTCCTTTCTTGCAGTGATTTAGGCTCTGTGGGCTAAGAACTCTGCACAAAGCCAGAAAGGGTCTCTTGTTACCAGTCCATTTCTCAAATGGATTGGCATTCACAGTCGCTCTGCCAGCCAGTCTGGAAAAGAGGCTTGGGAAGCACTGAGCCTGTAGTGCCCTTGGATACTGGTACCCACAGTAGGAGGAAGGGGCAGGGCTATTTCTCAGCAGGTTGACGACTCTTTGGATGGTAGCCGAAATGCCTCCTTTATCTCTGTCCCATTAATTCAAAGATGCCATAGGAAACCTGCTAGGAAAACACAAAATAGGCTTGTCTGGCTCTCTGCACTGACAACCACCCCTACTCCACCCTGCTTCAGACACAACGAGGAAGGGAACCTGGGCAGCTGTGACGGGGCCAGGTCCTACTGGGCACAGCCACCCTGGGCATCTCACTGGCAGGGGATCTGGCATGGGGTGGGCAAGGAGAACCTCAGAAAGACAGAGAAGGGCAAAGTAAACCAGCAGGTGAGACAGGAGCATGTCAGATGGGCACACAAAGCAACAGAAACGTGGAGTTCAAGTCCAGGAGCTTCCAGAAAGGTGTATGTACCTGCAATGATGGGAGGGTGGAGATGGCTGTGGCTGATCCTGACTCTGATTCTTATTGACTATGTGATGTGGCTTTGGGCAAGTTACTTAACTCTCTGTGCGTCAGTTCCCTCTTCTGTGAAATACAGGTGGCAATAGCACTCACTTCTTAGAGTTGTTAAGAGGATTTAATGAGATAATTTTGCAAAGAGCTTAGTATGATGCCTGGAATATCATAGACATGCAATAAATGTTAGCTCTCATTCCTGGAAACAATGAGGAGGATGAAGATGCAGCGGGGTCAGGAGAGACAGAAAGGTCTGTGCCAGGGCTAGGTGGCTCGTAAGCATCCTTGCATCATCCCAGCCACTCTGAGTTTCTAGGGTTCTTAGGTACGGTATCCTCTCCTGGCCTTTGCATCTGCTGTTCTCTCCGCCTAGAGCACTCTTCCCTCTCTTCTCTGGATTAGCTCTTGCGTATCCTTCAGGTGTCAAACTTAGACCTCACTCTGCCCGGGAAGCCCTTCCTGACCCTGACCCTGTAGGTCTGGCTGAAAAGCCTCCTCTCAGAGTTCCCACGGCTGTCTATACAGCTCATCATGATCCTTCTCGCCCTGGAGTGGGTTGCGGGTCTACCTGTCTACCCTCTGTGATGTGTCATGCTCAGCACCGAATCCCCAGAGATTCACAGAGCCTGGAACACGGTGCTAAATAATAAGTTGGGAATGAATGAAATAACGACTTGTATGTTGAATAATAGAATATTGTCCCATTACACCCAGCTGCTTCTCGAAGACAAAATTTGAAGCACCAGACATAATGAGATGCTCAGTGTGATGGGGCCAAGAGTACAGGCTCTGGAGTCAGACTTCCTGTGTTGTAATCTCATCTCCTTCCCCAGTACCTGCATGACCTTGGGAAAATTGCTTAACCTTTTTCTTCCTCAAGTTCCTCATCCATATAATGGGAATAATAAAGTCTCCACCTTGCTGAGTTGCTGCAAGGATAAACAACACGCTTAAAGATTTTAGACAGGGCTGGCCCAGATGAGCTCTCAGCAAGCCTTAGTCCTCCTTAGAGGTGATGCTCCACCTCACACCTGCCCTTCCCACATTGTGAATCTTGTCAGCCCCTACCGGGACCCCTGCCCGCTTCTGTTGACTCTTTCAGTAGTTTATAGAAGCTGTTGCGATTTTTTTCTAATTTAATGTTTATATCCTTTTATGTCCTGACCAAAAAACAAATGGCCCGAGAGAAAGGCTGGGGAGAGGGGACATCTGAGTTGAGGCTTCCAGTCCCACCACTGTAGATTCTGTTTCTTGGGCTCTTATTCCACAGGGTCAGCATGTGGAAGGGTTGGGTCAGGGAAGGGCATCTCAGGCAGAGGCAGCAGCAGGAGCAGGAGCTGGCAAGAGCACAGCTCAGTGCTCCTGCTGCAGCAAAGGATGGGGAGGTGCAGTGAGGGGTTGGCAGGGGATTGGTCATGGGGTGTCCTGAGGGTCCCTGGAAGTTGCTTGGAATCTAGGCTGCAGGCAACAGAGCACCACTGAGGGCTTTGAGCAGGTGAGACCTAAGAGAGAGTGCCCTGATGGAAGGATGGACAGAGATTTGCTGGGTAATAGGGAGGGTGTCTGAACATTCATGGGATTGAATCTCCTGCTCCCACAGGGTCCTGTTCTGCCCTGATGGAGGGATGGACTGAGGAGAGTTTGCTGGGTAATAGGGAGGGTATCTGAACATTCATGGGGTTGAATCTCCTGTTCCCACAGGGTCCTATTCTTGCCCACTCACCTCCCTCACCACCAACATTCACTGGGCCTGTTTGCCCATCTGCCCACTCCCCACCCAGCCCTACTGCCAGGCTGGGAGTTCTATGGGAAGGTAGTCATTCCTGGCCAGCTGTTTACCTCCAGCACCCTGGACAGGATCTGGCTCAGAGTAGGTGGAATTGTTTCCCTCCATCCTTTCTTGCCAACTTCCTACCCCTCTCCTCCTAACTTGAACTTTCTTACCTGCTTTTGTCCCTCTCTGCCTCTTTGCTTGAATAACAGCCTGTGCTGTGAATTAATTTCTGTCCTCTGTTTCCCCTACACCCTCCCCCATATCCCATAAACTGCCACTTCTTTTCTGGAAAAGCTCTGAACTCCACGACACTTGAAGAACCTAAAGGGAAGGGGTAAAGAACCAATACCAGTCAAACACCTTTCATATGCCAAGAACGATGCTGGGAACTCTATATGGATTCCTTCATTTAACTTTTCAAACAGCCCAAAGAGGAATGTATTAGTGTCCCACCTTATAAATGAGGGTCAGAGCAGTTCAAAGTTGCCCAGTGTCACATTGTGGCACAGCCAGAGAGGCCTCATCAAAAGAATGGTTCTCTAATGGTGGAATTCTCAGGCATTTTGAGGGGGCAGCGGGAAAGATTTGGAATAAGGAGACTCCTGGACCACTCGCATCATGCCCTGGTGGTGTTGCCTCCATTGCTTCTGCCTTGGGTCAGGGATTCCTGATCCACAGCCCTGTTCTGAGCTGGAGTAGATTCCGTGAACCTCCCTGGGTCAGATGGTGCTCCAGGAAGGCAGAGGGCATCCCACATCCTGCTGAGATAGTGCTGCAATGGTGGGTTGGAGCCAGCGGAGAAATGAAGCCAGAGGCCAGATCCCCAGGGCTAAAGTTACACCCTAGGCTGGGAATCCCCAGGTGGGTTCTGAGATTTTGTTTCCTTATCCCCAACCACCCCCTTTTGGATCCATCAGCCTTTGTTTAAACCCATTTTACCAAGTCCTCAATCATCTGCTGCCCCTGATCCTGTGCATGACTCTGGCCCTGGTCACAGCCCTTGGGCAAGACAGATGAGCTCCCCTTCTGTGTCTCACCGTGGCAATGGAGACCTGCAGCCATCCACATCCTGAGCTAGCTCTGAAAGTCAAACCAGCACATTCTACTCAGGTGAGACAGCAACCCGGGTCTCTTGGCTCAGCATCAAAGGGTTGGGAATGATCAGCAAGTTGCTGTTGAGAATAGAGAAATAAAATATGTGAGGATATAACTTTTAACTTAAAATGCGGTGCCCCCTGCATTTGGATGTCAGGAGGGATCTTGAGTGACGTTTGTGGAGCTGCTGGGGTGAGCATGTCAGGTCAAATATACTCATTAGCCATGCTTAGAGGCAATGGTGGAGGGAGCGAGGAATACACTGGTTCCACCTGCTGGGTTTCTCCCTATCAAGAGGGAAGCAGAGCTCAGATTCAGTTCGACATCCCCAAAGCAGGCCCACAGCCATGCACACAGACAGAGCATCCGCAGAGGCCACTGGAGCGTCAGTGGAGTCCAACCAGGCTGCACCAGCTTCCAGATGCCCTTCACCTGCTACAGAGGGGAGGCCCTCCCCTCCCCCCGGTGGTTCCTTTCGATGGCACCTGTGTAGCATCATCTCTGCTTGGAATAAACCAGGTTTTGGCTGTCAGGAATCTTATTACAGAAGGAATCTGGGTGGATGGCCAGACTTTGTGTGAGATTCCCTAATCGGTGGACTTGGGAAATTTATGCACGTGTGTGTGTGTGTGTGTGTGTGTGTGTGTGTACACTTAGGAGAGGGAGGATCTGTGGATCTACTGAATGTCTTCTAAAAGGGATCTATTCATTTATTTAAATAATACCATGTATTATGTCCCTGATACTGTTCCAGGCGCTGGGGATATAGCAGTGAACAAGACAAAGTCTGTTTGTACTCTAACCCAGGAGACAGAAAATAAATACATGACTCTAAAACTGTCAGGAGCCCTCGTGATTACAGTAAGTGGACTCCAGTCTAAGTGAGGGGTACCCCTGGATCCACTGCACCTTGCAGAGGAGGTCTGATGTAGGCTGGATGCCCTCAGAAGCCAGGCCCTCTGGTGTTGGGCATGTACCCTGGAGAGTGACACAGTGATTCTTCCCAGCCTTCCTTCCTACACCTAGCCTGGGGCCAGCCTCCTGAAGGAAAGGGTGGGAGCTTGCCCAGCCAGGGGCAGTCTGAGCAGAGCTTTGTGCAGTGGAAAGTGCCTGGCTTCAGAGTGTTGTGAGGTGAACTGGGTGGAGGCATTAAGCATCTGGCATCATGGCTGACTCAGGGTGGCTGTTCCGTCCATAGAGTACCCTCTTCATTTGCCTTATTAGGGACACTCAAAGATGAAAAGTGTGCAGTCATCTGAGTTTGCTCTTGTAGAAGGGGCCAGGAAGCTCCAGTCCTAAGAAGGTCATTCCTTGGAGATACTCCTTCCGTTCTGTGGGACTTGGAGGCTTTAATGTGTAATGTAGGAATTGGATCCTGAGATGGGCCTTATCTGACTTTCAAGCTCATGCTCAAACACTTGCCAGTATTCTCCTGCAGTGTGCTTTGTGTCGAGCCCTGTGCTGAGATGAGTAACTCTCAGCCTCTGACTTTGGGACACTCACAGTTCCATGCAAGCAAAGCACCTCTGCCACTGACTAGCCCTGGGACATCAAGCAGGTTACTTAAATTTCTCTAGGTCTCTGTTTGTTTCCTCATCTGTAAAATGGGGATCGTTGGAGTACCTTCTGGGACTTTTGCAATATATAAAGCACTTAACACAGCATTCAGTAAAACTTGCTCCTTGGGGACAGACAGCCTGACTGGCTCATGTCTGTGTCCCTAGTGCTTGGCCCCATGCCTGGCTCAGAGGAGCATTTCCAGAAGAAAGGCAGAATGAGCACGCAGTGGGAGGAATCTCCTCTGTATGCTGCTGGGTTATCAGTTTCTGGAACCATGTGAGATTTGTGCGAGCCCATGTGACCAACAGACAGTTCTTCAGGCTGCTATAAAGCTATCGCCAACACCTGTCCCTGTGAGCCGCTGCATTGTGTATTTGAACCTTTGATATACCGGGGATGTTTGCCAAGGGAGAGAAATGTTATTGGACATTTTTCGTGGTTGTAAGGATTACTTCTTGATGAAAACACACACAAAGAAAGACTTACAAGCTGCCCTTAAGGTAGGCAAATGAATGATGTGTGTTTACAGCATCCAAGCCATTGCTCAGGGCTGTCAGCTCTGCAGACTCCTTGCAGGGGCTGCAGCAGAAGAAGGGAAGTGGCCAGCACATCCATGTGGCTGAGCAGAGGGCAGTTCTGCTCAAACTGCAGCAGCCCATTATTCTGATTCATCCGTTGACTCTTCCTACCCCTCTCAGTGTGTTGACGTCTTTCCTATAAAGACTGAGGCTTTTACCTGAGCTCTGCCCTGGTCACTCCCCATTCCCCAAACTAGAAGGCACCTTCTCCTGAGTGCATCTGCCTAGAGAGCCTGTCCCTGCTCAGGCACCCTGGGGGCTCTTCCTTCTCATGTAGGAGTCCTGTCTCCCCAGCCAGCTCTTACGTGCTAAAGGGCAGGGTGCATGGCCATTCCTCTTAGGCTCCTTCTACCCTCAAGTGCATTTTCCTGCACTAACAGGCAGGCAAGAAAGAGAAGAGAAGAATCATCTCACCAGGTGCACTTCACCTTCTTAATGCAATTATCACACCCAGCTACCTTGTACCCTGACCTGGGAGCCCCCTGGGGCAGGAAGCTTTTCTGATTCAACCCAGGACCCCCTCAGGGTCTGCAAAGCCTGGGGCAGTTCATGGGGTCAATGAATATCTGAATGAATGAGTGAATAATGAAACCCAGCTTTAGCTTCTATGCTGACCCTTCTCCCATTCCATTTCAGACCCCATCTCCTGTGCAGGAAGCCCCTTGGCCTCCCTAGTGGGTAGCAATGTCCCCTCTCAGCTGTCTGCACTGCCTCCTCCTCCGAGTCTGCTTACTGGCATTGAGTGTTCTTCCTGCTGTCAACACAGCTTGGGGACATGCCAGCGTGCTGGGCAATAGGCCCAGCACATCCTAAGGCATAGTGTGGGCAGGGGAGGATCCTAGCAGGGCTGGATTCTGGCACGGCCAGGCCTGGGATCTGGTTGAGGAGAGGGTTAAAGAAAGACAGGGCCTGGGTCTGGAGGGGTGGCTGGGAGCTGAGTCTTGGGGTCAGAGGCTGAGGCCTACTTGCAACTGGGCAACCTTGGATGGATGGCTTACCCTCTCTGAACCTCAGCCGTCTCTCAGTCTGCAAGGGAGAAGCCTGAATGGAGACTCATAGTCTTTTAGCTGTGAGGCTCATCCTGCTGCTTCGGGTCCTGTGCAGAGCCTTGGAGAAACATCAGTAGATGAGTCAGTTGCGCTCGCGCAGGTCGTGGTCTGTGTGTTGGTTTCCTATGGCCTTTGTAACAAATCTCTACAAGCATGATGGTTTAAGACAGCACAGATTTATTCTATTACAATTCCGGAGGCCAGAAGTCCACAATCAGACTCACTGAGCTACAGTCAAGGTGTTGGCAGGGCTGATTCCTTCTGGAGGCTCTAGGGGAGAATATGTTTCCTTCCTTTTCCCAGCTTCGGAGAAGCCACCTGCTTGGCTTATGGCCCCGTCCTCCCGTCACTCTGATCTCCTACTTCCACGGTCACAGCTCCTATTACTGACTCCAATCCTCCTGCCCCCCTCTTATAAGGACACTTGTGATTACATTGGACACATCAGGATAATCCAGGATGACCTCCCCATCTCATCCTTAACTTAATGACATCTGTAGTCTCTTTTGCCATGTAAGGCAGCATATTTCCATGTTCTGGAAATCAGGGTATGGACATCTTTGGGTGGGGGTGAGGAGTATTATTAAGCCTGCCACAGTGTGGTTGAATCTAAAACTATGAATCAATTAATCATCAAATAAATGAATTACTATGAACTCTAATGGCACTAGCCACAAAGCAGCACTGTGCTGTCAAAGTATCACAGGGACCTGGCTTAGCCTCGAGGACAGCAAGGGCTGGGCCACATTCCCCTTTTTCTTTTCTCTGTTCTCTCAAGCCCTGTTCATCCCACTGCCCCCTCTGCTGTCCAGAAGTCCCCAGGGAGTCCGTTTCTGCAGTCGCCCACCACCCACTCCCATGGTCCCTGCCCCAGCCTGGAACATCCTTAAGGGGTGGCTGTCATGAACGTTAGCAATGCTTTCACCTCCTACGCAGCAGTCCTTTGAGGACTAGCTTCCCTAGGGAGTACCAGTGATGGAAATATCAATATTATAAGTATTTGTCTCCTGGGCTGGAAGAAGTATCGAGCTGTGATTTAGTCAGTTGTGCTGCCTCTCTCTAACCACCCAAATTCTCCTTTGCCTCTTTGGAAGACTTACAGGAATAGATCTCATCAGCTCTCCATGGCTCCCACGGCACTCTGAGGAACCAAGCTGGGAGGGTGAGGTCAGGTAGAATTTGGGTTCCTTGGAGGCACCCCCTCTCACCCACCTCCCAAAACAGGCACCCTCCCAACCTGCCGAAGGCACTTGAACCAATCCCAAATGACCCTCCCAAGCTTGCGGAGAAGGCAAAGAAGTAATCAGCCTTTTGCCACTGGGCTCCACAGGGAAAACCCAGCTCTGTCCTTTCATGAGGATGTGAGTCCAAGAGCTGCTCGGAAGCTGCTGGCTCTGCTCTCACCCACGCACAGCACAGAAAAGACATTGGAATGTGCCTGGCTTTGCACAAAAGCTGAAGCAACCAGGATCAGGGGAAAGACCTGAGCCAGGCACGATGTTTCCCGAGGCCCTGCAGATCTCCCAGCCTGTGAGCAGTGTCGGGGCTGGACCCAGTGGCTGCCCCACCATAAGGCCGGAGGAAAATTGGTCGCGGGCATGCATTTCCATGAAGCCGCCACACTGGCTCACCCATGCACATGAGACAATTTTGCCGGCCTCAGGGAGTCTAGAGGTCACAGCTAATGTGGCCCAGGTGGGGCCTCAAGGGAGGACAAAGGCTGGTGTTCATCTGCAGCATGTTAATCGTGAGTCCTGCTCTCTGGGAAGGTGTCCTTGGCCGTGCCAGAAGCGTTGAAGGAGATCCTGTTAACTGCTAGTGACTTCCCACCAGTCCCAGCAGACACCGCAAGGGCTGCCATAATGATAATGATAATGGTTCTAGTAATGATCATTGCTCTCATTTGCTGAGTGTTTATGTTGTGCCAGGCACTGTGCTAAGCTCTTTATATGCATTACCCCAATTAATCCTCCCAGCAACCTGATTGTTATCATCCTGATTTTACTGATGAGGAAACTGAGGCAGAGGGAATTAAGCAACAATGCAGATGGTTGGTTGAGGAGAGAGGCAGCATGGGTTACGGTAAACAGAGCACACATTCAGGGGTTACACAGAATTGGATTCAAATCCAGAGTTTGCCACTTACCAGTTAAGTGACCTGGAAAATCACCTGCTCTGAGGCTCAGGGAAGCAGGAGGGAGCAAGTGGACACATATGGACATAGGGGCCCCTCCCCAGGGGCCCAGCCCTGTCCCTGCACACACCTGGACTCAGGTAGGCCCTGAAGGCTGGGGATGAGCCTCAGAGGAAGCCATCTCCCTTCTGGGGAAGGCCCGGGCTGGGAAGGAGAGCTGCCCTGTTGAGTGGGCATCTGATCTTTCCTGCCAGGAAGGGCGGGGGGCAGGAATGTGCCAGGAGAGCACCTGTAGTATCATCTGCTCCTGGGTGCCCAGGCCTGAGCTCAGGCTTGGGTGCCATTGGATGTCACTTTGAGATCCCACAAGCTGGCCTCACTTTACGGGAGCAGAGACAATGGGCAAGATCTGGAATGAGGGTGGGATTAGCGATTGTGGACACAGGGATTCCTGAGGGAGGGAGAAAAAGAGGGAGGGGATTGAGTCTTGGGCACCATCACCACATGGGGCCTGCTATTGCCTAGAGGTCTGGTGTGTAAGAGCTGAGACTGTTCCACCTTTCTTCACCGTCTGAAGCATACACACTCACTCACTCATTCATTCATTCATTCATCTAAGGAGCCAGCCAGCACAGTGGCTAAGATCACAGGCTTTGGAGTCAGATGGGACTGCCTTTGAATTTCTGCCTTTTCTTTTTTTTTTTTGAGATGGAGTTTTGCTCTTGTTGCCCAGGCTGGAGTGCAATGGTGTGATCTCGGCTTACTGCAACCTCCGCCTCCCAGGTTCAAGCAATTGTCCTGCCTCAGCCTCCTGAGTAGCTGGGATTACAGGCATGCACCACCACGCCCGGTTGAATCTTTTTTTAGTAGAGATGGGGTTTCTCCATGTTGAGGCTGATCTCGAACTCCTGACTTCAGGTGATCCGCCCGCCTGGCCTCCCAAAGTGCTGAGATTACAGGTGTGAGCCACCACGCCCGGCTGAATTTCTGCCTTTTCATGGATTCTTAGTGTGATCTGTGGAAAGCCACTTACAATCTGAAGCATACACACTCACTCACTCATTCATTCATTCATCTAAGGAGCCAGCCAGCACAGTGGCTAAGAGCACAGGCTTTGCAGTCAGATGGGACTGACTGAATTTCTGCCTTTTCATTAATTCTTAGTGTGATCTCAGGAAAGTCACTTAACTCTCAAAACCTTAACTTTCACATGTGTAAAATGGAAATAATAATACCTAATTCACAAGGCTGCAGGTAGGGTCCAATGAGATAGTATTATAAATCACTTAGCATAGTGCATGGCATCTGTAACTACTCAATAAATAATTTCAAAATCTCTATATCTATCTATCTGTCTATCTATCCATCCATCCATCGCACTGTCTAGTAGAAATGTGATCTAAACCTCAAATGTGAGCCATGCATATAATTTTAAATTTCTAGTAGCCATGTTAAAAGACTGAAAAAGAAACAGGTGAATCAAATCCAGTAGTATACTTTAACCCCATCTGTTCAATATATTACTATTTAAAAATGTAACCAATGTAAAATGCAATATTTTACATTGTTCCTTTCACACTGTCTTTGAAATTGGTTGTGTATGTTATGCTTAAAGCACATTTCAATTCAGAGCAGCTGCCTTGAACAGTGTGGTCATTTCCCAGGGTTTGGTCCTTGTTTTGTTCTTCTCTGACCATGTTCTTTCTCCTATGATCTCACTGACTCCCACCGTTTCAATGATCACCTTGAAGTGAACAACACTGGGAGTGACTTACAGGACCCACTCCTGGGAGCTAGAGAACAGACAGGATGTGTCCAGAACATGCCAAGGGGGACATGTGACTGACAAGGTTGAAGGCTAGCAGAGGCCTGAAAAAGTAGCATCAAGGTGGTAAAGTCCCAGAACAAGCTGGGTGTATGAGTTTCCTATTGTTCCCGATAAATTATCAAAATTACCAACGATCACAGTTATAGTTAATCACAGTTATAAAATTGTCACCAACTCAGTAGCCTAAAATAACACATGTACTTTCTCAGTTTCTGTGGGTCAGGATTCTGGGTATGGCCTTGTGGGTCCTCAGTGCAGGGTTTCAAAAGGCTGCTGTCAAGTGATGGTGGGGCTGCATTTTCATCTGGAGGAGGAGTTCAATTCCAAGCTCATTCAGGTGTCTGACAGGTGGATGTCAGGTGGAGGCCACTCTGAGGTTCTAGAGGCAGCCCTTTCATCCCAGAGGCCAACTTCAATTCCTTGCCACATGGCATCTCCAACATGGACCCTTCCTTCATCAAGCCTGCAAGCAGATCTTATCTCTAATCTGCTAAGACAGAGTCTTACACAATGTAGCATAATCATGGGGGTGACATCCCATCCCCTTTTTCATCTTCTGTTGGCGAGAGGCAAATCACAGGCCTCACTCATACCAAAGGGGATGGGAATACACGAAGCCATGAACACCAGATGCTAGAGGATTGTTGGGAGTCACCTTGGGGGCCATCTGCCACCTGGAATTTGTAAAAAACTCTAAAGATGGACAGCAAGAGGTTAGCGGGCTTAAGACTCACCCCAGCTCCCATGTGAGTTCTAAGTTAAGGAAGCATGAGATGCAAAGATAACTCACCTAACATGACTCAAAGAACTAGCTTGATTCATTTCTAGACAGGCTCCCCGAAGTGTGGGACTATGACAGGGCCAGGCTGGAAAATGGGTCGGGCTTCTCATCTTCCTCCCAAAGAGGAGACCACTAGGCTCATGGGGCAAGGCTGACCAGATTGAGCCAGCTGGCCACACAGGGAAAAGGTGGGCCACCCCTAGAAGGCAGATTCAGTCAGAACAAAATGCAAGAGTCAGCCCCTTTTACCGTTGCTGTAGTGACCCTGTTCCTAATAAGAAGCACTTGATAGATAGCAGGTTCTTGATAACCAGTTACTACTCTTTTCTTGAGGAACAAATCAGGGCGGGGACAGGGAGGAGAGAAAGAAGCCAGAAGTGTCCTCTCATGGATGGATGGGAGATAAGGACTTCTCTCAATGCGCATAAAGGGAATTTTCAATTATGTTGGAGTAGGAAGAAGTGCCAGGCCCACTGCTAGGCAATAAATAACCCCTCACCCATGCACTGGAATTTATAGGCTGCTGAATGCTTTTGTGTCTGCTGACCCATTGGGTCTGCACACCAGCAGCAGTCGCAGCAGGAGTTTGGAAGTGAGAAAGCTGAAGCTCAGGCTGTCACGTGGCCTTGTGTCAGGTCGTGGGGCTGGACCTTGAATCCAAGTCTCCCAGTTCCCCAGCTAGTTCTCCTCCTACTCTATATTTTGCTGGTCATAGAACAAAGAGAGAACCCAACCTCTCTCTCACTTACATCTGCTCTTATTTTTTATGTCAGCATCGGGGAAAGTTTAGCAAAGACCTTTAAATTAGTAGCTGGAAAGCATCTAGGGTCAGCTCAACATAGACACACTAAGACCATGACCCATCAAATTTTCCTTGCTTGTGATAGTTAGCCAGGGGTTGAAAATAGTCGCAGAGATGGGCAGCTTCCATGCTTTAGCATCTAAGAATACTCCTGCAGTGATGGGATCTCATCTGTGGTTTCTGACCGCCTTGCAGAAAACCATGTAAGGAAGACATGGCATCCTTCTGACTCTCTGTTACCCTAGAGGATGGGGCTCTTCAGACAAGCCCTCCTTCCTTCATCTCAAGGTTTATCCTGCCCCATGGAGGTTCTTCTTCACAGACTGGAGGTCAGAAAGTGCAAATAAAACTGAAGCAAAGAATGTGATCTGGGCTCTTCTCAGAGACCCATTGCCCCGAGTGAGGCCCCCCAAACCTATTGGCCCTACTCTCATCGGGAAGGCCCCGTGAGGCATTCCCTCCCAGATGGAAGCCCTGACTTCCTGGTTACAAAGAGTTAATGTATTGTTTTTCATGATACCTCTAGAACACCTGTTGGGTGACCATCATGGATGTTTGGCTGGGATTTGATGTGGGGAGTGCAGAGTGGGAAGTGGATCACTACGGAGAGAAAGAAATCAATAGAGATACCTTTATGGTGTAGGGAAAGAGGGTGTGCACACTTGTGCCTGGGTTCACCTGTGGGTGCAGGTGTGCTGGGCGATTAAACAGGAGTGTACATGCATTTGTTCACGCTGGGGTGTGGATGTCTACCTGTGTGTGTAGAGCCTTGAAATTCAAGCCAGGCATATCCTGAGAACCTGACATTCCCAGATCCTCAAATATCTTTATAGATTACCCCCCACCCCCTGCTTTAAAAAAAAAAAGTCTGTGAAGTGTGTACTTAAGAAAAAATGTTTTGGTGACCTCTTCAGACCTTTAATGATTCCATAAATATGAGATCAAAGCCATTTATAAAATGTTAAAATCAATTCTCCACTAAAATATACTCTCCTCTACCTCACCCCACATCATTATGACCAACACATTCGCATGGAGTTTAACTAAAGCTTCTAAGACTAAATAGAATCGTGATGAATAATAATGCCACGCCCCTATTAACTTCTCCTGTGGCAAGGGAAAACGTTTGCGAAATGTTTAAACCTTTTCTCGTACTTAAAGGTCAGCTCAGCAGCCACAGGACTGCCTCCACCACCTGGTGCTTTATGGAAATGTTGACGTGGCTCCCAGCTGTTGTCTAAGCGCATTTCCACAGAGAGTCATGGGTTTCCTGGGCATATACTCACAACACTCTCAACCGCCTTTTTAGCTGTCACAAAAGTATTCATTCCCACTCAATAAGCAATTTTTGCCCTGGCTGAAGCACTTGCTGAAATGATTTCATAAATCATCTTTTTCTTGTTTTCAAACACTTGCAAATCAGAGCCACCATCAAACTCAACATCCACTCCTTAATTCACCCGCAGCTTCTATTTTCTTGCTAAAAACCATTACTTCCTTAGACTCCCTCGCTTCCTTTTCAGTTTCATCACCACCCTGGGCAGTTGGCTCTATTTTGGGAAATGATTTTTCACAATAAAATGAAGATTCTTATCACTTTACAGGAGTTGCCACATAAGCCCCAACAACAAACCCCCTAGAACCCAAGATCCTGAGAGGTCAACAAGGTTTCTTCACTAGCTGAGTGTCTCCCTCACATGCCAGCCTCCTGGCACATGTGATTCCCATTTAAGCCTCAGCATAATTGGGAATTACGTCCTGGATCAAAGATCTACTTTATGTAGACCAGGCCTTCAAGGATTTGCAACCATCAGGGCAGAAAATTTCCATGGTTGCTTCTAGGGATGGGCAGGTGAGATCAAGGTTGGCCTAGAATTGCAGTCAAGAAGGCTTCACTGCTGGTGGGCTGGCAGAATCTGGAGTCAAGACCAGAGGCTCAAGGCTGGACTCCTTGGATTAGGAAACTCCCTGGAAGTTCAGGGAGCCATGTAGGTTTCCTGTCCTGTAAGATTTGGGTCTTGCATCATTTCTTACGGGAAGTGATCTCTGACCTCTCCCTTGTCTCCCCAGAGCAGGTGAGCTACTTCCACTAAGCTCATGCCATTCCACCTCGTTCCTTGGCCACTGGACTTATTCCCTGTGCTGTGCTTACTGCTGGTTTCTCCCGTCTCTGCATCCTGCATTAGACTGTGATTCCCTGAGAAGGGACTCTGCCTGCTCATTCATTCTGTTGCCAGTCATATGGCTTATGGAAAGGATGTGCTTCTAATGTGGCTATCTGCATTCAGGGCCAGCTTCCTGGGTTCACAAAATGTGAGGTCACACAGGTCACCGAGGAACCTATGCATGGTATTATGCTCTGCTATGACCATCTTGAAATTCTGAGCCATTTTTTGAAAAAGAGGCCCTGCATTTTCATCCAGCACTGTGCCCTGAAAATTAGGTAGCCATTCTTACCTGTATTTAATAAACTGGTAGACAGGAAGTATTTTTAGAGGGTTGTTGTGCCTAGATGTCTAATATCAATGTAGCATTAGATGAGAATCCCAGAAGGCAAGGACCCCAGTTATGGAGCACTTCCTGATAGCACCCAGCATCAAGCCAAGGCACAAGGGCATCCTTCACCATCACACTTACCCCGTGGCCTTGGCTGGAGCAACTTGAAAGTACGGAGAGGGTCACCAGCACCCAAGAGGACCCTTCAACAAGAACCTGGAGATTGTGTGTTTATGGCACTAAGTGTGGCATGCATTTGTTCTCTTGCATAATTTCAGAGCCAGACAGTGAAATTATAAAGCTAGGAATGACAAGAATGATAAGGCCCTGCAAATCAGGGAAGACACATCACCATAAGCTCTTTATCAGGCCTTCACCCAAGAGGCCGTCTGTGGAAAGTGGGAAGCAGGAGGGCCTTCTTCACTCCACGGTCGAGGGGAAGAGGATGAGTGGAGAGAAGAATTCTAACCCCATCCTGGGTGACTTTGATTCAAGCTCCATAAGGTTTACCAAGGGGAAGCTTGATGATTTGAGGCAACCTAGAGGGACAGAGTCAGTCCAGGTGCCTGGGCCAAGCAGCCCTCTGCCTCTGCACCTTTGAGGTGTGAAGAAGAATAGTAAATTCCTGAGTTTCCTGAGTGCTTTCCATGTGCTACTTGTCACAGTGCTAAATGCAAGTTCTCATCTGATCCTCCACAGTCTTGCTAGAGAGGTGTTATGAGCACTACCATTTCATAAACGAGGACACAGAGCACAGAGAGGTCCAGTGATGTGTCCCCAGTCACTCAGCTGATAGTTAAGGGGAGAGGCAGAATATAAAGCCAGATATACCTGGTGCTGAAACCTGAACTCCCAGTGCTGCAGCGCCCTACCCCTCAACCATCTAGGGCCAGGAAGGCCTCGCTTCTGGGGTCTGGGAGCAGGGGCTTTCATATGATGGGAGGGGTTGTGCATCCATCTGCCTGGACAGATCAGAAGGAGAGAAGAGGCTTGGGGTCCCCATCCTCAGAAATAAAAACAAAAAAGCAGAAGTCTTGTTGGGAGTGGGAGGATGAGTCCTAAAATTATCTCAAAACAAGTCAGAAACCTGGAATATACAAAACTTAAGGCTTCTAGAACCTCTGCCCTTGTCCTATTCCAGTTGCTTATTTCTTCATTCATCCAGCAATTACCTCCAAAGAGCCTAACATGTGCCAAGCACGTTTTACTGGGGACTAGGAGTGCAGAGATTCAAAGAGAATTACAGATATGGATGAGATGCTGATCATGTGCCAGGGGCTGGTTTAAGTACATTCTATGTACTTCTTTCTTCACAATAGCCCTGTGAGGCAGGCACTGTTATTATCAACTCCGTGTTATAGCTGAACACATTGAGACATAGAGAGGGTAAGTCCCACATCTAGGAAGTGGTAGAGCCAGGATTTGAACCCGGACAGTCTTGCTGCAGCGCCTTCTCTCCACCACTCCATGGCACCACTTCAATCTCAAAGATCTTACTGTTTAGAGCAGTTGTTCTAATCCCCAACCCCACATTAGAACCACGCAAGGATCTTTTAAAAATCTGCACCCTCAGGGAGACTCTCGTACACTGTAGGTGAGAAGACAAAATGGCACAACCACTTTGGACAAACACCTTGGCAGCTTGGCAGTTTCTTGAAAAGTTAAAGACACATCTGCCATCTGACACAGCCATTCTACTTCCAGGCTTTACCGCAAGGAAAATTAACACATATGTCTACACAAAGACTTGTACCCACATGTTTATAGCGGTTTTATTTGTAAGAACAGAAAACTAGAAATAATGCAAATGCCCATCAACAGATGAATGAATAAATAAATAGTAGTATATCCCTTCAGTGGAATACTATGCAGCAATAAACAAGAAGGAACTGATACAAGCAACAGCATGGATGGATATCAAGTGAATTATCCTGAGTGGAAGAAGTCAGACCAAAATGAGTCCTGTATGATTACATTTATATGAAATTCTGGACATTTTAAACTAGTTGAGAGTGAGGGAAAGCAGATCAGTTGTTGCCTGGGGAGAGGATAGAGAGGAGAGGAGAGAGGGACTGCAGGGGGTGGGTCCAGAGGAAAATCTCGGGAATGATTGATACCTTCATTATCCTGATTGTGGTGATGGTTTAAGAGGAGTATACATACTTCAAAATGTAACAAAGTGTACATTTTAAATATTTGTTGTTAAAATAAAGTGTGTACACTTTAAATATATGCCAATTATAACCTCAACAAGGCTGTAAGAGAGCCCATGCTGAGACCTCATCCAAGACCAAATAAATCGGAATCTTTGGGAGTAGAACCCAGACATCTGTATTTTAAAGTTCCTCAGAGATTCCAATGGGCTGTCAAGGTGCAGAAGAGCAGATGCAGTGAGGAGACTGTTGCATAAGCCAGGGGTAGGTATTCAGATTAGATGAGGGGCCCCATAAGGGGCTTTGAGAGGAGAATGGTGTGGCTGGGGTTGCATTTAAGACACTGTTGTTGGATCTGGGGTGAGGAAGACAGGCTTTGGACTCTCAATCTTTTGACAGCAAGATCTGCACTCTCAGGCAGGTGACACCTGCTCTTCATTCTTCCTTTCCCTTATTCATTCATTCACAGATATTTACTGAGGGCCAACTACATACCAGACATTGCTCTAAGCTCTAAGGACAAGAATGAAGGAAACAGAAATCTCTTCCTTCATGAGTTTGCATTCCAGAGAAAATAAACAGTGTGGTTACAGGTTCTGCATGATATGTTAGATGCTATGAATAAAAAGGAAGCAGGGAATAGAGGTGGGGAGAGATGGGTCTGGATGCAATTTTAAAGAGGATCTCACTGAGCAGCAGACATTTGCGGAAACACCTGAAGGATATGAGGGAGTCAATCTTGCTGATTTGGGGGAGGAAGATTATTCCAGGCAGAGGGAGCTGCAAGTACAAGGGTCCAGAGGCTGGAGCAAGGGAGGGAGTAGAGAGGAAGGCAGAGAAGAAGCAACTCACCTGGGGCTCTGCAGTCCATTGGAAGGACCTGGCATTTCCTCTGAGTAAGAGGGGAAGCTGTTGGGGCATTGGAGTAGAGAAGCAGTAATAAATTTTTTCCCTCAAGGTTCCTTGTAAATCAGATGTTTGTCAAGTGAATCCTGCTTCAAATCCCCTATGAGAACCTGGGCTGACCTTGCTTGAAAGTGGCTGGATTCCACAGAGCATGTGTGTTTGCACAGATGCTGCACATGCTTTACTCAAATGAAGTCTTTCTGTGGCCCCCTAAACCCCCAACTCTTTTGGGTAAGAGCAAGCCCCCTAAGTAGCAACATGCCCACATATAGAACTCGCTCCCCCTCCCCAGAGACCGCTTTCAGGCAGACATGCTCCTCATCATTAAAAGTGGATGAAGCCTGAACAGAGGGAGGGAAGCATGCAAGGAAGATGTCAACTGTGAGTGAGGCTGCTGGCCCTGCAGTACGAGTCCTGGGCAAAGGAGCCTGAGCATCCTCTCTCTTGCCCAGACCGCATGAATTTGCTGGAATGTTTTCCATTCCATCCATCCCAAACAGCTAGTGTACCATTTATTGAGTCCTTACTAGGTGCCAGTGTCTGTGACATGTGTTTTTCACATGATCTATCTCATTTAATCTTCTGAACATCCCCAAGTCTTAATAACTCCCTGTATTCTTCCATTTGTGTTGCTATAAAGGAATATGTGAGGCTGGGCAATTTATAAGGAAAAGAGGTTGATGTGATTCATGGTTCTGCAGGCTGTACATGAAGCATAGTGCCAGCATCTGCTTCCAGTGAGGCCTCAGGAAGCTTACAGTCATGGGGGAAGGTGAAGGGAAGCCAGCGTGTCCCATGGCAAGAGAGGGAGAAAGAGAGAAAGGGAGGGGATTTCAGACTCCTTTAAACGATCAACTGCGTGAACTCATGGAGTGAGAACTCACTCATTACTGCCAGGACAGCACCAAAGCCTTCATGAGAGATCCACCCCCATGACCCAAACACCTCTCACTAGGCTCGCATTCAAACCATCTCACTCTCATCTCACTGATGAGGCCCCTGAAGATCAGATAGGTACAGTGTAGTTCTCAAAGTCACACAGCTAAGGTAGATGCCCAGGCCTATCTGATTCCAGAACCGTGCTTGGAACCACACCATGACATTGCCACTCCCTCCCAGATGTCACTGAGACACTGGCTTCCTTTGCCTTCCAAGCAGGACAGGGCATGCAAGGCCAGAAGACTCCTGTCCCAGTGAGCACAGCTCCTCAGTCTTACACAGGCCTAATGGGATTTTAGAGGCAGAGGCAGGCTGTGAGAAAGAGGTGGGGTTTGGGATCAGGCTGGTCTTGAACTGGGGGAAGCACAGGCCTTTGTTAGGATGCCCAGTGACATCAGCTGCAAAGCCTTCAACACCCACTGATGCACCTGCAGGGGGCTCTGGGGCAATGGTGAGACCAGGCAGGGAGGCTGCCAAGCCATGAGTCGTGGGTGCTCCTCCTTGGAAAGTGTGACTACAGCTGGCGAGTAGGGGATTGGCAGGGGAGGGGGCTGATGCGCTGTAGCACATTGATGGCCTGGATTTCATATAAGGCCCAGTAAACCGGAAACAATAG
Organism: Pan paniscus; assembly: GCF_029289425.2. Classification (NCBI taxonomy): domain Eukaryota; kingdom Metazoa; phylum Chordata; class Mammalia; order Primates; family Hominidae; genus Pan; species Pan paniscus. The sequence goes on from NC_073249.2 coordinate 192,867,533, forward strand.
AGAATGGTAGGAGATGGAGTCAGAAATTGTGGCCTGGGGTTGTCTGTGCCCACACAGGGATCAGGAAAAGGATGGGAGATGTGGCCCACTTCAGACCCCACCTGCCATGGACATGCTTCCTGAATCACTGCCTCCCAATAACTCACTAATTCCAGAGTCGCCCTCAAACCAGATATGTCCCTAATCAGTGGGCGCTTTCTAAAGACATCATATACATAGACTTCTGCTAAGTACTGAGACTGAAATGCAAAACTCTCATCCCCCAGAGAGATCCTGTTAGCTGGGAGAGGAGGCGTCTGATTCCTGAGCTCAGAAAGGTTGGCAAATGAGAGTCTCTGTTTCCATGGGAAATGCGTGCGGTGCCCCTGGGCTTCCATGGTGCCTGGCACAGGCTTCCACTGCAGCACCCCCTTATCTCTCTGTAATTGTTTGGCTGCACATCTGTCTCCCCCACCACACCATGAGCCCCTTGAAGGCAGGACCTATGTCTGATCAACGTCCCTGTCCCCGATGGCTGGCCCAGACTGCTCCACAGAGTTATAAAATAAATTATTGAATAATTAGGAAGAAACTGCTTCCAGAGAGCATCAGGGTTCCAAGTCAGTGGTCTGATAATGTCTGTGTGAGCGAATCTACCTCCCGTGGATTTTGTGTGTTGAATAATTGAGTGAGGTATGCCAGAGGCAGAGCAGATGTGAGATTGCTCAAACCTCTGACAAATGAAAGACAGTTTCCAGCACAGAGGAGGTGGTCTGAGGCCGAGACCCATCCCATGGGGGTGGGCCTCTGGGGATTCCCAGGAGGTCCACCTGAGGAAGAATATAGGGTGGGGCAAGAGGCCAGCTTGAGTTGGAAGACGACAGTCAGCACAGCCCTGGAGGCACCAGGGATGGTAAGAGTGGGCTGGGGGCAGGAGCAGGGTAGGGTCCTCACTGTGGACCATTGTGACCTCCTGAGACCCAGAGGGCTTCTGTCAAGTGGGGATCAGGATTTGGAAAGGGGCCGAAAGTCAAGTTGCCAGACAAAGCTTTATTCATTCATTCATTTGACCTATGCCCACACTGCTAGGATCCAGCAGGAATGCAACAAAGCTGCTGCCCTTGTAGAGGTTGACTTCTGGTGTGGAGACAGCCAGAGGGCAAGCCAATCAAAAAATAATTTCAGATTGGGATAAATGGCATGCAGAACAAAAGCAGGGTCAGGGAAAGAGAGTGGTGAGCTGCATTACATGGGACAGGGCAGTCTGGGAGGGCTTCCTGGAGGAGCTGACCCTTGAAAAGAGACCTGAAAGATGTGAAGCCAGGAGTTTTTGCAAACACCGCAAAGGGCTTTGAGTTTGGCAGGTGTGAGGAGCCACCTGAAGGCCCCTATGGAAGGAGTCAAGGGCAGCAGGAGGGAGAGGGGGCAGGGTGAGCAACTGTGCTGCTTTGCTTTGACAGAGGATTTTCCGGGACACGGGACTTTCAGTACTAAACCTGGATATGTCCCAGGCAAACTGGGACTAAATTGGTCACCTAGAGGTAGGGCCTGAGGACAGAGAGGCTGCTGGGGCGAGAACACGCAGGTCCACCTCTGAGGTCACGGGGAGGACTTCGGGTTTTATTCTACATTGAATGGAAATGGAAGGCAAAAACTCGTTTCTGACTTAAATATCTGTGTGTGTCTGGCACTGTGCTGGGCAGTTGATAAGGATGAGGCATACATGATCCCTGCCTTTGCGGAGTTTCAGGCTTTTGTGTTTTCTCACATTGGCAATTAAGCCAGCGGTGTCACACGTGTCACCACATGCCTTCTCTGTGGCATTTTTTATCTAGGCTCAGAATAAACAAAGAGAAGCATCCATAGTCTTCAGAGCAGGCGCTTTTCCTCTCCACCTAGATCAGCAGGTCGCTATTTCCAGACATCATCTCATTGTGACCACGAGGGAAGCACATGTTATCTGATCTGGAAAATTGAGCAGGGGCTCACCTTTACTGGGCACCTGTGTGGGAAGGTCACAGGTCAGCAGGGAGTCGAGATAAATAGGCAGCTACAACACAGCATGGCAAGGGCCTTGTGTGGGCAGAGGGGTATCATATCCACAAGCATGAACATCTCTTAATCACTAACTGTTTCAGCTTTCTTTCTGCTGCATAAAAAAATCACCACGCACATAGGAGCTTAAACCACATTTACTACCGCACAGTTTCCATGGGTCAGAAGTCCAGGCATGGCTGAGCTAAGTTCTCTACTAAGGGTCTCACAAAGCTGTCATCCAGGGGCAGCTAAGGCTGAGGTTTTATCAGAGACCTGAGGGCCTCTCTCAAGTTCACATGATTGGTGGCAGAATGGTTTCCTTACAGCTGTAAAATCAGGATGGCTTCCTTCTTCAAGGTCAGCAGAAAAGTCTCTACTGCTTCAAGTCTCTAACCTCCAAACCCTCAGGGCTTACCTGATTTGACCAGGCTCACCCAGGAGAATTTCTTTTTGGATTAACTCAAAGTCAACTCATCAGGGACCTCAGTTATGTCTGCAAAAAAAAAATCCCTTCACCTTTGCCATATAACTTTACCTAGTCATGGGTGTGACAGCCCATCATCTCTATGGGTCCTATTCACACCCAAAGGGAGGGGATTGTGGAGATGGGACCAAGGGGTGGGATGCTGAGGGGCATTTCAGAATTCTGCTTATCACACTAACCATGGGAGAGGTGCTTTACACTTACAAACTCATTTCATTCTCAGAACAATCCTATGTGATAGATACTATCATTGTCCTCATTTACAAGTGAGGAAACTGAGGCAGAGAGGGGGTAAGTAATCAAGTCAAGGTCCCACAGCCAAGAGGACCCAGTGCTTTGGAAAAACACAGCCTCATGGAATGAGGATCCCTGTGGCAGTCAGGGAAAGGCGTGGGGGTGGGGGCGAGCCTACCATAGTTCGCCTTGCTGTTTCATAAAGCGTTGCCGTGGAAACCCTGCATGAAGCATCCCTTAAAGAGCTGTTTGATTATTTTTTCAGGGTGGCATCTGCAGTCACCTAGCAGCAGCACCAACACACACACACACACACAGTGACTGAGTTAATGGGTCTAGTACAGGCACATGGCAGGAGATCTGGAAGGTCTATTGATAAAAGAATTGCTTATTGGCAGGATCAGGGTTCTGGTCGGTGTCTCTACTGCAGGGAACCCAGATCTGGGAACCTTTCAGGTCCTGATGGTCATGGTGCTGCCGGTCTTCAGTCACTGTGGGTCCAGAGAGACTCTCTCTCAGCTGCCCCTTCTGTCTCCTCCCACTGGCTTATCCTTCCAGCTCCAGCCCTTCCTGCCCTTCCTAGACCTTCTCAGGTCAGCAATCTTAGTGTCTTTGGCCAACCTGGGAGTGGGATAGGATTGTGTAGAACTCATTGACATTAAGCCTGAACACACAGACCTATAAGGCATGAAACTTGTTCACTCACAGCCCCTTTGATGAATTCCAGCTCCTTTGATGACACAGAAAGTGCTGGACACTTATTGATCTTGCCCCAAATCTTAAAGCGAGGTCTAGCCTTGCAGATCGATGAGGCAGGAGGCCCAGGGTAATCATTATGATGACAATGATGATAATAATAATGACTGCCATCTAGTACAACGTCTTGCCAGGCAGCATGCAAAGTGCTCTGTATACATTGTTTCATTGCTCATTTGTCAGTTCATTCAACAAGTATTTATTGAGCAACGGCTCTCTGCCAGGTTCTGGGTCTATACTAATGAATGAGTCAGAGAGGCTCCCTGCTTGCATGGAGCATACCTTCTAGTAGGGAAGATAGACAGTAAACAAAGGGGGGAAAGACAGCCAGTTGTGATAAGTGTCATGCAAAGACTTAAAATAAGACAGCCTTGGAGAGAGGACCTGTGGGCTTCTGCCTCTTTGATTTGTGTGGTGAGGGAAGGCCTCTCGGGGGAGGTGATAGGTGAATGCAAGAGCCCTGAGGTAGGAACTTGGTAAGCCTGAGGACCAGAAAGTTGGGCCACAGTGGCTGGAGCATGGTGAGGAAGGAATCAAGGGCACCAGCAGAGATTGGCCACGGAGACTCTGCAGGTCCAGGACAGGAGGGTGAGTCTTATTTAAAGGGAGATGAGAAGATTTTGGGGGGTGTTAAGCAGGGGAGAGACATGCTTTAATTTATATTTTAACAGATCCCTCTAGCTGCTGTGTGAAGAATGGCTGTGGGGCAAGAGTGGAATCAGGGAACTCAGTTAGACCTTTGGAGACACTGGGTGAAGGCGACTGGGGCTTGGGCCACGGAGGTAGCACAGGAGCCAAAGAGGAGTGCTTGGATTAAGGTATGCTCAGCAGGGCTGACTGATGGTGTGGATGTGGGGGTGGAAAATAGAGAGGATTCTGGAATATTCCTGAAATTTTGGTCTGAGCAAGAGGGTAGATAGAGATTCCATCTTCAGAGCAACTCTAAGCTGTGATGTTTTCTGCACTGCATAACTTAAAAAGCAGACACACAATGGCCTGACACCTGCTACAGCATGGATGGCTCTCAAGGACATTATGCGAAGTGAAGGATGCCAGTCACAAAAGGATCAAAACGATATGATTCCACTTATATGCAGTGCTTGGACTAGTCAAACTCCTAGAGACAGAAAGTAGAATGGTGGTTGCCAGGGCCTGGGAGGAGGGGGGAATGGAGTGTTATTGCGTAGTGGGTACAGTTTCAGTTTTGCAAGATGAAAACAGTTTTGTGGATGGATAGTGGTGATGGTTACACAGCAATGTGAATATTCTTTTTTTTTATACTTTAAGTTCTAGGGTACATGTGCACAATGTGAATATTCTTAATGCTACTAAACTACACTTAAAAATGGTTAAGATGCTAAATTTTATGTATATTTTACTATAATTAAAAAGAACAGAGCCAGGATCTCATAGTTGGTAAAAGGCCAAGCCAGGTTTGAACTCAGATCTGGTGTGTTAATTGCCGTATCACCCTGCTTCCAGGAACACAGGCCCCAGCCTTGATGTGAGCTCCCTCATGGTACCAGTGTCGATGTGGAGATCAGCCTACATCATGCACTGGTGTGGCCACCATAGGAGGACACCAACCCCCAGGTGTGGCTGGTTTGGCACCTGTAAGTGGGATGTTTGAATAGAGAGATGAACAATAGAAAGTAGACTGAACGCCGGCACTTTATTTTGTCTAATAGTGTCAGCATATACAAAGCAACCCGATAGAAATGATGATAGTGATGATGATGATGGTGATGGTGGTGATGATCAGGGTGACACAAAGTCAGCTTCCACACACTGGCATATCAGTGCCAAGCCCTTCACACATGACATTTTATCAATCCTCACCACAACCCTACAATATAGGTACTTTCATTATTCTACATTTCATTCTACAGATGAGAAGACTGAGGCTGAGTGACTTTCGTTAAGATTGCCCATGAGTAAGCAGGAGTAAAAGATCAAAACGTGGTCTGTCTCCAGAGCCTGAATGCCTTTCTAGGAATGACCCGGGTTAAACGAGGAAACTAATTAAGAAGGTATAACAGCACTCACTCCTGAGTGTTCTATTTTTTGGGCCAACTTGAAGGGACACGCGGGTAATTATTTCCTAGAATGAGCATCCTTTGCACAGGCCCCAGGATGCTCCATGCTCAGCCTCCTGCGTGGAAGCTGACACCGCGTTTGCTTGGTGACAAGTCACAACAAAGCTCGGCACACTCCCACCCCGCCCCACTCAGGCGGTGCCTCATGGGGGAAAATAAGATAAAACAAAATCAAGCTGAGCTCCTAATTCACATTCCATCTCCGGCAGCTCCTTGATGATGAATAATTCTGGAACTGGAAATGAGGGAGGAGAAAGGCAGATGGGGATCCGGGCAGTGTGGCCCAGCAGCCCGTTCTACTTGGGATCGTCCTCTCTTCCTCCTTGGGATGGCGAGACAGGGTCCACGGGTGATAAATGAACACCTTGACCTCCTCCTCCTTTTAAAAGAATTATTATTTTCAATCGTGGTGAAATACACATAACACCACTCATTATCTTAACCATTTTTAAGTGTGGAGTTAGTTCATTGGCATTAAGTACATTCACATTGTTGTATAACCATCCCCGCCATCCATCTCCAGAATCTTTTCATTTTCCCAAGCTGAAACTCTGACCCTTTAGTCTGTACTAACTCCTCTTTTCCCTCTCCCCCAGCCCCTGGTAACCTCTATTCTGCTTTCTTTCTCAATGAGTTTGACTACTCTAGGTGTCTCATATAAGTGGAATCATACAGTATTTGTTCTTTTTGTGACTGGCTCATTTCACTTACCATGATGTCCTCACAGTTCATCCATGCTGTAGTATGTGTCAGAATTCCCGTCTTTTGTCAGGCTGAATAACATTCCGTTGTTCGGATGTACCATGTTTTGTTTAGCCATTCACCCATCATGGACACTGGAGTTGCTTCTCCCGCTTGGCTGTTGTGATAGTGCTGCTATGAACATACCTCCTTCTCCTTTACCGGAGGCTGACTTAACCCTGGCTACCCTCAATTGTATAATTGTGGGTATTTGGATGGCCAGAGTTAAGTCAGTGTTCCCTCCCCCCACCACCAACAGAACTGCCACCCCCATACCCCTCACTTGGCCTCCACTAGATCTTACCCTGGGCCCTACAGGTTTCCATAGCAACCCAGTACCAATCAGCTGTGGAAGGCAGTCAAGTTTAGGGGTTTGAGTCCAGGCTTGTTACTTACAAGGTTTACGACCTAGGGCAAGTTAGTTCATTCCTCTGGTCTTCGTTTCCTCATTTGTAGAAACAAGATCATGATAGTACTATACCTACTTCGACTCTCAGGGGAGGGGGTTGAAGGAGATAATACTAGCCCTAGGTCTGTGCCAGGAATTGTGCTGTGCCAGGTGCCTTGCATGGATTATCTGCCTGGGTCCACATAGCAACCCTAAGGGGTAGTTATATTATTATCCTCTTTATAGATGAGGAAACTGAGTCTTGGGGAGGGAAAGGACTTGCTCGAGGTCCCATGATAGCATAGAGGATTGGAGAAGGGAGTGAGCATGGCAGGGAACCAGCATCACTGGGCAGTGGTACTGGGATTCTGAGCACTGGGCTTGTACCCTTATCCATGGGAAGTGCCCTGCAAATGAAGGCTAGTCTGATAAATTTTGGACATGCTCATAGCTGGCTCCTGAGTCAATAAAATCAATCCGTGTCTCTCAGGGAGCAGGGTCAGCTTGAACAGGCAAGGCCCTTTTCCGGCAGGGACATTTTAAGCTTGGAATGGGGCTGTCAGGTGAGCCATGCTGGGCAAAAGCACTAGGAATCTATGCCTGAACTCGGGGGCCTGTGGCTCCTTTCTTCCTGGGAGGAGGGTCCATGTGTTTTATCTTCTCTCAAAAGATCCCTGACTCCAAACTGGTAAAGACCCACTTGGATTCTAGCCCATGGATCTCAGAAAAAGCTACAGACTCTATAAGGACTATGAGCTACAGAGATTGGGTTCTACTGCAAGCTTAGAGAGGGCAGGTTCCTGGGTCAGCTGGGCTGTAGGCATCATGGAAACGTTGCAAGTTGGCACAGGTTGAGGCTGCAGGACAGACAGACTGTGCGAGGATTCAGGGGCATGTGAGAGAAGCTGGTCCTGGCTGTGTAGCAGAGAACGGGTAGGCCATGGCTCTGCAAATTTAAATTCATTTATTGCTCATGTATCTGTCCTGGGCAGGTGTTTAATATGGTGGGGAGCTCTACTCCACCTGGAAATTCAGGGATAAAGCCTCCTTCCACCTTGGAGACACACATCCCCTTGGGTCTGATCAACAACATACAGCCAGTGTAGGAAGAACATGCAGGAGGCTGCATGGAGGTTTTTATGGGCTAAGCCTGGCCATGGCCTGTATCACTTTTGCCCATGGTCCACCTAACTGCAGGGAGGTCTAGGAAAGGTTGTCTAGCTGTGTGCCCCAAGAAGGGAAGATGGAATTTTGGTGGAGCTAGACTTTTTTTTGCCACGTGCAGCCATCCAGCAAACATTTGCTGGTGCCCAATGCGTTACGGAATGTTTAAGGAACAGAAGCCCTGTGACGTGAGTTCAGTAAACGTATGGCTGACAATCTCACAGAAAGCTAAGTTCATTGAGGTTGTCATCCATCCACTCATTTATACATCCATTCATTCATAGAGTCGTTGATTCAAGAAATAGTTTTTGCGTGTCTACTGTGTGCTGGCCACTGTGCTATATGCTGGGATACAAAAGTGAAAAAAGTCAGACAAGGTCTCTGTTTGCATGGAGCTTAAATGTTTGTGTGTGTGCGTGTGTGTGTGTGTGTAAACAACAAAAACAAGAACCACATAAAATGATTACTCATGACTGTAAATGCTCTGAAGGTATAATAAAGGGTGGTGAGGCAGAATAGCTGAGGTTGGATTAAATGTCAGGATTAAATGTCTGAAGGTATAATAAAGGGTGGTGAGGCAGAATAGCTGAGGTTGGATTAAATGTCAGGGTAGGCTTCTCTGAGGAGGTGACATTTGAGTTGAGCGCTGAAAGACGATCATGAATGAGCAATGCAGAATGGAAGACAGAGAACTTCTGGGCCAGGGAATATTGTGTAAAGGCCCTGGGGCAGAGAAGAACTTCATGTACTTGAAGATTATCCACCATCACTACTGTTATTCTTATTCAGACCTCTACCTCTTTGCTCTATTAGTTTTCCTCTGCTTAATACCACTGGTTCTATAACTGGACCATCAAATTCAACAGCTCTGTTCAGTCCTGTTCTGGCTTTAGCTATCTTGGTGGCATTTCACACATTGCCAGCCAAGTTTTCATTCTCAAGATACTTGGGGTCATCACAGCCTCTTGGTCAGAGTTTCCTAGGACTCAGCCCTTAACTGCTCTTCTCCTTCTCTCTACCTTGGCTCCTGTGGCCTCCCCACCATGCTGAGTGTCCATGGAGGTGTGTAGAAAGCACACTGGACCACTTGGCTCCACAGAGGAGAAGGGGATGTCTTCCCAGAGGTGACATTTGAACTGAGTCTTGAAAGGTTGAGAAGGATTTGCCAGATGATGAAAATCACAACAGTACTTCAGAGGTGGGGCCAGCAACTGCAGAGGCCAAGGGGCGTGAAAGGGCACAAAGGAGAGATCACAGAAGGAGAGGTGACAAAGGAGCAGGAGTGTGCATGGTTGAGGGTGTGGTAGGGATGGAAGTAGCGGGAGGAAAACCTGGACAGATGGCTGAGTCCAGATCGTGTAGGACCTTAAATGTCTTGCTAACAAGTAGACAGTTTCTTCTGCCGGCATCAAAGAGTCACAAGAAGCTTAAGGATGGTGCCTGGGTTTGTTTTATAGGCAGGTGAGTGTTGGAGCAGGAGGATTGGAGAAGGAAGTGAGCCTGGCAGGGAACCTGAAGTGGAGGACGGGTGAGGGGGTAGGTGGGAGAAAGCCAGGGAAGAGATTGATTTTTCTTGGCAATCAACGATGTAAATGGCTGGCATAATTGCTTGACACAGAGCCTATCCTTAAAGGTCATTTGGCCTCACCTCTTCTTAGGGGTTGCAGCCTGGGATGGGCTCTGATAGTTTTTTAAATATAAGAGCACCTTTTGTAGAGTGTAAGCATAATGAGGGCAGGGAGGACATTCATCATCAGATCCCAGCAAACCACCAAGGTGTGAAGACACCAGTTGAATGAGTTAATGAATGAGCAGCTCCAGTAAGCCATGTGCCTCTTGAACAGATGACAGAATGGAGTGCAATGTCCCAAACATTTAGACAAATTCTTGTCTCATTGCTCAAGGGAGGGAAGAGAGAACCAGGCTGGCTTCCGCAGCCTCCCTCCAGCCCTGGAGATGTGTGCTAACAGACTGGCCTGGGAAAAGAGGGTGGAAGGTTGGAGACTTGGCCAATGTCAGTCAGGAATGACTGTGGGTCAGATTGTCAGATAGAGGACCAAGGGGAAAGAGAAATTGGGGTTCTCAGGTGTCTAGAAAAACACCCAAGGTTCTGGATGATGCCTGACTCAATGCTGTAATCAGTTAGGAGCTGGAATTAACAGCTTTCTATCTTTGGTGAACAATCACCATGGTGGAACAATGAGGTCAACAGCAGCTCTTCAGAGACATGAAGACAGACGCATCCCAATCCTTGGCTGAATAGGAAGGAGGGAGACAAGATACCCAGGGACATGGCATAAGGCTTCTTCTATGCATATGACCTGTGCCCCAGGACAGTTGCAGGCCAGGTCTAGAGAGTGTGGAGTGCAGCTCCCTCTTTTTCACCTGGGGAGATTTAGGGCCTGGTAACACCTAACTCCCAGGCCTTGAGTTCCTGGGCCTGTCAGTAGCCTAGCCTTTGCTGTAAATGTCATCTTGCCCAACTATGCCAACCACTGGCTTCTCAACCACGTTTCCCTCAATGCCCATCCTCAACAGGCTCTCCTACCTGAATACCCACATGCCACATGCCATGTCCCTGCACATACCCACATACCCACACATTTCATAGTTATGCAGTTTACATGCATATATAGACACACACATGCTCATGTAACACCAACACACCAGCATGACTATAGACACAAACTCTCCTCTGTCTCTCTCTCTCTCTCTCTCTCTCTCTCTCTCTCTCTCTCTCTCTCTCTCTCTGCTGGAGGAGAAATAAGGAGAGCCATTGTTGCTGGAACATTGGGTGTGAGGAGGAGACGGGTACGTACAGTTGGAGACATGGGTGGGGCTAGCTCATGGAGGACCTTGAGTGATATTCTAGAGCTTGACACCAACTGAAGCGCTTTTAGGAGGGAAGAGCCATGATCCTACTAGTTGTTTAGAGAATGGGTTGGATTGGGGCAAGTCTGAAGACAGAACAATGAGGAGGCTATCTCCAAGTCCAAGAGAAGAAACTGAGATAGGGTAGGGGCTGGTCCTAGAGCCTGAGCAATGGGGTGGGGGCAGATATGAGAGATGGAAGGAAGGTAATTCAAGAGACTGGGTGTGAGACCAGATGAGGTCTCAGCTTGGATGGCTGGCTGGATGATGGGCCAGTCCCAGATGCAAGGAACCCAGGGGAGAGATGGGTTTGGGGCAAGGGCAGGAGAGTACTTTGGGCCATGTGCAGTTGGAGGCACTTCTGAGATTTTCACTTAGAGAAGCCCGAAAGTAGCAAGACTTGGGGTCTGGAGTCAGGAGGAAGGTCTGGGCTGGGATTTTGCACACAGGAAGTTAGGAGTCACTAACCCTGGGAACAAGAGCCTGGAAAGCAAGCAGTGGGGGCTTCTGTACTCTTGGCCATGTGCCACTTGTTGTCTCTGGAACATCCTTCCTTCTCTGTCAAGACCATACCAAATGCCTCTTCCAGGAAACTTCTCCAAATTATTCCTTCCCCTCATCCCTGAAGTTGTGAGCCACTGGCTGGTGAGCCAGGGCAGCGCAGGGCAGCTGAGGAGAGGGTCAGAGAGGGGACAAGGTCTGAGTCCAGTGATACACAGGGTCTCCTCTTGCATTTCAGTTTGCAGCTGGGTAGGACTATTCATGAATGATTCTTATTAGGTTGTAAGGGAGGTCTTTAGAATTCAAAGCAACAGACCCCTCCCTGGCTCAACAAGAGCAGTGTAGGTCTAAGGGATGCTGCCTACCTGGCAGAGCCAGTGTGCATCCCATGTTCTGGCTCCTGGGGCCACCTGCCCTCCCCAGTCACTGTACCCGGCTTCTCTCTTTTTCAGCTCCAGCCTCTCCCACACTGCCCTGGCATCTTCTCCCAGGGAATCCAGGGGCTTTTATGTAATCACATCCTAAACTTATTGAGCACTTCCTGTGTGCCAGACACTGAGATAAGCACTTTGAGCTCCTTTGCCAGGATTGGTTCAGGGCTGAGGCCATAGGAGATGACATTCTATCTGCAGCTGGACAGGGATGTGGGCCAAACATGGCAGCCCTGGCCATAAACCTCCCAAAGCCTGAGGGTCATTCTGACCCAGACAAACAGAAAACCTATCCTGCTATAAAAATTGTCAGGTGGCCGGGCGGGGTGGCTCATGCCTATAATCCCAGCACTTTGGGAGGCTAAGGCAGGTGGATCACTTGAGGTCAGGAGTTGGAGACCAGCCTAGTTAACACGGTAAAAACCCCATCTCTACTAAAAATACAAAAAAAAAAAAGTTAGCTGGACATGGTGGTGCGCGCCTGTAATCCCAGTTACTCAGGAGGCTGAGACAGGAGACTCGCTTGAACCTGGGAGGTGAAGGTTGCAGTGAGCCAAGATTATGCCACTGCACTCCACCCTGGGCGACAGAGTAAGACTCCGTCTCAAAAAAAAAAAAAAAAAAAGTCAGATGAAAAGAAAGAAGGTATCTCTTTGTCCTCTTTGTCCTTTCTTAACATGCTACATTCATCTGGAAGTGATAAGTTTACTTCTTTTGTAAGAATTGATTTTACCACCACAAGTTACTAGCCAATGGGTCATAGAAGACCTTAGGCCAATCCTGCCCCCAGAACAAACAGTTGTTTGCATGTTCCAGTGGGAGACATGTTTGTCAAGAAAAACATTTTCACATTAACCTGGAAAGTTCTATGTAAACGTGAAGTACCCTTGCTATTGTTGTTTTATTTTCATAATGACTAGTACAGAAAGTAAAGCAACTCAGGTTTATCTTATCCCAGAATCCAACACCTCCCAAAATGTGTTTCGCAGAACAATTCAGAGGTTATTAGGCATTACTGAGAGTAAAGTTCCAAAGTCAGGGCAGTGATTATGTAGTCAAATTTTTGGAAATTCTGGATTAAGCAAGGTTAAGCAGGTTTCTCCTGCAGAAACTCTCAGATAAACTTGTGAGCACTGGTTTCTTCAAGAGGGAGGGAGTTTCTGTTGTATTTTTTAAAATTACCTGACACACTGAATGTTTTTCTTATTAAGTTTATTTCTCAGCCAGTGTATCATAGAACACACCGGAAAATAATTTTCTACCCCACTATGCAATTAATCAAATTTAGCCCCAAATTGCATATTTAGCTATTCTAAGCCTAATACTAACCATATTTATCCATGTTTCACCATAGGGTACCACTGATTTTCCATGTGTTTTTCTGTCTAGATATGTTTGATCATCCCTGGGCTAGGGTGCTGTCGGGGCAGGTCGGGCTGAGCAGGGGGCAGCAGGGCAGGTGCTGGAGAGGTTCACATAGGCCGCAGGATGAAGGACCTGGTGCCAGCCTAATGCTCTTCCTCCAAGGGACCAAGGCTTGCCACAGTCTTCTGAAACAGGGGCAGCACGTGTTACTGGTTTGGAAAAACTGAACTTCCCTTAGAGAGTGACAGGAGCAGGAAGGAGGCAATGTGGCTCCCTGCTCCCTGCTCCCCTGCAATCTTGCTGTATCCCAAACCTTCTCAGGTCCTACCCTAGGAGGCCCTGAAACATCCCCCTCTGCATCCACTCTTCCAGCTCAATATTAAATTCCTTAAAGGCAGGGTCTAGCTCTTCCCCTTTTCCTCTGCCCCATTTCCCCAGAGAAATGGCCCCAACTTTTTAAGAGGTTGAAGTCTTTGATGCAGAAGAGATACCTCTTCCCTCTGGGTCAGGGTTGCCCAAATTGGCAAATTAAAATACAAGAAACCCAGTTAAATTTGAATTTCAAATAACAAAGTCTTTTTAGTATAAGCGTATTCCAAATATCCCAAGGGATATCCTTATACTATAGAAGGGTTTGTGTTTTTCTGAACTTCAAATCAAACTGGGAGTCCTGTATTTTACTTGGCAGCTCTATTCTGGGGCCTATGATGTTTCCTTCTTGGTGGTGCTTCTTTAAAGAATCCCAGGTGGAAGAGAGGAAGCCATGGGTTCTGTGGTTAGGAAGCAGCAAGGAGAGTTCTGTTCTGACAGCCTCTCTGTGGCCCCTCTGGTGCAATGATGGATGTCTTCGCAGCCCCAGCTAGTCTAGGTTGGAGGAAAGGGGCCAAGGAGAGCTCTGACTGGGTGTGGGTTGGGAATGCTCTAGGCCTGGCAAGGAGAGGAACTCTGAAGTTACCAAGAGCATGGACTCCACACTGGGGAAGCAGTGAAACAAACAAGGGTCTTGAATCCTGGGAGATCAAGATTACAACATGGTAAAAGGCACAGCCCTTAGATCAAGCAGCTTGGGTTTTAACCCCAGCTTTGATCCCAACCTGCATTGTAGCCCTGGGTAAGAGTTAGCCCGGCTGTTCCTCAGTTTCCTCCCTGTAAAAAGGAGACAGTTGTAGTACCTCCGTCCGCATAAGATGAAATAGAAGAATGCTAAGCAATGTGCCCAGCTCATAGTAAACACTCAAGCTGTGACTATTATTACTTTCACTACTCCTACTAGCTGTGTGACCCTTCGGGTCTCTAAATTCAACTCTCTCTTTGGTAAAATGAGGTCATCTTTACCAACCTAAAGATTAGCTATAAAGACTAAAAATGAATCCTATTTTAATGGGGAAGGGTGGAGGCTATAAATACACAAGCCCTTCCCTGCAGTCAGCACAATGCCCACCTGTCCCCAGGGCCAAATGGTAAGGAAAAGGAAATTTGATGTAGGTCTCAATCTTCAAGTGCCACCTGCCTGTCTCTTCCAGTACCTGCTAGTCACCTCTGTCCAGCACCTTCCCTGGTGCAGCCCACTCGCCCCACAGTCCCTTCCCATCGTTGACTCCCATCAAAACTGAGCTTTCCTCATTTGCTTTTATCACAGGAGGGGGGCGATTCCTGAGATATGAATCATATGCCTCACATAAGTACATAACTGAATAAACACTAGTTCAGGGTCAGCAAACTGTGGTCTGTGGGTCAGCTGGCTATTTTTATAACTAAAGTTTGGTTAGAACACATATTGCCTGTGGCTGCTTTCACACTGCATGGAAAAAATCAGGTCCCTGTGACAGAGACCATATAGCCTGCAAGGCCAACAAATATTTACTATCTGGCCCTGTATGGAAAATGTTTGCCAATTCTTACACTATTTATTGCTTCGTGTGTGTGTGTGTGTGTGTGTGTAATTCTGATTAATATATAATATATATTTTATTATGTATACATATATATTTAATTCACTGAACACATTCCGGCTTCAACTGAGCACTCTCTTCCTGCCAGACATGAAATCAAATGCTAGATATATAAAGAATACAGCACTGTTTCTGCCCCTCAAGGAGTCCAGAGATGAAAATAGACACCTAAAGAAACAATTACAACAAGCAGGCTCAGCTCCTGTTTGGAAGCCAGGGTGTTATAAATGGATGAATGAATGAATTACAATGTACAACAAAGTGCAGGAATTGAAGCGCAAGGAAACCGCCACGTAACTCCTTAGATGGGGTCCAAAAAAACCCAATCATGTAAAATGTGGGCTTGTGAGATTGCAACATTAACAAAATGAACAGAGGGAGCCTGCCTATTTCATGGGCCAGGAGATTCAGGATTCTAACAGCCAATTGCCAATGACATTGTGACAGTATTTATAGTCAATCAAGATGTGTTCTTGTGGGATCTTATGGGTTATACAAGACACTTAGGGTATCAAGGAGGGCTTTACGGAGGAGGTGACATTTAAGTGTGGCTTTGATGGAGTTTGCCAGATGAAGAATTTGAGAGAAAAGGTAGAGAGGACAAGATGAGAGAAGGCAGAAAAAACATCAGCAACAGTCAGATCACAAGGATGGGGGCAGCCTAGGCCTAAGCTTTAATTCATACTGATGGCAACAGAGAGGTTCTTAAGGTTTTCTTTTTATTTCCTTTTTTTTAAAATTAATCTTTCAAATTATTATGTATTCTCATGAGAGTCACCCAGAAGACCATAGGTTCTGTGTTTGCCTGTGCCTTGGTGGTAAGGAACTTACTTTTATAATGTGGGCTCCTGGCAGGGTCAATAGGGCAGGGCCATGGTGAATTTGTCATTCTAGAATGCTGGCTCCAGCATTGCTGAGGACAATGCACTGGAAAGGGCAAGGCCAGCAGTGAGAAGATCAGAGTTGGGCACAGAGGTCCAGGGAAGAGACCATGAGGGTCTTCAAATGAGAAGGAAGTTATAGGGCTAGTGTGGTTTAGGGAGGACAGGAAACTCCAGGAGAGAGGCCACGTTTGCTGCTGTCAGAAGTAAAAACCTAAAAACAAGAAAGGCCCTGGAGATTGAGCAGTTAAAGCTCAGAGAGATAAACCCAGCTGGGCCAGTGGAATAACTTACATGAATAGGTTAGTGGGAGTTGTTCTCAATCTCAGCTTTTCAGTCTCCTGGAGCAGCCGAGGCTCTGTTTCTCACGTTATGATTCAGCAGGTTTAGGGACAGGGTCTAAGCATCAGTATCTTTATAAAACTTTCCACATAACCATGATGCTGAAGGTTGCAGAATCACAAACATGAGTCGAGAGAATAGGCTTATGGCGGAGGGCTTCTGCCTGACAATGGTTAGGGCAAAGCCCAGCAGGGCGGGGCCCACTGACTAGTTGTGGGTGGCATCCTCTATCTGATGCCCTGGCACCCCTGCCTCTGTTTCATTGACAGGTAGCAGGAAATATACAGGACCAACCTAGAGGTCAGCTTGCCTGGTTGTCACCCCAAATCCTCTCCCTCAGGAGAATGCATGTGAATTCCTTGTGAGAATGTTTCAAGGTACAGTAGTCACTATGGACTTCCTGTGGAATGGTCCGTGCAAGAATGGCCTATTGCAGGCAGAAATGTGGAATCCCAGACAGTGATGTGAAAACCCGCCTCTGCCCCTGCAGTGAGCTACGTGGCCTTGGATAAATGCTCCAACATCTCTGGCAACTATGCTTATCTCAACAAGTGATGATAATAATAGCACCTCTCTCGATAGGTTGTTGGGAGGATTAAATAAGATCATTAAGTCTCTCAGTAAGCTTTTATGAAGTTATTATTATACATCAGGCACTGTTCTTGGAACTGAGAAACAGCGTTGAACAAAAAAGACCAAAAAATGCCTGTCCTTATGGAGCTTACACTGTAGCAAGGTGAGACTAACAATAAACAGATGGATGTATCCAGCAAAAATACATATCATTTGTAGTATATGAAGTATATTAACTTTATATATGACATATATAAAATGTATAATTATATATCTCATGTATAATAAAATATAAATATATATCAGTTGAATGGAGAGGAAATGGAGACAGCAAGTATAGAAAACTCTTTGGGGATGGAAATCTATGAAAAGCACTTGACATTAAGGATAGCACAGAGTAAGTATGCTATGAATTATGTTTAAAAGGCCAAACCGCTAAAAATAAGGGAGTCGTAAAGATTAAGTAAGCTAATATATGATGCAGAAGTGCCTAGCACAGATCTGGGACTCAAAAAAGAGTAGTTTTTATTCTTCCCTCCCTGATCCTGCCCACTGCCCCCAGATCACACACATATGGACACACGTACACAGGCATCACCTTCTCTTCTTTCCATGCTGAGGATTGTGGGAAGACTAAATCCTTCTCCCTGAATTCTTCTTCCCAACTAGCCTACCACTTGGTATCAATCGTATGGCCATGGAGATGAAACAAGTTACTTGATGGAAGAGAAGAAATCAAAACATATGGAGGGTGCTTGTCCAGAGAGCATAAATGACTCTTCATTATAATATGGGAACCAAAGTCTCAAATTAAAAATAAAAGAAGGCATGATGTAGCTTTTGCTGCACTTCAGCCACAGAGGAGATTCATTGTCATACAATCACTGAGAATATTACGTTGATTGGCAAGAGTCGGGCTTTGTAGAAGAGACAAAAATTCCCCACAGCTAATCTACAATGGAATTGTTCAATGTCAGGCACTGCTTTAATATTGTTCTGGGCTGCGTTGGATGTAAATATCCCCCTCTTCATTTGGTAAGCAATCAAAGGGAAGCTTTATAGATGGGAGAGCATGAACGGTTATAGTATCTGTGCTAAAAAATACACGGACATTCTAAAAAAAAAATCAAAGAACACGGTGCCTTAGAAAGGATTCGCTTTGTAGCTTATCTCCAATCTCCTATGTCTGTCCAGCAAGTTGCACATTAGACACATAACAAAAGACCACACTTTAAATGTTGCCCTTGACATTATTAAAAAGTACAGGACTGGCAAATCAGACTGGGAAAAAAATCAGACTATTAAATCTGGACAGTCGGGTAATCTCTCTTCATCTTATTGCAGTGCCTAGAATGATGAAAGGAGTAAGGGAACTCTTGTTTATTAAGCACCCACTATGTGCTTGGATGCTTCGCCTCTGTCAGAAGCAGTCTCACATTCCAGAGTGCTGAACAATGGAGGCAGAAAGACCGAGGTCCTCAACCTAGCTCTGCCATTTTCTAGTTGTGTGGCCTTGGGCAAGCAAGTGAATGAAGCTCTCTGTGCCTGTTTTTTTTTCACCTGTAAAATGAGGATACTCCATATCCCACAAGATAAAGTACCTAGTATGTTTCAGGTCCTGGACTAAAAGTGAAATAAGCTTTTAGTCCAGGACCTGAAACGTACTAGGCACTCAGGGGTAGGTATTATAAGTTGAATTTTAATCTGCGCAACAGCCCTGTGATGAGTTGAATTGTGTCTCCCTAAAAGCTATGTTGAAGACTTAACCCCCAGTACCTGTGAATATGACCTCATTTGGAACAGGGTCTTTGCAGATGATTAAGTTAGGATGAGGTCATTAGAATGTATACCCTATCCAATATGAGTGGTGTCCTTATAAAAAAGGGACACAGAAACAAAGCAAGAGAACACCATGTGAAGACAGAGGATTGGTATGACGCATCTGCAAGCCAAGGAACAACAAAAATTGCCAGCAAACCACCAGAAGCTAGGAAGAGAAAAGGAAGGATTTACCTACAGGTTTCAAAGAGATCATGGCTCTGCTGACACCTTGATTTTAAACTTCTAGTCTTCATAACTGTGAGAAAATAAGTTTCTGTTTTTTTCAGCCACCTAGTTTGTGGTGCTGTTACAGGAGTCCTAGCAAATGAAAACACCCTTACAGTTTGAAAAAGTATCCCCAGTTTCTGAAGAATTGAAGGCCAGTGAGGGAAAGTTTACAGCTCAAGATTGTGCAGCCAGATCTGGGATTTGAACCCATGTCTCTCTGAGCCTAAAGTCTGGCCTTTCTCCATCCACTGTGGGACCTCTCAGGAGTGGAGCTTGGCATAAAAAAGCAAGTGGGGTTGGAAATGAGCCCCATTCATTACACCCAGTTCCCAATGGAAGCATCAGGTCAGAGTGGTCTGATTGTGAACAGCTCATTAAGTAAAGAGCAGTGAGCGTTTGAGAGTGACTTTTTAAGAAGAATCGACTTTTATTTATAGTGATGTTCCAGTCATTAATTTCGAAGGAAGAAAGCCCAAAGCAGAAGCAGGTTCATTAAAAATTTGACATTAGTAATTTAATTAAATTGGGTCTTTGCGTCTCATTGCGGAAAATGAAACGTTAGTTCTACACCGGTTCTCAGCTCATTTCCCCTAGTTGGCTCCCTCCCCTCACCTTAGCTTGCTTTTTTCTCCAAATGTTTACCTGACCTGCCCTTCCCACCCCCAACACTCATAAGCACACACACATCACAGTCATTGCCTCTGCTGTAAGACACCTGCATAGGATTATGGGAAACGCCAAGTGAGCCAGCAGCAGGGCATCATGGGAAATGCCAAGTGAACCAGCAGCAGGGGACTGATCATAGAAGATGCTAAATAAGCCGGGAGCATGGGATCTCATGGGATACACCAAATAAGCAAGCTGCAGGGGATCATGGGAAGTACCAAGTAAGCCAGTAGTGTGGGATCATGGGAAATGTTAAGTAAGCCAGCAGCAGTACAGGATCATGGGAAACACCAAGTAAGTCAGCAGCAGATCATGGGAAGTATCAAGTAAGCCAGCAGCATGGGATCATGGGAAATGCCAAGTAAACCAGCAGCAGGGGATCATGGGAAACGCCAAGTAAGCCAAGAGCAAAAGATGGGAAGTACCAACTAAGCCAGCAGCATGGGATGATGGGAAATGCCAAGTAAGTCAGCAGCAAGGGATCATGGGAAATGCCAAGTAAGCCAGCAACATGGGATTATGGGAAATGCCAAGTAAGCCAGCGGCAGGGGATTATGGGAAATGCCAAGTAAGCCAGCAGCAGGGGATCATGGGAAATGCCAAGTAAGCCAGCAGCAGGGGATCATGGGAAATGCCAAGTAAGCCAGCAGCAGGGGATCATGGGAAATGCCAAGTAAGCAAGCAGTGTGGGATCATAGGAAATACCAAGTAAGCCAGCAGCAGTACAGGATCATGGGCAACACCAGGTAAGTCAGCAGCAGGAGACCATGGGAAGTACCAAGTAAGCCAACAGCAGGGAATCATGGGAAATGCCAAGTAAGCCAGCAACATGGTATCATGGGAAATGCCAAGTAAGCCAGCAACATGGGATCATGGGAAATGCTAAGTAAACCAGCAACATGGGATCATAGGGAATGCCAAGTAAACCAGCAGCAGGGGATCATGGGAAATGCCAAATAAGCCAGCAGTGTGAGATCATGGGAAATGCCAAGTAAGCCAGCAACATGGGATCATGGGAAATGCCAAGTAAGCCAGCAGCAGGAGATCACGGGAATAGCCAAGTAAGCCAGCAGCAGGGGATCATGGGAAATGCCAAGTAAGCCAGCAGCAGTACAGGATCATGGGAAACACCAGGCAAGCCAGCAGCAGGGGAATGTGATAAATGCTAAGTAAGCCAGCAGCACAGGATCATGGGAAATGCTAAGTAAACTAGCAGTGTGAGATCATGGGAAATGCTAAGCTGGGCCAATGGACAGGGCAATAGAGGTAAATCTTTTCATCTAGGTCATCTCACTTGGCACAGGTAAAGAATGGGCAAGGAAGAGCTCTTCAGTCTTTAAGATTCACTCTCACAAAAATATAAGCCTCTGAGGGCTGGCCCCACTGTGCCAAGCACAGTAAGCCCACAATGAATTTTTGTTGCATGAAGGAATTAATACATGAATGAGTAACTCTCCAAATAACTAATTAATGAACATGCACATATGTCCCTACAAGTGCCAGGCACTGTGCTAGTCTCCCAGGATATACCTATGAACCAGACTAGGCCCACGCCCTCATGGCCCTGTGGCCCAATGGAATGAGAACATTTGCCATTTTGTGAGCACCTACTATGTTCTGGGCATTGTGCCAGGCATGCAGCATTTATATTGGTAGCTCCCTCAACCGCTAAATATTTTTGGCCTCACTCCTTTCTCAGTTGAAGAAACTAAGGCTCAGAGAGTTCATGTGACTCAAGGTCACACAGAATAAGACATGATGGCACCTGGTTTCACACCCAGATCAGGCTGGTTCCAAAGTCTACCATTACCCTCTACACTGAGCTGTTTCCTCTCAGAGGAGGAAGAGAGGAAGGGGGAGGGAATACCTTTTTTCAGAGGGTTCTGAGATCATCAGAGCTCGTAGAGGGTTCTGGAAGGCAGATACTAACAGCAACATTGGCAGGAAGAGGGTATTGCAAGGACTAGGGGGGCCATTTAGAGTCCAGGCCTGCCCACTTCCACTTCCCCATCACTGCCACCCCACTCTTTTACTCCAGGCTCCCTCAGCTCCTGGGTTATCTCTGGCCTCAGGGCCTTTGCACATGCTGTTTGCTCTTTTTTGCTTAGCTAAGTCTTACTAATCTCCCAGGGTTCTGCAGAGATGTCACCTCCTCCGGAAAGTGATCTCTGACCTCTCCCCCAGCTGGGTTTGGTTCCCTACCTGTTCCTGTCCCATCATAACTCTTAGTGTGCCATTAATTGTGCACAGCACCCACTGGACCGAGAGTTAGATTCACTTGCGTTGTACTCACTGTACATCAGGCTCTGCCCTAAGCACTTTGCATACCTGAACTGGCTTAATTCTTGCAACAATTATTTTGATATAAGGAAGGTGCTGTTGAGCTCCCTATCTTACAAATGAGGAAACTAAAGTGCAAAAAGGTTAAAAGACTTACTCACGGTCCCACAGGTGGTAAGATTTCAGGCTGGGAAGTGAACTCAAGCACGGTGGCTTCCAAGTCTGCACTTACCACCATCCGGCTGCATGGCCTCTCAGAGACAGCCTCAATAAGTCATTGCCAGGTGGATTAATGGAGAGGTACTTAAACGGTAGTCTGGGCGTGACTAAGACCCCTACTCCTCACCCCATGGGGGTATCTTAGAATGATAGGAGGTGTTGACCTTTAAGGCACAGGCAGTTCTAACTCTGGGGGACAAGGCAGAGGGCAGGGGGAAGCTGGGTCAGTTAGGACAGGTGACTGACTTATGGGCACAGAGAATCTGTGTCCTCCCTCCCTCCTTATTGCCAGGTCATGGTGCTCTTGCACCTTCCCCAAGACCATTTCCTCTGCCTCATGAGAGCACACTTGCAGGTGACCATGATTGCTTGGCTCTGGCCACACACTGTGCATGGTGTTTCCTGGCTCCCAATTTTCCCCCTTTAAACCAGTCAGGCTGATGAGAACCCGGGTTCTTGTTTTCCCACTTCACTGCCTATTCTGTCTAATCCAACCCTTTCAACTCCCCTGAACCTGCGGGGCCAAAGTGCCCCTCTGGCTGCCAGGGTGGATCACACGTGAAAGAAAGGACACTGGATTTAATGAGCACCTACTCTTATGCCATGCCTTATGTCCCTTCCATGGTATTTAGTGAGGAGTGTGGAGTCTGAAATCAGGCCAGCCATGCCCAAGAGATTAAAGTAATATTTCTGGAATTGCATCTCTAGTGATCAGGATGAACATAATTCACATCCATGGCTGCACATTAGAAAAGGCAGGAAACCTGGACATCCAGTTGTAAACTCATGTGTGAGATTTTGAGTAACCCTTGTCTCTTATGAGTAACCCATTCTCAGGGAATCTACAGCCTTGAGAAGCGGGCAGATCAGCAGTGGGCAATGCTGTTCACAGAAGAAGAAATGAGTTCCAGGAAGCCCGAGTGGCCTAGGGAGATGCTACTAGGGAGCCCGGTGTCAGGGCTCCAGCCCAGCTCATGGGGTACCTGTCTCTTTCTCTGTTTCTCCTTACAGTTCTCCCCAGCCACACATGTGGGAACCCAGGGAGGCTGCCCAATGGCATCCAGCAGGGTTCAACCTTCAACCTCGGTGACAAGGTCCGCTACAGCTGCAACCCTGGCTTCTTCCTGGAGGGCCACGCCGTGCTCACCTGCCACGCTGGCTCTGAGAACAGCGCCACGTGGGACTTCCCCCTGCCTTCCTGCAGAGGTAGGTGGCCAGCAAGGGGTCTGATGGAGTGGGGCAGTGGCTGGGAGGGGATGCTGGAGCTTCCAGTGACATCCAGTCTCAAAGGGCAAAGCTACACCCCAGCAGGGAGGGGGGTACCCAAGTCTGGACAGCACAGAGGGTTTTCAGGGTCCTCAAGTGTTCTAGGGGTATTTCAACCTCACCTGACCTCCTAACCCTCAGGTGTGCACTCCCTCATTTTTTCCCCTGCATCAACAAACTTATATGTAGCCAGTCTTCCCTTACCTCTAGCCCTCTTGTCTCAGAAGAAACATCATTTCTCTTCCTATTGCAGACCCTCTCTCCTCTTGTGGAAGCCAGATCACTTTCCCAACAGCTTTCATACTGACCTCACTGTAGGAATTATTCTTTTCTCTTTCCTATAAATTCAGCCTCTCTCCCTATCTAATAGTTTCTTCCTCTCAGCCTCCAAATATGCTCAAAATCTCTTTACTCCAACAACCCCTCCCCCAGAAAAACACCTCTCTTCTATGCTGTGTTGGCCTCAGCCTCCCAGCTAGGTTGACCAACTTGTTCATATTTGCCCAAGACCTTCCCAATTTTAGTCCTGAAAGTTCCGCATCCTGGAAACCCACTCAGTTTCAGGCAACAGAGACATTTGTCACCCTACTCCCAGCCTATTCCCTACACAATCTTCTTTTTTTTTCCTTTCTTCCTTTCTTTTTTCTTTCATTCTTTTTCTTTTTTCTTTTTTTTTTTTTTTTTAATTTTATTTGAGACAGGATCTTCCTCTGTCCTCCGTGCTGGAGTGCAGTGACATAATCATGGCTCACTGCAGCCTCGAACTCCTGGGATCAAGCGATCCTCCTGCCTCAGCCTCTGGAGTTTCAGGGACCGCAGTCATGTGTCACCATGCCCGGCTAATTTTTTTTTTTTTTTTCATGGAGACAGAGTCTCTCTATGTTGTCCAGGCTGGTCTTGAACTCCTGAGCTCAAATGATCCTCCGGCCTTGGCATCCCAAAGTGCTGAGATTACAGGCATAAGCCACCATACCCGGCACACAATCATTTTTAAAAGCTTAGAAAATACAGAAGGGAATAAAGAAGAAAGAAAATTTACCTGTTTTAACTGTGATTTTAATGTATGTCCTTTCCATCTTCTTCCAATACATATTGCACACATGCATATATTACAAATATGTACATAAATTGAGATTATAATGCATGCAGACAATTTTTAACCACCTTTGAAAAACAATCAATCACATCACACTGTAAGATTTCCCATGCCATCAACATAGCCCAGCACCTTGAAAGCTCCATCCAGCCTTGTCCCTCCTTTTCCCTTCTCATTTACTCCTCTGCAGACTGGCCTTTGCCCGCAATATTTGCATCATTTTGCCAAATCAGATGGGAATTGTTTCGGCTCTTGTATTTCTTGACCTCTTAAGAAACCTTTGCACTATTGACCACTCTTTTCTTCTAGTAACGCTCATCTCTAAATTCCATGGATCCTGAACATCCATATATCAGTCTGGGAGGAACATTTCCAGGAGTTGAGAAGTCATTGGAATAACTAGCTCCTCCTTTAGTTCAAATTTTATTTTTCTTTTGGAGGAAGATTTTCTGTAATTACTGTAAAAGACTAGCTCCAGGGATAAGCAACTCCTTCTTCCTGCCACATGCACACACTTTTTGTTATTGACACCAAGGATAAAAATTACATGGCATGTATACCTATTTCCCTTCTTCCCACTCCCATGGCAGACATAATTAATTGTTCATTGCACCCTTTCTGCTTGGGTCCAGACACAGCTGTGAATTCCCTCCCAATAGGCAAGCCACAGCCAATCAATCTGAGTTGCCACTTGACTTCACCTTTGTTTACCTCTCCTCAACCAATAGAATGGGCCTTGGCCATGTTGAGCCTTCTTGGTGGAGCACAAGGGAACTAGATCTAGTTCCCTTTCCTGCTTTCCTAAGTCCCATCTTCCCAGGCCCCATTCCTAACTCAGGAACTGCCTCTTTCCATGATGGACTTCAGGAATTACCAAACCAATCAGGTGAGACCTTGGCCCCTACACAGGTGTGTGGCCTAACCACAGCCTGAAAGCTGCTGTATCTGCCCTTCCTTATAGCATCCTTACCCACCCCCTGCCTTAAGGATGCTACCGTTAACATTCTGATCTTCCAAGGAGGGTGTCAGAGTTGTGACACGATGATAGAATATGAAATATGATAGTAAATAAAATCAAGTGTCTAAGTTATGAAATATAAACTGCAGTTCTTTTTCTTTTTGCAGCACTATAAATGCCATGCTATTTTGTTCAAGATAAAAACCAGAAACAAATGTAATCCAATTACTGGATGCAGCGGGGGTATCACTCTGCTTGGGGAAGTAAAATACTCAGCAATATCCAATGCTAATATGGTGGAAATCCACTAACCCTCCTAATATCTCCAGGAATCTGTCAGCTTTAGCTTCCTCTGAATCTTGAACTCAATGCCGTGTCTCCCTACCCCTGCTTCTGCTCTGCCAACTTAGGTTGGGAACTGGGTCCATTTTTCTTGGATCCCCTACTTCTCCAAAAGACAAAATACAAGCCAACAAACAAAAACATCAACGAAGGCGTCTGCATGTAGTTCAGGCTTTATGGAAGGTGTGGCAATGCAAGGAGCTTACATCTTAGCAATGCAAATGACTTAAAATGAAAGTATGAGCAACCAGGAGCTTCACAGTCTTTTGGCCCCTCCTCCCGGGAAGCTTCTCCCTGGCTTCTGTCTTGGCAGGCTCCAGGTTCCCCTGTGATGTGCATTGTACCCTCTCTTCTTTCTCCAGCCTCTTCCACCTTGGTGCTGCCTGCACCTTGAGCCCATTTCAGAATTTCCATCAACTTCTTAGGCACAAGAGCCTGGTTTCCTCTTGGTTTTGTCATCTCCTTGCAGTCTAATGTCTCCCCTCCTCCTCCAAGCTATTTAGGTATAGGGTAGTATTTTCCTGAACAAAGAGAACTCTCATTCTATAAGACACTCTGGGGCTGGAGGTTAACATATCTTTTTGTTACCCCACCAGCCAGAGATAAGCGATGAGGGGCACCTCATGGAGGTCTTCTACCTCTTGGATGTCTTCATGTCCAATCAAGGCTCACAACCCAGTGTCTTTGTGTCCAGGCACAGCAGGCAGCAAGGGCTGGCCCTTCCGAGGGAAGGAGCAGGGTGGAGAGATACCACTCTTCTAGCATTCACACCACACAGTAATTCATGGGCCTGGGCAGGGGTGGCATGTCTTTTGGTGGCACGACTCTCTGAAGTCTTCCAATTCTTTTTTCGTCTTCTGAAATGATGATGATTCTTTCCCTCCTTCTCCTTCACTGACTTTCCACCCTCATTCCCCTTAAATACTGGAGGGCCCAGCTCGGCCTCTTCTCTGGGGACTTCTTCCATCTCTTGGAATTTCTCATCTACTGTGTTGCTGTAATTGTTACTAGGGGGCAACTCTCCAATCCCCACCTCCAACCCCATTCTCTGTCCTGAGCTTCAGGCCCCTGTGGATAGTGAACTATGCTAAAGTTCTCCTCAGCTTGTTTCAAACTTGGCCCATGAAAACCTCACTCTTCCTGCTTTCCCCAAACCTGCTCTTTTCGTTGCCTTCCCCAGCTCAGTGAAAAGTGTCCCCACCAACAGTGGCCAAGCTGAACCCCTCAGGGCATCTTACATTCTTGCTTTTCTTGCTGTTCACATCGCATCATCGGCCCCCATGTCCCTCTGCACCAGCCTACCCCCTCCACATCTCTGTTGCTCTTCAGATGATGGTCCAGGCTCTCTCGTCTCTCACTTGCCTCACTGAAGGTTGACCCTCTGTAGGCAGGTGTGCCCCAGTTCTCTCCTGCTCACACCAGCCCATTCCTACCTGTACTGCTAGGGAGAACTTGCTAAGGCACAGATCTGACAAAACTAAGTGGCTCAGTCCCTTAGTGGCTCTTCATCACTGACGGGGTCTAGTTCAGATTCCTTAGCATGGAGCAGAAGGCTCTTCCAGAAAGAGCCCCACCCCAATCTTTCCAGTCTGTCTCTTAGACTTATTTTAAGTAGCTTCCACTTTAGCCACACCAGAGAATACTCCCTTCCAAACGCCCTAGGGAAGCCAGCTGAGGATGTCAAATCCTGCTTCCAGAAGGGCTTCCAGCCCCCTGCTGCCTGAGGGGTCTGAGATGTGGTTCTGCTCAAAGGCTGGGAGAGAATAAAATGACTTTCCAACTCTCAGACCCCGTAGGGCTTCCCCCCACCCCCGGTCACCTCCCTACCTTCAGGTTCATCTCTCTATTCTAATCCCCACAAGCTACAAGAATATCCTAAGAAACATCCTCAATAATGTCAGTGATTTTATAAAAGTGATTTCCCAAACTGTTCTTCCTTAGGAGGCCAAGCTAAACAGGAACAAAGGGTACCCACCATACACCCATCCTGTGCCAGGAGTGGTGGTCATGCCAGAGTGAACAGGTTCATACTTGGGAAGCATTAAAAGCCTTTTGGCCTTTCTTCCTCTCATGTAGAACTCTCAAGAGCTGGCATCTGCGAGTGGGTAAACCTCATCCACTGGGCAGTGGTCCGTAAATATTTGCTGAATGAACGGCTGTCTGGATGGGTCTAATTCACCATCAGAATCATGCTAGCATACAAGCCCGAAAGGGAAATTACTAGCCTGGGTTACCCCACCTGCCCAGTAGCTCTGAGTGACAATCTCTTTAAGTCCAAAGCTTCCCGGAGCAGACTGGAAAGCCGTGTGTGTCTGTTTTATCTAGGAAATGTCATGTGCCCAGCTGGAGGGTGGACTTGGTCTGGGGACACAGCACAGACTAGGAGTGGGGGAATAGGGAACAGCTGGGAATAGGGGGGAGCCAGGTGTAAGGCCAACCCCCAAGGAGGCCCATCCCAAAGATCCTGACCCATCAAGGCTTGGTCCAG
This sequence comes from Pan paniscus, assembly GCF_029289425.2. NCBI lineage: Eukaryota > Metazoa > Chordata > Mammalia > Primates > Hominidae > Pan > Pan paniscus. The sequence goes on from NC_073249.2 coordinate 192,895,692, forward strand.
CTGACAGAGGGAAGGAGATGGGGCCTGTGACCTCCCTTCACTTTGTGTCACACTGGGCACATTTTCAAAAGCAGAGGTCCCTGGGAGGTGCTGAGCTTTGTGTCATCTCTTTGATCCACAAGAGGGAAGACCATGTGGATTTCAGCAACAGGCCTCTGACTTATGAGGGCTATTGGCCCTGAATCAAAGAAGGCTGCATGGGGAAGCGGAATTCATATGCACTGGGGACTGAGAGGCAGGTGGTAGGGAGAAAGCTGGCCAGAGCAAGAGGTGCTTGGCCTCTGAGGTTCAAGCCAAACACGGCAGGCTGTCACCATACCTGGGGAAGAGGGAATACGGTCTGCAGAAGCTTGGACTGCAAGTGCTGAGCTGTATTCCAAATTTTCTGGCCCCAGGGGAAGAAACCTGCAGAATGTGAAATAGAAGCAGTGGTGTCGGGTATGGACAGTGCATAGAGTCAGACTGGCCTGGGTTCAACCCTAGGTAAGCCAGCCCCTAGCTGTGTGGTTGCCAGGGGTGCTGCTATAAACCCCTCTGAGTTTTAAAGGTGGGACACAAGTAGCAGCCTTACAGGGCTGATTGCATCCTCATTTTATTCACTTGGCTACTCAACAACTTTCTCTTGAGTGCCTGTTATGAGCCAGCCAGTCATTAATTCAATTATCATTTATTGACTGCCTATACAGTGCCAGATATTGTTCTAGACTCAGAGAATTGCAATGATGAGCAAGTCAGACCAAATTCCATGATCTCTTGGAGTTTACATTCTAGCAGCCAGGAGGCAGAAAACAGATACACACACCAAATAAACAGGTGGTGGTAGGAGCTACGAGGAAGTAAAGTCTTAGCCAGTGATGGGGAAGGCTACTTTAGACGGAGCAGTCAGGGGAGGCCTCTGTGGGGAGGTGGCCTCTGAAATGAGTCCTGAGTGACAAGGAGGAGCCTGTTGTGTGAAGACCTGGAAAATGGCATTCCTGGCAAAAGAAGCAGCAAGTGCAAAGGCCCTGAGGTGGGGGAAAGTACTGGACACGCTAGAGGAACAGAAAACAAGCCCCTGTGGCAAAAGTAGAGTGAGGGGTGGGTGGAGAGGGCAGGGATGGGGTGAAGCAAGGTAAGAAGGCAGAGGCTGAGGCGGGCAGATCACGAGATCAGGAGTTTGAGACCAGCCTGACCAACTTGGTGAAACTCCATCTCTACTAAAATACAAAAATTAGCTGGACGTGGTGGCACATGCCTGTAATCCCAGCTACTCAGGAGGCTGAGTCAGGAGAATCTCTTGAACCCGGGAGGTGGAGGTTGCAGTGAGCTGAGATCATGCCACTGCACTCCAACCTGAGTGACAGAGCAAGATTCTATCTCAAAAAAAAAAAAAAAAAAAAAAGTATAGGCTTGGTTCTGAGTTCAGGAGGCAACCAGGGGAGAGTTTTAAGCAGAAGTATAGTCCAATTTAACTTAATTTTTTTAAAAGATCACTCTGGATACTAGCTGAGCAAGAGCCACAGTAAGAAGACCAGTTAGGAGGCAGGTATTATGGGCAACCAGGCTGGAGTTGCTGCATCTTGGTCGAGGGTGGCCGGAGTAGAGGTGGAGGGACAGGCGTAGATTGGGGCTGTGCTTTGGGGATACAGCCAACAGACCTTATAGATGGGTTGGATGGCTGATAGAATAAAGGGTCAAAGTTGACTCCTAGGCTTTTTCTGGAGGGCTGGTGGGTGGGGATGCCAATGACCAAGATGGAGATGACTGGCACAGAGGGCAGGAAGCATGTGCCCTAAAGGGAAGCAAGACAGCTCACTTTGTCCAGGTAAAGTTTGAGACGCCTGTGAGACATCCAAATGGGGGCATTGATTCTGCAGCTGGAAGGAGTCCTAAGCTAGAAAGAGATCTGGGAGAGGCATAAGAGGGCAACACTGTAGATAGCAAAGAGGGTCTGGGCACTGCATGCTGGACACCATTGTGTTGATCAAATTTAACAACACGGAGAAGGCACTAAACACTATGCTGGGTGCAGTGTGCACCTTGAGTGATTCTGAGCACTGGGGCCTCAGCAGCGACCACAGCTACCCAAGGCCACTCTTTACGATAGGGTAACTCTACTGCTACTGGGATAACTAGCCTTCCATCACTTTTGCAATTACTGTTACTATACCAGAACGTTTCACAATATGGGCTCTGGAGGCCAGTCACCTGGATTCAAATCCTGGCCTTGCCACTTACACCCACTGGCTGAGTGGCTTTGGACCAGTTACTCAACCTCTCTATGCCCCAGTTTTCTCATTTGTAAATGGGAATAATAATGGTACTTAACTCATAAGTTGGCAGTGAGGTTCACATTGATAAATGCTAAGCACATAGCAGAGGGCCTTGTTCATAGTTATGACTCAGTGAGGGGTATCTATCATTGTCATTCTCACTGCCACAGCCTCACTGGCCACCATATTGAACCCTAACTAAGTACCAGGTCCTGCATTACCTGTTTTAATCCTCACAACTCCCAAGGAGGTTAAGGTAATGTTATCTCCTCTTACAAGTGAGGGAACTGAGGCCCAGAGAGGTACAGTGCTTTACCTGTGATTACACAGCTTGAGAGTGGTGGAGCCAGGATTCAGCCCAAGTCCACGTGCCTAACAGCCATCATCTTGACCACCACCCTCCACTGCAGGCAAGGATGGTGGCCTCTGGCCCACAGCAGGAGACTCACAATGACATTGTGATTTCCAGAGCTTCTCCAGCCTGATGGTTCAGGGCCTGAGAGCTTGGCCTGCACGTGCAGGCATCCCCTGCATGGCTCCACCAGTCAGGGACTGGCAGTCTCTTGCGGTTTCCCCTTGACCTTCCATGCATTCCTGAGGAGAGAAACCTCTGGGAAAGGGCCTGAGGTCATTCTGTTGGACAGATGCTGCTTCAGGGTGGGGGCTGGAAACTACTTTTCCATCCTATGAAGAAAGCCAGACCCAAGGTTCACCCACCTCCACTTAAGCACTGGTAGCTGGACCAGCACTTTTGAGGCAGCACAAAGGCCCCCAGGCAGAAGAGAAGGGAGCAGGAGGAAGCGTCTCATGCCTGGAAAACCCCATCTCCAGGGTCTGGTGCTTCCAGGAGCCTGCTCCTAGCCCATGTCAGGAACAGGATTATAGTGACTGAGGCCCAGGAGGCAGAGAAATAGGTGGGTAATGGTGTGGGCCTGGAGTCACAAGGTCTTAGGTTCAAACCCTAGCTCCAACATTTAGTAGCTATGTGACCACAAGGAAGTCTTAAAAACTCACTGAGCCTCTGTTTCCTCATCTGTAAAATGTGCACGATAATACCTATGCTCTCGAGGGTTTGAGAATTAAAGGGGAAAATGCAGGTGAAGCATTTTGCACAATGCCTGGCCCATAATGAAAGCTCACTAAGGAGTGTCATGTAATCAAATACCATGTCCTGTCTACATTCTTCCCCTCAGAAGGATACCTTAGGTGGCTGTAACTATAGGAGTCTGGGAGCAATAGTGATGTTCTCAGAATTGGTCATTTCTTCATTTTAAGGAGTGTCATTGATAAAGCCAAGGATAAACGGGCAGAGTCCAAAGCCCCCAGGAAGAGGGGACTGAAGAAGTTGAGCAGGTTCTGGGGGCCCCAGCATGTTTAGGCACACGGAACCATTCACCACAAGAAAAGGGGGTGGGCCGCAACTTTGGGGCACTCCTGCCCTGGTGCTCTCAGTCTTGCACTGGAATTGCAAGATGGTGGCTTCTCCTTTGGGGCCTGTTGGCATCTTCATTTCCACAGAGTCTGAGGGGTCCTGGGGAAGATGATATGAACAGAAGCCAATTCCAAGGACCCCAAATCTTCTAGGCATGCAAGATGGTACCCTAGAGCTGGCCTGAAGTAGAGAGGATAATGTCCTGTTTTCTCCATTTCCTGCCTGAAATTTGTCAGTCATTGTAGAGTTAACAGAAATCAAAGAGGACTGAGGGAGAGTTCTCTAAAATTATGGCTAATTGAAGAGATTTCCGTAGAACTTAAAATCGATCACAAATAAAGTCATAAACTTGGAAAGGCAACTATCAGCATAACACACCTGCACCTGAGAATATGCATGACTTAATGGTGGTGCAAAATGCCCATTGCCAGAGAAAGAGAAAGTGTAAATGAATATTTTAGGACTATGGTGTCAGCTGAAGGTTATATTTTATGACTCTGGAGTTGTAACCATGAAATATGATGCCTTGTCTAAAGTGGGAGAAAACCTCTAAACAGCTTTTGCAGGATCTTCAATCAAAACAGGATGATGCAAGGGCCAGGGTGTCAGATGAGCCCAAGAGGCAGGGATGGCTAAAATGGTAAAGGTGCCACCTTCAGAGGAGACTGGTAGCTCTGGCCAGAGGATCTCAAGTTCTCAAGTCCTCAGTTCTAGCACAAGTCCAGAAATCATTGCCTACAGTTGGGAAGTTTGAAAATCTCAGGATGGCTTACCAAACCACTATCAAGCAGGGATGTGGAGGAGACTACCATCCTGGTACCAGAGACACTCAACTGAAATCTTGACTCAGCCACTCCCTATGTGACCTTGGGAACATTACTTAACCTCTCTGAGCTTCAGTTTTCTGTTACATTTATTTGTTCAGCAGATATTAGTCAAGTGCCTGCTATATGCCAGGAAATCTGCTAGGTGCTAGGGACAGAACAGACATGGCCTCTGTTCTCATGGAGTTTGCTATCTACATGTTAACTAAGTAATGACATAATTGATCAATTAATTATGGAAAATCATTAATTATGGCAAAATATGTGGTGCTCAGAAAGTATATGATGGGGGATGGATTATTCTATTTCTGTAAAGATCCTCGAGGAAGCAGCACTTGGATCGGGACCTAAAGGCTGAGGGTGGGGGGCAGTCAGGCCCAACGAGATAGGGAAGAAGTTTCCAGAAAGAGAAAATAACACTTTCAAAGGCCCTGGAGCAAGGCAATGCTTAGTGAATCGGAAGAGCTGGGAGGAGGCCAGGGTGGCTGCAGATAGTAGGGACAGAGAGACTGGCAGGAGGCAAGGCCCTGTAAGGTCCTTGTGAGTCATCAGGTATTACACTTTATCCTGAGTGACATTGGGGGTTATTGATGGTTCCAACAGAGAGAGTGGTGTAATCAGGCCCATGGTTTCCAGTATTACTCTGGCCTCTGTGAAGAATGGACAGAGGCTGCAAAGCAACCTACAGATTCAATGTAATCTGTATCAAAATACCAGTGTCATTTTTCACAGAAATAGAAAAAACAATCCTAAAATTTATAAGGAACAACAAAAAGGCCTGAATAGTCAAAGCAATCTTGAGCAAAAAGAACAAAGCTGGAAGCATCATTCTACCTGGCTTCAAAATATATTACAAGGCTTTAATAACCAAAATAGGATGGTATTGGTATAAAAACAGACACAGACCAATGAAACAGAATAGAGAGTCCAGAAATAAATTCATATACTTACGGCCAACTGATTTTCAGCAAAGGCACCAAGAACATGCATTAGGGGAAGGACACTTGCTTCAATAGTGCTGGGAAAACTGGATAACCATATGCAGAAAAATGAAACTAAACACCCATCTCTCACCATATACAAAAATCAACTTAAAATGAATTAGAGACCTAAACTTAAGACCCAAAACTATAAAACTACTGGAAGAAAACTTAGGGGAGTTATTCCAGGATATTGGTCTAGGCAAAGATTTTATGGCTAAGACCTCAAAAGCACAGGCAACAAAAACACAAATAGACAAATGGGACTATATTAAACTAAAAAGCTTCTACACAGAAAAAGAAACCATCAACAAAGTGAAAAGACAACCTGTTAAAGATGAGAAAATATTTGCAAACTATTCATCTGAGAGGGGACTAATGTCCAGAATGTACAAGTAACTCAAACAACTCAACAGCAAAAAAATAATAATAATAACAATCCCATTAAAAAGTGAGCTAAGGACATGAATAGACATTTTTCAAAAGAAGACATTAAAATGGCAAACAGGTATATGAAAAAATGTTCAACATCTCTAATCATCAGGGAGGTGCAAGTCAAAATCACAATGAGATATCATTTTACCCTAGTTAGAATGGCTATTATTAAAAAAGCAAAAAACAACAGATGTTGGCAAAGATATGGAAAAAAGGGAGCTCTTATACTTTGTTGGTGGGAATGTAAATTAGTACAGCCATTATAGAAAACAGTATGGAGATTTCTCAAAAGACTAAAAATAGAACTACCATATGATCAAGCAATTCCACTACTGAGTATTTATCCAAAGGAAAGGAAATCAATGTATCAAAGGGATACCTGCACCCCATGTTTACTGAAACACAATTCATAACAGCAAAGATATGGAATCAACACAAGTGCACATCATTAGATAAATGTATAAAGAAAATATGGTATATATAATATATATGTGTGTATGTGGTATACACATACATGGTGGAATACTACTCAGATGTTAAAAAATGAAATTAGCTAGGTGCAGTGGCATGCGCCTATAGTCCCAGTTACTTGGGAGGCTGAGGCAAGGGATCTCTTGAGCCCAGGAGTTCAAGTCCAGCCTGGGCAATGTCCAGCACAACTCCATCTCTATTTTTTTTTTTTTTTAGAAGAGTGAAATCCTGTCATTTGCAGGAACATGGGTGGAACTGGAGGTCATTATGCTAAGTAAAATAAGCCAGGTAGAGAAAGACAAATATCACCTAACACTCATACGAGGAGTTAAAAAAGTGGATCTCATAGAGGTTGAGAGTAGAATGATTGATAGTTACCAGAGGCTGGGAAGGCTGTGTGTGTCCAGGATTGGAGGATGTAGGGCATGAAGAGAGGTTGGTTAACAGGTACAAATACACAGTTAGGTCAGTGGTCCCCAACCTTTTTGGCACCAGGAACCAATTTCATGGAAGACAATGTTTCCATGGACAGGAGGTGGGGGATGGTTTCGGATGAAACTGTTCCACCTCAGATCATCAGGCATTAGATAACTTGCTCAACACTCACCTCCTGCTGTGCAGCCCAGGTTCTAACAGGTCCCGGTCCATGGCCTAGGGGTTGGGGACCCTTGAGTTAGGTAGAAGGAAGAATAAATTCTAATGTTCAATAGCAGACTAGGGTGACTATAGTTAAAACAACAGTGTATTGTATATTTCAAAATAGCTAGAAGAGAGAACTTGAAATGTTCCCAACACATAAAAGTGATAAACTCTTGAGGTGATGGATGCCCTAAATACCCTGAATGGATCATTACACCTACTGTGTTAGGCTTTTCTTGTATTGCTTTAGAGAAATGCCTGAGACTAGGTAATTTATCAAGAAAAGAGGTTTAATTGGCTCATGGTTCCACAGGCTGTACAGGAGGCATGGCATTGGCATCTGCTCAGCTTCTGGGGAGGCCTCAGGGAGCTTTTACTCATGGCGGAAGGTGAAGTGGGAGCAGGCACTTCACATGACCAGAGCAAGAGCAAGAGAGGGAGTGAGGGAGAGGTGCCACACAATTTTAAACAATCAGCTCTCGAGATGACTCACTCACTATCACAAGGACAGCACCAAACCATGAGGCATCCATCCCCATGACCCACACACCTCCCACCAGGCCCCACCTCCAGTATTGGAGATTACATTTCAACATGAGATTTGGGAGGGACATTCAAACTATATCACCTACTATGCATGTCAAAAAATAACACACATACCCCATAAAAATGTACAAATATTTTATAACAATAAATTTTTTAAGGGAGTGCTCCAAGATAAAGTTCTCAATGCAAAAAAAAAGTATGTGAGGTGATTGATATGCTAATTAGCTTGATTTAGTCATTCCACAATACATACATATATCAAAACATCACAGTGTATTCCATAAGGACATACAATTATTGTCAATTAAAAATAAAATTTAAAAAACTGAAAAACCAAAAGAATGGATGGGCTGGAGGAGGAAGGAGGCTTGGAGACCAGGAGGGGGCTTCATGGCTGTGGTTAACTTGGAGTGTGACATGGCTTGGGGTACAGCAATGGCAGTGATGGCGGGGGACAGGATTGACAGCCACCTAGATGGACTGCCAGCTGAGTCCCTGGCTGGATGTGGGGGTGCGGGAGGAGTTGAGGATGTCCCCTGAGCCTCTGCCATGAGGAAGTGGGTGAATAGTGCTGACCCTCCAAGATGGGAAAGTCTGGAAGAAGGCTAGGCTTCTGGGAGGAAAGGATGAGAGTGATTTTGGTTGGGTTGGGTTTCAGAGCAATGTGGAATATCTAGTTGGGTTTCTAAGACTGGAAGTAGGCAGAAGGCTCTGGAGTCATTGTCTTTCCCCCAAGACCTGCTTTTCTTCTGGAATTCTTTGTTGTCCACCTGGATGTGCAGGCCAGATTAAATGAGACTATGTGGACCAAGGGCCTGATTGGAGACTTGGCCACACAGAGTGGCTGTGCCTGCTCCTGAGCCACTCCCTCCCCCTCTAATGTTTCTCTTTGGCCCCTGCTTACTTTCCACCTGAGTGCCCCTCCCTTCCCACCTTCTCTTCTTTCAGGTATCTTTGCTTCTGCCTGCTCCATACATGTCTGTTCAGTCCCCAGCCTTCTCCACTCCTGTGGTGGGAGCTTCCCTCTTTGTCCTGCTGATTCCCTGCCTCACAGTCTCTGGGATCCCAGGCCCATAGTTATCCCCATCTGTTTATTCCCCAGGATCTCACACTCAGCATGGGAGTGGGGAAGAGCAGGGAGGAAGGGCCGTCACTTCCTGCAGAGCTGCGTCTCCTCTAGCGTCACTGTCTCTGCTCTCTCCTTCACCATCCATTTTCTGTTGGAGACTTCACCCTCTCATTCCTCCACAGTCTGCCTCCTAAATCCCTTCCTGCTGCTTCTCTTTCCTCCCTGCCTAGTTGCAGCTTTGATGATGGGAAAACCTCTTCTCCATTCTCTGTCTCTGATCTCCCCACCGGCAACCTTCCCTGGCCACCAAACCATATCTTTCATCCATTACTATGGGACCAAATCATCTTTCTAAAATAGGTCTGGACTTGTACTTCCTGCTGAAAACCCTCTTCTCCACACCTACCATGACTCCCCTGCACCTGCAGAGGAAAGTCCAAACACCTCAGCAGTGCTGTCAAGGCCTTCCCCCAAGCAGCATGCCCTTCCAGGCCTTCTTGCCTCTGAGGGCCTGTTTGCTCTGCCTGGAACCCCTCTATTTCTTCCCCTTCCAGCACACTCCTATGCTTTTTTGAAGGTTCGGGCTAAATGTCCCTTTCTTCACCATGATCCCTTTCCCCAGTACAGTCAAGACTCAGCCATTGTGCCCAGGGCGAAGACAGTTCCACCTGGTGTAGTGAGGGCCAGTGACAGGACTGTTGGGGACCAGTGGGCCCGGTGCTTGCTCGGAACAATATTGGCAAATCTCCCACTTGTTGGCTGGCTCCTGTGGCTTATCTCCCTGGTAATGTTCATGGTGAATTTATTTACATCAGAAGGAGACAAACTCTGCCTCGGATGTCAGACATCATAGCCTCCTGCCAGAGAGATACTCAAGGCAGAAATACTGTGCAACTTGATAAAACAAATCAACAGCACCACTGAACTGGATTTAAAGCCAAGCAAGGCCAATCTTGCCTACCTTCCCTCCCTTCCTGCTTTCTGGGGCCTGGGCAGCTGGGTTGGGGGTAGCAAAGGAGGAAGAGGGGAGGAGAACAGAACCTCAGCTCCTCTACTCGGCATTCAAGGACCTTCGCAGTCCAGCTCTTGCCTTCCTGTGCAGCCCAGCTCTGTCATCTCTGCATGTCCCTTTCAGTTCAGACAGTCCGCCTAATAAGTCCCTAAACATGCCACATTCCCCAACTTGAACTGTCCTTGCTGTTTTTCTGCCTAAAACACCCTCTCCCCTGAGGCCTACCAGGCAGGCACCCTCAGCTGATGTATGCTGCCAGCTCAGTGTTGGAAATGAAGCCAGACTCTGACTATGTCTCACTGTTACCACCTGGTCTTAGCCACCATCACCTCTCACTGGATTATTGGGGTAGCTTCAAGAGGCCCCCACCTTCTTCCCTTGCCCTCTTTGGTCTGCTGTCTACATGGCATCCCAAGGGATCCTGTTAATACACAAATGACATCATATCATCCTCAGCTCGGAACCCTCCACTGGCTTCTCAACTCATTCCGAGTAAAAGTCCACATCCTTACAGCGGCCTCTCAGGCCCTCGGAAGCCCTGCCTCCCCTGCCACTTTCCTTCTTCTTCCTGCATTCCAGCCCCTTGGGTCTCTTTTTTTTTTTTTTTTTTTTTTTTTTTTGAGACAGATTGTCGCTCTTATTGCCCTGGCTGGAGTACAATAGCACAATCTCGGCTCACTGCAAACTCCACCTCCTGGGTTCAAGCGATTCTTCTGCCTTGGCCTCCTGGGTAGCTGGGACTACAGATGTGCGCCACCACGCCCAGCCAATTTTTTTTTTTTTTTGTATTTTTAGTAGAGACAGGGTTTCATCATGTTGGCCAAGCTGGTCTTGAACTCCTGACCTCAGTTGATCCGCCCACCTCGGCCTCCCAAAGTGCTGGGATTACAGGCATGAGCCACTGCGCCCAGTCCTTGGGTCTCTTGATGCTCTTCAATGGTGCCAGGCCTCTGCACCCTGGTGACCTTTGCATTTGCTGTTCTATCTTCCGTGAATGCTCTTCCCCCAGATAACCATGTGACTTCCTCTCTCATTCCTTCAAGTCTTGGCTCAAATGTCAACTTCTCAGTGGGGTCTTCCCTGACCACCCTTTCTGAAATATCCACACCCCCACTCCCAACACCAGATAGCCCATTTTCCTCTGCACTTACCAGCTCATTTACCATAGAGTTAATTATTTATCTTGGAGTTGTCTTTATCCTTCTGACCAGAATGTAAGCTCTGGGAGGATAGGAATTTTTGTTTTATTCACAGCTGAATCCCCAGCACCTAGAACAGTGGCTGACACATAGTAGGTGCTCAGTTAGCATTTGTTAAATGAATGAATGAATAAGTGAATGAATATATTAATACAAATTCTGTCTCTTCCATAAAGCCCTTCCTAACTATGTGCTATCACTGCGCCTTGAGCATCCCCATCATAACTATTCTGTGTTGCCATTGCTGGCTTGCCTGCCCACCTCCTCCCTCAGAAGCATTTGAAGGCAGAGAGGAAATCAAGCTTTTCACATTGTAGTGCTGGCCCTACCCAGTATTTGGCCCACAGTAGGTGCTCAGTTAATGGGTATAGGAGGGAAACCTTCATAAGCACCTACTCTGGGAGAGTGGGTGTATATCTTACATTTCTGCACTCATAGAAACTTAGAAGTTAGCATTGAGAAATGCTATGAGTTGGCTCATGATTCTCTCGACCCTGTAAAGAACATTAGTAAGAATAGTTCAGAGCTGCTAAACAAGATCACTTTTATCTCTAGTCCAGATGGCTCCTATATATCTGTTAATCTGATCTCACCATTGGAGGCTCCACAGACATACCCACTTCTGCGTGTCCAAAACTGAACTCCTGGTTGCCTTCCATACCACAAGGAGCTCCCTTCCTGGGTTTTCTGCCTCAGGAAATAGCACCTTTCATCCATCCAGATGCTTATACCAGCAACCTGGATTTTATACCTCCTAGTTGCTGAGTTCTGGAGATTCTGCTTCCTAAATATCTCTCAAATAAGTCCTCTCCCACCCTCCACACGACCTTAGCTCGATCTCATCCAGCCTCACCTAGACTGTGGTGACTTTGGTGATACCAAGAGCATCCCATGCGCTTCCCTGACTCAGACCTCCTTTATACCATAGCCAGTGTTCTTTCTAAAATGCAAGTTTAATCACATTTCTTCACTGCCTTTGATCCTTAAGATGAAGTAGAAGGAAAAAGGAGAATCTAGCATTTGCATCTACCCACATGTCAGTCACTGGCTAATGCTAGTTACTGTCACATTAACTATCTAATTCAGTTATCACAACAGAGAAGCAAACTGAGGCTTAAAAAAATAAATTTCCCAAAGTTATGCAGGTGGCTGGGAAATTGTGGAGTCTAAATTCAAATCTAGACCTTCCTTACCCTAAAATCCATTTCCTTTCCAATGCACTCCCCTGTCCCCAAATCTTTTTGGCTCAGTGTTCTCTGCCATGTGACTTCTCCTACATGCCATTACTATCTTATATTATTCCTCTTTTTTACCCTGTGATGAGTCATCTAGAGCTGTTTATCTTAGACATGCCTTGCACATTCATATGTCTCTGCTTATGACCATTTGGTTCCTTCTTCCCTGAAATGTCCTTCCCCCTCTTCTCCATCTAGTGAACTCCTACTCATTCATCAAAACCCAGCTCTAATGACACTTCCTCTGTTAGGCTTCTCAGATGGACTTGTCCAAACAAAGTCATTTGCTGCTTTATCTATGTCCACAAACTGTGAATTGTACTCTTGGGAGACAGAAGGATGTATTGCAGGTATAGCCCACGGTGAGTGCTAGGGCTTGAAAACCAGACTACTCATGTAAGCCTCTTGTCTCTGTGCCCACAGCTGATGATGCCTGTGGTGGGACCCTGCGGGGCCAGAGTGGCATCATCTCCAGCCCCCACTTCCCCTCGGAGTACCATAACAATGCCGACTGCACATGGACCATCCTGGCCGAGCTGGGGGACACCATCGCCCTGGTCTTTATTGACTTCCAGCTGGAAGATGGTTACGACTTTCTGGAAGTCACTGGGACAGAAGGCTCCTCCCTCTGGTAAGCACAACATCACCTTCCTTTCCTACCCTATTCTCTGCAACTGTGAATTACTGGGATGCTTACAGTCTCCTCAGTGCCTGGACCTGCAGCCAGAGGCCTCTTAGCCACTTCCTTGTACCTACTGTTAGAGTCCTTTCATCTCATCCTAATGAAAAAGCACTGCATATTTTTAGAGCTGGGGTAATTTTTATAGTGATTTTGATATCTGATTTGAAACATATTCTTGCTGAAGAATTTTATGATGGGTCTTGGTTGAATAACTTGCATTAAGACTAAAAATGTTCTGGTCTCAGGATGTGGACAGGGTCTAGTAAAATGATTCAAAATATTGTTCCATTTCTGGAAGACATATGCATAGCATCCAAAAAGGGACTAGAACCATAAGTGACCATTGCTGAGACTAGAACATTTTTAGTCTTAATTCTTCCCACTCCAAGGGTCCTGACACATCAGAAAGGCATTATGTCCCAGTGTCTGAAGGGTAGGACTTACTTTCTCCCTCTTGTTCTGGCTTTGCTAAAAAAGTGCAGGCTCTTCTATAGTGTGCTTCATGGAGAGTCTCAGTTGTTGATGGGTTAGGGAGGATATGAGTTATTGAAGATTTACAGCCATCGTTGCTTATCCCAGACTTGGGCTTGCAGGATGTGCTCAAATTGAGGATGGCTTAAGGAAGTATCTGGCTTTCTGTTTGGGTGAGAAGCATCACGAGTGGTATTGTGGAATTTGGAACACTCTCTTGTATTCTCATTGTGGCTGTGTTATCAGGAGGACTTTTGTTAGCACATGAGGAGCCAATAGAAGGATATGTCCAGGTGTACTTCAAGCAAGGATGGGGCATCGTTGGAGCCTTAGTTGCTGCATAGTGTCAGGTGAAGGTGGGGATTCCACTTCCTGATGTCAGGCAGGAGTCGCGGCGTTGGCTACCAGGGGGTGCCGCAGTGGGAATAGCGTTCTGGTGGAGGCCCTGGGTGCGGGGCTGGGCCCGGCCGGGTCTGGCGGGGCTGTGCTCCAGGAGTGGATGGACGGAGGGGATAGGGGTGGGAGGAGGTGTCACTGAGGATTCTGAGCGGAGCAGAAAGTGGGTGTCTGCAGGAGTCAGAGAAGACAGAGACGTGGCAGTCAGTGGGAGTAGGGAGGAGGAAGATGGGAAGGAGAGGAGAAAAGGAGGGGAATGGGGCACGTTTATTGCACACCTTCCCTGTGCCAGGTTTCATGGCGGTAGGAACACCAGTTGAGTGAGACATGGTTTTTTAAGGAGCTCATTGTCTATCTATTAGGTAAGAAAATCAGACAAACCCATGGTAGGAGCCAAGTGTGACTATTAAATATTTAAGAGGGATAAAGGGGGAATGGATTCTTCCCAAGTATAGGCTCAGATTTGGGAACTAGCATAAGCAGAAAACTCAAGTTTCCTGGTGCAGTGGAAGGTGAGCCGACATGGGAGTCAGAAGACCCTGGTGTCACCATGAGCTTCTCACAGGAAGCCGGCCAGGTCATTTCCTACCCTGGTCAGAGGGCTGAGAGAAGCACAGGTGAGTGAGGACAACCTGCTCTGTGGAGGATGACATTCTATAAACTAGTCCAAGAGCAAAAGCTGGTGATTTTAAGCTAGGAGTTGGGTTGAAGGTTAAGGTGAGTCTTCACTCAACTGGAATCCTGATGACCTGCCCAGTGTGAAGACCCTTGGACCTCTGCCTCTTTTGTAAAATACCTGTTTACTGACTGTAAGTGTAATGCATATGCTCCTTGTAGAAAACATGGAAAATCTACAAAGGTATGGAAAAATTAAAATTATTAAAATTTTGATGTACTCCCCTTTGACCTTTTTTCTTGGCCTAGATCAAGCTAGCTGGCTATTTATATATATTTAATATGACCAAATTAGGATCTAAAAATATCTGTAGTTATATATTTTTAGCTAATTATTATGTCATGAAATTTTTTCCTGTACCATCACAGATGCCTCCAAAATATACAAGGTCTGATAATAATATCATTTGTTGACCCTTTACTATCAATATGTGCCAGACAGGTTATAAGCTCTTTAGAGCTATAATTTCATTTCATTTCATCTTCTTAAAAATTCTATGAAGTAAGTAGCATAGTTTTCCTCCTTTTACAGAAGAGGAAAATGAGGCCCAGAGAGGTTATACTACCTGCTTGAGATCACACCAGCGAGTAAGGAGCAGAGCTGGGATTCAACCCCAGGTTAATCTGATACTAAAGCCTGTCTTCCAAGCCATGACAGCATGCTATTATGACATGCGATATCTGTGATGAGTTTTCCGGGCTATGTAGCATTCCCTTGTAAGACTGTAGCATAGTTTACTCATCAGACCTCTTGTTAGGTGGTTCCCAAGTTTTCACTTCTATAAACAGGTGTCAAGACAAATATCCTTGCCAGTTCCCTGTCTTCCAGTCCCAAGGCCTTTTCGACTCACTTGTTTATCCATGGGCCAAATGGTCTCCTACAGCTTCTGCCCTCCAGGTGTGAGTCTACACGTTGTCCAAACTTTTGGAGTGAAACCAATCTGAAAGAGTTCCTTTTCCTATGAAGTCACTCAGTGGGGAAGGAATTAAGCAGAGGAAATTGTTAGGGGAGTCACTCAGAACTCTTTGCTATAAGATTACATTATAATTATTTACAGGGTTGGTGTCACCACTGCCAGGATGGATGCATTTGTTGTTCTAATTTATACTTGCATAGCAATTATGGATAAACAAACTTGGAGACTCAGGACGTATGTGTGGGAAGAATCAGCTCTCTCCCTTGCCCCTCTCCTTTATGGATCCCTGGATTCCTGTAAAAATTTGATGCTGCTGGTTTATGAGTATACTGCTTTTGTAAGCATACGTTAAGATTTCAGGATGTTCTCTTGCGTTCTGTGCCAAGGCATAGAAAAACAACAGATCCTGTTAGCAAAGATGGATTTGGACAACTGGGCACCCCCTTCACCTATCAAGAAGACAAGAATTCCTTTGAGAGAAAAAAAAAATCCACTACCTCCCTTACCAGATAACAAGTTCCCACTGATTCAGAAGGGAGAGTGGCATGCAATGTCCCTGACTCAGTTTCCACACTCTTCCCCTCCCCCTAAATGGGATAGCAACAAATTAGGGCTTCTGGACTAGTAAAATTTCCAAACAATTGGAGAAACATAGGATTGGTCATTTTTTATTTTGCCAAGTAAGGATGTTAGAAGAAAACCTGCCAACTCCTCAGAATATTATTCATAAAACAAAGGACAATTCAAAGCCAAAACTGTGGCAGGAAATAATCAATTGAAAGTATTGTGCTGACATCATGAAAGATAAGGTGCGGGGAGCACACATAAATAACAGTATGTTCCCATCACTGGAGTGGCCAACAATATACATGCAGCAATCAGTGGACCAGTTCTCCCTGTTTTGCTGGTCCGGGTCCAGCCTTTGGGAATCCAACAATACATGTTTTGAACAGGAAAAAGCTGTTACTGTGGTGAGCACTGAACCCTGTAGCTCTGACATGTTGAGCTATTCCCTAGTATTTTAGACTTACTCCCCCTAAAAGTTAATTGCATTTTTGTGTGTGTGACCATGAGCAAAAGCTGGGCTTGGACTGACTGAGGGTTACAACCCACAGAGAAGAATTGGTATTACACCCTGACTACACATACATGTGTGCAACCCTCACCCAACATACACACAAACACACACACACACACACACACACACTGCCAAATCATCTCTGACACATACCTTTCCAAGTCACTGCCAAATTCACATCACCAAGTCATCCCTCACCCCCAGACCACCTTAAGCACATGTACACACCTGTCCCCCCTTACACACAGTTCCATTTCCAGTTCAATATAGGAGCCAGACTTTCTCTCACTGACCCTGCTGGAGTGTGGGGGTGGTGGGTTTTCTTTCTCTGCTCTGCTCTGACCCAGTCACTTGGCTCTGACCATCATGGAGCTCCATTCCTTTCCATCACGTTCTAAGAAAACACTCTCACCTTTGATAAGCTTCCTCATGAAGCCCCAGGACTTTTTCAAAGGACTGGGACTGGGGATACAGAAGACCCTTTTAACAATATGGGGATGTAGGTCCCTGAAGGATATCAGGATCACGTTATACTGAGTAGAAGTGATCTCCAGCCCATCACAGAACTGACCTCTCCATTGGTTGAGAAAATCAGCAAAGTGAAGCCCCCTGAGAAGCCACTAGATCCAGAATCTGTCTCCTCTTTCCTCTGTCTCTTACCCAACACTCTCCATCTGAGTCTCTCCAGAACCATCCCCAGATTAAAAGAGAGGAGGGAAAGCAAGACATCCTCTCCTAGAATATAGGAGAGGAAGTTTGTGCAGTTTCTCTGGAATTAGATATCGAGCCTGCACCATGGCATCGAACTGGGAAGGGGGTAGGCTTGGGAGTCAGCAGAGACACTTGGGCTCAAAACCAGCCACCTCTCAGTAGTTGTGTCATCTTAGGATATTTACCAGCTTTTCTGAGCCTGTTTCCACATCTGAAAAATGGGTCTCAGTATACCAACCTACAAAACACTTTGAGAGGGTGAAACGTGGCAACTGCTGCCTGGCTCACCATAAGTACAATACTCCTGGAATGAGGCTTTGAGAGGAAAAGAGTAAGATGGAGCAACTCCAGCAATTCAGAGCCTCGTTGGCCCTATTTTTGGTGGTCCCACTGAAGCCAACATATGAGCTTTCCAGCCCAGTGGCATCTCACCAGCAGAAAGGCACAGCCTGGCTGCCCTGACTCTATCTAGCCTCAAGGGGAATTGCCTGGAAACTCAGATAAGGTTAGTGTGGGGAGAGTCTCTGGGTGAGACTGGAGGATGTCCTTGCAAAAGTCAGAAGAGGGGACAGTGATTTTGTTGGAACTATCTTCCCAGAGCTGCACTTGGCAAGCACATTATGGATAGCATCACTTCTGTTCCTGGATCTAGCCCCACACTGGCCAGTTAGCTGCTTTGTTAAGCAGAAGAGGGCCGGATGCAGTGACTCACACCTGTAATCCCAAGACTTTGGGAGGCTGAGATGGGTGGATCACTTGAGTCTAGGAGTTCAAGATGAGCCTGGGCAACATGGAGACACCTGTCTCTACAAAAAATACAAAAATTAGACGGATGTGGTGGCACACACCTGTAGTCACTGCTACTCAGGAGGCTGAGGTGGGAGGATCACCTGAGCCCTGGAGGTAGAGGCTGCAGTGAGCTGAGATTGTGCCACTGTACTCCAGCCCAGGAGACAGAGTAAGAAAGACTCTGTCTAAAAAGCAAAAAGAAAGAAAAGCAGAAGAGGATTCTACCAATTCAGCTACCACTAAGAGCTCTGTGCAGGACTAGGGAAGCAGAGGTACTCCACAGTGAGTCAGGCACAGCCCCTGTACTGGGGTGCTCACAGAGTAGGGGGGCGAGGACCATAAGTATGGAGAAGGCATTCAGGAGACAACTACCAGAGATGGGAGGGGCATCTCTGCTTGTGCCCCCTCGCTCTCTCTGGACCATGTGGTTGGAAGGTTCTATTGGGCCTTCTTCTCTCCTTCTTTCCTCTACCCCTCCCCAAGGGGCAAATTCTTCCTACAACAGGGAAGGCAGACAGAGTCTGACCTGCACTCAGAATTGAAGCCACCCTTGTCTTGGGGGCCAGTGGAAGTGCCGGCCTCAGGAGTGTGTGTGTGGGGTGTATGATGGGGGGGGACGTCCAAAGCTCTTTTCCACCCATGGGATTTCTGTGTAGATCCTGGAACAAACCTCTGCCCCTCCAATTTCCTTGGCTGTGACTCTGTGGGTTAGTTTTGACCAGTGGTTCCCAGTCTCTCTTCCTTGCCCTGGCCACTGTATATTGATTTTCTTTTTTTATCTATTTCACTCGGATCACCCTGGATGGGCTATGCCTGCCCATTCTCTATGTCCCCACACTCCCATGCCCAGTCCCCACAGAACTGTGTGCTAATAAACTCCACCAAACATTCAAAGTAGGAAGAGAAAGGAGAGCACCTTCCAGGGCTCAGAGGAGGACACTCTCCTAGGGCAGGGGACCAAGGCCTCAAGGCAGAGGCTGCACTTGAGACAGGTCGAGAAGGATGCATACCATTTTAATATAGGAGATGAGGTGGTGGGAAGGGCATTCTTCTAGGGCTTCTGCCTAGTCCTCCTGGCCAAAGTGTGGGAGTTCCTTGATCCCTGGGACACAGTCCAAGAAGAAATAGTCCCAGAAATTCTCTAAGGAAGATGCTGTCCAGCATGCACCCACCCCGGGGCTCTGGCATCTACCTTTGAGCCTAGGCATCTCCCTCCACCTGCAGAAGAATAGGATGCCTGCTCTATCTGTCTGGACTTCCCAGATCCTGGCCCTGTGGCCACTGGGTAGACTTTGGCTGTTTTTGGAAAGAGAATTTCCCTGGGAAGCAGGCTCAACCTACTCTCTAGGTCCAGCAAGTAACCCTTTTGAGTTTCAACATTAAATTTCCTTAATTTCATCCCTCCTTTTCATGTCCTTAGAGCTTTGACGGATTTGCTTCACTTCATTCCCTTCATCCGTTTGCTTTTGTTTTTGTAGGTGGTGATACAAAAACTGTCTACTCTGCAGACGTTCACTTTGAAAATTTTGCTAGCAACACTCTTTCTCCTCTTGAATGATCTTGCTTTAATTATTAGGCATTTTACCCATGGAATTTGAGCCAACTAGAACCATTTGATCTCAGCGACGTTTAACTAGATATCTCATTTAAGAGCCATTAGATCCAGATATAGTTAGAATGAGAATTGCACGCCAATGGAGATTTGTTAATAATAACTATCCACTTATTTATTTATTCACATATGCTTTATCAAACCATTGGTTTAGCTCATTCATGTTCTTTGTTACTTTTCCCCTATTTATTTTCTGTAATCATTTATTGAGACTCTTCTATGAACGAGGCTCTCCTAGGTGCTAGAGGGACAAAGCCACAGTCTGGGTTCCTAAGGAGTTATTTATTCCTTCCACAAATGTTTATGTAATAGCCAAGCACTGTGCTGGACCCTGAAGCTCACAGTCGGGGCAAAGAGGCAGAATATAATTAAATGCTTTGCAATATCATGTGTTAGGTGCTTTTCTAAGAGGTATAAAGAAGTTCCCCTAGGAAATAAGGAGAAATGTAATAGCCAGGATTCTTTGGGTTTAAGAAATAGAAACCCACCTCCAGTTAACTCACGCTACAAAGGGAATGTGCTGGCCTCTTTAACTGAAAAGTCTAGAACTTGACTTCAGGCGGTGCTGGATCAAGGTATGCAAATAATGTTTCTCCCCGTCCCAAGGCTTTGCTCTCTTGTGTGTTAGTTTCATTCTCAGGCAGGCTTTCCCAAGAGGTGGCAAAGGGGACCACCCTCAGCTCCCTATAACCTACCTGTCTTGGCAATCCCTTCAGAAAGGGAGCATATCTTTCCTAATGGGTCCTACAAAAGCCCTCAGATAAACCTTGGTGGACCAGCCTGAGTCACGTGCCCACCCCTCAATACCAGTGTAGCCAAGGGATGTCCTCATTGGCTGGATCCAGATCATGTGACTGTCTGCCCTCCCCAAAACTCAGGCTGGGAGTGGAAGCCCTGGCAAGACAAAAACTAAGACTGTCCTTCAAACAAGTCATCAACCTTCCTGTAAGAGGGCGGTGATGCTGGAAGGGCTCGGAAAAATTAGTCCCACAGGATGATTTTTGAGTTGAACTGAGGGGTAAGATTTTGCCATTGGCATGGAGCCGAAAAGAGCCCTGGTGCATTTGGGGCATTGCAAGTCAGGTGCAGGGAGCAAGAGAAGAAGAGCAGGATATGAGGCCCAAAATGAACACAGGAGGAGCATGGACCAGGAGCCAGAACCCTGCCCCTTGTTCATAAGCCAGAGAGGATTCCATAAGCTATGGAAAGCTATTAAGAGACTTTAAGCAGGGAAGTAAAATAATCATTCTGAATTTTAAGTGGGTTAAACAGGAAGGCCCAGAAATCAGCTATAAAACTTTTTTTGTGACTCTGCAGGCAAGAGAATCCAGCCTTGAACTGAGGCAGCTATGAAGGGATAGAGAGGAGGAGGGGCTGATGATTACCAAGTTTCTGGGTGAATGACTATGGTGGGGCCATGTATTGAAGAGAGGGACACAGGAGAAGAAGTGGGCTGGGGTGGAGTGGGGAATGGCAATGCCCATTGGTCTCTCCAGCACAAAATGAGCACCAATAGGGAAGTCAAGGCTGCAAGAAGGAAGAAGATAAGGCTGGGTGTGCTGGGACACAGCTGCCCTTGGTTACAAATTCACAGTCATTGGGATAAGACTGGTGAAGGTGGTCAGATAAAATCAACAGCTACACCTGAAAGCTTGGTGTTCAATACCCTGGCAGGACCATGAGCAGTCATCTTCACAATGAGCACCAGCATCGTCTTTCATAGGGAAAATCTCCTTCATTATGGTCACTGTCATCTTACCATTTCATCTTCATTACCAGCATCTCTCCATCATCATTCAATCATTCAAACAAACTACTCAGGCCCTTCTCCTGCTTGACATTGAACTTGGCACTGGGAATGCAATGGTGGAGAAGACAAGGCCTCTGCCTTTGTGGACCTTACGGTCTATTTGGGGGGAGACTGAAGTTAGTAAAATATTCAAACATAAATGTAGAAAGTATGACACATGTCATAAAGGAAATGAACAGGATGGGGAATAACAGCAGTGGGGACCCTATTCTAATCTGACCTCTCTGAGGAGGGTAGGATTTAAGCTGAGATCTGACTTTTGAGAAGGAGCCACAGGGGAAGAACTCAGGTGGCAGCCTTCCAGGCAGAGGGAGCTGCACATGTAAAGGCTTATCATCTCAGTGTCCTATTTGCTCCTGAACTTCGTACATGGAGGTAGCATAGGCCTGGTACCTGTCCTCTGAGGTTTCCTCTTTGAATGTCAGGAGCAAGGGAGAGTCAAGGTCTCAAGCTAGCAGAGACACTCAGAAAACAGCTCAGATGGTGCATGACTAAGGATGCTGAACCCATGTTGGCTGAGCTGGTAAGCGAATAAGGCCCATTCTAACCGAGCCTCAGACCTCCTGCCTTCCTGTGGGCTTGTGACGCCTTTGCTTCTCTCTCCTTCCTTGACACATCACAACTCTTTAAGTCACACTAAGTAACTGTCCTTTTTTGATGGAGCCCATGAAATTGCATCTGCTGTATCCATCAGGAGCCAAGCCATAAATAACCAGCCCTTTAAAATCTCGTCTCCCATATCTCTTGGAGTTGGAAATAGCATTACAAGCTCTGCCACGGAGCAGTAGGAAAGGATTAGTGCCTTAGCATGCTGCTGGCACAAATGTGTCCGGAGGAGTGAAGGCCAGGGCTCCGGCACTCTCCATGGAGTATCAATGTGACTTCCTTGCTTCCACTAGTGAGAACTTGCTCTCAAAAAGAGAACAAAAGCCACAGCTGGGAGGAGCAGGAAGTGAGCTGGTGTTGTCGCAGTGGGCACAGCAGCTCTGCTAAAGCTTGTGACTTGGCAAAGTTCTGTGCATGGGAAGCTGAGGTCGGGCAGCTGGCCTGCCCCCCATGAGTCTGACTGCATGCAACAGGTTTGTACTAAGTGCCTCATCTGCGAGGAGGCCTGTGCCAGGACTGTGAAGGGCACCAGACAACAAAATGCTGTCCTCGACCTCTCTTGAGGAGCTGCCAGATGCCTGATGGTGCTGCTAAGACAGATGGAAGGAGTTGTTCTGGGCCCCCCAGAGCCCCTTGTTCTGGCAAGACCTGTCTTCTGGAATGATGTCGCTTCATTCTGAATGTTCAAGGCGCCCTCCTGGTCTCTGTTTTCATGTTTGGCCACGAATGTTTGTTCCCCTCACTCTCAGCTTAACCTACATGTTGTTTCACGTTGGTTTGCATCTCTCCTGCTACTGCAACCACTTCCCAGGTTCCCAAGACTGACTTAAGTCTTCAGTTCTATCCCTTAGTCTGTACTTTTTTCTTTTTTAACTTTTCTTTTTTTTTTTTTTTTTTTTTTGAGATGGAGTCTTGCTCTCTCACCCAGGCTGGAGTGCAATGGCACAATCTCGGCTCACTGCAGCCTCCACCTCCCAGGTTCAAGTGATTCTCTTGTCTCGGCCTCCCGAATAGCTAGGACTACAGGCACATGCCACCATGCCCAGCTAATTTTTGTATTTTTAGTAGAGACGGTGTTTCACCATATTGGTCAGGTTGGTCTCAATGTCCTGACCTCAGGTGAGCCACCACGCCCAGCCCAGTCTGTACTTCTTTTCATCCTAGTTTCTCTTTATCCAGTGGCTGATGGGTGACATCCATAGACTCACCAGAGAGGCAGGATTCACACAGAAAACTAGCAATGACAGTCCGATGAAATGGAAAAATCACCATTTCACATATGGTGAAACTCAACAGTTCAAATTCACATATGGTGGATCTCAACAGTTTGGGTCATTTGGGGAGGTAGAGGGCAGAGTTTCTTTGAACAAAATGAGGTGGCTTCATGGACGAGGTAGATCTCTAGCATCCCTGGGAATTTCTCACCCAAGCTTCTTGAAGAGTGGTCTACACTGGCTACCCTCAAGTCTTCTCTCCCCATTCATTCCTTACCTACTTCACTCCCACTCTTCAACCCTCCAGCCTCCTCCTGAAATCACTCACATTAAGATGATCATCAAAGGGCCGGGTGTGGTGGCTCTCACCTGTAATCCCAGCACTTTGGGAGGCCGAGGCGGGCGGATCACGAGGTCAGGAGATCGAGACCATCCTGGCTAACAGGGTGAAACCCCGTCTCTACTAAAAATACAAAAAAAAAAAAAAAAAAATTAGCTGGGCATGGTGGCAGACGCCTGTGGTCCCAGCTACTCAGGAGGCTGAGGCAGGAGAATGGTGCAAAGCCAGGAGGCAGAGTTTGCAGTGAGCTGAGTTCACGCCACTGCACTCCAGCCTGGGCGACAGAGCCAGACTCCGTCTCAAAAAAAAAAAAAAAAAAAAAGATAATCATCAAATAACCAACCCCACCCCTACCCCATTCCAAAGACTACCATTTCCAATTACCAATGCCAGAAGGCATTTTTCAGGTCTCACCTTCTGGACATTTCTGCATTACTTTACACTGTCAGTCATTTTCTCCTCTGGGGGCTCTGCTTTCTGCTCGCCTTCATGCCACTCTTTCTGATTCTTCTTGGATCTCTCTGGCCATTCCTTCCGTGTCTCCTTTGATGTCCATTCCTTCTTGCTCTACTGCTCTGCTCACTCCACACATCTCCCAGGGTAGTCTTACCTGCTCTCAAGGTTTCAGGTACTATCTATTTCCTCCCAAATATGGCTCCCTAGCCCAGCCTACCCACTGAGCCAGTCAAACTGTAGAGCCAGCTACCTGATGGACATCTCCACTTTGATGGACCACCAATATCTCCAACTTAACTTGTCTCAATTTTGCTCATAATTGACCCATAAAATCATCAGTCTGTGTCCTTTCCTAGTTTATGGTACCATTCCCCACCTAGTTATCCAGAAATCTGGGAATATCCCTATTTAATCCCTCTCTCTCACCAGCCACATTCAATTAATTGCTAAGTTCTCCCAATATACTGTATCTTTCCATCCTTTCTACCACTGCCTGAATTCAGCCCATCATCTTTTCTTCTTTGAGGGATGTAATAGCCTCTTTACTGATCTCCCAGCATCTTGGCACTGTCCAATTCATCCTCCTCACTGCTACGAGAATGGCTTAATTAAAATGCAGATCTGACATGCTAAGCCCCAGGCAAAAGCTTTCAATCATCTTCTGTTGTCTACAGATTAAAATTCAATCCCTTGATAGGGCACACAAGGCCCATCTGGATCTAACCCTTGCCTAAGTAACCACCCCAGGCTCACATCTTGCCACTTCCTTTTTTAAATTTTATTAACCCTAAAACTCAGTGGTATAACACCACAAAGATTTCCTTCTTGCTCATGTTACAGATTTGTGATGGACCAGTGGGAGTGGCTCTGATCCACATCATCACACATGTGGGTACCCGGGCTTGAGGGGGTTGCACCATATTCTAACCACACCATCTGAAATATGTGGCCTTCTTTAATACCATGACAGGGAAAATGAGTGGAGAATCCAGCATGGCTTTCCACCACTCTAGCTCAGATATGCTATACATAATTTCCAACTCATATTTCATTGGCCACAAACAGTCACACGGTCCAGCTTTGCTGCAAGGGAGCCAGGAAACGGGGATGAGCAGATGAGATGCTTGGTGAGCCGAGTTGTCTGCCACACCTCATGCTTCTGTAGACAAGATGCCGTGGTTCCTGTCAAAGGCCAGCCCTCTCCTGTACTCCAGAACTCATCTTCCTCCAAAATTTCCCTACTATATATATCTCCTTTTCCTTGCATTCCACAATTGTTCTCTCTGTTGAGCACTTCTAACACCATAAAGGCATGTTCCAATATCTACCACCTAAAATCAAAATAAAAACAGCACCCATCAAACCCCTATTACTCCATCCCACTCAGCTACCACGGAATGGCTCAGCCACTGCCAATTGCTGAGACAGTTCTTTCTCAGTTTCTGCCCTGCTTTGTCACTAAAACTGACCTTGCTAAAATTGACAGCAACCTCCAGGTTGCCCATTCCAGTGTCGTTTCTCCATCTTCATCTGACTCAGCCTCTTGGCAACACATGACACTGATCACCTGTCCTTCTTGAACTATTTCCTTCTCTTGGCTCCTATGAAACCATGTAGCTGGTTACCCTATGGCCATTCCTTCTTAGTCTGTTTTGCTGTTTCTTCCAACGTCCACTCTCTGTCCAGCCTTTATGCTTGGACTACCCCAGAGGGTCCTGGGACTCTCCTCTCTTTTATTCTCTTTCCCAGCTAGCCCCAACAAATCACACATGGGCTTTCAATATCATCTAGATGCCAGTGGCTCTTGATTTAAATTTTCAGTCCTCAAGGGTCTTCTGGGCTTCATGCATATTAACAGGAACCTTAAAATGAACATATCGCTGGGCACAGTGGCATGTGCCTCTAGTTTCAGCTACTTAGGAGACTGAGGTGGGAGGACTGCTTGAGCTCAGGAGTTCAAGACCAGCTTGAGCAACATAGGGAGACCCTGTCTGTTAAAAAAAAAAAAACGGAAAAATATATATAACATAAAACCTATCGGCCGGACACAGTGGCTCATGCCTGTAATCCCAGCACTTTGGGAGGCTGAGGCGGGAAGATGATGAGGTCAGGAGATTGAGACCATCCTGGCTAACACGGTGAAACCCCATGTCTATTAAAAATACAAAATATTAGCTGGGTATAGTGGTGGGCAACTGTAGTCCTAGCTACTCAGGAGAATGGCATGAACCCAGGAGGTGGAGCTTGCAGTGAGATCATGCCACTGCACTCCAGCCTGGGCGGCAGAGCAAGACTCCATCTCAAAAAACAAAACAAAACAAAACAAACAAAAAAACCTATCATTCCATTTTTAAATGTACAACTTAGTAGCATTAAGCACATTGGCTATTTAGTGGTGGATAACACCACTATCTATCTCTAGTACCTTTTTTGCCTTCCCAAATGGAACTCCATGCCCATTAAAGAAGAATACCCAGAATAGTCAGATTCATAGACAGAAAATGGAACAGTAGTGACAAGGAGATGGGCCGTCATTTCTTTTTAAGGCTGAATAATATTCCCTTGTATGTCTAAACCACATTTTGTTTATCCATTGATCTGTTGATGGACATTTGGGTTGTTTCCATCCAATTTGGACTTCTCATCCCCTCCCCACTCATAATCTGTTCTCTTAGCCTTCTCCACGACCTCCCACATCTGTTTTCCTAAGAGGAAGCTGCTTCTGCCCATTTGGTTCCGCCAGCACCTTTGGGCTGCTCGGGGGCCTTGTCTCCCTGCTTCTACCCCTCTGTAATCCATTCTGCAGATGGCACCTAGAGTGACTTGGGTTTATTAATCAAATCATGTCTCCCCTGTTTAAATCCTCCCAATGGCTTACTATCACATTTAGAATAAAATCCTACAAGACCCTACATTGTCCAGCCACTGCCTACCTGTCTGACTTCCCTCCTATCCCTCACTCACACCCATTCTCTGTGCTCTTCATCCTGTCCCTAGGGTGGGCTAAGCAGGTTCCCTCCTCAGGCTTCTGCACTAGCTGTTCCCAGGGCTTAGGATCCTCCTCCTTCACAGTCTTCAAATCTTCCTTCCAAGTTAAAAAAACAAAAAACAAAAACCACTGTTTTTTTGAAATATAGAGTTCAATGTAAATTTCCTATCTTTAGAAAAGACTTTCCCATCCTTGCAGCCTAAAGTAACCCTTGCTGTCTATCAGAGGATCTTGTTTTATTTTAAACATTCGTCAATACCTGATATTTTCTTGCTTACTTACGTATTTTTTTCTTCTGTGCCCTTCCCCTCCCCTGCCATTGCCAGCAGAACCGTGACAAGCCCCTAATGTGCATCTTGGCACTTAGTAGGTATCCAAGGTTGGTTTGTTTGGAGGAGAGATCTGCTTCTGCCTTGCCAGTTACAATGTCCTGTGGCTAATTGCAAAGGTTAACATGGAGCCTCTCCACCAAGTATTTTAAGTAATAACCTTCCTGGGGGACATTTGCAAATTAGCACTGACTCTTGCTGATTACTCATCCTAAACTCAGTCTGATTAATAATTAATCAGCAAACTGCTTGGCCAGAGCGGGCTGATCAGTGCTAGAAAGGATCTTAAATTATGCAAGTCACTTGGCCAGTCTTTAAAAAAAAAAAAAAAAGCTCAGCAGTCGACAACAGAACTGGAGAGGTTTGATTGCAATGTGAGATCTCTCTCAGTTGTTTGTTTTTTCCTTTTTGGCTTTTTTTTCTTTTGACTAAGAAATCAATTAGGCTCAAACTTGCAACCTCAGAGAGAGACTGTGTAGCACAGAAATAGAAATGTGTTAAATATCACTTTCTTTTTGTTTCTTTCCTTCCAAAGAGTTTTGGTCTGTGAGGCAGAGGTTAAAATTAGCCAATTTGCTAAGCAAATGCCTGTCTGGCACTTGATGTCAATTTCTGCAGCCACGTCAGTTTCAGCTATTCACTCACTTCCTCTGAGCTGCAGTGCCCTGTGTCTGGCAGGAAGGAGGTGAGAGATTTGATGGGTACTGTCTGCTTGCCCACCCTGGGGTTGGGGTGAAATCAATTTGCCAGCAACCTGTCCCACCAGGAGTCCATATAGTGCTCTATGTCTCTGGCCTACAAAACCCAGAGAGACAGGAGGAAAGGCAATCAGAGGGTGATGAACAGGCTTCCCACTCTCAGGAGTGAACTTGGGGACCGCCAGGGACCCCTCTTAAGCCTTATCTGTAGCCTCCAGCCTCCAGAGCCAGTCCTGCATGTTGCTTTATCTTTCTTCTCTAGATACCTCTTCTGGTCACTGGAGATATGGCTGAGGGGGATACTTAGCGAAAGCTGAGGGGTCTGTGGACATTAATCTCCGGGCCAGAAAAAAAGGTGCAGGGATAAAGGGTTTAGTGCAGTCCATGCAACTCGGATCCTGATTAGAACCAGCAGGGTGACAAGGTGATTCCCCAGACCAAATAAGTCAGCATGCCCAGGGAGGGACCCAGGCATCGGTGATTTTTACAGCTCACTGTGGATTCGTGTGCACCAAAGAGGAGAAACATGATGTGATAGAGCATGAGAAGCTTTTGGGGAAGAGATTATGAAGGACATCAAAGAGTGAAGTAGAAAATGGGCTTTTCAGGAGTTGATTGTCTTTCTGGAAATAGAGGGACATCTCTCTATGTTGTGTCAGGCAGGGTAAGGGAAGAAGAGGCAGCCAGATGGGGCGGTTTCCAGGAGCCCTGCAGTTTCTGATCCATCTCAGTTACACCCCCAACTTTTAAAAAAAATACCCTGTGTTTCCTTTAAAAAATGCCCTCTAGGACTTATCCTGTGTTTCTCAAACTGGGTTGCACTGACCAACTCCCTGCTTCAGAAGACTTGCTTGAATGCTCTTTGGAAGAATGCAGATTCCTGAGCCCCACCTCTGTAAAATCATGGATTCCTGAGAATAGAACTCAACTAATTCAGTATTTTTAACCATTTTCCTGGGTGTTCTGAAATAGATTTAAGTTTAAGAGTTACCCTGGGCCTAAATAGAATACTTTCCAGAGTGATAATATAAAGGAAGTAGATTCTGCCCATTATGAAATGATTTGTCTTTTTATGAATTGATTCATTATTGAATTTCTCCCCAGTTATGTTTGACGTATAGGTTTGGTTATGGCTTATGCGTGAGTTTGGGCAAGCACATCTATTCCATAAAATGAAGCACATTGACTCCTAGTAAACTTTATTTATTTATTTCACAAATATTTTTCCTTGCCTACTCTGTGCCAGTTTCTGTGATAAGCTTTGTGATTACAATGCTGAACTAGGAAGTCTCAACCTTTCAAGGAGCTGCTAAAGTTTAGCCTTGAAGTCTAGTCTCACCTCCTTGTCTACCTGGTATAAGCCTGTGCAAGGGTCTCCCTCCTGAAACCTTTAGATGCATTGGTACCTGTGCCCTCCCTCAGCCCCACCCACACTGGGCAACCCCAGGCTCCTACGACGCACTGGCACAAGCCAAACTTTTCTAGAATACAGAGTCCTCCTCCCAACATGAACTCTTTCAGAGCATGGACTTGGCCCATCATCTCTGAATCCTCAGGGCTCAGTAGAGTCCTGGCACAGACAGGTGTAAAGATTTTCTGACAATTTGTTGAATAAATATAGCCTCTGAGATCTTAGAGTCTCAGCACCTTCTCACAGCCAACCGCATCTCACCAGCATCAGAGGGAAAAGCATATGGCACTTGGCTCACATCGCCTGGTGTCAGAGCCCTTTGGCAACAGGACCAATGTCAAGATAAATAAACAGGCAAATATTCATTGTTTGCCTCTATGATTGAATTGAGGCCATCACATGTGTGGAATGCCATCTTGCCCCATTGGGTCTTCACCCCCAAGTTTGAGTTAGGTATTGGCATACCCATCTTGCAGATAAAGAAACTGAGCCTCAGAGACTTAGCTTCCTCCTCACCTACACGTGGTCCTCCCCAGCTGGGTTTTCCCATTTTGCTCCCTCTGCAGATCCTAGGCCAGCCACTCCTAGGATCATTTCTCACCCTTAAAGTAGGCTTTGATGCAATCTGTCCTCTTTGAGTCTCTATCTGCCTTCCTCCTGCCTTAATATACCTTCAACAGTATAATCACTTTGAGAGCTACCATGTTTCAGGCACTGTACTAAGGTTTTTATATGCATGGTCTCATTTAATGTTTACAAAACTCTTTTTTTTTTTTGAGACGGAGTTTTGCCCTTGTTGCCCAGGCTGGAGTGCAATGGCATGATCTCAGCTCACTGCAACCTCTGCCTCCCAGGTTCAAGCAATTCTCCTCACCTCAGCCTCCCCAGTAGCTGGGATTACAAGTGCCTGCCACCACGCCTGGCTAATTTATTTGTATTTTTAGTAGAGACAAGGTTTCACCATGTTGGCCAGGCTGGTCTTGAACTCCTAACTTCAGGTGATCCACCTACCATGGCCTCCCAAAGTGTTGGGATTACAGGCATGAGCCATTGCGCCCAGCCACAAAACTCTTGTAAAATAATAATATTATCATAAAGAGATTAAGAAACCTGATGTAATATAGCTAGTAAGTGTCCGAGCCAGAAATTGGATCCCCATCATCTGGACTCTAAATCCTGATCTACCCCTCTTTCTCTTCTGCTCCTCTGGGATCTAATTCATTTTCTTTCCTGACACCAAGGACGGCACCATGGAGCATAGATAGCATTTGGACTCAATGTTGGGTTCAAATACCAATTCTGCTACCAACTAATCGTGTGACCTCAGTTAACTTTCTGACCCTCTCAAGGCCTTTCATACAGTTATAAGAAATAATTGGGCACAGAAGACTTTGAACAGCCCCAGATTCCCAGCTTGTAAATCCAGCTTGTGTCCTTCTTCTGCCCTTTCATGGTTACAGCACCTGGAGGGGCTTTCCTCCCCTCCTCCCCTGCCCCTCTCACCCTGCTCCCAGAGCCTCCCAGCATGTGCTCCGTGCAGACAGCTACACACAGCTTCTTTTAGAGGTTTAAGGTCCTGCGGGTCTTGGCCTCTGCAGTTGATAAGTCAGGGAGGCAGCTTCAGGCTGACCAAGGCAGAGGCCACAGCAAGAGGTTGTCATGTCTCCTTGGGCCAGGCAGCCCTGAGGTCCCAGGGCCATTTGGCAGTACCCTGAAGGGCACATGGGGAAAGTCGGGGTTGAACAATAATGGCTTTTACTCTTCTCTCACAGCAAGTCACTTAGCTTTCTGAACTTCAGTTGCCCTAGTTTTATAAGGCAGGTGATGGGTCCTCACCACCCTCACTGTAACCTGCTAGGAACATGCAGATTGGTGTACAGAGACCTCCTAATTTTTCACATATAAATCCAACCCCACAGATTCCCTTCCAGTGGGATCTGCCTCCTAAGGTGATTTTTCTGGAACTGAGAGGGTTTTAAGGAAGAAAATACAATTACTATGTGTAGGGTACCAATGACATGCCAGGAGTCTACACTGATTTTTCCTTTGCGCCTTTAAGCAACTCTGAGAACCCGAGACTCAGTGAGGTCATTTACCCAAGGTCACAGAGCTAGGAAGTTGCAGCCTGAAGCCAGGGCCCTTTGCCTCCCAACCTCTGCTCTTTCTGCCCCTCTGGATTTTGGAGGTTGGAAAGAGACCTTGGGTATCCTGGAGAGATGGCCCTGGGCCTATGCCATTGGCTTCAGCTTCTTCCCCCTGGGGCTGCTTTTGTGCCTTGGGCTGTGGTTGGTTGATGTGGGCTGGCTTCACAGATAGCCAGGCTCATCAAGGCCTTGGCTCCCACATCCTGCCAGCTCCCTAGATGCCAGCCCTGGTGAGTGTGGGACAGACTGCCATCAGCGTTCCCCTTTCAAGAGAGCCCTGTCAATGCAGATAAATGGCCCGTGTCATTTAGCCACATCCGTCGCGTCCTTCTCGTTGCTGGTCTGTGGCCTGAGTTGTCCAGATAACCCTTTTCATTTAGTGTTGTCTTTATGGATGCCACAGAGGTCTCCGGGCAATGACAGCCCAGCCTTTGCACCGACCAGGAAGAGTCACAGGCAGGCCTGCTTCCTGACTTCTGTTTGCTGTCTGTTTGGCTCTCACAATTATTGGAATCTGTCAAGCTCCATCAAGTGACATTTTTCACATGAGGGCAAGTGTCCTTTAGGCCTCACTCTGAGCTGGGAATGACATCCTGGACGCTGACGTGGCCTCCATCTTTCCACCAGCGGTTTCCTTCACAGTTGCCAAGCTTCCTTCAGCCCTGGCTCAACAGTGCCCTCCTAAGCTTCCCCCTCAATCCCCCCAATCCCTCTTTTTGTAATTACCCTTTCCCCAGCCCCACATTCCCCTGGTGCCTTAGCAAGTAATTACCTTCATAGGGAAGTTGACAAGTCTCTGGCGACTCCTAGCCCCGGCTGGAAAAGATTCATTATTCTGTGTCTGGAAATAACCAGCCCCGTCAGCACAGGGGCTGAGATAACACCAGTGTAAAAGTTCTCTATTCAGGGGGATTAATTAGGATTCCTTATTAAAGATCCAATTAGGCAAAAGGGCATTTTTATCTGTGATAGTCAGCTGCTCCTATTTTTCTAAAGCTATAACTCTAAGTTTTTTTAAAAAAGGAAAAAGCAGGGGGTTGTGTTTTTGTCTAAAACAATTCACTCTTTCATTGTCAGCTATGTCTTCATCAGGATGTGAAAATAGATTTTCTCATTCAATTTGCAATGCTTTATCTCTTCAGAGTCTGGCAATGACTCCACGATATCCCTTCAACAAGAACCGCAACTCAGATGGGCTGTTGGGGAGTGGGATGTTTGGTTATCATGACTGCAAGAGAAATAGTAATAGCATTTTTTAGCAACCTGACTCCATGAGCTGGCAGGAAATGCCATCTCTGCCATGTAATGTCTGTGTGACCTTAGGCAAGTCCCTTCACCTCTCTGAACCTCAATGTCCTCCTCTCTCAATCTAACTCCAAGGATCAGGATAAGGGTTTAATTGGGGCAATATTACAAAGTGACTAGGAACCCAGGGTCTTGACTGAGACCACCTTACACCCACACTCACAAGCCATGTTGACTTCTGAACCGTGGTTTCCTCATCTGCAAAATGGGAGGGAAATACCTCCTCCATCGGGTCTCTGGGAGAATTGAGGGAGATAACATTTGTGGAACCACCTTGCCCATGGAGGGCCCTTGATACATGTTTATCAAACCTGAATCAACTCATTTTGTATTTCCCTCAAAGACGCTCAGTGAGGTTCCCTGGAGTGAGCTGTTGCCGCTCCCCATCTCAGGTGAATTGAGCTCATTTTGTCCCTGGTAGTGCCTGGGTGATTCCACAGTACAGTGAGGCTGAGACTCCTGGCTCTGTTGTCACCCGGCTGTGTCCTCAGTTGCTCCCCACGGAAGCAGTGCTGGCTGCAGGAGGGGTGACCTCTTGACCTCAGTCATGATGTGGACATACACAGGATGAACCCACAGGTTTTTACTTGCATTGTTAAAGACAGCAGCAGCAGCTTGTTTACCCCAGGAAAGAAAGCCCTGGAGAAATAAAATAATCTGGCTTCCAGAAAGTTCAATAGAAAGTGTTTTGTCCAGTTGCCAGATTCCACAGATGAGGAAATTGAGTCCCAGCATCACTCAGCAAACATGTGGCAGAGCCAGGGCAGAATCGAAGCTCTTCATGTCTGATCCAGATCTGTTTCCACCACCTTCAATGTTTGCTGGCCACCTAGCACTGAGCCGGCGTTTGTAGACTTCACATGAGAGGGTCACAGCAGCACCTGGCTCCAGCAGGATCTGAATCCACATAAACCCTACTTCACGTGGTGTTCCTCACCTGTCTGCCTGTCCTGGCTTCTCATTGCTTGTGCCTCAGTGCCTCAGTTTACCCCATAGAGGAGCCACTTTAGCTTCTGGTTCATCTTCTCACCTTTCCACAATATTGTTTTGGCCTGAATACCCTCTTTTACAGGCCTGCCCCCTGTAACCCTGCCCCCTCCACCACGGCCTCTCTGACCTTACCTTCTCCTACCCTCCCTCTTATTCACTTCCCCAGCCACAGTGGCTTCCTTGCTGGTCCTTAGATGCCACGCGTGCTCTTCCCACCTCAGGGCCTTTGCACGTGCTTTCCCCTGTGCTTGGAATCCTCTCCCCCTGAGATATCCACACATCTGACTCCCTCCCCCCTTTCAGGTGCCACCTTTAAGATC
The DNA here is from genome assembly GCF_029289425.2 of Pan paniscus. Classification (NCBI taxonomy): domain Eukaryota; kingdom Metazoa; phylum Chordata; class Mammalia; order Primates; family Hominidae; genus Pan; species Pan paniscus. The sequence continues at coordinate 192,929,729 of NC_073249.2, forward strand.
ACATTCACAGTGAGGCCTTCCCCAACCACCTATTTAAAATGGCAGATGCCTCCTCCCAGTCAGTAGAGTGTCTGCCCATGTTTGCTCCTTCTCAGCCAGATCCTCACACTTCAAAGTGTGCCTAGCTCATAGGGAGCCTGGAAGTTGGGAGTTTAACCCCTCTTCTTGTTTCCAGTCCTGAAAGCTCTGTTGCTCGACAGCCATCATTCTCCTTTGCCAGATGAAGAAACTGAGGCACAGGGGGGTGGCATGTGACTTGCCAAAGTCACCCAGGGAGTTAGTGTCACAGGAGGGACTGCTGGGGTAAGCTTAAAACAACAGTAAAAATAGTTGTACTTGTGGGGTTATTTATATCTCTCTACCTGGTTTGCCCTGAATCTTGGTGTGACCTCACCAGGTGATGTCCTCAAGCTTCACCGAGGCCTCCAGTATGTGGTCCTGTGTAAGACCCATGTCACAGAAACAAATGGTCCTACTGCAAAAATGTGCTGCTGGAAGAGAACACAGTCTGTGCTGAGAACCAAGAAATCCTCTCCCCCTCGCTACTCCCCTCCTTACCCTCCTACCCCCTCTGCCAATTCCCCCATCAAATAATTCCTGATAATGAAGTTAGGATGATTCATTGGTTTTCTGATGAGCAAGAATTCATCATCAAAATCTACATATTTCAATCCCCTGATATGTGCTCTCATATTCCTAACCTGATTAATATGTAAAGTGCTTTATCCTGTGACTTAACAAAAGAAAACTCAGCTTGGATTTAGGGACCTGCAAGCCTCCCAGACTCTGGGGTTCTGGGAAGCATGGGGAGATGCCACTGCCTCCGTGTTGGGGGAGATGACAGCATCTCATTAGGGACTGGGTCAAGGTGCCAGCAGGTGCTACAGTTAAGAGGGGAGTTGGTTGCTCGGGACCAGGCCCTGGGATGCCTGAGCACTGCGGCTTCAAACCCCTCATCCCATAACCCAGAAAGACCTGGCTGCAAAGTTGTTCAATATTCACAACCCCACAAACTCATGGGGGCTGGGAACAGCCTGCATCCCATGCCTAGGGACCTGGATGAGATGCAGCATCCCCCTCTCAGCCTTTCTGGAGGATGGCCAGTGTAGCCTGCCACCTTTCTGCCAAGGCCACTTAAGCCACATCCCTGCACCAAGTCCCCCTGCCTCTCCAGAGGGCAGGCTCAAGCTCTGCATGAGTGCCTCAAGCTGCCCTTCCCCAGCCACCACCCGTGGGGTGGCCCTGCTGCTGCTAACCTTTTATCTTATCCATGATTCCCTCAATATAAATCCAGCCTCCCAAACCTCTGTCACTTCATCCACCATACATCCCCATCCGCTCTACTACCAATTTTGGCCCACACCTCCTTGGACTCAGACCATTTCCCAGTACCCCCATGTAGGGCCAATCCCTGCCTCTTTCACCCCTGACCCACAAACCCATACACCCTGCAGGCATTCCCACCAGGTGCTCTGTGCCTGTATCATGAGAAGCTGTTTGCCTAGAGGGCTCTAAGGTCAGATGTGGATTCAAAGCTCTGCTCCAGGATTTGGGGAAGCTATTTAACCTCTCTGAGCCTCGGTTTCTTTAGCTTTAAAACAATGCTATCAGGAATAATAATTTATATTTCTTAGGGCTGTTGTCAATTTCAAATTAGCATTAAGCAGAGAATCTAACATACAACATGTAGGTAACACTCAATAATGTAGCGATTATTGATATTCATCCTCATGGCCACTGACTGAGGTGGGCAAGAATCACTTCAATTTTTCTGATGTGGAAGTGGAAGCTCAAAGATGTTGGGGTTGGATGTGGTTGACAGGAGCAAAGCAGCACCTCTTCTCCACAGAAGTACCTGGGGCATCTTGGGGGAAAAGGATTTGGGACCCTGTGGAAGACAGGATACCTGAGAGGAGACTTGCCCTGCAGGAGATGGGGACCCAGTCAGTGACCCGGATGCCCCAACAAGACAGAGGTCCCAGAAGAGGGCTGCTCCTAGGCATATTATGTGTCTGATGCTGGAGTTCTTGCCCCTCTGGAACCAGGGTATTTTCCAAGTTTGGGTTCCCCAAAAGCAGGCCTGAGACAAGGGTTCAAGCACAAGTGTTCTATTAGGAAGCACAGGTGACACTAGCAGATAAGAGGGACATAATACAGGGAAGAGACAGTAGCTAATAAAGGGTGGTCATACCAGCTACCACAATGGGGGCCTGGGCCATAATCCGACAGGGACACTCTGGGAAACCCAGTTCTGCAGAACTCAGATCTTAGAATTATCCCACCCAAGGAATGAGGGAGCTGAGGTATTTATACACCAATTCCTGAAAGCCATTGAATGAGGGCTGCTCCTGAGGGGTTATTAATTCCCTAGCCCTTCCAGCCTGCTGTGCACATGGGCAAAGTGGCCTAGCATTGGGGGAAAAAAGCCTTCGAGCACAGGGATGCAGACACTGGGAGCTTGCAGTCAGCTGGCCCACTCTGAAAGATCGAGTGTTACAGGAAGGACACTGGCAGCACCTGCTACAGGTGTACATGTATGAAAAGGCAGTGTTACTGACAGAGCTGTAACACTGGGGGCCTAGGCAGCTCTGGAGTAAGACCCAGCTCATTAAAAGTGACCCTTGGAAGGACCACCTTCCCTTCAGCCTTGGGGAGCCACTGAAATTTGAGTGAATCCACAGAAACCTGTGGTGTAGGCAGTGGTCCTAGCAAGCAGGCACAGAAAAAAAGAAGAATCCATTATCCAGGTGGCCCCATTAACAGTAATCCCCCTGTCCTTGTCACCACTGTCAGACAACAGCTGTAGACCCCACATCGGGATATGTTTGATCTCCTGCCCTTCTACCAGGCTGCAGCCAGTGAGCAAGAAGACTGCCTCAAAGTCCAGTATCAGCCACCCCAGCATCCTGGAAAAAGGCATGGCTGCCTGCTAGCTTGGCAATTAACCACTGAGATGTGGAAAATCAGGGCTATGAAACTTACTTTGTATAGCCACAGAATGGTAAGTTCTGTGGATTTAGGTCACACACACACTCATACAAACCAATTATTCACTGGAATGCAAGACAGTCTGCTGTCAACATTCAAATATTTTTGGAAAGTTTGTATGTTTCTGGCTGTGCTCTGAGTGAAGTCGTGCTTATTTCACAAGTTGTAGGCTGGGAGATGAAGTCACAAAGAGCTCATGCATAGCTGAGCAGGAACTCCCACTTGGGGGCTTTATTTAGATGTGCCCCAGCATTCCCTCCATCGCTCTCTTGAACTGCCGGGAGAAGTTTCAGAGCTCAGCCTGGGGAGGAAGAAAAGGGCTCAGAGTTCAGATACATTCTTCTCTATGTAGGTGAAAGCTGCTTTGTGCTTCACTTCCCCATCCTTTCCCCTCTCCTATCCTCTGCCTGAAAGGCCCATGGGAAGAGGCCAGGATCTGGACTCAGATAAACCAAGTTCCACTGGGCAATCTTAGGCAAGTGACTAATCTTTCAGTGCTCCTAGCTGCAAAATAGATAGAATAGTGCCAAAAATTGTGCTTACGAGGTAAGTAGCACAGAGCAAGTGCTCAATGATAGCCACTCCCCCTACTTTCTTATAAGTAATTTTAGCTCCCTTTCTGTTTTAATTTCTTTCCCCTCCTCTTCCATTCAGATTGTACCAGGCAGAGCTGTGACCCAGATGTTTCTAGTGATGTGGGAATTGGATGGATGCAAAGCATGATGATCCATTCACAGTCATAATCAAGCATCTTCAATTTATTATACACATACTATTATGCTAGGAAATCCCATTAATCATTTTTGATAGGATAACATGAACCCTTTCACCAGACCTGTTTGCTCTTGAGCCTGTCTGCATTTGGTCACTCACCTCCTACGAATGCACTCAAGTTGGTGCTGAGGGCCCAGGGATGCCCAGCCTCACTTTCTACTTCAAAGTCACCCAACCAGACTCAGAGGGAAAGAGAAATTATTTTACTGAATTTGCTTACAGCAAAAAGTAAGCAGAACTTTAAAAGAATAAAGAGTATTAGTAGCACAATTTGCAATTGCAAAAATAAGAAACCAACCTAAGTGCCCATCAACCAACGAGTGGATAAAGAAAACGTGGTATATATACCCCATGGAATACTACTCAGCCATAAAAAGGAATGAAATAGTGTCTTTTGCAGCAACTTGGATGGAGCTGGAGGCCATTATTCTAAGAGAAGTAGCTCAGGAGTGGAAAACCAAATGCCGTATGTTCTCACTTATAAGTGGGAGCTAAGCTATGAGGGTGCAAAGGCATAAGAGTGATATAATGGACTTTGGGGACTTGGAGGAGAAGATTGAGAGGGGGTTGAGGGGAAAAGACTACATATTGGGTACAGTATACACTGCTCAGGTGATGGGTGCACTAAAATCTCAGAAATCACCACTAAAGAACATGTCCATGTAACCAAAAACCACCTGTACACCCAAAAACTATTGAAATGAAAAATAAATCAATAAATTTTTTTAAGATTAAAATTTTTAATCCTATTTTTATTTTCAATTTAAAATATCCCCCCATATGAAATTAAATATGTCTGACATGGTGTCCTCCAGTTTGCCAAAAGCTAAATGACTTTAAATGCAAATTATATTTTATTGAAAAACTCACAAGTGTATATACTATAGTTGTCACAAATATACATATTTGTGACAAAAAATAAATTTCCCTTTTTTTTTGATGGTGTCTTTAGGGTTTTCTTTTTATTATTATTATTATTATACTTTAAGTTTTAGGGTACATGTGCACAATGTGCAGGTTAGTTACATATGTACACATGTGCCATGCTAGTGTGCTGCACCCATTAACTCGTCATTTAGCATTAGGTATATCTCCTAATGCTATCCCTCCCCCCTTCCCCCCACCCCACAATAGTCCCCAGAGTGTGATGTTCCCCTTCCTGTGTCCATGTGTTCTCAGTGTTCAATTCCCACCTATGAGTGAGAACATGCAGTGTTTGGTTTTTTGTCCTTGTGATAGTTTACTGAGAATGATGATTTCCAATTTCATCCATGTCCCTACAAAGGACATTAACTCTTCATTTTTTATGGCTGCATAGTATTCCGTGGTGTATATGTGCCACATTTTCTTAATCCAGTCTATCATTGTTGGACACTTGGGTTGGTTCCAAGTCTTTGCTATTGTGAATAGTGCTGCAATAAACATACGTGTGCATGTGTCTTTATAGCAGCATGATTTATAATCCTTTGGGTATATACCCAGTAATGGGATGGCTGGGTCAAATGGTATTTCTAGTTCTAGATCCCTGAGGAGTCACCACACTGATTTCCACAATGGTGGGACTGTTACAGTCCCACCAACAGTGTAAAAGTGTTCCTATTTCTCCACATCCTCTCCAGCACCTGTTGTTTCCTGACTTTTTAATGATCGCCATTCTAACTGGTGTGAGATGGTATCTCATTGTGGTTTTGATTTGCATTTCTCTGATGACCAGGGATGGTGAGCATTTTTTCATGTGTTTTTTGGCTGCATAAATGTCTTCTTTTGAGAAATGTCTGTTCATGTCCTTCACCCACTTTTTGATGGGGTTTTTTTTTTCTTGTAAATTTGTTTGAGTTCATTGTAGATTCTGGATATTAGCCCTTTGTCAGATGAGTAGGTTGCGAAAATTTTCTCCCATTCTGTAGGTTGCCTGTTCACTCTGCTGGTAGTTTCTTTTGCTGTGCAGAAGCTCTTTAGTTTAATTAGATCCCATTTGTCAATTCTGGCTTTTGTTGCCATTGCTTTTGGTGTTTTAGACATGAAGTCCTTGCCCATGCCTATGTCCTGAATGATAATGCCTAGGTTTTCTTCTAGGGTTTTTATGGTTTTAGGTCTAACGTTTAAGTCTTTAATCCATCTTGAATTAATTTTTGTATAAGGTGTAAGGAAGGGATCCAGTTTCAGCTTTCTACATATGGCTAGCCAGTTTTCCCAGCACCATTTATTAAATAGGGAATCCTTTCCCCATTTCTTGTTTTTCTCAGGTTTGTCAAAGATCAGATAGTTGTAGATATGTGGTGTTATTTCTGAGGGCTCTGTTTTGTTCCATTGATCTATATCTCTGTTTTGGTACCAGCACCATGCTGTTTTGGTTACTGTAGCCTTGTAGTATAGTTTGAAGTCAGGTAGCATGATGCCTCCAGCTTTGTTCTTTTGGCTTAGGATTGACTTGGCAATGCAGGCCAAAAAAAAGAGCCCACAAAAAAAAAATTTAATTTTAAAAGAATAGGCCGGGCACGGTGTCTCATGCCTGTAATCCCAGCACTTTGGGAGGCCAAGGCTGGCAGATCACGAGGTCAGGAGATTGAGACCATCCTGGCTAACATGGTGAAACCCCGTCTCTACTAAAAATACAAAAAATTAGCCAGGCGTGGTGGTGGACGCCTTTACTCCCAGCTACTTGGGAGGCTGAGGCAGGAGAATGGTGTGAACCTGGGAGGCGGAGCTTGCAGTGAGCAACGATCGCTCCACTGCACTCCAGCCTGGTGACAGAGCCAGACTCCATCTCAAAAAAAAAAAAAAAGAAAGAAAAAGAATATGTATATTCTTTTATATATATTTAGATCCCCACAAAAGCAGACAAGTATTATATTTTTTATTTCCATTGTAAACATAAAGCATGGTCATTAAAGAAAATTTAGAAAATCGAAAAAAACTGAATAAAGAAACTCTATGCATGAACATTTTGATTCATTTCTTTCTTTTTTTATATAGGTATGGCTTTGTTTTTAAAGAGCTGTGTTCATAGAGTATTGTGTGAGTGTGTGTGTATGTGTTTAAGTATATACCCACTTTTTATTATAAGAGCAATTTATACTCTTTGTGAAAAATTCAAAGCATACCTGAGAGTACAGAATAAAACGTTTAAGTCGTCTATGTGTTAAATCCCTACCCTAATTCCATTGTCTTCCCTAAGCATTATTAAGTTGGTCTATTAGCCTAGGCATTACACACACATGCGCCGGCGCATGCACACACATACACACACACACACACACAGGATAGGAGGTGAAACATAAACATATTATTCTAAAGCTTGTTTTTATTCTCTTAAATGTCTACGTTAAATATGTTTCAATGTCGGTATATATATATGTCAGCCTCATTTTTTTTAACAATTTCCCTAATAATTGCATTTTTCACTATTTCAAATAATGTTATAGTTAACATCATCATGAATATATCTCAGTGCACATTGGAGCATTAATAGGATAGCTTTCTTTAAAATAGAATTTCTGGGTCAAAGTATACATTATTTTTAAATTTAGACTCTGCTAAAGTGTACTCCAGAAAGACTGTGCCAATTTCATGTTTCCATCAACCATGTATAACAGTGGCTATTTCCCTAACTCTTTTCCAAATTAAAGTTTTGTTTTTATCCATCTCAGTGGGTGAAAAACATTCTTCCAATTATTAGTGTAGTTAGTAATCTCTTCATATGTCCATGGTCACTTTTATTTTCTGGATTGCCTGTTCATATTCTCTACCCATTTTTCTATCAGGTCATGTTTGTTTTTCCTATTCATTTATAGGAGCTCTTTGTATATTTTTAACATGTATTAAAATCAATATATGTTGTAAAAAGGTTTTATCAATCAGTAGCATGTCTTTTAGCCTTACTTTGTTGTCTCTCACAGCATAAGTTTTATTTTGTGTGTGTGTGTTGAAATCAGTTGATCTTGGCCGGGCGCAGTGGCTCACACCTGTAATCCCAGCACTTTGGGAGGCTAAGGTGGGCAGATCACAAGGTCAGGAGATGGAGACTGTCCTGGCTAACATGGTGAAACTCCGTCTCTACTAAAAATACAAAACAAAATTAGCCGGGCGTGGTGGCGGGCGCCTATAGTCCCAGCTACTAGGGAGGCTGAGGCAGGAGAATGGCATGTACCTGGGAGGCGGAGCTTGCAGTGAGCCGATATTGCGCCACTGCACTCCAGCCTGGGTGACAGAGGGAGACTCCATCTCAACAACAACAACAACAACAACAAAAATCAGTTGATCTCCTGATTTGATCACATAAAACTTCTCAGTTTTGTGTCTTGGTTAGGAATACCTTCCTGCTTGGAAATTATAGAAATAGTCTTCTCTATTTATTCTGGAACTCTCAGAATTTTTATATTTTACATTTAGCTATTTAATCTGTGTAAATTATATTTTTGTACGAGGTTTGAGCTATAGATCTAGCTTTATTTTAGTTATAAATGAATAATGAATTAACTCCAAACCTGTCCTTTCTGATTTGAGATAGTCCTTTCATCATAAACTGAGTTCAGCTCTATTCATGGTTCTACAACTGGACTTTTTCTTCTATTTTATTTCTCTGTTAATCTATTTCTGTGTCATAATTGTATCATTTGAATTTTGCCATAGCTTTGTAATAATTTTTGTTTTCTACCCAGAAAAGACTTCCTTCATTATTACTACTTTGAAAATATTTGTTGACAATTCTTGTGCGTTTACTTTTCCAGATGAATTTTAGAGTAAATTTTTCAGATTTCTCCCAAAGAAATTTCACTGTGACTTTCGTTGAAATTTCACTGAATTTGTAGATTGATTTGGAGAGAATTAACATTTTTACAGTAGTGAATATTCCTATCCTGGACGATGGTATGCCTCTTATTTTCCAGGCCTTTTTTAATGATCTTGAATAAAATTTTATAGTTTTCATCACGTAAGTCTAGTGAATTTCTTGTTAGATTTTTTTCCTAGGTCCTTTTATAGTTTTTCTTGTTATAGTGAATAGGGCCATTTGTCACTGCATTTTTTTTCTAGTTGCTTATTGCTGGTAAATAAGAAAGCTATTGATTTCTGTACATTTCTTCTGTAACCAGCCATCTTACTGAACTCTCTCATCAGCCCTAATAGTTTTAAAGTTGATTATTTTAGATTTTCTAGATTAGACAATCATATTAGCTGCAAGTAATATAATTTTATTTCTTCTTTCCCACATGGATTTTTTTTTTGGCTTCTTATGTGACTGCTGCCTCCAGAATTATTATATTAAAGAGGAGTGATAGGTTTGGCAGCTCTAGAATTTCTGAATAAGAGGGACTTAAAGGCAAGCATAGCTTTTACTAAATTCTATATTACAGATCAATAAAAACAGCAAAATTAGTTCTAGAGTTTTTTTCTCCCATTATATAACATTAAGAAATTATGTGTTCTTCTTATTAAGTAGTGTTATTTTTTAAAAACTCTGGAGTGATTTGGAAGGAGCGGATAGAGGTTGGAGAGGAAAGTTCTCTAAATGGAAACCCCGGTGGCTCTGTAACACCATCGCTTGATGAGGCTAAGTACAATTTTGTATCCTGATTATTCTGCACTTATAACATTAGCATTTTCTCTGTTATTATAAACCCTTGACCTCAAAATATTCATTAAGTGGATATATCACAGCTTACTTAACCATTCCTCTTTCTGTGAACATTTAGATGGTTCCTAGTTGTTTATGTTATAAATATTGCTGCAAGGAACATTTTTGTGTGCAAAGCTTTTTTTTTCTGAATTTATGATTATTTCTTTAGGAGCAATTCCCAGAATGAATATTTTTTAAGATACTTGATTCTTATTGCCAAATTGTTTTCTAAAAGCATTTGATCATTTTACACTGCCACAGTATGTGAATGTCTGAGGAAACAGACCTTTTAAAATTAAGGATTATAAAATATGTCATAGAAGAAAGAGAATGGACTTTGGAGTCAAAGAGATGGGTTTGAATTCTGATTCCTCCACTGAAAAATGGTCGTATTTAAATAAATTTAAAAAAAAAAACCTCTGAATCTCAGTGTCCCCTTCTGTAAAATGTGCAGCTAATTCTTCTTCAGTCATGCTGAAGGCTGAGTGAGAACAAACTAGTGATGGCACTCAGCACAAAGTAGCTCTAAACAAATGGGAGTCACTTTCCCTTTATTTGGACTGTTTTCAGAGGTTTTATTTTCTAAACAGCTTTGGAGACTTCCCCTGAAAAACATGCTGCAATTAGGAATGACTTCTGTCCCTTAGCCGAGGACTGTCTGCCAAGGGGAAACCCTTTCCTGCGGCTGGCTGCTGGCCCCAGCTGTAAGCTCTGAGATCTGTTATGCAGAAGAATTTCCTATCGGCTGCCCACTGTGCCCCACGCTGTGTGCAGGCCACACATGAACCTCTGCTCTGTGCTGGGGCAGAGGAACGAGCAGCACTCAGCATTCCCGGTGAAAACAGTGGCTGGGGGCTTCCAGAGAGGCCATCAGCTTCTCCCCTGATTCCATAACTGGATTCTTCTTTTCTGACATTGCACAGAGCAGGGTGGTTGTCATCTGCTCCCATCTCTTGGTTGCCAAGTCCTGCCAGTTCTGCCTCCTAAGTATCTTTCCAATTTTTCCCTTTCTCTGCAACACCAGTACGCCCGACTTTGTTCAGGTGCTCTCACACCTGGAACACTGAAGCAGCCTCCTGCTTGTCTCCAGAATTTCTCCCTCCTGCCCATCCTCTATTCTGGTCCAGTGTGACCTTTCTAAACCAAATCTGGCTGTGCTGTTTCCTTGCTGAAAACCCTTTGATGGCTCCTGTCACCCATGGAATATAGTCCAGAGCCTTAGCTCAGCATCCAGTATCCTCTAGCTATCTGTCTCTCCTAAGTTGTATATTCCACTCATGCATTCTTTTATTCAGAAGACATTTATTAAGTATCAGCGACCATAAGAATTGTATTCATTAACACTTTTTGCACCCTTTCTAGGCACTTTGGGGCCGGGCCAAGCACTTGATATGCATAATCTCTCTTAACCCTTTTAATAACCCTATGAGGCTGGTATTATTTTCATTCCCCTTTGACACATGAGGAAATTGAGCCCAGAAAGTTAACCTAGCCTGCCCAAGATGGCTCAGCTAGGAAGTAATAGAGCCAAGACTTTGTCTCCCAAGCCCATGCTCTTAACCACTCACCAATCCCAATTTCTTTCATATATATTAGGCCTGAGAATACCTATTAGACTAAACTGGTGGTATCTTTCTCCATACATATATTTTGTAAGAAATATGGGCACAGAATTCATACTACTTAAAAATTACAGAGCTTGCTGCCAACCAGACACTGGCATAGGAATTTGGCAGATTCTTCTCCTAAGTGCTCCAGGGCTGACCACAAGATTCCTTCCTTGAACCCCAGATCCCAGAACCCCTATTCCTGCTTCCTCATGTGGTGCCCATGCTTGGGTTAGTTATAATTTCCCAGGAGGGACCCCTGCGTTTCTCTCTGGACCAGCCCTATGGGGTATGTGGTGGGCACTCAATAACTGCACTGAATTAAATCGGATTGAATTGAACCAAATTGAATTCACAGGCAGATATTCTCCAGCAGTGGCTGGGACTTAAGTTCATTGTTGTCTTAATCATCTTGTGGTAGATTGCATTGCCTCCTCCATAAACCAGGCTAAGCACTTAGGTTTTCGAGAATAGTATATCTTAAGGGGTTTCCATTCAAGCAGGGTAGCTCTTCTGCATAGGCCACTGGAAATAGGTCTGAGTTGTGCGTGTTCTTTGACGTAGTTTTCTGATATGTCTCGGAAGTCAAACAATGTGGGCTTAAGAATCGTCCGTACTGCTTACACTGCTGCGTGACCTTGGGCAAGCTACTTAACCTCTCTGGGTCTCTGGTTCTTCATCTGTCTGTCCCATCAGGATACTGTGAGAATTAAAATGAGGAATTTAATGTGAACTCTTACTATGCACAATGCATAGTAACAGAACACAGCTTTTGGTAATAATTATAACAGTTGTTTTTCTTTCCATGTCTCTCCTGTCCATGCTGAATTGGACAGTGAGCTGGATTGGGAGCAGGGACAATAAGGAAATGACAGAGGCAGAAATCAGAAAGCATGGTCTTAAGTGGGGCTTGGTCAGCCTAGGGCTCTGGACAAAGAGGGAATTCTTAGCTTCTATGCCTGGGAAAGTACCTGAAGGATATGGAAAATTGAGAGAGGATGAGCCTGGAGAGATAGATGGAGGCCGGACGATTCGTATTTTATTCTGAAGGCAATAGGAAACCGCTGAAAGGTTTACAGCAGGGGAGTATCATTATCAGCTTTGCATTTTTGAAAGACCACCCTGGCTGCTGCTGGAGAACAGGATGGAAGGATGGATGCAGGCACAGACACAAGCTGCTCGTTGTTGCAGTTGCCCAGGTGAGAGATGATGAGGCCTGAATTAACACAGACAGTATTAGTGGAGACTGAGAGGAGGGAGAGGTTTAACAGACTTAAAAACAGCATCATTTGGTTAGCAATGCAATTAACCTGAGGGACAAAGCAGGAGGAGGAATAAGATGGCTGTCAGCCCTTGGTTTGAGTGGCCAGTGTGTGGGATGGCAGGAAGTGGCAAAGGGGGTGATGGCATCTTAAGTTTGAGGTGCCCCTGGGATGCCAGAGGTAGAAGGATGTAAGGATCTAAAGTTTTGGGGAGGAGTAAAGGTTGAAAATAGATGTCTGGGAGCCATCAGCTTAGGTGTGAGGAGAGAGCTTACAACTGGGACACAACAGGGAAAAAGGGAGGATGAGAGGACAAGAGGACAAGAGGACAAGCAGAATAAATTAGATTATTAGGACTTCCTGGGAGCCTAGACTCATCCACTAGAGAGGGTGGGCATGGAGTTGATTGCGCTGACATCCAGCATGTCAGGGAAAGCCCTGGGAATTTCACTGTGTGTCCACTGTGTGTCTGCTATGGTCATGGGAGGCCCTCTAGCTTCCTGCCTGGCCTAGAGAGTCCCCTGAATTCCAGTCTGTTGCACTGGCCCATGAACCCCAGCCCCGCCCTGCCCAGCTTATCCTCCTTCTAGGGCTGACCCTCTCCTTCTAACTCCTTCTAAGTTATATTGAAGAGCCCTGGTCTTCATTGGCCATTCCCAATCTCTTCCAAGTCCAAATTCCATAATAAGAGGGAAGGCTTCTATCTGAGAGTGAGCAAAAGAAACACCTTGAAAGTGGGGCCTTGTTTCCCAATTCAAGGCATGTGTCCCAGGGATCATATGGGTCTTTGACTGTAGACTCCCTGAGAAGGCTTGGAGAGTTCCCATATGTGTTAAGGCCTTCTAACTTCTTGGCTCCATGGATACTTCTCTGAACTAAACAAATAAAAGTGTCTAGATTTCACACTCACAGACTATAACTCGGTTGATTAGGAGTTGATCCAGAAATCTACATTTTCAATACTCACCCTAGGCTATCTCGATACAACTAGTCAGAGACCACCTTGGAGAAATACTGACTTAAAAAAAAAAGGCAACTGTGAGGGGACTTAACATCTAACAACCATCCACAATTTGCCCTACTATTGACATTTCATTCAGTCCTTACTAAATGAGGTGAGGTAAATGTGTCATCGTTTATTCTAGAGGAAATCATCTGAGGCTCGGAGATATTTAGCAGCTTGCCCAACTACACACAGCTGGTTGCTGGCAGATTCAAAATTGGAAGCCCAGGTCTTTTTTACTCCACAGCCTAAGACATATACCAATATCTCACCTACTGAGAGGAAAATGGCACCTGTTTTTGGGTAGCTAAATGTCCATTCTATGGAAGAAAGTTTAAATAACTGGCAGAAACTGAACCAATGGGTAGTTTCAGGAGTCAAACCTTGACTCAGTGCAAAGATCTTTGTAATAAAATGGAATAGCTTCCTTGGGGAGACCACTGGAAGAGTCAAGGAGGGGCTGGACAAACACCAGCCTCCAGCTGGTGTGGTAGAGAGAATTTATGAAGTAGGCTGGAGTACATGACTCTGAATCCCTTTCAAGCCTGTGATGAGTAAGATATGGAGCTTTGATAACTTGATTGCCTGAATTTGGTGCTCCTGTTGGCTCTAGACTGCATCTGTAGTCACAAAGGGAAGAAAAGGAGGAAGAGAAGGGAAGGAAAGAAGGAAGAATGGAAGGAAGAAAGGAAAGGGGGAAGTTAGCTAGTAAATTCAGGGTATGAGGATTGAGAAAACTATGGATCCTGAATCTTCCATTCTTTATTGAGTAATTTCTTAACTAGGAAACAACTGAGAAAACATGCTGTGACCTCAAAGAGATAGGTACCTCCATTTTCCTTTATGGATGATTGAAGTGTATGCCCAGTGTTGACCTCTGCAGTGAACTCATGGCATTAATGGGGAATCCTCCTTGAACCAAATTTTAGAGAAACAGGCAAGTTTTCACATGTGCCCTTATCACTAATGCCAGCCTAATGCCTGATGCTACAAAGGATTAACAGTCAATAGAAAGGTAGATATGTTTCATTTCTCTTTGGTCTGAACATTCTCAAGTGGGAAGAGTCGTGACATAGGCAGCTTTAGAGAAAGTATGAAATTACAAATGTTGTCCATTGACAGCCTGTCCTTTGAAGCTGTCTCATTAGACCATCAGTCTTCACCTACATCACTTTCAGTCCTCCAGACTCAATTACCTCTGGCCACCCCACTCCCATCTCCCCACTGAAGTTCTGCCATTGCCCCGTGGATACCAGTACTCACATTTGCCTCCAGTTCTCCATCCATAGCTGTTTAATCTTAGACAAGTCACTGAACCTCTTAGAACTTCATGTCCTGTTGGTGGGATTATAAATGGCACAACTTTTTTGGAAGGTAATTTTCATGGTAGGAATTAAAACGTGAAATGTGGATACCACTTTTAGGGATTTATACCAAGGAACTACGGAATAGTGAGAGGCTGGTGCAAAATGATATGTGCAAGGATGTTCACTGCAGCATTATTTATTATAATGGGGAAAAGGAAACAGTATATGTCCAATATTCATGGTTCTATAAACTGTGGCACCTGTGGCTGATACAACACATGGGGATTAAAATTATAATTTCAAAAACTTTCGAATAAATTTGAAAATGCTTAATATAGGATATTAAGTAAAAAAATCAATATGCAAAACTGAATATGTACTTTAAATACACAGTACTAATGCATTTTATTATTTATGTTCTTTTGTATTCCTAAGTTTTATAATAAGCTTATATTACTTTCTGCACACAGAAAAATAAGTAAAAGTTAAAATATATTTTGAAAGCTCCCACCACCTACAGGATTAGGAACAAATTTTCTAACAGAAGATTTTATAATCCGACTCCATCTCAACTCAGCTCCTTCATTTTCTGTCACTTCCTCCCCATCATCTTCAGTTCCCCACACCATTCCCTCCCTTGCACCTTGCTTTAGCTACCCCACGCTGCTTGGCATTCTATAAACACACCATAACTATGCATACTGCCATGCCTTCATGCTTCCTTCTTTCCCTAGCCAAAACGACCTTCCCCACATTTTTCAAGAACTAATTCAGGCATCTCCACTTCTTCCTTGACAGTTAATTATTTCCTGCCCCTTTCTCCTACAGTTTTTATATACTTAATAATTACTTATTTAGTAGCTGTTATTCTCATTTTACTTTTCTTCAACATTTGTGGGAACCCCAAGGAGGGAAGACTGACTGTCTCAGAGGATCAGGAAAGGATTCACAGAGGAGGGTTGCAGGAAAATGAATAGGAGTTTGTCCACTAGACAGAAAGACAATAAATGCCCTGACAGAACTCCAGAATGAGTTCCCAGCTTGTATCTATTTCTCTCATAACTCTTTTCTCCCTGCGTAATGTGTTGCTTATGGGTACATGTCTCTTCCCTACCAGCGAGGTCATTAAGAGCAGAAAATGTGCCTTGTTTGCCTTGCGGTGTTTAGCACAGTGCCTGGCACATACTGGGCATCATAAATATATTTCTGTCCCAGAGCATGAAGGTCCAAAAATAACAATACAGTAATTACCTTTCTCCTTGTTTCAGGGTGAATGGGGGAAAAATCATATTCTTATTGTCACTTATCACTGGTTTCAAGTATGAGCCCAGAGATGCTGAAAATGCTTTATATTTTGCTAATTTGAACGAAATTGAAGAAGTTGTTCCCTTGGTAGGTCTTAAGAGGATATTCTGCAAAATTTGTACTTTATTTGAGTATAAGAATTGTACCAATATGAGCTTTGCTTCCCCTTTAAACAGCATGCCACAAGAATGATGCCTTTGAAATAAATCCTGTTTGAGTAATGTTTCTCTTGGACTCATAAAATCTTTATGGAAATCTTTTCTCATCTCATAGACTATGAGAAGAAAGAGAGAGCCAAAACCACTGAGCTAGAAGTGAAGAGCACAGTCTTTTCTCATATGTGGGTCACACTTTAATGTAAATAGTTTTTAAATGCAAATCCCATACCGACTACACATTAGCTCAAAAATCCTAGCTCTGTCCAAGTGCTGAATCTGTGAGTTAAGATCTCTTAATCTCTGATTAAAGAGTAGGTGGTATGGAAATGTATCCATTCAGATAGAAAGTTTGAATGTATTAAAAGATCCAGTAATAGCCATACTAGGGATAAGAACACAAATGCTGGCAGAAATAAAAACAGCTTTATGTCCTCCCTCAAAAAGAGAGAGAGAGAGAAGCAGTAAGTTGGCAGAGCTGAGCTCTCAACCCAGCTATGCAAAGGGGCACTGACTTGGGAGCCATACACTCATTCAGCATACATTTTTGGGGTGCCTGGTATATAATAGGCATTATACAATGAGATTAAATTAGATAAATCATCATCTTTGGTCACTATGAGGTCACAATCAGTGTTTGCTCATCCACTGACTAGCTGTTAACTTTGAGCAATTTACTTAACCTTTCAAGCTTCAGGTTTTTCATTTTAAAATTTTGGATAATAGGATCTTACTAGATTACTGTGCAGATTAAATAAGGTAATGTTTACAAAGCACTTTGCATAGAACTTAACATATTATAAACTCTCAATGAGTGTTACATATTAGTATCAGGTGTGATGCGCTATGCTAAATTCTTTATATTCATGGTCTCATTTGTTCTCTCATTTGCTCTACACCTGTCACCTTGAGTAGGTTTTAATTCACCCTTTACACGGACAAGAAGGAGGAGGATCAGAAGAATGTGGTTTGCTAACTTGCCAAGTTCATACAGTTAGTAGTGGGAACAGCATTCAAAGCCAGTTCTTTCTTCGTCTAAAACCAATGCTCATGATTATAGTGGTGGTGGTTAGAGCAGGAATGGGGGACAGACACCAATGCTTGCTATCAGCCACCCAATATTGTAAGACAAAATCTCCTACCCTCATCAGGACTGGCATTTTTGGGAAGGCAAAGTCTAAGGGAATGAGGTGGTCACAGGACTCAGGTATTTGTGTGACTTTCAGGTCAGGGACATTTGTGGGTTAATAGATATGGGGAAGATAAATCCCAACCCTTGGGAGAGTAGGCCCAAAGTCCATCCATCCAGGAAGAGTTTCACAAAACTGCTAGCCCATGGGGGAGCAAGAAATGGGACCAGAGATTGAAGCAGACCAACCAGACAGATGGGCCACACTTAAGTGGAGTGGTTAATGATCAAGGCTGCAGGGATTCCAGGGACTAAATCCCTGGCTCCTGGAATCTTAGTGGGAGATGGTGGGGAGGACAGCAGACTATTTCCAGAATCCACTTGACAAGTGGGAAAGGGGCTCATAATGAATTTCCTGCTGGAGACAATTGTCACTGGGACAGGGCAGGTTGACCCTGAATATGTGACCAAGCAAAGGCTGAGCAAAAGCTGGCACCATAGAAGCCACCAACTCACACATTCCAGTTGGAACCTCCAGCCGAGAGAACTCTTTGATTGTGTTGGTCTGCATCCTGTGGCTTAGGGACAGTGGGAGTTCTGAACTAGTGACCACACATTGTTACCTTGGTAAGAAGAATGTGCTTTTTCTTTTTGTTCAAGAGCTTATGATTCAGTCCTATGGATTCACATAAATAGATATTCTCTTTGCTTTACTACCTGTGGCAAATAGGACTACAAAGCACAATAGCACCCCGTCCCCCTCCCCAGGGCTGTCCCATAAACAGTGGGAGTTATCTGAGTTCCCTTGATTGAAATTGGAAAGGTCATATCTCAATAGTATCTTTAGGGCTTGCTTTTCCCATTTGTGACAATCTTGGACTGTCCTCAGGCCTCCCTAAGGTGTCCTTCCAGCTCTGACCTTCCAAGGGTGTCTTTCGGACACAGAGAGTTTGGCCAGCCTTCAAGCAGGTAAACAGATCAATGAGGGCTGTTCACTGAATTGTGCTCCTGGGCCTCTACTGCTGCTTTCAGCCCCTGCTGCCACTGTCAGATCAATGGGGGGAGCAGATGGCTGTGCTGTGTCACAATAATGGCTCCTTTGAAGAGACTTTGCTCAGTCCTTCTCCTGTAAGCTAGGGAGGTGAGGGGCAGCTGCACCCAACACCTGGCAGCTCAAGGGAGGCCCATGTTGGCTTCTAATAAAAGCAGCGGGGGTGTCTGGAATGGACCACGTGTGGGTCTCCCACTCACCTGTGATGCTGTCTGTCCCCGTCAGAGGGGAAGTGTGGTTGCTCACATCTCATGTACATCTAGCCCATGTGGTGCTGGCCTCATCGTCTACTGAAGCTGAAGGAAAGCATGTTGTGTCCAAAAGAAACAAAGCAGGATTTTCAGCTTGTTTGCAGTAACGGCCTCACGGGATGGCTCCTGGCTTAGGAATCAGAGAATTTGCTGAACAAATACATGGGGCAGAAAGTGCTGAAAAGCAACTCTCAGATACTACATGGTCTATTCCCCTTCTCTCTGCTTGGTCCCAAATGGTCACTCCAGACCCTGAGTCTGCCTGACCTTCAAATCCAGGAACCCAACTCCCAGTTTCCACATCTCTTAATTCAAACTATCAAGAGAGAGAATCTGATTGGCTCCACTCATCAGTCGAGTGTCCACTCCTTGTCCAATCAGCTGCAGCTAGAAAGGGGCAAGCTCAGCTTGTACCAGTATAGCTGCAGGAGCCCCTCCCTTCAGCAGCGCAATCCTGAAGAGAGGGCAGGGGCTTGGCAGCAACCCTGGGCATATCTTCTACATTAACTTAACATCTCTCTCTTCTCTGTGGTCTCTCTCAGAAAGTAATAGGGAAAAGTATTCTTTTCAATTTGCCCCCTTGAGCTACACAAAATAATACAGACTAAGGGCCTGGCATTCAGTGAAGAGAACTTGAGAGCAATTTCGGGGTGTCTTTACCACTACAGTATTGTCTATCTGCCTTTCACAGTCTGCAAAAGGGAGCTCTGTAAATACCAGGGATTTTGTGATTATTATGAATCCTCTAAGCAGCTAAATTTCCCAAATTCTCAGAGTTGTAATGCCTTGGGATTTAGAGATATAATTAAGAACAGATGAGCCTCACAAAGGTTGATGGTGAGGATCTGGGATTGCATCAAGCCACAGAGAGAATTTTGCTGTGAGTTCCAGGCCCTCATCTCCCCCAGTGCGACAAGGGGGACAAGTCCAGTGGGACAAGGACTGGAGGGGGTGATGGCACACAGGACCTCTGTTAACAGAGCCATTGGGCCCAGGAATCCTGACCTCTCATTCTCCCAGAACTTGTGACACAATCTATAAACCCACTCAACAGGTTAGGAAGAGGCAATGCTGAGTCAGCCCTGGGCTGTGCGCCATAGCCATCCTGAACAGCTTTCTGCCATTACAGGATAGAATAAGACCAGCCAGGTCTGGCCCATTTCCTCTCAGCAGCCATTTGCCTTCTGCCCACACATCGATCTTGCCAAAAGAGGGCTTGTGCTGCAGCATTGAGTCATTCTCCTACCCTCTTTAGTTTATACTCATTTTTCAGGCTTTTCTCTGACTCTACTACTTACTGAAAGGTGTAGAAATACTAATAAGGCAATACTATGTTTTATTTGATCTATAGACTGCAGCAACCTGAATCTATATTATCTGTCATGCCAAGAATGTTTTGACCTTCTAAAAGGAAATGAATGCTCTCCGGACCAGAGCCAAGCAAGCAGCTTAGACCCATTCACAAGCAAAAGTCTGGGGCCTTGAGAGTTCCAGGGCATTAAATCACCATCAGAATAAGACTAGGGTTTTGAAGCTCATGATCTGGAGCACTTAGAGTGGGCAAGGAGCAATGACCCCACAGCTACTATGACACATGGTAGAGTGTGGGTGCTGCAGCCGGGATGCCTGAGTTCTGCTACTTGATAGCTGTGTGACCTCAAGCAAGTCGCCTAACCTCTCTGTGTCTCCATCTTCTCACCTGCAAGCCACAGGTTATAAAGGGTGGCTGTAATAGATGAGTAAATACATGTGAGGGACTTAGAACAGTGCCTGGCGTGCAGTAAATACTCAGGGCAGCATCTGTGTCCCAAGTGGTACGTAAGTTCTTTATGCCATGTCTTCTCATTCTATTCCCATATGACCCTGAGAAACAGCTTTTGGTGTTGCCATTATACATAAGAATAAAGTGAATTTCTCATGTTCGACAAATTGCCCAGGGCCACATGGCTAGTAAGTAGCAATGACAGATTCCTAAGGTGGAGATCTCTGACTACAAATCCTGTGTTCTATCTCTTGACCAGTTCCCCTCATGGTCAGGCTGGCTTCCCATAATTACAAACTCTCCCCTTTAGTTCCCTCTGTTGTCTCTTGATGCTCACTTGACTTTCAGGGACTCTGGAATCTCTGCTGCTTCCCAGCTGTGAGACAACTAAGACCAGGCAATCTGTCTTTGCCTCAATTTCTTTATTTCTGTAAACTGGCATAGTAACAGGGCCTGCTGAGAAGGAGAACAGCAGCCCCTGATGGCTGCAACCTGGCCTGGCACTATCAGTAAGGCCTTTTGCTGCCGAGAGCTGGCCTGGCACCTACACCTAGACCTTGGGGTTCTCCTGTTGACCATAAACAGTTTCACTGAATGTCAATGCCGGACAAGACCACTCTAGGACCCTGATAGATGAAGACAAAAACAAGACCATTTCAACATCATGAATTCAGACAAAAACAAGAACATTATTCAAAATACAAAGATGACTTAACAGCCCCCCTCCCTCTACCTCTTGGCTGATGTGAGTGATGGCTGCTTCTTTACCAATTACAACTCTTATCTTCCTTCATTCCTTCTGCCTTGTAAATAAAATTTATGAAGTACCCAACCAGAGAATTACACCTACCTCCAGTCTCCAATCCAGGGCAAAGCTCTGCTTCCTTGAACCCTCCCCCAATTAACTAACACAAGCCCGAATCCTACAGTGAATTATTTCTTACCTTCTTACTGAGACACTGCACAGCTCCCTGTGGTGTGCATTCTCCCTCACTGCCACCAGTCAGCAAACCCAACTTTGTTCAACTACAGGGAGGTCCATGGTGGTCATTGGCCGGGGTCTGACACTGCCTCTAGAATTATACGTGATGATATCTGGAGAACACTTAGAAATAGGGCCTAGTCCATAGTAAACGCCCAATACATGTCAGTCATGAGCATGACATTTATTATAAGAAATACCCTTCCTCTTTGGACAGAGCTAAGGAGCATACATTTGCTCTCACTAACCAGCCCCCTTCTTTTCTGAAGTCCATGCAGTTCCCCCGCCCCTTATGTTTGCCCTGGGCACTGAAGCATTCTCTTTTTGCATTTCACAGATCTTCACACTGCAGACCTCAAACCTAGAAAAATCTGTTTTGCCCATGACATTGGAGGCTGTTGTCTGCCCTGTCTTTGGGATCCCAATGAAGGACATCTTCTCAGGGTATTTAGACAGCATAGAGGGGTGGGAGCGGGGGCTAGATGAGCAGTGGACTGATGATCAGGCCTTGGCGGCCCTTTCCCACTTCCTGGCAGAGTAGATACTTTGCACATGGAAGTTCCCTCACCCACTTGCCAGGGCTGTGCGGGCCAGAGGAGCCTGGCCAGATTCTTCATCGCAAATGTACTCGCAGCTGCATCAGTGAGGGACAGCCCCAGGGACCACAGAGTTCTTCCATGCCCACTGCTGCTAATTACAGATAATACATTAAAAATACAGAGCCGCATCTGTTCGTTGTAACATGGGTATCGAGGAATTTACGTGGTTTATAATGACAGAGTGTGGGGAGAGGAAAATGCTGATTCTGTCTAGGAGCCAGAGGCACAGCTGTGGGCAAAGAGCTGGAGGTGTGGTTTCTGGTGCCCATCAAACTCTCTGGGTGCTAACCAAGCCCTCCCTTTGAGACACCCAGGGATAGATCCAGGTACTTATCTGGAAATACCAAGCTAGGTAACATAACCAGTCAAGCACAAAGTGGATGTCCAGATGCCCAGGAGGCCTTCTGGCCCACATGCAAAATACATGTCCCTTCCACACACAAAATACAAATACTCTGGTATTTGCAAAGAGTTCTTGAGAGAAGGGAGACACAGGACAGAAGAAAAAACATGCTTCTCATGATTCAATTGTTCATTTTCCATCAAACATGAACTGAGCACCTAACCTGCTGTTCAAGTTGTCTGTAAAATGGGGTGTTTAAAGTACCGCTCTCATTGAATGTTTTTCTTAAGTAAAATAATTGCATTAAATGGCTTCAAACAGTACCCAAAGCATCTAACACAAGCCCAAATCCTGCAATGAATTATTTCTTACCAGGTATGATGTAGGCATTCAATAAAAGTGTGCTATTATTATTCTACTCCATGTGACGCATTGTGTTAAATTTTAGAGCACTGTGATGAATAAGGCAAGATTCCTTCCCTTCTCTACCAGTTGCAGGGACAAACAGTTGCTATAATGTGCTGTGCATTGGGATGGCATTGTATGAACTTACATAAGCTATTATGGGAACACACAAGGGAGTTGGAGCATCAAAGACAGCTTCCTAGAGGAAGGGATACCTGACCTAAGTCTGTAGAACAGTTTGAAGTCTACCAGACCTAAAAGGTAGGAGAGATGAGAAGTATGTGCAAAGGCCCTGGGGAGGAGAGAGTGTAATGTTTCTGGGGAAAATGCAGTGTAGCCCGACCTTATGGCAGGTGCGTTAGGTGTCTGTTGCTGTGTCACATATTACTCCAAAGCTTAGTGGTTTGAAACATTTATTAGCTCATATTTTCTCTGTGTTAGGAATGTAAGTGTAGCTTAATTGGGTTCTCTGGCTTAGGGTTTCTCATAAGGCTTCAATCAAGGTGTCCGCTAGGGTGGCAGTCATCTCAAAGCTCAACTAGAGGGGAGGACAAGCTTCCAAGTTTCTTCACATAATTGTTTGCTGGATTCAGTTCCTCAGTGCTATTGACCAGAGACAGCCCTCAGTTCTTCTCCAAAGGGAAGCTTTCAACCCAGCTGCTTCATCAGAGCAAGCCAGAGAGGAGAGCCAGAGAGAGAGGATAAGACAGAAGTGACAGTCTTTTATAACCTGATATGAGAAGTGACATTCTATCACTTTTTCTGTATTCTATTCTTTAGAAGCAAATCACTAGGTCCAGCCCACACACAAAGGGAGGGGACTGCACAAGGACATGAATACCAGAAGAGAAAGAAATTTAGAGTCATTTCTGAAGCTGCCTATCACAATCTACCCTCTGGCTCTCCAATGATTCTTGTCCCTTCCACATGCAGAATACATGTCCCTTCCACACACAAAATACAATCATCCTTCCCAAGGTCTCTAACATCTCCTCCCGTGGGAGCACCAACTGAAAGTCCAGGATCTCATCATCTAAATCAGGTGCAGGTGTGGATGAGGCTCTTGGGTATAATTCCTTAAGTACAAGTTCTAGAATACTGTTACTACAGATTTGGTGATTTGAAAAGCTAAGGAGATAAATTATCTGCCCCCCATATGCCCAACATACAATGGCAGGTTAGGTATAGAGGAATGACTATAAACACTGCTACTCAAAGGGAGGAAAATGTGAGGAACAAAGGCGTCACTGGTCCGTAACAATTTTGAAATCCAGCCAGGAAAAGACTGCAAGTTTCTTGGTTAGGTTTCAAAGCCTGGGGATAATTCTCCATGACTCTTAGCTCCACC
The DNA here is from genome assembly GCF_029289425.2 of Pan paniscus. Classification (NCBI taxonomy): domain Eukaryota; kingdom Metazoa; phylum Chordata; class Mammalia; order Primates; family Hominidae; genus Pan; species Pan paniscus. The sequence goes on from NC_073249.2 coordinate 192,953,617, forward strand.
TCCTAAGCTCTTGGTTCTTCCCTCTGAGTAATCCTTCCTTTTTCACGAAAGGAAACCTGTGTTTAAAGCTGACTTGTTTTCTCAGCCTGTTTCCTGCTGAGAATTTTAGGGGTCCAATGGCCTCATTTTATTTTGTACTGTCTCTGTTCCTTTCTATCCCAGCTGTGTTTCTTCTCATAGGTTTTCTCAAAAACTTTCTGGGTCTTCTGTAAATTGCACTGAGATTCCCTCTATTACACAAAAAACAAACCCACAAATTTCTTTGAGAACTAAACACTTTTCAACCTGAGCCTCTTGAAAAGATGGCCAAGGGACAGCCCTTTTGCTTCCTAGAGTCCCTATGGTTTGATCTGGAGGATCTATGAGGCCTACCCTAATCTCTTTAAAGGGCCTTTGTATGACTGAATAATACCATGATCTTTTGATCTTTCTGAAGTCTTAACCAAAGGCCCACAGTCACACCCACAGCTTTATCTCAGACCACCATTTCTTGCTCAAATGCCATTTCTTAATTTTAGCACCTTTTGCTGACTTGGGAGACTGAGAATTTTCAAAACTATCAGGTCCTGGCTCACTTTAACTTTTTTTTTCTCTCTTCTCACATAAGCAGTAAGAAGAAATTATTTTCAACACTTTGCTTGGACATCTCCATAGCTAGATCCCTAAGTTTATTAGGTACATATTTTGCTTTCCATGTAACTGCAGACAATAGTGGCACTAAGCTTTCTGCCACTACCTAACAAGGATGTCCCTCCTCCATGATATGGTTTGCATGGGTCCCCCAAATGTCGTGTGCTGGAAAGTTAATCCCCAATATGGTAGTGTTGAAAGGTGGGGACTTAAAGAGGTGATTGGATCATGAGAACCCTGTCTTCATGAATGGGTTAATCCATCCATGGATTAATGGGTTATCACAAGAGTGGGACTGGTGGCTTTATAAGAACAGGAAGAGGCCAGGCATGGTGGCTCGTGCCGTAATCCCAGCACTTTGGGAGGCTGAGGCAGGTGGATCAGGAGTTCGAGCCCAGCCTGGCAAACATGGTGAAACCCCATCTCTATGAAAAATACGAAAATTAGCCAGGTGTGGTGGCACACACCTGTAGTCCCAGCTACTTGTGAGGCTGAGACAGGAGAATCACTTGAACCCAGGAGGTGAGGGCTGTAGTGAGCCGAGATCACGCTACTACACTCCAGCCTGGGCAACAGAGCGAGACTCCATCTCAAAAACAAAACAAAAGAAGAGAGACCTGAGCAGGCACATCAACATGCTCAGTCCTCTCTGCAGACAGTCCTCACCAATAAGAAGGCTCTCACCAGATGCAGCCCTTTGACCTTGGACTCCTCAGCCTCTGTAACTGGTAACTGTCAAATAAATTTCTTTTCTTTACAAATTACCCAGCTTTAGATATTCTGTTACAGGCAATAGAAAATGGACAAAGACATTCTAGTTTCCAATAACATGTTCATCACTTCTTTTAAGCCCCCACCAGCTGTATCCTCAAAGTCCAGATTTCTACAGTGTCTTCAATTGTCTTTGAGGCAATTGAAGATTTCTCTAACAAGCTTCTCAGAATACTTCTCACCTCTGCCCACTGCCTGGTTCCAAAGCTATCTCACATTTTTAGGTATATGTCATGACACTATCCTTCTCTCGATGCCAAAATCTGTACTCATCATTTCAGTTTGTAACAAATTATCTGAAGCCTTAGTGCCATGAAACACCTATTAGTTTCTATGGGTCAAGAATCAGGTACAGTTTAGCTGAGTCCGTCACAAGGCTGCAGTAAAGGTGTCCACTGGGGCTGCAGGCATCTCAAAGGGGAGTGATCCACTTCCAGGCTTACTTACGGTTATTGGCAGGGTTCAGTTCCTTGCAGGCTGTTTGACTGAGGGCCTGAGTTCCTCACTGGGTGTTGGCCAGAAGCCACCCCCATGTTCCTTGCCACATGAGCCTCTCCATAGGGCAGCTTTCAGCATGTCAGTTTGCTTCAAGTGAGAGAGAAGAGGCAGAGAGAGCGGTCACAGCCTTTCATAGCCTAACATCAGAAGTGAAATCCTATCACTTTGGCCACCAGGTCTAGCCCACACTCAAAGGGAGGGGATTACACAGAGTGTGAATTTCAGGAGTTGGGGATCACTGGGAGCCATTTCAGAAACTGCCTACCACAGTGAATATCAGGGACAGCACAACTAGCAATGCCCCAGTGGCCTGATTATGCCATGTCAGACTCCCATAGGTGATGGACAACCACTGAAATATTTCACCGTTGAAGGGGAGACATAGAAATGTCACCCAGCAGCCTGAACAGAGAAAGCATTGGAAATGCAGCACTGGGTAGGGAGAGCTGTTGCAATGCAACTACCTCAAGGGATGGCCTCATAATGAAATGTTCATTGTGTCACTGGTAATCCAACCCAGAGGTCAGGGCCAACCTGAAGGGTCGTATCCCCTTTGGGCCCTGGGCCAAGCTTTTTCTCCTGCTTGAAGCTATCTTCTTGTGTGCTGCTCTTGCCTTTTGAACCCATCCTTTAGAGACCAAGGCAGGCAACCCCGTTCCTAGGGCACTGCTTATGCATCAGATACCACTTAACGATGATGTCCCAGGCATTTCATTTATTCCCTAGCACACCTAAGGGGCAGGTACTGTTTGATGGAAGTGTGACAAGTGGTCACATGATAGGACAAAGGGGCATCAATGCCTTTGTGACCTCATCCTGGTGACCTCACCCCATCCACAGACCTGACTTCCTATCTTAAAGGCCCAGGAATTGGACATTTTTTGCCCTCAAATAATTGATGTTTTAGTGGAAGCTAAAACCAAGATTCCTATGCTGCTGTGTGGCCCGGATGCCAGTTGATTGTTTTGCAACTGATATCAACTTCTCTGTTGGAATTTGAGGGAAACCCAATAAATAAATATACTTATTCCCCTCTCAAGTGCAGAATCAATTGGCAGATGCAAGAGAAAAACAGATGAGGATCAGCATGTCACCTTTATTACTGATGAACTGATTGGAGAGCTGTCTGAATATGCTCTGCAGCTAGGGAGATGGGGAGAGAGAGAAAGGGAGAGTGGGGAGGGCTCACTGAGCATGGTCTGCTCCTCCTCCCAAACCCACCAGCCAGATGAGCCATGCCTCCTACGCAGAGTGAATGAGGGGCTACAAGAAGGAGAATTTGTCTGTGGTCCTGGGACCAGGAGCATCAGTATCACCTGGGAACTTTCAGAAATGCAAATTATAGATCCAACTCCCAGAAATACTAAATCAAACTCTGGGGGTAAGGCCCGGCAATCTGTGTTTTAATAAGCCCTGCAGGCGATTCTAACACAGGCTTAAAGCTGAGAACCACTGGCCTTTTGGGAGTTGTTCCCCACAAGGCCCAGGAAGAAGTATTCCCCTGGAATATTTTGCCACCCGTGCCCACCCATTTCCTCCATTTCCTGAGAAAACATATCTCAGAGATAGGATTCACAGTTCCCACATTTGGTTTTTAGCTTCCAGCTGCTCCAAGGAATACCAAGTGGAGGCTTCTCATTATCTCCCTTCTTTCCTAAGGGAAAAAATGCCATGGATTTGGTGTCTTCTTTCTTGCAATCCTTTAGAGGGGCAGGGGGGTAATCCCCTTGTTGGCACTAGATAGTCTCTGAAGACCCTAGAATCATGAGTAACACAAAGTCAAAGATGGAAGCACGTGGTTCTCCACTACTGAAATCTCTCTGTGGCTCTCAGTTGCACTTAGATTTCCACATAAACCCCTTGCCAAGGCCTTCACCCTTCCAAACACATCTCGCCCATTTGTTCACACCTCCAGTTGCTCCGGCCTCCCTCTGTCCCTCTAATATGCCAAGCTCGCTTCTGCAAGGACCTTTGCACTTGCTTCCCTGCTGCTTGGAGGACTCTTCTCTTACACCTTGGCTTGTCTGGCCCCTTCTTGCCCTTTAAATCCAAACCCAAATGCCAGCTCCGCAGAAAACTTCTGACCATCCATTTCAAGTGCCCTCTATCCTATCTATCATCATTTATCTCATTACCCACGTTTATTTTCTAGTGAGTACTTTACCCTATCAAAAACTGATTCGATATATGTATTTGTGTTGTTTGTTTGTTTGTTTGTTAAGATGGAGTCTCACTCTGTCACCCAGGCTGGAGTGCAATGGTGCAATCTGGGCTCGCTGCAACCTCCACCTCCTGGGTTCAAGCAATTCTCCTGCCTCAGCCTCCTGAGTAGCTGAGATTACAGGCAGGTGCCACCACACCTGGCTAATTTTTGTATTTTTAGTAGACATGGGGTTTCACCATGTTGATCAGGCTGGTCTCAAATTCCTGACCTCATGAAACACCCACCTCGGCCTCCCAAAGTGCTGGGATTACAGGTATGAGCCACCGCGCCTGGCCTATTTGTTGTTTTTTTAATTGTCTGTCTCTCCTCACCAGAACGTGAGAGATGAGGAACCTTGTTGTATTCCCAGCACCAGAATAGTTGCTGTTATATTGCAGGCATAAGATTTATGTAAATATCTGTTGAATGAATGAGTAAGTAAATTAATGACTACATGAACACAGAAAAACGGTTGAGGAGAGAAGGATCAGAGTTGAGTGATTCAGTCATCAAGATGGTGATGGGCCTGCCTTCCTCTTCTCAAGGACAGGAGCACCTGAGGCCAGCTGAGTGGGCCTGGAATGCTGGCACCACACCAGATTGTCCATCTACTTTTTCTCTCACCCATTATCTTAGGTCCAGGCTCCCCCAACTTCTCCTCCTCCTTCCCTCCCTCTCTCTCCATTGTCATTACATCACAGTCATTAGAAGCCAGCAGATTCAGACCCTCCTATTGTCTTTTTCATAAAGGACTGTTAATGGAGTTAGTTTTCAGCAGGGGAACTGCAAACTCTTGTCAAAACTCTGACTTGGCCACCCACATTCACATAATTAATCACACAGGAAACCAGAAAGGGGTGGCATGAGAGCTGGGGCCTAGCTGTGTGGGGGCCCTCTTTCCAGAGAGGATTGTGGTACATCACACAGCTGCTGCCCACCAAGAGCCCACATTTCAGGCTGGAAACAAGACAACCCAACTGGAACTACTACTGGGTAATACAAGTCAGGATCTAATTAGCACTGGACGGTGGGAGGTGGCCCTCCACCTTCAAGATGTTGGTAACAAGAGATTGGTAACAAAGGAAAGGAAATTAAATGGGGAAGGTAGAGGCTGGAGATAGAAACAAGATTAAAGACAGTCTCTTCTAGAATTATAAGGAAGAGGGCATTTATTGAGTAATGTATTCTCTATTGCTGTGTAACAAATTACCACAGACTTAGTGGCTTAAAACAAAATACACTCATATGGTTTAAACATTTATAGTTTTAAACTTACATTTATACAGTTTCTGTGGGGTCAGGAGTCCAGTAACAGCTTAGCTGTGTGCATTGCTTGAGGCCTTGGTCAGCCAGGGCCAAGTTCTCATCTGCTGGCTTGACTGGGGAAGGATTCACCTCCCCACTTGTGTGGCTGCTGCAATATTAAGTTCCTTGTGGTTGGTGGACTGAGAACTTCTGTTTCTCACTGGCTAATGGTCTGAGGCCACCCTCAGCTTCTAGACATTTCCCACAGTTCCTTGTCATTCCTTGCTACATGGGCTTCTCAAACTTGACCACTTACTTCATCAAGCAGCAAGGAGAATCCCTAGAGCAAAGTGGCTAGCAATATATAGTATTATTTATCATTACATAATCACAGAAGTGACATCCCATCTCCTTTGCCACATTCTATGGGTTAGAAGAAAGTCACCTGTCCAGCCCAGACTTAATAGGAGGGGATTATATAAGGGTGTGAACACCAGGAAAGGAGGAAAGGATTATGGAACAGCCACCCTAGAGTATATCCGATATATTACCTATTAGATTTAGGACTGTGCCAAATACTTTTACGTGTATTACCTCAGTTAATTGCTAAAACAACCTGTAAGGCAGGCATTATCCTCCTTGCACAGATAAGAACATGAGGCTCAGAGGAATGAGAACTTGCCCTAAGTTCTGCCAACATTAAGGTGGGGACCACCATATCATGGCATCAAGTGAACTTGTATGAGTGTACAGGCTGGAGGGCCAGCACCCTTATAGTAAGGAGCAAGGGCCCCAGGGAGGCAGGGAGGGGGCAGGAAGAGCAGGAGGGGGATAGCTCTCCGTGAGGGGTGAGACCAGGAGGAAAGGATTGGTATGGATTACATTTCAAGAATGAAGGAAACTGAGAGCACTTATATCTGAGGATCTCTATTTTCTCAATGAAGCAGAAAATGCGGGCGTCTCCTGAGAGGGTGGAGGTTGGGCTGGAAGAGAAGCAGAGCCAAGTTGGAATAGCAGCTGTGGGGAATGGGGAACGGGAATTTTGCCAGCATGCCTACAAAGTTGTCAAGTGGAATAAGGCTGCTTCCTTCATGAAGACTGCAGCACAGGCTTGCTGAGTGGTCCCCAGTCCCTCCCCCATTACTTTCTGCATTCACTTTCATCATCTTGCTTTGCAGTGCTGCAATTTATGCCCAAGTCCATCTCTCCTGTCAGAAGGAAATTTTTTATAGGGCGGGAACTTAGCAGTAGTGCGTAATGTGCCTCCCTGTACCCAGCAAATGGCCTGGCACATGAAAATCCTCCACAAATGACCTGTTTGATTCCAGACCCTGAATTTCTAAATCACTGTATTACCTCTCATCCCCTAAAGGCTCATGCAGTTCTAAAAGACTGTTCAAAAATATGTATTTTTACTGTTCAGCGCAGTAGAGTAGAAAGTGTAGGTCCCTCTGTCGTGGAATAGGGGTCCTTAGAGGTGGAGTTAGGGAGATCTGTTGCATGTATAAACTGGTGACAAAAAAGCAGCTTTGCATTTTGGCCCAGTATTTTTGATGTCAAGAAGTCAGAAGAACCATTTCAAAATATTCCATTTCAATCTTTATTGATTGGTATGGAATGTTGCCTACAGTATATTCTTGCCTGAAAAATCTAGTTACCAGACAGACACTTACAGCACAATCCCATTTGTGTCAAATTATAGTCAAGTAGAAAAAAACCTAAGTCAAATCATCTCAGGGAAAAAATGAAATGTGTTGTTCATCTTCAATGAAAAGTTTAGGAGACTGTTCTGATGCCACAGGGATTCTAGCATCTCGGCCTCCTTCTTGGGCCCTATGAGATGGCAAATGGCTGTCCACATTCCCTGGACTGCAGTGTCCCCCAGGACTCCTTACACAGGTCCAGAGGTCCACCCTGATAGGACCAACTTGGGTCACATGCCCACCACTGAGCCAATGACTGTGGCCAAGGCGATCCTGCCCTCTTATCCAGCCTTGGTCACAAAAGGGAGTCAGAGTGCTATGAACAAGAGGAAGAGGAGTGGAGGCCACATATTATACATCTATCCACTGAAAAACGATTGATCTGGTCCCCCAGCCCCCTGCTTTTTTTTTTTTTTTTTTTTTGGTAAAATCTGCCCCTCGCCTCCTCCTGATTAGGGAACACCCCGGGGAGTTCACCCTGGCCCCACTGAGCGTATCTAAGTGTTGCTGGAAATCCTGGGTTCCCTCAGGCCTATCTCAACTCAGATGCCATATGTTTCTCCTGGGGCCTCAAGTGTGAGCTTGAACTCTAGGCCTTCTAGCCCTGGCAGTCTTCCCAGTCCTGCCACTGCTTAGCAGAGTCAGGCCTCATGTTCCTGAACCTGACACTGAGTAGGGTCCTCTAACCTGGATCACCACTCAGAACCACGGTGCTTCTACCTCCATGACTGCTGCTGCTTTACACCTGGAGGCTCCCACCCAGTGGCCCAAGTCACACCTTTTGTTTACTGCTGACACTTCTCTCAAAGCCAGCCCTTCCCTCCCTTTCCCTCCCCTCCGTTCCCCTCCTTTCCCTTCCCTTCCCCTCCCTCCTCTCCCTCCCTCCCCCTCCTCTCCCTCCCTCCCCCTCCTCTCCCTCCCTCCCCCTCCCTCCCTTCCCCTCTCTCCCCCTCCTCTCCCTCCCTTCCCCTCCTCTCCCTCCCCTCCCCTCCTCTCTCTCCCCATCCTCTCCCTCCCCCTCCTCCCCCTTCTCTCCCTCCATCCCACTCCTTCTCCCTCCCTTCCCCTCCCTTCCCTTCTCCTCCCTTCCCCTCTCCTCCCTTCCCCTTCTTTCCCTTCCCCTCCTCTCCGTTCCCCTCCTCAGGATCAGTCTCTCCTCTACCAAGCCACTCCCTCCTCCACAAAGCATCAGTCACAGCTACTCTAATGCCACACATGAGACCAGGAACAGGAAATACAGTTGAATGGCATTTTGTTTTTTCAAACTGGATCCATCAGCTCTGCCTGACTCTTTTCCCTCTTCACCAGTTTCTAGCTGACATTTGGTACTTCTTCCTGGCATTACATTGTTTACGGTAGAGTTCAAGTTCCTCGAAGTACTTAGCTCTCAGGAGAGCCGCTCTTTGCTCATAAGGGTGCTTCTCCAGGTCTGTCACTGTTGACCACATCTTCCCTGTGGCCTTGGCCACCTGCACCACCGACCAGTTCGGGTTCTCCCTCTTCAGCTGAGCATAGTGGTCTTGGCAGAAGAGTAGGAAGGATGATGGAGGCCGTCTGGGTGCCTGGGGATCCCGCTTTCTCCGTTTCTTCCTCTTGCCAACATAATTCATCATTTCTTCCTGGTATCGGGCTTTGTCGAGTTTGGCCAGGGCTTCATATTTGGCCTTTTCATGCTTTGAGATGGATCTCCATTTTTCCGAACACTTTCTAGAGAACTCTTTAAAGCCAACGTAGGTATTTGGCTGCTGCTCCTTGAATTTGTTTCTGTAATTCAGCAAAAAGTGAACGTAAGAAGAGACATTTGCCTTAGGCTTTAGCTGGATTTCTTTTCCCATGTTCGTAAGTTCACCTTTTTTCTGGATTCAGTAACGTGGACAGGAGAGACTGTTGTTCCCACACTCCAGGAGCAATCTAGAAAGTGCTCTACTTGCAGTGAATTTTTCTGTCTGCAAGACCTGTAGTCAGGGCTCAGCCTTTTCAGTGCTGATGGCATTGTTGAGTCAGAGGAGGGAAACTGTGACATCATCCACAAGCCAGCCAATCCCAGCCAACACCTGTGGGCATTTGTGTACAGGTGCTCATATTGGTTGGTTACTTGAGGGTCAATGTTTGCCTCTCATGAAAGATGATGGTTCATTCATAGTAGGCTATGAGGCAGCTATGTCCCCCGGAAATAATTCTCCTTGGCTTCCTGGAGGCAGTGGGTTTTGCTGCACTTTAGGGGCTTAAAATCCCTAGGCTGTAGTGACAGGCCATGGGGTCTGCCTTCCTCACTATACGATTTTCAGGATGCCTCATCATCCCTTCCAAAGACAGGCTGAGCATAATGAACATGGGGAGGTGGATAGCTCCAGGGCTGTCATGATAAAATGTGAAGTGTTTCTGTTTGCCTTGAACAGTGGCAGCTCATGCCATACAAAGGGTTTAGTAGTAACTCTAAAAGTAATCAGGTATGACAGCTGTGACTTGGTTCCTGTCAGGACAAAGTTGTCTAATTTAAAACCTGAGCACTTGGGCTATGAGTTTGAACTCTTCATTTCTCTGAAGAAATGTGAGGCGAAAGAGGGGGGAGAACCTTGAGATTTTATTAATTAACACTTGAGTTCATGAAAATGAAATGGAATTTGTAGCACATCCAGAAGCCTCCCCACTCTCATGTGAGGGGTCCCCATTTCTTAGGTTTAGAACACAAAGCTGTAACAGCTACACTCAAACTGGCCGGCTTCTGGCTTTTGGTCACAGTAATTGCGGATATTCCACTAGTCTTTCAATTGGAGGGAAGAGAAAAGATGAAAAAGTGTCATTCTGGGGGCCTTTGGACACTGCTAGGTACTTGCCTGTGTGGCACTGGGTTTAATATCACTTAATGGTTGACGATAGCCCCAAATTTATAGGACTAGAAAACTGAGTTTCATTAACATAAAAAGTAACATGTTCAAGGTTGAACAGCCACTCACAGGTAAGCGTGTGGATTTTGACTGCTGATTGCTTGACCTAAGCCTGTGCTTCATCCTGCCTGCACAGAGCTGTTGCCAGGGCACTGAGGGTCCAGATATTGGTCTCAGCAGCTGAGCCGGACAAGGAAACTTGCCTAAGACTAGACCATATTTTGAATTTTTCCAGGTTCATTCCCAGGATTCCAAGACTTCAATGTTCATCTTCTGTAAAAGAAAGATGGAAACTAATAAGAGTCTCCAATCCTGAATTCTTGCCCAGCTCTGCTGCAAGGTGGCTGGCCTACCTAAGCCATCACCTTTCTCCCTGTGAGCCAATGATCTCTCATAAATTGAGCATTCTGGACTGGCCAGGGAAGCCCCTCCAGGGGACAAGCTGTAGTTGTGTGGCAGGATTTGGGGGCCTATAAGATATCAGGTGCCATCAAGGAAGTCTGGGCTAGTAGGGGGTCTGGCAAAGGAACAGATTACTCTGGGGACACTTCTCAGCCTAGGTAGCCTTTTTCCCCCTGGCTCTTTCTCCCAAGGGGCCAGAGGTTGACTCACACATTTTTTGGACATGAGCAGGGCTGCATAGATGAATGGGACACAGCTCCTTTCTGAGACCAAAAGATGGGACATGTGGAAGAACTTTAATGAAAGTCCACGTATTCATCAGACTCTGCTCAGGCTCAGACACACACACACACACACACACACACACACACACACACAGAGTAGCTTATCTGTGCCTCTTAACCTTCCATCCCTCTCATGATAAGATCCAGGAAGATTAACCCACAATAGCTATCGGGAAGCTAGCAGATTTAAGAAGAAAAGGCAGTAAAAGGGAAAAGCTATGTCAACCTTTTGGTGTTGTCAAAGTTCCAACTTGGAGGATGAAGCAGGGGAAGTCCTTGTTTAGGGGAGCTTAGGAAAGGTAAATAAATCTGGCTTCCTAAATCAATGCTGTGTGCTGGGTGTCTAAGAGTTGCCCTTCCAGATCCCCTTTCCAGCCTTCTCCAACCTTCTCTTTTCAACCTTCTCTGGCCTGGAAAGCTGGTCTGTATGAGCCACATCAATGGATCCCATACCCTCTGGTTTCCATCTCACTTTGGTCAATGGGGCCCTCCACAGGAGATCAGAGATGGAGGAAAGTTAAGTCAAGGCATTTATTCTCCTGGATCCCCACCCCAGGGTCACTTGGAGCTGGTTCTGTGTCCCTGGACTGAAGGTCACTGGTCCTCATAAGGTGTCCTCTCTAAATGACTCTCTCCTTCCAGTACAGGCATTGCCCCCTTTCTTTATCTCCTCCTGGCTAGGGTGGTAAAACTCTACTTTTATGAGCCTCTGAGGTCTCTGCTACTTTCCCACGCTCTGCCCTCACCAATCATTGTAATTTGAGTGGCCATCTGTTTCCTGCTGGGACCCTGACCAAAGTACCATGGTTTTAGCCTTTCACCATGTAGGCATCAGTTTAATAAAGAAGAGTAATGAGCTTCTGGAGATCCAAGTGCCTGTCAGTCACACAGCCTAGAGCAAGCATGCCTGCAAGGACAGTAGCATGACCAGACCACATGCCCAGGAAGAGGTGTCCAATATTCCCTAGATTATGAGATGACCTCCAGGCAGGAGCATTGGTCTAGAGGGCCAGATAGTAAATATGATAGGCTTGGTGAACCACAGGGTTTCTGTTGCAAGTACCCAGCTCTGCCACTATACCTCGAAAGTAACCATAGAAAATACCTAAACCAATGAGTGTGGCTATGTTCCAATAAAACCTTATTTTTAAAAAATAGGCTGCAAGCTGGGGGTCATAAATCTGCCAACTCCTCGTCTACAGATGTGAGTTCAGTATTTTCAAACATCTTGATTGCAGTCTGCAATAAGAAATACATTTTACATCATGACTCATTTACATACATACATACTTAATATTTATATAATGCTTAATATGAGCCAGTCTCTCTTCTAAGCACTTTATGTACATCATTCCATTCAGTCCTCATAACAAGCCTATGGGAGGGCTATTTTTATCTCCATACAAGGATAAGTGAATTCAGATGAAGGTAGCAAAGCACAGAGAAGATAGAGAGATAAAAAATTTCTACTTGTGTGACATACTCTTATTTTCTACTCTGTTATAGTCACTTTACTTTATGTTGTTATTTAAAATGCCACCCACAGACTGACCTCATGACCCACTGATGGGTCACACTCCAAGAATGGATTTGAAAAACACTGTCCAGACAAGCTGAGAGGGAGCTTCCGCCTCGGAGACTGTGAGATCCTCTTTACTTGGTGGCAGTAACATGAAGTGGAAAGAACATGGCCTTTTAAGCCAGACACATATAAGTTCAAATTCTAGCTTTGCCATTTACTAGCTGAGTAACTTTGGGCAAGTCTAGCTCATTACAACCATATCTCTAAAAAGTAGTGAGGTGATAATAAAGCCATAAGGATTAAACAAATTAAAATGATAGGAATAAAAACAGATGGCACTCCCCCTCTCCAGTGTGGGCTGGACTTAGCCACCCACTACTAATGAGTAGAACATGGAAAGGGACAAATAGTAACTCTACAGTGGGGAAATCTGGCAGACACCACTTTAACCAAGTGATCAAAGTAAGCATCATCAATAACAGGTCATGTTGAGATCACAGAACCCCTTTCTGTGTTGCCATAATAACAGCATCTCACCCCCATGATATTCTTCCCCAAAATCCATAGCCAAGGTCTACGAAAAAACATTAGACAAACTGAAATAAAGAATATTCTACCAAATACCTGATCAGTACCCTTCAATAATGTCAAGATTTTAAAAAACCAGGGCAAGGCTAAGAAACCGATGCAGATTGGAAGAAACCAAGAAGACAGGACAAATGCAATGAGAGATGCTAGACTGAATCCTGTGACAGACAAAAAGTGGGCCACTGGTGGAAATCTGGGGAAATCTGAATAAAATGTTTCATTTAGTTAATAGTACTGTACCATTGCTGACTTCTTAGTTTTTATGCATGACCCAGGGTTATGTAAGATGCCAACATTAGGGAATCGGGGTGAAGGGTATACAGGACATTTCTGTACGATCTTTGCACTCTTATTTCAAAATAACATTTTTTTAAAGAAAAATCTTTCCAGTTGATAGCAATGTGCAGCCAGGGTAAAGACACCCTGCTCTTGATCCATCATCTCCAGGAATCACAGGGCCAGATTTTACCCTCAATTACAGCAGCATATGCTCTTAGCATATCTCTGTCAAAGTATCTCTCAAATTTTGCAGCATGGTGGAATCACCTAAGCTTTCCAAAACCCTCAGTGCTCAGGCCACAGCAACAACAGCAAACATACCTGGCATAAGCATGTATATGTCAAATGCTTTGAAACTTCCTTCATCCCCCTCCTGCCCCTTCCTCTGTGGAGTGGGACTCACTGGTTGCATTTACCCTCTGAACAAGGCATCTGCAAGCGGCAGAAGAATGCCTCTCCAAAGATGCCGGCGTCCTAAGCCCTGAAACCTGTGAATTTGTTCCTTACTTGGCAAAAGGGACTTTGTAGATAAGATTACTCTAAGGATTTAGAGCTAGGGAGATGATCCTGGATTATCAGGTGGGCCTGATAGAATCACATGGCCTTTGTAAGAGGAAGGCAGGAGTGTCACAGTCAGAGGAGATGTGATGAGAGAAGCAGAGGATCAGAGGTGGAGAGAGATTTGAAGATGCTACACTGCTGGTATTGAAGACAAGGGAAAGAGGCCACAAGCCAAGAAATGCAGGTGGCTACTAGCAGCTGGAAAAGGCAAGCAAAAGGATTGTCCCCTAGTGCCACCAGAGGGGCTCAGCCCTCCCCACACCTTGATCTTGGCCTGCTGAAACCCATTTTGGACTTCTAACCTCCAGAATTATAACACAATAAATTTGTGTTCTTTAAGCCCCTAAATGTACAGTTATTTGTTAAGGCAGCAATAGGAAACTAGCACAGTATCTTTCTCCTCTGGCTGCTGGTCTGTAACTTTTCTTCTGCCATTCTTAACCCCTGCTTGTGTTAATGAAGAAGACACATTTGAGGGTGAAGGTTTTATACCACGGCATATTCAATTTGTTGAGGGAAAAGAACATGATATATTCAATCCTGCACACTCTTCTTCACTCACTCGCTGACTCATTAAGTCACTAATTCACTCATTCACTTACCAGTTAATTCACTCTTACGTTCTTTCAGTTCATTCACTCACTCATGTACTCACACACCCATCTCAATAAATAGCTGTTGAGTTGCTGGAGCAGTGTGGCTGCTGCTTTGATGGCCAGTGATGAACAGTGTTTGAGGGATGGATGTGTCCCAGAAAGGAGGGTGGTAGTCCAGGGAATCATCTGAATTCACTTGGATCGCTACATAGTAAGAAACCAGATAGGGAGGCCAGGCCATAAGCAGTCAGTCCAAGGCTCTCTGGCACTGACCTAGTGCCAGGAACTGTTAATCAATCAGATGTGAGCACAATATTTTAATAAAAATGATGATCATACTTTGGGTACATCATCTCTGGAAGCCTGGAAGCGTGAAAAGAGAGATTAATTTATCCAAGGCCACACAGCAATAAGTGGCAGAGCCAGGCTTCGAACTCAAGCCTGTTTGACCCCTTGGCTCATATGTTTAGCCTCTACTGGTAGTCTAGGAACTCCCTTGGCTGGGGCTAGGGTAGGGAAGCAACTGGGAAGGAACAAGGCCAAGTATTTCAGGAGGAGGGAAGAAGGAAGGAAAAAAAGTTATCTAAATCTCAACGTTTAAAAGATTCAGGTGAGTCTTTTCTAATCTGGGTTGATCCTCATTCTGGATAGATCTAGTCAACTTATCTCTAGGTCATGGGATGTTCTAAGTCCGGGAGGTCAACTGACTTGGATGACCCATAGAACTTCACCAGCATCTGAAGATAAGCACGGAGCCTGCATCTACTCCCAAGGGCAGAGGCTTGCCAAAGCCAGGCGAGGTGTCAGCACCCAGCCCAATGGACTAGTGGGCAGGTGGGCAGGCAGTGGTCAGATGATTAGACACAGAATGGGATCAGCCTGCTTGGGGGATGCCTGGCTACCTATGAAAGGATACGGGACAGATCCAGAACAAGACCAACTCTGGGTTGATAACTCACACAGTGATCTATGGATACTCCTCACAGGTCTTTAAAAACCTACTCCTTTATAGCATAGGAGAGTGGCCCTGATTATTCAGTCCACCTACTTCTCTTTCATCCACAGTAGATATCTTTTGTTTTGTCTGCCTAGCACTCCTCCCTTCTTTTGAGCACATTCCTTCTTTTGGAGAATTGTCCCCAAACTAGTCATGGGGTTCTAGTGGAGGCTACCTCCTTGGCCCCAGGAATGGGTACATTCCCCAGCTAAACTAATCAGGGGCCTCTGATGGGCTTTTTCTAATTAGAGTCATGGGGAGAGATTGTCATCTTCTCTCTAGTGGTGAAGGTGAGAGAGTGAATCACAGAGCTACTAAGGGTGGTCATGGCTCCAGCCTCAAGCAGCCGCCATTTGCAATAGAGAGAATGATGCCAGCAGGCAGAGCACAACAGAGATGGGGCACCGAGAGAGGGCCTTTGTAGCATCTGAGTTCTTGGTTCTGGCCATCCCTGGGGCCAGCTACAACTCTACTCTTCCTGTGGTTTAGCTACAATCCATAGCAGCCAATCATTTCTTCTGTAGGTGGATGTGATCTGGATTTCTCCCATCTGAAAGCCAAAGTATAAGGCATTAATCCAGGTGGACGGCAGCAAGCAATACAAGAAGAGAGGAATTCTCCTCTCCCCCATTTTTGATGCTTTTTGGGCACATGCTATGTGCCAGGCACCTTTTATATGCATCACCTCACTTAAACCTTTTAACAACTCAATGAAGTGGGTGCTGTTATTATCCTTACTATATAGATGGGGAAACTGAGGCCTAAAGCAGGTCAGTTACTTGCCCAAAGTGAGACAGTAAGTTTAGAGCTGATGATACTTGAACCCAGGCAGTCTCCTTCTAGGGCCCGCGTGCTAAGTCTCTACCCCAAATTAGTTTCTACTCAGTAAATATTATTCCCTTTGCCTACGAGTCTACCTTGCTGTACAGAGATATGGCAGGGCCAAGAATTGTAGATGTCGTGTCTTGAGGCCTTAGAGGAAACTTTGTGAGCGTCACTCACAATTGCACTATGAGATATAAACTGGGGAAAGAAGGGCTCAGAGAAGTGAAGCCACTTCTCCAAGGTCACATGGCCAGCAGACAATGAAGGCAGGATTAGAACTCAGCTCCATGGGACTCTAGGACCACTTGCTCACTAGCCTTAGTGTGTGTGAGATGTTTAGCCCACCCATCCTCCAGCTGTTGGGCAGCTCACTCATTCTTCTGGACATCAGAGCTGCTGATCTCTGGCAGGGCCCACTAGCTGCCTCCTAACAGGGGAAGGGACATCCATGATGCTCAAACTCAGAGTGGCAGTTAAGTGGCAGGCACACACTGATGTGGGCAGCTCCTCAAGAAGCCATTTACAACAGTCCCTCTGCGTGAGAAATAGTACTAATTACAAGCAGCGGAGGCTTCTGCAAGGCAAGCGGTGCCACCCTCTATGGCAGGAAGCAGGTTCCTTCTCCAAGTCATGTCTGCCAGTGACAGGTGGAAAGTGGGCAAGGCTGGGAAAGCAGGAGCCAGTGGAGGCCAGGCTGGGGTTCCCCAGAGAAAGAGGGAAGGTGATGGCCAGGTGTACTGGCTGGTCTGGGTACCACAGAGTGCCCTGTCCTTCTACCCCTGCACTGCTCTATCACCAGAGTAGATGCAGGTGCCTCATTTCCCTGGAGAAAACTAAGCCAGGCTGCTCTGCGGTCTACTCTGAAGGGTAGGGTTCAAGGCATTGGTAAGATTCCACCCCCTCTTCTCAAACCCCAGCAAGGCAGGGGGAAAATAGCTCACATTTGTGAGGCACCTACTGTATGCCAGGCACAGACTTGGACACATTATACACATGAGCACTGCTGCTCAGAGGAATCCCATTGCACAGATGAGGAAACTGAGGCTCAGAGAAGTTACGTTGCATGCCCATGTTCACACAACTAGGAAACAGTAGAACGCAGATTCAAATATAGCACTGTCTGGTTCCGAAGGCCTGGCCCTTAACCCTTAACCTTTTTAAACCTATTGCCTCTGTGAGGAACAAGACAGGTGATGAGCCAGATAGGTGTCATCTTCACTTAGGCAGAGACTCCAGTCAGGAAGAAGAGGGTTGAGTAGAGTTGAGTGTGAATATGCTGTAGTCACCACGCTCTTGAGGCCTGCACCCTGTTTCTGGGCCAAGCCTGGTGGGGATAGGCTTTAACATCCTAGAGCATGGAGGCTGCCAGTCCTCAGGACTGCCTTCCCGGATCTCAGATCTGACATATAATAGAGACTTGGGCTGGGGACAGGGGACAGCCAGCTAAAGCCTCAGCAGCTGGTCAGAGTGGAGACTGCTCTTAGATTCTGTCCAGTCAGACTGACTCCTGGAGGATAAATGTACAAGGTTCAGGACATCATATAAAAGTAATAAGGGCAAGTTGGGGAGGCAGCAACAGAAGTGGAAGAAATGATGCTAGGACACCATTTCCCAAATCTCCCCTGGGAAAGCCAAGCCTCTGGGGTCTTCTCCTCATTAAAGTGAGTACTCAGCCCTTCTCTCCATCCAAACCTCAAATGGGGGCCATAGGGACCTACCTTCCTGATAGAAGTTGCATCAGCTCATTGGCCCAGCTTGGGACACATGACCACCAGGATCCAATCAGCTGTAGCCTATGGGTCATATGATGTACATGGCTACCCCTGTCAGGAGCTGTGGGTTGAGGGAAGGAGACTGATCTTCAAACGCTTCTAGTCTTCATAAGAGAGTAGAACTGCCTGATTTAGACCTGGAGACAGTAAAGGATGGAGTGGGCAACTCAGAAAAGCTGCTGGGGATCCACCCACAAGCCTCTTCACCCAGAGCTTGGCATCAGCACCAGTTCTGATCTTCAGACCCAACCCTGTTCTGTCACTTCAGCATGATGGGAAGATCCTCTCTATAGAGGCAGGAAACACCTTACCCATCAGCTCTGCCAGCTGAGCAGCTGAGCTAGCAATGGAAGGAAACTGACACACCAAGCCACCCCTAGACCTTCGCAATATGCCACCACCCAATACACAAGACCCAGCTTGTTGGTGAGGAAGCCCTCATCCCGGCAACAGCCAGGGTCCCTGTTCCTCAGCACTCCAAGCCTCAGACATATGTCCTCCAGAGAGCCGTGCATCTGGAGGAAAAACATTTACCTGATGTGGTTTCTGTGGGTTCCCTGGAGCTAACAATTAGCTGAGCAAGAAAGAGTTCTGATAATTTGTTGAGTTTATTGAGTTTCTTCTGGGGAAAGGGGAACATTTGCCCACATTGATTAGCAGACCCCACTGTTGCTGCTTTGGGGATAGGTCAGCATGAGAAGAATCCCCAGGAAGGTACCAGCAGCTGCTAAGTGAAGCAGGTAGTGGGGCACAGCCAGAGCTGAGGAACTAGGACTGGGGAAGCATGTCTTGACAGGAGTGGGCAGTGCCATGGGAAACCCGGGTGAAGCCCGCGTGGCACTGGAGGCCCTCCCTCCTATTCCCTGGCTCACCTGCTCACTGCCTCTTTCTCTGCTTTTCCCCACATGTAACCTCTGCTTTCACCAGCAGGCTCTCATTCATTCATTCATTCGGCCAATCATCCCTTCTTCCACTGAGTGATATTTACTGAGCCCTTTCTTTATGTCAAGCACTCTCCAAGGTACCAAAGAAAGGACTGTGAACAAGAAAGAAACAGGTCCTGTCTTCAGGGAGCTCATAGTTCAGCAATGCATGGTGAGAGAAGCACTATGGTGGAGAAAGTGCAGGGTGCCCAGAGGGGACAAAGGAGAAGTAAACCAGACCTAGCAACAAAGGACAGGTTTCCTGAGCCAGGGGCTGATACACCTGCACGATGAGTAGGAAGTAGCTAAGAAAAGAATGGGGATGGATCAAGATTGGGAGAGAGAATTTGGCAAGAAGGTAAATTCTTAATTGTTGGGAACATTCAAAATAGATCATAATTGACCGTTTTTCAAGAATGCTGTGGTTGAGATTCAAATATAGCTGGGCATTAGACCTAGAAGATCTTTGAAGTCCTTCTTAAATCTCAGATTTTAAGATTAGCTGGTTCCCACTCTCCTGATAGCAGAGGGGATGTAATTCGATATCCCACCACTGAAAGTAAGCTACTGCTGTTTGTTCATTTATTCATTCATTCACAAAGCATGTCCAATAAAAGTGTTCTTAACCCACCCCGCCTCCCCCAAAGAAGCCAACTGGACTACCCAGCACTCCCATGGCCTCAGTAGATCTTCCTGACTGGTGCCCATGGCACCCCCAGCACCTGCTGCCAACAGGCCGTCTCCCACCCCCACCCTCAATGCCTGTGCACTTCTGCTCCTATCAGCTGAGTCTTGCACTTTCCGAGATTCAGTTGGGTTTGTTGCCAAGTCTCTCAGTGCCAGTCATACTTGTTATTGTAATTATGTGATTTAAATTAAACATCACATAAACTGATGAAATATGAGTGTGAAAGGAAATATAGTTGCATCTATGGAAACTAAATTGAATGCTTTGGAATGATTCCATGAAGGAGAGTCTCTTAAAAGAATTGCTTACTAAATATTAGGTGTGAGTGAATGAGACAACTGTACCCCACTGGGTAAATTACATGAGGGGAGGGGGATGGGACAAAGCATCCTTAGCCCCTTGATGAGAATGGATGTCAATTTCTGGCACATAGTAGGTGCTCAAGAAATATTTGTTGGCTGGACGATCTGTAGCAATATTTGAAATGGTGAATGATGCATTGTGGTTGTAGTTTATATAAGATAGACAATGTGGAGAACAAACCCATGATCAAAGGGAAGGCCTTGGTCCTGCATTAAACTGATTGGCAAATAAATGTATGCTTAAGTGTTTTACATTATAATGAAATGTTGAAGCTACATCTGTGTCCTTTTTTATGATTCCCTACTTAGAAATTAAATTATTATTTACCAACCAACTACATCATCTGTGAGGCTTCTATGGTAGGAATTAGCAAACTTTTTTTTCTGTAAGAAGCCAGAAAATAAATATTTTGGGCTTTGCAAGTCATCATCTTGCACAACTCCTTAACTCTGTCATTGCAATGTGGAAGCAGCCACAGACAATTTGTAAATGAATGAATGGGCATGGTTGCAATCTGGTAAAACTATATTTACAAAGACAGGCAGCAAGCTATAGTTTGCCAACCCCTGTTCTATGAAATGTATTTGTTCTGTGTGCCAGGCACTGTGCTGTGCACCAGAGATACTGAGACACAAAAAGAAGATTTTATTCCAGCTCCCATGGAGCTTGCCGGCTAGTTGAAGAGATGGTCAACTCAAAAGATGAGTACAATTTGGTATGCCCAGGATCATGGCAGGGCCATGTCCACTGGGGGCAGGGAGAGGGAGAGATAGAGGAAAGGAAATATTTAGTTAGGTTTATAGGATCAGTGATATTTTCCCAAGTAGCCAGGTGGGGCAACAGGAAAAGGGCATTACAGGTAGAGGGAATAGCATGTGCAAAGGTCTGGCACACGGAAGTACTAGTCGCATTCCAGGATGTACAAGCCATTCTGTGTAGCTGGATCTCGAAGTGTGTGTCACTGAAGAGGAAAGACATTAAAAAGCTTGGACTTTATTCTGGAGCCAGTGGGTTCAACCATTGCTGCTGGCTTTCCAGCAATGCAGGGATTTGATCAAAATTCCCCACAAAGTATGGAAGATCGATCAGAGGCAGAGGGCAAATCAGAAGCCCATCTCTGTAGTCCAGGTGAGAAACGATAAGGACATGAAATGGAGAAGACTTGGCCACAATTGGCAATAGGGGTGAAGGAGAGCGGGGAGTTGAGGATGCTGCCTGGGTTGGGTGACCAGGAGGATGGTGTAGATTAGGGGGAGCAGTTGCACTAAGGAGCAGAAACGACTGGGGGAAAGCTTTGGTTTGTTCAGAGCATAGTAACCAACCCCAAACACATACTAGGTAGCCGGGAATTGAATCTTTAAAGGCTGGCTCAGATCTTTCAGAGCTGTCCACACAACCAGGGTGGGCAGGCACTGCTGGTAAAAAAAAGCCTTGGGAGGCTCAGGGGCCTCTTTTCAAAGATAAGGCCCAGCAACTCATATTCAAAAGAAACTTCCATTTGTCCCAGGCATTCACTCAGTTCCTGGAAAATATATAACATCATGGGATTGTCTTGGGTAAAGAATTTATCTTGACATAGCAAGTCCTAGGAGTTTAGCTAAAGGAAAACTGATTTTGGAAAGCATTTTGATAAGAATGGGTGTCAAGGCTGAGTCATTAAAGGTTTGCTTCAGGAATGAGAGGTGGCTTAGGTTTGGCAGAGGAGGGATCAGCCTCAAACAAGGGCCTTGGGACTATTTGCCCACCACTGACAAAGACATTTTCAAAAGGGTTTCTCTGATTGTATCCTGGTGTCCTCTCCATTCATCAGGGAGGAAAGCAGGTGACAGGTGGGAAGGGAAGAGGGCTTGGGAGTGGGGATAAGGTGGTGAGGACCTCCTATATTTCACATTCTCCTAGGCCAGCCTTGGGGATGGGGAGGGATGGTTTATGCTTAGTACTGAGATGCAGAAGTGCTTCAACTCTGAATCAGACCAGGGCCATGCACATAGCTTACTTAACAGATAATGCCCACAGGAGATGCTCTGGGAGGACAGAAGCCAGATGCTATTGATGGAGAAGGAATGGAGGCTGAACAGAAAAGAAGGCATTGCAGCTGAATCGTGTACATTACAGGCTTTTCAGGGACTCCCTATATCTAGGGAACCACAGTGGGAGTGGCCCTCACTTGCAAGCACAGTGCCTTTTACAAAATATGTGCTTGGTGATTGCATGAATGAATGTTCTCCTGAAGATGTCAGTTTTCAGGGATGCTAAGATTTAAACTAAGATCTCCTAACACTCCTCCCCCTCGACTTACAATTAGGCAGCAATTCCTTGCACAGTCACTGTTGTCATATTGGTGGGGGTATCTCTCAGCTCCCCAACATCCCGACTGCATGAGAAGCTTCTTAAGAAGAAATGCTTCCCACAAAATCTGCTCTGAGCTCTTCTTCATGAAGGGAATGGCTCAGAGCTTTCTGCAGAGGAGCTCAAAGCCACTTTTCTATAATCAACTACATGCATTACAGGGAGTGATTTTTTTTTAATTCTCCCCAAGCCAGATTCCATTAATGAAGCCCCATTTAACAGAAGTCAATTTACCAAAAAGAAAAAAAAATTGAGTGTAATTGCTTAAATACATTTTATGTTGTACTGCAATAGCAATTTTCTGGGTGAACTTGGAATTCCCCAAGCCCCCCGTAGTGAAGTTAATGTGGACAGAAAGGTTTGAAAGGGAGAATCTCTCTTTGTGTTTTTCTCCTTTAATTATGATTCTAAGAGGGAGCAAAATTAAAGAGGATCCTGGGGGAAGTCAGGAGGGGGGAGAAGAGGAACAGAATGGAATTCAGCCTAAATGATTCCACTGCCTTCCTTCATGCTTACATGTACATGTGAGTGTAATGCAGTGGCTGAATGCATAGGCTCTGGATGGGATGGCTGGATTTAAATCCCACCTCTGCCACTTAATAGCTGTGTGACCATGAACAAGTTTCTTTACCTCTCTGTGCAGCCAGGTGGTACAGTGAGAAAAGGCATAAAGAGCATCAAGGGCAAAGACAGAGAAGCACAAAAGAACAATGTGTATTCCTGAATACATGAACTCTTCTGTTTGACTGGAGAACTGTGTGTGTGTGTGTGTGTACGCACACTCAGGGTGAAAGGCAGGCAGGAGTCAAACCGGGAAGGCTTCACTGAGAAGGTGACATTTGTTCAAAGCCTTGGAGGAAGCGAGGGGCTAAGCCAGGTGGAGTTCTGGGAGAAGTGCCAGTGTAGCAGGCAGAAGGGATGTCAACTGCAAAGACCCTGAGGCAGGAGCAGGCCTGGCCAGTTTTGAACAGTGAGGAGATATCTGTGGCTGGAGCATAAAGGGTAAAGAGGAGGAGGCAGGAAAAGTAAAGGAAGAGTGGCTTTTTCAAGGCCTTGTAGGCTATAATAAGGTCTTTTACCTTGAGGATTAGAGCCATTGAAGGTTTGTTTTGTTTTGATTTGTTTTTCACTAACTCTATTATAATATAGTTTACATAAAATAAAATTACCATTTAATTTATTTACCTATTTACTTATATTTTGGAGATGCTATCCAAAATATAAGTAAATAGGTAAATAAAATGGGGTCTCACTGTCTTGCCCAGGCTGGTCTCCAACTGCTAGGCTCAAGCAATCCTCCCCGCTTGGCCTCTCAAAACCCTGGGAATACAGGCGTGAGCCACTGTGACTGGCTGTAAATTACCTATTTTAAATGTACAGTTCCTTGGAGCTTTGCCCAATGTGTACATCTCATCTAATCAACATCTCATTTGAGATGTAAGACATTTCCATCACCCCCAAATGTTCCTTGCACTCTTTCCCAGCCAGGCAGTCCCCAACCTTTATCTCTCACCCCCAGCTCTGACAACCACTAATCTGCTTTCTCTCACTAAACTCTTTTGCAGAGTTTCATATGAATGAGTCACTCAGTATATATTCTCAGTATATCCTCCTTGATGGCCCAACATAATGCTTTTAAGAGTCATCCATGTTGCAGGTATTGATAGCTGGTTCCTTTCATTGGAGAGTTTCGAGCAAGGCATGACACCATTTCAATGGCAGAGTCTGATGTGATGATTCTGCCATGTAAGCCCCCAATTCTTTGATAGATGCCAAGAAAACTCTCAACTGCCCAACATTTATGTCCAGGGAGGTAGGAGCAGAACAGAGTAAAGCTGCATGGGCAACACAGGGCCCTGAGAGTTTAAGCCTCGGAAATTAACAATTAACAGGATTTCTAGGAGTGGGTAAAGGTGTGGGAGAAATGGGAGGTGGGAGATGCCCCTTAGGGCTTCTCCTGATCTCACAGGCCGGGGAAGTCTCACTGACTTCCTGCTGCAATCTTGATCATTAATCTCATCCTGCTCTTGAGACCTCAGCACCCTCCCCTCATTCCATTTTGCAATAAAGAGCTTTTGGTCCTGAATTATTCAGGTAGATTCTCCCTACTTCTACTTCCCTTATATAAATAGCCTCCAAGCTTTGTCATTGAGATAGAATTGAATTTGGCCTGGAGAAAAAAAAAAAACCCACAATACGTTTGTGGCTCCTTAGAAAACTTAAATGACTCAGTCTGTAATAAACTATTTTAAATGGGATCTGGTGAAATACAGTAATTGGTTTTTATAATAGTTTTTACCATAGCGGTATGGGTTGTATTCCTGAAGTTTGGTGTGTGTCAGCATTTTCATTTAGTAAGAATTCAGTTTTGCAGTGCGTGAAGCTCCTTGGTTAGTTCTTTTGTTTAATGCATATTTATGAAGACCCACTATGCTGGATGTCTTCCATTTGCACCTCCAGATCCTCTCCCTTGCCTTCTCCTTGCTCCATGCCTGAGAAGACTTACCTAAGGGGCTGCATCAGTATGCTCTCTTGCTCTCTGGCTTCCAGTTGGGCTAGATCAACAGGAGAATCAGTGGGAGACTGGAGGAGGGGAAGGAAGAGAGTGAGTTCTGGGTGTTCATTCTTTGCCTCCTCTTGATGGGCTTTTCACAAATTGGCTATAGCCCCAGATTGTGAAAGAAGATCTGGGTCCTATATGGTGTCTTCTTACATGCAGCCCCCTGTTTGGAGATAACTATTTTCTCTCTGCTCCAGGATTGGGAGTGGTAACAAGTCCCTCAGTTGCCAGCCCCAGGATACTGCCCCTCCCGGGTGGTTCCCCCATAGTCAGCCCTCACCTTTATAGTTCCAAGAGTTTGATGAATGACTGTTTCACATAGGATATAAGGACCTATGTGAAAGAGTATAGAGAAAGGGTATAAGGACCTATGCAAAAGAGTCACTCATCAAACTCCTGGGACTCTTCTTATATGACTGTGACGCCTGTTTTCTGCTGGAACCCTGAAATGCCTACTTTGTGTCCAGTATGGTGTTAGAAGCTGGAAATCAAGATGAAGAATGGAACAGCAGCTGCCGTTACTGACAGCTTGTTATTGCCAGGGACTGTGCTGAGATCATCTTTTGTGTATTATCTCATTTAATCCTTGCAAGCTTTTGAGGGAGGGGTCATTATGATCCCCATGTTTTAGATAAGGTCACTAAGTCTCAGAGGGTTTCTGTAGTTTTCCTGAGCTCACACAGCTGATCCCTCCAGAGCTCAAGTTTCTTCACTACTAGGCCACATTGCCCCCTTTGAGGAGTTATCTTAAGGAAACCACACACTTCTATAACTGAATTATAATTTGAATAAAATGTTGTGGCATCACAGAGGAAGACAAAGGAAAATTATATTTATTAAGCTAACATGTGCCAGATACTGACCTCGATTCTTTGTGCATAAGAGTTCTTACTTATTCCTACAATCTCTTAGGGCTGGTATTACTCCTGTTCTCCAAAAGGTTAAGTAACAGGTCCAAGGTCACACTGGTGAAACCTGGATAAGAACCCAAATCTGTGCTTCAAAGCCAAGGAGAGTAGGGAATGCTTTACTGCAGATGTGATACTTAAGGGGCTTCCCAAAGTCATCTTGGGGGACATGGATGGGCAGGAGAAAGGGTTACAGGTGAATATATTCCAAGCAGAAAAGGCAAAGAACTAGAAAAAAGAAAAAGGATGGAATGCTTAGGGAATTTAAGCAGGAGGTGCTGTGGTCTGAAGGATCAGTTGCCTCCTCCCAGCAGCTGAGGGAAACCCAGCAGTGGGATGAGGCCCTGGAGGAGCCATGTCAAGCTGCTCAGGCCTAGGGTACTGGAGGGGCCTGGGGCAACACCGCCTTCCCTTCCTGCTCCAGAGCTGGGCTGAGGCCCTGGCACTCAAGGGAAGTGGGGGAACTCCTGAATGCTCATACACCTATACCACTCAGCTCTGGTCCCTGAGCCCATCTGCTTCCTGTTCCCACAGGTTCACCGGAGCCAGCCTCCCAGCCCCCGTTATCAGCAGCAAGAACTGGCTGCGACTGCACTTCACATCGGATGGCAACCACCGGCAGCGCGGATTCAGTGCCCAATACCAAGGTAGGCAGGTCCCAGGACTGTCTGGCTTCCTCAGTGGGCAGCAGAGATGACACCTGGAGGGCTCATCGCCTCCCCCTACTGGGTCCGGTGTGGCTTCAGGCATCCTTGCCTTCTTTGTACATTTCTATTTGCAGACCAGAGGTCTGCAGATTTGCATCTCTGCATCTGCCCTTGTCTTTTGCCCCAGGGAGGGATGTTTCCCAAATTATGTAGCTGGAGCTGCCCCTCACATGCCAGGCTAATCATAATAGTTAATACCAGATGCCTGCTAAGAGCCAGGCACAGTGCTAGGCACTTGGCAAGTACCATCTCCTTTAATCTTCATCATTATCCTGCAAAGGAAATACGGTCATCACCTCACTTTATGGACAAGGAAGCTAAGGCCCAGAGAGGTTAAGCCAATTTCCCAAGGCCATCCGAACTCCTGCCTTTTGAGTCCGGAGCCCACCCTCTTAACCACCAGCCTTTGCTGACCTCTGCAGCCTACATTTCTACTCTTTTTCATTTTATCTAAAACATGAATATATTCCAAAATCACTTTAGGGAGCATGATAGCTTTGATGCTCAGATCTGTGAAGAACTGTCTAGTGGCAACAGATCAGACCAGGAATGGCAGGTGGAGATCGCAGCTAAGCAGATTTCTGCTGCAATAATGAAGAATTTCCCAACCCAAGAACCACCTATAAAAAGGAGTGGGTTAACCCAGAAGCAAGGAGCTGTCTGTAACTGGAAGAGATCCAAAAATCCAGCTGATAGATGGGAGCGGATGAGCACATTCCTTTTTGACATTGCGTTTATTCAAAGTACTCAAAATTTATAGAGATAAACACCAAGGGTTGGCCTCATAACATGCTCATTAAGCCTTTAGCTATTACCACTCTCAAATTGTTATTGGTTTTAATAGAATAGACAGCAAGCTTATATTGTGTACCTATTAAGTATAAGGACCTGTGTGAAGCCCTGGGCTCCAAGGCCAAATGCCTGCTGGCTCACCCTCAAGGTAGCATAGGGCAGAGTAGTGCCCCCTCCACAAGGCTCCTAGGGCCAGGCTTTCTGGCTGGAAACTGGGATAAAAGCAGCTCTGAAGGAAGAAGCGTTACGTTCAAAATCTGAACCTTTTAGGAACGGCCTAATTTACTTAGCCTTGGGTGGTGTACCCATTTGAAATATCTAGAAAGTAAACAAGAAACCAACTTGGTTCAGTAGCTTAACAAAGGCTTACCCTGAGAGCTTTCTTGGAGATGTTTTTTCCACTGCTTGAGGTTGGGTCTTTGTGTGAGTGGAACAGCTGTCTGTATCTTTCTGCTGTGTTTCTCAAAAGACAAAAGCAGAGATGAATGCTATAATTTTATCTGATTAAGTAAGTGCTGGGTGTTTCTAATATTTCAAGTTACTGAGGGCCCATTTGTCAGTTTTTAAGGTTAAGGTTTGATGCCAGCAATGGGCAACAAGAACCCAAGCCTGGCAGTCTCCAGATCACACATCGATTCCACATCTGTGCACACCAGGCCCCGTGCTAGGCACTACTGTATGTACATTGCCCCACTCAGTACTCCCCACAGTAAAGTGATACATTTGTTTTTATTTCTGTTTATTTTTTCTCCAGCTGAGGAAGCTGGGGCTCAGAGAGGTTGTAACTAGCCCAAGATCACACAGCCTGTGAGCTGTAAAGCTCTAATTCATTCTGTATTTGCAGAATTACAGGGCCTCCTCTGATGGTGCTTTGGGTGTCTTCCGTTTCCTATTCACCGTAGCTTTCAAACTTTGTTTTGTTCATCCCACCCCACTGTAAAAAAAAAATCACAACCCAGTATAAGCATATATCTGTAGAGCCAAAAGGAAGATATGACCAAGTCGTATTTACTGTGTACAATGTAGTCTGAAAATGTCATTTTTATTTTTAAATGCTAGTTGCAGCCTCTAAATTAATTTTACAAATCTGCAGCAGGGAACAACTCACAATCTAAAAAGCACTGTTTTAGTTGCAAACTTCTTGAAAGCAGGCCCTGTTCTCTGTTCCCTCTATCATCCTTAGCATAGCCCAGAATGAAGTTTTGCATGTTAGTGTGTGCCAGTGTATAAAGAGGACTTGCTAGATTTTAAGCGCTTGGCATTTATTACTTTGTTCAATCCTAACAGCAACTGCGTGAAGGAGATACTATTACTCGTCCCATTTTACAGTTGAGGAACGAGAGTCATAGAGAGGGTAACTAGCTGGCTCAGGTCTCATTAATAGTATGTAGGAGCCAGGATTTGCAGCCCAGCAGTGTTGATTTGGGTCTGGCATGCTCAATTATTGTGATTCTGTTAATAAATGATTCTTCCTTGAAACCTGCTTTTTCTAGCGTTTTCCTGACTGAGACTGCATAGTGCAAGGATATACAGTGATCGTTTAGTAACTCCATTGTTGACTTTCTAAAGCAAGGTTTCTCAGGCTCCGCACTATTGACATTGTGAGCTGGATAATTCTTTGTTGTGAGGAAGTGTCCTGTGCATAGCAGGATGTTTAGCAGCGTGCTTGGCCTCTGCCCATTAGATGCTAGACACAGTGCAGTAGGAGGGAGCCACAGGGACCAGCAGCCATTAGCAGCGCCCCCCAACACACACAGTCATGACAACCAAAAAAGTCTCCAGACATTGCCAGATGTCCCTGTGTGCACAAGCACCTCCAGTTGACAACTACTACTCTAAAGGAATAAAACTCTGGAGCCAGTAAAGACCAAGCTAAGCTTTATTATTGCAAATACATCCTAAAACAGTGGCAGAAATAGATTTCAGTCAGGGGTCCAGCGGGAGACAGAAGGAATACTACACAGCTTTAACGGTAGAGGGTTTAGTGAAGGCACAATGTACAGAGGTGAGGGTGGAGTCAAAGGAGCCCGCAAGAGATGGTGAGGCCCCTGAAGACTAAGCAGCAGGTGGCCTACACCACCACTAGGTGTGCAAAGGGACCAGGGAAGAAGGTGGCAAGAGCTGGAGCCATAGAAGAGAGGTCTGCCCCTTGGCAGACCTGGAAAGCTATTCCCTACCTGCAGTGCAGGAGGAGGGGACCACAGGGATCCATAGTAGCCAGTGCATGCGGAGGGGATCAGGGGATCAGTAGCTTGACCTCTCTCCTCTCTCTCTCCCATCCACTGTGCTTCCCATCTGCCGATCCAACAGGAAGCCAAGAGCAAGGAAACAGAGGCCCTGCTCTGTCCTGCTCCCTGCCCTGGGATCCTGGCTGGCATTACCACCAGGCTCCCTTGCTCTCTAGCAGTCCACAGAGGTCAGCTTCTTGGGGCACAGAACAGGGCAGAGAGGTTTAAAGAATGGACCTGGAAGGGCAGGGGAAGAATCACTGGCATTGGATCAGTTTCACCCACAGTCAGCTTTGTGGCACTATAGTCTTAAGTGATTTATGGCACTTCAGAGCTAATGATTACCAACTTCTAATGGTATTGACAGATATTTTTTTCCCAGATAAACAAAAAGAAGTAAACTTAAAATAAAAGATAACCTACAACATAGTACATTATATTCTTGTCTCAGTCCAATCAGAATTTAGGATGTCTGTGGCCAGACACAATTTTACCTAATACCACAGGGTATCAGAAGGCCTGAGTTCTAGTCGGGCTCTGCTTCAGACTGGTTATCAGGAGGTAGGCAACTGTGTTCAGTTTAACAAGCATTTTGGGGTGACATTACTATGTGACAGCAAAAAAGATGAATGCGCCTAGGCCAATCTCTGCTCTTAAGGAGAACAGGTTAAAGAGAGGCACAGACATAAATCTATAACTTCTGTACAGCATGATAAGAGCTGTAATTGAGGCCTGATTAAGAGTTCCTGGGCTAGAGATAAAAGGGCAATTAGTTTTGCCAGAAGGATTTAAGGAAAGCCAAAAAAGAGGCAGTGACTTAAATGTGGGTCTCAGAAAGATGCCAGACAGACCATCGGAAGATGGGTTCCAGGTCAAGCAAAGGCAAGAAAGCATGAAACTACCACACCTAATGAACCACAACTACTTCCATGCATCTAAAGCAGCAGTCACAGACCAAATCCGGCCCTCCACCTGCCTTTGTATGGCCCTCCATCAAAGAATGGGTTTTACATTTTTGAACAGTTGAAGAAAAGAAAATCGAAAAAAATAATATTTCATGACACATGAAAACTGCATGAAATTCACATTTCAGTGTCCATAAACGTTTATTGAAACACAGCTACGCTCATTCATTTACACCTGGTCTATGGCTGCTTTAGCACTACCAGGGCAGAGCTGAGCAGTTTATGACTGAGACAAGAGGCCCACAGGCCTAATATATTTACTACCAGGCCCTTTACAGAAAAAGTTTGCCAACCTAGAGGCAAGTCTGCCACCTAGAGAAAAGCAAGCAGGAGATGTAGCGAGCACTGAGACTGGAAAGTGTGGTAGTGGTCAAGTTGTGAAAGTCTCAGTAGAGTTGGGCTTGATTCCATGAGTCATACATGAGAAGTGATCAGAAGTTGTTAATGAAAGGGGAGACATGATCACATTTTCGTTTTAGGAAGATCTTTGCCCTAGAATCCAAATTGAGAAAATGGTTAAGAATCTTGGGGAATTGGTAACAAGGGCCAGAGTTTAAACAGGAGTGAAGATGAAAAGGAAGGGACAGACCAAATGTATTTCTGGTAAACCCCACTGGGCTCATGACTAGTTAGATTTGGTGGGAGTAGGAGGGGATGGGGTTGAAGGAGATGAAGGAGTCAGGGATGAATCTAGCTTAAGTGGTTTTAGAAAAATGTTATTAACAAAGATGGTCTGGGGCAGAAACAGATGGGGGATGAAGTTTGCTTGGGACACATTGATTCTGGGTAATGTTGGGATGTCAGGGATTGGGAGACTATCTAGTGAGCAGTTGACTATTCTGTGGGTCTGTAGCTCAGGGAAGAAGGGTCTGGGCTAGAGATAATGATGTGAAAAGTTCAAACCAAAGTAGAGGCTGAGACCACCATTCCCCTCCCCATGTATAACATGAGAGGATAGGGCCAAAAAGTGGTTTTCAAATTGGGTTCCTTGGAGACTAACAGGTCCTCCAGCATGGTTTGATAGTGGCTGAGTGGGTGGGACTTCAGGTTTCCACCCCTACTTCAACCTGAGCAGTTTCTCTTTGAAGTATTTTATGTAGTGGGTATTTACCTAAGAGTATGTTAAAATGATAAGTTCCTGTAGCTAAAGTGTTTGGCAACCACAAGGCTTTAAATTTCCTTAAGATTTTTTTTTTTCAGTTCTGGTAGGCCTATTGAGGTTGTGTAATCAATCCGTCTGCCTCCAGGCCAGGAATGTTTCAAGTCTATGGAAATGATGGTGAGAAGAGCCTTTCTTAATGCACTCAATGCCTGCTAATCACAACTGGTGAGGGGCTTCCCTGGCTGGGAGGACAGCACCCTCATTATCTCCCTCCTCATCTGTAGAGAGGGGCTCTTGTTAACCCTACAGGGCTATTGGAAATGAAAGAAGATCCCAGTATAAAATACCTGGCACTTGGTAGGTTCTGAGGAAGTGGAACCCTCAATCCTCATATTCTTCAATCACTTTGACTCACTTGTTAAATGGTGAAACCCTTGCACAGTGAGAAAGAGCTGGTGCCTGTGGCTCTTCCTTAGACACCTGCTCTTTGCTTTCCACTCTGACCTAATGATCGTCATTTGGCTCCTCCCTTCAGTCAGATCCCAGCCTACCTTTCCTATACCTGTCACTGCCTCTCTTGCCAAGTCAACCCTGCTGACTGAGAGATGGAAGATATTCCACAGTGAAAACCATTGGCTCCTTTGCCTTCACTGAGTTTCAATTGTCTGCAGAATAAACTTATTCATTTGAAAACATTTGCATTTACTGAGATGGTTGAGGCTTTTTATAATAACAAGCTGAAGCTTCTGTTTTCCATTGAACATGTTGGGTTCTTGCCTGTGACTTATCTTCAATCTGAGGCCAGAATGAAAGTGCTTCAGGCATCCTGTGGTCCATGTTCTGACTCTTTTGTCCTATTCTTGGCCTGCTGATCTGCTAAACTTTCCAGCCTAATTTCCAGGTTCTGCACCTCCAAAGGTCTCTGCAAAAATTGCAGGCTTGTTGCTGCTTGGCTCAGGAGCCCAGGGTCCACAAAACTGAGCTCGTGAGTTCAGTCCAGAGTGAGCCTGTTACTGATGTATGCACACAAAATATGGCACCCGTGACCTCACCAGGTTTCAAGCATAACCCACTCCTTTTGAAAGGAAATGAATTTAAAGTACATATTCTTATAACAGTCATTCATTCACTCAGTCATCAAACTGTCATTGGGAAACTTCTGTGTGCCTGGTTCAGTGTCATCACAGAATATAGATGCACAAGCTCATGGGGCAACAGCTAGAAGAACAGGACATGATTTTGCAGTGCGTTGGGGTTTCAACAGAGGTCTGAAGGAAGTCTTGAGGAGGGCAATGACTTCTACCTGAGAGATGTAGACACCCATAGGGAGGCAATAACATTTGAGTGAGGTCCTGGGTACCTACAAATAAGAGGTAGCCAGGCAGAGAAGGGGAGGAAAGAATGTCCCAGGTAGAGAAAACAGTATTGCTTAGGCCGCATAGGCTATCAAAACCAATAACCAATGGCTAGAGTGATTTCTTAAACATCTCTCTTTCCTCTTGTCATTGTCTCCAGCTGAATTCACCGAAGTTAGTGAATATCCCCACGTGGTTTATTAATAATGACAAAGCACTATTCTGGGAACTAGAACATGCTACTCCCAACACTGCTTCCCATTTACCATGCCAGATCCTTCTCTTCTTTAGGAATTCCAGTGGTCTCAGTTTTGCTGTGGTTAACTGAGAATCCACGGAAGCAGCATCCAACAAAGCACTTTTTACAACCTTAGTTGAGTTGATGATTATTTTTTCTACCATTTTCAAAAAATCTCTGAGCATAGTGCATAACCAGCTTCTGGGGAGCTTTGCATAATTTTCTCAACTGTCGGTGGGTGATCCTTCAACACCTGAATTCTTAGCAATAGCTATTGCCAGAATTTTGAGTGTTCTTTTAATTATTTCTATACTAACTTTTTACTCTTCATTAGCTGGAGCAGTGAATCTAAGGATGAAATCTACCAAGGCAAAGCACCCAAATGATATCTTTTTCAATTGTAACTCCTGTAACATTCAGTGTATCTGACTCTGTTTTTTTCATTCTCTTCCACATCATTTTTCCCATCAACCTTCAGCACAGCTATTGCATCCAAAAGTTTGCCGGATGTTCTTCTAGTTTTCCTTTTTCATAGACACTAATAGTAACATCTAACTGCTCAATTATTTCTTGCATATTTTTCTCAGTTTGAGTCTTGTCACCTTTTCCTTCCAAGAACATGGCATCATCTTTGGTCACAATGACTGCTCCAACTTTTCCTAAGTCATGAAACTGAACATCTTCAAGATTTAGGGTCAAGCTCTCTTTTCCAAACACCATGCCATTATAGCAATAGCTTTGTTTGGTCTTTCTGTGTCACCAAAGCCTGGAGTTTTGACTACTGTAGCCCAAATGCCAACTTTTATCCTATTTTAAATGATCATACTGAGAGCATCTTCAGCAATTATGACCAAAGACTTTCAGTGGACATTGGCAATTTTAAGGTAGGTACAATTAACTGCTTACTGGAAATCCCAAGCATCCTAGAATTCTCCTTTCTGGACTTCTCATATGTTATTCAAGTAGGAAGAGATGTAATCTTGGTCAATCTCTGTTGTCTAATTCATTCAGTATTTTTCTGTCCTTTACTGTGATGACACCCTTCCAACATTTGTGATTATGTCAGAAATGATGTTGCTGATTTGTCTCCATTTGCAGACATTGTGTAAATGGAGAAATCTCTTCAGGAGTTGTCACAGGTTTAGGCTGCTTCTTAAGTTTGGTAATTACAGTATCAGCACATAACATCACACCTTTCCTGGTTTCCACTGGATTAACACCTTTGCTAATCTCTACCAAGCCTTCCATGGTGACGGAGCATGCCAGTACAGTAGCAATGGTGGTGCCATCCCACCCTCTTCATTTGTATGTTGGCAACATCCTGATCAAATCTGGTGCCAACATTTATCTTGTAAGTCAATTGACCTGCAACAGGCACATCATCTTCTGTTACTTTGAGGCTTCCCTATCTCTGTTCAGGAATCACTGTTCTTCCCTTTGGCATCATAGTAATGGCTACAGCACCTGCTAGAAGGTCTGTACCTTGAAGCATTAGGTCTCAAGCATGTGCACTGGATTGTCCATCTTTGGGATAATTCTGAGTGAGGTGAGGAACCAGTGTGCCAAACCCTAGCTTCATCTGACAAAGGACTGTGGGTAATGAAAGCATTTCTGCAGGGTAGGTGACTAAATGGCGAGGCAGCCCTCAGCTACAAGGGAGGGGCAGAATGCAGGATGTATACCCAACAATTTTTCAAGTAGGAAAAAGGCAAGGTCAGATTTCAGTTTTTGAAAGATCACCCTCTGCAACTTTTTAAAGATGGGCTGGAGGGGATGAATCTGCAAAGAAAACTCTAGCAAAAGAGGATGAGTATAGGTAGGAGTGTCTTAGAACATTGAAAGAAGGATACACATTGGAGAAATTGTATAAGGCTGAACAAATTGGATTTGGAGAAGAAGTAGTGACATGAAAGGAAAAGATGGTTCAGCCAGCAAGACTGCCAAGTGGCAGGGCAAGGGGAATGATCAAGTTTATTGGAGGGGCTCACCCTCATAGAGGGAAGTCTGAATCCATTGGGAAGAAAAGAAGATGCAGATTCCCTCCACTTCTTCACTCCCAGAGCCTTGGAGACAGGTTAGGCCTCCCTTTGCTCTCTCCTCTCCTAACAGGTCCTTGTCTCCCACTAGCTCAGCCCAGTAAGTCATGCTGCAGACTAGAGAGACATTTGTATTGCCAGATTCTTCTAGCTAAATGTGTACCATGTGTCCCGCTAACCTGTACAACAGAGGGAAAATGTCTTGTAATTAACCAGAATATAAAGGATGAATGGAGCAGCCTGGCAGTCTCCTGTAGTCATTATCATTCGGAGGAGATGAATGTACCTAGTAAGATTTCCATCAACCAGTTACAGCCAGCACTTTTCCCTTGGGAGTCCTGAATTTGTTCACATACAGTGAAAACCATGCACAGAATATATGTATGATGTGTATGACTTCTTTTTTGTATGTGAATATTTATATCCATGTGTTTACATGTGCTTGAATATGTACTTGTGAGTGTGCTTGTTATACGCAGAAATGTGCATGTATGCATGGGTAAGTGCACAGTACGAGAAGCAGCCCAGTGAATATTAAGCATACTATCAGGGGTGTGCATTAAATTGTAGCCAGACCATGGAGCCAGCCCCAGGTTCCATTTTACCTCCACTGCATTGATAGTTACAGAATCTTCTTTTTGCGGACAAGTGGTTCAGTATAATATCATTGGGACAAGGCTAGTGGGTGCTCCATGAAAAAAAAAAATCCATGTACAAACAACATGAATGAATATATCCCAGAAATTCTCTATGTTCTTTCTATGTTGTTCATCTTCTTGTTTTGACCTTCTTTTCTGACTGGGTCTGCTGGTAGTGCACTCTGGAGTTTTGGAGACCTGCCTTTGTTCTCTGACTCTCACAACATGGTCTGTCCTAGTCTGTTGAGTTAGCTCTTCAATGAGCTTATTTCATGGCTGATTTCCCATGGTGCTGCACATTCCATGATCACTCATCACCCCACCCACCTGAGCAGACTGTTAAAAAAAACAAGATGGCTATATATAACTCAGGGTGTGACTGCTTCCCTGGGATTGCTCAAAAACTGAGACCCCAGCATCTGGAAGTGATGTCTTAATGCTAATATTCTGGAGGTGGAGCCAAGATGGCCGAATAGGAACAGCTCCAGTCTACAGCTCCCAGCGTGAGCGACGCAGAAGATGAATGATTTCTGCATTTCCAACTGAGGTGCTGGATGCATCTCACTGGGGATTGTCGGAGAGTGGGTGCAGGACAGTGGATGCAGTGCACTGAGCCTGAGCCGAAGCAGGGCGAGGCATGGCCTCACCCAGGAAGCGCAAGGGGTTGGGGAATTCGCTTTCCTAGCCAAGGAAAGGGGTGACGCACGGCACCTGGAAAATTGGGTCACTCCCACCCTAATACTGTGCTTTTCTGACAGTCTTAGCAAATGGCACACCAGGAGATTATATCCCACGCCTGGCTCAGAGGGTCCTACACCCACGGAGCCTCGCTCATTGCTAGCACAGCAGTCTGAGATCAAACTGCAAGGTGGCAGCGAGGCTAGGGGAGGGGTGCCCACCATTGCTGAGGCTTGAGTAGGTAAACAAAGCAGCTGGGAAGCTCGAACTGGGTGAAGCCCACCACAACTCCAGGATGCCTGCCTGCCTCTGTAGACTCCACCTTTGGGGACAGGGCATAGCCAAACAAAAGGCAGCAGAAACTTCTGCAGACTTAAATGTCCCTGTCTGACAGCTTTGAAGAGAGTAGTGGTTCTCCCAGCACGCAGCTCAAGATCTGAGAGCGGGCAGACTGCCTCCTCAAGTGGGAACCTGACCCCCGAGTAGCCTAACTGGGAGGCACCCCCCAGTAGGGGCAGACTGACACCTCACACAGCTGGGTAATCCTCTGAGACAAAACTTCCAGAGGAACGATCAGGCAGCAACATTTGCTGTTCACCAATATCTGCTGTTCTGCAGCCTCCGCTGCTGATACCCAGGCAAACAGGGTCTGGAGTGGACCTCCGGCAAACACCAACACACCTGCAGCTGAGGGTCCTGACTGTTAGAAGGAAAACTAACAAACACAAAGGACATCCACACCAAAACCCCATCTGTATGTCACCATCATCAAAGACCAAAGGTAGATAAAACCACAAAGATGGGGAAAAAACAGAGCAGAAAAACTGAAAATTCTAAAAATCAGAGCTCCTCTCCTCCTCCAAAGGAACACAGCTCCTCACCAGCAACGGAACGAAGCTGGACAGAGAATAACTTTGACGAGTTGAGAGAAGAAGGCTTCAGATGATTAAACTACGATGAGCTAAAGGATGAAGTTCGAACCCATGGCAAAGAAGTTAAAAACCTTGAAAAAAGATTAGACAAATGGCTAACTAGAATAACCAATGCAGAGAAGTCCTTTTTTTTTTTTTTTGAAATGTATTTTTGTGTTTTTTTTGTTTTTTTATTTATTTATTTTATTATTATTATACTTTAAGTTTTAGGGTACATGTGCACATTGTGCAGGTTAGTTACATATGTATACATGTGCCATGCTGGTGTGCTGCACCCACTAACTCATCATCTAGCATTAGGTATATCTCCCAGTGCTATCCCTCCCCCCTCCCCCCACCCCACAACAGTCCCCAGAGTGTGATGTTCCCCTTCCTGTGTCCATGTGATCTCATTGTTCAATTCCCACCTATGAGTGAGAATATGCGGTGTTTGGTTTTTTGTTCTTGCGATAGTTTACTGAGAATGATGGTTTCCAATTTCATCCATGTCTCTACAAAGGACATGAACTCATCATTTTTTATGGCTGCATAGTATTCCATGGTGTATATGTGCCACATTTTCTTAATCCAGTCTATCATTGTTGGACATTTGGGTTGTTTCCAAGTCTTTGCTATTGTGAATAATGCCGCAATAAAC
The DNA here is from genome assembly GCF_029289425.2 of Pan paniscus. Classification (NCBI taxonomy): domain Eukaryota; kingdom Metazoa; phylum Chordata; class Mammalia; order Primates; family Hominidae; genus Pan; species Pan paniscus. The sequence continues at coordinate 192,991,480 of NC_073249.2, forward strand.
ATACGTGTGCATGTGTCTTTATAGCAGCATGATTTATAGTCCTTTGGGTATATACCCAGTAATGGGATGGCTGAGTCAAATGGTATTTCTAGTTCTAGATCCCTGAGGAATCGCCACACTGACTTCCACAATGGTTGAACTAGTTTACAGTCCCACCAACAGTGTAAAAGTGTTCCTATTTCTCCACATCCTCTCCAACACCTGTTGTTTCCTGACTTTTTAATGATCGCCATTCTAACTGGTGTGAGATGGTATCTCATTGTGGTTTTGATTTGCATTTCTCTGATGGCCAGTGATGATGAGCATTTTTTCATGTGTTTTTTGGCTGCATAAATGTCTTCTTTTGAGAAGTGTCTGTTCATGTCCTTTGCCCACTTTTTGATGGGTTTTTTTTTTTTTCTTGTAAATTTGTTTGAGTTCGTTGTAGATTCTGGATATTAGCCCTTTGTCAGATAAGTAGGTTGCGAAAATTTTCTTCCATTTTTTAGGTTGCTGTTCACTCTGATGGTAGTTTCTTTTGCTGTGCAGAAGCTCTTTAGTTTAATTAGATCCCATTTGTCAATTTTGGCTTTTGTTCCCATTGCTTTTGGTGTTTTAGACATGAAGTCCTTGCCCATGCCTATGTCCTGAATGGTAATGCCTAGGTTTTCTTCTAGGGTTTTTATGGTTTTAGGTCTAACGTTTAAGTCTTTAATCCATCTTGAATTGATTTTTGTGTAAGGTGTAAGGAAGGGATCCAGTTTCAGCTTTCTACATATGGCTAGCCAGTTTTCCCAGCACCATTTATTAAATAGGGAATCCTTTCCCCATTGCTTGTTTTTCTCAGGTTTGTCAAAGATCAGATAGTTGTAAATATGCGGCATTATTTCTGAGGGCTCTGTTCTGTTCCATTGATCTATATCTCTGTTTTGGTACCAGTACCATGCTGTTTTGGTTACTGTAGCCTTGTAGTATAGTTTGAAGTCAGGTAGTGTGATGCCTCCAGCTTTGTTCTTTGGGCTTAGGACTGACTTGGCGATGCGGGCTCTTTTTTGGTTCCATATGAACTTTAAAGTAGTTTTTTCCAATTCTGTGAAGAAAGTCCTTGGTAGCTTGATGGGGATGGCATTGAATCTATAAATTACCTTGGGCAGTATGGCCATTTTCACAATATTGATTCTTCCTACCCATGAGCATGGAATGTTCTTCCATTTGGTTGTATCCTCTTTTATTTCCTCGAGCAGTGGTTTGTAGTTCTCCTTGAAGAGGTCCTTCACGTCCCCTTTAAGTTGGATTCCTAGGTATTTTATTCTCTTTGAAGCAATTGTGAATGGGAGTTCACTCATGATTTGGCTCTCTGTTTGTCTGTTATTAGTGTATAAGAATACTTGTGATTTTTGTACATTGATTTTGTATCCTGAGACTGCTGAAGCTCCTTATCAGCTTAAGGAGATTTTGGGCTGAGACAATGGGGTTTTCTAGATATACAATCATGTTGTCTGCAAACAGGGATAATTTGACTTCCTCTTTTCCTAATTGAATACCCTTTATTTCCTTCTCCTGCCTGATTGCCCTGGCCAGAACTTCCAACAGTATGTTGAATAGGAGTGGTGAGAGAGGGCATCCCTGTCTTGTGCCAGTTTTCAAAGGGAATGCTTCCAGTTTTTGCCCATTCAGTATGATATTGGCTTTGGGTTTGTCATAGATAGCTCTTATTATTTTGTGATACGTCCCATCAATACCTAATTTATTGAGAGTTTTTAGCATGAAGAGTTGTTGAATTTTGTCAAAGGCCTTTTCTGCCCCTATTGAGATAATCATCTGGTTTTTGTCTTTGGTTCTGTTTATATGCTGGATTACATTTATTGATTTGCGTATATTGAACCAGCCTTGCATCCCAGGGATGAAGCCCACTTGATCATGGTGGATAAGCTTTTTGATGTGCTGCTGGATTCTGTTTGCCAGTATTTTATTGAGGATTTTTGCACCAATGTTCATCAAGGATATTGTTCTAAAATTCTCTTTTTTGATTGTGTCTCTGCCCGGCTTTGGTATCAGGATGATGCTGGCCTCATAAAATGAGTTAGGGAGGATTCCCTCTTTTTCTATTGATTGGAATAGTTTCAGAAGGAATGGTACCAGTTCCTCCTTGTACCTCTGGTAGAATTCGGCTGTGAATCCATCTCGTCCTGGACTCTTTTTGGTTGGTAAGCTATTGATTATTGCCACAATTTCAGATCCTGTTATTGGTCTATTCAGAGATTCAACTTCTTCCTGGTTTAGTCTTGGGAGAGTGTACGTGTCGAGGAATTTATCCATTTCTTCTAGATTTTCTAGTTTATTTGCGTAGAAATGTTTGTAGTATTCTCTGATGGTAGTTTGTATTTCTGTGGGATCGGTAGTGATATCCCCTTTATCATTTTTTATTGCGTCTATTTGATTCTTCTCTCTTTTCTTCTTTATTAGTCTTGCTAGCGGTCTATCAATTTTGTTGATCCTTTCAAAAAACCAGCTCCTGGATTCATTAATTTTTTGAAGGGTTTTTTGTGTCTCTATTTCCTACAGTTCTGCTCTGATTTTAGTTATTTCTTGCCTTCTGCTAGCTTTTGAATGTGTTTGCTCTTGCTTCTCTAGTTCTTTTAATTGTGATGTTAAGGTGTCAATTTTGGATCTTTCCTGCTTTCTCTTGTGGGCATTTAGTGCTATAAATTTCCCTCTACACACTGCTTTGAATGTGTCCCAGAGATTCTGGTATGTTGTGTCTTTGTTCTCCTTGGTTTCAAAGAACATCTTTATTTCTGCCTTCATTTCATTATGTACCCAGTAGACATTCAGGAGCAGGTTGTTCAGTTTCCATGTAGTTGAGCGGTTTTGAGTCAGTTTCTGAATCCCGAGCTCTAGTTTGATTGCACTGTGTTCTGAGAGACAGTTTGTTATAATTTCCGTTCTTTTACATTTGCTGAGGAGTGCTTTACTTCCAACTATGTGGTCAATTTTGGAATAGGTGTGGTGTGGTGCTGAAAAAAATGTATATTCTGTTGATTTGGGGTGGAGAGTTCTGTAGATGTCTATTAGGTCTGCTTGGTGCAGAGCTGAATTCAACTCCTGGATATCCTTGTTAACTTTCTGTGTCGTTGATTTGTCTAATGTTGACAGTGGGGTGTTAAAATCTCCCATTATTATTGTGTGGGAGTCTAAGTCTCTTTGTAGGTCATTCAGGACTTGCTTTATGAATCTGGGTGCTCCTGTATTGGGTGCATATATATTTAAGATAGTTAGCTCTTCTTGTTGAATTGATCCCTTTACCATTATGTAATAGCCTTCTTTGTCTCTTTTGATCTTTATTGGTTTAAAGTCTGTATTATCAGAGACTAGGATTGCAACCCCTGCCTTTTTTTGTTTTCCATTTGCTTGGTAGATCTTCCTCCATCCTTTTATTTTGAGCCTATGTGTGTCTCTGCATGTGAGATGGGTTTCCTGAATACAGCAGACTGATGGGTCTTGACTCTTTATCCAATTTACCAGTCGATGTCTTTTAATTGGAGCATTTAGTCCATTTACATTTAAAGTTAATATTGTTATGTGTGAATTTGATCCTGTCATTATGATGTTAGCTGGTTATTTTGCTCGTTAGTTGATGCAGTTTCTTCCTAGTTTGATGGTCTTTACATTTTGGCATGATTTTGCAGCGGCTGGTACCATTTGTTCCTTTCCATGTTTAGTGCTTCCTTCAGCAGCTCTTTTAGGGCAGGCCTGGTGGTGACAAAATCTCTCAGCATTTGCTTGTTTGTAAGGCATTTTATTTCTCCTTCGCTTATGAAGCTTAGTTTGGCTGGATATGAAATTCTGGGTTGAAAATTCTTTTCTTTAAGAATGTTGAATATTGGCCCCCAATTTCTTCTGACTTGTAGAGTTTCTGCCGAGAAATCTGCTGTTAGTCTGATGGGCTTCCCTTTGTGGGTAACCCGACCTTTCTCTCTGGCTGCCCTTAACATTTTTTCCTTCATTTCAACTTTGGTGAATCTGACAATTATGTGTCTTGGAGTTGCTCTTCTCGAGGAGTATCTTTGTGGCGTTCTCTGTATTTCCTGAATCTGAATGTTGGCCTGCCTTGCTAGATTGGGGAAGTTCTCCTGGATAGTATCCTGCAGGGTGTTTTCCAACTTGGTTCCATTCTCCCCATCACTTTCAGGTACACCAATCAGACGTAGATTTGGTCTTTTCACATAGTCCCATATTTCTTGGAAGCTTTGTTCGTTTCTTTTTATTCTTTTTTCTCTAAACTTCCCTTCTCGCTTCATTTCATTCATTTCATCTTCCATCACTGATACCCTTTCTTCCAGTTGATCGCTTCAGCTCCTGAGGCTTCTGCACTCTTCACGTAGTTCTCGAGCCTTGGCTTTCAGCTCCATCAGCTCCTTTAAGCACTTCTCTGTATTGGTTATTCTAGTTATACATTCTTCTAAATTTTTTTCAAAGTTTTCAACTTATTCGCCTTTGGTTTGAATTTCCTCTTGTAGCTCAGAGTAGTTTGATCATCTGAAGCCTTCTTCTCTCAATTCGTCAAAGTCATTCTCCATTCAGCTTTGTTCCATTGCTGGTGAGGAACTGCGTTCCTTTGGAGGAGGAGAGGCACTCTGCTTTTTAGAGTTTCCAGTTTTTCTGCTCTGTTTTTTCCCCATCTTTGTGGTTTTATCTACTTTTGGTCTTTGATGATGGTGATGTACAGATAGGTTTTTGGTGTGGATGTCTTTTCTGTTTGTTAGCTTTCCTTCTAACAGACAGGACCCTCAGCTGCAAGTCTGTTGGAGTTTGCTAGAGGTCCACTCCAGACCCTGTTTGCCTGGGTATCAGCAGCGGTGTCTGCAGAACAGCAGATTTTCGTGAACCACGAATGCTGCTGTCTGATTATTCCTCTGGAAGTTTTGTCTCAGAGGAGTACCCGGCTGTGTGAGGTGTCAGTCTGCCCCTACTGGGGGGTGCCTCCCAGTTAGGCTGCTCGGGGGTCAAGGGTCAGGGACCCACTTGAGGAGGCAGTCTGCCCATTCTCAGATCTCCAGCTGCGTGCTGGGAGAACCACTGCTCTCTTCAAAGCTGTCAGATGGGGGCGTTTAAGTCTGCAGAGGTTACTGCTGTCTTTTTGTTTGTCTGTGCCCTGCCCCCAGAGGTGGAGCCTACAGAGGCAGGCAAGCCTCCTTGAGCAGTGGTGGGCTCCACCCAGTTCGAGCTTCCCGGCTACTTTGTTTACCTACTCAAGCCTGCGCAATGGCTGGCGCCCCTCCCCCCACCTTGCTGCTGCCTTGCAGTTTGATCTCAGACTGCTGTGCTAGCAATCAGCAAGACTCCGTGGGCATAGGACCCTCTGAGCCAGGTGCAGAATATAATCTCCTGGTGTGCCATTTCCTAAGCCCGTTGGAAAAGCGCAGTATTCGGGTGGGAGTGACCCGATTTTCCAGGTGCCGTCTGTCACCCCTTTCCTTGACCATGAAAGGGAACTCCCTGATCCCTTGCACTTCCCGAGTGAGGCAATGCCTCGCCCTGCTTTGGCTCACGCACGGTGCGCTCCACCCACTGTCCTGCGCCCACTGTCTAGCACTCCCTAGTGAGATGAACCCAGTACCTCAGATGGAAATGCAGAAATCACCCGTCTTCTGCGTCGCTCACGCTGGGAGCTGTAGACTGGAGCTGTTCCTATTCGGCCACCTTGGCTCCTCCAGATATACCTAATGTTAAATGATGAGTTAATGGGTGCAGCACACCGACATGGCACATGTATGTATATGTAACAAAACTGCATGTTGTGCACATGTACCCTGAACTTTAAGTATAATAATAAAAAAAGGAAAGTTATTTGAAGAGACTGTAAATAAAAGTAAATTTAATCTAAAAAAAAATGCTAATGTTCCTGGTGATGTGGATCTTGCCTAGTGCTTACCGCTCAGTGAAGGATCTTACATGACCCGTCAATCAGCTCCCATATGGTGTGTGCCAACTGTAGGTTCTACCATCAGTCAGCTGGGCCTGAATATGCATTTTGTAGAGTTTGTGTTGTTGGTATGCGGAACCCTTGCCCAAAGAGCTGTGACCCCTGTATTTCCCTGGGCTAACATGATGAGGACAAAGATTCTATCTGTGGATTCTAACATGCATCTGATGACCATGTGGTGTCTACAGGCAACACTGGTAATATAACCTCTCAGACCCAGCTCAAAGCGGTAATCACCAAGTTCATATGTACATTATGGAGCTCCCTGCAGCTTTTCATGTTCCTTCTCACTCAGTTCTCATCACCTTGACAAACTCCATCCTATGCTAAGTAGCAGGAAGTAAAAGAGGAAGAACAGAAGTTAGCTCAAGCTTGCGTTGCATGATGACATCATCCATTACTAGAAGCAGCCCAATGAATATTAAGCACAGATCCATTAGGTTAGGCAGTCTTTCCTTGGGGAGGAATGAGTGGAGAGGGTGGACACAGAAATCAGAAGGATTCTTTCTGGGCCCTTGAGAGAGGCAAGGAGCAGGAGACTTTTCCTCAATGCAACCGTGAGAAGAGAGGAAGGGGAGGCTCCCTCTTAGCATCGCCTCCCCTCATGGCCACGCATATCTCACAGTGCCCACATCAGCCCCTACATGGAAAATCCAAGCAGCTTTGCCCCTGGGAATGGCCTCTGTGGTGCTCTGGTCCCCTTCCTCATTCCCCTTCCTCTAGCAACACTAGAGCCAGAGACAAGGAGACGATGAAGACCCTTTCTTCACCTCCCACTTGGCCAGGTGCCCTGAGCCATCTCCACAGACCTGACCACAAATGGGCTGCACCGGGTCATAGAGACCCCTCACCCACTGCTGCCCTGATGCTGGGGTACCAGGGCTATCAGGCTCAAATTGTTGTTGCGGTGCTGGAACTGTTCCTGTTCTCCCAGGGATAGTGAATCAGAGGGCTATCCCCCTGCCGCACTGTATTAGCTAGGCTTGAATAATGTATGTTTCCCTACTAATGCCCTCTGTTTGATCATGTGTCCATGTTAGTGTTCATTGGAAATTTTCCTGCTGGATACACATGGAGAGTAATGCACATTTATAAAAACAGTTTGAATGGATGTTGGGAGGCTATGACTCCGTGGTAATAACTGAATTTTATCAGGCATTCAGATTACACAGTGACTTGCCTGCCAGGGAACAAACCCTTGGGGAAGTTTTTCATGTAGCCAGAGTTGGGGGACTGGGAGGCAGCCTTCCTTGCATATCTGATTACTGTGAGCTTTGATTTGGGGGATGGCCTGTTACCTCAAGTCCAGAGCAAATACCTGAGTTTTCAGAGCCTGAGCTTGGGAGCAGATCCTGGAGAAGGTTTACAGTTTCCCTGAGATTGCTTTGGGTGCAGATCACAAGAAAAGAGGCTGAGGCTCAGTGAAGAACACAGCTGTTTCCTGGCTGTGTGACTTACAGCAAGTCACCTAAACCACTTTGAACTCTGATTTGATTATCTATTGAGTAGGAATAATAACTACCTGTCAAGGTTGTTGAAAGTATAAGGACCAAATGAAATGATTCTAGGCGTTGAGGATACACCCATGAATAAAAATCCCTGCCTTTGTAGAGCTTACATTGCAATGTGGAGTGACAAAAATAACTACATAAATGGTATAGTATGTTAGAAAATTGGGAAGATAACATTGGGAAGGAGGCAGGGAGAGCTGGGGTTGCAGGTGTCATTTTAATGGAGTGGTCAGGGAAGGCCTCAGTGAAGAAATGGTGTTTGCACAAACACTTAAGGGAAAAGGGGAGCAAGTCGTAGAGATACCTGAGGGAAAGCCTTTTGGTGAATTGGCAGGCTGAAGCAGAAGCATGCCTGGCATATTGTAGGCACATCAGAGAGGCCCATGAGGCTGGAGAAGAGCAATCGAGGCCAAATATAGAGTCACAGAGGTCATGGGGAGAACAGATTGGTCTTGCAGGCCATCTTAAGGACTTTTACTCTAGAAGAGATGGGTTGCCACTGATGAGTTTTGAGCAGAGATATAATATGGTTTGACTTATGTTTTAATAGGATCCCTCTGGTTCTTGTGCTAAGGACAGACTATATAGGGATAAGGGTGGAAAATGGGAGGCCACAGTCATGAGGGGAAAGGTATCTCGGACTTGAATCAGGATGATAGACAATGGAAGTTGTGAGAGGTGGTTGCCTTTGGGATATATTTGGAAGGATTTTCTGATGGATTGTGTGTGGGTTTGAGAAAGAGGAGTCAAGGACGCTGATTTAAGTAAAGAACTTGTAAAGCACCCTGGACCTGGCACGTATGAAGTGCCCAGTTACAGTTGTTGTCACCACTGCTGGGTATCAATCTGAGCAGGGCTAAGTCAGCAGGCGGGGCCAGCTGGAAGATGGCACCATGGGTAGCTGGGATTAAACAGCTGCTCCAAGGCATATAACCAGAGACAGGGTGAAGCTGTTAGAGGCCAAGAGAATGCCTTGGGTAACAGGGGTGGTCAGACCAAAGGCGGCTGATGGGTACGGAGGAATGGCCTTTGGAATTACGGAGTTCTGGCTCTGGCACCTTTTGTGTGCTATTTGGCAAAGTTCTGATGAACTGAGGGCTAGGCTGGACTTAGTGACAGGGTCAAAGCCAGATCTGATCCATCAGGCACCCACTTGAGTCAGGCCCCATCTCCCAGTGACCTCCAGGATTCAGCTTCCCCTGCCTGTAAGAGGTTGGCTTATGTAGGCTGGGCTTGGCTTGGCTAACTCCCTCTTCCCCCATGTGTCTCTTATCCTCCTGGGAGCAGCTATGTTGTCTCACAATGATGGCAGAGATGCAAGAGGCCAAGCCTAATCTGGCAAGTGCTTTTATGCCTTTGAACACATCAAGGCCTCCAAATTTCCCATGGCCAAAGCAAGTCACAAGGCCAAACCCAAAGTCAAGGAGTGGTGGAATGTACTCCACCTCTATAATGGAGGGAGCTAAAAAATCACATTGCAAATGGTGAGAATACAATGAGTAGCGACAATTTGGGCCCATATTCTGATCTACCATACCCTGTCAGGGCTGACTCAGAATTGAGGTAGAGAAAAAGCTGTAGAGAAGCAGAGGTGGGCTGCAAGGCTGCACACGTAGACGCTCATGAAAAGTTTGCTGAGGAGCAGGTTGAATTCAGTAGTTCTAGTGAAATCTCAGACATCTGTGAGAGGCCACCGGGGGAGTACCAGAGCCTCTCAGAGCCCACCCAGTAGGAGACCATATTTTTGGCCTCCCTCAGAGGGCCAGCCTTGATAGTAACTTTTCCTTCATGTCTGAGGTCCTATTGCACTTGACCACTACCCTTGGAATGTCCCAGCCCAGAAGTTCCTGGCTTTGACCCACCATGGAATGTTCCAAGGCACAAAAGGGGATCCTTCTAGAGGGACTCTTATCCCTGGTCACAGGCAACAACTCACATTGTTTTTCCTCTTACCTCCTCTCTAGTCAAGAAGCAAATTGAGTTGAAGTCTCGAGGTGTGAAGCTGATGCCCAGCAAAGACAACAGCCAGAAGACGTCTGTGTGTAAGTGTCCGCCCGCCAGCCCGCCTGCCGGGCCTCTTGCTTGAGGTCACACGTGCAGGCACTAAACCGTGGGGAAGCCAGATGATGCTGGAATGACTTTCCTTCAACCCTGCTTCCTCCATCCTGGGCTCTGCGCTTGGACACACTGACCCAGAGGCCAGAGAGCAGCCCTGGGGCCTGCCCTTTGCCTTCTCCTCCTCCTCATCCCAATTTCCTCCTTGTCCTCTTTCTCCCTCACTTCCCATTTGAACTGCAGTCCAGGGAGTCATTACTGCTACATTTCTCTCTTTATTTTCCTTTTGAATCACTTCCACCTGCTAAGACAGTCCTCCTTTGGCTCCTCTTTTAGGAGTCAGTAACCTTGGGCTGGGATCTTGGGGGCTGCAGGGCCCCAGTTCCAGCTCCCAAAGCCAGATTGGGAAAGGGAGGCAGGGGAATGCCTAGTAACCTCCTCCAAGGGCCCCTGGACCTGGCTGGGCAAAGAGAGGACTGGGGCAGTGTGGGGGTGGGTCCTGCCTCGGGTCGATGGGGAGGCACTGGGGGCTCTCTTCTTGGACATGGGGAGGATGACATCTTTCAGAACATGTTCCTGCTACCAGTGTTTGTAAGGTTAATAGGGGTCTAGTTCTGGGGAATGGTCTGGAATGTGGGTCCCAGAAACATCTGATCAGGGCCTGTGCTAAGGGGCTTTTGAGCTGAAGCCCAGGAAGGGCTGGGGAAGGTTCTGGGCACCTCCACAAGACTGGGCTTAAAAGCAGGGGAGGTTTTTCCAGAAACCTTCCACTTTCCTTCTGGGCCGAGTGGTAGGGAGCCTTCCTTGGTCCTCCAAATGACTGACCTGGTTTTCCTTCTCCTTCCCTCCCCTTGCCCTTCTCCTGCATCTCTGGTCCTCTCTCCCTCCACTTTTTCTCCTCTTGCCACTTTCTGCTCCATCGTTCTTCTCATCCTTCTGCTCCCGCCTCTTCTCTCCCTGCTTGTCTTCCTGTCCCTGACTTGCTCCTCCCACCCTCCTCATTCCTCCCCTTCCATCTCACCACCATGTGCTCACTTTCCTGGAGATGCTAGAAGTACTTATTGAGGAGAGAAGGACATAGAGTGGCACCGGTGGTTTCCGAGCTCTGTGCCGATGTGTGTGGCCAGGAGAACATCAGGGGAAGAGGCACTTTGGTCTCAGGCTCCAGCTGAACTGAGCCTGGGTTGGGGATTATCTGTGGTCTTTGAAGTTGTCTGAGTGGAGACAGTTGCCACAGGCTGTTGGGTACAGCCAGGAACTGGCATCTCCAGTCACCACCCTCAGGGACTGGATGGCAGAGGGCACCAGAAGAGCCTTCTTCTGTGCTTGACTGGGGGTTTAGGGGAAAGGACAGGGTGCTAGGAGAGCCCAGGGTCAGGCCAGGAATCTGCAGAGGGCTCAAGCCATGGCCCTGACCCTCACAGGCTTTTTCTTTCTGTAGCCACAGGAGACCCAATGAACTGAGGCAGGCACAGTTTAATTTCACAGTTTGCCCTGGAGCCAAGGGCAAACAAGGAAATGGCCCTGACTTGGGAGATCAAATATTTATCCCAATTGTGTCCTCAGGGAGCATGTTACCCCAGACACTAATGTTTCAGTTTTCACATCTGTAGAATGGGGATGCAAAATCCTACCCTGCCTTCCTCCCAAGAGTGTTGCCAGATCTAAGATGGGTCTTGTTGACCTAGGACTTCAGGAGGCCCATGGACTAGCCAAAAAAGTACATGTGAGGCTCTGGGTGCATTTTTCTGGAGACAGGATGCAGGGTTTTCATTAAACCGACTAAGAAGATGCCAAAAACTCCCTCAGGAAGATAAAGAGAAACCCTGTTCTAATGAAAGAATGCAAATGCTCTTTGCAAAATAAATATATATATCTCTATTGAGAAGATATTAGCCTCCATTCTAAGAGTTCCTCAGAAAGAATGGGTGTGTGACTCCAGCTGCCTCAGACCCAGGTAGCCACATGTCTGCAGGTGGCTGGCCTCCTGTGTTCTGCCCAAATTCCCTGTGGACAGCTGTCCTGAGGTTCACGGGGAGAGTGGACCCAACTCTCTACCTTGCCATCAGTTCTGACCACCCACCCACCTGTGACTCCCTGCGTTGGGTAGAAGGTGGTGCCTTCCTGAGCACATTGCGGCTTCTCCCTCGCCATAGTGGCCCTCCCAAAGTAGAGTAAGGATTACTCCCCATTCCTGTCCCTCAGTAGCCAACAGGAAAGCAATGCTGTAAACACAAGCAGCTGGTTTTGAGTAGGCAGAGAAGGCTGGAATTAAAAAAAAAAAAAAGAAAAAGAAAGGGAGAAACACTTCTTGCCTCCATAATTCAGACAGTAAACTGATCGCTGAGATTTAAGTTTGCTTGTTTCCTGGGGAAGCTTGAAGATCCTCGTGGGACCACCATCCCCTGCTCAGTCCTCCCTGGAAGGGGGCACTGGCTGGGTATGAGCCGCGTCACCGTTGGGTTTGTGACTTTCTGGATGGTGCCTGGGTTTCACCTGGGGCTGGCTGAGGAAAGGGGAGGTGGTAGGGTCTGCTCTGTCTGTCAGGGGCTTGTGGCTTGGCGGGTGGGCTTTGCCATGGTCTCGCCTCTTGAGTCCAGCCCCGTCCTGATGGGGCAGACTTCTGTTCGTTCTGCTTCCTGGGTGATGTCAATACTGAATGAGAGGGCAAGAGAAGGGGAAAGGGAACCACTATATGTTCTTCACGTGCTGCAAGGGGGCTGTGTGGTTCCCATGAAATGGTCAGCAGAGACTTTGGGATGGGTAAGACTCGTGGGTCACAGGGTTGACTAGACAGAATCTAAAGAAGGTGGGTGCTTAGCTGGGAAGTCTGCAGTAGGGACGGATCGCTGTGAAGCTCTAGGGGGACCTGGCTTACCACAGATAAGGCAGCAAATACAGCTCAGGCTTCCTCCTCCTTCCCACCTTCTGGGTGCCTTAGAGGACCCCCTAGTTATCTCCGTTCCATTACTTGCAAAAAACTGAGGCTTCCAGGAAGGAGGAGCTTCCTCTGCTTCGGGAATGGCACTTCCATCTTACTTTCCCAGCCTGAGGCGTCTGGACTGGTGGGAACGGCTCAGGATGTGAAAGCTTTGGAGGTAGAAGCTTGGCAAGGAAGGGGATGGGAGTAAGAGACAAGTAGGGGTAGGGGTAACTGGCTTGAACGTGCACTGCACACAACCAAGAGGATACCTGTGTCTGGCTTGAGCACACAGTCTGTCCAAATCCTCAGGTTCCATGGCCAGCCATAGCCTGGGCTACCTGGAGGTTTAAACACGGTCTACTTCAGGCCTCTAACTGTAGACTCCCTCAGTGAGTCTAAAACGAGCTCCCCACCTTCCTTACTTCTATGAAACCACCTGCATCCTCACAGGTACCCAGGCCCTGGAAATCCTGGAAATGCCCTGCTCCTTCTCCTCATGCCCTAGGTCCCCTGTGAGTCCCAGGGATTCTTTCTTTGCCACATCCATTCCTGCTGTCTCATGTCTAGCCTCACTCCAGGCTCTTGTTGTCCTCAGCCTGAATAATCACAAAATTTCCTAACTCATCTCTAGGTAACTGGCCCACCCTTGAGCCAGCGGGTCTCACCACGCCTTCTCCCCACCAGAACTCTCCAGTGGCTCCCCATCATTTTCAGGATCAGATTCGAACCCCGTAAAAGTCTGATCTCTGAAACCTCACCATCCACTCTTCCTTGTCACTCTTCACCTTCCCTCCTACTCTGGTCACACTGCATAACACGCATTCTCTTTCCAGGTTTCCACCTCACTCCTCGTGCCTGTCTATCTTTGTCATCTCTGTTGCCGTGTGTCTAAATCCTATTAGCTCAGAAGGTCCATGTTCGATGCCACCTCTTCCAGGCAGCCTCACATGCGGGTGCATCCTTCATCCCTCCCCACTGTGGTCCCACAGTCCGCTTCCATGGTTTATGTCCTCATTCAACTGGAAACTCCTTGAGGACAGTGGTCTTATCTGACTACCTTTCGCATTTCCATGGTATCCAAATAAAGCCTTGTACACAGTAGGTGCTCAATGAATGCTTGTTGTGTACCTATGTGAGCAAGTGGGTGAGTGAGTAATGGAGTGCTTTGTTCACCTTATGGGACATTGAATGGGATGGGAGGGACATGTGCAAAGTTGGAAAATGCCGAATGCTGTCCAGATGCCCTGGAACCCTTGTCTAGAGGTTGCTGTTGGGGTCATGGGATTGGTGAGGCTTTGAGTGGAACTCCTCCGACCAGGCTGTGTGCCTGGCTCCAGCTCCTGGTCATCCTCAAAGCCAGGAATCCAGCCTCCTCAGTACCAGCATCCCAACGAAAAGGAACAGGCAGGGGCCAAAGGGTTGCCTACCCTCCCTACTGTGTGTGTATCCGCTGCCCCCTGACCAAGCTTCTCCTCTAGCCAAGACAACTGTGCATATGGTTTTTGTAAATAGGACTCTGGCGCTGGCAAGTGTCACAGCATTGCACCACCTACCAGAACCATCACAGGTGCCATCTCTGCCCGGTGCCCTTGATGGGTGGCACTGGGTAGGGGATGCTCTGGTGACTGCTTACTCTGGCTCGAGAAGTATCTGATGGGAAGAGGTTTCTCAGAAGAAATGTCTGTGTTTGAGCTAAAGTCCCAGCTTTGAACTTTGACTGCAGCTTTCTCTTACATTCTTTACCGTTTCTGATCATGCACCCACCTTTTATTTAACTTTCTTTGAGTCATTTCTCCATCTGGGGCTGAGGTGGGGGGCTCATTTCATCTAGAGTCTCCACCCCAGATCTGAAGCATAGGCGTGGTGGGGGGAGGTCACCAGGGGCTGTGGATGGTCCACCTCTGGCTGCTGGTGTGGGACGAGGGAAGCAGGTGGTGGTTGGCATGGAGGGCCTGTCTCTGAGCCCACACACTCGTGATGACTTTGCTCACAAAGGAATTTGTCAAAAGCAGCCTCCTATCTTGCACATCCAAGAAACCCCAGGCCAGTAGACTCCGGCCACCCCACACAGCCCCAACAAAGCAGGGCCTCATTCTGTCTCTGCCTCCACCTCCCACCCTGAGACATTGCCCCAGCTGGTGCCTCCCTGTGACTGTCCATCTCTGTGTGTGCTGTTTTTTGGTTTTCTTTTTTTTTTTTTTGCCTTGTAGTAACTCAGGTTGGTGTGTCCCAAGGACATAATATGTGTCCAGACCCTGGCATACCCGAAAGGGGCAAAAGACTAGGCTCGGATTTCAGGTAAGATCTATTTGGGAATTTTCTGATTGCAAGAAGGGTGGGGTGGCCTGGCTGGGAGGAAGACAGGGGCTGGCCTTCCTGCAGGTGGAAATGGAGAGGATGGCATGGATATAGGAACAGACACTTCCTGGAGAAGAGCTATGGCTTTGACATTCTCTCCTGGTTCAGTCCTTGGCATAGTGCCCATGCTTTAGTGGGGGGAGAGAACTGTAGACTGCCAATGTTATCTGGAAAACCTATGTACCCAGGGTACAAAGGGCTGCCATCTCAGTAATGACACGCCAGAAGGCAACTTGCGCCTGCAATAATCTAAGAGACCATTTTCCTTAAAGTTTATGGGTATCATCCACCCACGCTTAGCTGCCCTAACTGGTGCTTATCTCAGAGGATCGCTGTTTTGCTCACAAAGTCACCTTTTAACTCAATCCTAAAACCATTAAACAGTCCGAAAAAAGAAGATGAAGAGCAGATGTTCCTTCCAATGGAGATTTTTAGTGATAAAACAGTGGAGCAGAGATTAAGGGCCAGAAGGAAAAATAACATGTGCGGCTTCTTTGTGAACCAGGAAGGACTTGGGGCGGGGCTTGGCAGGCCCAGGGATGGAGCTCACAGACACACTTTGTCTCCCAGGTTAGGATCCAGCGTCCAGTTCACCTGCAACGAGGGCTATGACCTGCAAGGGTCCAAGCGGATCACCTGTATGAAAGTGAGCGACATGTTTGCAGCCTGGAGCGACCACAGGCCAGTCTGCCGAGGTGAGGGTGCCCTGGGGAAGGGAGGCTGGCCAGAGAGTTGGGCTGAGCCTGGAGGCTGAAGCCCAGCTCCCAGCACCTGAGGCCCAGGCTCTCAAGCAGACTGGCTCCCCTCCCCCGCCACTCCCTGCACTTATTTACCAATAAGCATACTTATCCAGCCCTTTCTCTGTATCAAGGCCTGCGCTAGGATCAGGAGATACAGAGATGGGGAAAATAAGCATTATGGTGCTTGCCCTGCATGGACCTTACACTGTAATGGGTGAGGCACGTAAGAAACAGCTTGCTACCTCATTGAACGGATACTGAACCACACCTAGATAGGAAAGGAAATCACCTTTTGTACAGTCACCTTGAATCCCTCTGTTACAACACACATGCATCTTGAACCCTGTTTCTTTCCCCATATTGCAACAGACAGACTTGTCACTTCTGCAAGAGTGTTTTTACCTATGTAGTGATGACATGCTTCTAACCCCCTATCTGGGTGTTTTGTTCCCCAGGGCCCTGCCACCACATCCCCAGGTATCACATGAGCCAAGCCTGGGCTGGCCTAGCCCCTACCCCCCAGATAATCTTAAAATAACAGAGCCAAGTGTATTCCTGCTTTGGGGCAGGGCTACAGCTGCTCCTGTGGTAGAGAAGCCCCTGACCTCATCCCCCAGGGAACTAGCAGAGACAGCCCCTGTGCACTAGGCTGTTAGGTGGTCTTTAAAAGCCAACAGGTGCTCTTTTGAGTGCCCCTTTAGAAGAGAAGATATGTTGCCCACTACAAAGTTACATGCTGGATCCTTCTGATCTAAGAAAGAGATTCTTTGCCTCTCTTTGGCATATGCATCAAGATAAAATTCATGCAGAGTAAGAGGATCCAGGAAAAATAATATCTCATTATTATACTGAGAAAGGGGCACAGTTGGAGCTGAAACCCATATCCTGTTTTTTAACTGAGTCCATAAGTAATCTAGAAGAGTGTCACTATAACATCTTTCAAATAAGCCTTACATCCTCATTCAACTTTGAGGTGGCCATGTTCTACAGTTTATAATGTTCTTTGCATTTTCACTGATTTTAGCTATATTATCTCAAGGATTCTACATAGCTACTATGTTTTTTAAAAATCAAACAACAAAAAAGAATTCTTGTCATAACTCTCAGCAATTGGGCAAATCACCCATTTTCCCTAAGCCTTTCTTACCTCTAAATGTTGCTAATAGTATGTATCCTACCCTTCTTCTGTTTAATGTGGAGATTGAATGGAGTTGTGAATGTGTAAGCACTTTATGAATTGAAAAGTGCTAGAAGAAAAAAAAATATCCTCGTGCCAGTAGAACATGAGCTCTATAGGGCAAGGACTTCTGTTTTGTTCACTGCCTAAGATGGGGCGTGGCATGTAGCAGGTACTCAGTAACAGGTGTTGAATGGATGACGGAATGAATGACTCATTGAATAGCATACCACTCCAATGCCAGGGAGCCCAGACACCAGCTGTGCAGAGAGGCATAGAATTATCAAGTCTGGGGACCAAGGGACCCTGCCCATCTGTCGTTTCAGAATTCCTTTTGAGAAGCCAGGATGACAATGCCTTTTGCAGTGGTGGGATCTGGTCTCTCCTCAAGACCTTTTCACTAGAGGAAGGTTGTTCTCTTAGTTCTCAAGAGATGATGATTGTTTACATGAACATGCCAAGGGTGGAGAAGGGCTGGTTTTGACCTGAAGGAAGTTTGTAGCTGAAAAAGTGTGTTCATCCTTTTCTCCAGTGATTTGGACCCACTGAAGTCTGAGTTCTCTGCTGCATTGTAACTAAGCATTGGGCTGGGCTTTTTCACGTGGTCATCTCATTCCATCACCTGCTACTGTAAAACAACAGGAAATCATGGTACAAATCCAACCATCATCATTTTTAGCTGGGGCCCTTGGGCCAGTTTCTTCACCTCTCTGAATCTCTTTTTTCCTGCCAAAAAGTGGTGATAATAGAACATTACTTCATGGGGTTACTTTGAGGACTAGATGAGGCAGTCCTTGTTAGAAGTGATGCCAGTACGTCTGTGAGACTTACGTGCACACGTGTTCAGCTTAACCTGCTGGGCGCTGTCCGCATAAGCTTCCTCAAGCCCTGGAGCAAACCTCAGCCTCTAGTTGCTGCAGGTTCTTTTAGAAGCTGTCTTGTCTAATCCTATTGCAATCATACAGTTTGGGAGTCACATGGACTTTGATCTAGATCACAACTCTGACACCTTTTAGCTTGCTGGCCCTGGGCGGGTTCCTTCATCTTTTTTAGTCACAGGCCCTCATTTGTGAACAAGGAAAACAAAATCTTCCCCGCCTACTGATTATGAAATTTAAACAAGGCATTTTCTAGAAAGTGACCAGCCCTGACGGTGGTGGAGGGTACATTCTCAACACAGGTTAATGTTCCTGCCTTCTTCTCTCTTTTTTTTCCCCTCCTATAGGCCATTGTGAAGGAGAGAGATTGCTAAGTCTCTTGGGTTTGAACTTGGATGATCTGTCCTGGGCTTCCCTGAAGGCCCAGAGCTGAGATAGATTTTAGAGTAAAGAGTCTCTTTATTTTGGCAGTTGTAAGGTTTTTATTTTAAAATCTTTTGTTTTCAATTAATTGCAATTACTATTCTGTGATTTTTAGGAGAGTTTAGGTGAACCCCACCTTAAGAATGAAAACGAACAAAATTATTTCCATTCCAAGAAGTTCCACTAACAAGCAGGTTACCAAAAGATCACATTCTAAAAAGGATTTTACCATAATAATGGTATTATTTTTTCTTTAATGCAGTTAAAATATGATTTGATTAGAAATACTCATTTTCCCACACAATTAATTCTACTAAAACACGGGGCCTGGCAAATAATAGGTTCTCAGCTAATGTTTGAGGACCACCTGAATGAATCAGTGATTGAAATGAATGAACAATATGGGACTGTGCCCTCATTTTGAGATATGAAATTAGGCATTCACAGGCCTTTCTTTTCTTTCCCTCCCATCAGAAGACATAAGATTCTAATTTGACTCCTAGAAAATTTTCATCACACAAAGGAGATTGAGGGCAATGTGAAACACTGTTAAACTAATTCTGTTCAGCCCCAGATACAGGCAGCGTCCATAGATATAGAGCTTTTCAGACTTATTTTACATATGGAGCCCAATATTTAAAAATAATTTTTTGCAGAACCCTAATAAATAAAACAGATACAAATGGAGCATCTCTGATTAAAGTTGGGTCAGGGGATTTCTAGTCTCCCCTCCATCACCATTTTCAGTAGCCTTTGAGTCCTGGTACTCCTGGGGCTCCAGGGAACACTGTAAACCACTGGTATAGTGAGAGGACCAAATTAACAACCAGCTCTGATTTCTTGTGATCACAAATTGGTGTTGATAGAGTTTAGGGACTGAGTACCAGGCCCAGATGAAACTCTTACAGTTACTGATTCACAAAGTAAATAATTAACAGAAACTTATATATATTATTTTTCCTTTGTGGCTAAACTCATATATATGTATATGCCTTTGGGTGGCTAGAATACCAAGCTTGGGACTTAGAGACCTAAGTTAAAGTTCTGACTTTGTTATTAACCATGTGGCACAGGGAAAATCACTGAAACACTATGGATCTTTTTCCTCATCTGTAAAAGGGCAGTAAAACAGGAGAAATATGGCACAAACCAGGGTGAATTAAATGCCATGATAATTACAGGTGGCTGTCTTCTTGGTGGATTTCATTAGATCAGCTTTCTGGTTTTACTCCTTAAACATAATTGTTATCCAGAGTTCTATTTTCAAATCTCTTCTCTTCTTTCCTCTCTTCTCCTCTCCACTTATTTTCCCTGGATGACACATACTGATTGTACTAGAGTACATGCCTCATTGCTCCAGCCCTGAGAATGTCCCTCAGTCCCTTACCTATATGTGTGCTAATGATAAAGCTCTTATTTATTAAATTATGTATACTTGTATATAGCGTTGCACTAGGCATTTTTCGTAATTTCTTTATGAGTAAAGTGGCAATAACCATATTTTATGTTTAGCTGAAGCTTAGAGTGGGCAGCCAACTTGCCCAAGGGCACAAAGCTACATCTGTTGAGTTGAATTTCAAACCCTGACTCCAAAGGCTGAATCCTACTTCTACTTGAAAATTGTACCTGGACATCCTTCGGAGTCAATAGATTGGATGGAACCATGCAGAACAACTCCCCCTCCACTCCCCACTTTTTTTGGGTAACTTTTTATTTTGATATGATTTTAAACTTGCAGAAAAGTTGCAATTAATGTGCAAAAAGCTCCCATGTACCCTTTCCTAGATTTAAACAACTGCTTTTAAAAAGTTAGTGGAGAAGAA
The DNA here is from genome assembly GCF_029289425.2 of Pan paniscus. NCBI lineage: Eukaryota > Metazoa > Chordata > Mammalia > Primates > Hominidae > Pan > Pan paniscus. The sequence continues at coordinate 193,011,333 of NC_073249.2, forward strand.
GAAAGCTAAGAAGAAATTTGGTCAGAAACGTAGGAGAAAAGCCAAAAAGCGTCACTGAAGCCAAAGAATATGAGTTTCACAAAGACAGAAAGATCAGTAGTGTCAGATACTCTAGAGAGGTCAAGTATAATCACAACTGAAAAGTAAACATTGGGGTTAGTGACTCAACCAAGTGTTGAATATTTGAACTTGTTTCTGCAAGGAATTGGTGAAGGAAGACATGGGAAATGATAGACTTGGGCTGAAGTTTCTATTGTGATGGCAAACCATGAATCTGTTGTGATACCACAGTTCTCCTGGTAGCCCCCCAGCCCCCAGGATTAGAGATGGAAAAGGTGAGTGGTAGAATTGATGGAAAGCAGGCATTTCACCAAGCAGATATGAGAGCGATGAGGAAGATGTAGGTATTGGTGAGTGGTCTTGAGGTCCAGACTGGATAGTGAGGGAAGAGGGGTCAGGCGAGGATCAACAGATGGGATGAAATGTGGGAGCCAGAAGGCTAGAGGGGCCTATGATGTAGGACAATGGTGCATTGAGACCAAAGTCATTCTGCTGGGAACACAGGCAGTGGGGGAAGGAATAGAATGACTGGGTTTAAAATCTGTGAGTTGGACTTTCCTGGCTCCCAGGATAGCAAGGCCCTGGGTGTGGCTATAAACATGGTTGATCATGAGTTGGAGGAAGAGCAGGGTGTCATATTTCATAAGAGGGCAATGCCCTCCAAAACAAGGGGCATCTCTCCATTGAAACAGGAGGGAAAAAGGAATTGAGTACACGTGCAGATAGGATTGCATTCTTAGAGAGTAGGACAAAGGACCCGCCTGCTATATGGCTTCTGTTCCCTCCAAAGAGAAAGCCAAAGTCATCGGCGAAGAGTAAGGGGAGATAAGAGGAAGAGGAAGATGTTCAAGGGACATCTAGAACATGTGAAAAAGTCTTTGAGCAGAATGAGAGAGTGAGCTAATAGAGATAAATGGTAGGGTCACTGGGCAATAGCTAGGATTTTTTTGAGATGAGTAATCAGGAGTTTATAATAGACATTCATCTTCCTACTAGTGATTTTTTTCACAGCAAAGCTCAACTGTATGGTGGCAGGTATGGAGAAGGCAGGTAGAGGGATTCATTCCAAACTGATGTCTTCTAGGCAACTGATGAAAGGAGGAAGAAGAAAGGGACTTGGAACAAGCAAGAAAATGAGCCTAATGGTGGCCCATGGGATCAAAGTCGCATAAGGACAGAAGACAAGACCGAAGGAGCTGATGGGTAGAGAGGAGATATTGCTGTCAACAGAGTGGAGGTCTCAGTAGGGAAAGATGAACTCTACTGGAGGTTCAGAGGTTCAGAAAACAACTGTGAAAGAAATACTTGAGGGTGGGAGCAAGATCTTGACTACAGAGGGCTGCATAGGAGACAGTGGCATAGGTGGGGAAGATGGGCTTCAGTCAGGGCAGTAGTGGGAGTAGGAGGTTCCGAAAGATGTTGCAGCTACAAGTAGGATTTGTTTTCCTTAGAACTGGTAGTGGGAGGTGGTTCCAGAGGACTGTGGAAAGGGTTGGGAGGGAGGCCAATAGGAGAAGCAAGGGAAGGCAGCATGGAACAGGATGGGAATCAGATTTGGAGAGAAGATATGAGACCAGAGGCACTTGCACCCGGAGCAGTTCTCTTCTTTGGCACCAAGTTGTTTCAGTGTCAGAACTGGCTGTGGGTCCAGGTGGTAGCTCCCTATGGTCCCCTGGGATACTGTTCCCATTATATGATAATGTCCAGAGGAAAAATGGGAGTAGCTGCAGAGCTCAGGCATGGAAGATCTCAGAGAAGTCTCTCCTGAAAGCGATCCAGAAGAGCATTTCAGGGAAAAAGGCAAATAGAGAAACAAAATGATTTGTTCATTCATTTAGTGAGATATTGAGCACCTACCATTCTGCCAGCCCATCTGGGTCACTGTGATGAACTTTCTATCTGTTGATGGGATCCCATGGAGCTGGCTGCTCAGGGTGATGTCTGTCTGTCTGTCCACAGAACCCCTGACTTTGCCCAGATAGCAGAGGAAAAAAGTAGCTAGTGCTTCATTTTGAACCTAGTTTAAGGTGCTCTATGCTATCTGCAGACTGTAATATTTTAATTAAACCCCTCTAAGCCCTTAAAGTGGTAACTGCCTTTTTGGCCTGTTCTCTCTCATTACCTTCAGCATGTTTCAACAGACTGCAAATATACCATCTAATTCTTGGAAACAAGTACAAGATAAATTGATTCTGAAGCTGAGGGCTTTTGGCAGCAAAATCTGACTTTCCGGAAGAGGTGTAAGATGGTGCTGGTGGAGCTTTGTAAGGATTCTCTGCAGGGCTAGAGTTCTGAGTCCACAGGTCCTCTTTGCAAAGGTGGGACGGAATCAGGGCTTTGATTGTCTTATTCTAATTTGTTTAGTAATGTTGCCAGTCTCAAGTGTACTTGTTGGGGAAAAAAAACCTATGTCCAGAAACTTCAGGAAAGGCAGAAAAAGGATCTTTAGCCTTGAGAGAAATCCTGGGCATAGAGAAACAGAATAGACATGGCATTGGGAGTCTGATTATCTCTTATCCCAAAGGTTGAATATTGACCACATCCCAGGCCCTGGGCTGAACCTTCACATCCATCATCTCATATAATTTCATCCTCACCATATCTCAATGAGGTGGTATCATTTGTCCCATTTTACAGATGAAGAAACAAAATCAGAGAGATTTTCTAACTCATCCAGACTTAAGCGACCAGCAAATGGATTTAGATCCAGAAGGCTAAGTTCATAAATTTTAAAGCCTGACCTCGCTTTAACCATGCCACATTGCCATAGGGCCCAGTTGTATCAAGTGCAATCTAGGAATCTAAGTGTTTCTCAGCACAGAATGAAAGGAGCAATCAGATATACATGGGGGAATGGAGTGGGGGTTCCCCCAGGACTTGTTCAAACTTGATTGAACAGATTCTTGAGCTCAGGATGAGGGAGGAGGAGATCCTTCCAGTGCAGGACTACAGTGAGAAGAAATCTCCTCCCAGGAGGTGATGAGCTAACAAAAAGGAGGTAACAGACCTGTCCCAAAAGCCCCTTGCAAATAACCCTCTGACAACACCTGCTCTGCTTGATGGTGAATGTTTTCCCACCTGCTCCCTCCACTTGCTGTGGCCCTTCAGAGAGGAGGGGCTACATCAGACACTTTTTTCTCCCCACACTTTTCCTGGCCCATAGTAGGCACTCAATAAATGTTGGAATGAATGAGCTGAGCGCAGGAATGAGTGCATGAAATGAGAAGAGATTCATTATGTCTAGGAGCTGCAGAACCTGCTTCCCAGACCCTCCTAGGAAGGGTGTCCTGGGAAAGGTTTATCATGGCCTGTTCCACACATGGCAAGGAGCTCTAGGATATTTGGCCCCATCAGAGGAAACTAGGTTTGACACCACTTTCATTTTATATAGTTAAGCTTGTTGAGTTTGCTCACTATTTCTTTACTGTTAGGCACTTTGCCTACAATTAGGATAAATTGCCATGTGGGCAGCATGAGAACAGGCTCTTAGAACCTTTTATTAAAATAGCTGAACACTAACGTTAAAGAATGAAGTGGCTAGAACTAAGCACGCATTTTTAAAGAAAGCAAATACCTAGGTACAATGTAGTACCTTAACTGTTATAAATCACTACTTAATCTAATTAGTTTAGAAGCTATTTTAAAGAGCTTAATTAGATTAAGCTGTGATTGATAACACTTTATATCTACTTGAGTAGAGCACTTCTAATTCACCTTGAATCTTTATGCTTCCAGTCAAAAGCCGGTTTCAGGGATAAGCTGAGTGTGGAGACGGATTTGGGAAGCAGTGAAATCACTCTGGGTGCCTGGCACTGAGCTGAGTCAGGGGCCTTGGCAGAGCTCTTGGGCATAGACATTCTGAGACCTAATGGAGTGGCCTTGACAAGGATATCCTGAAATTCCTCTTCAGGAGGACCGAGGGGGTCACGGAGGAAGGAACTGAGGGGCAGGCAGAACCTGGAATGAGGTCAGACTCCTAGTTAAGCAGCATTAGGTCCACAGCAGCACTCAGCTGGTTTGGAGAATTGGAGTGCAAATTGGGAAACAGGTCAGCAGAGTAAGGCGTGGGCTGCTTAGGTGTCCATAGGTGCCTGCAATCCACCTAGCTTTATGTCAACCTGACAGGTTCTAGCCTACACCCTCTTGACAAAGAGGAATTGCATGATCATAGTGGAGTTGGGGTGTGGGGGTAAGTGGGGCATGCAGAGGGGTCACTTAGCCTGCCTTAGAAGTTCATCATTGCCTACAGAACAGCAGTCACAGTGCTCCAGGCACTGCGGCTTCCCTTCAAGCCTCCCAAGAACTGTAGAGGAAGGACCCAGGAAGCAGAAGGTTATGTCCAGGGTGGGAACTGTACAGATGCGGTGTCTTCTGGGTGGGGAGTGGGAGGCAAGAAGGGGAACTGGACCTAGTCTTAATTCAAAGGCTTGTCTTTCATCTCCTCTGCAGCCCGCATGTGTGATGCCCACCTTCGAGGCCCCTCGGGCATCATCACCTCCCCCAATTTCCCCATTCAGTATGACAACAATGCACACTGTGTGTGGATCATCACAGCACTCAACCCCGCCAAGGTAAGCCTCTTGGGGAGCGGGGTGGTGTTCTGTGGGCAGGGCTAGGTTGGGGACAGTTGGCCTACAAGGTTTTTCAAACCCAGAACTTACTGATGGTAGATTCTCTGCAGACAGTTCTTTTACTTTTTTTTTTATTAATATCGAGTGAATAAAAAGCAGATTATAAAATATAAGCAAAATATAAAGAACACCAATACAACAAACACCTGTGCAGCCATCGTTCAGCTTAAGGGGAAAAGAAAATCATTACCTTAGTGATGCAGGTTCCTCACCAATCCTGTTTCATTCCCTACACCCTCAGAGGTAACCATTACCTCAATTGTGTGTTTATTATTCCTTTGCTTTTCTTTATACTTAGCACTTAAGTGTGTATCCCTAAAAATACATTGCTTAGTATGCTAACATTTGAACTTCATATAAATGTAATCATGTATGTATTCTTAATCAAACTCACTCAAAATTGTGTTCCTAAGATTTATCTAAGTTATTGTATGTAGTTTGTACTTCTACATACATTTTTTCATGTTTATTTCCTGTTTAGTTTTTTTTTTCCTGTGCCCTTTGTTCTCTCTTATAAATTTTACTAGTATGTTGCCAAGATCCACAAAATAACCTGTTGGAATCTGTATTTTAATTTTATCAAAACTACAGATTAATTGGAGAAGAACTGATATCTTTTTGATACTGAGTCTTCCAGTTCATGAGTATGGTATATCTCTCTATTTGTTTAGGGTTTCTTTAATGGCTTGCAATAAACTTGTATAATTTTTTCCATTACAGATCTTATGTATTTCTTAATATATTTATTCCTAAATATATTTATTGTTGCTATTATAAATCAAATCTTTTAAAATTGCACATTCTACTTGTTTCTTGCTGGTGTTTAGAAATGCAATTGATTTTGTACTTTGATTTTTATATTAGCAACTATCTTGTAAAAATGTATCTGAATTCTTTGGGCTTTTCTACATGGATAGTCATCATCTGCAAAAAAATGATGGGTTTGTTTCTACTTTCCATTTCTTATACCTTTTCTTTTTTATTTTCTTGCCTCAGAGTTCTGGTTGGAACCTCCCAGTATAACATCAAATCATTATTATGATGGTGACCCCTATGGTCACTGTTTGATATTTAATAGAATGTTTTTATTTCTTCACCATCAAACATCATCAAGTATGATGTTTGCTGAAGCTTATTTTTCATTTGTAGATACTCCTTTTATAATAGAATTAGGGAATTTACTTCCTAATCGTAGTTTGCTAAGAGCTTTTATCAAGAATGGTTATTGAATTTTATGAAGCATCTTCCTATATCTATTGATACAATCATATAATTTTTCTCCTTTATTCTCTTAGTATAGCAAATATTGCCTTTTCTCATGTCAAACCAACCTTGCATTCTTAAGATTAACATAACTTGGTCATTTAGTATTGTCATTTTTATACATGCCTATATTTCATTTTGTTTAGTAATTTGTTTCTATTTTGTTAGTGAGCTTGGCCTGTTATTTGTTTTTTCATATTGCCTTTGCCAATTTTTGTGTCATTATATTGCTAGCCTCAGAAAATGATTTGAAGAGTATTTCCTCTCTTTCTATCCTTCGGGGTTATTAGTGGAAGATTGGCATAACTTTTGCCTTGAAAGTTTGGTAGAATTTTTCGGCAAAACTATCGTGGTCTGGTGTCTCCTTTGTTTGAAGATTTTAGACTATAGACTTAATACATGTAATGGCTAGAGAATTATTTTGGTCATCTGTTTTTTTTTTCTTGACTCCATTTTAGTAAATATTAAAATTTATTGGATATAAAGTTATACATACTATCTCTTATTATAGTTATGATACCTGCCATTGTTGTGTTTCAATTCCCTTTTTCATTTCTAATATGTATCATTTTTTAATTGGTATTGGCAGTGGTTTAACGTTTGTTAGTCTTTCCAGAAAATGAATTTTTGTTTTCTTACTATTCCTTTTAACATATTTATTTGCTAATTTATCAGTTTCTGCTCTCATCTTTATTACTTTCTTCCTTCTAATGCACTTGAGTTTATTCTGTTGTTCTTTTTCTAGCATCTTAATTTTGAGGCTTTGTTCATTATTTTTCAATCTGATTTAAGCATCAAAGGCTACAAATTTCCCTCTGAGGACTACTTTGGCTACATTCCTACAGATTTTTACAGTTATTTATTTTCTGTTATAGTTTAGTTCTGAATATTTTTTAATTTACATTATTGTTTCATCTTTTAAGCATGAACTATTTAGAAGTATTTTTTAATTTTCAAAGGATTTTTCTAACTGTCTCTTTCCTACTGTTTCTAAATCTTGTGGTCAGGGAACATTGATCTGTATTTGAATCATTTGAAATTTGTGCTTTTAGGACCAGAAATGGTCATTTTTCACATAGATTCTGTGTAGGCTTGAAAAAAAACCCTGCATTTTGCAGTTTTTGTTTTCTAATATGTCCATTACATCAAGTTTGTTAATTGTGTTTGTCTCTTTTATATCTTCATTGATTTTTCTTGTCTTCTTCATCAATCAACGGCAGAGGGAGGAATATTAAAATCTTCCATTATGATGGTGGATTTGCCTATTATTCTTTAAAGTTCTGTCAATTTTTGCTTCATGTATTTTGAGACTGTGTTATTAGAGCATCAAAGTTGAAACTCAGAATTATATATCTTCCTGGTAAATTGAACTGTTTCAAAAATAATTATGTAGTAACTCTCTTTATCTGTAGTAATGTTTTTAACCTTAAAGGCTTCTTCCCTCCATCCATTGCATCAGTTTTCTCTTGGTCTTTGTCTAATAAATATTTTCTATTCTCTTACTGTTAACTTTTCGACTTCCTTGTGCTTTATATGTGTTTTGTGTATAGCTGGATTTTCAAAAATCCCCTCTGACCATTTGTCTTTTAACTAAAGAATTTAGACCTTGTGAATTATACAATCATTTCTATTCTTTGAAATTTGTCCTAAAATACTCTAGAAATAGCAATATGCCTACTTAATAAAGCCTAGCATTAAACAATAATTTTGTGTTCTTCCTGAGAAGCCAAGGATCTTAGGACACTATGACTTTAATCATTCCTTCCAATTCATACTCTATGGTGTGTGTATATTATGTTACCTTAATTTTTTCTCAAGTTATTATTGTTATTGTTTAATAAAGCCACTGTCCACTTAGATTTACTCATATATTGACCACTTATTTGTTTACCACTCCTTCTTGTATATCAGTCCTTCTCTTTGGAATATCTTTCAGTGCAAATACATGCTTTAAAATTTATTTTCTTGTTGATGATAAACGCTATTAGTTCTTGTTTGTCTTTTTAAAAAATAATTTCAATTTTTATTTTAGATTCAGGGGGTACATGTGCAGGTTTGTTACATGGGTATATTGCATGATGCTGAGGTTGGGGTATGGATCCTGTCACCCAGTCTGTAAGCATAGAACTTAATGTGTAATTTTTTCTTGGTCTTAAAATGTCTGCTTACCCTTGTTCTTGAAAGAACGGTAGTATTCACTGGACATTTGATTATCAGTTGATAGTTCCATTCTCTCTGCACATGGAAATATTGTTCTGGTGTCTTCTGGGTTTCACTGTTGCTGTCAGTTTATTGTCATTGCTTTGTATAGCATCCTTCTGGCTGCTCTTACTGTCTTTTCTTGTTCTTTAATGTTATGTAGTTTCATCCTTATGTGTCTAGGTGTGAATATTTTTTGTATTCATCCTGTTTAATTAAGTTTCTTGAATCTATGGATTGTATCTTTCATCAGCTTGGGAAAATGTTTACCCATTATCTTTTCAAATGCTTCTTTTTTCTTCTTCTAGAAGCCTGACAAGATATGTTCATCTTTCTCACTCCATCATCAGTATTTCTTAACCTCTCTCATACTTTCTCTCTTTCATTCTGTTCATTAATTCTCTGTTCAGCTGTGTCCAGCCTCTGTTAAATCCATTCACTGAAGTTTTATTTTAATTTCAAATATAGTTTGCACTTTATGAAGCCCTATTTGATTCTTTTTCAAACGTTCTTAGTCATATTGTCATATTTTATAAACTCTTGCTCCATACTCTTATGTTTAGATCATTCTTGAATTCTTTCAATAATTAAACATACTTATTTTATATTTTGTGTCTGTTAGTGTCAATATCTGAAGTTTTTGCAAATTTGATTCTGTTTTTTCTCATGTCTTGCACTCAGAACCATGTTTCCTTCTTTGTTTTATATTGTTTGATTATGTGGTTAGAAGGGTAAATTTTCTCTCTGGTAATTCTTTGAGACCTGGGTGGATGGTGGTTTCTTCCAGAGAGGGTTTGCATCTGCTTCTGCCTAGTGCTGGGGGCATTACCAGCCAGAAACCTCTCCACACAAAATTCTCAGTATGAAGGTTTCAAACCACCCAAGTAATATAAAGGCTGCAAACCCATGTGAAAACTGACTTATGGTTGTGAATTCTCAGTGGAAACATTTTTCTTGTCTACTCAGTGTCAAGGTCTAAGATAAACAGTCAGCCTCCAGATCCTCCCAGAGGGTGGTAGTGACAGGTGAGAAGGAAGATAGGCTCATTTCTAATTCACCTTCACACTATGGGTGCAGATTTAACTAACCCAACTCTTTCAGAAGTATCGTATTACAGTCGCCATTGTGCTGGGCCCTGAATTTTGTCTCCTGTTCCCTCTTTTCTATGAGTTGCTGAAAAGTGAAGCTATATTGACCGAATTTTTAAAAGGTACTCAAGACCAAAGCCATCTTCATGTTCTGAATCACATTTTAGATTCCTCCATTCACTGTGTTGAGTATTCCCTATTACACTAATGTAGTCTACTCAGGCTACTGTAACAAAATACTGCCCACTAGATAGCTTAGACAACAGACATTTATTTTCTCACCATTCTGGAGGCTAGAAGTCCATGATCAAAGTGCAACTAAACTCGGTTTCTGATGAGGGCTCTCATCCTGGCTCGTAAATGGCCACCTTCTCACTGTGTCCTCACATGGCTTTTCCTCTGTGCACACACCAAGAGAGTGCTCTTTGATGCCTCCTCCCCTTCCCATAAGGACACCACTACCATCGGATTACAGCCCCATCCTTATGACCTTATTTAACCTTAATTACTTCCCTAAAAGCCCCATCTTCAAATATATTCACATTGGGGATTCAACATATGAATTCAGGGGGACATATTATAATTCAATCCTTAACACTAACTTGGAAAAAGCTGCGCTTTTTTTATTTATTTTTTTTTTTTTGTCCTTTTAAAATTTTACCTAACACTTTAAAATTGTTTGGTCTGGGTGCCTGGAACCACAGTGCTGGGAACACTGGAAGCAGATTTCCTCTGCACAACATTTTACAAAGAAACATTCACATTTAATTAAATTATTTCATGATGTACCTAGTTAATGGGAAAGGACACTTCAGCCACATGGGGTGAGGGTGGAGGCTAGGCCAGAAGGACTTAATACCATGAAATCATATTAAGTTGTTGACTAGAGGGCTCTTCCTTGGGCACTGTTACAATCCTTATCTCCATTTTCTTTTGAACCTGAAGGTGAGGTGTCAGGGGAAGTCTAAGTAAAGTCTGAGGATTTTCTAAGAAACAATTAGATTCACCCCCAGAAGGCCTAGCCTTGGTCAGTGTGTGGAGACCGGTGACCTCCATATGGTCACTCCCCTACATGCCTTGCAAGAGATCCCACCAGCCTGAGTTTCTAAAGATAGCACCTCTGCAGAGCACCGCTTAGAGTGTGCAGAGCAGTGTTTCTAATATCTCTATGGGGCCTTGGTGGGCTTCAGGTAGTGCTGAGGGAGCCCAGAAAGGCTGAAGAGAACCCTATCCTTATCCAGGTGGGAGGAGACCCAGGGAACATACAATGCAACAAAGAGGGTCTAAGTGTGGAAACTCAAAGTCTAAGACTGAGGAATAGAAGTTGTCTTCTGGGAAACAGCAAGGACAATGGATGCTGTGTTCCTAACCCTGTTCATGGAACTGGCCTACAGGTGAGATACAGGTGTGTCCAAGGACTGCCTATCCACTCACCTTCAGACATCTCCTTCAGCAAAAAGCATAGTCTCTAAGCTCACAGTATGTTTTATGAGATGAGCATTCATTCATTCATTGATGTAGATATGGCCTCTGCCCTTGAGGAGTGTGCACGTAAGAGTGAAGAACAGGTCTGGAAAAAAAAAAAAAAGAGTGCAGGTAAGTCCTGATGGAGGCATGTCCAGAGCACTATGGGAAAACTCAGGGAAGAGCTGCTAACTGGGAGATAAGGGAAGTTTTCACAAAGGAAGTGACATGTCAACAGGGTCTTGAAGGATGAGTAGGCTTGGAAATCAGTATCTCAGGGAGGACACATGTGCAAAGGCACTGAGGTTTGGAACAGCCCCTTAGAACTGGAAGTAATTCAACATGCCTGGATGCAGGTAAGGACAGAAAGGTAAGCAGGATTCAGATCATGGTGAGCCCACATGCTTGGCCCAGAAGTTTGGGTTTTATCTCAAAACACAGATTGCTAAGGCTAGCAGTGTTAGGCTGTTGTTAACAACAATAATAGCTCTTATTGTATGCCTGTCCCATTACAAGCTCTAAGCTAAGCTGTCTGTATGAATGATTTTATTTCATTCTTGTAATAGGACAATGAATTTTATTTTAATATACCTATTTGGTAGATAAACTGAATCATGGAAAGGTTAAAAGTTAGGAAACAGCTGGAGCACAGAGCCAGTAAGTGGCAGAACTGGGATTTAAACCCCGTCTTTCTAGCTCCAAAGCCCATGCACTTACATAGCTGGGCTGTGCTGCTGGATGGAACAAGATCTCAGAGTACATGAAAGGGGCTGGGCTTCACCTCAGTGGGATGAGCCTGGAAGGACGAGGATCACTCTATCTCCTGAACTAAAGCAATAGCAGGAAGATCTGAGTTTTTGGAAAATTACTCTAGCAGCAATGGAGAAGTTTAGAGGTGGATACTGGAAGGAGAAAGACCAGTTAGGAGGATGAAGCAGTTACCTAACTAGGAAAAATGGGGACATCCACCAAGGCTTTGGAAATGTGGAGGGGAAAACAGATGAGAGAGATTTAGGAGATAGAGTGGGACTTGGTAGCTGATTGGATGTGGGAGCTGAGGGAGGAAGAGAGGTCTTATTCAATATTGTATCCCAAGTGACCAATGTGGTTCTAGGCACATAGCAGGTACTCGGCCTATATTTATTCCATGAACAGATGAATGATGACTTAGTGCTTTCTGGCTTGGTCCAGTGGTAGAGTTAAAAAGGAAATACAGATGGAGGAACATGCTTTGCAGGGGTCAGGAGAGAAACAGTGCATTTGGAATGTCTGTGGTTCATTCAATGTCATTTGGATATACTGGATGGAAACTCTGGGTAAATCTGAGTTTAAGAGAGAGGTTTGGGTGTTATCTCAGCACGTGGGTGAGAATAGAAGCTTAAGGAATGGACAACATTTCTTGGAAAGACTGAAGAGAAGAAGAAAATTCAGAATGGATCTGAGAATACCATCGTGACAGGAGAAAGAGCAAAATCCAGTGAAAGAACAGAGAAGGAGCAATCTGAGAGGCGGGAGGAGAATCGTGATGCAAACACAGGAAGAGTTTCCAACTAGGGCATGTCTGATCATGGCAACGATGACAAATGTCTTGCTGGAAAAGTGCTAGAAGGAGACCATTGGCTTTGGCCTTGGAAGAAGACTTTGCAGTGAAGCTCTAGGGGCAGCAACAGACAGCAGTAGGGTGGGAAGCAAATGGATGGGAGGTGAGGCTGTGGAGGCCAGGATGGGCAGTAGCCGGCAAGGAACATAAGATAGAGAGAAAGTTTGGGGTTACTTTGGGGCATGTGTTTAAAATATTGGAACTGGAGTATGTTAGTAGGCTTAGGAAAAAATATGCACAGAGGGAGAGAGTGAAGGTACAGGAGAAGAGGGATGGTGACAGAAGGGAGATTCTGGAGTGAGAGGGCCACGGGATTGAGAATGCAGGGCTCCCTTTGCGAGGAGCAGGGGGAGAAAGATGCTGTTGTTAGAAGGGGCTGAAAGGTTTGCTTGTGGGAGTGTAAGAGGGACATGTGTCCCCTTGCTCTCCTCATAGTCATGGAATGATTATGATGCACCCCCGGCACCTACACAGGAGGATCCTTCCTGTAATTCCATCTCCCTTGTAGGACCTCTGCTACCTGGGCTTGGCAAGGAGCTAGGAATGTCCCAGGGACTGGGGCCCTCCAAGGGCAATGAGAAGGCCCAAAGAGAGAAGCAGGGATGCTGTGGTGTGGGAATGGCTGAGAACCTACATCAAGACACCAGCATTAACTGAGCATCTATGGGCTGTGCGCCTCTGCACTGTGGGAACAGGAAGAACTTACAGTCTTATTGGAGAGGCAAGTTAAGGATATGTCTGTACTCAATAAACTAGGAGTAAGGGAAATAAAAACACCCCAGTGCATCCTCCTGGAAACTTCATAGATTCAAGGAACAGAGGAAAGAAGGCTCAGAGCAAGTGATGCAGGCCTACTCCTACATGCAGCCTCCATGCCCTCCCTTCGACTGGGATGTCCTCGGGCAATGTTGACCTCACCTTGGGCATTTGGGTTATCTCAGTCCTTATAATATTAATCTAACACTAATTAACATCTGCCTACAATAATTTTTCCCAAATTTCATCAGAAATGCCTTGGAGACACTTTAAAACCACAGATTCCCAAGCTCTTTTCCCCAAAGATCTGATTCAGTGGGTCTAGGGTAGGTACCAGAACTTATTTTTAAAGACGACCCTGGTGGTTCTGACCAGCTAAACTTCTGTCAACAATGCAATTCCTTCTTCCAGCAAAGCACACAGTGGTCTCTCTGCCCCATCTCTCCCTTTGGGCAGCCCCAGCTTCAGCCACACTGAACTCAGGTTCACAGACACACCTGGCCCTTTAAGACCTGTCTGGGCACATCCGGTCCCAGTGTGCCTTCCCTTCTCCTCCAGGCAAATTCCTATCCCCCTTTGAGAGACAGTCCAAACAACCCCTCTTCTGAGAAGCCTTCCTAACTTCATCATGTGTTGCTCCTTCCTGTTCCTACAGCACTTTTTGTTTTCTTGCATTTCGAATCTATTTCCCCCATAGCTTGTGAGCATCCTGAAAGCAGGAATAGCACTTTGTTTATTTCTTCCACAGTTAGCACAGTGCTGGGCATAGAGAAGCAGCTCAGCGATGTTTGAACATGTGAGTGACTGTTGGAGGAGGAGCTCCTCTGGGATGGTTCTGCCCATCCCAGAGGCTTGAGATTCAGGCCTTCTTCCTCCAGGGCCTCCTCTTGTTAGGTCCCTTCAGCTCAGCCTCATGGAAAAACAAAGATGTAGACAGGACTGAAACCCAGACCTGCCTTGATGCCCCCTACCTACACACATCTGTCTTTCTTTTGCAGCTTCTCAGTATGAACACAAAACATTTGATCCAATTTGCACATGAGCCTCACTTGATTTGATCAGGATAGTTAATCCACCTTTGCTAGAAAAGAATGAAAAGCGAGACAGGAGAGAGATTGAGAGTGAGGATGGGAGGGAGAGGGAGGGGGCATGGAAGGAAGAGGGAAAGGGAAGCTCGTTATATGAACTTCAAAGCAAAGATAACAGCGTTTTGATTATTCACTCCTTGGGGATTATCACTGTCACTCTTTCCTTCGTAGACCTGAAGAACTGAGAATTAATTCTCCAGGCAGGTGATCGGCAGCTAGTGCAAATGTCAGGGACATACTCGTTGGCCCATTTGTTCACTCACTTATTCATTCAGCAAACATTTACTCACACCCTCTCTGTGCCAGGCCCTGTGCAAGACGCCTGCGATCAGAGGTTTGCCGTGTGCCTCCACAGCCCCTCCTCACATCCGGGGGACCCTTTAATAGCCTCCTCAAGTCCAAAGCCTCATTCCTTTCCCTTTTACAGCTGTCTCGAAATCATGTGCTGGCATTTCCCCTCCCCCAGATCTGGCTGTGGCCGTGTGGTATCCCCACACACCTTCTCTGTTGCTGAAGACAAACCCTGCCCCCTTGCTAGCCAAGATTTTGTACCCCTCCTGTCTCCCATCCATGCTTCCCTGGTTTGAACCCTCATCCCACTGTATTGTAGTCTATGTACTCAGGGTCTTCTGTGAAGCTTTCTAGAAACTTAGAGGTCTCTATTGGCAGCAGCCATGTTATCTTGCCTGCCAATGCCCCTCCAAAGCCCGGCACTTGGCAGGTGTGTAACTGTTGAATGAATCAGTGAATAAATGAATCAGTCAATCCATAAGTGAATGAGTCAAAGGACTTACTGCTCTCAGAACCACCAAAATGCAACCTCAGGTAGTGACCAAAGTTCCAGAACCTCTGACCCTTCTTAGTCCCTGCTGGAGGCCTCTGTCCTTGAACTCCTGGGAGTTCAGGTCTTCAGCCTTCCCACTGGCCTCCCCTCCTCCTCACCCCAGGAGTTAATTCTCTAGCTCTTCCCTAGGGCCTCAGCAAGACCCTGGAGGGAATCATGGTTCAAGCTGTGCCCAGGAAAAGTGAGTTCCCTTCCTTTCATGGAGCTAATGATTACACTGGCAGCAACATTGTAAACTGAGGCTGGGTGGGCCAAGGTCAGCCCTCAGGAGCTCAAAGAAATGCTCTGAGGAGAAATGTGGGAGGTAAGGCTGGAGCACAGCATTGTGGCAGGGCCTCTAGCTAACCAGGAAGTGGCAGGGGCAGGCCTTGCAAAGCCCACACTTTCCAAGCCAAGATGCTGAACTCTATCCCGCAGTTTCAAGAGTTGGCAAACTCTTCTGCGGTGACAAACACCTGTCTTCAGAACCTGTAGCCATTAGGTCGTAATTGACTGGGAGGTGCAGAAAATTCCTCTGCAGAAGCTTAAAAAACACACCGTTTATTTTCTCCACATACCAAAAGTCCAGAGGCAGAAAGTCCAGGGTTGGCTTGGTGGTTCCCTCCGGGTCTCATGCTCCTTGTATTTTTCCCTCTGCTGCTTTTCATATGACTCTCATCCTCATGATCACAAGAAGGCTGCTCCCTCTCTGTCCTCACATCTGTATTCCAGGAAAAGCAAGGAGAAAGATGAGGAAATGGTCTGAGGACTCCTCAACCCGTGTTTCATTGCCCAGAGCTCTGTCACATAGACATCTTTAGCTCTGAGATTGGCAAGATACATACATTGCCACACTCCCAATAAAGTTGGGGTTCTGTTAGGGAGAAATAAATGGAGGAAGGGACATTAAGTAACCCACTATCCATGGTGTTCACAGCATCCCAAATTATGAACTAGATCAAAATGGAGCTGTTTTGGTTTAAGCAGAGGCTTCCCTCCTCTGGCTCCTCTTCCACCCTTGTGGGTTGGCCCTGGAGTACCTTTATGGGACCCTGGGGTACCTGGGAGCCCAGTTTGAAAACCATTGCTCTAGGGAAGCCATCAGCAAACTTTTTCTGTAAAGAGCTAGACAATAAATATTTTAGGCTTTGAAGTCCATGTAAGGTCTCTGTTGCATATTCTTCTATGTTGTAGGTTTTGTTTTTTCACTCATTGAAAGTGTAAAAAATCATTCTTAACTCCAAAGGCCACAGGTCCACATATAAAAATAGGCTATAGGACAGATTTGGTCTGAGAGCTAGTTTTCCAGCCCCTGCTGTAGGAGATAGGGAGGCGCTAAGAGCATTTGGTACAGAGTGAAGGATGGGCTGCAGAGACGGACAGCCCAGTTAGGAGAGTGTTGTAGCAAAGCAGTCCTTAAACAAAACAGCCTCAGTCTACATCTCCCAGGACTCTAGCTTCCCACAAGACTGCCCTGAGCTGGCAGATCCTCTGCAGCCTTGTGCAGGCTTTGGGCACAGGCTGGCAGCACCCAGAGTCCTGTCTTTTGGCTGATCCTGGACAGCACATGGCAAGGGGAGCATGTTCTCCAGGGCCTCCAGTGGGTGTCCTCCAGGGTCCCACTCCATCCCCCATGATTCTCAGGACAAGGTGGCTGTGACACCCCCTAATTTCTCCTTATGCTCTTGGACCCTGCATCAGCCTCCCACTGGTCTCTCTGCCTCCAATCCTCCCTTCACACTGAATTATAGCTTCCCATCGACTTGTCCATGAAGTCCAGACTGCCTGCTCTGGCTGCGAGTAAAATCCCCTGCAGACTCAGCCAGGCTCTTCTTCCTGTCCCACTCTCCTTGGCCCTTCACTGCTCACAGTGTAGCCTGGGCTGAGCCCACACACACCCTTCTCCATCCCGCCAGGCCCAGACCCACCTCCTCTATGGACCCCCTTCCATCTCTCTCCTCTTTGCACTCCTCCAGCACTCACCATCAGCACCATGTCCTGGGCATTTAGATTCTGCTCTAAATTGTCAGGCAAGCAAGATAACTTATGGGAAGCAGCTAGCTCTGGGCTTGGCACATGGCAGGTGCTCAGTAATTATGTCCTAGATGATGGGTTTGTTTATTCATTTATCTAATGGGTTTAAATTGGGTGTCTGAGCTGTATACAAATGTGCCTCTTTGATCATGCCTATTTCATGTGCTGCCATTTCTCCTGCCTCCGAAAGGCACTTTGTGAGCTTGATTGATCTGCATGTTAGTTAATGAGTCATTATAGGAGCCTGTCTTTAAACAAAGGCCAAAGCAGAGAAGGAAAAAAAGAAAAGAAAAAAAGAGAGTGCTAGTACATTGTGCACTAGAGGCTCGTCCTGAAACTGCAGCATTGTGTATGTTGAACAGTCTTCTTGTGTAATTAGCTCCTGCATCAGGGTCGGCACTCTGAAATGTGGTTCACATCAATGGCAGCTCTAACCAGTGATGTGAATCATTTTATAGCTCTGGGTTCTGGCCTTCAAAGCAATATTTTCCCATTATAGGCATAATAATCATACACTCCCTTTTTGGAGGTGGCTGGATGAGCAGTGTCCTCTGCCCCAGGGCTGGCTGGAAGGGGCTGATATGGTGAGAATATGCAGCTGGGCCCCTCAGTCCCTGCAGAGCCCAGGCCCTTCCTCCAGCAGAAGACACTACCTGCCTTGTGGTGTTTTATATGCAGCAGCTGTTTCCTGACCACCTGCTGGGACCCAGAAAAAAGAACTCAAGGAAAGTGTGAGAGAAAACAGAGGCTTAAGTCATGCTTCCTACCTTGTGGGCCTGTGATCTTGTTGGAACACCATGAGGCAGTAGAGCAGAGTGACAAAGAGCCTGGCCTCTGACTGCCTGCCTGCTGGGAGTCCCAGCTCTACCACTTGCCTGTGTGACCCCAGGCAAGTTGCCTAAATTCTGTGCCTAGCCTGTCCCATTTGTGAAATGGAGGTACTCAAAATAGCTATTGTGCTGTATTGGGGGAACCTGCCCCTAATATTTCAACGTCGATTCTTTCTATTTTCCATAAGTGTCAGCTGGCTGAGAAATAAAGAGAAAGAGTACAAAGAGAGGAATTTTACAGCTGGGCCTCTGGGGATGACATCACATAACAGTAGGACCGTGCTGTCCACCTGAACCTTAAAGCCAGCAAGTTTTATTAAGGATTTCAAAAGGGGAGGGGGTGCAAGAACAGGGAGTAGGTCACAAGATCACATGCTTCAAAGGGCAAAAAGGAGAACAAAGATCACATGCTTCTGAGGAAACAGGACAAGGACAAATACAGAACTACTGATAAGGGTCTATGTTCAGCTGTGCAGGTATTGTCTTGATAAACATCTTAAACAACAGAAAACAGGGTTTGAGAGCAGAGAACCGGTCTGACCTCAGATTTACCAGGGTGGTTTTTTTTCCCCACCCTAATAAGCCTGAGGGTACTGCAGGAGACCAGGGCTTATTTCAGTCCTTATCTCAACCACATAAGACAGACACTCCCAGGGCGGCCGTTTATAGACCTCCCCCCAGGAATGCATTCCTTTCCCAGGGTCTTAATTATTAATATTCCTTGTTAGGAAAAGAATTTAGCAATATCTTCCCTACTTGCACATCCATTTATAGGCTCTCTGCAACAAGAAAAATATGGCTCTATTCTGCCCAGCCCCGCAGGCAGTCAGACCTTATGGTTGTCTTCCCTTGTTCCATGAAAATTGCTGTTATTCTGTTCTTTTTCAAGGTGCACTGATTTCATATTGTTCAAACACACATGTTTTACAATCAATTTGTACAGTTAACACAATAGTGGTCCTGAGGTGATGTATACTCTCAGCTTACAAAGATAACAGGATTGAGAGATTAAAGTAAAGACAGGCATAAGAAATTATAAAAGTATTAATTTTGGGAACTGATAAATGTCCATATTAAAATGAAATCTTCACAATTTACATTCAGAGATTGAAGTAAAGACAGGCGTAAGAAATTATAAAAGTGTTATTTGGGAACTGATATATGTCCATATTAAAATGAAATCTTCACAATTTATGCTCCTCTGCCACAGCTCCAGCTGGTCCCTCCATTCAGTGTCCCTGACTTCCCAAAACAGTGCTGCATTTCTCATGAGTTGATATGTGTAAAGTGTTCAGAACAGAATTGAGCACATTGTAGGTCTCAGCTCTTGGAGTGATGAAATTGCGTAAGAGAAGATGATCAAAGACTATGATCGTCTTGAAGAATCTCCTAGACCAGGGATCAGCAAACTATAGCCTACAGGCCAAATACAGCTCTTTGCTTGTTTTGTAAATAAAGTTTTGTTGGAACACAGCCACACCCATTCATGTACACATTGTGTATGGCTATGTTCATGCTACATCAATAGAGCTGAATATCTGTGACACAGATCACATGACACACAAAGGGAGAAATATTTAGTATCTGTCCCTTTACAGAAAAAGTTTGCCAACTTTTGTTCTAGATGGTAACCACTGTGAGGGGTCTGAGAGCCTAGCAATCCATCCATGCTAGAGAAGCAGGAAAGGTTTGGAAATTGTTCTCCCAGTCTACATTTTGTCAGCCCCTGGCATGGGCCTGGCCCACCGACAGGAACTGGTACAGAGGCAGTGAGGCCTGACCCCTGCCCTCCAGGAGTTCATGGTGTAGTGGAGGAATAAGTAAACAGACCCATCACAGTCCAGCAGGTAAGTGCTAAGACAGACGAGAGGAAGGGGCTGAGCAGGGGCTGCTCCCCTTGTCAAGGTTAGTCAGAGAGAACTGAGACAAGTCAGGCTCACGGATGAGAAGAAATATGCTAGGGCAGTGACAGGGAGCAGGAAGAGCCTGCGTAAGTCAGGGTCATGAACAGGCTGCCCTGGTGTGAATGCCCAGGACTTCAAGTGGCCACACAGGCTGTGCAGTGGAGGGCAGTCAGCAGGGAGCAGGTGCAGAGATGCCCTTCTTATGTTTCATGCAAGGAAATGAGACTCCAGGAAATGTTCTGTAAAGCAGGCGTGTGGAGTGTGAGAGATGGGTGGGAGATCCCAGCCTGAGGAAATGATCCCATGATGATGCCATTAGCCAACAGGGAACATTCTGGATAGGAAACCCAGAAGGGCCAAGGAATCCCCACTCACTATTGACAAATCCCATCTCCTCTTTAATAACTCGCTCCAAACACTGATTGCTACAGGCTCACACCCCGCCTCACCTAGACGTTGCTGCAGGCCCACATCCTACTTCACCTAGACCTTGCTACAGGTCCACATCCCACCTCACCTAGACCTTGCTACAGGCTCACATCCCACCTCACCTAGACCTTGCTACAGGCTCACATCCCGCCTCACCTTGACCTTGCTACAGGTCCACATCCTGCCTCACCTAGACCTTGCTATAGGTCCACACCCTGCCTCACCTAGACATTGCTACAGGCCCACATCCCACTTCATCTAGACCTTGCTTCAGGTCCACATCCCGCCTCACCTAGACCTTGCTACAGGCTCACATCCTACCTCACCTAGACCTTGCTACAGGGCCACATCCCACCTCACCTAGACCTTGCTACAGGCCCACATCCCACCTCACCTAGACCTTGCTACAGGCCCACATCCTACCTCACCTAGATCTTGCTACGGGCCCACAACCCACTTCACCTAGACCTTGCTACAGGCCCACATCCTACCTCACCTAGATCTTGCTACGGGCCCACAACCCACTTCACCTAGACCTTGCTACAGGTCCACATCCTGCCTCATCTAGAATTTGCTACAGGCTCACATCCCACCTCACCTAGACCTTGCTGCGAATTGGACTCCGAGCTTTCAACTCTCCCTCAATGCTCCTGCTCCTAGAACAAAAATCTCATGTCATGCCTTTACTGCCAACCCTTCCATAACTCCCCGTTGACTTTAGGACAAAGCCCAAAATTCTTAGCATTACCGGCAGCCTTTCATAATCTGACTGCTCCTGTTTCTCTCCTATCGCCACCCTCCACCACCTCCTCGCTTAAACAACTACTCAGTAGTTAGACCTCTCTGGACAAGTCATCCTGTTCCACACCACTGCCCTTCTCTCTGCCTGGGTTGCTTTCCCTTCCATATCCATTGGTTGAACTCCAGTTCATCTTCCAAACTCAGCCTGAGTTTCATTTCCTCCAAGAAGCCTCCTTTAACCTTTCTCCCAGTCAAAAGCAATCACTTCCTTCCTCTTCTGTGTCTATCTGTAGACCCACTGACATGCTCACAGATACTATTATCCAGAGATGCATCTTTCTGTGATTCTCAGGCCACTGCAGAGGGGCCCTGCATAGACACTACCCAGGCTTATGAATGAGGGCAGTGTCAGTTTGCCTCTGGGATACCTGAGAAAGCACCTTGGGGTAAGGCTCTGCAGGGTCCCTGGCAGGATATGGGTGCTGAACTGTTTGATTTGGATGGAGGAAACCTGCAGAAGGCGTCAGCCACAACTAGGAAAAAATATCCACGGAAATTATATACTCCTTGAGTTGTAGAACAGAAAGCAAAGGAGCAACTTCAGTCTCCCTGTTGGGGGAATGAAGATCATCATCAGATTGAAACCAGACTGAAACAGACAAAAAGAGATACAGATTAGACATCAGGAGTGGGTGCCTGTGTGTGTCCTGTCCTTATGAATGGCACCATCCCCCACCCAAACAATTGCACAAGCCAGAAACCTGCAGCTTATCCTGGATCTTTCCCTCCCCTCAGCACCACATGCATCCTGTCGCAAAGCCCTAAATATCACTAGGACCCTCCCTCTTCTCCGTCCACACTGCTACTCTTCCATCGTTCACCTGCACTACCACAAAAGCCTGCAACCATCCTCACCACCAGCCTCACTCCTGCCAATGAGTTCCACACATACTGCCACACTGACATTTTCTCAAACACCTATGCGTCCCTGTCACCCACTATTTAAAACTCTACTGCTCCTCCCCTGGCATAAATTCTAATTTTGGAGGGTAGAGGTATGAGACCTTTTGAACCAAACTCCAGGGAAACTTTTCAAATTCCAGACCTTCCCAAGTCACCTTCTTGCACTGAAGGCCCAGTCACATTATCCCCGAGAGCCAGGCACCTAGCAGGTATGTTCAGTTTGTAGATCTGCTAGCAACAGACACTGAATAATTTCTTCTGGAATGTTCCATCTCTGCCATAGCTCAGGCCCTGTGCACCTGACTCCTTCCCAGAGCATCCCCCTCCCTCCCTCTCCAAGCATCCCCCTTTGGCCTGATGGGGTCATCAGTAGCCTTCAGAATTCCCTCAGACACCCCCATCTCCAGTAGCGCCTGCCCCTGACTCCAGCTGGGTGAGCCATAGGCTCCTCTTCGCTCCCACAGCCCCCTGTAGCATCCATCCCACCCCAGTGCTGTGGTTATCAGTTTGCATTTCTATCTCCCCTTCTTAGCGAGGGCAGGGACCATGTCGTGCTCACTGTGGAAACCCACCGCCCAGCCTGGCATATGGGGAGAGCTTAGTAAATATTTGTGGAAGGCAGGATTAAAACAAGAGGGAGGAATCTTGTTGAAATCTCTTTCTGAGAACATTCATTTATTCAACAAATAAACAAAAAAGGATGGAGAAAAGCAGTCAGAGGAGAAGACGAGAGAAACTTCTGCAGGTCCCTGGGGGCAAGAGAGCTGAGATTCCACATGTGGCCTGAAAAATTGCCAACAAGCCCATGGGGATTTCTGTGCATTAAGGCATAAAGAAAGAGTCTAATCATCTCGCTGTCGGCCAGATGTGCCCGGTTGCTGTGACAGCCACCAGAATTGGCCAGATGTGCCATGAACATCTTCAGAAACATCAGGGGGCCCTGGAGACTGCATGGCCTGGAGAGAAATAGTTCACACTCATTAAAGTGGGACAGAAATGGTCAGTTTGTTTAGGATGGTGTCACCAGTGACTCTGAGCATTGGGACATAACACAGAAAATCCTTCCTCCCCTCAAGGCTTTGGAAGGCTTCCTCACAGCCCCTGCCTGCTCCTAACCCTGTGTTCCCTCCCCAGGTGATCAAGCTCGCCTTTGAGGAGTTTGATTTGGAGAGGGGCTATGACACCCTGACGGTCGGTGATGGTGGTCAGGATGGGGACCAGAAGACAGTTCTCTACATGTAAGTGCAGTGGGGCATGTTGTTTGGAAGGTGGGACGGTGGCTGGGGTTGGTGGGGTGCAGTTTGTGGAGTCCTGCCTGGTCCCTAGACCATACTACAGCAAAGACAGTATCCTGCAATGTTCCTAGTTTTGGCAATAATCCTTCCACCTCTCTCTACTCTGACCAAGGGGAAAAGAACACTGGGCACCTTCTCACTGAATTCATATGAAATGTGAACAGAATGAGCAGTCTGTCAGGGGGCAGGGGAGATCAAGGTTTTGTGGATGAACCTGGAGCCTTCCACTGGCTGGCTGCTTCCATGCAGACCTTGATTCTGCCACCCTGACAGTTTTTACTCCAGGCCACATCCAGCCATGGCAGCCTGACCTCAGACAGAAATAATGGAAATGAGTTGCTAACCTTTCTGCATGCTCAGAGCTCCCTGGGAAATGGATGGTTTCAGAGAATCAGGACCATATAGACATAGTGGCCACACTTCCTGAGCCAAAAAAGACCAGTATGACATGTTCCAGACAAGGGAGAGGAGAATATCAAGCTGTCATGGGATTCTACTATGTTGAGTCTGTGCTCTTGGGGGCCATTTAGCTTCTCTTTTGCCCACCACCAATAGCCTGACTTGAAAACCAGGAAAAAGGCCAAGCGTGGTGGTGTATTGATGTAATCCCAGCACTTTGGGAGGCCAAGGCGGACAGATTGCTTGAGCTCAGGAGGTCGAAACCAGCCTGGGCAACATGGTGAAAACCCATCTCTACAAAAAATACAAAAATTAGCTGGATGTGGTGGTGCACGCCTGTATAGTCCCAGCAACTCAGGAGGCTGAGGCAGGAGGATAGCTTGAGCCTGGGAGGTTGAGGCTGCAGTGAGCTGAGAGCATGCCACTACACTCTAGCCTGGGTGACAGAGTGAGATCCTGTCTAAAAAAAGAAAAAAAAGTCAGGAAATGCTTCTGCTCAGGACATGTGGCTTAGCTTCAGAGACAAACACCCTGACCACATCCATCTCCCTTCCAGGAAGGAGGTGGAGTGTCACCAACATTAAACACCTACCATGCTCCCAGGCACTGGGATGGAAACTTTTGCATCAATTATCTCGCTTAAGCCCTGGTGTTATTATTCTCTTTTAACAGATGGGGAGACTGAGGCCCAAAGGTTTCAGAGAAGGTTGATAGCAGAACCAGCACTCAAGTTCATGTCTTTTGATTTCAGCCAAGGACAATGTCCCATGCCACACTCCTTCCCAACAAGGCTAGCTCCAGGATATCTCCTTCTGGTTCTAATGCTGAATGAGAAATGGCCATTTAGTAACAGCTGGCTTGTCCTGAGGCTGTTCTTTTCTGGGTGTTTTTCACAACTTCCCTACACCTACCTGGAGATGATGCTATACAGGCAGTTACATGACTTATCTTATCCAATGGTACCCACTGAATCAGGTGACATGGCTGGGACTTGGGATTTCTCCAGACAAAGGAATGGAATGTGAGCCCACAGGGCATTCTCCCCCATGCCTAATTCACTGTATTAGTGAGGGTTCTCCAGAGAAACAGAACAATAGGAGATAGAGATAGATAGATGATAGATAGATAGATATTAAATAGATGATAGACAATTGATTGATAGATGATAGATGATACACAGATAGATGATAAATAGATGATAGATGATTGATAGATGATAGATAGATAGATAGACAGACAGACAGACAAATAGCAAATAGATAGATAATTTGTTGTAAAGAATTGTCTCATGTGATTTTGGGAGACTGACAGGTCCCAAGATCTTCCAGGTGAGTTAAGAAGCTAGAAACCCAGGATAGTCAATAATGGAGTTGCAGTCCAAATGCCAGTAGGTTCAAGATCCAGGAAGAGCTGATGTTACAGTTCAAGTTCAAAAGCCAGAAATAAGCTGATGTCTCAGTTTAAAGCCAATTGAACAGGAGGAATTCTGTTATTCAGGGAAGGGTCCATCTTTTTGTTCTGTTTGGCCCTTCAACTGATTGGATGAGGTCCACCCACCTTGGAGAGGGCAATCTGCTTTACTCAGTCTGTCGATTTCAGTGTTCATCTCATTCAAACGCACTCTCACAGAAACACCCAGAATAATGTTTGACCAAATAGCTGGGTACCCTGTGGCCTAGTCAAGTTGACACATAAAATTCACCATCACACTTACCTCTCCCCTTCACTTGGTGCATCCCCATCACTCATTTTCTGCCCTAGTTTACTGACCCATATGGTGTCTCAGCTCTTTGTGCCCAAGAGACTAGGATCCCAGCTCTCTTTCCTCCCACAATCCCAATGTGCTTTGACATAGAGAGAACCTTAGAATAGCAGAACTTTTGAAAAGGCTATTGAGGATCATACCATACAATCCCCTCATTTAACATAGAGTGAAAAAGTCCAGAGAGGCTCAACCACTTGCCCAAGGTCCCACAGCAAATGAATGGTGGACTCAGAGCCTGGTGCTGTAATTGGGTCAAACAGAGGAAAAGCAGGGGTCCCAGCCTTTTCCCTTGCTCATCAGCACCCGAGTCAGGAGCCAGCACTGGCCTGGCCACAATCCTTACTTAGCTTGTCAGAGCCCAGGCTCAGGGATGTCACACAGGCCAGGCTGTTGGATCCCATGTGCTCTATCCCAGCTCCACTTCCATATCCCCCATGGTGTGATGACCTCTCTGCAGCTGACTCGACAGCCTCCCAAGCTCTGAGACCCTGGGTGAAGCAGAGATTAGGACTCATTAGTTTAGTTGCCCACTCCACAACCCCCTGCCTCCATCTGTGCTGGTAATTTGTCTGATCTCAACAAAAGAATGAGGTTGGATTTCTTCTGGAAATCCCAGCCTGCACAGGGGACCCCTGGCTCTGCCACTGTATCAGGTTGACCTTGGGGAAGCCACTGCCCATTCTGCACTTCCATATTCTCATTGTACTATGGGCTGACAACCCCTACCTTCCTGGCAACAGGGCCATTAAATGAGATAATGGGTAGGAAATTGATAAGCGCAGTATCTTACATGGGTAGGTGCTTGGGGTTGGGATTGTGGATTGAATCCCCCCCCCGCCCCCACACCCATGCTTAAACCCTCTTCTTCAATAAGAATGTGGCCCTCAGATAATGACTACACTCTAAGCCTTGTTCCTTATCCTGGAATGGAAGGAGATGTCTCATTGAAAGAATGGCTTGGGTTCCAACTGGAGAAATGGGTTTCTGTGAGGGGAAACCCACATAAAGACAGCAAGGAGGTGGGGGTGGGGGCGGTCTTTTCTGCAATACAGGTCACACAAGAGATCAAAAGTTGCAAGAATGTAGACACCCTCTTGATTGGATTTGGCTCCAACTATCCCTGTCCCCTGAGCAAGTAAGGACACAGATCTCCTTTGTGAGCCCAAGGGTCAGGGCTAGAGAGTCAAAGTTGTGATTCAACCCAGGAGATTCTACCCACAGCCAAGGGGAAGACAGGATGAGTCTTCCCAGCACAGGGAGAGCATGCTGCTGGGCTCCAGTGTCAGAAACACAGTGGGGCCCAGAATTTGCCCGAGTGGGCCTGGATCCTGGATAGTCCTTTAAATGTCATTGGTCAGGCAATCATTCTATTCGGGTGTCATGGTGGAGAGCACACCTCTAAATATCTCTCTCCTGCCAGCCTGACAGGTACATCGGTCCCGGATCTCATTGTCAGCACCAATCATCAAATGTGGCTCCTCTTCCAGACTGATGGCAGTGGCAGTTCCCTGGGATTCAAGGCTTCTTATGAAGGTAACTGCTTTTGGCAAGCCAGATGAACTGTGTCCTGGGAGTCAGAGACTTGGGGTCTGGATTTGCAGTCAGAATTTTTTTTTTTTTTTTTTTTTTTTGAGACGGAGTCTCACTCTGTTGCCCAGGCTGGAGTGCCGTGGCACGATCTTGGCTTACTACAACCTCCGCCTCCCAGGTTCAAGTGATTCTCCTGCCTCAGCCTCCCGAGTAGCTGGGACTACAGGCGCACACCAACATGCCTGGCTAATTTTTGTATTTTTAATAGAGACGGGGTCTCACCATGTTGGCCAAGCTGATCTCGAACTCCTGACCTCAAATGACCCACCTGCCTCAGCCTCCCAACGTGCTGGGGTTACAGGCGTGAGCCACCATGCCCGGCCACGGGATCCTGGTTCTCCCCTGCACTAGCTTCCTCCCCCTTAGGCATGTTATTCCACTTCTGTGAGCCCCAGCCACCTCTTTGTTCTGAGGGCCTTCTGGTTGTTTTGAGGATTATCTGGGATAAAACACTTAAAATGCTAGGCATCCAGCATCAGATGCACACCTCAGTTCCATCCCCAATTCATACCTGGTTCATGGAGACTTTTAAGAGGCCTCACTTATTTTTAAAATCTTTAGAGAGGACAATAGCTTCCCAAGATACCCTATTTGGTTGCATGTGATGAATGAGTGACTGTGCATAGGGCTAGGAACAGATAAACACCACTGTTGGTGGCCTGAGAAAGATGCAGACAAGAGTCTTCATCTCTTGCTTAGAATAGGCATTAAGGGAACTGCAAACCCTGGGGCCCAGGAGATACCCTCAACATCACCCTTCTGAACACTTCCAAACCCCCTTTGGCCAATAACAGCTAACGCCAATCCCTACAAAGATGGAAGGAGAAGCCATCCACAAGTTACTGTTAAGCCCCTCTTAGGTACTAGACGCTAGACCAGCACAAGGGGGACAGACACATCAAGTCTAGGCATCGTCTCAACTGACTTGTGCTCTAGTGGCGAGATGGAGGGGAAAGCAAACGAAGTGGCATGCAAAAGAGCTGCCTGGACAGTGCCAGTGGGAGCACAGAGAAGGGAGCAGACATCTTTTCAGGAACGTCTGAAAGGGGATCAGGAAAGCGCTTTGACACAAAAGTGAGCCTAAAGTCCTCAAAATGACTAGGTGGCTACTAGGGAGACAGGGGCCCAGGGAGCGGGGAGAAGGTGTCCCTTCAGTGTGGCTCACACAGCATACCCCCAGTGTACCATAGGTTCCTCCTGCTCCAGGACCTGTACTCTGTTTCGAAACTGGGTACAGGTACACAGGAGGTGTATTCGTGTTCTTGGGCTGGCTAGCTTCACACAATGGACATTTATTCTCTCACATTCTGGAGCCTGGAAGTCTGACATCAAGGCTCAGCAGGGCCATGCCCCCACTATGGGTAGAATCCTCCCCTGCTTCTCCCTAGCTTCTGGTGGTGGCTGTGAGTCCTTGCTGTTCCTTGGCTGTAGCTGCATCACTCCAGTCTCTGCCTTTGTCATCACACAACCTTCCTGTGTGTCTCTCTGTCCTCTTCTTATAAGGACACCAGCATATTAGACTAAGGGCCCTCCCTACTCCAGTGTGGCTCCATCTTAACTTGATTACATTTGCAGCAACTCTGTTTCCAAATAAGACCACTTTTATAATTACCAGAAGTCAGAACTTCAGCACGTCTTTTTGGGGAACACAGTTCACCCCATAACAGGAGGCTAGCCCATACTACACTAACAATGTCATACAATGATGTCTCCTGGGGTAAAGATGACAGCTATACTGAGATTTTTTAAGAATAGGAGGCCATGTGTCTAGGGAAGACAGAACAACAGACAGAAAATACGTATGGGGTGACAGACTCTGAGTGCAGATCCTGGTTCTGTCACTTTCTAGCTCCATGGCAGGTCATGGAACCTTTCTCAAGATCTGTTTCTTCATCTGTGAAACAGAGATAATAATACAACCTGGGTCACAAGGGTCCTGTGAAGATGGTTAGATTAAGAAATGTGAACATAAGAAATGTTGCAAATTGCAAAGCAATTAGTGAGTAACTAATGAGCCAGTACACAGGTAGTTCAATGAGTGGGCTGTTCCGGTGCATAAAGTTACACATAAGCAGCTGTGGGGCTATGAGAGGAGCACCAGACAAAACTATCAGGAGACCTTGATTCAGGTCCAAGCCCTGTCACTCACTACTTTGAAAAGGGGAATGGAGATGGATGCAAAGTTTCTAAGTTTTCACCCATTTCAGAAATTCTATGGATGTTCAGCCGTGAATGTTCCCAAAAGCAGGGAGAAATGATTCCATGTCATCCTCATGCCCTTAATCTGTCCATATTTTGCCAATGGTTTGAATAAGATGTAAATAGCGTGAACTTGAAAGGGATGACAATGCTAGTCAGCAAACAGAGTGCAGAAAGATCTGGGTGAGTTAGAGCCATTGACTAAATTAGTAGGAAAAGATAAAGTGGGAATAAATATCAAGTCATGATTTAAGACTTAAAAAAAAATTAGCTACTGGAATTTATCCCAGGAAGTTAGTTGTGCTTTATCCTGCCCTGAGCAGGCACCAGAGAATTGAGCTTAGATGTGGGACCTCAGCTTGGGATAGATAAGGAGAGGATTTAAGGCAATTCCTGTAAGAAATGTTGATGGCCCCCGAATGTTTATGCAGGAGAAGAAGTGGACTTGGGAGATTTGAGAGCTGTGTCCAGATATCTAAAGGGCTTTCATGTGGGAAAGAGGAATTAGATGCATTTGGTGTGATTTTGTTGGAAAAGAAAGGGACATACCACTTGTTGAAAGCCTTCTATGTGCCATAGCTTTATGTTAATTATCTCAGGGTTTTCACAGTGTCTTGCAAAGACCTGGGGTACCCTCCGGGGACCTCCATGGTAGGATAGGGCATGCCCAGGATGGAGGGTTCTGACCACCCTGCCTCTGTTTCTTCTACTTTCTTCTCTTTTGCTCTTTGTGAGCCTTCTTTTAAGAGAGGATTCATAGCTAACCACTGGCTTGAAAGACATTACTTCATCTCATTCATTGCTTACAATGATAAAATGGCTGCTATTTTATGGATGAAGAATCTGAGACTCAGAGGGGTGAAGTAATCTGCCTGAGGTCACACACAACTGTGGTAGCAGAGCTGGGATTTGAGCCCATGTCTCCCTGGCTTCAGAAGCCCATGGATTTTCCCCTTGCACCAGAAGCCTCCCAAGGTTACATAATTTCATTTCCTTATAAAATCTTTATAGAAGCCAAAGCTTTGCCCCAGTCAAATAGACCAAGTATCATGAGCCTGGATTCCATGTCACCAGAGGTTGGGGAGTTAGTTCACAAGTTCATTTGTCCATTTCACTCAGCCAGTATTGGCTAAGCTTTTGTTATGTGACCAACATTTTGCTGGGTGCTGTGATTATAATAACTAGCAGCCTGGATGTGGTATAAAGCATATGCTATGTGAATGCTGCTCATGGACTAGGTGTCAGCAGGACTTCTCCTTGGAGCCGTGACAAATTAGGAAGGACAGTCTGGGTGTTTAGAGACATGGCAAACCCACAGGGACTACGTCAGGTTCTGTGCACAGAGGCAGTGGATTCTAGAAAATAGCACAGACTCTGAAATTGCACCAGACCTAGTAAATCCCAGTGTGGTCCCAGCTGTGTAAGCTTGAGTCTTGTGGTCTCTCTGAGCCTCAGTTCCCCGACTTGTACAATGGAAATAATGATGCCAATCTGAGAGCATTGTTAGGAGAGTGAAATGAGATCTCAAAGCTCCTTGCACATTGCCTGGCATAGAGATGGTGCCTTCCCTGGGGGTGTCACCAAAGTTTCTCTCCAGCCAAACCTTCCACATTTCTTGTCCTCCAGGCCAGGCACCTGGATCTGCCTCCAGGTGCTCTGATAGGCCCTGGGTTTAGGTCCCTGCCTTACACCAGCACTCCCCACCTAGGGCCCTCTCTCCCCAGACTGGCAGAGAAATGAGGTGGCTCTGTAAGGCCTCAGTGCAGGGCGTGGAGCCAGAAGTGGCAGGAGGCAGAATCAGGCTCGCAGGAGCCTAGAGGCCTCACAGTGCGTTGGAACCTGGCTCAGTGAAAATTCAAGGGGCTAAGTTGGGTGGGCCACTTTTTTGTTTTTGTCCCTTCCACCTTTGACTTTTTATTTGAGGGGTGAAGCCCATCATCCTCACACCCTCCTGGTGAGGAGCCCCCTCTACTATAAAAAGGTGGGTGGGTTGAGTCCCCGGCACCCCGATGTGACTCCCTGTCCTTGCCCATCCTGCTCCTTGGGCTCCTCTCACCTCCACCTCCTGGTTTTCTTTTACATCTCTGGCTGCTCCTTCACAGCTCCTCCATGGCTCCCCACTGCCCCTCAGAGTCTATCCTCAGCCTTCGGTCCTCTTATTCTAGAACCTTCTGCAGTTGATCACGTGTACTTCCATGGTTTCAGCCTCAACCCAAACTCTGGTGACTTCCACATCTGTTCTCCACTTGCATTTCAGTCTTCCTGTTACACATTTTGATATGCCTTCCCTCTCAGCTGTCTCAAACCCACCCACCTGTATAGTCTGCTGACAACAAAATGCCCTGGGATAGGGAGTCACTTGGGGGGGGCCGGGGACTCAACCCACCCACCTTTTTATAGTAGAAGGAGCTCCTCACCAGGAGGGTGTGAGAATGATGGGCTTCGCCCCTCAAATAAAAAGTCAAAGCTGGAAGGGACAAAAACAAAAAAGACAGGGTGGTTTATATTTGCAACAACTCTGTTTTCAAATAAGATCACATTTATAGGTACCGGAGTCAGAACTTCAACATGTCTTTTTGGGGGGCACAGAGCACCCCATAACAGAAGGCCGGCCCATCTTTCCTACACAAACACTGTCATACCACAATGTCCCCTGGGGTAAAGATAACGGTTGTACTGTTTTAATAGGAGGCCATGTGTCTAGAGAAGGCAGAACAGCACCCCGTTTTCTCCCAGTTCTAGAGGCTGGAAATCCAAGGTTAAGGATTTGGCCAATTTGGTTTCTGATGAGGGCTTTCTTCCTGGCTTGGAGACAGCTACCTTCTCACCATGGCCTTGCATGGGCTTTCCTGGGTGCATGCACACACAGGAGAGAGAGAGAGAGAGAGAGAGAGAAAATGAGAGAATGAGAGAATGAGCCTTGTGTTGTTTCTTCTTAGACATCCATCCTCTCAGATCGGGGCCCTGCCCTTATGACCTCATTTAACCTTAATTACTTCCTTAGAGGCCCCATCTTCAAATACAGTCACACTGGGGGCTAAGAGCCTCAATACAGGAATTTGGGGGAGTTGGGGGAACACACAAGTTCAGTCCATAATACCATCCAAAACCAAGCTCGCCATCTCTGCCCCCACACCCATGACCTGCACCTGTGTACCCCATCTTCACGAACAGCACCACCATCCATGCCATCCCTAGGCCTCATCTCTGCCTCCTCCTTTTCCCTCTCCCCACCTCTGACTCCATTCCCAGATTCTGTCAGTTTTCCGCATCCCACTTCTGTTTCACTGCTGAGCTGAGTCCCTCCCTCATCACCTCTCACTTGAATAGCGGCAGAGTCTTCCCAACCAGCATCGCTGGCTGTAGTCCTCTCACTCCCATCTACCCATCTGCCACATGGAGCAGTGATCTTCCCAGAATCCAAATCTGGCACAATTCTCTCCTAGTTAAAAAAAAAAATGACAACTTCTCATTGATTTTAGGATAAAGCATAACATTTTCTACATGACATCCAAAGTTCTCCATAATAATAATTCCACCAAGTTCTGGTTTCTATGAATCCATTCAAGACAAAAATCTCTGCAGTCCTATAGAGCCTAATTCAGTGCCTGGCACAGGACACATGCTCAGAAAAGCTTGTAGAATTTAATTGTAATGAGGATCTACTCAGTCACAATCAGGTACCCTCCTCAGCACCCTCTCAATTCCCTTTTGGTCCACTTTACCACCTTCCTAGTGCACAGATGCCAACAGCCCATGCATTCTCTATTGTCCCCGTAGGATTTGGGATTGGGCAAACCCAGCTTATAATCAGGATCTTCCTTTGACTCCCTGTGTGCCAGTCTCTCCTCATCAATGAGCCTGAATTTCCTAATCTGTGAAGAGGGGCTGATGAATGGTTATCTTTCCAGGGTCTCATGAGGACTCAGTATAGTCAAGCACCCAGCATAGGGCCTGGCATTTAGTAAATGCTCAGTTGGAAGCTTACTCCCTTCTCTGCTCTCCAAGGCCTACAGCTCTTCTTCCAACCTACATCATTACCTGAAGCTTCAGAATTACCTCTGCCTCCATTTTACCCCCCCTGTTATTCCAGCTCCTGGGGAGTTCCACACAGGATAGACATCTCGACTCAGGAATGAGCAGGGGTTGGGGGGCGGGTAGCTGTGATGCAGGTTTCTCGTAGGATGGCATAAGGCATCCAAGGGCAGAGACCTCCCATATCCATCATTTCCACTCATCCCTTAGGCACATCTGGCTGCATCATCATCATCAATACCCACTCTGTCCCAATTTGAGCAGAGAGATACAACCTTAGGGGCAG
The DNA here is from genome assembly GCF_029289425.2 of Pan paniscus. Lineage (NCBI taxonomy): Eukaryota > Metazoa > Chordata > Mammalia > Primates > Hominidae > Pan > Pan paniscus. Next base: position 193,044,775 of record NC_073249.2, read on the forward strand.
GCAGGTGGCACTCCAGTATCATCCTTTCTTCCTCATTGAAAGCATGAACCTGGTGGGAAAATTGGGGCATTTGCTTCCCAGAAATCCCTCCAGTTCTGCTTGTCACAATCCCAGGTCAGGGGGCGGGGGAGGGGACTCCTGATCTGTCAATATCTGAGCACTCTGAGCCAGTCTCCCTCCATGGGGGTGACCAGCTGTGGGAAATGCATTCATAGTTGCAATTTCTTTGCTTCCCAGTAGAACAAGAAATATTTAAGGAACAGGCAATTAGCACTTACCAGAAACATTATAAAATTACATACAACTTGCTAACAAGTTTTAGCATCAATCTGGAAGTCTCCTTGCTTCCTTGCTGGAGTCTGGAATCTGGCAGCTTAATGCTGAGTCTGGGAGGCTGGCCCAGGGGAGGAAGGAGCTGGGACCTGGACCCTACAGACATGAAGGAGCAGGACAGTAGAGATTATGCAGAGGGGGTGCCCAACAGTCCAGGGCACTCATGTTAGAAATGAGCTCATCTGTTTGTTCAACATTTTCTAAGGCCCTATGATGTGTTGCAGACAATGTTCAGGACACTGAGGCTACAAGGACAGCAAGACAATCTCTGCCTTCACCTAACTCATAGTCCGTTTTCAGTAGCATAGAACAAGTGCTAGAAGACAGGGAAATACAAAGGAAGGGCAGCGAATCTTGCTGAAGGGCATCAGGGGAGTCTCCCTGGAGGAGGTGATGTCTGAAACTGAGACTTGCTTGAAGGATGAAAAAGAGTTTGTCAGACTCCCTTGAGACAGGGAACAGGTGGGCTTAGAAAGCTGACATGCAGATAAGATTGAGGCTAAAACCTCAGTAAAAATAAAGTCTGAGGGCAAGTTGGGGAGAAGAGGGCCAAGACTTGCTCTCTGCAGGCAGTGCCACATCCCCTTCTTCAGAACTTCACTCCAGTTGTGGGCACTGCTGAGCCCCCAGAAGAGGTGGTTTTAGAAGCAGACTTCAAAGGAGGCCAAGGGCAGCCGACCAGCATCACTCACCACTCCCTCTAGGACACCGCCTTTCCTCTTGTCAGATGCCAAGCGCATGTCTATTTTCAGCCTCTCTTCTGTTATTTTCAGTACGCCTCTACTTCTTGTCTTTTCCCCATAAACTGGAAGGCCCAAACATTCCAACTTTGGCCAAGAATGTCACTAACATGTTCCTAAGATGCTCACTGAGTTTCCATGATACCTCTAAAGGTTTTTCGGGCACTGGGAGCCAAAGTTGAGCTAGATACAAGCAGCAGCTGACTCTTCTCAAAAAGTCCCAGTGGGATCCAGCCTGTTCTAGCCCCTGGAGGCTGGGCTGGCAAACAGCAGAGGATGCTGCCGCATTAAAATTTGGTAGAAAGTAATTTGTCAGTGAGATGTACTCTCTAAATACATAGCTTTTGCAAACGGTAAGCTTTAGTTTGGGGCTAATGCAGACAGCTTGGAGGCTACCTCCATGTCCTTTGTTTCCAGTCTCCTTTGGCTGGTGACAAACCCATGACAGTGTTATAGAGGAAGGAGATGGGGAGGGAAGAATGTCACCCACTTCATCCAGCCGTACCTCCATTCCACTTGTGGCAATCGTGTGCAGAAAAACACATCAGTCCCCATAGGTGCACCTACAGATGTGGGGTCTCTCACCTCCTGGTGCCCTTCGCATAATCAGAAGTAGAAAAGCAGAGTGGGGTGTGGTTCTGAGGCAATCCAGGTGGTCTGGGCATGCCCACAGGGTGTTCCTAATGCACCAAAGATGTCCTGGTCACTCACTAGGAGTTTGTGCTGATTCAACAACGGGTCTGAGCACTTAGTATGCATAAGGCACTGGGCTTGGTTCTGGAGATACAAAGAGTGGAAGGGATGCGACCCCTGGCTCTGAGGGAGCTGACAACCCACAGGATGGAGCTTAAATGACTTATTACTCATCGAGCCAAGCCCTTCAGGGTCTCCCTCCAACCATCTCTCTGGCCTCTTCTCTCTTCATCACTTGAGCTTCCCACTACACTGAGCTTCTAGCTCTTCTCTAGACTCTACGCTCTTGTCCTCCATTTCTCCTTTCCTGCTGCTTTCCTTCCATCCTCTCCTCCATCCTCCCCCATCATGCCTCAAAAGTTTATTGAATCCCCTCTCTGTGCCTTGCACTTCACTAGAAAAGCTGGGATATAGACATTTCAAAAAACATTGGCTCGGTCCTCAAGGAACTTACCAATTAACAGTGGGAAACACACGCCCAAAATTGCAGCACCTGTTGCTATAACAACAGAAATGTCCAAGGGGGCTGGGAGCGAGAGAGAAAGAGCTCCTAAGTCTGCCTGGGCGATTCGAAAGAAGGTCCCACATGGGAATGCGCTTGCACTAACACTGAAAGATGATTCTTTGTCTGGTAGACAAAGCAAAGGGTGTTCATTTCGGGAAGAGAGGATGGCAGGTGCCACGTTACAGCTGTCTGAGGGGCGGCTGGGCTCTGCAAACAGCAGCGACAATAACACTGAGGAAATATGGTTAGTCACTGGTTACACACTGCATACTGGACATTTTGACAATTATCTTGTGTACAGAAGCTCATTTAATCCTCACAACAACCTTGTTATTACCATTTCCATTTTACAGATGACAAAACTAAGGCTCAGAGAAAATAAGTCACATGCCCAAGGTCTGTTCCTTAGTATCAGAGCCAGGATTTAGATCCTGGGCTTTGTGATCCCAGAGCTCTTGCCACTGCACTATTCCACCTCCCTACAGATCACTCATTGCTGTGCCGTGTAAATCTCAAGGTCGCTGATGGCCAAAGAGCAGGCTGGGGTGGGAGGGGTAGGCAAGGGTCCTGCCATGCTGAGGAGTTAGGATTTTAGTCTGTGGATTTCGGGAAGCTGTAAAAGGATCAATGAGCAGGGGATGGTAATCATCATATTTTTATTTCTGAGTGATCTTGTGCTCCTTTGTAGAGTATGAAATAGAAGGAAGAGCCAGGGGAACCATAGGCTGCTACTGGCACCCAGATGAGGAGTCGCAAGGGCTGAACTCAGGCAGGGAGAGACGGGGTGGATAGCAGAGGGTTCTGGGTATGTGGGAGGAGGAGTCAACAGGAGGAGACTAAGGAGAGCTGAGGGAGAAGGACAGGGCAATCCAGGCTGACTCCCAGATTTGAACAACCTCTAAGAAACCTGTCCAGCGCTCCCAGCCAGAGGCTTGAGCTGCCCCTTCTGCTATCACCCAGGTCATGTGGTCAGGTCTACATCCTCTCCATTGCCCTGGTCATTTGTATTGGAATTATCTCCATACCCACCTGACCCTGAGTTCTCCAGGGGCAGGGGCCGTGGGGCAGGCAACGCTATACCTTTAGTGCTTAGTGTGGCATTTGGCACGGTTTCCATGCAAAATATTTGCTAAGCTCAGAGTATTCTGTGTGTTCCAGGGACTGTGCTAAGTGCCGGGTACACAGTGATCAAAAATACATAATGGATGCCTGCCTTCATGGGGCTTACATTCTAGGGGGTGGGAGTGAGGGGGGCTGGGTGGTGAATCATCCTGTGCCCAATGCCCAACCAGAGCTCCAGAAGAACAAATTTTCATCCTTTTATTCGCTGTTATACCCCCAATGTCTAGAACAGTAACCAATAAAATACTTGTTGAATGAACAGATGGGTAGTTACAAGGGGCATCATTGCTATAAAGGGAAAGAATGTGGTGCCAAAATGGGAGGATTGCTCGAGCCCAGGAGTTCGAGGCTGCAGTAAGCTGTGATAGCACCACTGCACTCCAGTTTGGGCAACAGAGCAAGACCCTGTCTCAAAAGAAAAAATAAAAAGAATGGGGTGCAAAGAAAGAAAAGTAAAAGGGAAATGTCTAAGATCTAAGATGTGTGGTCAAGGAAAATGTCTTGGAGTAGGTAACATTGTAAACCAAAGTCTGTTAATGCAAGGCATTAGTCATGCCAAAGGAAGAGGAGAGGAAGCTCAAGCTAGGGGAACAATGAGTTAGTGAAGGAGCCAGTGAAGCCTCCCAGCCTCATGAGAAAGGCAGCAAATCCTCGTCTTCCTCCAAGCGGTGCCTCCCCTCTTGGAGCACATCAAATATTCAGTGAATTTATAGAACCACATGATACAGTCCCTTCTGTACAGACATTTTCATAAAAGACGATTCCAATTTGGTATTAGAAATGGAAAAACCTGGGGAGAAGAGTGAGATTGATCACAGATGATGGGGATAAAACAGCTGAGAAAGGGGAAGCAAATATGCTGAGTGGCAGAGCTCAGTCATGATGGACTTCTGAGGCATCTTAGAAGCAATCATCTCATGTTTTCCAGTTTGCTTTTGGTAGGCAAAAGGAGAGAGACAGGAGAAACACTCATAAAACGGAATTATATTAAACCAGATAACAGGAAATTGCATGTGTGATTTTTCTGCAAGTCAAAATCCATTTATCTATTTGCAATTCTGGGTCCTGACGTCAGACTTGGTCAGCACCTGACCAGAAGTGCCAAGATCAAACACCTTTCAGGCAGGGCAGTAGAGCACAGGGAGCCCTTTGCGGGAAGGCAGTGGCCGTGGTCTCTGTGTTTCCAGCAGGAGTTGACTCTGAGCTTGGAGAGAAGGCTTAGGCTAGGACAGGAGGTGTCAAAGGGACAGAAGCCAGCCAGCAGCCCCCTCTGCCTTCCTGGAAGGAGCTCCCAAACTCTCACCCCACCCTGCTCTGTTCTTCCTCTTCCTTCCACCCAATCTTGATTCTCTGAGCAACACATCCCCCAATGCCTTGGAGCTCTTTGCCAAATGCTTCCTTGAATCTGAGTTCCCATGAGGTCACCACGACCCTGTAGCCCTCTGCAGTGCTAGCAGCTCACTTCCCCACACCCAATGAACTTCACCTTGAGAGGGGCTCGTGTGCTTGCTCGCCGATGCCATTCCACCCATGTATAAACCCCTTCCCCTTTGACCTTATGCTGTCTCCAGCTCTGACACTTTCTACCCCTCCTCATCACTGTCACTGATCTCCTCCTCCCTACTTGCCATCACCTTGCCTCTCAGGCCTTGACCTTCTCACTTCCTTTCAGTGTACTTCACCCTGGCTGCAGCTGGACCTCATCATCAAGCACCTCTGAAATCTCAATTCCACATTCTTCAGCTTTTTCACATGACACTCCCTTTACTCCTGCCCATCATCCCTTCCCATCCTCTATTTCCCCCATCGCCCCCTGCTCCTTTCACCTCTTTCCTTCTTCATCCTAAGCCTCTTGGATAACACTTTGGCCATTCTTTTTAACAACATGTTCAGCTCCTTTGCCCCATTGTCTTCCATTTCTCCAAGCCCAATCCCCCCTCACTCAGTCAATCCTCCTACCCCTTTCTCTACTTCTACAGGAACTGAGTGGCCAAGGGCTGCTGGGACAAGTCATATAGCCCTGCTGGATGGTATCCCTACAAATGAGTCATCTGCACCCTCGGCGGGCCCCAGAGGTGCATGGCAATCCATCTAGGCATGATTTCCTCTTCTCCGGAGTGACAGCTTCAGACATTCTCTTCAAGTCATTTTCCCATGACTTGTCCCTCACCTTCAGCAAAGACTGTGACCTCCTCCACTTAGAAAATAGAGCCTGTGTCATCACAGGATCTCCCTCGGTCTCCTGCCATCCTACCTGAAAACTCACTGCCACCACTTCTTCCCTCTTTACTGCAGTCTTGAGGGAAGGACATCCCTCACGGTCTCTAAGGCTGGGCCTCTAGTGTGCTCTCAGTCCCATGCCTCTCTCCTTCTCTGGAGCCCCTGTAGGGGGCCCCTTTCTCCTCCACATCTTCAGCTAACCATTCAATACATCTTTCCTCCCACCCCTTCATTCTTCTCTAGCATTTCAATATGGTCAAGTTTCTCCTGTACTAATCTACTTTAACCACTCCCACCCAGGCCATATGCCTCATGAGCTGCTACCTAATTTCTCTAGATAGAGTGATATCACCTTCTCTTCTCCTGTTGGGTATTGGCCCCATCAGTACACACAATCCTGGCAGTATCAGTGTGACCTCTTTTTGCTAACCTGTTTTTCAATCCTATGTAAACTTCCCTGCAGCATTCAAGGCTGTTGATCTCCTTCTTGAAACTCATTCTTCTTTAAGCTCCTGTGACCCCACTCTCCCAGTCTAGCATTCTGCTGGTCCCTACATTGTCCCTAACTGTCCTGTCCTGGACCAACATCCCTTCTCACTCTCCTTGGGTCATTTCATCCTTGTCATGGCTTCTTTTACAATCTACGAGCTGAGTTTCTAGATCAGGCTTCTCTCTTGAACTTAAGAACCATATAGCCACTTCCTGCTAGATATTTCCACCTGGAGGTCCCACTAGTACCTTAAAACTCAGCATCCCCTACTGATGACCCTCCATTCAGACCTATACCTCTTTCTGCATTCTTGTCTCAGTGAGGGTACACCCAAGTGCTCAGGCCAGGCACTTAGTTATATAACTAAAGTTAGCTGTGACAATAACTATTGGGTTATTGGAGGACCATATCCTCCAAGAAGCCTTTCCTGACCCAGGTCTGGGACTAGGTTCAGGTGAGCAGGGCACTCATGGGCACGAAATTTAAGTGATGGGGAAAAAAAAACTCAGCAATTAAGATAAATAACACTTAATGCAAATTTTTTTTAAAAATTAATATTAATGCAAAATATCCACGTTAAAACACATCAACATTTGAATCAAAGATAGGCTCTGACAGTGCTGGGACTATGGTGAGACCAGTGAGGTGAGTGATCTGAGCATAGGGTTGGATCCAGGCTTTATTTTAAATGTTGGTATTTTTCTTCATTGTGAATTGGATTTATGGCATTAATTGTAATTTTCTAGAAAAAAATATCGCACTAAGATATTATTTGTCATGATACCTGAGATTTTGGCGCCCCTTGAAATTTTGTAGATGAGGTTAGTACTTCCACTCTCCACAGCCTATTTCCAGACTGATCCTCCACATTTGAGTTAGGTGCTTCTCCTATGTGCATCCACAGCACGAATCCCCTGTATCATAAACACCTATTTCCTTGTCTGTTCATTTCTTGAGGGCAGAGACCATATCCAGATGTCAAGGGTCTAGCACAGCAACTGGCACATAGTAGGTGCTCATTGCATTGTTCGTAAGTGGGTGCCTGTCATTGCATGATGGTAGGAGGAAGTGATGGGTGGGTGGATGTGGGCATGTGCGCAGGGCTGTGCCCACACAATGGGAAGGCTGGGCAGATTCCTTCATCCCCCTTAGGATCCCCTTTTTCTTAAGCCAATCACAGCCTCAGACTAGCTGCTGTGGGCAGGAACACAGGCACATGTACCCCACATGCATATCTCCTGCAGCAATGGTTGGGCCTCACTAGGAAACCTTATATCTGGGTGCTGCCCCTGGCAGCAGGAAGGATCCAGCTCTGTCTTGAAATGCTGTGTAACTTTCACCAGTTCTCAAAATGCCTGCAGTGACAGCCCTCACACCCCAGGCTCTCGCATCCCAGAGAGCATGTCTGGGGACATCTGGAGGCAGGTGGGTCCTGCTGCTTGCTTCTCCATGTTGACTTATCACAGGGGCCCCTTCTTTCCTTCAGATTCCCTGGAGCTCTGGGACCTGGAGCAAAGGGACCATGTTCCTGGAATGCCTCAGTGTATCCCCTCCCCCATCCCTGAGCCTGAGCAAAGCCAGCTTCAGAGGGGTTTCAGCTATGTTTTCAGCAGATGTACTTGTAGAGGGTGAGGCCAGGGGGACATGTGAGGTGAGAGGCAAGTGGGCTGACTTACATTTGGTTTGAGATGCCTCACACCTGGCACATGGTCACACAGACTCCCCTGCACAAAGGGCAGGACCCTTGTTGTTCAACTTAGATGATCACACACACACACACACACACACACACACACAATCCCAGCCATAGAATGCCTTGTCCTGCCTGCTCTCAGCACAAAGCTGGCAGCCTTCGTTTTGAGTTAACATGAATGCAACAGTCAAGAGCCTGCCCATAAAAGGCAGTGCCTGGAGCTGCCCAGCCCACAGAAGCCCCCAGTATGGTAGGAAAGCCTTTGCAGAATCATCCCTGTCAGGATCACACACACCAACTTCAGGGACTGTGGTTCTGACAGCCCATGATGGTGTCTACCGAACAGGCAGGGTCCCTTTGTCCTGAGAATCCTAGGTAGTGTCCAAAAAACTCCCCTGATGACTCTGGGCCCCTCTCTCCCAAATCTCAGGACTCATACAGTTCTCACCTCACCGTCTGGTACTGGCTTCATGACTTCCTATCTATCCTGCAGGATGCCCTTCTCCCCGGAAACAGAGCTTCCCTCCTTCCCTCTTCTTCCTCCTCCCCTCCACCACCCCCTCCTCCTTGTCCATCTCTCACAGCATTAAGCACAGCATGAGTGGAAGTGGAGGTGACTCCAGAGGAAGCTCCAGAGGCTTGGCCAGGACATACTCCTTTCCAGAAGCATCTGGATCCTGACTGCCTCTCCGGTGAGGTAGCCAGCCCACCATGCCCACTGGGTTCAGGGCCCCCAGAGCTGTCTCAGGGAACCCACTCCATGTCTGTCTCACCACCGTTGACTCAAGTGAACTTTCAAAGCATACTCAATGAGTCATTTGTTTCATTTTACCTGCTACCATTGCAAATTGAATTAAGGAAACATCTCCATGAAGGTTCTTCCACATCAGCAGGCAGTGAACATTTATTCTCAATTAATCTCTGGTTTGGGAAAAAGACAGGGAGCAAAGCCTCAACTGCTGTGTCATCTTGACTTGCCTTTGCTGCTCAGAAATGGACTGTACTTGAGATCTGTCATGTGACATTAGCAGTTCAGATGCAAGGTCAGGTTCAGTGAGGAAGTCTCCAAAGACTTCTAATGCTGTGGAACTTGTTGCTCCTGGGACAGGTAACCTGTGAAGAATGTAGACCCACCTTCTCCCTAAAATTGCTTCATCTCATATTGGATTTAGGGAGGGGTAAGGGGTCAAAACATCCAAGCATCTAGAACACTTTATGTGGACACAGAGTCTCAGGCACTTGATAGCTGGAAGCCCATTCATCCTAGGATGCTGCGATGAAACAGGACATTGCAGGATTTCTCACAAACCTCATTCCTTATAAGAACGTTGAATCCTACCTGTGTCACTCTGAGCACTGACTTATGGCAGAAGAGCAGTAGAGCTTGTCATGTGGACCTTCAGCTCCAAAAGAGGTATAAAGTCACCTTTTGTCTCTGTTTTCTCATCCTCCTGTCTTTCAGAGATCGAGCAGGGCAGTTGCGGTGACCCTGGCATACCTGCATATGGCCGGAGGGAAGGCTCCCGGTTTCGCCACGGTGACACACTCAAGTTTGAGTGCCAGCCCGCCTTTGAGCTGGTGGGACAGAAGGCAATCACATGCCAAAAGAATAACCAATGGTCGGCTAAGAAGCCAGGCTGCGTGTGTAAGTGAGCAGGGAGGAGGCCACGCCAGGGTCTTCACTGAGAGGCAGGGGCCCGTTTCCTAGCTAATCCAGGGGCCCCGTCCCTGGGAACCTTGCAGGTTGTAACAACAGCTGCACTCTGGTTGGTTTATTCTACTCCTCGGAACGTTGCTGGTGGGGTCCTTATTTCTGGCAGGAATGTCGACTGTAGCACTGAGAACAAGTGCTCCTGACATTTGGGGATGCTCTTCAACACCATCTTACCCTTCTTGGTGATCCTTAAGAGCAAGGAGACACCACTGGGACAAAGCCCACCAGGCTCAGACCCAGACATTGCCTGCTCACCATCATTGCCACCCCTGACACCATCTAATCCAGCAGGGTGGAAGGGACTGTCAAGTTTGTAAGACTGTAGACACCACCAGCCTCCAGTAACTGTGGGAAACTGGCCTTGCCAGGATATAAACAGTTTCCTAAAATTGCTTTGTCTCATATTGGATTTAGGGAGGGAAAAGGGATCAAGCTATCTTTGGACTGTTGATCTTTTGGGGAAGGGGTTGGAGTTGAGTGCTCTGTTCTGTGGAGATAACAAAGAAGCCCTTCTTCCTTCCTCTTGGATGACCTGACCATACTTTGCAGCACAAATGATATCTTAAATCTTCAGTCGCGTTGGGATTGGCAAGGATGAGGGGCTGTGTGTAGCCAAGGGAGGCCCAGACATGGTCTCTGTGGGAAATCAAAATTTCCAGCTTCTCTGGGCTGTTACGTCTTCTCCCATCCCTTGTCACTCCACCTTCTCCATCTCTTTCCATGTGCTTCTCTCAGGGAAAGGCAGGCATCCTGACCCTCAGATCCTTCACCCGGCTCAGTGGGTTACTTGGGGCCTCGAGTTCTGCACACTAGAGATCGGTGATCCCTCAGGGCTGGGAGAGGAATAGCCTGGGAGACTGTCAGGGTCTCTGTGATGACTGAGAGTTTGGTGTATGAGTCGATGAGTTGGGATGTACCATGGTGATGATACTTTTTAAATGAAAAAAAAAATCACTTTGTCCAACAAAGCGTTTTGATGACTTTTGAGTTTATTTATGTAAAAAGTCTTGAGAGGTTTAAAGATCAAGTCACCCTTAAATACACATTGAACAACTCACCCTTATTGAAAAAAAATAAATTGCATGATATCTGCCCATCCCTGCTCCCCACTGTGGTTAGAATATAGAGCCCAACAGCATTAGCCACGTAGCATGCTGGGAGCCACAAGGACCTGGAGGAGCAGGGAGCAGCTCGGGGCAGGCAAACACAAAGGCTTTGCCCATTGCAGAGACCAAGCCCAGGGACAGGTGCACGGGGCAGGGCTCTGCAGAAGCAGGGCCTGAGAAGATAAAGGTACACACAGTGGGAGCCCCAGGTGCCATGGGGGCTTAATCTCTGAAATCCATCTAGATAAAACAAGGCAGGGAGAAATGGAGGAGTGTCTAGCTTCTGCGACAAAGAGCTGGGAGGATTCACATGGGAAGCAAAACCAGCCAGCCTCTTAGGACCAGGATAAGATTCACTGTCCCCCAAGCTGAAAGAGGCAGGTAGCAGAATGCCAGCTGAGGGACTGTTGCTTGACCCCTCCAAGAGTTTACTTGGCCCTTTGGCTCTTAGGAGCAGGTTTATAACATCCCTGTAAAACCTTCACCAAGAGCAGAAGACCTTGAAGTGCTGCCCAGCAGGCCCTTGGTGTCCACAAGCAGGGCCGGCAGCCTCCAGTGAGCTGGGCACTGCTTGCAAACAGCTGAGAAGGAAAGAAGATAGGTCTGTCCCAACAAGTATGTGTCAGTGCTCCCTGTGGTTTGAAACAAGGATGAGGGGTCTGAGGCTTATGGATGAAAGCTAAGCAGGTACTCTGGGGAGCTGACATGGCATTTCTTCTTCTAGACAATTCTGGGATAGAGCAGGATGACATCCCCAGGCCCTTCCATCACTCAAATGTGTCTGGACATTGGAGAGTAAGAGGACACAGCTTGAATCTCAGGGATGCTGGCTTCCATGGAGGAAGCTGGAGGGAGCCAACCGGCCCCATGCCTTTGCAGCATATAGCCAGGTCACCCTTGCATTTCAACAAAGTGAGGGACTTCCATCTGCCCACTCCCTACTGAGTACCCAGCAGGTAAGCTGATGCTTTTATAGGTCCTGGGCATTGCCCTCAGGGAGCTCATAGTCCAATTGGTGATAAGAAAGTATGGTGATAAGAAAGGCCTGGTACACTGAGATGACTTTGGTTTCAAAATCTGAAGACCAGGTTCTTAGTTCTAGCTCAGCTTTGTGGCTAAAGCCAAGCATCTTCTCTCTGGATTTTCATGTACTGACCTATCCAATAGGGTAGCACTCCATTGTGGCTCCAAATATTCTAAGCCTCTATGATCATATTTATAGAAAAAGATGACTATGACATGAATAGTCCTCACATTTCCCACAATAAATACCTGGAAGCTACTTTGAAAGTGGATCATTACAGAGCAGGTCATACTTTGATTGAGAGACAATGTTAAACTTTGGAGTTCTGCTCTTAACTCTAGATCAAATATAATGTTATCAATAGAAAAGGGACAATACCTATAAACATCTATAAAAATATAAAATATAAGGTTGGTCTCTGTGTTTTACAAAGCGCTCATAAATGTACATACAAAAGCTCCTCTAGCAAAAGTCAGCATAAGTGCCCTAAATTTTCCAATACATTAGTCACAATAAATATTAATACAATACTTGGCAAATAACATTGCCCTTTCCTTATTGAGAGCTATAAGGGGATTGGGGATATTATTTCAATGGCTCAAATTTCTTTGAGAAGTTGTCTGAAGAGGTGCAAAGTATTGTATTGTTCTTCTCTTGAAACATTTTCTTCAAAACAACTCTTTACTAGGGAATTACCCTGCCAAGAATACACAAATACACTCTTCCTTCATGTTCCAAAACATTTTCTGTAGCAAGCAGAGACTTCAGAATCATTTTGTTGGCTTTTGAGCTGCCCTCACAGTAGTAGATGCTCAATAGATAGTCTTTTTTTTAATTTAGGTTTTTAAGAAGATGATTTATCTCACAGTGAAAAACGTTTTGAAAGAAAAGGTGGAGCTAGCTTCTTTGCTCTTACTCTCTGGTCCTCAGTTAATTCACATCTCCCAGGACCCCTGCTGAAAATCAATGGGAAGTAATACCACTTTCCATCCATTCAAGCTATTGACTGCCTGTCTTCCCTGTGCTGAGCGCCATGCATTGGATTCAGAGTTGTTCAGTCTCTGCCTAGGAAATTGCTCATCCTGGCTGTCATGGTGGGAAAGCTTTGGCCAGGCTGCATATATTCTTTACCTTCCAGAAGCTTTGCCATTTTACTTCCTTCCTTACAAAAGAATAGCGAGCATTTCCCATACAATCTTGTCCAGCTATTCTTCCACCACAAGAGATACAATGGCAAGGAAGATACAAATAACTCTGATGGTGGTTTGCACAATACTTGATGCTTTGACGACAGGCTGGCAGAATGCTTCACACTTCTTAAGGAAGCCAGGAAACCAATTATCAATCCATTAGCAGCCACTTTCAAAAGAAGCTTCAAAACAGCCTTCACCAGAGATATGCCAAGAATGCATGAATGCACACTTTCCTTTGCCATTTTGTAAACCACCTTAAGAAGATGTGAATCCTAATTGCTCAGTTCTTAATGTGTATAGTATATGTGTGAAATGTGAAGGCAGGAACTTCTTGGATGTATACGATTTAAGTTACAAATCAGCAATCTAATCTTGAGAGGTCAAGGGAGGGAAAATTGGATCCTTGGGTGCTCAGGGAAAATGTCCCAGAAGATACAAGACTTGAGCTGGGCTTTTGGAGAGTTGGAAGGGAAAGTAGGATTTTTTAAACAGAGATGCTGTGGGAAATGGCCCTCTGCTAGTATCTTCCTGTCCTTTACTCTGACTTCCTCCTTACTTCTCCCACCTTCTGTTCTGGTGACACACACACACACACACGCACGCACACATTCTGGGATGAATTGGGTAATGGGATCTGCAAGAATCTGGTCTCTCCCATGGACCATTACTCCAGAGTAGAGTTTCTCAAACTTAGCACTATTGATATTTTGGCCTAGATAATTCTTTTTGTGTGGGGCAGTATTGTGTATTATAGGATATTTAACACATCTCTGTCATCTACCAGTAGCACCCGCCCCACACACCAGCTGTGACAGCCAAAAATATCTCTAGACATTGCCAAATATTCCCTGGGGGAAAAAAATCACAGATTAAGAACGACTAGTCTAGGATAACTTAGTTTTGTCAAATTCCAAATATGAAGAATCCTATGGATTTGTGTTTTAAGTGAGGCTATGATTAAAGTCTGTAGCATTATGACAGTGGGAAGGCATGGGTTAGAGGAGAATGCCAATTTTATTAAATGTTCTACATTATTGGGAATATATGAGTCCTCCCTACTGTGTTATGGGGTATTTATTCTCTCAATTTATAGATTAAAACAAGGTTCAAAGAAATATAACTAACATGATGGTCGTAGAACCACTAAATAATAGGCTGGAATTTGAGCTGTTAATTAACAGAGCAGCAATTTGCACCCAGGTTCTTGCTGCAAGTCTTGCCCTGTCTCCATTGCACTAGATTTCTAGAAGTTTAGGGATCATCTGCAAATGTAAGGACAAGGAAGCCTTAGGATAAAAATACCAGGCCAGAGTACAGAAGCAAACTGCTGGCCGGGTTACCTTTATGAAGTAACAAAGGTTGACAAGAGTTAGACAAATCCAAGAAAGATAGATTTGTGACCCTTATTGGAAATCTATCAATATTGTATACCCCCACCATACAATATACTGGCGTTGAAACCTCTTCCTAATCTTTACATTTTCTCTGTTCCTTCTACCCGTTCATTTATTTATCCATCTTGATTTATTGAGTACCTGCTATGTACAAAGTTAGCTGCATAAGAGGGTATGGCTGTTCCTGGTCAAATTCTAAACTGAAGGGCCTTTGGGGATGATCCTGCTCAGGTTAAAGGGACAATCTCATGGTGTCATGCCCTATATAATGTGCTGTAACTGTATCTCTAGACGTATCTGGAGCTCAAGGGCCAATACTTGACAGAGACTTTTGGTATGCTCTCATATTTTTCAAGTTTAAGCTAATTTAATGGTTTAAATAAATCGAAAAGTTTAAATAAAGAAAATATTCATATTCTCTCTCCCTTAAACCAAACTGATTTCTTTTTTGTTTTGTTTTGTTTTGTTTTTTCATCTCAAATTATTTATTCTTTTTTTTTTTCTTTTTTTTTCTTTATTATACTTTAAGTTTTAGGGTACATGTGCACATTGTGCAGGTTAGTTACATATGTATACATGTGCCATGCTGGTGCGCTGCACCCACTAACTCGTCATCTAGCATTAGGTATATCTCCCAATGCTATCCCTCCCCCCTCCCCCCTCCCCACCACAGTCCCCAGAGTATGATATTCCCCTTCCTGTGTCCATTAAACTGATTTCAAATTCGACCAGTCTTTTTTTATTCTTACCCATCTATACACATATGTTATGTGGTCTTCATCAGAGTGAGCATGCCATTTTGCATTCTATGTTTTAAAGCCCATATTCTGCTGTGAATCTTACCATGTTGCTACATAGTTAACATTCTTAAAAATCTGTGGGTTCTTCTGTCAAGTGAATAAACCATGACTTATTCAACCAATTATATTTAATTATTTTATATAAGGCTATAATGAGCATCTTCAGCCTATGGCTTTTTCTTCTCTTGAATTATTTCCTTAGAATAAATTTCTAGAATTGACATTATCCGATCAGGACATGAGTATTTTTATGACTCTTGATGCATACTGTTGCCTGGTTTCCCCAAAATATGGTGTCGGTTCATAATGCCAGTAGCAAAAGCTATAAGATTAAGAACAAGACTCAAAACGTGTGGTCTTTCCATCCAGAAACATGGCATGCCTCTCTTTCATGTTTATCTACTTTCACTTTTCTAAAGATAACAACTTTGTGGTTTTCTTCGTTTAGGTCACATATATATTGCTTGTAAACTTTGTTAGCTTCACTAAACTTCAAGTATTTGTGTGGCCATTTAAAAGTTGCTAATTTAATAGCTATAAGTTGACTCTATTTCTGTAGCACACCTTTGTTGACTACTGTGAAGTGCCCAATGTTAAGTGCCGCGAATTCAGAGATGAATTGGGCACGGTCCATGTCCTCAAGGAGCTATTCTCATGTGGAGATAGACACCATTATATAAATGAAGTGGGCCCTTGTGGCTTATAATTTAGTTTTTCAATGAGAAAACATTGATGCCATGAATATTGGGTTCATTCTTTTATTTAACACATATTTATTGAGTGCCTGCAATGTGGCGGGCATCATAGTGGGTGCTGAATAGAAGAGCAACAGCCCCTCTTCTCACGGGGCATAGACTTGACATCTTCTCTGTTAGAATGGTTGGGCCCGAAAGATGAGAGGCCCTGCTGGAAAAGGAGACATCCAAGAGGCAGCAGTGGGTTCTGGGAGAAGCCACTGGGTTTGGGCCTATGCAAAAGGGACATGTTCCATAGATACATTGACGCACACATAAACACCCACACACACACGCGCGCCCACACTGCAGGACTGGGTACTTGGGTTTGTAATGGTTCCTATAGGGGTTGGCTGTTGCCTAATGGATATGAATGAAGAAGGGAGGTGGGTTTATGGGAGCACAGTCTGGAGACAGACTGCTGGGTAGCCATGGGCCAGAGACATGTCCCTGTTGGGGTAAGAGGTATAAAAGAGGTGTCTGGAGGACTGCCAAGATTGCCATCGCAGGGCACTGGATAGAGACTTCAGTCTTGGCCTTTCTTCAGCCGACCTGGTTCCAGCCCTGTCTAGGAGGGACATGGGGCATTTGCTGTTTCCAATCCCTGTATAGTGACTACTGGTACTGACATGTGGCTACTGGGGTGTTGGTATTCCTTCCCAATTTGAAGGCATTCTTTCTACATTGTGTATAGAAATTCTTTGTGGTATTTGATATATGTATTTTCCCAATCTCATTTTCCCTATTTGTTTTCTATTTTTCATTGTATAGTTGTCTTACATTTCTATATAAACAAATCTCTCAGTATTTGTGATTTATTTTCAAAGCTGACAAAGTTATTCTGCCATGGATCTGAGAAACAGTTCGTTCTATTTTTGGTTATTTGTCAGTAATTTGATTTTTCAAAATATAATTTGTTAATCCATCTGGAGTTTACTTAGATGAATGTATAATATTGTCCTAACTATTATGCAGTTTTCCAACACAATTTATTAAGTAATTCATTTCCCTTTTGATTTGAGGGAAATGAATTGTTTTATTACATACTGAATCCTCAAATGTAGTTAAGTCTATTTCTTGAGTCACCACTTTGTTCTGCTGCTCTATTTCTATCTTAGCACTGGTATTGAATAATTTTAATTGTTGTTTTATAATGTGTTCTAATATCTGGCAGAGCTAGAAACAACTCCTTCCTCCCTTAATTATTTTCTCTTTCAGAATATTCATTGTTATTCTCATCTGTTTGTTGTTCAAGATTAATTTTAGAATCATTTTGTCAGAGTGAAAAAAACATCCTATTGGGATTTTGTATGTGCACTCCTGTTAAAATATAAATTAACTTGAAGAAAATAGGCATTTTTATAATACACAGCCCTCATATCCAGACACAAGTTTTTGTTCGCCTACTTCCGTCTTTCTAAATATAACAGCTCCATGGTTTTCTTCATATAGGTCACATGCATTGCTTCGCATACATTGCTTGTCACCTTTATTCTTAAATAGGCAGGTACTTTTTTCATTTCTCCTCCCACCCTGACCTCAATGCCACATGCACAGGTGAAGCATGCTCTATTTTCCCTCCCCTCTATGGCTGAAACCTAGTGTTCCCTGTAAACATACAATCCCAGATTTTCCAGGACAAATGCAATTTCAAACATCATTTCCCTTGGCCCAGAAAATATGATCACAATAGCTAGAGTCCTTGGAAATTGCCTTTTTCAAATGATCAGAGCCAGAGTTGGGATCAGCAAAGATTTAAATGCATCAGCCTCAGCATGAGGGATAATATTCCTGGGAACTGTTTGTGATTAGGCCAGGGACCGTGATCAGTGTGAGCTTCCTCTGCTTAATGTAACATTCCCCTCATTTCTCTAGACTTCTTTCAAGGTTTTGTTGACCTACAGATGGCCCCAGAAAATAAACAGGGAACTTAGGGAGTCCCAGGGCTCCCTCCCTCTGTTATCCAGTCCTCAAGAACCTGAACACTGAAGACCTGTGGTTTCCCTTTGCTAGTGGCAGGCAGAGCAGGGGGTGCCCGCTCTGCAGAATTCTCCCAGTGATCTGAAGGGGACGTCGCCTTGAGTGGAAAGTCAGGGGTGGTAGCAGGATGGGGGAGGGTCTGTATCTGCTACTGTACTGGAGAATGGGCACTAGTCATAGCTATGAAGCGTCCCAGGGCCATGGGGCAGCCTGAGAAGTGTATGCCAGAGTTGAGGGAGTCCAGGGCTGAAAGAGCTGACCCTGGATGAAGGAATGGGTCACAAAGGAGGCTGCTGGTGTTGCCTCTCAGAATGTACAAGGAGGTGGAGTCAATTCTTGTCCTACCAGGCCACTATGGGTTATATCATTGCCTGTTACCTTTGTTTTCAAATAGGCAGATACTTTATGGGGGAAGGAAGATTCTGGATTGACTCATGTCCTCACCCAAGGGAATATGGTGTATCCCGGCAGAGTATATCTTTGACCCAGCCAGAGGCTTCAGTCTCCAAAAAGAGACTTCAGTCTCACAGCAGAGACTAGAGAGGAAACCATGAACCAGAATAGAAGCCCAGTCCTTGGACTGGGGCATACATATTGAAGAAGGGTTAGCAGGAGAGGGAGATCCTAAAACTGAGTGGGCCTGTAGGTATGCTGGGCTTCTCACAAGCCCACCAGTTACTGGCTCTGTGCAGCCACACACATCTCACCCCAACAGTTTGTAGGACTAGAACTTCCCAATGTACCATCATGCTTAGCTGGGCTTGGCTTAGAATCTGGCTGTAAGAACCAAGCCTGTGGGATCCAGCTCTTCAGTGTACCTGGCCAGGGTGAAATCAGGCAGACTGAAGGGATGGCTCACGAAGGAGGCTCCCAGCATTTCCTATCAGGATGTCCAAGGAAGTAGTCAACACTTTCCCTGCCAGGCCAGTGTGAGTCACATACATCACTTGTTTCCTTTATGTCTAAACAGTCAGGTACTTTATAGGAGAAGGAAGTGTCTTTGGTGGCCCTGCCTGGTCTAAAGTAGACCCAAACCCAGCTAACCATTAGAATCACTCATAGGCCTTTTAAAATACAAAATTCTTGGCCTTGTCCCCCAAAATTCCAATTCAGTAGGTCCAAAATGGGGCCTAGGAATTGTAGTTCTAAAAAACTCCTAGATGATCTAGACATTAGGTCATATTTCTGAACAACTAGTATGGAACACATACTGTATGCCAGTGGCTTGGGGAAAGTTTTGTGTCAGTTCTGTGAGGTTTGGTCCCTTGAATTTGTCTCTTGAATTCCTTTCTTGAATTCCTCTGGGCTAATGGGAAGGCTTGAGCTCTTGGATTACATCATGCCAACAGACTTTTTTCCTAGCTAATACTTGTGTCATGCCAAGATACATGGGGTTGTGATACATGTGGTGATATGTTGTGTTCATATGCTGTTGCTATTAAGTTGGCCAGGCTGAGCTGCCATAACTCAGTTATTAGGATGATTGTAGTCTCCCAGGTTCCGTGGGATGTTGACCTCCATGTTGGTATCCCATCAAGGAATGAGATGCATGGTCCAGTACTCCCACATTACAACTTGATGTTTTTCATTTAATTTAAATGCAGCAAAATGTGGAAGGGAGTGGGTACTATGTACTGGCCATTACACTCAGCACCGGGCAAGTGATGAAGATGATTCAAACATGGTTCTTGCCCTCCAAGAGCTCGTAGTCTAGTGAGTAAGATAAGCGTGTGCTTTTATTTTAAAGCAGTCTCTGAATTATTGCAATCATAGATGTGGTCACAAAGTGCTACCAGAATGTAGAGGAAGAAAAATTCATTCCAACTGGCAGATTTTCAGAAGTCTTCTTGGAAGATTGTAGCACAGGCAAAAATTTCAGTCCAATCCAACCCAGGAATCTGTCCAAAACCAAACTGTGAACACAGTTTAATCCAAGGCCCAGTTCAAAGGCCTTATTCCAGCTAAGAGTCCTGGTCCAAGGTATATTAGGACCACAGCTACCTGCGTGGAAGAGGAACTGGGAAAACTGGTCAAGCTTTAGGAGTCTAATCCTGGGCTGTGACCTCTACTTGTAGGGGAATGAGGTATCTCTGTCATTCTCATTTCAGCTTTCACCTTTGGGATCAAGCCAACAGGCTCTGTTTTCTCTGTAAAATATCCAAAGTTGTGTGTATGCATTCTCCACTGTGCTCTGCCATGCCTGACTCAGAGAGCTGTGGAGGCCAACAGAGTTTCCCCAGCCAGGGTCTGTTTTCACAGCTGCTGGCTCAAAAGCTGGAGCTTGAAGTTCTATCAATACCCCAACCCTGTTCTTTGAGCCTCTTGGTGTATTTGTCATCTTACTTGAACATATGTGCATTACTATCAGCCCTCAGTGATGTGAGTGTCCTCAGACTCTGTGGTCCTCGGGGAAGGCACTACATACCTTTTCTAGGGCTTGGCTTTCTAAGAGGGCCTTGGGTTACCCGCTCTTGTGTTGATTGGCCCTTCCTCTAGGCCTTATGTACAAGAGCAATCTTTTGGGGGACTCAGGGGAGGTGGGTTCAGAGAAAAGGCTCCTGGCCCTAGGCTACCTGATCAACTCTCATCTTGCTCTGGGACTTAGATCAGACTCCCCCATGGTCTTGCAGGGAGCTCTCCCAGGCTACCTGTAAACTCCCTTGGATTATCGTGTTTCCCCTAGAAGAAAATCCAAATGTACTTCCTTGTGTTCATGGAGAACAACCAGCATGTATTGTTTTCCAGTCTTCAGTGGGTGGTGATCTGAGGCATGAATGGACCATGACAGTTCTATACTCCTTGAGTGAGGATGCTCTGACGAACAGGCTTAGAATGCATGATGGAGCTCTCTAACAGAGCTCAGGGGCTCAAGTGAAGAGGACAGGCCCTGAGTGCCTCAAAGACCCAGGGACCTGGGCCTACAGTCCTGAGAACATCCCCTGAGTTGTTGAAGATGTGATCCACACCCTTCCTTGAATTCCTCTGGGCTAATGGGAAGGCTTGAGCTCTTGGATTACATCATGCCAAGATACTTTTTTCCTAGCTAATACCTGTGTCTGGCTGACCAGATTAATAAGAACAGCTGAAGCTAACCTTAGCTGGACATAGAGACCAGCTGGGATCTGCCCATGTAGGAAGAATAGGACGCTACGAGTATCACTCATAGGATCCTGGGGGCTGGGTGCAGGCAGCTGTGGGATCTCACAGGAGAGAAGCACTTTTGAGTAGCCTTTGCTTGGGACATGGAAAGACTGGGTCATCAGGACTTCCATCTGTTCCCCAACATGTCACAGTTCCTCAGAATCTCACAGTGAGACTCAAGACTGACAGAATATCCAACACTCAAGTGAAGGGCTGTTCAGTACCAGGTACCCCCATGCAGCTGACAGTGCCTCTCCTTTCTAAGGTTATCTGCCCACAGATCTGCTCACAGAAGGTGCCTCACCAGGTCACAGTTGGCAGTCGAGCAGTCAGTCATTCCTGCAAATGGGGAGTTTTGTCAGAATCTTCTGGACTTGGAGTTACCTGTTCATTCCTTGAGGAGAGGAGGGACTGAGGATCAAAGAGCAAACCTTTTGGCCTGGGGTCTTGCTGGATTGAGGGTGTGGTAAGGGAGAAGTGGGGAGACACCACTTTTGCTGCCTTAGTAGGCTGATTAAGACTAGGAGATACACCAAGCAGAAGCATGCGTGGAGACACCATCAGCAGCAGAGTGGGGATGTCCCTCTTGTTTCAAATTCAGCCAAAATTGAATGTATACCTTCCCTGAGCCCAGCACAGTGCTGTGTTCCATGCCTTCACAAACTTCATTGCGTTGAGTCTTCACAACAAAGCTGTAATTTAGAAGTTATTAATCCCATTTTTATATATGAGGGGAAAGACTCAATGATGTAAGGTACCTGCCCTCTTCCTCCCTCCCAAATGCGTACAGCTAATAAGTGAAAAATACATGCAAACCCCCAATTTTTAGAAGGATTCATATTTGCTCCAACTTTGGCATGGTGGCTTGGTCTGGCTACGTATATTTTCCAAAGAACTTATGGTTTGTTTTCAAGGTAAAAGCTGAGCCCCAAGAGTGTGGACTCAGCTACTTCCCAGTAGCACAGGGCAGGGGGCCTTTTTTGTGCTTTGTTCCGTAAGGTATCAGAATCTTTTCTGTGAGCTGGGGATATGAGTTCCTCAGCCAGCCACTGAGGAATGCATGAAAATACCAGTGCAGAGCCTGGCCTTGGGAAAGACCTCTAAACATCTCAATGAAGAGGGCCTAAAGGCCGGGGTAAGCACCTGGAATGGTTTGGTGGGGGCAATGCATTATTCCAGAGGTGTGGCAGGAATCAGTCATGGCCACAGGGTAATCCCAGGCAGTGGGTAATTTCCAAAGGTTATGCTGATGAACAGTCATGTAATTTATACCAAGAACCTAGCCAACCTCTATGGGATACAGGTAACAGGGTCCAGCCATAGAGGGCAAGAACTTAGCAATCATCAGACCCCTACCAATGAGCTTCAGTTTAGGATTCCAGTTCCAGAGGGGATTGAGTTGTGAATGAGGAACTTGAAGCAAAAGCTAGTTTCATGAATAGCTGCTACCATGAGTAGGGTGACAATATATCCCTATTTGCTTGGGACAATCCCAGTTTACATCTTTTGTTCTAGGTAATTATCCATAGTGCCATCTTTCATTCTCAAAACCAGTTTGGGCAATATGTTACGTGGGTACCCTGACATGCCAAAGACCTCATGCCAAGAAAGGAATTGGGCCTCAGTGATTGATTTGAATGCCATGCCAAGAGGGATCTGAGTCAGAGGTCTATGAGGCTATATATAGTGGTTTGTCTTTTTTTTCTTACTTGTCACTGACTTGAAACTCAAGCTCTGGGCTGGGCACAGTCGCTCATGCCTGTAATCCCAGCACTCTGGGAGGCCAAGGCAGGCGGATCACGAGGTCAGGAGATCGAGACCATCCTGGCTAACACCGTGAAACCCCATCTCTACTAAAAATACAAAAAATTAGCCGGGCGTGGTGGCGGGCGCCTGTAGTCCCAGGTACTCAGGAGGCTGAGGCAGGAGAATGGCGTGAACCCGGGAGGCAGAGCTTGCAGTGAGCAGAGATTGCGCCACTGCACTCTAGCCTGGGTGACAGAGAGAAACTCTGTCTCAAAAAAAAAAAAAAAGAAAAAAAAAGAAAAGAAACTCAAGCTCTGTATGATTAATCCCTTCCTACCTCTCTCCCCCTCATCCCATGCCACTCTTCCATCAAAACTCTTGCCTACCTCAATGCCTTTCCACTTACAGTTCACCATGTTGGAGTGTCCCTCACAAGACTGGCTCCATCTCATCATTCCTTAACTGTCACATTCCCAGAGAGACCATCTCTAACCACCTTATCCAGAAGAGCGATGTCACTTTTTATTTCCTTCATACCCTTTTTTATAAGTGTATTAGTCAACTTTTGCTGTGGCATCAACAGCCCGAAACTCTCAATGACTTGAAACAATAAATATTTATTTATTACTCATATCTCAAGAGGGTTGTAAGTCAGCTGCAGCTCTGCAGGGCTCTCCTGGGCTCCACATAACATCTCGTTCTGGGACACAGGCTGAAGGACCATGTTGTGCCTAGAGCATGTTGTTCTCATGCCAGAAGGCAGAAGCTTCAGGGAACAGAGCCAAACTACTCAAGTACATTTAAAGCCTCTGCTTGGAAATGCCTATGTCATGTCCACTCACAATTCCGTGGGCTAAAGTAAATTGCAAGACTAAGCCCAAAGTCAATGGGAATAGGGAAGAGAGCACCACCTCAAGAGATGTATAGCAAGGGCAAGGAGAGAACAAATGATTGTGAACAATTAGTATGATCTACCATAATAAGTGATGCTTATTTTATTTGTTGATTATCTGGCATCCTCACTAAACTATAAACTCCCTGAGGGCAGACCTGTATATGTCTAGTTCATTGTTGTACCAATCATGCAGCAAATTCTTTGTAGTATTTTCCTATTTTTGTTACAATTATTATTAGTAGTGTTATATTGCTGCTATTATAGAAACAAAGCCAACACAGCTGGAGTGAGAGAGCATTTGGTTTGGAAGATGCTTGGCCACCCAGGGTCTACTGGCAGCAGGATTTTATTCCACAGCCCTCAAGCTAGTGTAGTTACAGCCAAGAGTGGCTGAGTCCCTGAGTGCAATGAGCCTGTCATACAGACTCTATCACTGCAGCTAGGAAGGATAAGTGGGGGAGGAGCGAACATTCTAGAAAAAGAAAATCACTGGGGCAAAAATACAAACATGGATTAGCCTTGCACATTTGGAGAGCTGCAAGTAGTTTAATCTGACTGGAGTGTAGGGTGCAATAGGGGAGGGTGGGGAGAGTGGAAAAATAAAAAAGATGGGCAAGGGCCTTAGGTCACTGAGAGTCTTTTGTGCCCCTATGAGGAGTCTAGACTTTATCTTCTGTGCAGCAGGGAGTCTTTAAGAAGTCCCAAGCAAGGATGTAACAGCAAAAGAATTTGTGATTTTCAAAATTGACCCTGGAGCCGATATGGAGGATGGATTCAAAATGAGTGAAATTTAAAATAGGACACCAGGTAGACTCTGGCAGTAGAAAGAGGGCCTCCACTTAATAGGGATGTGATGAGGATGTGACAAGTACAAGAGATACTGAAGAGATAGAATCAACAGAAGTTAGTTACTGATTGAATATGAGAGCGAGGGAGAAGGAGTTGACATATTTTGCTTAGGCAACTGGGTGTTGTCATTCATGGAGATAAGGAATGAAGGAGGCTTAGGAAAATAGATAAAGAGTTCAATTTTGGACATGCATTTGAGGTGCCGGTGGGATCTCCAGGAGGGATGTACATCAGACAGTTTTGCATCAAGTCTGGAGTGTGGTAGGAGGGTTTGGGTTACTAGAATTTATTTTGGAGGCAGGGGCATAAAGGAAGCAAGAGTGGGGAGTGAGAAGAGTGCCTAGGGCAAACCTGTACCTGGGTGATGGAAGGGCTGAGTCATTTGTTAATGCCAGGGAACATTCCAGGTCCCAGAGAACCTTGGTTCCCCTGAGAACCAAGTTTGGGGAACCTTAGCCCCTGAGAATCAAGTTTGGGGAAGAAGACAAAAAGTTCAATTGTGGACATGTTTTAAGTTGCTATGATAAAATCCAAACTGACTCTCATGATTTTTTTTTATTATTATACTTTAAGTTTTAGGGTACATGTGCACAATGTGCAGGTTAGTTACATATGTATACATGTGCCATGCTGGTGTGCTGCACCTTTTAACTCGTCATTTAGCTTTAGGTGTATCTCCTAATGCTATCCCTCCCCCCTCCCCCCACCCCACAACAGTCCCCAGAGTGTGATGTTACCCTTCCTGTGTCCATGTGATCTCATTGTTCAATTCCCACCTGTGAGTGAGAACATGTGGTGTTTGGTTTTTTGTCCTTGCAATAGTTTACTGAGAATGATGATTTCCAATTCCATCCATGTCCCTACAAAGGACATGAACTCATCACTTTTTATGGCTGCATAGTATTCCATGGTGTATATGTGCCACATTTTCTTAATCCAGTCTATCATTGTTGGACATTTGGGTTGGTTCCAAGTCGTTGCTATTGTGAATAATGCCGCAATAAACATACGTGTGCATGTGTCTTTATAGCAGCATGATTTATAATCCTTTGGGTATATACCCAGTAATGGGATGGCTGGGTCAAATGGTATTTCTAGTTCTAGATCCCTGGACTCTCATGATTTTTAAAAGACCTTGCCATCCGACTCTCATAATTTTTAAAAGACCTTGTCATCCTCTTTAGTTTGTCTTGTGTTCCTTGCTCCATCTATCACCCTGCTTCTACCTACCATGCTGGCCTCCCTTCTGTCCCTCACATGCACCAAGCTCATTCCTACCCCAGGGCCTTTGCCCTTGTAATTCTTTCCCCCTGCAGTGAATCTTCCTTAGAATGATTGGTTCCTTATCATCAGGCCACAGTCCAAAGGCCACCTCCTCAGACAGGCCATTCCTGCTGCCTTATTAAAAGCAGCCCACCTCTATGCCATTCATTCTTTTTTTCGTCACCTCTTAGAATGTAAACTTCAGAGGGGCTAAGGACTTGCTTATCCATCTTGGTGGCTGCTGATCCCATACCTAGAATAGGGACAGACACACAGCAGGTGCTCCGTCACTCCATCAATACTTGAGCTAGGTGGAGACATTTCAAAGACCACTGGATACACAGGTCTGGCGTTCAGAAGAAATGTCTTTCCTGCAGGCATACACTTAGGAGTTATGTGAGGATGAGGTGCCCTAAAGAGGACAAGCAAGTGAGAAGATGACCCTGAAATGGATCTGTTCATATTTCAAAAGGTAAAAGCCAGGTAGAGAGGAAAGCTTTCAAATGACTGCCAAGGGACGGTCAGAGCTAGAGATGGAAAACCTGGAGAAGGTATTATGGAAGAACCAAAGTGTCTTAGGAATGAGAGAGGGCTAGCTCTGTTGAATGCCCTTCTAATTTGTCTCAGAACACTGATGCTCAAGTTCTACCTGTCCAAGAGGTGGAAACTGGGCAGAAAAAAAAGAAACACAAAAACTTGTGTACAAGCCAGGTGTCTAAGACCAGAGTGAGCAACATAGTGAGACCCCCCTGCCCCCGCACACACACATCTCTTTTAAAAAATTAAAATAATTAGTCAGACATAGTGGCACACACCTATAGTCCCAGCTACTTGGGAAGCTGAGGTGGGAGGATCACTTTTAGCCCAGGAGTTCAGGACTACAGTGAGCTAGGATTGCACCACTGCACTGCAGCCTAGAGATAGTGAGACCCCTTTCTCTAAAAAATTTTTTAAAGAAAAAATAACTTGGGAACAATTTATGGTTTTTGGACTGGATTATATCAAATATGAATCTAGGAGGACATACATGTGCTCAGGAAATGTGCAGCCAGTATTGCCCATTTATCCTTCATACTCCTTTTGGAATGTGTGTGAGTTTCTAGACTGCATCCTCAGTATTCTCCTTAGAAAGAACGGAGCCTAAAGTTAACTTAATCTTGTTTATGATAAGGATAAGCCCTGCCCAGTAACTAGCTTTGCCCTGATGCAGGTGACCTTGAGAAACTCACACAGTGTCTTTGAGACTAACACAGTTAAATGATAACTTTCACCAGGCTTTAGTGCCAGAGATGACATTAAGATAACTGAGACACAACTTTACATACACTGAGCTTCTGAGCAGAAAGAGGTGAAACAATTTAAGGTTGGGTTTGTGAAGCCTCTGCTTCCAGCTCAACAATAGCTGAATCAGCAGAGCTGCCTCTGTTTACTTACCTAGATTCATACACTGAAGCAAGAACAATCTGATTGGGCCACTTCTGCTTGGGTGAGCATTGCTGGATAAAATCACCCAACCAGACAAATTGGCACTGCTATAAATTCATGAACACCAATCTCAGTCAGGCTTACAACAGTGCCTAGCAATCCGTGTTTCTCAAGTCATTCTCTTCTCCATTTCTCCATGGAAACTACCCCAAACATTCACTACCCTGCTCGAACCCATGAACAGCCCCTTCTCCTCACCTTACTCCTACCTCACAGGCAACACCCTCAATTTTCAAATACTAAAGACACCAAGCCTACAGACCAACACCCATCCTCGCCCTTCCTCTATTCTTCCCACCTTTTATAAGAGATGATCAATCCTTTCTCCCATCAAAAAACAATTTCCCTATAAATTACCCATCAAAAAATTTTTAGCATAACTCCATTTATGCTTTAGATAAGGAACCTTTAAAAACTTTAAACATAACAGTGAGAAATGTATTTTTACCTTGTAACTTTGTACACACTTGCACATAATTGAAACATACATTTCACAAGCAGTACTTACCTTTACTACTTACATTGAACTCAGATATTTCCTATGCTCTTCCTTTATTAGCCCATTCTTGCATTGTTATAAAGAAATTTCTGAGGCTGGGTAATTTATAAAGAAAAGAGTTTGAATTTGGCTCATAGTTCTGCAGGCTGTACAGGCATGGCACCAAGATCTGTTCAGCTCCTGATGAGGGCCTCAGGAAGCTTACAATTATGGCAGAAGGCAAAGGAGAGCCAGTGTATCACATGGCAAGAGTGGGAGCAAGATGGGGGTGGGGTAGGTGATAGGTACCACATTCTTTTAAACAACCAGATCTTGCATGAACTAGCAGAGCAAGGATTCACTTGTAACCAAGGGGATGATGCTAAGCCACTCATGAAGAATCTAACCCCATTATCCAAATACCTCCCCCCAGGCCCCATGTCCAACATTAAGGATTACATTTCAATGTGCTATTCGGAGGAGACAAATATCCAAACCATATCATTCTGCCCCTGGCTCCCCAAATCTCATGTCCTTTTCACATTGTAAAATACAATTATCCCTTCCCAATAGTCCCCCAAAGTCTTAACTTATTCCAGCATGAACCCTAAAGTCCTAAGTCTAAAGGCTCATCTGAAGATGAATTCCTTCCACCTATGAGCTGGTGAGATCAAAAGCAAGTTATTTACTTCCCGGATACAATGGTGTACAGACATTTGGCAAACATTCTCATTCCAAAAGGGAGAAACTGGCCAAAAGAAAGGGGTAACAGGCCCCACACAGTTCTAAAACCCAGCAAGGCAGAGATTAAATCTTAAAGATCCAACATAACCCTCGACTCCATATCCCACATCCTGGGCACATTGGTGCATGGGGTGAACTCCCAAGGCCTTGGACAGCTGTGCCTCTGTAGCTTTGCAGAGTGCAGTCCTTGTGGCTGCTCTCATGAGTTGGACTTGAACACCTGTTGCTTTTCCAGGCTCAGGATGCAAGCTTGCCATGACTCTACCATTTTGGAGTCTGGTGGGAGCCCCCTTCCCACAGCTCCACCAGGCACTTCACTGGTGGGACTCTGTGTGGGGGTTCCAACCCCACATTGCCACTCCACATCATCCTCTGAAATCTATGGAGAAATTGCCAAGCCTTCTTCATACTTGCATGCTGTGCACCCACAGGCTTAACATCGCATGAAAGCTGCTAAGGCTTATGGCAGCTTACACTCTCCAGAGCAGCAGCCCAAGCTGTATCTGGAGCCCTTTGAGCTGTGGTTGCAGCTGGAGCAGCCAGGATGCAGGGAGCGATGTTCTGAGGCTGCACAGGACTGCAGTGCCCCAGGCCTGGTCCCTGAAATCATTCTTTCCTCCTGGGCCTCTGGGCCTATGATGCGAGAGGCTGCTGCAAAGATTGCTGAAATGCCTTCAAGGCCTTTTTTCCATTGTCTTGGATGTTAGCACTTGGCTCCCTTTCAGTAATGCTAATCTCTCTAGCAAGTGGTTGCTCTACAGACTGCTTAGATTCTTTCTTTACCACAGGGCCAGGCTGCAAATTTTCCAAACTTTTGTGCTTTTCTTCTCTTTCAAATGTTAAGTCCCAACTTTAAGTCATCTCTTTGCTCCTGTTCTGATCATGAGCTGTTAGAAGCAGCCATGCTAATTCTTGAATGCTTTGCTGCTTAGAAATTTTTTCCATCAGATACCCTAGGTCATCACTCTTAAGTTCAAACTTGCAAAAAGCCCTAGGATATGGACTTAATGCAGCCAAGTGATTTGCTAGGGAGTAGCAAGGGTGACCTCTACACCAATTCCCCATAAGTTCCTCATTTCCATCTGAGACCTGTTAGCCTGGCCTTCACTGTCCATATTTCTATCAGCATTTTGGTGACAACCTTTTAAACAGTCTCTAAGAAATTACAAACTTTCCCTCATTTTCTTATCTTCTGAGACCTTCAAACTCTTCCAGCCTATCCCTGTTACCCAGTTCCAAAGCTGCTTCCACATCATCAGGTATCTTATAGTAACATCCCACACCCCTGGTACCAATTTTCTGTGTTAGCCCATTCTTGTATTTCTATAAATACTTGAAGCTGGGTAATTTATAAAGAAAAGAGGTTTGATTTGGCTCGTGGTTCTGCAGGCTGTACAGGCATGGCACCAACATCTGCTCAGCTCCTGGTGAGGGTCTCAGGAGGCTTACAATCATGGCAGAAGGCAAAACGGAGCCAGCGTATCATATGGTAAAAGTGGGAGCAAGGTAGGGTGGGGGCACCACACTCTTAAGAAACCAGATTTCATGTGAACTACCAGAACAAAAATTCACTCATCACCAAGGGGATGGTGCTAAGCCATTCAAGAGGGATCTGCCCCCATAAGTCCCACCAGGCCCAACCTCGAACATTGGGGATTACATTTCAACCTGAGATTTGGAGGAGACAAAAAACCAAACTATATTTTTTTTTGTTTGTTGTTTGTTTTGTTTCTTAACATGAAATTTATGACCAGCTAATAATGGGTTGCAATCCACTGTTTAATACATTTAGCTATAAATTCTTCCTCACCTTTCACCTTTTCATGAATCTTATGCTTCAAATAATTCTTCCTCCTTCTGCTAACTCTTCAGCCACTTCCCTTCTGCCAGTTGCATTCCATCAACATTGAAATTTTCTCAGGCTGCCCTCATCAAAACAAAACAAAACAAAAAACACCCATCTTGGCTGGGCACAGTGGCTCATGCCTGTAATCCCAGCACTTTGGGAGGCCAAGGCAGGCAGATCATGAGGTCAAAAGATCAAGACCATCCTGGCCAACATGGTGAAACCCTATCTCTACTAAAAATACAAAAAAAAAAAAATTAGCTGGGCATGGTGGCACACACCTGTATTCCCAGCTACTCAGGAGGCTGACACAGGAGTGCATGAACCCAGGAGGCAGAGGTTACGGTGAGCCGAGATTGCGCCACTGCACTCCAGCCTGGCAACAAAGTGAGACTCCGTCTCAATAATAATAATTTTAAAAAGCATCTTTCTTCACACCCTCATCTCCTTGCAGGTTCTCTAATTTCATACCCAAACTTCTGTAGCAGGATGTCTATGTACCCTTGTTGTGTTCATTTCTCACCTCCCAGTACCCTGTTACCCCACTCCATTCTGATTTCTGAGTCCACCACGTCTCTGAAATTGCTCTCACAAAACTCACCAATGAGTCTCATGTTGCTGAAACCCAGTGGATCATTTTCAGCCTAGATGATACATGGCGCTCAGCAGTCTTTCAAAACAGATGTCCCTTCCTCCTTCTGGAAACCCTCTTTCCTTGTCTGTATGACACCACTCTCCTGTGTTTTCTCCTACCTCTTGACTGCTTGGTCCCTGTCTGCCCTGCCAGTCCCCTTTCTCTCAAAAAGTTCAATGCCATCTTTTTTTTTTTCCAACTCAATAGCTCTGTTGTTTTAAGTTTTTGTTTTCTAATAATATTATATGTTTTTTCACCTCTTTATTAACCAACTTTATTTATTCTTTGTTGGTTGCCTCTTAATTTCCTTGGCCAATATTTCTATGTTGAGTGTACATCTTTCTATCAAATTCCAATTCTTCATAGATGAAGGATAGTAAATATTTAAATGTAGTAACTTGCACATATTTTCTCTCCATTTGTCTCTCATTATTCAGCTTTTGTTTATGGTGATTTTTGAAATCTAAAATCTTCCATTTCTGTAGTTTAAAATTTCCCTTATGATTTCTAATTTTGGTGTAATACTAATAAAGTCCTTCCTTGCCTCCAACATTATACAAATATTCCTTATATTTTCTTCTAGGACTTCTCTGGTACATGGAATGAAGTGTGGACCTAATTTTGTCATTAACTGGCTAGCCATTTGTTCTAGCATCAGGTATTGATCAATCAACCCTCTCTCTGCTAATTTGAAAAGCCCCCTTTATCATATATTTTTGGTTCCTTTTCTGGACTTTCTTTTCCAGCTCTGTTGATCTCTCTTTTGAAGTCAATATAGTATAAATTATATTATTACAGCTTTATAATATGTTTTAGTATTTAATATGTGGGTTGGCAAGCCCTTCCTCCTCTGGGAGGAAGTAGGTGTTGTGGTCAAGAGCTTGGGCTCTGGTACTGGCCTGACTGGTTCATCTTCCCAGCTCTATCGACCGTGGGCAGATTAATTTAACATTTGGACTCAGCGTCTGTCTCTGTAAAGTAGGTTAATGATAGTACCTATCTCAGAGGGTTGCTGTGAGAGTTAATGAGTTGAGATACAGGAAGCTCTCAGAATGCCAACTAGCACCTTATATGCTATTATTCCTTATCTGTCTCAAGGAGAGCTTGGCTGTTTTCACCTGTTTACCAACAGATGGATCTTGCAATGGTTTTAAGTTCCAGAAAAAAAAAAGATCTGGCCTGGAATTGTGTTAAATTTGTACCATGATTTAGGACACTTTTCATCTTAGTAATATGAATTATTTTCAACCAGGAACATAGTTTGCCTCTCCATTAAAAATTTTTTTTCTTCCTATCAGTACAGTTTTGTTGTTTTTGTTGTGTAGGTCATGTTGGCTTATTGTTGTAGGGCTGAATTTGATTTTCTAGCACTTTGCATGAAGGATTTTCTATACTGTAGGTGTGTCATTGTGTTGGTGGATATGATTGTGTGTGTATCATACATATCATTGCTATGGGAGTATTGTATCAAAATCAATTTAAATAGCATGGCTATTACAAGTTTGCTTATAGTTTTGAAGCACTGGCCATGAAACCACCTACCCACTAAGTATTTTCCAGTTTCCTCAGGTTTTTCCCTTCATGCTAATTTTGGTAATTCAAATTTCTCTAGGAAATGCTCCATCTTATCCATATTTCATATGTTATGTATACTATTCTTTTATAGTTGGATTATCACCTTAGTGTTATTATAGCCTCCTATCCCTATGTATATTTATCTTTTCTATTTCTACTTATTGAGCAAACCAATCAGAAATTTTTATTGATCTCTTCAGAAGCCAATTTTTTTTTCTGTTTTCGTCTTTTCTAAGTTTATTCTCTCTTCTCTCCTTAATCATGTTCAGTTATTCTTTTGGTAACTTTTTAAGTATAAACACTAATTGCATTTATTTTATTTCTTTATTGTTTAATCATGAATAAAGCTATGAATTTTCTCCTTACTACAGCTTTGGTCTAGTATCATCATCATTATAAGAAGTCTGTATTGGCCGGGCGCAGTGGCTCATGCCTGTAATCCCAGCACTTTGGGAGGCCGAGGCGGGTGGATCACAAGGTCAGGAGATCGAGACCATCCTGGCTAACACGGCGAAACCCTGTCTCTACTAAAAATACAAAAAATTAGCCGGGCGAGGTGGCAGGCGCCTGTAGTCCCAGCTACTCGGGAGGCTGAGGCAGGAGAATGGCGTGAACCTGGGGGGCGGAGCCTGCAGTGAGCCGAGATTGGGCCACTGCACTCCAGCCTGGGTGACAGCAAGACTCCGTCTCAAAAAAAAAAAAGAAGTCTGTATTGATAGCTTTGTTTCCTCATTGAACTCAGGAACTTATTTGGAAAGAGTTTTATGAATTTTTAAGTGATTATGGATTTTTCTTTGTTCTTTTCTTATTGATGTCTAGTTTATTTGTACTGTGAACAGAAAATGTGGCCCAACAGTTTTTGCATTGTGATAGAATTTATGGGGATTTTCTTATAGCCTAATGTAAGGTCAATTTTGTAATAATCCATGGGCACCTGTAAAGAAGTTTGCATTCCTTGTTTGAAGACTACAGAGTTTCATATAATATACACACTCATAATATTTTCAGATCCTTTTTATCTTGATCTTGATTTCAGGGTAGTATATTTTATTTTGTCTCTTTCATGCTTTTGGACATAAAGTATTATAACTGTCATATCTTTATTTTGTAATGGGCTCATTATCCATGTTTTAAATATGATATTTGGATTTTGTATTAGGTCTCTATAAGGACTACTGAAAACTCTCTTTGTTTGGTGACAACACCAAAAGAAAAACATAATAAAAGAGGGGTCTTCAACAAGCCCCTTTTATTTTCTACTCAAGCTCATGTTAAATAATAACCTAATATAATGCACAGTAATTACACATCTACCTGTTAATAAGTTTCCCACCTTTATTATTTGTCAACAGTCTGACACTTCTGACTTAAAAGTTTAGTCTACATCAAGATCCATGAGCACAGCCTGGTCACTACTCTGAAGGAGGAAGGTGCCTGATCTCCTTCTTTTAACCTGGGTGATTGAGGGTGATGAGATCCAATTACAACTTTTTAAAAATCCCTCATTTGCGACACTGAGAAGTAGGCTCTTCCTATTCTCTTATAGAAATATTACAATACAACATGCATACATCATTTTCCAGAGCAAGAAAGATTAGATCTTTGTAAGACAATGCACACTTCCTCTTCCTGCCCTTGTTGCAACAAGTCTGAGTACTCTTTTGAGATGGAAGACAGAGCTTTATAAGGCCACATTCTTGTTCTAAGAGTGTCAGTTTATCAGCCCTGTCTCCTTCCAGGTATAATAAGAAATGCCTCTTGGTAGCTGTCCAGAAAACTCTTGGCGTAAGAAAAGGATCATCCAAGAGTCAGGTGTAATATAATATCCAAGGATCAGATATTAATATTAAAATTCCTTTTTTGTTGTTCACATTTGCCTCCACCAGTAGTTCTCAAACCCTGGCTGCAATTTGGGATCACCTGGGGAACTTTTTAAACTCGGTGATGCCCTGAGCCCAGTCCACCAATTAAATAGGAATATTTGAGACTTATGTTGATAAATTACAACACTCTTCTAATGTAAAGCCTGAGCTATCTTGGCCCATTCCTTTACTTTTGAGTATTCAGAGTCACTTTGTCTTAGCTGTGTGTTTTGTCCCAAAGAGAGGGTTATATATTACTGGGAGATTAACCTGTATACATTTATTGTCATAACTGATGTTTTATCTTTTTTAAAGCATCTTACGTTACAACCCCCCTACCCCATGCTTCCTTGTTGTTTCCTTTGAATTTCTTTTTTCCTCCCTGAACTACTTTGCTTTTTCCCCTTTGGTAATTCTGAAGATAAGCTATTTCATATTCTATTACTAATTACACCTAACATCTTTAAAAGCATGCTCCAACCTATATTTCTCTAATTAACCACAGAAACTACAAAACAGGATTTCTTGCAAGATGAGCAAATTAGCATATCTCCTTGCTCCAACTTTACTCTTTGTGTCAGTAGAATCTGGAATATTCTACCCTAGAGTTTGGGCAGGAATAACGTCTTATATTTTCTGTTCCAAGGAATATTTGTTACGCTTGCATTTCATTTTATAACTATGTTTACATAAATTATTTAAATTCATTACCATATTGGTTTATTTGCTCATTGTCAATCTTTTTTTATGCTTTTTGTTAACCTCAACTTTATCCTACTTGAGTTTGTTGTTTAAATTCATCTCTTGGTTGGATAGGAGACATCTTTGAGTGGATGTGAGTAGGACATGTTTTGAGGCCTTTGATATTTAAGAGCAGCTTTCTGTTGCCTTTGCTGTTTAACAACTTGGCTCATTCATACCCTTTTCCACTGTAAATTATCTAGGGACACATCTGTACTATGTCTAAGATAAATACATGGAGGGTTACAGCACAGTATGTTTCTCTGTTTTCCAGAGTTGACACAGGTATCCATCTATTAATATTTGTACAGACTTTGGTCAATCTGTTGGTCGAGGTTTGGAGTGGGATGGGGTTATGAGACCCACATGTTCATGTCACCTTCTTTCAGAATGGTTTCAACCATTAGGTACTCATTGATTCATTCAGCAAATATTGGTTGAGCACCTACAATGTGTCAGGCATTGTGGGAGCCACTAGGGATTCAGCAGAATCAGTTGAGATTTCTGCTGTCATGGAAGATCTGTGTATGTGTTGGGGAGAGGGAAGGACTGACCATCAACAGCTAAACATGTAAACAAGATAATTTTAGAGAATGATAAGCAGAGCTATCATATATAGCTGCTCAAATTCCAAAATGGTGCCCCTGGAGCTTTGCAACATGACAATCCTGGTTAAAGGTTCTAGAGAAAAAATAATACACTGATAGAGTGATGGAGGTGGGGAGAGGGTCTCAGGCCTTATTAATTAAATAGTCCTCTGCAGCAAATTTATTTGCTCACATACTCACAGTGCCCCTGACCATCTTCCCTCTGAAACTTTAGCACCTTTCTTTGTCTTCATCTGCCTTGGACTTGCTCAGCAGGCCCTGTGACTTGCCCCCTCTGCCTTCAAGGTCTTTGCCTTTGGGTTTTGATTCCTCATTATTTGCATTATGTTCCCAACTGAACTCCCACAAAGCTGGAGACAAGATGGCTGTGTGGGGGCATCCATGTCCAGCCTAGAGACTCCCAATTCAGTGCTAATGTAATATTTCAAGTTGACAGATGAATCTTCAGCAGATTTGAGGAACGCCTTCTAAGACTCCACGGTCACATAGGCCCAGGGGGAAGTGTTATTCTCATACTGAGAGACATGGTGGGGGGTTAGTAAGAGCTTGGTCTCTAGAATCAGGCTGCATTGATTTGGCTTTGGCGCTACCATTTACTGGCCCTGCATTACTTAACCTCTGTGTGCCTCAGTGTCTTCATCTTTAAATGGGGTTAATAACAATACCTACCTCGTAGCGTTATAGTGACAGTTAAATTGAGCAATTGATGGAAGTGCTTAGAATGGTGTCTACTCTTAGTAAACCCTCAATAATATATAATAATAATTGCCATTAACTATATATTACATTACCTAAAAGCCTTTTCATGTCCTTCTCTCCCCTTGGCTCGAATTCTTTCTATACTTAAAATATACATGGATTACAGGGATGAGACTGAATGTGTCTTAAGAACCAGGCTTACTTTGCTGAATTGCATGGGAGGGCTTTTACAGCTGCAGACTGGAAAAGAAATACTTAATGCAGAAAATGGGGAGCTGGGCAGAGTCAGGGAGAATCAAGACTAAACTCATCAAAAGGAGTCACCAATTTTTTTGGTTTAATGTTTTCCCCCCTTTGGCAAACATGAT
This sequence comes from Pan paniscus, assembly GCF_029289425.2. Taxonomy (NCBI): domain Eukaryota; kingdom Metazoa; phylum Chordata; class Mammalia; order Primates; family Hominidae; genus Pan; species Pan paniscus. Next base: position 193,081,450 of record NC_073249.2, read on the forward strand.
TTTATTATTTTTCATCTTAGCATCATTACCTTTAGTAAGTCAAATATTTTACTCACTTAAATATCAATTTAATTAACACCAAACATCTATATAAATGTTATAAATGGACTTAAATGTTTATCCATATTTGGAACTACCTTTTTTATGCTTGTATATATTAAAAGATGTTTAGAATGAACCTACAGCATTTTTACAATCAGAAAAATTAAATGTTGTTTCATTTTGAACGCCTACGACCCTGATATAGTTTTTATTTGGGGGCTTATGTCCAGTCTTTATCCATATATAAACAAATATTTAATAGCTATAATCAAAAGCACACATATAATTTTATGATCTACTGCTTTTTTAAAAATTATGTTTAACATTCTTTCTACAGGGTCATATTTATCACTTTAATGGTTGCAGTCAAACTCTATCACATTGAAGGCTATAATTTACCTCACATTATTGGGCTGACATATAGTTTGTTCACATTTTTCCTCTATAATAAAATTATGTCATTGTAAACATCTTTGGCTAGGTGGCTCTTTTTCTTTTGAATTAATTCCTAGAGATTACTGAGTCAGTCTTTGAGTAGTTTTGTGGCTCTGGATACGAACTTACATACTCCCTTCAAAAAGGATCATATCAGTTTTGCTCTGCAATTGGCAATAAATGCATGTATGAGATTCCATGAAGCCTCAACAATATTGGATTCTATATTTTTTCTTTATTTTTTCTATTGAAATGGACTGAGTTGTCATATTAATTCTATTTTCTTTCATATGAATCCTCTAAGCACTCTCTTTACTCATCTTAGTGATGTTCTTAGATAATTATAAAGGTTCTAATTCAATATTGATATTTTTCCTGTGTCATAAGCGTTGTGATTATTTTTTTCATTTTATTATTTTCTTTTATAATTTTGTTTTAGTATTTATTTGTTTTCTCATTTACAGCACTTTCTTTGCCTATTCTTATTCCAGGGTCTGCTACTAGTTGGCATGAAAATAGCTTAAAATAAGGGTTTTTGGAAGGGTGGATCCTTAGGGTGAAATAGGGGAGAGAGAACAGGACGTGGACAGGGATCACAATGGATGCTGTCACCTCCCTCCCCCAGTTTCTTCAGAAGCTTTGGTCTCTGAAAGATGGTGCTCCTGGCACCTCTTCAGCATAGTGTGGCATCTTGGGGTTGTCAGAATCCCATGGCACACCTATCATTTTTCCATCAAAAATGTTTGAAGGAGACAAATGGTCCTGGGCTGTCTCCACCCAGTTACCGCCTGGGGAATTAGCACTGCTGTGTCATTAAGCAATGTCCTTTCCTACTGCTGTAAACCCAGCTGAGAGGGGTCAGGGACTGTGACTCTACACTTAGGCTTGAGTTGTGGCTTTGCCCCACCCAAGGGACCCAAAGCACGAAGACGCAGTGTTTCACATCCAGACACATCCAATCTGTAAATACTCAAAAAATGGGAGAGGTCAAAGGAGAGATGTTAACCACTACCCAAAATCCCCCAGCCAGAAATGATCCTTGCCAACAATTGGTGGACACTATTACAGATATCACATAGTTTTCTATGCATTTATACAAATAGACAGTTGGATGGATTGATAGAAATAATTTTTAAAAATCTGGGCCGCATCCTAGCTGAGCGTGCTGACCAGGGGAGAGGGGCCAAGAGAAGACCAGTTCTGCCATGTCTGCCTTTTGCCAAAGGGGCCCTACCCATTGCTAAGTCCAGCATGGAGCCCAGCATGTCTCCCCACCTGGAGCTCAGAGCCCAGCCAGTCCAGCCCAACCCTTGTGCCACTCTTTCTTTCTATTGCTTTTTAGACTAAGAAGATGTTCCCCCTGCCAGCCCTCAGTGGTGCAGGCAGAATGTTGGGGATGCTTACTGACCTCCACTGCTCTTCTCTTGCAGTCTCCTGCTTCTTCAACTTCACCAGCCCGTCTGGGGTTGTCCTGTCTCCCAACTACCCAGAGGACTATGGCAACCACCTCCACTGTGTCTGGCTCATCCTGGCCAGGCCTGAGAGCCGCATCCACCTGGCCTTCAACGACATTGACGTGGAGCCTCAGTTTGATTTCCTGGTCATCAAGGATGGGGCCACCGCCGAGGCGCCCATCCTGGGCACCTTCTCAGGAAACCAGCTTCCCTCCTCCATCACAAGCAGTGGCCACGTGGCCCGTCTCGAGTTCCAGACTGACCACTCCACAGGGAAGAGGGGCTTCAACATCACTTTTACCAGTGAGTCCTCCCTCTGTCACCAGCTGGCCCTCCATCTGAGTGTCTGCCTCTGAGGATGATCGAAGGTGCTCCCATGGAGGGAGGAGGAGGTGTGGATGGGGCAGTTCCCAGGGCATTGCAGGGCTGCAGTGCCCAGTCATGGAGCTCCCAGCATGACCAAGAAAGGGCATAAAGCACTGGCTGCCAGGCAGGGTGCTCTTTTCTGGAAGTCCCTCTCTGAAGGGCATTTATCTCCCATAGTTGTGATATATAATGTAAAAGGAACCTGGAACCTCATTTTTGCCCCAACCTTCCCCATCCTACAAGACCCAACCAGAACTAGGGAGGGCCCAAGAGAAAGAAAGCCTCTATCATTCTCATTGGTTTCTGATGCCCTCTCTGAGGTGCTCTCCGAAATCCCTGAATGCCTGCCTGCTGCTGACCTCTGAGTTCGTGCCAGGGCTGCTCACTTTGCTTTGCCCAGTTCCCATTCCCATAGTCAAATCAGAATCAAAGCTTTGGAGCAACACTTCTGTTGGGCTCCCAGACTTACTGGGGACAACTCTTAGGGAATTTCCTCATAGCCCCTCTGAGGGCCACCATCTGAAAGTTGCCACCTCCAGTTTCAATCCTGGGCCCCTTCTCTAGAAGCAGCCTAAACTCAGCAGTGATTATTTTTATTTCTGTATCTCGTGGTTACAGAGGGGGTGGGGGGGGCAGAAGCTTGGAGACTGGAAATAGCAAGCCACCAAAGATAGCAAGAAGTGGTTATCAGGTCGTAAGAAGCTATAAATCCAGTGGACTTGGCTGATGACAAACAGTCAAGTGAGGCTGGAGGTGGGTCCATCTGAGCAATTAACTAGATCCTTTCCCAGAGGCTGCTTGTGAAGGGCAAGTCCCCAGTGCAAGCTCTGCTCCATGCCCACAAACACTGATCTCCCAACCCCCATTCCCACCCTTGGCATAAAGGCCTTGCCTCCGTTTTCCACCTATCTCTGGAGTCCAGTTGGACTGAAGACATTAGATGCTACCTGGTGGGCCATTTGGGTCCCCCGATTCCAAGAGACCAGCCAGGTAAAGCCCATTCCATTCCCCTCACCACTCTTGTTTAGGACACAATCAACCTTCTCAGTGCATGTCTCCTCCAGGGGATTCCTGTTTCATCTGCTGTGGGCAGGAAGAAGCAGGGGGAGATCCTAGTTCTGTCTTTCCTAACCCTAGTCTAGCACTGACCATGCTGCTTCATACTAGAAAGGAGCGAGTATGCTTTCCTTATCTTTATATCCCTTGGCCCCGCACAGGGCCTGGTGTGTGCTAAGGATCAGCAAATGTTTACGGAATGGAAGGATCCATGAATGAGTAAATGCTTTCTCTTGCCCTGGCGGAGTAGGAAGAACAAGGATAAAAGGTATCCTGGGGAGCACACTTATCCAGGATGGTGAGGGCCAAGAAGTCTTGTGGGTTTGCAGCATGTGTGGACACTGAGTGGGAACTTGGGAGGAGGAGGCAGCTGATGGCCCAGGGGCTGAGCTTCATCATGAGGGCAGCAGACTAACCTGAGGATAGCTCTTACTTGTATTTCTTTCCAAGGTTTCTCTACCATTGTAAAAATGATACACATCCAATCTGTAAATACTCAAAAAATGGGAGAGGTCAAAGGAGAGATGTTAACCACTACCCAAAATCCCCCAGCCAGAAATGATCCTTGCCAACAATTGGTGGACACTATTACAGATATCACATAGTTTTCTATGCATTTATACAAATAGACAGTTGGATGGATTGATAGAAATAATTTTTAAAAATCTGGGCCGCATCCTAGACCTGCTGAATTAGAATCACTAAAGGGATGGGGCCCCAGAATCTACATTTTTGGTAGGCTTCTGAGGCGATCGGATGCAGTCAGTGAAACAATCGTCCATGGCCAAGTGTCAGGGAATTAGTGTAGTCTCTCCCATAGGACTTTAATCTCCTCCTACATCCCAACTGATGATCACTGAGGCTGAGCTTGAATTTGCCCAGTGTCAGGGAGCTCGCCTCCCCAGACAGCTCTCTCCATAGCTAGCAGGCACTCTAGATTTCAAGTCAACTTATGTTGACTTGAAATCTGTGTCCCTGTAACAAGGATCAGTGGTCCCACTTCCACCCCTAGAACTCCTGGTAACAAGGCTAATTCCTCTTCCACATGGAACATAATGAACAACAATGACAGTAGCTGCCATCCATTAAGCACCTCCTGTGGGCTGAACCTGGTGCTGAGCACTCAACAGTCATCACTGGAAGCCTCACAACAAAAACTCCATAAAGCAAGATCTACCCCTTTCACATGCCAGAAAACTGAGGTTTGGAAAGGTACACAGGGAGAAGTGGGTCCTTGACTCAGAGCTTTTGCTCCCAGATGTTGGAAATAACTCCATATTCCTGCTATGTGCATTTGCGCGTGTGTGTGTGCATGCGCGTGCGCGCGTGTATCTGTGTGTTCATATGTGGGTGTATGTATCTGTGCCTACATGTGTATGACTGATGCGTTTGAAAGAAAAATGCCTGGACTTCTGGGCCCCAAGCATCATTTTTTTTTCCCACACCATATTTCTAAATGTCAGGGTGACTTCATGGTCATAGTTTCCAATGAAGAAAGGTTGGGAGACTCAAGTCTGGGCTGACCTAAGCATTCAAATGGAAGGGTGTTGGGCACTCAACTGAAGCCCTGCATGGGATCATCACAGTCATCTCCACATCAGAGGCTCCCTTACCTCATCTGCAATGGGAAGGGTCAGGTTTGCAGGCCTCTTGCCTCTAGCAAGATCCAGCAGCCTCTAGGGCCACTGCTGTTTCTGAATGTGCAAATGTTTCTATCACTAGGGAATTTCAGAGGCCAAGAAATTTTTTTTCAAGTGGCCCATACCCATGCAGCCATGGATCCTGGTCTCCACTGGAAAGTTGCCATCCTCAGAACAACAGGGGTGAAAATAGAGCCTGGCTTCAGAGACATTTAGTAAGAGAACTGTGACACCCCTGCTGGAGGAAGGCAGGGAGCATGCTTGGTAGAGACTGAGCAGGAAAGAGTATCTTCCCATGCAGAGGAGGGAAGAAGGAAGGGAACTCATCTTCAGTGAGCACTTACCATCTGTCACGTGCTGCACCGAACAATCGCCACTCTCATATTCACATCAACTTTCATTTTATTTCTATCTCAGAATGACCCTGCAAGTGAAGGATGATCTCCATATTATCAGTCAGGAAACTAAGGCTCATCAGAATTGCATAAGTTGTCCAGGACCATGTAACGAATAAAAGGCAAAGCATGATTAAATCTACAGCGTTCTGACTCTGTCCTCTCCCCACTCTGCATTATCAATTGCCTGGGTAGAGTGAGAGGCAGCCCTGACAATAGGCAAGGAAATAAAGGAAATAGCTTCAGACAGGGTTAATTCTAGGGCACCTCCTTTATGATGCTTAGAGTCTATTAGCGTCACAGAATTTAGAGTCCAGCTCACCTCAAGCAGAAATGATCCCATAACTGTCTGAAGTTAGGGAATCTTGGAATGGATTTGACATTGAGGAGACAGATCAGCTCATTAACCACACTGAGCCTCAGTTTCCTCATTTGTAAAGTAGGGTAACAAGAGCTACTTCATAGAATCATTATATGGTGTAAATGAGCTAACAGCAGAAACACTTAGCTTATTGCCTGATCTATAAATGTCCATTAGAATGCAGTGGGATTAGGTGCTCGGGAAGGCAGGAAATCAAGTTTAATGAGCACCTGCTTAATGCCGAGGTCCTAGAATGCCTAGCTCTCCCTCCAACACGGCAAGTTCTTGGGGAGGTGGTGGAGTTCTAGGGTTTACCATCCCAAGGAAGCTAATTTTCTTTAGGGATTCTTCTCTACTCCAGCAATGTCTGATCATGTCCTTGAACTCCATCTACACAGCCTTCCGACACAACGAGTGCCCGGATCCTGGCGTTCCAGTAAATGGCAAACGGTTTGGGGACAGCCTCCAGCTGGGCAGCTCCATCTCCTTCCTCTGTGATGAAGGCTTCCTTGGGACTCAGGGCTCAGAGACCATCACCTGCGTCCTGAAGGAGGGCAGCGTGGTCTGGAACAGCGCTGTGCTGCGGTGTGAAGGTACGAGCCTGCAGGCTGGGAGCAGTGGCCATTGTCAGCCAGAGAGGCTGGGGAGGGGGAGCAAGCAGCCCAGGCCATGGTGGTTCCTTTCTGTGTTGGTCCTTCCTCTTCTCCCAGAACGAAGGGCCACTCTCTCACCCTCATGCTGGAATAGCAGGGGCTTCATAAGGCCACTGTGCATAGGAATTTAAATTACAACCAGAGATTAAAGTAGAGAAACGGCTCTGGATTGTCAGGCATCAAAAGCACCTCTTCTTTCAAATGAGAACTCTCTCAATATCACAGCCATTAAGATCCCTGTTTCCAGCTCCTGCCCAGGGGAGCTCCGGCAGCCCAAAGTAGCATCGGCAGCGCTGCGAGTTTTCGGGTCTTTCAAGCTGCCTGTCACTCTTTCCTTCTCCACATGTTTATTTTCCCCAATTCCCTGGGATGTCTCCCAGTCTCGGCCTTTGTGCCCTGTTAAATGCTGACTTGATATCCTTGTGGTCAATCTCCAGGAGACTCAGGGCCAACCAGCCAGAAGAAACACAGCTTGCAGCAGGCACATGGCTTATGATGGCAGTTCTTCAGTCCTGCCTCGCCACACAAGACAGTTTTTGACTCAATTTTCAAGACCAGCCATCTGTTCCACCAAACTACAGACATTTAAAATACAGATAAAGCTTCTTGAGGCAGGAGTCAGGTTAAATTTGTGTACCAAGCATGGTGTACCAAGCATTTGTGCACCAGGCAAATTTGTGTACCAAGCATTGTGTACCAACCATGGTACCTGGCACAGAATAGGTGCTTAATAAATATTTGTGAATAATGGATGAATAGTGAGTATCCCAAGGGCCCCTTGGGGAAACTGACAGTATCCAAGGAGACGAAGGTTGTGATTCTCTCCTTTTAGGAGGCAGAAACCTTCTTCCTCACATTTCATGTGATAGAAAGAGGATAGAGACTTAAGAGACCTCTTGACTTAACCCAATTCGTAAACTCAAATCTGGGCATAGTGGCCATGAACAGGAAGGACAGGAGAATGAAGAAGGGAGCATGCCTGAGAGAGAGTATTACCCAGAGCATACAAATGGGTCAATGGGAGACAAGGGACCACTGAGAACACTGGAGGTGGCAAGCAGTCCAGGTGGGCATTTGAGTGAGAGGGGCCCAAGCTGGGATCCTGGCAATTCACTTTTCCCCTTGAGGCTTTGTATTTTCCAGCTGGAAAAAAAAGGAGGGATAATGATAATTATCAGATGTGTATGGAGTAGGCAGTCCTGGTATAAAGTAACTCCTCATAAGCTGCGCCTTCACTGTCACGTAAACTCCATGAGGTTAGGGAATCTTCCTTGGCCTCATATTCCCACAGCTGGTGTGTTGTTTGATACTTGGTAGATGCTCAATCAGTACTGGTTGATGAGTCACCAAATAAATGAATGAATGAATGGCCTTTTAACTAGGCTAGAGCCTCCCTAATGAGACGCATATCAATGAAAGGCCTCCAGAGCCCCGACTCTCACCAGACTGCCTGCTGTCTCCACCCTGCAACTTATCATCCAAGCCACCCTGGGGAATTAACTTGACCTCTCTGTGCCTCAGTTGCCCCACTGTAAAATGCAGGTTGATAATGGGAACCCGCTTGAAGAGTTGTCTTGAGCATGCACAGTTCTTGGAGCAGTGCCTGGTGAGAGGTAGCACTCAATAAGTGTTGGCCATTAGCGTTAACTTGATTTTAACTATTTCTTCATTGGACCAACCAGATCAATATTTGCTCCACTTTGGGGGATCAAGTGGTGCATTTCCATCCTTCCAGGAACTTGCCCCAACCGTGACATGAATAGACATTTTTTTCTGACTTCCAAGCTTCCCACAGTGTGGTCTGTACAACCTCATCTGCCATTCTTCCTCAGTGCAATCAGCACTTTTGGAAAGAACAGAAGCTTTGGAGTTAGAGAAACAACGCGAAACTCAGTCTCCATGCTTCCCAGCTGTAGAATTAATAGGCTTAGGTTTAGTAACTAGACCTAGACCTCAGGTCCCTCACTGGCAACAGGGGAATAAGTATCCATATCTGATGGAGTTATTTGCTGGTGAAACAGGTCACCGTACAAAGCATCCATGCAGAACCCAGTCTGGAGGGTTGTGAATCAGTGGTCTTTCACCTTCCTACAGACCAGCCCCCTCATTTTCCCTTGCACTCATTGACCACTTCTAATTTCTTTAGTTTTCGTTGTGTTGGTTCATATCTCTGAGATCTTCCCTGCTGTCTCTAGCTCACCTGATCTCTTCCTTCTCCTAATTTCTATTATTTTTCATGGGCCACCACCACTGGACCACTTTCTTGGATACTGGTTCTTACCATTATTACATTTACCAGTTCCACAGGCCTTGGTCCTGTCTCCCCACCAAGATTGTGAGTGGTCTCAGGGCAGAAGGCCAAATTCCCATTGCCCCTGAGCCTGCAGGGGCTTAGTCCCAAATTAGTTGACTGCTCTGAGGAACCCTCAGGAATTAGTAACTGCACAATCCTCCTCTCCATCCCCCACCCTCCTGAATCAAGTGCTCCTAGACTTTAGCTCTGCGATGCATTGAAACCCTCAAGGCCACGTATGAACACGAGATAATTTGACCTTTGTTAATGGATCTTCAAGTGGCTCACTATTTTTTTTTTTTTTTGAGATGGAGTCTCGCTGTCGCCCAGGCTGGAGTGCAGTGGCATGATCTTGGCTCACTGCAAGCTCCACCTCCCAGGTTCACGCCATTCTCCTGCCTCAGCCTCCCGAGTAGCTGGGACTACAGGCACCTGCCACCACACCCAGCTAATTTTTTGTATTTTCAGTAGAGACAGGGTTTCATCGTGTTAGCCAGGATGGTCTCGATCTCCTGACCTCGTGATCCACCCAACTCAGCCTCCCGTGGCTCATTATTTCATAAGCAAGGTCTTCATTTTAAAGTTAAAAAGGTCTTTTTCATTCTGTCCCTGGAGGGGGAAATGCTGTAGGGTTGGGGCAGTAGGCACTAGAAGTAAGGGACAGTCTATTGGAGACCCTGACCCCAGGGAGAGCCTGCTCGGTTTTCTCAGAGCAATGGGCATTTGATGCCAGCCTGGTTTTCAGGGATCTGGGGAGTAGCATGTCAGGCAGAGTGTGAGAGCCTGATGCCACTTAGGGTGGCTGAATCCCAGCCTTAAAACCTTAGACAGAGCTGGCTAAAGAAGCCCCTGGGAACCTGTCCCTTCTTGGCTCCTCTCCCTCCTTTTGTCTGAGCCTTGGTAGAGCTCTGCTTTGCAATCAGCATCTTTGTCTTTTCCGTTTTTTTCTAGTTTTGTTTTTGATTAAGTGTCCCCACCTTGTGGACAATTAAATGCAGAAGCTAATGGTCTTTTAGAAAATCTTTTAATATATGCTAAGAGCCACTTAGCTTTTGAGAGGCTATAATAGGACAAGAGAGACGATGGCTTCTCCTAAATTTAGAAAGAAGGATGATTATCTGGAGGATCTAAAGCAGGGGTCGGCAAACTTTTTCTTAAAGGGCCAGAGAGGAAGTATTTTCAACTGTGTGGGCTATAACTCTGCTGTCCTAATGCAACAGCAGCCTTAGACAATACGGAAGTGAATGGGCTAGATTGCCCAAGTCTGTGATCTTGAGTTCACAGGACGCAGGAGTCCCTTAGGTTTAAAATCAGAAATTTCCCAAGAAAGACTTCCAGGTAGTAAAGGCAGCTACACAGGCGTACCTGCCTGACTTTCTCTCCCCTACACTTACCTCTTCCTTGTCTCTTTAAAGGAAAAATAATCATACCCAACTAGGATAAGTGTCTTACAGTGTTACCTCATTTCAACCTTGCACCAGTCCTAGGAAATAGATGTCGTTATTGTCCCTGCTAGGACACAGACAGGTTAAGTCACCTGCGTAGGATCTTCCGAGCTTGTAAGTGATGGAGCCAGAATTCAAATCCAGACTCTTGGCTACCCTGTTACTGTATTTTTCTTGAATTATATCACTGAAGAGAATATAGTTTCCAACACATCTATGAAAGACTTAAAAGCATCTCCAAATAGAATGAAAAGCAGGATTTCTACTTTCGACATCCCCGTAGAAAATTAAAAGGAAATACATTGCCTAATGCATAAGACAAAGAAGACAGGACATCACATGGAAACATCGGAAATTGACAGCATGAAACAAAATGACAGCAGAAGACAAACATATCAGTTATGATAATAAAAGTAATTAAACTCCCTATTAAAAGACAAAGAGCTGAGCTTTAAGAATATTCTGCTTACAAGAAATACACACACAAAAAAGATAAATTATCTACAGTGAGTGTGTATTTTCTTTTTTCTTTTTCTTTTTTTGTTTTGAGATGGAGTCTTGCTCTGTCATCCAGGCTGGAGTGCAGTGGTGTGATCTCAGCTCACTGCAGCCTCTGCCTCCCGAGTTCAAGCGATTCTCCTGCCTCAGCCTCCCGAGTAGCTGGGACTACAGGTGTATGCAACCATGCCTGGCTAATTTTTGTATTCTTAGTAGGGACGGGGTTTCACTATGTTGGCCAGACTGGTCTCAAACTCCTGACCTCATGATCTGCCAGCCTCGGCCTCCCAAAATGCGGGGATTACAGGCTTGAGCCACCACACCTGGCCCCTGTATTTTCATTTTTTTAATTTTAAAGAAATACTCGGAAGGTTGCTTGAGCCTGGGAATTAGAGGCTGCAGTGAGCTATGATTGTACTACTGCTCTCCAGCCTGGGCGACAGAGCTAGACTCTGTCAAATAAATAAAGGAATACTTGGTGGTTGTAAAAATTTCAAACGATGCACAAGTGCAATACAGCTCAAAGTGGAAATGCTCATTTCCCAATCCCACTCCCCAGAGGAAAATGGTTTAACAGTTTGGTATAAACACATCCACATTTATTCTCTATCTACACCAAATGTGTTACTTTTAAAATCAGGAAAAAAGCAAGTACTGTAATAAAGAAAGAAGGTCAGTTCTCCTCATGACCACAAAGAAATCTAAGTGGTGGTGGTAGCTCATTTCGGCATTAAGGAAGAACTATAAGGGCAGTTACTGCGTTTCTAGCAATATCTCATTTAATCTTCTTGCCACTCTTGCAAGAAAGATGTAATTGTGCTTTATCCATGAGAATCCGCAAAAACAGTGAGGTGAGTTGACGTTCCCAAAATCACCCAGCTGGTAATCATTGAGCACATACTATGTGCTAAATACCAGGCCAATTGCTTTACATCTGTATTAGTCCATTCTCACATTGCCATGAAGAAATGCCCAAGACTGGGTAATTTATAAAGGAAAGAGGTTTAATTGACTCACAGTTTCACATTGCTGGGGAGGCCTCAGGAAACTTACAGTCATGGTGAAAGGCAAAAGAGGAGCAGGCACCTTCTTCACAGGGCGTCAGGACAGAGTGAGTGCAAGCAAGGGAAATGCCAGATGCAAACCATCAAATCTCCTGCGACTCACTATCATGACAGCAGCATGGGGGAAACTGCCCCCATGATCCGATTACCTCCACCTGGTCCTGCCCTTGACACGCAGGGATTATGGGGATTATAATTCGAGGTGAGATTTGGGTGGGGACACAGAGCCCAACCATATCAACATCCACTGCCCCATTGACTCTTCATGAGGAGGTATTGTTATCCTCACTTCACAGATGAAGAAACTGAAGCTCAAAATGGTTACATAACTTGCTTAAGACAATAGCTAAGTGAATGAGAGAGTCAAGGTTCAAATCCAGATATTCTGATTCCAGAATCATCACTTTTAACCTCCAAGTGAGGTCTGAGTCCAAGTTCATTCTGCTTATATTCTACCACAAAACAGTGGAAGACAGGTGGTAAGGGGCACAGGTGGGTAGTGGGGAGGCAGAGCTAGAGAGTAGGAGGCCACACTTCCAGCCGCAGGGCTGAGTAATTCCAGAGTCACTCTGGTCAGAGGAAAGGACTTCCACTACTTCTGGTCACTCACAGTGGACAGCTAGTCAACAAAACCCCTTAGCAGCAGCCTACATCCCATTACAGAAGCAGTGGTTGAGGTGGGCATTCCCACGTCCACCCAGAGTGGTTAAAAATGCAGGCTCTGGAGCTGGACTGCCCAGGTTTAAATCCTGACCCTGCGACTTCCTAGTGTGTGTTCCTGGCCAGTCGCCTAAGCTCTTTGTACCTCAAGTATGTTCCCTCAGCTATGAAATGAGGTTAATGTCTGTGCCCGCCTTATAGGTGGCTGTGAAGACTAACACACAGGGGAAGCAAAAGCATACATGAAGGTCAGAGCCTGGCATGTTGTAGAGCTCAGTGCTCAATGAGTATTTGTTCTTTGTATTCTATTCTGTCACCATTCCCTATTCCTCTTTGCCTTGCACAACTTTAGCATCAGGGTCAGGAGAAGTGGCTCATCCCTCACAGGGGACAGCAACCCCTTATCAGAAGCTCAGTGTATCAGTCAGCCTGGGCTGCGGTAACACAGTGCCACAGACTTGGTGCCTTAAACAACATAAATTTATTTTCTCACAGGTCTGAAAGCTGGAAGTTCAAGATCAAGGTACTGGCAGGGCTGGTTTCTCCTGAAGCATCTCTCCTTGGCTTGCAGATGCCCACTTCCTCTCTGTGTTCTCACGTGGCCTGTTTTCCTGTGCACATGCACCCCTGGTGTCTTCCTCTTATAATGAGGACACCAGTCCTACTGGACTAGGGCTCTATCCTCATGACCTCATTTAACCTTATTTACCTCCTGAAAGGCTCTCTCTCCAAATGCAGTCACATTGGTGGCTAGAGTTTCAACCTCTACATTTTGGGAGGACACAATTCCATCCATAACACCCAGTATCCCTGCCTATCAACCAGTATTTCATTCCTTCAACAAATATTGAACATCTAGTGAGTACCAGGTGCTGGGACAGTCACAGGGTCCCTCTTTTGTCTTATTGCTGAGCTCTTCTCCCTGTTCAAGAGAGGATCCTTCCTTCTTTTTCCTTCTTTTCTTTGTGTGTGTGTGTGTGTGCATGTGCACGCACACAGACATGTGTGTGCTTCCCTGTTTTTGCCTTCACCTTGTTTAAATGAAAAATTTCAAACATATACCAAAACAGAGAGAATGGTATAATGAACCCACATGTACCTATCAGTCAACCTCAACAATTATAAACTCATGGCCTATTTTGTTTTCATTTATATCCCCACCCATTCCCCCACAACCACCCTGCTGGTTCTGGGATTATTTCGCAGCAAATTTCAGTCATCACACTTCATCTATAACATTTTAGTAATGTGTCTCCAACAGATAAAACTAGCTCTTTAAAACATAACCACATTGCTATCATTTTAAAAAATTAAAAACAATTACTCAATATAATCAAATTTCCATGATTGGCTAATACATTCTTTGATAGTATTTTTAAGTCAGTATCCTTGTTAGCTTCATACATTATAATTGGCTGATATGTCTCAAGTCTTTTCTAATCTATAGGTGTCTACTCCCCACCCCCTTGAGATTTTTTTGTTGTTGCAGAAGTCGGGTCATTTATCTGGAGATAAATGAGAATTATTCAGAATGAGGAGTCTCCTGCATTCGGAATTTTGCCAGTTGCTTCCCTGGGAGGTTGTTTAACACAATTGTCTCTCTTTTATGTTCCCTTTAATTGGCAGTAAGATCTAGAAACTTAATCAGATTGAGCTTCCATTTTTTTAGCAAGAATATCTTGTAGGCAATGTCTTCAACAGAATCATATGCTATTTGGGTATCTCTCTTTTGGGGTCATTAGGAACCATTAATGATCATACCCTAGGAATTACAAAATGGTAACATGCTATAATTTATTTTTTCATAAGCTGAAATGCTATACTTAAAGAAAACTTGTCCTCATCAACTATTTGGTTACTCCGAGATATAGTTTGTAAAGGAAAAGCAAGGAAATAATTATTTGTATTTGCCAGTTTTTGTATTAATGAGTTGATTCCCTAACACCTTCCAAAGTTACACATTTTTAAATATCATTACAATCCAAACATATTTTATGTATTTAAATCTACTGCAGTTTGTTCTAATTAATGCTCAAATTGTGTCATTGGCTAGTGGGAGCCTTTTGAAGTTGGCCTAACATCATCTTGTACATTTTCTGTCTCTGACCCAGAATCAGTTATTTCTCCTAGAAACCCTGGTTCCTTTTAGTGGAAACTGATATTTAAAATTTGGGCACTAGGGGTACTTTTTATTATTGACTTCGTTCCTGTTTCTAAGCCTTTTCAATGAACACAGCTAGGAAACAGTTTTTAAAAGAAAATTCATCATGGGTTTATTTCATTTCCAATGTAAAAACACTTTTTCTTTTTTACTTAACTTCTTTAATATCATATCCATATCTCCTTTCACTCTTGCTGAAAATCCCAGTTCCCAGCACCATTAATATAATTTCCCAATTCATAGGACATGCCTAAGAGTCCCAAAGTAGTAATACCAATAGCTACCAACAATAATATAATTACAGAGAATAGTTTAAGGGTTTTTTTTTTTCATTTCTTTTTGTATCCTATTAAGGTAGGCTATCAAATTATTGTGTTTTAAAATGTCTTTTACTAGTTTCTTCATGTGGGATTATGCTACCAACTAATCTAGCATTGCATTCATTTATTTCACTCTGCTTCTGAGTTTCTAGAAATTGCTTATCAGTTTATTGATTTGCTTAATCTTTCATTTTAATTATTTAAAATATTTACATAGTTCCAAAGTTAAATATATAAAAAAGGTATATTCTGAGAAAGCCTAGCTTCTATCCCTATCTTCTCTACCCTGTTCCCTCCGTCCTTCTGTGAATAATCTTTTAGTTTTTGGTTTATCCTTTCAGTGATTGTTAATATGAGTGAATATGTGTGTATGCCTCTGCCCCTTTCTTAGATAAAGAGAATCATACCATACCTACTATTCTCTACCATGCTTTTATTCACTTAACAACATAGTCTGGGAACCACTCCGTGATATTATATAGAATATCCCTCATTCTTGTTTTATAGCTGCATAAATAGTCCATTTTGTAGATTACCCTAGTTTATTCAGTTAGATCTCTACCACTGAACATTTGGGCTGTTTCCATACATTTGCTATCACAAATAGTGCTACCTTGCATAACCTTGTACATATATGTCATTTCATATTTTTGCCAGTGTATCTTTGGGAGAGTTCTAGAAATAGAATTGCTGGGTCAGAGAGTAAATGCATATGCATTTTGTTGGATATTACCAAATTCCTCTGCACAGCAGTTGTACCATATTGCACGTTCACCAGCAAGGTCCTAGAATCCTTGGTTTCTCACGGCCTCATGTGTCATTAAACTTTGGATTTTGCCTATCTGATGGATGAGAAACAATATTTCACTGTGCTTTTAATATGTATTTTTATGTTTAAGAGTGAGGTCGATCATCTTTTCAAATGTGAAAGAAACATTGCATTTAAGAATCCTCCCCTCCAACATCACACTCTGGGGACTGTTGTGGGGTGGGGGGAGGGGGGAGGGATAGCTTTAGGAGATATACCTAATGCTAAATGACGAGTTAATGGGTGCAGCACACCAACATGGCACATGTATACATATGTAACTAACCTGCACATTGTGCACATGTACTCTAAAACTTAAAGTATAATAATAATAAAATTTAAAAAAATTAAAAAAAAAAAAAAAAAGAATCCTCCCCTCCAAATCCCTGCCGGGCAACTACCACTCTGCAATATGAAGATGAACAACAGAGAAAGTGAAGGACAGAATGATTAAATAGGTCACTGGACAATCACAGGTGCACAGGAAGAGATTAACTAGCCAAACTAATGAAGCGACACAGCAGAGAAAGAAAGCAAAGTGGTGACCGCCAAAGGAAGGGATTGAATTTCCCTCTCTGGAGATTGTAGATGGGGTTTCGTTGATATGTATGCACTGAGTGGAGAGTGGCCTAGACAGGCAATGGAGACTGCATGATCTATAGCTCCCCGGGAAGTAAATGGGGAGATCACAGTCCAACAACCAGAGAGGCTGGGCCTGTGCTGAGATGGAGCCAAGAAAGAGTCCCTCCTCACTGCTGAGATGCAAACCTGTATTGTAACAATGGGATGTAGCAATAGGCACGCCCCTCCCCACCTCTAAGGTCTCATGTGTCCACCTGAGAAATGGAGGAAAGCATTAGTAGTTGCAGTGAGATGGATGGATGGGTTTTGAAAACTGGGGTTACCCAGGAAGTGACAATACACATACACAATTTACTCTCCCAATGTTTGATATAGCTCTATGTAATTATTTAGTTTCTCTAAGCCTCAATTTACTGAAAATGGGGTAATAATCCCCGCCTATAAAACGAGGATAATAATAGTACATGCCATTTAGTGTTGCCATTGTCACAAGGATAATCCACATTAAGCCCTGACACATAGTAAGTTATCGGTACACATGAGCTTATTACTGTTGGCTGTGGTTGTAGCACTATTATGTGTCACGGGGGATTTAGAGACAGAAGTCTTGAGATTCAATCTCAGCTCTAATTTCATTAGCTCTGTATCCTTGATCTAGTCTCTTAACCTACTTGGCCTTAGTTTTCTTCTCTATAAAATAGGGATAATAACTTCATAAATGTATGCATTTAAATGAGATAACACATGTGTAGCAATTAGCATAGTAAGTCATCAGTAAGAGTTGACGACTACTACCCTTATTATAATCTTCTTTGTTAATTAAACTTCCTAATATAAGTTTCTATTAAGAATACTTGACAACTATTTTAGATAATTCTTGAAGGTTATAGCATTAAAAAAAAAGGGGATTGGGTATATTAGACTATCTTTTATGAAACTGATTACCTGGAGAAATCTACAAAACTTTGCAGAGAGAGAAGTGCTATGTAGCTCTTTATTCCTCCCCAGTCTTGTTCAGGGAATTTTTGGCATCTGATAGCTCCATAGTAAGGGAGTACAAAGGAGCAGAGGTTCCTTTGACATGGGAGGCGGCTTAGCTTAAGATCTCTGGATTTACGCTGTCTTGCCTAGGTCTGAATCCAAGCTCTGCAACTTGCTAACCCAAGGCTAGTTACTCAACCTCCGTAAGCCTCAGCTTTCCTAGGAGGTAATAATAGCACCAACCTCACAGGGGATTTTGTTTTGCAAAGAGTGAACATGATTACGTATGTAAGCTCAGTGCCTGACTGAGGTGGAGTCAACCCCCAGTCAATGGCAGTGGTGATGGCAGTGACAGAAGCAGTAATAGTGGATGTCATCATCATCCTCATCATCAGCCTTGGGGAGGTGTGCTAGTCTGGGTGGGCTAGGCTACACGGTGTTAACTTACAACCTCCAAATCCCAGCGGCTTAAAAATCAGGAGCTTATATCTCACACAGACCACTGAAGCTACATATTTAACATGGGTCATCAGGGATGTCTGCTCCTTAGAGTCACTTAGGGGCCCAGATTGATGAGACTTCCCTCTTGACACTTGCTTCCACAATTACCGAGGCCGGAAAAGGAAACTGTGTGCAGATCACACACAGGCTTATAAAGTTTCCACAGAGACATGATGTACAGCACTTCTGCTCTCATTTTATTGGTCACAGCAGTCACATGACCTTGCATAACTTCAAAAGGGGTGGGCAATGAAATCCAATCATGTGCCCTTGAAAGAGGAATAGCTCTAATGACTACCTTAGGGGCTGAGGGTCTGGTTGCAGGAAGAGACAGTGGTGGTGGGAAAGAGGCAGCTGAGAATGGGGAAGCCCAGGATGGGACATGTGGACAGAGGCATAAATAACAGACTTTGCAAGACCAGAGACAGCCAGCAGCTGTGCCTAGGCCTCCCAGTGTCCTGTGGAGTTCCCTGCCTTGGACTGTATTCATTCATCCTGTCATTAACTCATTTATTCATCCAACCAGCAATCATTGAGAAACAACTGTGTGCCAAGCACCATGCTCAATACTGGGCATACCCAGTTGTGTAACACAATTAACACATCCCATGCCCTCCTGGAGTTTACAGTGAAGCAGGGAGTACTGGCACCCTGAGCTGAACGTCTGAGTTGTAGGGTCCTGGGGTTCTGACCTTCTCCAGGGCCAGATGTGAGGAGGTTGGCTGGATCTATGCCCCTGCCTCAGGCCTGACGATTGAGTGAGGAACGAAGGAAAAACACCATGTGGCCCAAATATTAGTTGTACTTCAGCCCTTCTAGAATGACAAAGGGACTTTGCTTAAAGGATTCTTTTCATTTCTCCCATCTGGCCTTTAATAACACTCCACATAATATAACTGGACCTACCCATAAAGGTCCCAGTAGACAAAACTCACAGTTTATAGTTTATGTAATTTTCCATAAAAACAAAAACTATACTTATTGCCTGACACATTTTATAGAGAGATTTTCTGTTTGTTTACTCATTTGTCCCTGAAGAAAGCTGCCTCTCTTCCTTCTGTCCCCCCAGCTCCCTGTGGTGGTCACCTGACTTCGCCCAGCGGCACCATCCTGTCTCCGGGCTGGCCTGGCTTCTACAAGGATGCCTTGAGCTGTGCCTGGGTGATTGAGGCCCAGCCAGGCTACCCCATCAAAATCACCTTCGACAGGTGCTTGTGACCACAGCCTTGGGGGAGAGGGCAAGGGGGAGATTTTTACGAGCCATGTGGGAGGGAATGCAGAGTGGATAGGGGACCAGTACCAACGCTGAAATGTCAGCAAGGTTGGAGAACACTGGACCAGATTGCCCTGGGTGGGGCAGACCTCACTGGCTCTGCCCTTGGGCTTGGTTTGTGCTGTTTAGGGGACTATGGCAGGAGGGGTGAAGAGAAGGCTTGGGTACCATTTGGGATGTTAGAGCTCCCCCCTCCCCAGCCCCCAAGGAGGGGGAGTGGGCAGATAGACACCATCAGATGTTAAAGCATGACTGGTATCTGACGAGCATTCTCCTGGAAATGTCCAGCGTGGGAAGGCAGCCCCCCACCTCTGCCCCAAATCCCGCTCATGTGCCCCACTTCTAGCTCCCACCCTGGCTATGCCCCTTGGGTGGAGAACGTAGCCACCTAAATGTGAAAACAAACTTCTTCCGGACAAAGTGTTCCTGGCCTGGAATAGCAGTCTGCAAACTTTTGTGTGAAGAGCCAGATGGTAAATATTTTAGGCTTTGTGGGCCACTTGCCTACTTGCATATCTCTGATGCATGCTCTGCTTTGCCTTTTTTTTTTTTTTTAAGATCTCTTTACAAATGTAAAAAGCATCCTTAGCTCTCCAGGCTATAGACCAGATCTGGCCCTGAGGCTTTAGTGTGCTGACCCCTAGCCTAGAATGTTCTGACCTCCATGAGGCTAGTCATTGTGCCTCTAGGTCTTAAGCTGGCTCACAGATCAGGCCACAGAGAGGATGAGAGCAGTTTCCAACCATGGAAGGAGGAGGAGGGATGTTAAATAGAGTGGAGAAGGTCCTTCTGCATCGCTACTGAATGTGTGCAAATTATATTAAAAGATCCCAGCCTGCCAAAATCTGGTTATTCGGAAGCCCTGGGTCAGGCAGGGCTTTATGTCATTTGCAAATTAATAAGCTTGGATTTCTCAAGAAGGCTTCATTTCTGTCATTTGGCAGATTCAAAACCGAGGTCAACTATGACACCCTGGAAGTACGCGATGGGCGGACTTACTCAGCGCCTTTGATCGGGGTTTACCACGGGACCCAGGTTCCCCAGTTCCTCATCAGCACCAGCAACTACCTCTACCTCCTCTTCTCTACCGACAAGAGTCACTCGGACATCGGCTTCCAGCTCCGCTATGAGAGTGAGTCTCAGTGGGCTCAGGAAAAGGGATGACAAGGTCAGCCCAGGTGGGTCAAAGGCCTCAGGACTGTGCTCCACCACAGGCCCCTGCTTGGCCCCATCCCCATGGTGTTCTTGGCTAGGCTGTGCCCTTCAGAAGGCCCTGGGAAAGGCACTCTGTTGCTCTCAGCATCCCTCAGGTCATGGGAGCTTAGAGTTGTTCACAACCTTCACGCCAGGCCCTTGCGTGCAGACCTCATGGCAGGTGATTGGGTGCCGCCACGCTGGGCACTCTGGGATCAGAACATTTGACTGACCATGAATTTAACCCAAGATGGCATCTCGCACCCACACTTGTCCTTCCTCATCACCTCCCACATTCGTCCCCTCGATTTAAAGGATCATTGTCACTTCAGTTCTCTGTAGACCAATATAGAAAGCTGGAGCTGCGAGCACCATGAGGACAAGGTCATTTTCTTACTCCTAAGCCTTAGCATAGCACCTAAGCCACTCTCAGCAAATTCTGACAGCCACATTTCATGAGTCAGTAATTGGCAACTTCTGCCTTTAATAAACCAGGGCTCTCTTCTTCCTCTTTGGAGTCAACTGGGGTCCCTCTGTAGTGACAGTAAGCTGTCTGTCCCAGCTGTGGCCTCTCTCTTTCAGCTATAACACTGCAGTCAGACCACTGTCTGGATCCAGGAATCCCAGTAAATGGGCAGCGTCATGGGAATGACTTCTACGTGGGCGCGCTGGTGACCTTCAGCTGTGACTCGGGCTACACATTAAGTGACGGAGAGCCTCTGGAGTGTGAGCCCAACTTCCAGTGGAGCCGGGCCCTGCCCAGTTGTGAAGGTGAGGGACACCATGAGGGGGCGCTAAAGTAGCAGACTCCTCTCCTGCCACAGAAACACAGGTGCTCAAAAGACCGCTGACTCCCTCACCCCATCAGCGAAGGTTGGGCTTTCGAGAGATGGGGGATGGGGTCCCAGGAGGATGACGGGGGTGCTCCCTGAGGCCCTCTGGTCTTTTACTGCCCTCTTCACTCCTTCTGTAGCTCTCTGTGGTGGCTTCATTCAAGGCTCCAGTGGGACCATCTTGTCGCCAGGGTTCCCTGACTTCTACCCCAACAACTTGAACTGCACCTGGATTATCGAAACATCTCATGGCAAGGGTGAGTGTTTCAGCCCATAGCAGGCATTGGGATGTGACGAGGTCAGGGACCCAAGTTCCTCAGGTCAAGTTGACCTCAATGGGGATCTCCCTAGATAGTGACCTCTGGGCTTCGTCTGAACTTTTCTCACCAACAAGAAAACTTCCAGAGTCTTCTCATCCCTTTGAATGGTAGAACTTGTTCAATAAGTATTGTTGAGATTCTAAAATCTCCCTGCTGGAAGAGCTCTTAGAGGTTACCAGCTATCCAATCTCACTCAGTACAGGAACCTTCTCTAAATCACTCCCTGCAAGATGGCAACACACCAGCTCAGCTCACCCTCTGCCTAAACATGCCTGATGTGGGGAGGCCACCAACCCGTTCAACAAATGGGCACCTACTATCATTTTTGCACAGATGCTTGCTTCTAATAGTCTATTAGGTGTCTCTGAAAATGTTTTTCTTGTATTGCATCCTGGAGGAGCATCAGATACACCTGCTCCCTCTTCCTCACATTCACCCTTCAGATACTGAACACAGCGATCCCCTTCTTGCATAACTCAGCTCCTCCCCTGATGCCATCTTTCATATGGGTCACCAGCCTGCACTGCTGCCTCAGCTCCCCTAACGTGAGTGACCTTTGGGAGTCCAAGTTCAAAGTAAAAGTGCTGGTTATAAATAAATGTTAATTAATATATTAATACTCTTTTCTCAACAAATATGTATTCGGTGCCACCCATGTGGCTGACACCGGGGCTGGGCATCAGCAGTAACCAGGCAGATTTGGCTTCTAGCCTCAGAAGCTTATGGCCAAGTTCATCCAGAGTCATGGTTCTTGCAGTTTGGCAAATACACTAATGCTTAGGCCCAAGGCTAGAGGTTTTGATTTTCTACGTTGGCGGTGGAAACCAGGCATCTATGTTTTCAGAACACTTTGCCAGTAATTTTGATGCATGCTTTTAATTAAGAACCTCTGATCTAGAAGAATTAACATGCAGAAGAGCCAAAAAACTAATTTTAAAGGAAGATTAATCCTTCCGGATATTAAAATGTTGTTATGGGCTAAATTAATGTTAACAATGTGGTATGAGTACAAGAGTGGACATACAAATAAGACGTGGAGAATAATTGTCCAGAAATAGATCCCTCCATGTGTGCACACACATGCCTGTGTACGTGTGAGAAAGAGACAGACTTTAGTATATAAGTAAAGTGTCATTTCAGATCCATTGAAGAAAGGATGGATTATGTAATAAATGGTGTTAAAACAGTGGGTTGAACCATTGGAACAAAAGAAAAAAAAACCGTCTATACCTCAAGCATTCTCAAGCATTTAATCACATAAACTCCAGCACTAGAGGAACATGAATCTCTAACCTCAGGTGGGCACATACTTTAAAGAGTAACAACAAAGGTAGAATCCATAAAGGCAAAGACTGCTAGATTCAATTAAAAAAAACTTTGAAAGGATTTAGGTTAAAAAAAAAAAAGTTCCATAAAAATTTAAAGTCAAATACTAAATAGAAAAAAAAATCGCAACATGTGATCGACTAAGGATTAGCAACCAGACACACAAAGAGTTCTTTAAAATTTTTAGGAGACATATGCCTAGCCAAACCAGCCCGCAAAATGAGCAAAGCTATAAAGTAACACTTTGTAACAGAGGAAATACAAATGGAAAATCATCGACCTCATTAATAATGAAACAAGTGTAATTTTAAAAGGGAAATACCATTTCCCTTTTTAAGTCATCAAAGAAAATTGTAACAGTCTGGGGGATAATGTGGACACTTGCATACTATTGACTGTTGACATTGTGTGAAACGGTTCAGGCATTCCAGAGGGTGACTTGGTGATGTGAATCAAAAGTCTCGAAAATATATTGTAAGGGACTTAGGAATCTGCAGATTTTGGTATCCAAGGGTGGTCCTGGAACAAATCCCCTGCAGATACAGAGGGACAACTGTACCTGCCTTTGCATCTAGCAATTCCACTTACTGGAATTTATCTGAAGAAAATAAGTAAAACTCTACATCAAGATTTAGCTTCAAAGATTTCCCCTAAGATATTATGTATTATACTGAAAAATTAAGAACTATTAAAATGTCCATCAATAAGGAAATGTTAAATAAACATAGGGTATGGCCATAGAATAAAATACTAGGCAGCTACTAAAAGGAATAACATGAAAGAATATTTAAAGACCTACAGGGGTGGTTGCAATACTTTGTTAAGTAAAAAAAATAAGTTTGCCAAAAGAATATATTTAGTTTAAAAGACATCCTTGTTTGCATAGAAAACAGCCTGAAAAAAATATACCCCAAGATGTTGTCTCTTATTTTCATCTTTTGGCTTTTTTCTAATTTTGAGCAGTAAACACATTACATCTAAAATATACTATTTGTATAACAAAGAAGATTTGAAAGAAAAGTCATTTATAGTCCCACCACATGTACTTAAGTGTGTCACTTGGCCTTTACTAGGCCTGCCCTACCCAGGGCTAGGGTGGCCTGGAGCTTACTGCATCAGGGCAAGACTAGCCAGGTGGTCAGGGTGAGGCCCAGGATTGTCCCCTTCTTCCCACAACATTGTTCCTAAGGAGGGGAGGGCTGGGACAGTGTCCATGTTCATCCTGCAGAGCTGTTTCCACCAAGCCTGGTCAGAGGAGACCAGTGGAAAGAAAAGCAGCCGCTCACGATCCCTAGAGAAACAACCCCTGTCATTGTGGTTTTCTCTGTGTCTGGGCATCTGTGATTATAAAGGTGTATGTTTTTCTATGAGTTTCTATGTGTGTTTTTTCCTGGAAGTCAATCAAGCTCACTAACTATTTAACAAATGCTTATTTGATACTTGCACTACCCAAATTGCTAGGAAAACAGCTGAACAAGCCACTCTGCCAGTGCCTGCCTTCAGGAAGTTTATGCTTTAGTGGTAGTAGACAGCCTAAACCAAGATCTCAGTATAGCATGACCAATGTGTGATAGAGCAGACAGAGATGTGAAAACATCCCAAGCCCAGCCCAGGGCTTAGGAAGGTGTCCTGGAGTTGAGACTTCAGCTGGTCTTCAAAGATGAACAGGACATAGCCCGGTTGAAAGGTGCTCAGCAGAGAATCAACAAGAAATCATGGATGAATGACCAGATCACTTCTTCCTTAGAACCACTTAAAGGCATCACCTAATTCTTAGCGTAAATCCCCAAATTATAAAATCGCTAGGCCAGGCACCGTGGCTCATGCCTGTAATCCTAGCACTTTGGGTGTCAAGGCAGGCAGATCACCTGAGGTTGGGAGTTCGAGGCCAGCCTGACCAACATGGAGAAAACCCCGTGTCTACTAAAAATACAAAAAAAATTATTTGGCGGGGGTGGCACATGCCTGTAATCCCAGCTACTCAGGAGGCTGAGGCAGGAGAATTGCTTAAACCCGGGAGGCGGAGGTTGCAGTGAGCCGAGATCGCGCCATTGCACTCCAGCCTGGGCAACAAGAGCAAAACTTCATCTCAAAAAATAAGAAATAAAATAAAATAAAATAGCTGGCACAACCTCATAGTCCTTACCTGTCTCAGCCTCATTCTGAGCCCTCTAAACTAAGTTCTAGCTACACAAAACTTCCTTCAGTTTCTAGAACTTGCCAGGCTTCCCTTCTCCTCTAGAGCTTTACACATTTGTACAATGTTCTTCTCTCTGGAACACTTCGTCTCCCCAAGCAAGGGGAATGGGAATCTCTGCCGTTGCCCTTGCCTGGCCAGCCCTTCATCCTTCTGAATCCCCTTCCTCTAATGAGCCTTCCCTGACCCCCTCTCCCCAACTCTGCATCTAGGTTGGGCTCTTCTCCCCTGGGCTCCCATAGCATGCATTCTATACCTCCACGATTTCAGACTTTACTCCACTGTAGAGAACTTGCATTTTCATCATCAGTCTCCCTGACAGACTAGGAGCTCTGTGAGAGATAGGTCTGTCTTGTTTCCTGTAGTTTCCTTGGCTTCTGGCTCTATGCCCGGCACATAAGGAACTCAAGAAGCATTTGGTGATATGAATCGAATTGAACTGAGCCCAGGCCCTTCTCCAGAGGGCATTCTTCGTTCTCTGTTTCTAAGAGTATCTCGGGTTAACAGACCTATTAAGCTGCTGTCTGTGATTGCGCCCTAAGAGGCAGCAGTATGGCTCAGGAAACTCAAAACTCTGTGAAATTTGAAATAGTTCAACTTGCCACCTGCCCAGTCCAAGGGAGCAGCCAATTCAGGAGTCCTGAGAATGTGCCCTTGCTGAGACCCCAGAGCTGACACCTTTTAACCCGTGAGGCTGTCCGGGAGTTAGATGAGTTGAGCAAAGGGAATGCCTTCTGTTGCACCCCTACTGTGTGCCAGCCACTATGCTGTGTGCTTTGCATATACTTTCCCAGTTATGACTCACTAACGGGGTAAATGTCACCTGTAAGAGAGATATTATTGCCTACATATTACAGTTGAAGAACCTGGAACTTGAGGTGTTAAGCAACCTTAGCCAAGACCTTTGAGCAGGTAAATGGGCTTTTGATCCAGGTGTTTCTTACCCCCAAGTCCATGCCTTTTCCACTGCCCTGCTCTTTCTGCTCCTATGTGGTATTGATGTCATTGGTACGATTCTGCATGGTTCATTCAAGTGAAGTATTTGTGTGTGCATCTGTCACATCAAATGTGGATTCAAACTCCAACATGGGGCCTCTCTATTTCTGCAACAATGTCTTCATTTTCACACAATGGCCCAAAAAGCCCCAAGCAGTCAGCGCAGCTGGGAAACCCAGAGGTTTCAGCTCAGATGTTTGCTCATCCTTAGAATCCCGGCCAAATGTTTCTCCCTTTGGAAGGGCTCTATTTGCATGCTAGAAGAATAGAGTGCAAAGCGCGATGCTTAATCAACTTGTTTCCACCTGTGACTGGGTCTCACCCACTCTCCACCCAACTCCATGTCCTAGGTAGGAGGGAAAGGACGTATATTTCCTAAGCTGTATAGACTGAGAACAGTTTTCTCATTTGCAGACGTGTTTATGTGTCAGGAGTATAGCATGCACGTGGGCACATGCACCCACAAGCCTTTTCACATCAAGGATTTTGACCCCCATGAAGCCTTCCCAACCCTTGAGGCATAGTTCCCCATTCTTCTTCCATGCCCCACTCTGAATTCTCACTAGTAGTGATGTGTCTGTCTTCTCCACTAAACTGGGAGATCTTTCTCAGTGCTTAGCACAAGGCCTGGCACTTGGTAGGTGCTTAGGCCTTGATGCTTCTCAGTTGCCTGGGAACAGGGTATTTACAAGCTGCATCTTTGGTCCCATCACTTCTGTTGGGTTCTGTCTCCTCCACCTCTATCTATAGAAGCCCAAATCCTCCAGGATCACCAGCCTCTATCTACAGAGATGCAAGGATATAAAAACCTTTAAAATGCTTTAGCATTAGAGGCTTGGCTCCAACCATCATTTATAAAAAATGTAGCAGTAATTATCTAGAGAAGTATTTCTCAAATTTTAAGTGCGTATAAATCATTTGGGATCTGAAGAGCATGCAGATTCTGATTCAGTAGGTCTTCAGTGGAGGCCAAAGATTCTGCAATTCTAGTAAGTCCCCCAGTGCTGACCACACTGCTGGTTCATGGACCATACTTTGAGTAGAAAGTGGGATCACACTTGGAGTAGCAGGTGGGTCCTAGTCTAACATGAGTTCCTGTCCTGGCACCATCCACAACACATAGTCCCAATAGGATACTCACTTGGCGTGATTCTGTATGGTTCATTCAAGTTAAGTATTTGTGTGTGCATCTGTCACATCAAATCTGGATTCAAGCTCCGACACGGGGCATGGCCCATGTGCATGGCCACGCACTTACACACATGCCCACCAAACACAACTGCCATCTGGACAAGTTCTAGAATTGCTTTGGGTGTTAAGGCCATGCTGCTCTATAACTTCCCTCACTACCTGATCTCTTACCCTACCTGGCTATTCTTACTACCTGCTCTCTTTCTGTAGCCTGAGAGGCCGCACCCTGGAGTAGCTGAGAGCACAGCCTCTGCAGTCGGATTGCCTTAGTTCAGATCCTAGCTCTACCACATACTAGATGGGCGACCTTGGACAGATGACTTCATCTCTTTGTGCCTCCGTTTCCTTGGATGTAAACTGGAGATGATAATAATGTACCCATGCCACAGCGTTCCTGGCAGAATTAGATGAGTTTTTCTGTCTCCCTTCCAAGGGAGAGGGGCTGACTATAGTGCAAGTAAAAGCAGTTAGGACAGTAAATATTTAGTGCTTGAAATGTTAATGAATATCATTACTTTGATTTTATTTTATGCTCTTAACCTTCCCCCTTACTGGAGCTCCCTCCTCCCTCTTTCCAGCTCTCTGATTGCTCTTTGACCATCTCCCCCATTGCTCCAACTTCACCTGGTCTCCTACTCCCTGTCACTTCTGCCCATGCTTCCAATCACCCCTTCTCTGATTCTCACTCTGCCCTCTTCTCTCCTAGCCCTCTTCTCCATGCTTGTGGCTTCAGATATCAACTATTTGCTGGTGACTCAAATCTACCTCTGTAGTCCCCCTTTAATCCTGAACTTCCAAATCTGTCCTTCCAGTGGCCCACTAGCTCTCACTGCTTGCACGCAGAAAAGGCTAAGTCCATTACTCTTCTACAACCCACACCTCCTTCCTGCATGCCCTTCCCCAGGTAACAGAAGACATCACCATCCTTCAGGTGGACGTGCCACTGGATGTCATGTTATTTCTCCTTTGCATTAAGTGCCTGCTGTCTTGGCTACCCTACCCTGACCCCTGAAGGCTCATGGCCATCTCCTGCTCTTGCTCCTTCTGCCAAGCCCCATCCTCTCCCAGTGCAGAGCAGCCACCAATACAACTGATCTCCCTCCCTGCTCTCCCTCCACTTCATCCTCCTTACAGCCACCAACATCTTGCTAAAACTGAGATCTGGTCCACTCTGGATAGGATGGCTTCTCATTGCCTCCAGAGAAATATTGGGTCTGGCCTCCATCTACCTATCCAGCTTCAATTCCAGGAGTAGCCACACTCAGCTGCTGCTTAACAAACCTGGAATCGACAGTCCCTTTACACATATGGGTCTCCTGCCTGGGACACTCTTCCTTCCCTTACCTGGTTAATTCCTGTGCATCCTTTTAAGATCCATGTCAAATGTTTACTCCTCGGTGAAGCCATCCTCCACCTGCCTCTTCCTGCTGTCAACTGCTTACTGTTCCGGCCCCCATGGCATGCTGTCTACATTCATTCCAGCACTCAGCACTCTGTATTGCAGCTATTCGTTTAATGTCTGGTATATCCTCTTGCACCTAACCCTGGATCCTAGCCCATAGTAAAGACTCAACAAATACACAAATGCTTGTTGGATGAATTAATGAATGTCTCTAAAGCATTCTCATAGGTCAAGCCATAAATCTCTCTTTTAAATTTTGAGAACTGTAAAATTCTCCCTGTAATTTTAGAACTGTAAAAGAAGAACTGTAAAATTCTTCTCCCTGACTGAATCTTTGGGCACTTGTGTGTTCAGGTTCCTTCATTCAGATTCACCTGTATGATTTGTCAATGCATGCTTGTAGTCATACGCACAGATAGACATTTGCAAACTGGAAATGTTTGTGTAGATCCTGTCTTGCAGCTGAGGTTCTCCAGCCATCTCGCCATCACCAACCTGACCCTCTGGTCTCTTGGCAGGTGTGTTCTTTACTTTCCACACCTTCCACCTGGAAAGTGGCCATGACTACCTCCTCATCACTGAGAACGGCAGCTTCACCCAGCCCCTGAGGCAGCTAACTGGATCTCGGCTGCCAGCTCCCATCAGCGCTGGGCTCTATGGCAACTTCACTGCCCAGGTCCGCTTCATCTCTGATTTCTCCATGTCATATGAAGGATTCAACATCACCTTCTCAGGTAAAGAGTATGAGGGTCCCTGAGGGGAAGAGACCATGGCGCTATTTGCTCTCTCCTTCTGCTACCAGTCTCTGGTTTTCCTAGCAGATAGATATTAATCCACTCTCCAGTCCCTGGGAAGTTGACCTTAGTGCTTCAGCAAAAGATGCTTGGGTTAGACCCAAGTAAGAACTTACCTATAATGGTCTTGGAAGGAGTTAGCATAATCACTGAGGATTCTCCTTCTGTGAAGGTGTTTAGAATTTGCTCTGAACATGACCCACCTGGCTGGATGAACTAGAGGACTTCACAAAAGTCCCTTCCTACCTTAGTTATTCGAGATTTTTCTTCTGATTCCACTTCCACATTTCCAACCCCAGCAATATGAAAAAAAAAGGTTTGAAATTAACATATTGGAGTGGTTTAGTCTTATTTGGGATCTTTTTCATCAATGCTAATTTTGTAGTAATAGATATTTATCTCTCTGTTTAGGGATTTGGAAAAGAAAATGCTTTTATTTGGCATTCAGGGAGAAAAGAGGACCCTTGGCTCCTCTCATACCGAGCCCTTCACCATTCTTGTCCCGTAGCACCCCAGAGTACCTCCCTCCACCTTTCTCAGCCACGGCCAGGAGTATCAGATGGATTCCTCCTGGGATGGACAAGAGGTATCCAGCTTCTAGGAACTGGGGTGTGGCCCAGCTTAGTCCCCTGCCAGGCCTCCAATGCAGAAGTCACCTGTCACATCCCTGGATTCACTTGGCCAATGGGACATATCCAGCCAGTGAGACTCAACCCTTATGAGAGAGACCCTCTTTCTCATCACACAGCCCTGGAGGACTGCATCCTGAAGGGAGAAGCCCTTGCAGACGAGGGACTAGTCACTTCTATGCTGTCACTAGAGGCCCCAGGCAGGGCTTTGGCCCATAAATGCCCCCGGTCATGCTTGCTGTCTGCCTCAAGTGCCACCGTAGCTGAGACATGGCTTCTCGTCAGGCATTTGGAGTGTCTTCACCAGTGGGAGTTGCCTGAGGCTAAGTCATGTATTCTGACCTTCTAGAACCCGCTGGTTGAATGTATCTAGTTTGTTGCCCAGAGACAAGGAAGCAGGAGAGCCTGTGAGCCCCAAGGCACAGGTTTAAAATGGAGATAAAAGGATAGCACAGAGAAGAGCTGAGTCCTGAGGATCCTTAGAAATCCTCCTGGGAAGCCTGTCTAGGAAAGGCTGTGCCCTTTCCCACTGCTCACAGGAGTGGGTGCAGACCGCCCGTCCTGGCCTCCCCGTGCTTCTCTCTGCCTCTGCCTCCCCGTGCTTCCCCATGCTTCTCTCTGCCTCTGCTCCCCTCGGGCTCTCACTTCTTCTCTTTTTGGGCCAGTGTCACCTTTTGTGGGCCAGTGTGCGCATGCCCTCTTCTCTGTCTTTCGTTGTCCCTGGCCCTTTCCCCCTGGTGTTTTGCCTGTGCGTTCCCATCTTTTTGCTCTGTGTCTCCCCACAATGTCTCTGAGCCCGGATCTCCTGCTACCTTTCCAGAGTACGACTTGGAGCCCTGTGAGGAGCCCGAGGTCCCAGCCTACAGCATCCGGAAGGGCTTGCAATTTGGCGTGGGCGACACCTTGACCTTCTCCTGCTTCCCCGGGTACCGTCTGGAGGGCACCGCCCGCATCACGTGCCTGGGGGGCAGACGGCGCCTGTGGAGCTCGCCTCTGCCAAGGTGTGTTGGTAGGTGGTCACGTGCTTTCATTTTGCTTCACTAATGGGGTGGGACAGATTATAGTCAATTGATGTGAGGTGGTGGACGGCACACAGGCCAAGAGGCTGACTTAGCCCACACTTACCACACTTACCTGCAGTGGGACCCGGGGCAGGTAACCTAACCTCCTTCTGCTCCATCCTCCTTATCTGCAAAATAGGGATGGCAATCCCTGCTTCATCAGGCAGTTCTGTATAAACTAAAGTAACCTTTACAAATCAGGTCCACAGTGGGCACTCACATGAAGTCGATTTCAGTACTCTTACCTCCCCACCCTCAGCACACAGACCCATGGCTTAAGGATGCCTCTTACCGAGGAATCTGGATGGGCACTAGGTGGGCCTATAGGAGGGGTGTATGACCTTTGCCCAGGGGGAGTCCCCATCTGGAGGAGCAGATGGGTGCTTTTACTAATCCAATGGCGGTGCTCACTCTTAGAGACGCCTTAGGAAGGCTCATCCATTCAGCAGGGGAGGACAAAAGGAACAGGGGCGGGGTCATTTATAGAGGGCCCACTACATGTCAGGCAGCTGCTAGGTTCTGAAGATACAAAAGTGAACAAAACAGAGAAATTCTTCACTCGTGGTCCACATTCTGGTGGTGGGGACACAAGCTGTGAATATGTAGATATGTGATGTGTCAGGCAGTGTTGAGGCATACAGAGAAAAATTAAGTCAGCTTAGAAAGTGCTGGAGCTAGGGTTGCTCTTTTATCATGGTCAGAAAAGGCCTCTCTGATGAGTTGACATTTGGCCAGAGATAGATATCTGGGAGGAGAGGGAACAGAGGACCAAGACCCAAACCGTGAGCATGCTCAGCATTTGAGGAACAGCTCAGAGGCCAAGCTGGAGCAAGCAGCAGGGAGAACAGGAGATATGGAGGTTAGAGGCAGCTGTTGGAAGTTGGAAGTGGGCTCTGCCAGACTCCTTGCAAGAGCTTTAAAGAAGTCTGTTCAGAGCGCTGTGCCCAGGTAGTAGGGGAAGCAAGTATTTTCCCCAGGGCGGAGTGATTGCTGTCTGTCCCTAATGTATGAGGCTCCTGGGTGCCTGTTTGCTCAATGCTTATAATGTAGGGCTGGATAAAACACTAGCTGCATTCATGGAGTATTTTCCATGCTCACTGTTAGCCATGGACCTCACGTAAAGTGAAATAGTATATAAAACCCCATAAAAATATACAAAACAGATCAAAGCAGCACTGCACTGACTGAAACAGGGACCAGCATCTCAAATGCCAGTGAGGTCAGCTGTGCCTGAGACAAGTCCATGGAGCCCTCAGGCTATGCCGAGGACAGCTTAGACAGGCTGGCAAGATGAGCCGGGCCCAGGCTGTGCACTCATGCAGGCCAAGGTGGGGTCACTGCTCTGCCACTTACCAACGCCTAGATCTCAGGCAGGCCAGCAAACCCCCTTAACCTCAGCTTCCTCGTTTATAAAACAGAGGTAACAGCATCCAATTCACAGGCTTTACTCTACCTTAGATGACATCATTTACATAAACCAAGAGGTGGCATATAATTATCAGCATTTTGCCAATAACATTTTTATCTGTATTTATCAATAACC
This sequence comes from Pan paniscus, assembly GCF_029289425.2. NCBI lineage: Eukaryota > Metazoa > Chordata > Mammalia > Primates > Hominidae > Pan > Pan paniscus. The sequence goes on from NC_073249.2 coordinate 193,113,924, forward strand.
AATTATCGTTATTTTGCCAATAACCTTTTACAATCTCAGAAAGGAAACATTAAAACAAAGAGCTGCAGAATTCCATTTCTGAGCAATTAAATAACCCCAGGGTTTACTCCGTCTCCTATAACCATCCCCAAAGGCATCCACCCACCCTGATCTGGCCACACACACTCAGAAACACATAGAACCCCACCACCCACCCCAGGAAGGTTCAGTTCATGTCTGGCTGCTAGCAGCTCCTTTAGTCTCTGGGAAAACATCCTCAGCTAAATGGTTCTGGGGGAAATTCTCCTTGAATGGAATTAACCAGGACCACAGATGCACACAGCCCTTAAGCTCTTGCCTCATTGATCTCATTACATAAACTCATTCTTTAACTTATTATTCCAATTACTGTTTGTTCATGACACCTCACAATATTTTCATTATTACATTTGTCTTCTGTTTCACATGTTATTAATAATGCACAGTAGTTATAATCACCTCTAATTACCACCAGCCCTGCTGCCGAGGCTCAGGCTGGAGGCATCTCGGGAATGCCCACCGGGGGCTGCTCCCAGTCGCCATGCAAACTGGATGATTTAGTCCCCATAGTGCTACCAGGAACATTTCCAGCCGAGAAGGAGATGAACAGCCCTGGGCTTTAATTCATGGTGTGACGTGGGTGGCGGGGAGGGAGGTAACATAGCCCCTGACATCAGGGGACCCCAGTCTGCAGCAAGAGACATGGCCCTGTCCTTGGGAATTCTGGTGTGATGGAGAAGACCTAACCCTCTGCCTCAGAAGCCCCAGGCTGATGGATAAGGTACAACCTCTGCCCTTAACGAGACCCCTTCTGATGGGGGCGACAGAAGTCACAGATGCCAGAATCAGCCACAGCACTTTCCTGTGGATATGACTGTTTGTTTCTCTGGAACATTTATTTGTTTCCATTTGTGCCTGTGTTTGGCTTCTAAGTTCATCTGTTCACCTCCCCTGTTACTTTGGAAACTCTCCCGGAAGCAAGTGCCCCGTCCCTCTATCCCTCCTGTCCCCTCCCTGGTGCCCAGGACAAAGGCCTGACAGGGAGTCAGGACCTGGGGATTGGCCAAGGACTGGCCACATCTAAAGCTATCAGCCCCTCGTAAAGGTATCAGGCGTGTGGGAAGGAGGAGAGGCTCGTGCTGGGGCAGAGGTGGGGCACATAGCTCTTATGCAGGAAGCAGGGCCAGGAAGGAGGTCCAAAAACACATCCAAGCCCATGTTTAAGGGAAGCCAGCTGTCGAGAATTAGGCAGAGGGCAAGAGGCATCAGGAACCATGAGGGTGCTGTGAGCCTCGGGCAGCTAACGCACGCTTCCCATATGCTTCTCAGGCTTTCTGCCAGTCCCAGAATCCAGGCAGTTAGGGTTCCAGATGGAAGCAGGTAAGCCATGTAGATTCACCTGGGACATTGGTGGAGAGGCTACTATGTGCTAACCATTCCCCTATGTTTACCTATCTTATATATAAAATCTCATGTGTTGATTCTATAGTCTTATGAGAATGCTATTATTGTCCAGATGAAGGCAGATGAAGAGACTGAATTTCAGTGAGTTGACACAATGTGTCTAACTCCAAAGTCCATGATCATCCCACTGCACCACAGGCCTCTGCCTAGATGGAGGGGAAAGGTAGTAATCTCAGAGAAAATGGAGAGATGCTTCAGAAGGCTGCCCATGTGATATGACTGAGTAATAAGTGTTTACATATGCATGGCCCTAAGCAACTCCCCCTCCCCCCGACAAATCCTCACCCTCACCCTCATCTGAGATCATCAAAGAAATGTACACATGCTGGAAACGTCTATGTAAATTATCAGCAGCCACTGCCCCCAGGGAGCCTGCCCACCACTGTCCCTTGAGTTTTATGAGCCATCTCAGCACATTCATCATGATATTTGGAAGTTTTGCAAACAGACTAAGTTTAAAAGTACTGTAAAGTTAGATTTCTCCTCCAAGAGAAATAAATGAGGCCATATATAAAGTCTTAGGAAACTGAAGCTGGTCCTGAATTGAGCAGGACACAGGGAGGAGGGTCCATTCAGAAAAGTAGGGACTTGGTGGTGGGACATGTAGCCCCCATCTTCAAAGGACTAATGAGGAGCCTTAGGACAAGAGAAAACACAAGATGTATAACTAAGCCCACGAGCAGTTCAGCTTTGAAGGTTTCCATGTTCTCCATCTATGCTGCCTCAGCCTAGTACGCTCCTGGCTTAGGGTAATTAGGGTTAACTATAAGGCCCAAGCAATGGCCCTTTGGTCAACCCCAGGGCTTTTCTAGCCACAGACTGTGCCTGGACTGAAGGATACTGAGGGATGGTTTAGAGAAAGCAGATTTGCTACCAGCCGCCTGAAAGATTCAAGGCATGCTCCAAATTCCCCATATGTCCACACGAATAACAGGCCTGCCATCTGGACTTGTATTTACATCCTTCCGGAACCTAATTATTATTTTTAGGACTGTACATCTTCTGAGGTCAGTGTACTCCATATCCATTCATTCATTCATTCATTCAGTAAATATTTATTTTACAGACAATCCAGGCTAAGCCTTGGAAATTCATAGATTCATCCAGCATGACCCTAGCCCTCAAGTTACTGACAGTTTAGGTGGGGGACACAGGACAGGCAGCAAGCAATCAAGGTGCAATATGGGAGGTGCTCAGATACAGGAAGGAACAGGGAGGGGCCCCCCAATTATTAAAGATCCCATTCCTCTGTGCATGCCCTGAGCCTGCCGTGCCCACGCACTATGTGGGTGTTAAGGAGACAGTAACACGACCAAGCCCCAAAGGTTCCACAGTGCAGTAGAGGACATAGAAATGTTAACAAATAAGTGAAGTAAAATGGGATGACTGCTATAAATAAAGGTATGAGAACAATGGGGAAAGAATGACTAATTCTGGAGGAGGAGAAGCAGTTTCCAGAGGAGGGTGTGATTTCATTAGCTGTTGAATGAAACAGGCTGCAATGAGACTATGCTAAAAACTTTCCCCAGGACCCAGGAGGTTGAGTTCTCAGCCCCCTCCTCCTCGTGAATCCACAGAGAGGCTTGGTCTCAGTGGTTGAGTACCTGGTTCCTTATCTTTAAACCAGAAATGATAATTGTGCCTACATTATGGGGCTGGCTGTTGCGACTAATGACTGAAATGGTCCTTGTAAAGTGTCAATCGTGCTGTTTTGCACATAAGGGTTAGCGATTATGATGTGATCTTGCCCCCTCTTAGTTTCTATTCTGTGATACTGAAAGGCTTCATCTCTCCTCACTTAACTGCCCCCCTCTTCCCCTGACCTCCTCCTCAGTCATTTCTGTTGCTACGCTACTATATGAATAGGTATGTGGCACGGCTGCTTTATAGCACTGAGAAATTGTAAAGGGTGCCTGGTGGGTTAGTGTCTGTTTCTGTAGGAGAGAGACAGACAAACAGCACAAGAGACAGAAACAAAGCAGGCAGCACCATAGGTAGGGAAGTATTTTTTTTTTAAGTTTGAGAGGCATTTCTGTAGACAGTCCAACAACTGGACAGACACACAGGCACCTTGGCAGGTAGACAGGCAAACGACTTGTCATCTTTGTCAGGTTCTTCAGAGCTGTGAGTTGCTTTCTGGATGCAGCTGATGGGGGTTAATCTATGGTTATTGTGATTCTCTTTCCAGCTGAGTGTGGGAATTCAGTCACAGGCACTCAGGGTACTTTGCTGTCCCCCAACTTTCCTGTGAACTACAATAACAATCATGAATGCATCTACTCCATCCAGACCCAGCCAGGGAAGGGAATTCAGCTGAAAGCCAGGGCATTCGAACTCTCCGAAGGAGATGTCCTCAAGGTAAAATTGATCGATTTCAGAGTATGTGTGTTATAGTATGCAATAGTCTGGTCAATACTCATTCCTTTGTCTCTGTGTGAATGAGCCAAACTTTCTCCTTCCTTCCTGAGTCCCAAAATACTGTCCTCACTCATCTGGGAGAAAGAGAGGACCAAAAGAGAGGGGTATGTGGGTATCTAAGAATATGGTTTTAGAGTTTGTTTAGAAGCTGTTTGCTATCAAATGCATGTGTAATTGAGTATGGGTTGACTGCATAATAAAAGATAATAATTCAGCTTAGGGAACGTGGCAAAGCCCCATCTCTACAAAAAATACAAAAATTAGCTGGGTGTGGTGGTGCATGCCTGTAGTCCCAGCTACTGGGGAGGCTGAGGTGGGAGGGTCACTTGAGCCAGGGAGGTTGAGGTTACAGTGAGCCATGATCGTGCCACTGCACTCCAGACTGGGTGACAGAGTCAGACCCTGTCTCAAAATAATAATAATAATAATAATAATAATAATAATAATAAGTTTGGTTGGAGCAGCCAATGGATCCAGTTTTCCATTTTGAGCCCTGACCATCAACATGGATAATGAAGAGCTCATAGAACATGTATATATATGCATGTGTGTGTTCATTTGTGTAGCTATGTATTTATGGATATAGATGCTTTTTTAAGTATGTTTCCACATGTGTGTGAATCGGTGTCCATGTATTTATTTGGTTTTGGGGATCTGTGTCTGTGCACACATGTGTCAGCATATTGTGTGTGTGTGCACTTGTGCATTGTGTATGTTTTGGTTGAATAACAGACTATTGCAGTAGCTTCATTGTACCACGATGATGGCCTGGTGTGGCAGTGGGGTTAAAGAAAGTGAGTTTGAGACATATGTAAGGGAAAGAAATGATAGGACTTGGATTACAGAGAAGGTCATAGAGAGGGATTTGTTAAGACACTGAGCATATATGTCTTATGTTTCTTTGCATAAATACAAAGAATATGTGATTGAGTACCTCCAATAATGTGTGGTGTGTGTCTGTGTAATCACAGAGTTGAGCATGGAGAATTTATTAAAGAGCTGCCTTAATAAAATGAATGATAAGGAAAGCCTCATACAAAGCATGTTCATTTTCATCCTAGGCCAAGGAATTTTTTTAGCTTTTTCTAATATAGTTTTATTCCTTGTAGCCAGAGAAGTCCTTACATTGGAAAAAGTTGAACCAGAGCCCACTACTCTGGAAAATCCAAAGATAAACCATTAAATTTCCATGCTTTCAGATTATCTCCAGATGTGATGAATGTGCTGTCCTTTTTATGTACAGATGATGGATACTCTTGGCCAACCCCCTGGGGCATATGTCCTCTGGGGTGTATGGTGTGTGTGTGTGTGTGTGCACGCGTGCGTGTTTGAAATGCATTTCTCACTCTTACCTAATCCTTTTTGAACCCAAGAAGATTCACTCATGAGATCACTGGCTGGGACTGGATGTGCCTGAAATGGGATAGAACAATCCCATTGGCTTCTTAAGCTCTGCTTTCCAACCCCACATAAAAACAGTGTGTGTCTCCCAACAAGACAATACAAGACAAGGGTTTTATGCCCTTCCGATAACCATGTCTTTAGGCATCACCCTTGACCTTCACTTCCCTCCATCCATTTGAGTCTCAGAGGGTGCAATCAGTACAGCAGCACCAGAGGGACCTCCTCTCTGTAGAGGTACAGATGGAGTGACGCAAGCTGGGCAATGCAGAGGCTTTCTTGGATGAAGGCCATTAGCACAAAAAGCCAGCTTTGAGGCATAGTTTACAATTTTCAGGTTTTGAAGGGAGTATAAGCAGTGGTTCTGTGCAAGTGACCTGATAGAGCCAGCAGAAATGGCTCCCAGGTTGCTGGAGGTCATATGGAGTATGGCCAGTGCCCATGCTTCCTCGCTAAGGGGGTCTAGATTCAGAATAGCACCTAAGACATAGTCAGCAGGTGTGCACACTCAACGGCACCGTCAGGGTTCTTCAGGGTCAGGTGGGCAGCTTAGTAGATAAGCAGAGAGAGTCTTTCTGAGGTGGTCAGGGTAAGAAAGGAGAAGGGACATGGGGCATAAAACCTAGGTCAGAGTTCAGGGAGGACTAACAGAGGATGCGGGATTCCCGGTAGTGCACACACATACGCGCACACACACATGCATACACAAACACATGCACACACATGCACATGCACACAATGCACACATGCACACACACATATGCACGCACACACACATGCACACACAAACACATGCACACACACACACACGTACATGCACACACACACACTCTTTAGCACCAGGGTAGGAAATGCTCCTGCTACGGCCTCTTTGAGTTTAGCTCCTCTGCTCTCCCTTAGAGACTGCTGAGTGTTTCCATTCCCAGTTTCCATTTTCCCTCTGTTGTGGTGTGCCAACAGGAAAATTAACTGGATATGTGTAAATATTCAGTAGATCAGAAGAAGAAGACATGTCTGTGGAATCAGAGCTAATTGCCCCTCTGTAGGCAACAAAGAACAGAAACACACTTTAAAAGCTCCTAATTTGTATTCTTAGGAGAATTTGAGAGAATATTATATTTATGACACAAAAATAGGCAATAATGAAAACAGAGCAATCTGAGATGAGGAGAGATTGAATAGAGATGAAAAACATGATCACCCAATTAAAAAATGGAATGGAGGCAATGAATGGAAGATGGTAAACCACAGAAAAATGAAATCAGTTTATTAAAAGATAAATTTGAGAATTTCTCCCACATCTCATAAGGAAATGAAAAAGAGGATTATTTTATATTAATAAAATGGATAATCAATCCACAGTAAAACTTTATGTGCCAAATAACATAGCAAGAATAAATTAAATAAAAACCGCTGGAAATGTAAAAAATTTAATAAAGTTACAGCCATCATGGAAGATTTTAATATACCTCTGTAAGTCTGTGACATATCACCTAACTTAACGATAAATAAAGATTTGGGTAGCTTGAATAATGTAACATAATAAATCAGAAGAAAGTAGGAGAAAGATACTTTTAAAGATAAAGGCAGAAATGACTAGAGAAACAAAACTAAAAAGCAATAGCAATTGTCAACCAAACCAACTGTTTTTTTTTGAAAAATAATAAAGTAGACAATACTAGCAGAACTGATCAAGGAAAAAAGAAGCCACAAATATGTAATATTAGGAATTGAAAAGGGATATAATCAAAGATATAGGAGAGATTATGGAAATAAGAAAATGTTTAGGGATCACGCCACTGCACTCCAGCCTGGGCGACAAAGTGAGACCCTTTTTCAAAAAAGAGAAGGAAAATGTTTAGGAACAACTGTAAGCCAAGAAATCTGAAAGCTCAGATAAAATGGAAATTTTTATAGATAAAAAGTACTAATATTTAAAAAAATCTAAAAAAAACCAATGACCATTAAAAAATTATGATTCCCCCGTATCCTCTCTCAAAAGCCCCAGGCCTTAACTATTTTACAGGTAAGCTTAACAAAACTTCAAGAAGCAATTAATCCCTGCAATAAACTCTTCAGAAGACAGAAAAATAAAGAACCATCTCCCAACTCATTTTTTCTTAATGAGGCAAGTAGAAACTTTGGTATCAACGAGTAAAATTATGGTTACCAGGGGATTGAGGGAATGGGGAGATAATGGTCAAAGTATAGAAAGCATCAATTAGACAGAAGAATTAAGGGTTTCTTTTTCCTTTGAGATGTATTGCACGTTACAGTGAATATAGCAAATAATAATGTATCATACATTTCAAGATCACTAAAAGAGTAAATTTCAAATGTTCTCACCACAGAAAAAGATAAGTATTTGAGGTGATGGTTATGTTAGTTTGATTTACTAATTCCACATTGTATTCATAAATCATAACATACTTTCTACTGCATGAATATATTCAGCTATAATTTATCAATTTATAATTTAAAATAAAAATTTTAAAAAGAACAGAAATCAGAAACTATTAGGGCAGTCTCACTTTTGATCATAGATCTAAAAATTCTGAGTATAAATCTGATTGAATTTGGCTGTGTATTAAAACAAAGATGAGACCATCCTGGCTAATACAGTGAAACCCTGTCTCTAGTAAAAATACAAAAAAAAAAAAAATTAGCGGGACATAATGGCGGGTGCCTGTAGTCCCAGCTACTTGGGAAGCTGGGGCAGGAGAATGGCGTGAACCTGGGAGGTGGAGCTTGCAGTGAGCCAAGATTGCAGCCACTGCACTCCAGCCTGGGTGACAGAGAGAGACTCTGTCTCAAAAAACAAACAAACAAACAAACAAAGACGACCAAGTAGGTTTGATTCCAGGAATGTGAGGATGTGTCAAAATTAGAAAAGCTCATAATGTTATTTGTTAGACAAACCATATGAAATTGCTATTTTTGTAGGTCAAAACTGTTAAAATATTGGCAATTTCATGGCTCAACCTAATAGCCTATAAACAGATTAGCAAAGAAAAAGACATTATCCTGCTAATGCACCCCAAAACATCATGTGATTAAGTTCAACACCCACTCATGATTTTTGAAAACATCTCATAAAACTACAAATAGAACTTTCCTAACTTGATAAAAACATTTCTACCAAATGCCTATAGCAAACATTATACTTAATGGCAAAACTTCCTAAAGATTTTCAGTAAAGTCAAGAACAAGATCAATAGTTCTATATCACCAATAGAACGCAGCATTGTACTGAAGAGACAAACCATTACATTTATACCAGAAAAAGAAAAAAAGGAACTATAAAAATTAGAAAGGAATATAGAAAATTGTGACTTTTGTTTCAAAAATACAAAACAATCAACTAATAAACTCAAAATCAATAAGAAAATTCACAAAGCTTCTGGTGTTTCTATAACCAAATAAAACTTGCAATCAGGAGGGAAAGTCTCATTTATAATAGAAACGAAAACTGTAAGACACCTAGAAATAAGCCCTCCAAAATGTGCATGATCTTAACTGAGAGAAGATAAAATTTTATTTTGATATTGATGTAACTAAAATAAATGCAGGGAGATTTCATTCTCATGGATGCACAGAGGGTATGAAAAGGCAGGCAATTCACAGAAAAGGAAGTAAGAACTGTTGATAAACATAAAAAGATGCTCAACTTCAATGGCGATCAAGGATTTACATATTAAAGTGAGATACCACTTTACACTCATCAAATTGGAAAACATCATAATGCCCTAAAATACCAAGTATCAGCAAGGATATAAAGCAATGAAAGCTGTCAGGCGTTGCTGGTGAGAGAGCAAATTGCTATTCCTTTTCAAAGAGCAATCTGGTAATATCTAACCAAATTGAAGATGTGTCATCCCCACAACCAGCTTTTCCATGCTAGATGTACACTCTAGAGAAACTCAAGTACACGTGTGCAAGCGGACATGCAGGAATATTCATAGAAATTATGCTTACATTGTTTGTAATTGTGTATAGAAAGCTTTCTGCTTAGCATATTCATTTTGAAACCAGCCATCTTGCTGACCTGCTTTATTGGATGTAATGGATGTGCATAGATTCTCTTGGATTTCTCAATCACCTGCACATAATGATGAATTGGACCATCAAGCAATATTCTGTTAGGAAATAAATGTATACAAAGGCCCAATTCCCAATAGCAATCAAAAATATAAAAATACCCAGGAATAAGAACAGAATGGTAGTGAGAGACATAAAAGACATTTTGATTAAATGGAGCTAGACACTATGTATATGGATTGGAAGACTCAACATCACATAGATAGATTTTTCTCAAATCCGTCTATACATTTAATGTAGCTCAGTCAGAATTACACAAGTTTTGTTGGGGAGTTTTTTGTTTTACTTTTTATAATTCAGGAAAATTCTTGAGTTTAGAAGAGTACATCTGGGAGAATTTTGTTTAAGTTAAAAGAAGACAAATGAGGACTTTTCCTACTAATTATTTAAATATATTGTAAAGCTACAGTAGCTAAAACAGTGTGGGTCATGCACAGGAATAGACAAATAGACAAATGCAATAGAATAGAAAGTTGACAAACAAAACCAAATGTATATAATTATATGTTAATTATATATGTGATAAAGACTGATTTAAAATTGGTAGTGTGTGGAATATTTACAAACAGAGTTTGGTTAAATGACTAATCTATCAGGGAGTTAAGGTAGAATTGTATATCATATCCCAAAATAAATTCCAGGTAGATTTAAGGACATGAATTCTAGAGGAAAATATTGGTTTATTTATCATACATTTACTGAGTGAGCCTTATGTGCCAGAGCATATATTTTGGACACTGATATGTAAATAATTATCTTGCAGATTGGGTTAATTTTTATTATAGAAATTCCTGCCACCATTTAAATGCTGTTATGGAAAAAATATTTAATGACTTTAAAAATATACACATTATATTAAGTGAAAGAGCAGGTTGCCCTATAGTATCTATAATTCGATCTTATTGTTATAAAAAATTATAAAAACATAAATTTATGCAAGGAAATAAATGCATAGAATAAAGGCTAGAAGGACACTTACCAACATGTTGTAAGTTCTGAAAGTTATTTGCACATTTCTGTTTTATAAGTTTTTCTGCAATTAATATTTTATTGTAATGATGCAAGTAACATTTTTGTTCTTGATGAATTAGGATGAATTATGCTTGGAAATTAAGGAAAATATCCTGTTCCCATCATACTTTTTATTAATTAACCATAATTTCTTAATAACATCATATATCCAGTGAGGGTTTAAATTTCCAATTATCTCATAGATGTCATAATATTTTTTAAATTTATAGTTTATTTGAATTAGGATTCAATAAGGTCCACACATTAGATTCATTGTCTCATGTGTTTTTTAATCTGTAGGTTTCTCCCTCCATCTCTTTTCTTTTCCCCCTTGTAACTTACTTGTTGAGGAAATCAGATCATTTGTTCAGTGGAACTTTCCACTCTGGATTTTGCTGAATGCACTCACAGGGTATCATTTCATATGTTCCTCTGTTCTCGGTATTTATTGCCTGTAAGTTGGAAATTGGATCCAGTGGCTTGATCTGATCAGGTCTGATTTTTTGGGCAAGATAACTCCGTGGGTGATGATATATCTTTTATTAAAGAAACACATGGTGTCTGATTGTCTTTCTTACTGCAATTGATGATTATTATTTCTTATTGCAATTCATGATTCCTAGTCCATTGATGATAAATGCCTTGGTCCATTGATTTCCATATGTTTCGGTGATTAAAAATATTTTTGTAACAATTTAAGCTAAACTCTTTGAACTTGTATTATCTTGATGTCTGTTGGAACCCCAGAATTCACTCAGTCGATCAATGATATACAGCAATTACACAAGGATCTGGAAACAGACTTCAGGCTCCCAGGAGCCTAAACAAATCTCTGTAATATACAACACTGTTAGTTTGAAGGATGGCTTCTTTTAGAAAGCTTTGCTTCATAAATAGTACAATGGAAATATTGTGCCAATTTGCTGGCAGCTGGCATCACATTGTGTGCCATGCACAAATATTCATCACCCACTCAGAGATCCCATCTTTGATATTTACAAAAGCACCAGGGGGTCTTTCACTCAATCACAACTTCTGTTGTTATTTGTACAATTATCTGGAAAGGAGCAGCAACCTCGAAACCTGGGGAGCCAGTTCATTATTCTGATGATTGTTGTCTTTGCTGGTACTAAGAAGTTCAGGGGACAGATGGGAGTGAGGGAAGCCAGATGCCTGTACGATTCCACCCTTGGCAAGCCCAGTAGGCCCTAGCTGGAGCCCTCATTTTAGGAGGGAAGGGGCAGAGGCTGAGCTTGGGGAAGAAAAAGTCACCATGACATGCTGGTGTCTGGATCCCAGGGATGATGTCCAGCGGAGTGCTCAAGACAGGCTACTGCCACAGTGGGGTGGGATCAGGTGAGAGGATGGCTGTCTCATCTACTGGAAGGACAGGATTGAGGGTTTAGCAATGTAGAGATGAATGCTTTCAGCCTGTCTCTCTGAAGAAACAGATGGTTTGACAAGCAGGCAACCCAAACCTGGCCTCCCCAGGCTGCTAAAGAGTAAGCTGGTGCTATATGGGCATTGTGGGAACAAGAACAAATCTCCACTGGAAAGATTAGAATAGCAATGAGTTCCCAAAGACTAGATTCACACTAAAGATGGGCTGAGCATAGAACTGACATCAAGGGAAAACGAGATAACTTGCTCAGTTGATAGCTTCCCTCTGCCGTCTTCCTTGCATCTGATAACTCACTGTGCCTCTGATAGTTGTTACCAGTGCTAAACTCCAGGAGTGTGGGTTGTGGGGTAAGGAGGTGTTGTTCAACATAAGGCCATGCTGACGACATTGGGTTGGGGGTCTCTCCTGTGTCCAGGTTTATGATGGCAACAACAACTCCGCCCGTTTGCTGGGAGTTTTTAGCCGTTCTGAGATGATGGGGGTGACTTTGAACAGCACATCCAGCAGTCTGTGGCTTGATTTCATCACTGATGCTGAAAACACCAGCAAGGGCTTTGAACTGCACTTTTCCAGTAAGTCTTTCTTGCATCTGTGTGGACAAGGAAGTCAGGGTTTCCCATTTTATTCATTTATTTGAGCTTCTGCTTGCTCACGAGATACAAAGAATGTGCTCTTAAGACTGTTTTAAAATCCAGTATGTATCCATCAGTGGATGCATGGGTAAACAAAATGTGATATGTTCATACAATGGAATAGCATTTGTCCATAAAAAGGAGTGAAGTGGCCGGGCACAGTGGCTCATGCCTATAATCCCAGCACTTTGGGAGGCCAAGGCGGGTGGATCACGAGGTCAGGAGTTCAAGACCAGCCTGGCCAAGATGGTGAAACCCCATCTCTACTAAAACTACAAAAATTAGCTGGGCGTGGTGGCGGGTGCCTGTAATCCCAGCTACTTGGGAGGCTGAGGCAGGAGAATTGCTTGAACCCGGAAGGCAGAGGTTGCAGTGAGCCGAGATTGCGCCACTGCACTCTAGCCTGGGTGACAGAACAAGACTGTCTAAAAAAAAAAAAAAAAAAAAAAAAAGGAGTAAAGTATACATGCTTTGACATGGATGACCCTTGAAAAGATTGCAGTAAGTGAAAGAATCCAGTCTCAAAGGCCACATATTGTTTGAGCTCCATGATATGAACTGTCCAGAACAGGCAAATCCATAGAGCCAGAAAGTAAAGGGCAGTTGCCTAGGGCTGAGGGAGTTGGGGGAAAAATGTGTATGGAGCTTCTTTTTGAGGTGATAAAAATGTTCTAGAACTGATTATGGCAATAGCTGTACAACTCCGTGAATCTACTAAAAGACATCGGATTGTACACATTAGGTGGGAGAGTGTATGGTATGTGAATTGTATCTCAATAAAGAAAGCTATTGGGGAAAATCATGCACGGAGTATAGTCAGGTTTCCCCTCGTCTGGGCTCAAGGCTGCCTGGCAGAGGATCCTTGCCTGTTACAGCAAGAGGTTCAGTGGAAGAGGGTTAGAGACACCTTTGAATTCCATTTCTATCATGTGAAAATTGTGTAAGTTTGGAAAAATTTATTTAACCTTCCCAAATCAATGCTCTCTGTTGTAAAATGCAGGTAATTATACCCACCTGTAAGACTCCTGTAAATAACAAATGAGAGAGAACACATGTATAGCGCCATAGAGTGGGAGCTCTGCATAAATCTGTTTCCTTTTCCAGTCCGTTTCAACAGCGTATGTTTAAGCAGGTCATAACTCAGCTTTTAAACATACATTTAAGGTGACTTCTCCATATTACACCATCTTATCAGAATGTCTCAATAAGCAAAATGAAAAGAATGCTCCTGCTAGCAAAAATGCTACGGGGTCAAACAAAAGAAATAGAAAATGCAGACCTTAGGCCTGAAAACTATTAAAAGCAGAAATCATTTACATATAGCAACAGAGAAATGGATGTTCCTTAATATACCCTCAACTGAGCATAGAAATGAGGAAATCCTGACTGGTGAATCCATCAGAACCCAGGGTCTGTGGCTGAGACAGCTTCCTTGAGGACGTGGGCTTTGAGGGAAGAGAGGAAGCATGGTTTCTGCCACAATAGGTCTTATTCACTCTACCTCTTCTCTCCTCACCAGGCTTTGAACTCATCAAATGTGAGGACCCAGGAACCCCCAAGTTTGGCTACAAGGTTCATGATGAAGGTCATTTTGCAGGGAGCTCCGTGTCCTTCAGCTGTGACCCTGGATACAGCCTGCGGGGTAGTGAGGAGCTTCTGTGTCTGAGTGGAGAGCGCCGGACCTGGGACCGGCCTCTGCCCACCTGTGTCGGTAGGAGGGCTCTTCCTCTGCAGGGAACCCTTGGGTCTCCCATTATACCAAGCTCTAGTCCTGGTCTCATTCCAGTTAGACCCCATGCTCCAGGGCCTGGGGGCCATCTACTTGGACTGAATCCTCTTGTTAACAGGCATCATGGTTCACCTGCACCCCTTCTCCACTTCCTCACTTTCACACCTCATTACACCCATGCAGCAGTGCAGTCAGGCGGGTGGCTTGCCTTTGTCGCACATTTAGCAAGTGGGACCACAGCCAAGTCATGCCCTCAAAATTGTAACGCGGGTGATAGCGATGAGGTGGGAGAGTCCATTAGAAAGGGAGAGATGGGGCTTTTGCCTGAGTTCCAGGGCTTATCGTAATGCCAACACTCAAATGAGTCTCCCACCCACTTTAGGTCTCAGTTTCCCTGTAGGTAAAATGGGGCTCATTCTCCCTTTTCTGGAGGAATGTCAAAAGAAATAGTAAGATAAAGAACACCCATTGCTCTCACTGATAAAGAATGCAATAATGAACTTGCATCTTCTTAAACCTGTGATTCTTCCAGAATGTCATCAGAGGTTCTCTAGAATCTTTACACATGTGTCACAGGACAAGAGACAGTGATCTGAGGCAGAAGTGCAAAATAGGCAAAACTGGTCATTCTGTTTGGCCTTTTCATCTCTTACCACCCATCTCCCTGCTAATGTGAGTTCCCCCATACTGCTTCGTCCTGCCTCCTACCTTTCCAAAACCAGATCTTTCTCTCTCTCCACCCCCTTCCCCATGTCCCACAACCTCAACGGGTCTGTGCCAGCACTGGCTAATCTTGTAAGAACAAAACCTCCACTGGAAAAACACAGACATGCCTACCAAGCCCCACATGCCAAAATTGGTGCACATGTATGTCTGGGTATTTGTGGAGGCAGAGAAATAAATGAAGAATAAAACCTGTTCACTGCCCTTGTCAGGGCCCATACTCCAGCATGGAGAATAGACACATAAACAGATAAGTATAATGTAAGAGAAGCACTGTAAAAAGAGTTAAGTGCAAAATGTTGGGAGGATACGAGAATGTTTTGCATGGGAGGTGATATTTCAATTGAGACTTGGAAGAATGGATTAGAATTCACCAACAGGAGGGAGAGGAAGGGAGGTTGACATTCTAGACTGAGCACGTGCAAGGGTGAAAGTGTGAACCAGCATGGTGGGAAGTGTTAAAGGCCACAGATGCTTCTTTTCCCCTAGACGACTACATCTTCACAGGATCTTTAACACTGTTATACAATGGAGGGTCTAAGTGGACCCTCTGCAAGTGGACAGACCGAAACAGTAGCCTTTATGGAACCTCTAGGGTCTTCCTCTCCCTTTGCCTTTGACCTGGTCTTCAGGCATATCTTCCCTTTCGCCCTCCATCTCTTTTTATATCTCCCCTCATTCATGTGCCAGGAACTATGCTAGGCACTAGGAATACAGAGAAGAGCAGATCTCAGGCCAGGAAGGGTGATGCTTGCATAAACACACAACCGTATAATGCCACAGACAAGCAAGCCAGAGCACACAAAATGAAAAGGAGGGATGATGACTCGCATTACAAGATAATTATTTGCTTTGCAGAAAGGATTCACTGTAAGATTACTTTGAATATCAAATATGCCAGTTGGACTGGACTTATTGGGTTCACTCAAGCAGTATAAGAGCATTTAAACTTACACTTACACTAGAACCTTGGAGGCCTTCCCCATTGAGACTGCCTCTAGCCTGCTAGGGGAGCGAGGCTGTGTATTTGAGATTATGTGCATATTTTTGTATATGTCATGTTGTGGTCGACTTCATCATGGTCTACCACAAATGACTGCTATAGCTTAAAACATCCAAATGTTTTATTCTTCGGTGAGTGGACTCTGCAGCCCAAACAAAGCAGCCAAGACTCTAGGGTGGGAAGAAGGGAGAAGACCAGAAAGAGTAGACTTATATGTTCTCAATGTTGTTGAATCTGCTACATGCTGGCCCACTCAGCCCCCTCCTGCCCACCTGCCAGGCCCCAGGTAAGGTATCTAGTTGTCCATGATGACATGTTCCCAGTGCTGCTGCCTCCAAATCCTCACTTCCCAGGAAGCAGGAGGTCCTTCTCTGTCTGGAATATGGAAGGAAGCTCTAACCAAGGACATGGATAATGCCCTCCCACCTTTCTAGCTACTTCCTCTATTTGTGGAACCAGTCAAGCCTCCTCCCCACAATTGTAGTCCATCCTCTCACCAGCACCCTACTCCCTGCCATGGGTCCATTCAGCCTGGCATCTTTCAATCAGGTTGGCACCTCCCACCCCAACAGCACCTTGGAGAGAAGAGTGAAGCTTGAGCAGAGGGTCTTGTAGAGGGCCTCTCCTGCAACCCTTCCTTAGTGGTCCTGTGTGAAACCAACGGGTCCATGAAATGTTTGATGTGTCCTTTATAGCAACAGGTAGGGGTCAGTCTTCCATCTGTGACCCTGATCCCTTCTTCTCCTATTTCTAGCATCTTGCCTAATCAACTATTCCTTTTCCTAAATAGCTCTGCAATGAACATCCTCCTCTTCATTTGTACTCATTCTCCCTTGATTCAGACGCTTATAGTAATTTGCATGGAAAGCAATAATCTGCTTCCATTCATTTGATTGTCCAGCCATCCATTAATTCAATAAACGTTAAGCATCTATAATGTGCCAAACAGTATACTAGGTACTTGATGTGCAGATATAAGACAAGGTCCCTGCTGCCAAGGAGCTCATAGTCTTGTGGAGGAAATAGACATGATTTTAATAACATGTTACACATGCTATAATAGAAATCTATTCACATTGTAATGGAGACACAGAGGAGGGCAGTGTTATTTCTACCTGGGGAGGGGAGGTATGTCACAAAAGATGTCACAGCGAGGATGTTTATTCAGGTCCTCCATCCAAATAGAGCTTGTGGACTTCATCAGCCTAGACCAAAGAGTTCAGGGAGGCCAAAGGGAGCCACTCTGGTGGGCTCAGTGGGCTCTACTGAAAAGTTTAGACTTCATTTGGGGAGTGAATTCAACCAGTGACTTGTTTGCATTTGATAAAGATCCGTTGATGGCACTGCCTAGAGCGTGGGCAACTGTGCCAGCCTAGAGATTGTAAGGGCCTGAGTCAAGACTCCAGCAATGTGGGCAAAGTAGAGTCAAACATGAATAATATCACACAGGTTTAGTGACTGGGTCTCAGAGGCAGATTAGATGTCGGGGAGGAAGGAGGAGAAGACCAGCAGGAACCCCCAGCTTCTGACTTCAGTGACTGCTCCAATGGGGAATGTAGACCTCTTCACCTGCCTCCCTGCCTCCAGTTTCACCCCTGCTGTACCCCATCATACTGCCACCACAGTGACTCCTCCTAACATGCAAAGTTCACTGATGTGTCAGGCAGTCAATTAACTCACATGTATAAACACTGCAATTCTTTCCTGGAACAGTGAATATATGACAGCCTGGTATCCAAGGTCCTTCAACCTGTGATGCTTCCTCACCTTTCCAGTCCCATCTCCCCCCTCTCCCTATCTCATACCCCAGCCTCCAGCCTGCCATGCTGTTCCTCACCTCCAGGAACTTTGCAGTTACTCTTCTGTCTCTCTCTGCAGTGCCCTCCTTCCCATCCTACCCTTGCCACCCAACCGACCTGGTCAACTCTTGCTTCTCCTTCAAGGTTCATTTAAGACCAGCACCCTCCCTGACCCTCGCTGTCCTTTGCTCAGGGAGATTGGTCACTTCTGCTGCTACTTGCTGTTAGGATACATAGCACACAGTGTGGCTGTCTTCTCTACTAGACAGTAAACTCTTCCAGGGGAGGGCAGTATCCTGTTGATCTCTGCTGTCCTGGCAGCCAGCAGAGGTCCTGTTGCTATCAAGAAGCAGGTTGAAGTACTTGCATGTTGCTCCCTAGGAGGCTTCGAGGAGGTTGGTCACAGAATAGGCAATCAACCCTACACTCAGGGACCGTTTTTATTTACCAGTGTACAATTCAGTTGTTTGTAGTTATATTAGTCTGTTCTCACACTGCTGTAAAGATACTACCTGAGACTAGGTAATTTGTAAAGAAAAGAGGCTTAATTGACTCACAGTTCCTCATGGCTGGGGAAGCCTCAGGAAACATACAATCATGGCGGAAGGGGAAGCAGGCACCTTCTTTACAAGGCAGCAGGAGAGAGAAAAGTGAGAGAAGGAGGAACTTTATAAGTTCTGATGGAACTTATAAAACCATCACATCTCGTGAGAGCTCACTCACTATCATGAGAACAATAAGGGGAAAACTGGCCCCATGATCCAGTCACCTCCCACCAGGTTCCTCCCTCAATATCTGGGGATTACAATTCAAGACGAAATTTGGGTAGGGACACAAAGCCTAACCATGTGAGTAGTATATTCACAGGGTTGTACAGCCATCACCACAATCTAATTTTTGAACATTTTGTCCCCCACAAGAGAAAACCCATGCCCATTAACAGCCACTCCCCGTTGTCCCCTTCCCCAGGTCCTGGCAACCACTAATGTACCTTCTGTCTCCAAGATTTGCCTATTCTAGGTATTTCACATAAGTGGAATCGCATAATGTGTCTGACTTCCTTCACTTAACTAATGTTTTCAGAGTTCATCTATATTGTAGCATGTAGCAAGCCTTGATTCCTTGTTGTTGTTGTTGTTGTTGTTGTTGTTGTTGTTGTTGTTGTTATTGTTTTGAGACGGAGTTTCGCATTTGTTGCCCAGGCTGGAGTGCAATGGTGCGATCTCGGTTCACCACAACCTCCACCTCCTGGGTTCAAGTGATTCTCCTACCTCAGCCTCCTGAGTAGCTGGGATTACAGGCATGCACCACCACGCCTGGCTAATTTTTTGTATTTTTAGTAGAGATGGGGTTTCTCCATGTTGGTCAGGCTGATCTGAAACTCCCGACCACAGGTAAGCCACCCACCTCAGCCCCACAAAATGCTGGGATTACAGGGATGAGCCACCATGCCCGGCCGCCTTGATTCCTTTTTATGGTTGAATACTATTCCATGGTACGGCTATGCCACATTTTGTTTATTCATTCATCAGTTGATAGACATTTGGGTTGTTTCCACTTTTTGATAACTATGAATAACATTGCTATGAACATTCATGTTCAAGTTTTTATGTGAACATGTTTTCATTTATCTTGGGTATATGCCTAAGAGCAGAATTGCTAGGTCATATGGTGACTATGTTTAACATTTTGAGGAACCACCAACTTGTTTTTGAAAGCAGCTGCACCATTTTACATTTCCATCAATAATGATGAGAGTTCCAGTTTCTCCACTCCCCATCTACGCTTGTATAGTCTTTTTGACTATAGACATCCCGGTGGGTGTGAAGTGATATCTCATTGTGAGTTTGATTTGTATTTCCCTAATGACTAACAATGTTAAACATCTTTTCATGTATGTATTGGCTATTTATATATCCTCTTTGGAGAAATGTTTATTCGAATTCTTTGCCTTTTATAAATTGGGTTATTTGTCTTTTTATTGTTGATTTGTGGGGGTTCTTTATAGGTTCTGGATATAAGTCTCATCCAGAGACCTTTTAATATGCTGTGCTCAATCACTTGGAATGAATGAGAGGGAAGGGACTCAAGAGCAAACAGGCAAAAGGAGCCACTGAGTGACTGCTGGCAGCTCAGGCCACCCCATGAAGCTCATTCTTTTGGGATTTCTTTCAGCCGAGTGTGGAGGGACAGTGAGAGGAGAGGTGTCGGGGCAGGTGCTGTCACCCGGGTATCCGGCTCCCTATGAACACAATCTCAACTGCATCTGGACCATCGAAGCAGAGGCCGGCTGCACCATTGGGTAAGTGTCAGGGCTGACAAAGTAACTATCGCCAGTTGTTCAGGGGAGCCATCATCAGCATCATCACCAGGCCATCCAGCTAGTGCCTGGCCTGCCTGCCTCACCTGGAGAACCTTGTGATCAATAGTGGTTGCTATACTGGATGCCTTAGAAAATCTAGAAAGGTCAGTCTCAGCCTCTCAGGGCTTCATGCCAAGTCCATACACCTCACTGGCCCAGAGAGCACAGTTACAGCAGAGTAGCCGAGGGCGTGGATTGAAGGCATGCAGACCCCCATTTGAATCCAACCCTTCCATGTACTGTTTGCAGGACTTTGGGAAAGTTCCTTATCCTCTCTGCATCTCATTGTCCTCTTCTGTAGAGTGTGGATCTCAGGATAAAGCACTTGAATGAGATATTGCATGTAATATGCTCAGTATAGTATTTGGAACATAGTGAAATATTTAATAACAGTTGCTGTGGTTATTTCTGACAGTTAGCAAGCACTAACTCAGCTTTAGCTGTATGGCCCCTGGCAGATTGCTTCCCTTTTTTAGGCTATTTCCTCATCTTTAAAATGAGGACAGAAATGCTTGTATTTTAGAGTTGTGGAGGAAGTAAATAGCAAAAGACCAGCAGTGGTATGTACTTCTTCAAAAGATAAATTCCTTCAAAATAGGTATGCCATCAAAATGGAACTTCCTTCCAGGCATTCCTTATTGGAATTTCAAGGAGTCAGAGGAGAAAGAACCATCACCATTTACTGAGCACAGAGCCTACCTTATTAACTCCCTGCAATAGCCCTATTGATAATAATAATAAGCCCTAATAACAAATAGGCATTATTGTAATTCCCATTTTATAGATGAGAAAACTCAGATTCCAAGAGGATGCATAGCATTTCTAAGTTTGCACAGGGAACCAAAACTCTGAGATCCGAACCCAGGTCTTTCTGAATCTTCACACTATTGCACTGCTGGCAAAACGGGGCCTTGAGCCATGGTTCAGGTGAGTTAGGAGGAAAAGAGCAGGTTGGGGTAGCAGTATGAGCGGAGGTATGAAAGGAGGACAGAACAAGGGAATTGGGGAGGAAACAGTCTGGCTGGAGTAGGGGAAACACATGGGTAAGGAATGGGAGATAGATAGGGGTAAAGTATAGCCCGGTTATGGACCATCTTAAATGCCAATAACTAAGAGGGAGCCATGGAAGTTTCTTGAGCAGGGTCGGTCCACCAGGGTTATTTGCAGTGTAGAGAGCTCACGGGGAGGCACCATCAGGAGTCTGTTACAATGATCCAGGAAGTAAGTGCTAAGGATTTGGAATAGTGAGGAGCCAAGAAAAGGAATAGAAGTATAGCTAGGAGAAGATTCCTGCATGTAAGAGTTTCCAATTAAGAAGAACTGGCTGAATGGGTGTTTTGCTGCAAGAAATATAGATATTCACTTATGTACACAGTTCAATTAATGTTAAGGAAATGTATTAAGTATTTAAAATGTACAAATTTTTTAGCTAAACTCTGAGGAAAATAAGGTCAGCAGTGTACATAGGGACTTTGCATTGTTAGGGGGACAAGTTAAATATGCACATTCATCCTGCACAGCACTGCTGGGATAACCTTCTGCAAGCATACCTGATCAATTCACCCTCTGATCAGAAACCGGATTCCATGGCCACCCCACGCTCACAGAATAAAAGCTAAACATTTTATTCTGGCCTTTGAGGCTACAGCGACTTCAGCCTCCCTCCCCAACCTTATTTTCCACTTCTCTTCAATGACATTCCGGCAAAGCAAAATTATTGGTGACCCCTGTACATGGCCTAGCTCAGGGCCTAGCTCAGGGCCTTTGTTTCTACTCTGCCCTTCCTCTGGAATGCCCTCCTCCCTCCAAAGGCTTACATCTAAAATTATCCATCCCTCAAAGTCAAGTGCAAATGTCAGCTCACCCAGGAGGTCATCCCTCACCCCCTCTCTTGCGGGGCTCCTAGGAGTCCTTTCTGCCTCTTCTGAACTTCCATTGCCTGTTGCATATATTTTCCTGATGACACTGACCACTTTTCTCCTTTATTTATGCTCATGCCTTACCTCCCCTCCTGGAGCTGTGGTCTCTGCCTGATTCATCTTTGCAAGTCTCCCAGCTCTTAGCACAGTGCCCCCGGCTCAACAAGTGTCAAGTGTTTGATGAATGAAAGAATGAATGAAGCAAGACCCAAGTATAAAGGTAGTTATATGCCTAGTGGATCTATGATAGTTCCTCGGTGACTAGTGGTTGAACAATGAGTGGATCAAGAACATAATGACTATTTCACTTTAGTATACACATGTGCAAATCAAGAGGTTTTCCCACTTTCTTCACTTGGAGCATCACTCATTGATGCATTCATTCCCTCATATTCACAAATATCTGTTTGTTTACTACCTGGCTGTGCCTGTGCCAGATGCTGGCATTATATAAATGAATGAGATGTGGCCATGGTTCACAAAGAGCAGACGCACATGTCTGTCCAGAACAAGGTGGTGGCACAATGAGGAAGGGGAATGAAAAAGCAGGACAGGAGGAGATGGGAGAAGTTATTCTGGAAAAGGTGACCCTAGAGCTGAGTCCTGAAGGAAGGAGAGGAGGTTGCCAGGTAGCCAAGGAGGAAGGTGGGTGGGAGGGTAATGGGCCTCTAGGCCCAGTGAAGCAGTGTGGTCAGCCTCAAGGAGCTGGAAATGGTTCCCGCAGCTGGATGATCACCTGCGATTTGGTGGGTGGCAGCATTCATGGGAGATGAAGCTGGTGGTGGAGGCTGTGGGGAGCACAGAGGGCGTTGGGGCTATGAGGCTGCGTTTTGACAGCTCCTGGCAGTTTTGTGGAGAATGGGCGGAGTGGGACGGGCTGGGCCGGTAAGCCCAGTGAGGAAGCTGTCTCCAGAGAGTGGCTGGGGACGAGGAGGCCAGAAGCCAGGCAGTGGCAGTGGAGATGGAGAAGAAGAGAAAATTCAGGGGACATTCAAGTGATCACACCAACTTTTCTCAACTACTGTTTGTGACAACAATACACCAAGTAACTGCGTACCTACCGCCTACACCCAAATGGCGTTACTATTTTGCCATATATGCTTATGTGCTTTCTTTGTTCTTCTCTTTCCATCCTTTTGTTTTCCTTTTTGCTGAGCTGCTGGAAAGTACACTGTCAACATCATGATACTTCATTTCTCGATGCTTTGGCACACAGCCTCTAAAGAGAAGGATGTGTTCATCCATGGCATAGCGGCCATAATGTACCTAAAAGGCACAGCATTAATTCTCTGGGAATTAAGGAGAGCAGAGCAGACCTAGGTGTGGCTGGCACAAGGAAATTACAATAAACTGATGAATGGATTTCTGGGCAGTAGTGAGGACCATTTTCACTGATGAGAATGGTGGCTATGGGGGTGGAGGGGAGACAGGAGGTGCCCTTTCTAGCCCTCAGGAAGACAAGATCAAACCCAATTTAGGAAACGTCCTCTCCAGAGTAACATAGCAAGAAATATGAAGTCATGGGGGGCATGCTGAGGATCCCAAAATGGGAAGAAGAAAGTAAAGGTCTGAAGAAGGTAAAGATAACATCAGTCCTTAGTCTGGATGGCTTCTTGGAGCCACAGCAACCTCAAAGGAGCTAATGTGAAGTAAGAAGATGTCTTCCCAGTTTCACTGAGAGCTGCAGAAAGATGGAGATAGAGTGGCAAGACACTGTCCCTTCCTCATTCTCCCACCCCAGTCTGCCATCCCAGCCAGTATGCATAGCATGCACACATACAGCTGTACTTATGTGTGCTCACTCAGTCCTCCCCCTTTCTCTCCCCTTCCCTTCTTCTTTCCCACTCCCTCTCCCTCTCCTCCTCTCCTTCCCTCCTTCTTTCCCACTCCCTCTCTTCCTCTCCTTCCCTCCCTCTCTCTCTTTTTCTCCTCTCCCTCCCTCCGCCTCAACCCCCAACACACACACACACCTGTCTTGAATAACCAGCAGCAAAGTTAGGATAACTCACACTCATAATTAGACAAACACAAAAAGCCCCTTTGTGTTTAAGTCCTTATTTAGTTATTATCTTTTTTATTAGAAATATCTTTATAGAATTTTTCTATATACAAATTAGGTACTCTTTTTTTTGGAGGAGGGTTGGACAGTCTTGTTCTATTGCCCAGACTGGAATACAGTGGCACTGTCTCAGCTCACTGCAACCCCTACCTTCCAGGTTCAAGCAGTTCTCATGCCTCAGCCTCCCAAGTAGCTGGGATTACAGGCAAGCGCCATCACGCCTGGCTAATTTTTGTAGAGACAGGGTTTCACCATGTTAGCCAGGCTGATCTCGAACTCCTGGCCTCAAGTGATTCTCCTGCCTCAGCCTCCCAAAGTGCTGGGATTACAGGTGTGAGCCACTGTGCCCAGCCAGATAATCATTTTTTTAAAATTCAAAATTTAAACAAATTTATAAACTCGAAATGAAACGTTTCCACAATCTTACTCTGTAATCTTACTCCTCCTCACACCCCACATAAAATAACTATTAATGTCTGTTTGCTCTACTTATTCTTTTGGATATTTTGTGTGCCAATATGTACATAAAGCAAATGTAATGCACATGTTCCTAAACCAAGTTCATCCACATGCATGGCTTAGTAGCTTGTTTTTTGTTTTACCTCTTAATCATATGTCACCATCTCATCATGTCAATGTCTATAGACCTACCTCATCCTGTTTGATGAGTACAGAGAATTCTATTGTATGTACCACCATAATTTATTTAACTATTCCCCTGTTGAATAGGTGAATCTTTTCAGCTTTTCACTCCAACATTCTTATTCCTGAATCTTCGAACAGTTGTCCATTTATTTCCTTAGGATATATTTTTAGGAGGTAAATTTTGATACACGACCTCAAATTTTCCTCTAGATATTATAGCAATTTACAAGTCTACCAGAAGTCTCTGGGAAGGCCTGCTACCCCACGCAGTATCACTAGACATTGTCAATACTTTCAGTCTTCACCGCTTAGATGGACAATAGGATATTTAATTGTCTTTGCTGTTTCTGGTTCTTTGTGTGTTTTTTGTTTGGACAATTTGTCTTTTTCATATAGAGTGTTCAACTGGGCTCATTTCTAGTCTATAACTCATTTAGGTTTCTTTTAAATCCAATAATATTTAAGAATTTTTTCAGTTACTAAGTGGTTTATAGATTTTGTATGCTTTTCATTATTTTTATTTTGACTGCATTGTGCCTTTTTTTACTTTTCAAACTTTTTGTTTTATTTATGTTCCATGGGCATTGAAGAATATGAAACGAGTACAAGGGGCTATATTTCTTTTACATAAAATGTATTATGCTTTCTTTCAAACAAAATACATTATGCTTCTGTATTGCTTTATTTTATTGTTAACTCTTCCTGTTGTTAGCTGATCTGCTTTAATTGGCTTTTTGTTCTAGTGATTTCAGAGTTCTATATCCTGTTTTTATTTTGCCAGTGATCTTGTGTTTTCATTAATTCAGTTCTCAACAGTAATTATCCTGTTCTTTACCCTCTTTTTGTTTTGGAAATCTTGCTTTTGTTTTTATTTCAAGGAAACTATTTTTCTGTTTCTAGACTGCTCTTGACAGCCTACTTTTGTTTTTATCAATATGTTATCATCTTGTATCCCTGAGAATACTATTTGTGTTTTGTTTTACAATGGTTGTCAGTTTTTCCCTGTGTCAACTGCATTTTGCACTTTAGCCATTTGGTTTGATTATTCAGCTGGATTCTTTATGTCCCATGAGTTTTATTGTTTATTCACTATCAAGTCATAGCTAAGAGCTGGACTCTGGTACCAGCCTACCTGAACTCTTATTTGCTGTGTTGCTCAGGGAGCTCTTTAAGCCCTCTGTGCCTCAGTTCTCTTATGTTTAAGATGGTAATTAAAGAGGGTACCCTCCTTAAGGTTGCTATGAAGATTGAGTGAACATATATAAAGCACCTAGAATGTGGCTGGCTTGTAATTCCCAAATGATGAGAACTCCCACCTGGAGCTAGGTGGATAGTTGTTCATTTTACCCAAACAGAGTATTCCTAAGCACAGCAGGCTGTAAGTCACCCCTAAAGGATCTCAGGTGGTGGGTGCTGTACTGTGGGTGGGAGCATGTGTGCTAGGTGGGAAGGGACATGGGCTAGGCAGCAGGCTAGCCGATGAGGCTATTTCCAGGGGCATAGACAGGAGAAGGCTTTCAGATGCATCTCCCTACCCTGCTTCAGCCCTGATCCAGCACTGAGGGTGACCAGAGGGATCTGTAGCCAGGTTTGCTCCAGCAAGCTGGGCAAGGATGGTCCCTTCCCAGGAGTGCCCAAGAGGCGAAGTGGTTGGCTGCAGGAATCTACAGTCAGGCTTACCCTTGGGTGTGGTCCAAGCTGGAAAATGGGTCCTGCCTGGATGTGTGTGACAAGAGTGGAATGGAAGGCAGCCCCTTTCCTTGAACCCTGGTAATACCTACAGCATCTGGCAAGTGCTTCTTCCTAAGTGCCAAGAATGGGGTGGATGAGCCAATGCACTCCATCCAGGCCTGGCAGCTGACAGCAGGAGGGCAGGCCCATGAGCTGCTCCCTCCCTGTCACCCTTGCCTGTGTCATCAGTACATAGAACACAGAAGTTTCATCCTATAGGAGTGGAAACTCTTCTCAGCTTCTGGTGTTGAGCTGGAGGGTTTTGTTTTGTTTTGTTTTTAATAATCAGTGGGCGAGCTCAGATGAAAACTGGAAAAGAAAGGGAGGGAAAGCCCTTTGCTCTTGGTTCTGCCCCTCTAAAACATTCATCAAATACCTATAACACACCAGGTTCTGAATCAGTTATTACTGTCCCCATTTTATAGATGAGATCATCGAGGCCCAGAAAGGATGAATGACCTTCCTTGAGATCTGACAATTACCCAGTAATGTGGGTTTGGAACATGTTCCGTCTAACGTCAGTCTTTGCTCTTTCCCGTCTGCCATTCAGGCTGTGGTCTGATTCCATCTAACAAAATATGCAATGATTACCTGCTCTGTGCCAGAGACTGTGTGATGCTGTGCAGTCGGAAACACAAAGTCCAGACCAAGGCCAGGCCTTGTCTGCCAAGAGATCACATTCTAGTGGGGAAATAGTCAAACAGACAGGTACCTCCAAGATAAAATAGATGCTATAAGTGCAAGCCAAGTGACGGAGTTCAGTAACAGAGAAGAGAGAGAGGAGTTCTGCCTGGGACTGTAGAGGCAATCTTTCCAGCTAGGGGTAAGAGAGCAAAGGTATGAACATAGGGGAAAATACAGGATCTGGCCACGAAAGGGCACTCACTTGACGTGGCTGGAGCTGCATGCATGTGGGCAAATAAGGCTGTGTGGGTAAGGAGGAGTCTTTACACACTGAAGGCCAAGACAAGAACTCTGAATGGATTTCTCAGTATAATAAGGAGCTGTTGGAACACTTTAAAGACAGTAACAACATTCAGTTCAATTTAAAAACTTGGAGCATTTACTCAGTGCTGGGCATTCTGCCAGGCACGGGGGTATAAATATAAATAAGAAACAGCTTTTCCCCTTGAAGGTCTCAGTATTATAGACAGAAATTATATCAGTTAGGAATGAAAATAGAAAAACGGACTAAAGCTGGCTTCAACAGATGGGGGTTCATTTTTCTCCTGGAACAAGAATCTGAAGGTCCCATCCAGACTTGGTACCGCTGCTCAGGAAGCCATAACCTTCCTTCTTGGTCTGCCATCCTGAGGCTTTCATCCTCGTGGCTACCTAGTTGGCTGCCGCAGCTCCAGACATTATGTCTGTGTTCCAGTCTAAAAGAAGAGGGAAGAGGAAAGGGCACGGAGCTCTCTCCTGATGAAAGTTTGCTTGTGTATTTGGGAAGAACCCCTATCCTTAGAGATACTGTCCTACATCTCATTAGTCAGAACTTGCCATGCCTGGCAGGGAAAAAGTGGGAAATCAATTTTGCTTTGCTTTTAGAGCCTCAATAGTAGAGAGATGAGAGGTTTGGAAATGAAGCACAGATCATCCAACCCACAGTTTCTGCTATAGATTCTAAGATAATGTGATGAATGCTATAGTAGAAGTATGCACGAAACACAATAGAAGTGTCTGCGAGGACAGATCATAATTCTGTATGGCAGTTGGGGGTGGATTACAGGGAGGAAGCACCTTTCCAGCTGCACTTTAAAGAACAGTAGGAGCTCACCATGCAGGGTGGAGGTGAGGCCCTCCCAGGCATGTGAAAGGGAGGAAGATATGAATGTACACAGCTGCTTCTGGAAGAGCTCATTGTCTAGGGGGGATATGAGGACTTCAGGAAGATCTGTGGCAGCAGTGCAGAGGATAAATTGGCTGGGAAGCCAGGGAGGAGCCTAGGAGCACTGTTGAGGGATCCTGGTTATATTCAAAAGAACTGAGTCATTTCTTATGCGCAAATGTTGTTCGGGTTGAAGCTACGGTTGTCTGGCTTCGTGGAGGGGGAAGGAAGAAGGGAGAGGAGACAGTCCTCTGCCGATGTGCTTTCCCTGCAGAGATCTGGGACCCATGGAAGGTGGAGAACTTCTCACTCTGGACACTCAGATTTCTGCTATGCCCATAAAGCTCATATTTGGCTAATAGTCCTTGTTTTTTAACTTCAGGGATACTTCTTAATGATTAACATACAGGGAAAACTGAAAAATCCATTCTTGGATTTTGGTCACCATGCAGCAGGCATTGGCGGGCATGGTTTTGATTAACCAGGACCCCTGCCCAGTGGAGCTTATCTTCCTGGGAGGATGCTGGGCTAGAAAAACATCTGGTTGTGCCTGAAGCCTGGATTCCCTTGCTGTCGTTTCAGATCAGTCACAGGGCAGCAACTCCCCACAGTGGTCAGTGTTGCCTCCCTCCAGCCAGCAAGTGGGCAGCTGGCCCAGAGGAGGCAGAAGGCACCAGAAGTGAAGCTTGCATTCACAGCTCTTGCCAGGAATCATGGCCACAGGTTCAGCAGCTTCCAGAGGGTTTATTTCTGAGCAACTATAGCAAGTTAAACCTTAAACAGAGAAGGTTCGTGTACTTACACTGCAAGAGCTGATCTCCTAAAGGAACTGAACAGAGAAGCACACACACAGTGGGGTATTCCTTTGTCAGAGTTAAGGCTTCAACAAATTGGAGAATAGCCAAAAGGAATGTACACATTTTTTGAAGGAGAGGATGTGGATAGCCTGGAAGGTATAAATGAAGCTTTGAGAATGGTGGCACTCTCCGGCCATTCAGTTTTTCATAGAACACCTCTAGAGAAAGAAACACAAACTTCTTCAAATTATCCTCATACGATAATCTAACCGAGCTACACTGAGTAGTTGAATTGGCCAGAATGCATCAACTTGACTGCCAGTTTAAGATCCCAAAACTGAATTCCAACATCTCTTAGAAGGAAAATAAACTATTCAGCCAAAGAAATGCACATTCCCTGTGGGTTGACCACACTGAACCAGTATAGATCTCTCCCTTTCCAAAAATAAGTAAAGAAATAAGCAAAAAGTACATAAAATAAACTTGTATGATGCCACTTAAAACATACCACTCATTAAAAGAGAACCATTTCCCTAAAAAAATACAAAATTTTTTTCTAAACATGTTTTACTATAATAGACACGAAAATTTAAATGGATATAGACATAATAATCTCATTTAAATATAAGAAATATGCATGATCAATAGAAGATGGATGATGAAATGCAGGAGGAGAGATTCTGAAATAGACAGTGATTAAGGTAAGAAAGGAATGCAAAGAAATTAAACACACAGTAACAACTAAAATCCACAATAGCAGCATTTGCCTTGTAAGAAATAAAAGCATTGAAGTAGTAGACAAGCTAGACTCTAAGTAATGAAAAGTAGACAAACATGGAAGACAAAGTGCCAATCCAGGAAGCACAAATGCAGAAGAGCAATGAAACTGAGCAGAAGGAATAATAAAATACAAAAGGCCATCACCTCCCCTGGGGAAAAGGTGGGGAGTGGGGTGACCAAGGCTAAAATATGCTCAGTGAAGTGAAAGGAGTCGTTGAATTTCCAGGGAAAAAATAAATTAGATACAACGTGATGAAAAATGAAATCGTTCCAAGGGGTGGGAGTGCTTACTCCACAAAGTAATTCAGGGCTCTAGACCTTGGGTGAGGTAGAAGGGAAAGGGGGAGGCAGAGGCAACCTCTAGAGCAGACCAAGGGTATAGGAGCTCAGGATGAATTATAAAAAATCCCTACAAGCATTTGGCAAAACCGACTCACACAGGCAAGTACACAGTCATCCCTCATTCTATAAAATATTCATTTACAAAACCACCACAACTAATCCAACCCTCCTAAGACTCCTTTTCTTTTCCATAATACCAAAGTCCAAAGTCAGTGGTGTTATTGGCCTCAAGAATTGTTGATTCAGCCAGGAAATATGATTCACTTACAAAGGTAACATATTATCCTCAGATATGCACAAAAGCCACATAAAATTGGCTCTCATCGGCTTCCTGAGGAACTTACAAAAACATTGTAGTAGGTTGAATGGTGGCCCCCAAAAATGTGAGGTTCCAATGCGTGGAACCTGTAAATATTGCCTTATTTGGATAAAGGGTCTCTGCAGGTGTGATTAAATTAAGGATTTTGAAATGAAGGGGTTATCCTGGATTATCTGGGTGAACCCTAGATGCCACCACATGCAACTTTGTAAGAAGAAGACAGAGGGAGATTTTATACACGTAGAGGAGAAGGTGATTCAAAGACAGAGGTAGAGGTTAGAGTGATATAGCCATAAACCAACGAATGCCAGCAGCATCAGAAATTGGAAGAGGCAGGAACAGAGTCTATTCTGGAGCTTCCAGAGGGAGCATGGCCCTACTGACACATTGATTGAAGCACAGCAATACTGATTTCAGACATCTGGCCTCCAGAACTATGAAAGAATAAATTTCTGGTTTTGTTTATGTTTGTTTGTTTGTTTGTTTGATTTGGAGTCTCGCTCTGTTGCCCAGGCTGGAGTGCAGTGGTGCGATCTCAGCTCACTGCAAACTCCACCTCCTGGGTTCAAGTGATTCTCCGACCTCAGCCTCCCGAGTACCTGGGGTTAAAGGCACCTGCCACCACACCCGGCTAATTTTTGTACTTTTAGTAGAGACAGGGTTTCATCATGTTTGCCAGGCTGGTCTAGAACTCCTGACCTCAGGTGATCTACCTGCCTCGGCCTCCCAAAGTGCTGGGATTACAGGCATGAGCCATCATGCCTGGCCAAATTTCTAGTGTTTTAAGCCACCAAGTTTGTTGTAATATGTTACAGCATCCACAGGAAGCTAATACAGACATATAATTTTTAGCCAACTGAGATGTTTAGAAAAACTACACGGTACTAAGAATTGGTGACTATGAAAGATTGTGTGTAACTTGGGCCTCTAGTCCCTACTTATATTGTCAATAGTTTGATGGTTGGGAGAGGGCATAGGGAAAGGTAAAACCTTTTTAAGATTTACTGTCTTACATAAGAAGTAAAATGGTATAATATATTATTTTTCTTAAATTTGATGATTAGAGAAAATACAAGTTTAGGAGTACTTTTGAAAATGCTTAAAGAAAACCACCCATAGAATTTAAAATAAAATGTGTACTTTGCAAATCACTAAAGAAAACTTACAAACTAAGGAATATTACCCAAAAAAGCAAGAAAACATAATAAACAAAAGCATAAAACACAGCCAGGCGTGGTGTCTCATGCCTGTAATCCCAGCACTTTGGGAGGCTGAGGGAGGTGAATCACTTGAGGCCAGGAGTTCGAGACCAGCATGGTCAACCCAGCTAAACCCCATCTTACTAAAAATAGAAAAATTAGCCAGGCATGGTGGCATGCACCTGTAGTCCCAGCTACTCAGGAGGCTGAGGCATGAGAATCACTTGAACACAGGAGGCGGAGCTTATAGTGGGCTTAGATCATGCCACTGCACTCCAGCCTGGGTGCCAGAGTGAGATTCTGTCTCAAAAAAAAAAAAAAAAAAAAAAAAAGCTTAAAACAGGATGATGGAAATAAGCTTGTATTATTAGTCAACAGTAATGGCTAACTGATATAACAGATAACCCCCAAATCTCAGTGGTTTAACACAATAAAGGTTAATTTTTCACACACTTCACAGTCCAGTGCTAGTCTGCAGTGGGGAACAGGGTCCTGGGTGGGGGCTGGAGGTGTCTGTTCCACAAAGTAATTCAAGGTTCCAGGCCTCATGTAGGGAAAAGAGAATGGGGGGAGAGGAGGCAGCCTCTGGAGCAGATCAAGGTTACAGGAGCTCAGGATGGGCAGGAGACTGAGAGGCTGACCGGATATAAGGCCCAGAGCACAGAAGTGCTACCATCTGAGGCTTCTCTGAAGGATCGGCAAAGAGCTAAAGTCAGGTGCCTGGGCGGAGTGCAAGACTCAGATGCTGAGCAAAGGGTCTGCAAAGGGAGCAAACACAGGATCCCAGAGAGAGGCCCCAAGACGACGGTGCACAGGGAAAGGAAGCCTCTACTGTGATGTGTAGAGCAACTACTGACTGACCTGTGGCAGGGAAAGCAGGAGCCATAAAGAGCTATGAGCTGGTGCCCACATGGGAAACATTCATATTGCAAGGCAAAGATTCTTGGGTTGGATAAAATTTAAAAGAATGCTGCTAAACAGAAGAACAACAAAATATTAAAAATAAAAGGTTGGGACAAAAGAATAGCATGAGAACACATGGAAGTAAAAAGCAGGGATCACAATATTGCTTTTCTGTTAAAAAAAAAAAAAAAAAAAAAAAAAGGCGAGGCCATCCTGGCTAACACGGTGAAACCCCGTCTCTACTAAAAATAAAAATAAAAAATTAGCCAGGCGTGGTGGCGGGCACCTGTAGCCCCAGCTACTCGGGAGGCTGAGACAGGAGAATGGCTTGAACCCGGGAGGCAGAGCTTGCAGTGAGCTGAGATTGTGCCACTGCACTCCAGCCTGGGTGACAGAGCAAGACTCCATCTCAAAAAGAAAAAAAAAAAAAGTAAAATTCAAGGTTAAATAACATTAAAAGAGACACAGGGAATGCTTTCATATGATAAAATGCATAGTCCACAATAATGCTAACAGTCATGAATCTGCACTAAGTAACCTAATGAGAAAACGTAAAGCAAAATCTGTCAGAAATATGAGGAGAAATTGACAATCCTTATAGGAGACTTTAGCACATCTCTCTTAGTCAAGTAAAAAATAAAATAAATTGAACAAAAATGGAATTATTTTAGGTGATTTTACCATTTGATGATTATTTAATACTATGTGCTAGATGCTTTCTATGTGATTTCATTTATGATAATACTCTTAGCAACGCTGCTTGATAGATTGAAATTACAGCCATTTTACACGGGGTAAATTGAGGCTCTGCAAGGTCACCAAGTTAGCTCTCTCAGAACTAGTATTTGAGGCCGGGCGCAGTGGCTCACGCCTGTAATCCCAACACTTTGGGAGGCCGAGGTGGGTGGATCACGAGGTCAGGAGATTGAGACCATCCTGGCCAACATGGTGAAACCCCATCTCTACTACAAATACAAAAATTAGCTGGATGTGGTGGCATGAGCCTGTAATCCCAGCTACTCGAAAGGCTGAGGCAGGAGAATCGCTTGAACCCAGGGGGCGGAGATTGCAGTGAGCCAAGATGGCACCACTGCACTCCAACCTGGTGACAGAGCAAGACTCCATCTCAAAAAAAAAAACAACAAAAAAAAACTGCAATTTGAACCCAGGTCTTTGGCTCCACAGCCAGTGTTTTGACTTTATGGAAACATTTCTTCCAAGGACAAAGATACATTGGCCCCTCACAGAATCCCTGACACCTACAGGGCAGACTCTGGACTCTGTCTAGTGATAGGCAGTCTCAGAGCCTCCAGTGACAGGGTGATGAGGAAGAGAGGGCAGCTGGCCGGAGGTCACCCAGCACGTTATAGGGAAGCACAAGGTCACAGCCTAAGTCCAAGACAGCAGTCACTACCCTGGAACATTCTGCAACGTTTTCAGTGACCTGAAGCCCAGTTTTATTTTTCCACTTTAGAAAATAACCAAAGAATCTTTTATTTCTTTTGCATGCCAGCTGGTCCCTGAAGAGAAGAGCCTTTTATTTTGCTATAGACACCAATGCTGGATTTGGGCTTTGGTCTGTCTTCTCAGTTTTTGCTCTTTGGATAGCGTGATACTTAATTATTATTGTCTGCTATTATGATCATGGTTTAATTGTTGGTTTGCAGCTCGGGCAGCTTAGAGGGGGGCATTTGATAAAACAAGTATTATTTTCTTATTGCCCTTTCCAATGTCACCAAGGATAATTGCAGCTGCATTCTCATGTGGGGATAGGAGTGATTTCTGACCCCCTTCCCCCTGCAGCAGCTGTTCATTCACATGCCATTTTCCCCTAATGTAAAGATCCACCATCATGACTCACATCAGCGATGGGTTTATTGTGTTCCTGCAGTGGTGACTGTTGGTTGGGAACATCCAAAGCCCTTTCATATTCTGGGGCCCAGTCAGAAGGCAAGTGAAATCAACATGTCAAGGTGCCATGAATTTTTTTTATTTTCTCATTTTTGCATGTCTTTCTTTCTTTTTTTTTTTTTTTTTAATTTATAAAGAAAAGAGGTTTATTTGGCTCATGGTTCTACAAGCTGTACAAGAAGCATGGTGCCAGCATCTCCTTTTGGTGAGGGCCTCAGTAAGCTTCTACTCATGGTGGATAGAGAAGGGGGAGCGAGCATGTCACATGGCAAGAGAATGAGCAAGAGACGTCGGGGAGGAGCCACGCTCTTTTTTTTTTAATTTTATTATTATACTTTAAGTTTTAGGGTACATGTGCAGAACGTGCAGGTTTGTTACATATGTATACATGTGCCATGTTGGTGTGCTGCACGCATTAACTCATCATTTAGCATTAGGTATATCTCCTAATGCTATCCCTCCCCCCTCCCCCCACCCCACAACAGTCCCCAGTGTGTGATGTTCCCCTTCCTGTGTCCACGTGTTCTCATTGTTCAATTCCCACCTGTGAGTGAGAACATGCGGTGTTTGGTTTTTTGTCCTTGTGATAGTTTGCTGAGAATGATGGTTCCCAGCTTCATCCATGTCCCTACAAAGGACATGAACTCACCATTTTTTATGGCTGCATAGTATTCCATGGTGTATATGTGCCACATTTTCTTAATCCAGTCTATCATTGTTGGACATCTGGGTTGGTTCCAAGTCGTTGCTATTGTGAATAGTGCCGCCATAAACATACATGTGCATGTGTCTTTATAGCTGCATGATTTATAATCCTTTGGGCATATACCCAGTAATGGCATGGCTGAGTCAAATGGTATTTCTAGTTCTAGATCCCTGAGGAATCGCCACACTGACTTCCACAATGGTTGAACTAGTTTACAGTCCCACCAACAGTGTAAAAGTGTTCCTATTTCTCCACATCCTCTCCAGCACCTGTTGTTTCCTGACTTAATGATTGCCATTCTAACTGGTGTGAGATGGTATCTCATTGTGGTTTTGATTTGCATTTCTCTGATGGCCAGTGATGATGAGCATTTTTTCATGTGTTTTTTGACTGCATAAATGTCTTCTTTTGAGAAGTATCTGTTCATATCCTTTGCCCACTTTTTGATGGGGTTGTTTGTTTTTTTCTTGTAAATTTGTTTGAGTTCACTGTAGATTCTGGATATTAGCCCTTTGTCAGATGAGTAGGTTGCAAAAATTTTCTCCCATTCTGTAGGTTGCCTGTTCACTCTGATGTTCGTTTCTTTTGCTGTGCAGAAGCTCTTTAGTTTAATTAGATCCCATTTGTCAATTTTGGCTTTTGTTCCCATTGCTTTTGGTGTTTTAGACATGAAGTCCTCGCCCATGCCTATGTCCTGCATGGTATTGCCTAGGTTTTCTTCTAGGGTTTTTATGGTTTTAGGTCTAACATGTAAGTCTTTAATCCATCTTGAATTAATTTTTGTATAAGGTGTAAGGAAGTGATCCAGTTTCAGCTTTCTACATATGGCTAGCCAGTTTTCCCAGCACCATTTATTAAATAGGGAATCCTTTCCCCATTGCTTGTTTTTCTCAGGTTTGTCAAAGATCAGATGGTTGTAAATATGCGGTATTATTTCTGAGGGCTCTGTTCTGTTCTATTGGTCTATATCTCTGTTTTGGTACCAGTACCATGCTGTTTTGGTTACTGTAGCCTTGTAGTATAGTTTGAAGTCAGGTAGCGTGATGCCTCCAGCTTTGTTCTTTTGGCTTAGGATTGACTTGGTGATGCGGGCTCTTTTTTGATGCCATACGAACTTTAAAGTAGTTTTTTCCAATTCTGTGAAGAAAGTCATTGGTAGCTTAATGGGGATGACATTGAATCTATAAATTACGTTGGGCAGTATGGCCATTTTCACAATATTGATTCTTCCTACCCATGAGCATGGAATGTTCTTTCTTTTCTTTGTATCCTCTTTTATTTCATTGAGCAGTGGTTTGTAGTTCTCCTTGAAGAGGTCCTTCACATCCCTTGTAAGTTGGATTCCTAGATATTTTACTCACTTTGAAGCAATTGTGAATGGGAGTTCACTCATGATTTGGCTCTCTGTTTGTCTGTTATTGGTGTATAGGAATGCTTGTGATTTTTGCACATTGATTTTGTATCCTGAGACTTTGCTGAAGTTGCTTATCAGCTTAAGGAGATTTTGGGCTGAGACGATGGGGTTTTCTAGATATACAATCATGTCATCTGCAAACAGGGAGAATTTTATTTCCTCTTTTCCTAATTGAATACCCTTTATTTCCTTCTCCTGCCTGATTGCCCAGGCCAGAACTTCCAACACTATGTTGAATAGGAGTGGTGAGAGAGGGCATCCCTGTCTTGTGCCAGTTTTCAAAGGGAATGCTTCCAGTTTTTAATCCATTCAGTATGACATTGGCTTTGGGTTTGTCATAAATAGCTCTTATTATTTTGAGATACGTCCCATCAATACCTAATTTATTGAGAGTTTTTAGCATGAAGAGTTGTTGAATTTTGTCAAAGGCCTTTTCTGCATCTATTGAGATAATCATCTGGTTTTTGTCTTTGGTTCTGTTTATATGCTGGATTATGTTTATTGATTTGCGTATGTTGAACCAGTCTTGCATCCCAGGGATGAAGCCCACTTGATCATGGTGGATAAGCTTTTTGATGTGCTGCTGGATTTGGTTTGCCAGTATTTTATTGTGGATTTTTGCATCAATGTTCATCAAGGATATTGGTCTAAAATTCTCTTTTTTTGTTGTGTCTCTGCCAGGCTTTGGTATCAGAATGACGCTGGCCTCATAAAATGAGTTAGGGAGGATTCCCTCTTTTTCTATTGATTGGAATAGTTTCAGAAGTAATGGTACCAGCTTCTCCTTGTACCTCTGGTAGAATTCGGCTGTGAATCCATCTGGTCCTGGACTTTTTTGGTTGGTAAGCTATTAATTATTGCCTCAATTTCAGATCCTGTTATTGGTCTATTCAGAGATTCAACTTCTTCCTGGTTTAGTCTTGGGAGGGTGTATGTGTGTAGGAATTTATCCATTTTTTCTAGATTTTCTAGTTTATTTGCATAGAGGTGTTTGTAGTATTCTCTGATGGTAGTTTGTATTTCTATGGGATCGGTGGTGATATCCCCTTTATCATTTTTTATTGCATCTATTTGATTCTTATCTCTTTTCTTCTTTATTAGTCTTGCTAGCGGTCTATCAATTTTGTTGATCTTTTCAAAAAACTAGCTCCTGGATTCATTGATTTTTTGAAGGGTTTTTTGTGTCTCTGTTTCCTTCAGTTCTGCCCTGATCTTAGTTATTTCTTGCCTTCTGCTAGCTTTTGAATGTGTTTGCTCTTGCTTCTCTAGTTCTTTTAATTGTGATGTTAGGGTGTCAATTTTGGATCTTTCCTGCTTTCTCTTGTGGGCATTTAGTGCTATAAATTTCCCTCTACACACTGCTTTGAATGTGTCCCAGAGATTCTGGTATGTTGTGTCTTTGTTCTCATTGGTTTCAAAGAACATCTTTTTTTCTGCCTTCATTTCGTTATGTACCCAGTAGTCATTCAGGAGCAGGTTGTTCAGTTTCCATGTAGTTGAGCGGTTTTGAGTGAGTTTCTTAACCCTGAGTTCTAGTTTGATTGCACTGTGGTCTGAGAGATAGTTTGTTATCATTTCTGTTCTTTTACATTTGCTGAGGAGTTCTTTACTTCCAACTATGTGATCCATTTTGGAATAGGTGTGGTGTGGTGCTGAAAAGAATGTATATTCTGTTGATTTGGGGTGGAGAGTTCTGTAGATGTCTATTAGGTCCGCTTGGTGCAGAGCTGAGTTCAATTCCTGGATATCCTTGTTAACTTTCTGTCTTGTTGATCTGTCTAATGTTGACAGTGGGGTGTTAAAATCTCCCATTATTATTGTGTGGGAGTCTAAGTCTCTTTGTAGGTCACTCAGGACTTGCTTTATGAATCTGGGTGCTCCTGTATTGGGTGCATATATATTTAGGATAGTTAGCTCTTCTTGTTGAATTGATCCCTTTACCATTATGTAATGGCCTTCTTTGTCTCTTTTGATCTTTGTTGGTTTAAAGTCTGTTTTATCAGAGACTAGGATTGCAACCCCTGCCTTTTTTTGTTTTCCATTTGCTTGGTAGATCTTCCTTCATCCCTTTATTTTGAGCTTATGTGTGTCTCTGCACGTGAGATAGGTTTCCTGAATACAGCACACTGATGGGTCTTGACTCTATCCAATTTGCCAGTCTGTGTCTTTTAATTGGAGCATTTAGCCCATTTACATTTAAGGTTAATATTGTTATGTGTGAATTTGATCCTGTAATTATGATGTTAGCTGGTTATTTTGCTTGTTAGTTGATGCAGTTTCTTCCTAGCCTTGATGGTCTTTACAATTTGGCATGTTTTGCAGCGGCTGTTACCAGTTGTTCCTTTCCATATTTAGTGCTTCCTTCAGGAGCTCTTTTAGGGCAGGCCTGGTGGTGACAAAATCTCTCAGCATTTGCTTGTCTGTAAAGGATTTTATTTCTCCTTCACTTATGAAGCTAGTTTGGCTGGATATGAAATTCTGGGTTGAAAATTCTTTTCTTTAAGAATGTTGAATATTGGTCCCCACTCTCTTCTGGCTTGCAGAGTTTCTGCCGAGAGGTCAGCTGTTAGTCTGATGGGCTTCCCTTTGTGGGTAACCCGACCTTTCTCTCTGGCTGCCCTTAACATTTTTTCCTTCATTTCAACTTTGGTGAATCTGACAATTATGTGTCTTGGAGTTGCTCTTCTCGAGGAGTATCTTTGTGGTGTTCTCTGTATTTCCTGAATTTGAATGTTGGCCTGCCTTGCTAGATTGGGGAAGTTCTCCTGGATCGTATCCTGCAGAGTGTTTTCCAACTTGGTTCCATTCTCCCCGTCACTTTCAGGTACACCAATTAGACATAGATTTGGTCTTTTCACATAGTCCCATATTTCTTGGAAGCTTTGTTCATTTCTTTTTATTCTTTTTTCTCTAAACTTCTCTTCTCGCTTCATTTCATTCATTTCGTCTTCCATCGCTGATACCCTTTCTTACAGTTGAACGCATCAGCTACTGAGGCTTGTGCATTCGTCACGTAGTTCTCGTGCCACGGTTTTCAGCACCATCAGGTCCTTTAAGGACTTCTCTGAATTGGTTATTCTAGTTAGCCATTCGTCTAATTTTTTTCAAGGTTTTTAACTTCTTTGCCATTGGTTCAACCTTCCTCCTTTAGCTTGGAGTAGTTTGATCTTCTGAAGCCTTCTTCTCTCAACTCGTCAAAGTCATTCTCCGTCCAGCTTTGTTCCATTGCTGGTGAGGAGCTGCGTTCCTTTGGAGGAGGAGAGGCACTCTGATTTTTAGAGTTTCTGGTTTTTCTGCTCTGTTTTTTTCCCCATCTTTGTGGTTTTATCTACCTTTGGTCTTTGATGATGGTGACGTACAGATGGGGTTTTGGTGTGGATGTCCTTTCTGTTTGTTAGTTTTCCTTCTAACAGTCAGGACCCTCAGCTGCAGGTCTGTTGGAGTTTGCTGGAGGTCCACTCCAGACCCTGTTTGCCTGGGTATCAGCAGCGGTGGCTGCAGAACAGCAGATATTGGTGAACCGCAAATGCTGCTGCCTGATCGTTCCTCTGGAAGTTTTGTCTCAGAGGAGTACCCAGCCGTGTGAGGTGTCAGTCCGCCCCTACTGGGGGTTGCCTCCCAGTTAGGCTACTCGGGGGTCAGGGACCCACTTGAGGCGGCAGTCTGCCCATTCTCAGATCTCCAGCTGCGTGCTGGGAGAACCACTACTCTCTTCATAGCTGTCAGACAGGGACATTTAAGTCTGCAGAGGTTACTGCCGCCTTTTGTTTGTCTGTGCCCTGCCCCCAGGGGTGGAGCCTATAGAGGCAGGCAGGCAGGCCTCCTTGAGCTGTGGTGGGCTCCACCCAGTTCGAGCTTCCCAGCCGCTTTGTTTACTTACTCAAGCCTGGGCAATGGTTGGCGCCCCTCCCCCAGCCTCGCTGCCGCCTTGCAGTTTGATCTCAGACTGCTGTGCTAGCAAGGCTCCGTGGGCGTAGGACCCTCCGAGCCAGGTGCGGAATATAATCTCCTGGTGTGCCGTTTGTTAAGCCCATTGGAAAAGCGCAGTATTAGGGTGGGAGTGACCCGATTTTCCAGGTGCCGTCTGTCACCCCTTTCTTTGACTAGGAAAGGGAATTTCCTGACCCCTTGTGCTTCCCAGGTGAGGCGATGCCTCGCCCTGCTTCGGCTCACACACTGTGCGCTGCACCCACTGTCCCGCACCCACTGTCCGGCACTCCCCAGTGAGATGAACCCGGTACCTCAGTTGGAAATGCAGAAATCACCCGTCTTCTGCGTCACTCATGCTGGGAGCTGTAGACTGGGGCTGTTCCTATTTGGCCATCTTGGCTCCACCCCCCTTTGCATGTCTTTCCAATTTGCAATGGGATAGAGATAAACTGCCTATAAGCAGGGAGGTGGGAATCATTTGTTTGTTTGTTTTTGTTTTTGTTTTTAAAAAATACCTAGTGTGTCCAAGTTTCCTTCAGACTAAAAGAACTGAGGACCATAATCTCAGAAGCAAGTTTTGCCTGTGGACAGCACTTGAGAGGGACGGGCCCCTGCAGTGAAAATCCACTGTCCTCCCAGCTTCTTAGATTTAGGCTCTGGTAGAAAATCTCCTGTTGCTGAAGCTGAGTG
Source organism: Pan paniscus (assembly GCF_029289425.2). Classification (NCBI taxonomy): domain Eukaryota; kingdom Metazoa; phylum Chordata; class Mammalia; order Primates; family Hominidae; genus Pan; species Pan paniscus. The sequence continues at coordinate 193,155,157 of NC_073249.2, forward strand.
TTGTGAACCTTACACTAGCCTCAGCAAAGCACAGTGGAGTCTCAGAGGGGGCTGGTGGGAAGAGGTACGGGAGTGAGGGCCAGGTGGGTCCACCCTTAGCTAGGGCCTGCTATTGGTTGGTGGGGGCGTGGGTGTGGCAGTGGGAGGTGGAACTCTGAAAACACTGTGAGGAAAGGCATGTGGAGATCTCAGACTTGAACAGGGATATCTGCACATCCCAGGGTGTCCCTGCAGCCAGCAATGAAGTCAAGATCCAGCCCCCGCAGAGCAAGCAGAATTTCAGGGCAGCCCCACCAAGGAATGGGAGGGAGAACCAGGGGCCCAGTGAGACCCAGTTACCTGAGCTGGCATACTTGCTGGAGTTAGACTGCAGATTATCATGAGTGCCCAAGATGCAACCTAGGCAAACCAGATACCAGACTTAGGATGATGAGACCAACTCAAAAGCCCTCCTTTGGTGGAACCCCTCCCTCACTGCCCTCAGCCCTGCCCCAGCACCAAGGAAACTGCTCTCACTAGGAGAATGGGGACCATGAATTCCTCACTCCTCTGCAGCTTGGACATTATCACCATTCCCTGAGCCATGGCTTCAGGTCTCAGCCACCCGCATTTCATGCTTTGTCTTCCTGAAGAGCTTGTCATTTCCTGGGTGGGCCAGCCTCTACATCCCCTCTGTGTCTTTGCATACCCTATTTTCTCTGCCTGCATTCTGTCCCCTTCTCACCCTCCTCACCCACCCCCTTCATCTGGACTCATCCTGTTAATCTCTCATCTCTCTTTTCTCTTATAAAGATATCAAGACTCAGCTCAGTAGTTACCTCTCCCAGGAGGCCTGGTCTCATACCCTTGGCCTAAGTTAGGGGGCTTCTCCATACATACCTTTACTGTAGACTGTACCACATGCAGGGGTGGAAGCATGCCATATTCTTATCTGAATCACCAGTGCCTAGTATGCTATCTGAACCTAGTACTTACTATTTATAGATTTAAAGTATGACTATCAGTATCACTGTAGGCTCAGGGAACCTACAGGGCTGGATTTAAAAAGTGTGAGACCATGGTTGCAGTATCCCAGTTTCTCCCAGATTTAGATTCAGCAGTGAGCTCTGGCCCAGGTTCTGTGTGGCTAGATTCTATGTCTTTGGTAGTGTAGAGCACCAAAGATACAGCTGTAAGATCTGAGGGGCTAGATGTGGATGGTAAAGGAAGAGCTCAGAACTTCCAGAGAAATAGGAAGTATTCTCCTTAGTATATAGGATTTGTTTAAGTTGCCTCTTGTAGAGTGACAGATGCTTGGCAAGGACAGTGGGTGAGTTTGGATGAACCACAGGGGTCCCTGAAAGCTGGTGAGCCATTCGTTCATTCATCAATTCAATCAGACAACATTCACCAAGGGGCTAGTACAGGTCAGGCCTCATGCTGGGTACCAGAGATATAGAAGTGAATGAGACACTGGCACAAGAGTTAAGGGATTCAGCAAGACAGGGAAGTCAATGGATGACTCTGATAGAGCAGGAGCCTGTAGAGGGAGCATCTCACTAGACTGAGGGGATGGGGAGGACAAGGAGAAGCCTGTGGAAAAGCTCCCCACTGGATGTGAGGCACCTACCAGTACACATCAGTCAGGGGGTAGAAGAATTTACTAGGGCTGCTGTAACAAACTGAATAGCTTAAAATAACAGAAATGTGTTTTGTTCACAGTTCTAGAGGCTAGAAGTCCAAAATCATGTTCTCAATGGGCCAAGATCCCTCTGGAAATACTGGGGAAGAATCTGTCTCATGTGTCTCATAGCTTCTGGTGGTTGCCAGGAACCCTTGGCATTCCTTGTGTTGCAGACACATTACTTCTATCTGTGCCTCCATCACATGGTCTCCTTCCCTGTGTCTCTCCTGTGTCTCTGTATCCAAATCTCCCTCTCTTTTCTCTTATGATATCAGTCATTGGATTTACGGCCCACCCTAATCCAGTATGCCCTTCTTGTCATAACTTGATTACATCTGATTCTATTTCCAAATAAGGTCACAGTCACACAGGTACCAGGGGTAAGGACTTGAGCATATCCTTTTGGGGGACACAAGTCAACCCGCTACAGGTGGCATGGGGGCATGTGCAGGGGGAACTTCCAGGCAGAGAGAAGGCTCTGAAGCAAGAGAATAAGAAGGAAATCAGTAAAGGGTTAGAAGAATGGGAGAAGGCAACTGGGGAAGCCCAGGGGGGACTTGGTGTGTCCCCTCGGAAGTCTGACTTTATCCTGTAGAGAAGGAGGAGAGACTGGGTCAGAGGAGTGGTTCAGAAAGATAGACGTGGTCCTGATGGAAAAGGTGGATTGAAAGGATGGGAGGGGAACTGGATCCAGGAAGGCCAGTTACTCTTTCGATTCCTCTTAATTTGCTTTTCCCTCTTTTGCCATCTTTCTCTCCCTCAATTTCTCCACACTTTCCTTTCTTCAAAACTGTTTCAAAGACACTGCCTCCTTGAAGCTTTCCTTGCCTCTTCAAATTAAAAGAAAAAGAAGATGGTGTAAAAGAAAGGCCTTTGGTACCAGACAGACATGGTTTGAATACCGTCTCTGACCCTTGCTAGTTGCCTCTGTTAATCCCTTGGAACTTCAGTTCCTCCACAGCAAAATAGTGAGAATACACTCTCAACTGCAGGGTTTTATGAGGATATTCAGCAATGTACATAAAGCAGTTGGCACATGGGAGATTTTCTACAAACGTTTAGCTCTTTTTGTCCTCCGGTTATTTTGATAGCATCTTATTTATTCCACTCTTTAGCACCTATTGCACATATTATTATGTTTTGGGTGTCTCCTTCAGTAAGTTTCCTCCAGGGCAAACACAGAGCCTTGCACATTTCTGCAGCTCTCAACACAGAGCTTGACATGCAACATGCTTCATTTCTCTTCCCTGGAAATGGCCTGTTTTGTGTTTGTGGTCCAAAGAAACGCACACACAGACAAGCAAGTCATCAATAGGAAGGAAGATCTTTTCACCTCTTTCCTCCACTTCAGTTTCTCCTACCTAGCGGCACAGTGCAATGGGGAGGGGAGCTGCAAACTGTTCTCAGGATATCAAAAGCCAGAAGAAGACCCAGTGTTCACCTACAGGGGAGCTGCTCACACAAACCACAATGGCTGTTTTGGCCTGGAATTATCTCTATCGATCAGAACTGCTCATTAGCATTTATAGACTCTGATTTCTATAAGATAAGTATTCAATAAGAGTCTTAATAAATGTTGTTGGGTTGGCAAACCAAGTCTTTACTGGCCATCATCAAAGGTTTATAATAAAAGGGGTCACTGGCCCCCTGTGGCAGCCCCTAGCTAATTTCCCTGCATCCACTCTTGCCCTTGTCAATCTTTTCTTACCCAGGCACCAAGAGTGATCTCAAAATGTAAATCGGAACCTGTCAGAGCTCAGCTTAAAATATACCAATGACTTCCCTCAGCTCCTATAGTACACACCAAACATCTTCCCCCATCCACGGAGTCCCGCCAGCCCTGCCCCTGCCTACCTCTCCTGGCCCAGTGTCAGCCTCCATGGCCTTTCCATTGTGACCTTTGCACATGCTGTCCTTTATTCACTGCAGGCTTCCTCCCACCTCTCACCCCTCCTGCTCTCCATGTGGCTTGGCATCTTGCTTAAATGCCACTTCCTTAGAAGGTCTTCTCCGGCCACTCTGTCTAAAGTGGATGCTCTGCCTCAGCACTCTGCCATATCTGCCCTGTGCTAGACACAGCTGATAATTTTTTAGTGAGTTTGTGTCTGGGGGGTTATTGCCCATCTCCAGAAGCTCCCGGAGAATGGCACCCTGTCTGTCATCTTCACTGTTATACAGCAGCACCCCGCATATGGGAGGGGCTTAAGTGAATGAGTGCCGAAAGGGGCTTGAACTTTAGCCTCTGTCCTTTCCGTTGCCAACTTGTATTGTTCGTGCACACAGAGAACCCCGCCTCCTCCTCCCTTCTTCTGCACTCCTCTCCGCAACATCAATGCCAAGCCTTTGACTTTGTCTGTTTATCAGATCAGCTAAGCCGAATGCAATCAACTGGCATTTTTAATTCATATCAGCTTATGTATGACTCACATGTAAACTGTTGATGATTGATAGAGCCTCTCCAGCCCCTGCCTAGCTCTCAACCACAGCCTCTTCCTCCTAGAGATGTGGGCAGCATTGTTAGGAGAGAGTAGAAGCACTAAGGTCTGACCTGGATTAGTATTAAATAATAGCAATTCCAGCTTACTGTCTAACCAGCCCATGACCTTGTGCAAGTTACCTACCCTCTCAGAGCCTCAGTATTCTCATTGTTAAAGATGAGACTAGTCCTAGCTACAAAATAAAGATGCTTGCATGGACTCCATGGGCTAATGTGAAAGTGCCTTATACACAGTGGTTGTTATGGAAACACATTTTCTTTCATGTCTATTTAGTCCCCATATTCTTGCTTTTCTCAGCTTCCTGTCAGACTGGGGTTTCATTCGTTCATTCATTGATTCACTCACTCATTCATTCAGTTGTTCACCCTCAGGATTTCACATGGCCTCTAGAGTCAGTCTCTAACTAGAATACGATAAAGCCCAAACTCCCATAGCTAATTTTGAGACTCATTATCTTCCCTCTCTCAATCAGCTGTATTCTCTATGGCATCCTAATACCACCTGAACTCAAGTATGGAGTTGCCTTTCTTCCCGGACAGCTTCACCTCCTCTCTGCGTCCAGGTCTTATCTCATGTTATTAAATCCAAAGACAGCACTCTCCTTTCACGCCACCTAAACTTCAGGTCTCCTTTCCTTTTGCCTTCCCTGATAAGTGTGGCCCACACCGATGTCTTTTCTGAGAGCACGTACAGCCACACCACACGGCTGGCACTCGGTCTCCTCTTGGCTGCTGATTTCACAGTGCATTGATCACCACAGAGAAAGCAGAGAAGGCAGGGGCAGCCTGGCACAGCAGTGAGTATGTGTGTTTGTGCTCTGTCCTAGGGATCTCCTTCTCCCTCTTTTCAAATCAAATGTGGGGCCCCAGCCTCACACAGGTCCTGGTTTTAAGGAATCCCCTCCTATATCTATAAAAGATTCTACCTAGGAAATCCAAGAGATTCTTTTGGTTTCTAATAGTACTAACTAGTGACCGAAAGTAAGAAACACACACACACACACACACACACATATATATATACACACACACACATATATATATCTGACAATAAATAACTAGAAAATGTAACTAAACATTAAATCTCATTCACAATAGAACCAAAACCATAAACTTATGGACTGCCAAAGAGGAAATTTAACAAGAGGTGTGCAAAGAAGAAAACCATAACAAAGATGAAAAACATAAAACTTTGCAAAGTACATAAACTAAGTTATCTACAATGTTCCTGGCTGGGGAAAATTAGTAACATAAAGATATCAATTATCTCCAAATTAATCAATGTGTATATAATTCCAATCAAAATCTCAATCACATTTTTTGGGACTTGGTAACCATAAAGTTTATCTAAAAGAGTAAATTTGGGAAATTAGTAAGTTTTAGGGAAAAAAATCAAAATTTGAGAATATGGAAACCCAAGTAAGGTGAGTAGCTATGTTCCTGGTACCACAAGTAGATTCTAGTATAGGGAAAGGAGAGATCACTGGACTTGAGAGAAGAGTCCAGAAACAGCCCACAACTAAGGGGACATTTCAAATCAGTAGGGAGAATCAGGATTCTTCAGCTATGAGCGTGTCATCATCCATGGGTATCATGAGCACCATCCAAAATGTCAGATACATCTTAGGCAAACAAGGCCTGGTTCCACACTCATGAAAATTATGATCTAGTTAGGGAGAAGCATAGTCTACAAATAGGTACACTAAAGATAGACTAGTAGATGCTACAGAGGGAGTAAACAGATGTTTTGGTAGGCAAAGTGTGGAAGAGGCTACTTTAGATAGGTGTTGGGAGAATTGAGTGTCAATTTGGAAGAGTAACGAACTTGTTAGCCTCAAAAAATGAAACTAGCCAGGTGCAGTGGCTCACACCTGTAATCCCAGGAATTTTGGAGGCTGAGGCAGGAGGATTGCTTGAATCCCAGCATTCAAGACCAGCCTGAGCAACACAGAAAAACCCCATCCCTACAAAAAATAAAATTAGTCAAACATGGTGGCATGTAACTGTGGTCCCAGCTACTCAGGAGGTTGTAGTGAGTTATGATTGCACCACTGAACTCCAACCTGGGCAACCAGATAGGCCCTGTCGCAAAAAAAAAAAGAGAAGAAAGAAACTACACAAGTCCCAGGAAAGTATTAAAGTTTTGATTAAAGTTTTGTTTTGTTTTTGAATCGTTGGGTCAGGGAGAGGTCTGCCCAAGCATAACATGACATCCAGTATCCTTAAAGGAAAATATTAACGTATTTGGTTACATAAAATTAATCACTTCTTACCAAAATGGATACCACAAACCAAAGTTAAATGAGAAAAAGTCACCAGACACTAGGAGAAAAGATTAGCAACAAATATATCATATAAAAGAGAAATCAAAAATATAAGGTAAATAAAAGTCATAATATATAAGTAGAATTTCAAAAGTTTGCATCCATCAATTAAGATGGATAAAGAATTTGAAAGCTACAAATGCCCAGTAAATATGTGCAGAGATACCCAACCTTACTAAATCATCTAAACTCAAAACTGCCAGAGAGATTCCACTGTGGTCTAGCAGATGGGGGAGTATTTTCATAAAGAATATATTTACAACATTATAATATCTAATGCTGATGAGGTGAACTTTAGAGAGAATAGTAACATCAACACTGATTAGTGCGAATATAAGTTGAAACAATCACTTGAGAGGATAATTTAGCAAGATTTATTTTAAAATTTTTATTTATTTTATTTTATTTTTATTTATTTATTTATTTATTTTTGAGACGGAGTCTCGCTGTGTCGCCCAGTCTGGAGTGCAGTGGTGCGATCTTGGCTCACTGCAAGCTCCACCTCCCGGGTTCATTACATTCTCCTGCCTCAGCCTCCCAAGTAGCTGGGACTACAGGCGCCCGCCACCTCGCCCGGCTAATTTTCTGTATTTTTAGTAAAGACGGGGTTTCACTGTGTTAGGATGATCTTGATCTCCTGACCTCGGTATCCTGACCTCCTGACCTCAGCCTCCCAAAGTGCTGGGATTACAGGCGTGAGCTACCGCTCCTGGCCTAAAATTTTTAAATAGATGCCCTTCTTCCCCTAGAATTACTTCGGCAAGTCAACTGAAATATTAGCAGAAATGCACAAAGCTACATAAAGATGCAAATGTTCCTTGCAATTTCATGTGAAATTGTGTTATATAACAATGTCCATTTCTGCAGAAAAATGAGGGTGATGTTTTTGTCCATGATATAGTATTAAATGAAGAAAGAAAGTTATAGAAAACTACATAAAATATGTCTCATTTTGAGGGAACAATATATTTGCGTGCTCATTGAAAAAAACTCTGGAAGCGTATGTGCCAAACCTACTATTAATTGAATAGCTCTGGAGAACAGGTTGGCTGTGTGAAAGAGAGACTTTTTTAAAATTCAGTACATCTGTATATTGTTTGCCTTTTCTCTGCCTTGAGTATGACTTATTTTTAAAATTTAAAAAGATATTTTTAAAAAGAGATAGTGATAAATGGATTGGATCCTGGAACACAAAAAAAGACATCAGTGGAGAAACTGGTGAAATTCAAATAAAGTCTGGAGTGTAGTTCATAGTAAGTATGCCAACATTACTTTCTTAGTCGTGACAAATGCACTGTGGAAATGTAAGATGTTAGCAATAGAAGAAATGGTGAAGGGTCTATGGGAACACCGTATTATCTTTGCAACTTTCTGTAAGTCTAAAATTATTCCACAATAATAAAAAAAATTAATTAACAGAGAGAGTCACACAGGCTTGTAGCCAAGATATCTTTGGCTGTTGGAATCTTTGGTTCCAGAAAATTTCAGGTTACTACTTGAGCTCCCTTGCTCTGAGAGCTCTATCTCTGTCCTGCAGACCCCCACACAGGGAGACTCCCACCTGGCCTCCTGAGGTCTGCAGAGATTATCTAAGCCAGGCCTACATATAGCTAATATTCCCAGAATTCTGCTCTGGGAAAGCAAGGTATGAGGTCACCCCTACCTGCACCATGGCTGGGCCAGCTTCTCAGAGACTCCACAGTTCCCCCTGCCCTCTAGCCCCAATTATTTTGTTTTTTAACCTATATCCTTTGTCCAAGCCAGATCCTGCCTTCTCAGTATTCCCCTTCCAACCTAGAATGGTAACAATATGGGCTCAGGGAGAGGTCTGCGGGCTATGTAAGGTTGAGGAGAGGGATGCAGTCTGACAATGGCAACATGGAGCTCATAATAAGAAAAGGATGCACAAAAGCTACACCTCGGACCCTTGTCCCCATTGCTGGAGGCCCCAGTGGGAGGAGCTGGCCTGGTGAAATGAGGATGCTGCCAAACGCTGCCTTCTCTCCCCTCCTGCTGGGCTTCGGAGGTTTAGGGCTTTGTAGGTTTAGGGCCAGTCTTCGTAGGTTTAGGACCTTCTGACCAGAAGCCCCTGGAAAGAAGGGCTGAGTCCAGATGACCACTGCCTCTTCTCTCCGTGCAGGCTACACTTCCTGGTGTTTGACACAGAGGAGGTTCACGACGTGCTGCGCATCTGGGATGGGCCTGTGGAGAGCGGGGTTCTGCTGAAGGAGCTGAGTGGCCCGGCCCTGCCTAAGGACCTGCATAGCACCTTCAACTCGGTCGTCCTGCAGTTCAGCACTGACTTCTTCACCAGCAAGCAGGGCTTTGCCATTCAATTTTCAGGTCTGTGCGTGCCCTCTGCCAGCCCCACTCCACATGTCCTGACACATGGCACCCACCTTCCTCTGGCCCTCACTTTCCTTCATTCCTCAGTCTATGTAAAGATAGTTATTGAACATCTGCTATGTGCCTGGTACATGGTTAGCACCTGTTCAAATGTCTGTGCTGAGCTCACTCTGGTAGGGAAGACAGGTGGGTTAATAGACACATACAAATAGGTAAGCATCTGGATGGAGACATACGGGCCATAATGGTCACCTTGGAGCATCAAGGAAGATGTTCCAGAAAAGATGATGTCCAAGCTCAGACCCAACGGACAAGTAGAAGTTACTCAAGAAAAGAAAGTGTTTCAAGGAGCAAGTAGTCATCTATGACAAGGAAAGGTGCCACTGAAATGGACTTTGGAGGACTTGTGCACCCCTATTAGATGGAAAAGAGAGAAAAGGGCATCCTAGGTGCAAAGAACACAAGAACAAGTGTAGATGCAGGAATGTGGGCTTTGGAAGTGGAGGGCTACCCCATGTGGCTGAAGCACAGGGAGCAAGGAGGGATGTGGGAGGTACAAGTAGACGGTGGCTTGGGGCATGGTTATGAATAAGCTGATGGGACATGCTGCACGCTCAGGTTCTTAGTTGAGTGCAGATCTCAGCAAAGACTGGAAGTGAACATGAGTCATCTAAATTTAATTAATTAGGCACTGCAATAGCCAATTATGGAGGAGCATGACAAAGAGCTACCCAAAATGGCCAATGCTCAAACATCCAAATCCCAGTATGAGATAATTTATATGATTGGTCCTGCCTCTCCCTGGAATGCATCATCTCATCTCCTCTGAAGTGCCTCTTCCATCATTCCTCCCCCTGAACAAGTGACTCTGCCTCGGTTTCTGCTCGTGTTTATTATACAGCAACTGTCTTCATTACCATCTCCTTACTCCACTGTGTGTGTGGTGGGAGGGGGGAGTTTCCATGGTGATTCCAGAGCAATTTCTTGTGGCACCTGTGCCGTGGCTTTGCCCCCGAGCTCTTCCCCAGTTGGTGTATCAGCTAAGGGTGGTTGGGGTATATCCCTGGCACCACTGAGATTGTTACAGAGTTGCAAATCCTGCTTCTAGCTCTTTTCTGCTACGTCTGTCATCTCTGTGGAAATAAGCATTTAGCAGCGTGGGGAGCAGATGAGAGTCTCCAGGATCACATTGCTTTATACTTATTAATTTGTCCATTTAACACTCATGCATGCTTCCAGTCTAGCATTTTCCGTCTATTCCTAAGAGTTCCATGGAATACTAATTGATATTGCAAGAAAAAAGAAGTTTGCATGATCAAGTGATGCTGGGGAGGTGCTCAGGCTGATGCAGACCTAAGGAAATGATCTGCAATATGGGGCCTCTGAGAACGTTTGCTATGCTAATGCACTTAAATTCAAAAGATGTCTGGTAGGCCACAATTTCCAAACATATTCCATCGTGGATGACTTTTTTCAAGGCCATCTCAAGAGACTAACATTTCGTGGAACAAACTTGGGAAGTTGCTGGAATAAGCAATGGAAGGATCTCCCAGCAGTAAGGAGGGTAGAATGCTAAAGAGATGGCTCGATCCACTCTCTGGGGAAAGGAGTATTATGAATAATTAAAGCCAGACATATTTTCTCCAACTGCGCCCAAGCTGATGGGTACGGCTTAAAAAAAAAAAAAAAGCCCATAATTATGCTGACAAATTCACCCACAGATTTGCATTATCTGACCTCGACTGCGTACTCAGTGTAGCCACGCGGGACAGAGTCCCTGGGTGCTCTCCTATGCTGTATGCAGGCTGCTTTCTCATGCATTGCCCAGCTCATGGAAGTCCTATTCATCCTTCAAGGTTCATCTCAGATGCCACTGCCTCCTAATCTCCCCATTCAGAGTAAAACTGCTATAGCCCACGGCACCCCGGCACTTTACTTCTATTTATTCAGCACATTGTCAATACCAGGCATTCTGTCTCGTCTTGAAGCTGGGCACCTACTTGACATCCCACTAAAAGCTCTTAGAAGACAGGGTCATGCCATGCCTCCCGACTCTCTCATAGTGTATGTATGCAGCAGGTGCTCACTCACTGCTTAGTGAGCAAATGGGCACATGAAGATATGAACACATGAATGGATGGTTTTCTCTAACAGAAGGGTTTCCTTGGGCAAGCTGCCCTTAGCATTGCTTAGGCAGAGTAGCATGGTCAAAGCTACCTAGCCTGGGCTCCAGAAAGGTCATGACAGCCTGGCCCAGTGTTATGGGCATAACCAAGGTTTGGGAAAGGTCACCTTCCCTGTTGCTGTCATCAGTTAGCAAATACCAGGACTACTCTAGGGAAGAGAGAACGGCTCACCCCATGTTAACTTTATAGTGTGTATTTGACAGGGGATTGTACAGAAATGCCAGGGACGATTAGTGCAGGCTTGGCTTTATTAAGTAAACATGACTGTGTAACATCTAACATCCTGTCTGTACCACGTGGATCCAGCCTTTCCCCGGGTGCTTTGCCAAGCAGCTCCAATTCAGGAGCATTAAAGAGAGAAAGTGAGAACAAAAAAAAAGGTGAGCGGGAAGCATAATCACAGCCATCTATTGAGTGGCTGCCACACTAAGCTCTCCACTACATCAGCTCTTATAATTTTCACAAAACCCTTACAGTATGGGCACCATTATTACTCCATGTTGCAGATGTGGGCTCTGAGGCTTCTCATACAAGGTCATCTAGTTAATAGCAAAAACCATGTGTCTGAGTCTTAAACCTAAGCTGTTAATCATTGTACTCTATTGCCTCCCATATAAATAATCCTTCCAAGTATGGCCAGGGAACATTTACATGTGTACAGTGCACTATAAAGCTAGAGATGAAAGCTAAGTCTGATTTTAACTGGGAAGGAAAAAGATTGATGCATATTTGACTTTATAAATAAGTTCAGTAGCTGTCAAATATTGATATGTAAACAAATGAGTGTGCCTGTGTTCCAGTAAAACTTTATTTACAAAAATAGGCATAGGCCCAGATATGGCTGTGGGCCATAGTTTGCTGTATGCTTCCTTAGGTGTTATTGAGTAGAAGGTATCAGATTGTGTAACTCAAGACTCATATACAATCCTAGAGGTTATAATTAGTGACATCAGTGTATACAGTTGCCCTAGGCTGCCGCTTCTCAAACTTTTCCGCTGATGTCCTCCTGATAGCAGAAGAGAATGGGTGTGCATCCTCAGGATGTCTGGTGGCTGTAGCAAGCACAAAATATCTTTAAGGCTTCACATTTTTGCTTAAAAACTAATATGAATTTTACCTTGTAATCCAGAATAAATTCTTTTGTTTTAGTATAAAGGTAGTTTTTCCTTAAATTGTTGAGAAAACTGATATTCCAATCAAATCAGTATTATTTATCCTGTGGTTTCAAGAACCTCCTTGCCCTAGAGTGCCCTGAGCACAGGCTATGAGGGATGACATAGCTGGGGACTGGGACTGGGCCCCACTGTCAGCTCTGGGCTGTGGAGGCAGCCAGGGTTGTTCCAGCTCTTGAGATTCCTTTCTCTGGACTAACTCTTGCACCCATTCCTCCGGTGTGTTTTCTCATGCCACATTTGTTCATTTATTCACCCACTCATTCTCCTATTTATGTATTCCTTCCATCTAGCATTCATTCAGTATTCGCTTATAAAACACCTGCTCTATGTTAACTAGGTTAGGTAATAGACACGAAGATCTCGCAAATTCCTGAGTATTTTGAATTTTTAATATATCTCAGCTATTTTTGAATTCTTCTCTGCCCACTTGCTACAAATATCTGACTTTTCTTCAAATATGGTTTCAGTCTAATGGATCCTTGGTTGTCTGCCATTGCAAGAGAGAGCATGATCTTGACCTAACTTCAGTAACTCTCGGTAACCTCACAACCACTGCTTAGCATTTAGGCAGGCCAACTTGCAAAGTCCTTTGCAAACCCTTCCAATTGAATACATGGAGTTTATTTGTTTGTTTGTTTTAGAGATGAGCTCTTACTCTGTCACCCACACTCGAGTGCAGTGACACGATCATGGCTTACTGCAGCCTTAACCTCCTGGGCTTAAAGGATCCTCCCACCTCAGCCTCCAGAGTAGCTAGAATAACAGGCAACTACCACCACACCCAGCTAATCTTTTTTATTTTTTTGTAGAGTCAGGGTCTTGCTGTGTTGCTCAGGCTGGTCTCGAGCTCCTGACCTCAAGTGACCTTCCTGCCTTGACCTCCCAAAGTGCTGGAATTACAGGCGTGAGCCACCATACCTGGCAACAGGGAGTTTAGACTTAATTATCTTGTCACTTCCTCCTTCTGATCATGTTAGTTACATTATACAAAATTGCAATGCTTTGTTTATGTAACAATGCTTGTATTCTTAAGCTGAATTCAGTTCTATAATTATAACAGTATAATCATGCTTAACTCGTAGCATCTCATGACAGGCAGATGACAGTAATGGTGAAGGTACTGGAAGAATGGTAGTGGTGATATCAGTGAGAGTGACAAGTGTGATCACAATTGGTGGTGGAGGCAGTGATAGTAATGGGAGTGAGAATAGTGGCACTGTGGCTACAGCTGATGATGATGATGGGGAGGTTCTGGTGGTTGTGGCAATGCACGGATGATGGCAGTCAGTGAGGGTGATGAGCTGGGAGCCTCCTGAGTGGCAGACACCCAGGCAACCTTACCCTCTCTTCTATTTCCTTGCCCCAGTGTCCACAGCAACGTCCTGCAATGACCCTGGGATCCCGCAGAATGGGAGTCGGAGTGGTGACAGTTGGGAAGCCGGCGACTCCACAGTGTTCCAGTGTGACCCTGGCTACGCGCTGCAGGGAAGTGCAGAGATCAGCTGTGTGAAGATCGAGAACAGGTTCTTCTGGCAGCCCAGCCCGCCAACATGCATCGGTACAAAGCAGCTGCAGGGTGCACTCTGCTCTTGGGGCTCACAGTTGTGTGCTCCAGAACCTTCCATGCACAGCAGCTGCATCTTGGGCCTGGGGCCAAGAGAATTGAAACAGACAAAAGTTGCAGAAAACCCATTGTTTACCCTGCTTTGCATGCATGTGTCCCCACACGCACTCACTCACGTTCACACTCTATACACAGAGCACTACAAATTCCTCACTTGCTAAAATTGTCCCAGAGATTTCCAAGTCAGACAGGTCTGTCCCTTTCTCTCTGGCCCAGGCTGTACAGGTCAGAAGGAGGACAGTGGGTCATCTTGGGTAATAAAGGCTAACAGATTCCGAAATGACCCTTCTATTACCTGAAGCAATAGAAGGGCACCCACAGCCTCAGAATGTAAAGAAAAGAACCTTGCTTTTGCTGTTCTCAAGGAAATTATTGGTTACCTGGGTTTTGGTTCTTTTAGGTTTTAGAGATAGAGTCTCACTCTGTCGCCCAGACTGGAGTGCAGTGGCACCATCACAACTCACTGCAGCCTTGACCTCCTGAGCTCAAGTGATACTCCTACCTCAGCCTCCCAAGTAGCTGGGCTTGCAGGCCTGTGCCACCACACCCAGCAAATTTTTGTATTTTTTTGTTGTTGTTGAGATGGAGTCTCACTATGTTGCTCAGGCTGGTCTGGAACTCCTGGGTTCAAGTGATCCTCCTGCCTTAACCTCCCAAAATGCTGGGATTACAGGTTTTGTTTCTTTAGATCTGTCCTCAGTCTTAAAACCTTCCTGCATGAGAGATGAAGACATGAAGGACCTGAGACTTGTCTAAGGTCCCATCACTTAAAAAGGGTGGGGCCTGAAAAATCCTGCCTCTAACTACTTGAGACTGAGAGGAGGAGGGAACTTGAAGGGAGGCTGGGATGGGAAAGAAAGGTAAATAGATAGAGACAAACACTCCAGGTGCCCACTTCCACATGGCTATTTTGCTCAGGTGAAATAATGAGTGTTTATCTCCCTTGTCAATGCTGGCTGTTAGAAGAGAAGAGAACCCATGGTCACTGAGTCCTTACTGTGTACTTGCCCCATACTGGACATTTACTCAGATAACCTCATTTAACTTTCCCAACAGCTCTCTGAAATTAGCACCATTTCCTCATTTACACTTGAAACTGAAACTTAGACAAATTTGGATATCTTGTCCCAAATCACAGAGCTAGGATATGGCAGAGCCAAGATTTACACCCACGCCAGTCTGAATGCAAAGCCTCTCATTTTCCTACCTCCCACACTGCCTCCCCTGCTGGAGATGGGTGTAAGGGGCTTCCTGAGACAGCTCCTGCAGGAGCGTCTGCCCTGGCCTGCACCTCTCTCACGCAGGCTTAATGGGAGGCAGTACACTGCCCAGGCCTCTGAGGACTGGCCTATGACAGTCATGGCTCTGAGGCCTGGCCCTGAAGTTGACACACTAAATCCTGCTCCTCAGTAGGAATTAGGAGCCGCATAGGTATGTGGGGCAGGAGGTTGAGACCTGGGTTTCAGATCCAGCTGAGTTCTTCACTACGTATTCTGCTGTATAGGGAACAGTATGGGATACTGAAGTAGACACATCCAGATTTAGTTTCTAGCTCTGCCATTTACTACTTTGGTGACCTTGGGAAATTACTTCAACTCTCTGAGCCTGAGTTTCCTTATCTCTGAGGGTAAATATACTTCCCTGATGGCATTGTGGGGTGAGGACACGCCTAACCCCAATCTCAAGAAATACTCATTTCCTTCCTTTCTATCTTCCTTCCTTCCTTCTTTTCATCCTTCCCTTCTTCGATTCCTTCTTTCAAGTCTTCAGACTCACTTCCCTTCCCTAAGCCAGAATTCCATCTGCTCAAGGGAATTCTGTTGAGGCCCAGGAGAGAATCTGGGAACCTCTGAGGCTCCTTCCAAATTCAGCCTTCTGCAAGGCTGTGATTCCTTAGACTTATTTTACAGAAAAGCAGGTCCTGAGATGAGATTGTCCCAAGTGGAGAAGGAGGATTGTGCTAAGCTGAGGAGAGCAATAAATGTGCAGTGGGTAGGGTGGAGAGGTTAATTCAGTTTTCATCACCCGTTCTTCTACACTCGGCTTTGGGAAATGTTCCTCAGGCAACAGAATAAATGCCTTTGCCTCTTCTCTCAAATGAACTGGAAATCCCAGTGACATGCTTCTGATTTCCAGCTCCCTGGGCGTTCTGCCATGAGCGGGTCTAGCTGGCCCTGATAACCCTTCATTACAGGGAGGAAGCAAAGGAAGAAAACAAATACTCATTGGATGCTGTCCCCGTGATAGGCACCGGGCTAAACATTTTAGCTACATTATTGCAGCTGAAATCACTCTGCGGTGAGGTTAGAGCTCGGGATTCCACTCCCTGGCTCAGGTCTGCCTTCACCACAGCAAGCTGTGTGGCCTTAGACAAATTGCCCAACTTCCCTGTGCCTTAATTTCCTCGCCAGTAAAATAGTGAAAATGGTAGTACTTACCATCCAGCATTGTTTTGAGGATTAAAAAAGAAAATACTATAAAGCAATAAGAACTGTGCCTGGCTCATAGTTAGCACTGTGTATGTTAGAAGCCATTATCATCATTATTCTTTTACTTTCGACATGAGGAAATAGAGGCTCAGAGGGGTGGACAGCTGGCCCAAACTCACACAGCCAATGAGTGGCATTGTCAGAATTTGAGCTCAGGATTGTATGACTTCCAAATCAATGCCCTTTCCACAACTCTCACCCTCAGTCCAACCTGCCCACTTCTTGGCTGTCTAGAAGGATCTGCAGCTTGCACCCACTCCCATCTGGGCAACCATGGTTTAGTAAGCTCAATAGGACCCCTCGACTAACCCTGAGCAGTAGGAGCCTTCCTGTTGGCGAGGCAGCCCAGGGATCCAAGCAAGGCCTTGGGGCACAACTGGCAGCAGCCAGGGAAGCCCATGCTGGGGTTCCGAGTGGGAAGCACATGCCCGATGCCACGGAACCATCTAGAAGAGATCTGTGCCCAGACAGCAGCCTAGAACCCAGAGACACTGATAGTACTTTGGGGGTTGGTGGGAGAGTAACAGGGGCAGTTTCAGAAACACAAGAGACTCACCCCATCTGTGGCAAACTTAAGGGAAGAAGCCCCTGAGCTGGCAAAGGGACATGGAGGCTGGGAACCAGAATGGAGGCCTCGTTGTGCCCCCTTGGGAAGATTTCCCCAGAGTTGGGACTTCTGATATGACACTGGCTTTCCACTCTCACTGGCCACATCAGACTCTGTTTCTAGGCTGGCCTGG
This sequence comes from Pan paniscus, assembly GCF_029289425.2. Lineage (NCBI taxonomy): Eukaryota > Metazoa > Chordata > Mammalia > Primates > Hominidae > Pan > Pan paniscus. The sequence continues at coordinate 193,172,201 of NC_073249.2, forward strand.
GCAAGGCCACGCTCCATGGACTGGACATTACAGTCTTGCTTTGTTAAGCTCAAGGGTCTAGCCTGATTGTACTGGCCTCTGCTTGGCCCCACTTATCTAGCTGTCTGCTCCTGAAGGATTCAGTGGTGGAGACACAAGTGAGACATAAGCAGACCCAACTTAAGGCACCACCTCGCTCAGAAGCTCCTGCAACAACTGTGCTCTCCCTGCTGGCCAGCGGGGAGAAGCACGCCTCCTCTACTCTGGCTACTGCTACCGACTGTATGGAAGTAGAAAGGGGGAAAACAACAGACTTTGGAGCCAGTCCCATGTGAGTTTGAGTCTCAGAGTGACTCTGGGCAAGTTACTTAGGCTTTCTGAGACTCACTTTCCTCCTTTATAAATCAGGAAGAATAATCCATTGCTCATTGAGTTGTTAATGAGACATAAATGAGATAGTGTATCTAAAATGTGATTTGTTAAGTCTAATACATAATAGATGCCTATTTGAGTGTTTCTGATACTCAGGATGGTTCTTGGGATATATTTTCCCATGGAACAAAAAGCAGACTACTCATGACCACTCGGATTTTATGTTCAGCCACATTAGGGCTCTTATGGCCTGACCTGAAGACCTACCATTTGTTTGAGACCCTGTTAGGGATTGACCCAGCCCTTTAAGCCTCACCCTGAGTAAAAGCCACAGCCAGAGGTGGCTCCATGACACAGCTAAAGTACCAGTGCTCAGCTCTATGACAAGCCAATGGCTGCTCCTAACTTTGGAGTCAGGTATACCCTTTTGCTCCCCCCCCACAAAGACTCATCTTGGATTTTCTAGCCAGCCCTTAAATGGCTCTCTGTGTTCCTGTGGGCTCAGTGTTGACAACCTCTGATGGTGCCCTGTGGTTTCCAGACCAAACCGTACCTATAGTCTTGGCCATCCTGCTAACGACCCCACACGCTTCCCAGCTTTTACTCTATCCAGTCCTCATGCCACGGTACAGCAGCCCCAGCCATGGAGGAAGAGACCTGATCCAGGCTCTGGGGAAGCTGCCCCAGAAGGTCCCTAGGTAAATAGGTTGCTGTGTCACCTGGCCACTTTCTCCCTCCCCACCTGCTTGAGGGACCTGTCATCTCAGGGGAGGGCGACCACGTAGACTGATTGGGGATTAATAATAGCTCCATACAACTGAGGTACACACATACTCTTGGACAAGGCCTTTTGGAAAGTTGGAAAGTATCTGCAGCCGCGAGCAGATGCCAGGAGCACTGGCAGCGTAGGAGACCAGCTGCGCTTGGCAGGCGAATGTGAGCCTGTTTCCCACTCCTCCTGACATTGAGTGCACGGGAACTCACAGTCAGTACCCACAAAGTTCGCCTGGAAGCCGATGTGAGGCAGTGAAGGAAGGCCATGTACTTCATAGGTGTACAGACAGTGCCGGCTCCGTCTATCAACCATTCACTCTCTACCAAATACTTCAGCAGACATCTCCAATAATCTTTACAACCACCCCACAGAGAAGATATTGTCTCTTTTTATGATACGGGAAAGACATCGAGGGCTAGAGAGGCTAGATGAGTTCCCTGAGTTCACACAGCTAGGAAGTAGCAGGGTCAGGTATTTTTAAAGAATAATTTATTAGGCCGGGCGCGGTGGCTCACGCCTGAAATCCTGTGACTTTGGGAGGCTGAGATGGGTGGATCACAAGGTCAGGAGATCAAGACCATCCTGGCTAATACAGTGAAACCCTGTATCTACTAAAAATACAAAAAAAAAATTAGCTGGGCGTGGTGGCGGGCGCCTGTAGTCCCAGCTACTTGGGAGGCTGAGGCAGGAGAATGGTGTGAACCCAGGAGGCGGAGCTTGCAGTGAGCCGAGATCGCGCTACTGCAATCCAGCCTGGGGCTGGGGGACAGAGCGAGACTCCACCTCAAAAAATAATAATAATAATTTATTGAGGTGAAATGCACCTAACATAAAATTACCCGTTTTTCAATGAACAGTTCAGTGGCCTCTGGTACTTTCGAAATGTTGTGCAACCACCACCACTATCTCTGAAATATTCCCCCCCTCCAAAGTAGAAGTCCATCATTTCACCTTCTCCTGAGTCCCTAAGCCAGGTTCAACTTCAGCCTGTCAGCCTCAGCCCCTCCTCTCTCGATAGTGCATTAGCAACGCCCATGAAAATGAGCCCAGGGTGAAGAGGCAGCCTCACCCTCGTCTTCTTCTCTCCTCAGCTCCCTGCGGGGGAGACCTGACAGGACCATCTGGAGTCATCCTGTCACCAAATTACCCAGAACCCTACCCGCCAGGCAAGGAGTGTGACTGGAAAGTGACCGTCTCACCAGACTACGTCATCGCCCTGGTATTTAACATGTATGTACCTTTCCCCCGGGAGGGAGACGAAGGGTTCAGAGTGGCTAGGGGCTCTGGGACCTGGGTCTCCAGGTGAGTATTCACAGGTCTGTAGCAGAGTTCTCAGCTCCAGGGAGGTGAAGAAGCCGAGAGAGAGAGAAACTAGCATTTATTGAACATCTACGTGCCAAGCACTGTGCTCAGTGGTCTCATGCATATCATCACATCTAATCCTTGTAGTAATTTGTGAGGAAGCAATTATTATTTCCTCTCTACCTCTGAAGATACTGGGACCTGGAAAGGAGGCCTTTGTTGGATGCCCTTGCGCTGCCCTCTGCATTCCCAGTCTGCTTCCCCGGCCCCTTCCACCCCACTCCAGAGGTATAAACGGGCGGGCTTGGGTCCCAGGCACCCCCCCATCTAGCTCCTGCACTTGCTTTTCCATTCCTGCTACAGAAAAGCTCTTCAAAAGAACTGCCTCTGCCTTTCTCTACTTCCTCACCTCCCGTTCACTCTCAACCCCCTGGAACCTGGTTTCTGCCTCCATGGTTCTACTGGAAACTCCTCTGATAAAAGCCACCCACAAACTCCTGGTTCCAAACAAAATGGGCCTTTCTGTGTTTTATCCACTCCACCTCTTGATCACCCTTTCCATCCTTAGGCTGCTTTTTCCCTTGGTTTGTGTGAAGTTACTCTTCCCAGTTCTCCAAGCTCCTCTGTGACTTCACGTGGACCTCTTGTTAAACCATCTTCTTTTGCCGGGCTTTGTCAAAACCTCCTCTTCTTCCCCTACACCCCTTTCCTGGACAAGTTCAGTCATTCCTGTCTCCACTCTCCTCTTATAAGTGGAAGACTCCATTCTGCTGCCCACCCTGGCTTTATTCTGAGCGTCAGCCTCGCTATCCAGATGTTGGACATCTCTGTCTGGGGCCTGCAGACACTGCAAATGAGCATGTACAAAATCAAGCATATTTTTTCTCCCCCAGAAGAGCTCTGTTCTGAGCCTTGGGGCTGGCATTGACACCTGCTCTCACGGCTTCTTCCACTAGCAGCAACCAAGGCATGCAGCCTCTATCGCCTTCACTCTCCTCATGTATTTCCTCTTCTCCATCCTCCTAGCTCCTGTCCTGGTTTAAGTCCTATCATTTCCCATCTAAATTACTGCCCTCATCTCCTAGCTGGTTCCTCTGCCCCATCTTGCCTCCCATGCCAATCTCTCCCTTAGCTAGCTGTCAGAGTGATCGTGTCACTCAAAAATGCTGAAATAACCACCCTACTTTCCATTTTAACATCCTCTAATGACAGTGCTCAGCAATAAAAAAGAATGAACTACTGATACATGCAACAACGTGGATGAGTCCCAAAAATATTATGCTGAGTGAAAGAAGACAGACATAAAAAAGTACATAATGTATGATTCAACTCCTATAAAATTGTAGGATCAGCAAAACTAATCCCTGGTGAAGAATTCTAATCAGTGCTGGCATCTGAGGGTAGGGAAGGTTGAATGGAAAGGGGCATTTGGAACTCTCTGGGGTGGTGGGACAGTTCTGGGTCTTGATATGCATGTGTCAAAACTGATAGAGTGGCACACCTTAGGGCTGATCATTTCACATGGTGTAAATCATACCTCAATTCAAAAACAAAGAAACAAACAAATAGATCCTTTATTTTTAAATCCTATCATGGCCCTCTATTGCTTATAATAAAGGCCCAAACTTTGGAGTTTCATTCCAAACAATCTGGTGCTTGCCTACCTCTCCAGTCAGCCCCCCACCCCATCCTAAGCCCACCCCATCCTAAGCCCTAAGCTCCAGCCAGATGGAACTCCTTGCAGTTTCAGGGCCTCATGGATTCTTTCATGCCCTTATGACTTTGCCTCTGTTTCTGCCTTCACAGCAACTTCCTGTTCCCTCCTTGTCCTATCTGTAAGGGTCTTCTCATCTCCCAAGACTCAGTTCAGGCTTGATTTCCTCCATAAATGTTTGATTTTTCATCCTCCCCAAGGAGCCTTGCTTTGTGTTTCTGCTCTGCCTCAGGCTGACTTTATACATTATTTTGTTGTTGATATATCTGTCACTTCCTACAGCACCATCAATTTTTGAAGGCAGAAGTGGTGTCTTACATGTCCCCATGTCCTTGGCACCTTGCACAGCGCCTGGAATATCGAGGGTGCTCAAAATTTGATGATGGAAGGGAGAGACAGAAAGAAGGCAGTTAGTTAGGAAGTGGTGATGCCATCATTTGTGACCAAGACTCACTCCCTCCGAAACCCTTCGCCAGTGACTTTCAAAAGAGCAGATGTCAAGAAGCTGAATTACAGGGGCAAGAAGACCGTGTCACCCAGCCATGGTGTGTTGACCCCGCAACTGACACCAGTGTGACAAGGTGCCAGGTGGGAAGGAGGCCAGTGCGCATCTGGCTCTGTGCCCCATGCCTCCCAGTCCCCCATCCTGTCTCTTAGCCAGCCTTATCTCCTTTGTCCTAGAGATGCATGGCCTCCTCCCCCTGCTATGTATCTTAGCCAAAAGGTAGAACAGTCATTTTACTCTCAATCTCAAATAGAGTACAGTAAGTCCTCAGTATCATCAACAGGTTCTTGGAAACTGTTGACTTTAAGTAAAACAAAGTATAGCAGGTCTTCAAATGTTTCCTTCAATGTCATTTCATTATATTGTTTTTGTTTTATTTTGTTTCTGAGACAAAGTTTCATTCTGTCACCCAGGCTGGAGTACAGTGGCACAATCTTGGCTCACTGCAACCTCTCCCTCCCGAGTTTAAGCAATTCTCATGCCTCAGCCTCCCGAGTGGCTGGGATTACAGGTGCATGCCACCACACCCAGCTAATTTTTGTATTTTTAGTAGAGACAGGGTTTCGCCATTTTGGCCAGGCTGGTCTCAAACTCCTGGCCTCAAGTGACCTGCCCACCTTGGCCCCCCAAAGTGCTGAGATTACAGACATAAGCCACTGTGCCCAGCCTGTATGTTGATGAGAAACAAACAATTGGTTTTGTTATATGTCATTTCACTTAAAGTCATGGTTTCTGAGAGCCTGTGGACAATGCTGAGGACTTGCTGTATCTGAGTATCCCAGACCATGGCTGGGCATGAGCAAATTTGCATCTGAAATCTATTCTCTGCAAGCTCATTTACTTTTCTATTGTTTTCATCTTTGCACACTTGATTGGTATCAATTGCCTTTGTTAGATATACACTTAAGAGTGGAATTGCTGCACCAGAGCACAGGCATACAGGGGGGACTTCAAAAAGTTTGTGGAAAAATTGAATTTAAGATGAAAATAAAAAATATAAACTTTATTACTCAACATAAACTCCATCAAGTTCAAGACACTTTTGTAACCAACTATTCCAGTCATTTTGTCCATCCCTAAAGAACAGAGGGTCCTGGTAATTTAACCATGTCAATGTAGTCTTTTTTACTTTATTAACTGAAGAAAAAATGGGTGCCCTTTAAAGATTTTTTTTAAGATTTGAAAACAAAAAGCAATAAGAAGGAGCCAAATCAGGACTGTAAAGTGGATGCCTAATGATTTCCCATTGAAACTCTTGAAAAATTACCCTTGTTGGATGAGAGAAATGATCAGGAGCATTGTTGTCGGGCAGAAGGAGTCTCTCTCGAAGCTTTCCAGGCACTTTACTGCTAAAGCTTTAGCTAACTTTCTCAAAACAAACTCCTAAGAAGCAGATGTTATCATTCTTTGGCCCTTCAGAAAATCAACCACAAAATGTCTGGAGCATCCATAAAAAAGAAAAAAACCCATTACCTTGACTTTTGCTCCACTTTTGCTTTGACTGTACACTTCCATTCCCTGGTAGCCATTGCTTTGATTGTGCTTTGTCTTCCGGATTGTACTGGTAAGTCCATGTTCCATCTCCTGTTCTTGGGAGAAATGTTTCAGGATCTTGATCCCACATTTTTTAAATTTCCACTGAAAGCTCTGCTTTTTTTTTTTTTTTTTTTTTTTTGAGACAGAGTCTCACTCTGTCACCCAGACTGGAGTACAGTGGCACAATCTCTGCTGACTGCAAACTCCACCTCCTGGGTTCATGCCATTCTCCTGCCTCAGCTTCCTGAGTAGTTGGGACTACAGGCGCCCACCACCACGCCCGGCTAATTTTTTGTATTTTTAGTAGAGAGGGGGTTTCACCGTGTTAGTCAGGATGGTCTCGATCTCCGGACCTTGTGATCCGCCCACCTCAGCCTCCCAAAGTGCTGGGATTACAGGCATGAGCCACCACGCCCGGCCAAAAGCTCTGCTTTTGTCTGCAGCTGATCTAGGCACAATAGTTTTGACACCCATCAAGTAGAAAGTTTGATCAACCTTAATTTTTTAGTCAAAATTGTGTAATCTGAACCAGTCGAGATGTCTATGGTGTTGGCTTTCGTTAGTGCTATTAATCATTGGTCCTATTCAATTAGGACACAAGCAAGATTAATTTTTTTCCTCTCCAACTGATGTGGAGGTCCACCTTGGCAGGCTTCATCTTCATTATCATCCTCTCCCTTCGTGAAACAAGTTATCCATTTGTAAACTGCTGATTTCTTTGGGTCATTGTCCCCATGAACTTTTTGTAAAGCATCAGTGATGTCACCATTCTTCTACCCAAGCTTCACCATAAATTTAATGTTTTTCCTTGCTTCAATTTTAGCAGAATTCATGTTGCTCTGATAGAGGCTTTTTTCAAGCTGATATCTTGTCCTTCTTAATGCCTCACATTAGATCCTGTGCAGACATGTTATAACAAGTTAGTGTGAGTTTATTTTGGTGCAAAAAACTTTTGAACTCCATGCATAATTTTTTCATAATATGCATTTTCCATCATTTTCACTCAAGCCATTCCAGTGGGATAAATTACATTCATGAACTCTAATATTCAATTTGCTCAACTAAGTTTTTAAAATGGATTTTTCTCTCATACCAGGGTCAGAATAGCTAAGGGTTAGGACATTTGTGGGTGCTAGGAGTGGGGCAATAGCAGACCCTGAGGAGAGCTGGAGCACTGGCTTGGGATGAAGGCACAAAGCTAGGGTCCTTCATGGTAACAGGTCCCTTCCTCCCTGAGAATGGCACCATAGTTGGCTCATTCTCTCTTAGAAAATGAGGTTCAGAACAGCACAGTATAAGGACATTAGTGTCAGGTAAGAGAGTTGGGTTTTGGACCTACTTTGGTTGACAGCTTGGTGTCCAGAGTTGGCAACTCATTTTCCCTTCTGTATAAGGAGGACGTTAGGTTTTCAGCTCCAGATTTTTAGACACTAACTGGAATCCGACTCCTCTGCCCCTGAGCCTGCCTCTTCCATCTTCTCATCTGACTGAGGTCATCAGGGCCTCATCTTCTCCCTTCCCACCAGCCAGTCTTCAGGGGTTGGGTACCAGTGGGATGGTGGGCTTGCTCCCTGGGAGGCCCTATGCTTTGGTTGAGCCTAAGACCCTGGCAAAAGCCTTTATTTGACCTTAGTGGGGTGGGGGTGGGATGTTTTTGTTCCCCAGCTTTAACTTGGAGCCTGGCTATGACTTCCTCCATATCTACGACGGACGGGACTCTCTCAGCCCTCTCATAGGAAGCTTCTATGGCTCCCAGCTCCCAGGCCGCATTGAAAGCAGCAGCAACAGCCTCTTCCTCGCCTTCCGCAGCGATGCATCTGTGAGCAATGCTGGCTTCGTCATTGACTATACAGGTAAGGGCCCTGGTGCCAGAGAGTACCAAGGACAGGTCCAGCTAACAAGGCAGAGGGCAAGTAGTGTAGCGTAGTGAGGAGAGCCCTGGGCTGGACCACAGCAAGCCCACACCAACCCTAGCACTGCTACCGCCTGCAGAAACCTGCCTTTCCTGCGGCCCCCATCTGGGCTTAGTCTTTCACCCGTATATTCTCCAGGGGTGGGAAAAAAGGGAACCAGCATTCTTTTTGCACCTCATCTATTTCCAACCACTACTCCTCTTCTCTTTTTCTATGAGGGTCATTCCTAACTCTATTTCAACCTCATAGCTATCAGCTGGTATCTTCCTTCACTCCACTTCACTAAAGAGGATTCTGATATGAGGCACAATCTTCCTCTCCACTCAGAGCTTCTCACCATCCTGGGTAACTTCAACATCCCTATGGACAGCCCATCTAATCCTAGGGTCATGGTGCTTAGACCTCTGTCCCAAGGACACTCCTTGGCCACACTCTGACACCTCGTCATAGACTGGTCACTTTCTGATACCTCCTGATCACATTTGCTCATCCTTCCAGCTGTGCTAATTAAGGCAAGTTCAGTAGTGTTGTGGTAGAGAGCAAGAGTCAACAATTTTTCCCCTAAAAATAGTAAATATTGTAGGTTTACCTATCACAACTACTCAGCCCTACTACTGTAGTGCTAAAGCAGCCACAGACAAAACAGAAAGAAATGGGTGTGGCTGCATTTGAAGAAAAATTCACTTACAAAAACAGGCTGTCCCTGCCCAGTTAAGAGCATTGACTGTCAAATTAATTGGATTGAAAGTTCATGTTTATGACTTAACATTTGCGTGACCTTGGATAAAGCACTGAACCTCTTGAAGCCTCCATTTCTTCCTTTATAAAACGATGGTAGGAAAATTCCTGCTTCATAGAAATGTAAAGATCAGTGAGTCCACACATGAAAGTCCTTGGTACAGTGCCTGGCACATATCATGCATTCTATGATGTTCAAGTATTATTATTAGTAGTAAGAGGAGTTCCAGGCTCTCGAGCACTCCACTGTCTTCTACGCTATTATCTCTTTTTGACCTTTTAGTCTTCCCTAATTATCCCAAATCCCATTATCTAAATCCCAGCTCCCTTCCTTGCTTGATTTGTGAGCTTGGCAAGTATTATCTCTTGGAACATCATCTACAAATTGTTGCTAGTAATAATTATGTTGCAGGAGGTTAAGATTAAAAGATATTTTATACATGCATATTATATATGTGTGTGTGTGTGTGTGTGTGTGTGTATAATGCTTCGTATGTACTAAACACTCTACAGATGCTCTGGGAATGATAGATTTTGTTATTGTTACTATAACCCAGGTTCACCCAGGCCTCATCAGCCTGAGCATACAAATGGGGTCACATTACCAGTTAAAATTAAAAATTTTCTGGCTCATGTTCCCCACTTGCATAACATAAGACCTCAGATACCTTTTAAAGTGTCCCCTAATTAAATATTTCCGGCCACCCCTGGGAATATCTCACATGAGCTCACACATAACACTAATTAGAACAATGGCAAACTTAGTGTTTTCCCACTGCCAGCACCATCCTAAGTGCTCTATATCCATCAACTCATTGAACTCCTCATAGTTCTTGATTATCTCCTGTTTGTCGGGTACAGTTGTAGAAGACTGGTGTGCAAAATGGAGAATGTTTTACTTGTAGTCTTCTTGCCTCACGGGGCTGGCCTAGGGAATGGATATTCTGCCATCCTTTCTTCCTCCAGGCACCTGCCATTTGGTAAACCTCCTGGTCCCAAACCCTCTTCCACACACTGATATCAGCACAGTCAGACACTTTGGAATTCTAACAAACAGAAGCCACAACTTAGACCCAGTCTGGGACCTCCATTGCTCCCACCACCACCATCCCCACTGCCATATCATCACCATTTCTTATTATTCATCTCTTCCTTCATATTCTCCTCAGTAACCTCAATTGTCCTGCCCGCTAGTCCTCCAGGTGCATAAACCTTGCAAAACTGTACCCTTTGTTGAACCCACACCCACACGGCTGAGGACACCCAGACAAAGCTGCACAAACATGATACTTAGAGTCACTACGAGTGATGTCCTTTCCCCCAGCCAAGCCTTAGCAACCACCAGAGCTGCCTCTGACTTGACCCAACTGAGTTCTTCTTGGCAGAGATTCCAAAATTCACCCCAAATGTCACCCCGTCAGCCTCATTTTTTATAAGATGATTTCATTTCAGCTTCCCTGGATACAGTAAGCTATTGGGTAGAAACCCCCTGAGCTTCCTCTCCAGTCACCTTGTTCATGGCTACCTGCCTGTGGCCATCTCTCCCCCAGGTCTTCTCCAAGGAAATTCATGGTCCGAGAGCCATACTTTCAAAACCTCTTTCCCAGTGAAGTTCTTTCCACTTTTGCCTATTGACCCAAGGTGGTATCTAGAGGGGTCTTTAGGTCTAAACCATAACCCAGGGAATAAGACCTCCCCATCTGCCATCGGAGCCAGCCAAGCAGCCAATTACTGGAGAGAGGGGAGAAGAGAGGCACATCCTACAGACATATCCCCCATCACCCTATTAGGATCTGTAGTGCAAGTACCAAGATAAAGATAACTATGTGTGTTTGAGGGGTAGGGGGTGCCTGTTGGAAGCCTCAAGCATCCTTCATTATTTCATTCGTTCCTTCCTTCCTTCCTTCATTCCCAGACTACACACCTCCTAATATTAGTCACCCTCTACTATCTCCCTGGGCCTCTGGTCTAGTAGCCCATTTGGTGGAACCTAGGGACCCCTACCTTACCCTCTGGTCTGCTTCTGCCTATGCCAGGATCCCTGGATTCCTGGGATGGGTCTACTTTGCTATCAGGTCCCATGGCTTTGAGGATATTTTCCCATGTACACTGTCTTTCTTTATAGGGTAGGCTCCATCACTTCATAACTGTATGCCCTGAAACAAGTTGCCTAACTCCTCTGAGCATTGCTTCCTCATCCATGAAAAAGGGACAGTGACACTAAACGAAGGAGTTGTTGTGAGGGTTAGCACATAGGCACAGCATCAAGCAGAGTGCCCAGTGCCAATAAGTGCTTGACATGTACTTTGATCCACCCACTTTCATCCCACCTCCGTTTTCCTATGTCACTGGTATTGCATTTGTTGTGCCTTTGTTTGGAAGGGAGAATGGGGCTAACCCAGGGGAACACAGTACATGTTCTTTTCTGTTTACTGAAGATGTAAAGTGTGAGCATAATGTTTTGCACATGTAATAAGTGTGGGATATTTATAACATGAATATTTGTGATAGACGTATGTGTCCCATATGCTTTGCCAGCCCATAGCAAAGAATTTAGACATTCCACACCCTGTAAGTCTGGAGAGAACCATAGATGGAGAGGCAGCCCACTGAGGACCTCCACAGGGAGGCAGGGCTGGGTCCTCAGGAAAAGCAGAATTGGCCTCTGCATCCAGGAAGCATCTGTGTCCATGTCTTTTAGAGAGATCCAGGGCTCTGCTAAAACTGAGAGTCTGGGTATCCTGGGAGCTGTGGCTTCAGGGGTCTTGCTTAGGGAGGTGAAAGGGGCCTATGAGAGCCCCACATAGAGAGATGTTGCTGGACTCAGTTGGGCTTAGCACAGGGGAAATTACTCTCTGAGATTAACCCTTCCCCTGACCCAAGGCAGAGAGACCAGGAGCCTTTCTCCACACACAGCTTCCCAAGTGAGAAGCAGAAACAGTTTGGTAGAATCTTAGGAAATATCAAAAAACCACTCAGAGCAACTTAAGCAAACAAAGGGGTAACTTATTATAAAAACACAAGAAACAGAAACCCACTCAAAACAATCTGACACAAAAAGGAGACATGATTATGAGAAAACAACTAACAGCCTAAGTAACTTAAGCTAAAAGGTTTCTATATTTTAACAATACAGATAACAATAACTCTGACACAAAAAAGCAAAATATTTTTAGAATACAACAGCCCAAGGGCAGAAAGCATAAACTCCCAAAGGACTGGAATCAGGATGGCAGAGGCACAGACTGAGACCATCATCCACACTCCAGAATTGTTCTCTCTCCTCCCTGCCTCCTTCTGAGCACTTGCTACATTCTCCCCTCCCTGCAGATCAATTTTCCTTGCTTTTCCATTCTCCTGGGATAAATGTGGCTGTCTCACTCCTGACTTTTGTTTGTTTGTTTGTTGTTGTTGTTTTCTTTCTTTTTTTTTTTTTTTTTTTTTGAGACAGAGTGTCACTCTGTCACCCAGGCTGGAGTGCAGTGGCGCAATCTCAGCTCACTGCAACCTCCACCTCCCAGGTTCAAGTGATTCGCTTGCCTTAGCCTCCTGAGTAGCTGGGATTACAGGCATGCATCACCACACCCGGCTAGTTTTTGTATTTTTAGTAGAGATGGGGTTTCGCCATGTTGGCCAAGCTGGTTTTGAATTCCTGACCTCCAGTGATCCACCCACCTTGGCCTCCCAAAGTGTGATACAGGGTGTGAGCCACCGTGCCCAGATCACTCTTGGCTTTGAATCACTTCCCAGTTTATATTCCAGTTTCAGATCCCAAAGGATCATCTGAGGGAACAGGCTTAATTCAAGTATCCACTGAGCAGCATCGTGGGATTAGGCTTTTGCAGAAGGGGCAAGAGCAGATCAGGCATTTTTATTTATTTATTCATTCGGTAAATACGAATTGAGCAGCTACCATATGCCAGACCTTCTTACAGGGGCTGAGAACAGACCAGGAAACCAAAGTCTCTGCCTCCATGGAGTTCACATCCTCGTGACAACTAGACTGACGGACCCTTCTGTAGATGAGATGTTGGAAGCCCACCTGGTTCTAAGGCAAAGAGGGGTGGGTTTTTAGATGTCTCTGTTCAGTTGCTTCTGAAGGGTGACTGTAGTGTCTTAGTCATCTCTGGGCAGACTTTCTAGGAGATGATTCTGAATGCAGTCATGTCATCTGTGGATTTCTATTAGACCATTGATCAGAGGCACTTCTATTCTGAATTCATCCTCCTGGGTGGCTTTACCCTTTGCTAAAAGGAAACAAAGAACAGCAGGGATCCTGTGTTTTGGATACAGTTACTAAAATGGAGTCACAGGGAGGTTTATGTCTTTCTCCAGGCCACGGATATCAACAGAACCAGTGGGGTGGAAGGACCTTTATTCTCATATACCAGCATGTGTGGCAGCCTTTTCCTAGGCAGGAATGTGCTGAAACATCCACGCACATGCAAGACATATTCATTCATTCAACAAATGCTTGATGACTCCTACTTCATGCCATGCCCTGTGCTGGGTGCTGAGAATACAGCAGGGAGCAAAGTAATCATCGTCCCTACCCTAATGTAATTTACAGGTGAGTGAGGGAAACAGCAAGAAGTAAGAAGCATAAGAAGTTAGGAAAGAAAACAACAGGCTCCTCTGAGAAACAAATCAGAAGGGTTGCTGTGAAGGCCTCTCTGAGCAGGATCCATTTAGACAGAGCCCTAAAGGTTAAGTAGAAGCCCTCTGTGCCAGAGTGGGGGCCAGGGGCGTTTCAGAGGGAAGAGTTTGAAGTGTGTGTTAGAGAATCTGAAAGAACACAGGAAAGACCAAAGTGAATCGATTTTTAATGGAAGGTCCTAAAAAGCATGTATTTTCTCTTTCAAGCCCTTGGAAGTAACACTGTGGGCCTGGAAGCTACGGCCACACCTGCTACCACCCCTATTCCCACCACCTGCTGCTGTTATGGGTCATTCTTCTTAAATGCAAATTAGAACTGTCTTCCATTCTGCCTCCTTTTAAAGGAATGCATGTTTGTTGGAAAAATTCCAACAATATATAAGCATATAAGATATACTCTTAAAGACTTAGCATGCCCCCAAATACCATCATCCCATGCAATACCATTATTAACAGCTTGGTATCTCATTTCGGATACTTTCTATAAATATAAAGTAATGTAAAGTCTGTATCAGGAGTTGGCAAACTTTTTCTGGAAAGGGCCAGAGAGTAAGTATTTTTACTCCAGATGGTCTCTGTTGCCACTGCTCAGCTCTGCTTCGTAATGCTAAAGGCAGCCACAGACAATATGTAAACAAATGGCTGTGTTCCAGTAAAACTTTATTTACAAAACCAGGCAGCCACCGACCTGTGGGCTGTAGTTTGCTGATCCCTGTTCTATATGAATGAGACTGCACCATATGTACTCATCTATAATCTGATTTTTTTGTATGTGAGCCCAAGAATAGATCTTGGACTCCTTCCCATATCAGTATTCAAAGAATAGTGCTATTCTTTTAAAAGGCTGCTAGTGTTTCAGTAGATGGCCCTAATCCACCCTTTGTAACCAGTTCCTTACTGGTTGAATGTTTGGGTTATATTCAGATTTTTGCAGTTATAAGGTTTGGAAGTAAGCCTCATCTATTAGGACCAGAGAGAAGCTGGCTCTTCTCATTTTCCCATTTTGAAGGGCTTGGGTTTTATTTATTATAATCACCATGATGTTTTAGTCATTTAGTGTTATCATTCACAGCTGAGCTTTGGTTTGGCTGACTAAAGACCTGATTTTGGTCTTAATTCTACCTCTAAATAGCTGAAAGGCTTGGAAGACTCATTTGGCCTCTCTGATCACCATATTCCTCATCTATAAACTGAACATGACCATAACCGGCCCTGCCTTCTGCAGAGGGTATTGTGAGACACAAATGAGACAACGGCTTGGAAAGTGCCTTGAAAATTATGAAATGATATTCCTATGTAAGGGGCTATCATCACTGTCATTATCCATGTCATTATTATTAATGTGGTAATGCTTGGGATGATGAGCTCATCTTTCTCTTACGTGTGAGTAAATATAGAATAGAGTCTGTAGTTGGAATCGTTGATGTGGTTGTTGATTTTCCAAGCCTCAAAGTATTCAGCCAAACAATTCAGCAGCCATTTATTAAGCCTCTATTATGTGCCAAATAGGGCTAGCCTTGGTGCCAAGTTCTGTGCTAGTTGCCAGGGTTATGAGAAGATCAGGTGATGAACCTTCTCCTCCAGGAGTTCAGAACCTACTGGAAAGAAATACCCTTACCCAAGTTACCAAAATAGCGTGATACATGTTATAACCAGGGAAAGAAAAACAGAATTCTGCCAGAGAGAAGGTGGCATTAAAAGTGTAGGATTTTGCCACACAAATAAGGAAAGAAAGGACATTCTGACATCTGTAAAGTTCTGGGGCAGTCATACCCAGCTAGGGTCCAATGCTGGTGCAGCAGTTACCCAAAAACACAGTTGCCCGAACAAGGTAGACATTTGTCAGACTTCCTATAAAAGAAATCTGGAGGACAGCGCCCAGGATTGATGAGGGAGCTCCACCTTGGCTGCTTTTGTCTCCCTACTCTACCATGCTAGTCCATGGATCCCATTTCAAGGTTATCTCTGATCCAAGATGGCAACTGAGGTTCCAGCCATCATGTCTGAGTTCCAGACTGAGAGAAGGAGGAAAGATGCAAGGAAGGAAAGGCCAATAAGCATTTCCCTCAGCTGAGTCAACTTCCCTTAAACAGTCTTTTTAAAAGTTCCACAATAATCCACTGAAGATATTTGTTAAGTGCCCACCACGTGACAGACACTAGAATATGGCCGTGAACAAAACTGAACAGCTGCCCTTCTGAAATCTATATTCTAGTGGAGGAAGACAGAAAAAAATAAGGTCAATATAGAGTCGATGAGAGAGTATTAACTGCAGTGGAGAGAAATATAGCAGAGGAGGGTGTTGGGGGCATTGGGGAGAGGAGTATTGCAATTTTAAGTAGCTGCTCAAAGAGTGTCACTGAAGGAGAAATTGAGCTAAGTCCTGAAAGAGGTAAGACAGGGAGCCACAAAGACCAGAGGCCAGTGTCGTTGGAGCAAAGCTAGCATAGAGACGACAGGAGCTGAGGTCACAGAGGGGACTATTGGGGCCACATGTGCAGGGCCTTGAAGGCCTGTAAGGATTTTGGTTTTACCCCAAGTGACACAAGAGGCTATTGGATTGTTTTCAGCAGACATAATCTAACTCGTGTTTACACAAGGAGGCTGGGAAATGTAGAATTTAGCTGATGCCTTCAAGCTCTGGATAAAATTGGAGTTCTGTTATTAATGGATGAAGGTGGGGAAAGTGGTTATTGGGGACTACAGCTAGTTTTGCCTCTTATGAGCTGTGTGAACTTTGATTCCAAGTTACTTAATTTTTCTGAACTTTAAGATTTAACCCACTTCGAATTTATAAAAAGGATAGATGAAACAAAAGACATGATGACAGGTCCCTGGATCTCTATGACTCACATATGGGTCACCCAGTGGCCAGTTCTATTCTGGCCAGAGATACTAGGCATATGGAGAAGACAGATTTGATAAAGGAGGTCAAGGCAATGCATCACGGGGCACATGAGGAAACCACTGAGGAGTGCCCTGTGATGAGTGGCCATGTTCTCGGTCCCACTTGGGTTTAAATGCAGTAGTGCATCCAGAGCTGCTCCACTCTCAGCTGCAGGCAACAACTTAAGGTGCAGGATCTTCTCACATGCTCCTGTGCAATAGTGAGACTCTCAGAGTTCCATCCCATCAGTCAACCAGATGATTGGCAGCTGAGTGACAGCCTCAAGCAGTGGCCGCCTCCTGTGTAGGTAATCTAAAAGGTACCCAGGTGACAAGGACGGCCCTCAGCAAAATTCCTCCTGAGCCATTCATCTCTGATGAATGAACACTGATCCCTTCTATTCTGGTTCTTCCCTCCTTAACTCCACTCTTTGAATTTCTGGGTCCTTCTGCAAGGACTGTCAGCACCCTTTTGTGAGTCCCCGTCTCTAGACCTCTCTGTTGCCCCCCAATAATGTATCCTCTAAAATGCTCATCAGTCAACCTGATACTCAGTTGCATCTCCCTGGTACTGACTGGCCTCAGCTGTATCCTGTTACTGCCCAGCCCTGGTGACAACCCTCTTGACCATCAGTTATCTTAGAACAAGGAGGACGGAGGAAAGGTAATCATGCATAGAAGCATGAGCATGGGCTCCCAGGAGCTGCTCAGGATTTCCAGCTGATGGTGAGGGATGCTGCAGAGTGTCCTACTCCAGAGATTTGGGACTTGGACTAGTACTCTCAAGCCACAGGCAATGTCAAGAGTGGTCTTGTTTGATGCAGAGGGACAGAGTAGAGGACTGTTTATTCATAAACTGTATGACTGATAGGGAAGACATGTGAGGGTCAATAGCCACATGAAAAAAATACTGTGGTTTTCATAAACTGGCAAGCACCCAATACCCAGTGCAAAGCCCTGGAAAACTGCACTGGAGACATCAACTTATTCCACCGGTCGGGTAACCCAACCTAGAGGTGGAAGTGAGTTTTGTACTTCCTCCCTGAATCTAAGTATTGGTACCCATGCACTCAGAAGTACCTGCAACAGATGGGTATGACTGGGCCTGCAGAACAGATGCCAGCTCCACTCCCTAGCCAGTGGTACAGATGGGGCAGAAGAGAGAGGAAGAGAAAGAGCATCTCCAAAAGCAGACTGTCTGCCCTGCTTCTCAGGTGAACACAAAAGGCCAGGAGGCTGCTGAGTGTGGGGGGTCAAAGATGAGCAAAGTGGTGGGCTGTACCTAAGCACTGACCTTTACCACAATGACCCTGCCGGCAGCTGAGATGTGGTCCAGGGACTGTCAGCCCCCACCAGCCAGAGAAACACATGCTTCCCTTGGGGAGGAGCAAGCAGGGGATGAGAGAGGGCCTCAGGGATTTTGCTGGGGCTCCTTCCTCTGTGGGTCAAGGCAAGAACATGGGGGGAGGAGGGGAAATTGCCCTCTTCAATGTGATTTCCATCCTTCAATTTCTACCCAAATTTAGAGACGTTTCTAGACCTGAGGGGAATAGGAGCCACAGTCACGCATCCCCGTGTGCTCTGTGGCTAATTAAAGTCGGGTTCTCCTCATGGGCACTGGAGCCCAAGAATAGCCTCCTCATGAGCCCTCTGTGTGTGTGCACGTGTTTGTATTTCTTTTTCCCAGAAAACCCGCGGGAGTCATGTTTTGATCCTGGTTCCATCAAAAACGGCACGCGGGTGGGGTCCGACCTGAAGCTGGGCTCCTCCGTCACCTACTACTGCCACGGGGGCTACGAAGTTGAGGGCACCTCGACCCTGAGCTGCATCCTGGGGCCTGATGGGAAGCCCGTGTGGAACAATCCCCGGCCAGTCTGCACAGGTGGTGGAAGCCTGGGGATGGCAGGGGTCTGAGGAACTGAGGGCATGCCAGGGGCAGAGGGTGCTGTGGGCTGGGGAAGGGAGGGGGGCAAGGTCCTCAAGCCCGGCTCCTCCAAGCCTGGCAAACCTGGGTTTGCCGTGGATGTGTATAGAAGTGGCTTATAATTCACTAGGTATGCAGTTCCTGTCAAGGTATCATCTCAGAACCCATGGTGTCCCTACCCCCATTCACATAGATGCTCATGCCCTCAACAGAGGCCCCCAGACATGCCACATCAGGGAGCTCACACCAGGGAGAAGTCATTTAAAGGTGGCTCCTGGACTAGTTCCTAGGCCTAGGGAAAATCACTGAGAGATCAGATATGTTGAAGTAAGGCCCGCAGGGTGTGCTGATTCCAGGTGGGTCTGGGTGAGCCATGGGGGTCCTGACAAGAGAGATAGGAATGAGTATCAGGGCTTTAAGAGCTTGGTGACCACCCATTGAAAAGCCAAGCATACCCCCTTTGTCATGGTAAGAGAGGCAGGCTCAGACCCGCCCCTTGTGGAAATTGGGCACCGTGGAGAGGAACAGAAGGTGGCTGGGTCACATGGGCTGGCCACTCCCCATGGGGTTAGTCCGGGGAAGCTTCAGCTCCCTATTCACACTGACACTCACTGTCCAGGTTAGATGTCAGCCAGGGCCGCAGATCATTTCTAGGCTCCACGTGTAAGCAGAAGAGGTTCCTAATGTGCTCCCTAAGGCTGTGACTTCAGGGACCAATGCCAGGGTTAATAGGTAGAGGGCAAGAACTGACACCTGCCTAAGAGGGCCCTCGGTAGCTTCAGGGCAAGTTTCAGGCCACATGCCAGGCCAGGGGTGCACGTCCTTGGGCAGGGCAGGGTCCGCAGGACTTCCCTTCTCCAAGCTAGGGGCTGCCCACCTCAGGGCAGCCCTACTGGGGCCAGAAGCTCAGGCTGGGGCAGAACAGAGGATGGTCACTGGTAAGAGGCCCACCAGGTCACCTGACTCTCTATCTGGTTTCTCTTTCAGCCCCCTGTGGGGGACAGTATGTGGGTTCGGACGGAGTGGTCTTGTCCCCCAACTACCCCCAGAACTACACCAGTGGACAGATCTGCTTGTATTTTGTTACTGTGCCCAAGGACTTTGGTATGGGTTTTGGTTGTTGTTCATATGTTTTCTGACTCCTCACCCTCATTCCAAAATGAGCAATTCCTCAGACGCCTCCCAATTATATACAGCCCCATTGTGGGAATCGCAGAACAGTCTCCCCAAAAGGACAGCCCCCGAGTGCTGACGTTTCTCAAACGGGCTGCAGAATACATTCCGGACACAAGAGGGCAGAAGGGCACAAGTGAGCCCCGCCAGAACCAAGGGGACAGAGTTGGTGAGAAACTGGCCAAGACAGAGGGAAGGCAAGGTGCCCCAGGGGACTACCCAGTATGGCCCAAGTCCTAAGGGAGGTGCCGCAGATCTAGACCTGTTAGGAACCCAGGGTGAGTGGCCAAGGAGCAGGAGGGAGGAAAGGAATGGGATGGAGCTGGGCTTGAAAGTGCAGGTGAGGGAGACCAGGAGCCACATCATTCTGGTGTCCCATCTGAGAACCAAAGCCTGGTCCAGAAGCTATAGGTAGGACAAGCAAGAAAAAAGTGAAAAGCAGACCAGTGCCCTGGGAAGACAGAGAAACTTCCAGATTCCAAGAGATGTGGGCAGAAAAACCAAGCCAGGCTCATTACCTGGTTGGCAGTGGGGACATTCAAGAGTCCTGCCAGCCTTGGAGGCATTCAGGAAGATGAAGGGCAACCAGGTGACCAGGCTGGCTTCTTTCTTCCTGGATCTCCTCTTTGTAGGAGGACTAACAACCATATCTAAACACAATTGATGTTGGATGTGGCAAAGGACATCAGCATGTCCCAACCACCCAGGGGAGGAGCAGGACGGAGGGAGCAGCCTGCAGAGAGCCAGCTCCTTATTCCCCAAGACAGGATGGGCAAGCACAGAGCAAGGCCTGATGCTTGAGGCGTTCGCCAAACATTTAGTAAGCACCCATTGGGGGCCATGCACTTTACTGGGTCCTGGAGTTGCAGAGATGAGAGAGACATGTTCTCTGTCCTCTATAAATTCCCAGTCTCATCTCTACCCATAGCTCCAGCCATCAGTACACCCACTCCTGCCCCAGAACCAGGACACCTATGTACATGTACACACACTCCCCAATATACTGAGGTAGCAGGGGCCTCAGACCTGCAGGATCGCAGTTAGAAAGGTCCTGAAAGGCTGTCCAATCTGATCTGCTACCCAGAGCAGAATCCTTGATAGGTGGGCATGCAGTTTGTGCTTGGATCCCTCCAGTGATAAGGAGCTCACAGCACTGACTACAGATCTCTGTATACAGTTTTCAACTCAATGACACTGACTAACTGACGTTGGGACGCCTGAATGTGGGGTCCTGACATCGCATGGAGAATGAGGGATGGTACCCAAAGCCCTCTGATGGCCTCCAGATAGCTGCTGCAGCTGCTATCTGGGAAAGGAACAAAGTTGGCTCCGTTTCGCCTCTACCCGCCTGACCTTTGGGTGCAGCCCTCCATGTTGTCTTGACCCTTGTGAAGTCCAGCCTGGCCTTCCCAGCTCCCCGCCTCCTTGTGCCGGGTGTCTGGCCACTGCCAGACTGTGCCACTGCACTAACCAGTGCAGCAAGCCACAGCCCAGGAACCAACAACTTCCCCAGGGCTGCCCTCCTCCTGGCTTGGGCCCCTAGACCCCTAGATCCCCTCTCCTGCCCCCAGCGTGCCTGCCCAGTCCCCACACTGTGTCTCCTCCACAGTGGTGTTTGGCCAGTTCGCCTTCTTTCACACGGCCCTCAACGACGTGGTGGAGGTTCACGACGGCCACAGCCAGCACTCGCGGCTCCTCAGCTCCCTCTCGGGCTCCCATACAGGTATCCGGGGCTCGGCCAGGGTGGGGATGGTTGTGGGCAGGGGGCATCACGTCCGGCTAAAGGAAGGAGGCTCTAGAAGCACCCCATGGCCGCAGGTGGAACCCTAGGGCTCTGCGTGCCTGTCGTGCTCTGGTGCTTATCTACAAAGCAGCAGCCAGCTCCTGAGAGCTCCAACTAGCGGGGCCTTCAGCAGCTGCCCTCACCCAGGCTGTGTCTACACCGCCCCCTTGTGGTGTAGCCTTCTCCTGTTGGTTCGTATTCAGATGCAACTTTTTTTCTTACTATAAATGTATTGCATTTTCATTATAGAAAACTTAGTGACAAAACAAAATAATTGCATACAGAATCAAAATAAAGACTACCCCGAAAGAGCCACTGACAAGATGTAGTGGATTTCCTTCCAGTCTTTGTATCTACTTCGACGTTTACATATTTTATTCAACAAACCAATATACATATTTTATTGAAATATTCGCTACGAGCTTTTCTCTGTCATTTTTTTTCTTCTAGGCTAGGATTTTTAAGTGCCACATAGTAGTCTCTCATATAGTTAGTTAAAATTTATGTAACGAATTCCCTATTATTGAACATTTAGATTGTAATGTTTTGTGCTTATGAATAGTAATGCAATGTATTGTGCATACATCTTTATATACATTTCTGTTACTTTAGAATATCTAGAAGTGGAATTGTCAAGTTAAAGGATATGTGAGATCTTTAAGGCTTTTTATGCAGATTATCAAATATCCCTCTAGAAAGATCTTGTCAGTTTGATCACCAACAACAAAGAGGGCATGTTTTATTCTCACAAAAACCAGGTAATTAAAAAAAAAAAGCGTCATCAGTTTGAAAAGTGAAAATGGTATCTCATTTTCTAATTTGCCTTGTTTTATTACTAGTTAGGTTAAATTTTTATAATGTGTTTATTGGCCTGTGCATTTTTTATTTGTGAATTTATTGTGAATTTGTGTCGATTTTTCTACAAGCACTTACTTTCTTATTTATTGAGTAGAGCTCCATATTTTATAAGCTACATAAATATATATAATATGCTATAAAAAGCCCTCCTCTCCAGCTTGTCTTTTGCTATATAATTTTCTTCAGCGTGCTTTAATGTCAGAATATGTAAATTTCCCATGCTATCAAATCTATCAATGTTTTCTTATATAGTTTTCTCCTTTGCTTTTATGCTGGTCAAATAAATATTCCTCTGTGTTTTCTTTCACTTCTTAGTTTCATCACACTGCTTTAATACCTTTGGAATTTATTTTGATTTATTATTTGATATAGGGAATCTAACCATATTCTTTCAAATATAGTTAATCAGTTGTCCTAGCAGAATTTTCAAAATGCCAAATTTACATATACTAAATTTTTATGAAGGGTCTGTTCTTAGACTTTTTATCCATTTCTTCCAAGTGTCTATGTATTCCTTTTTTAGTTTTAATTATTATAACACTATAATAGTGTTTACTATATAATAATTTTAAATACATGGTACTATAAGTCCCCAGAGCCATTCTTTGTTTTGAATTTTTATTGGCTGTTGTTGCTTACTTTTGCCTCCAAATTATATTTAGAAATATTTTGTTAAGTTTAAAACATTGCATCAGAATCTTGACTGGGATTTAATAAAACTTACACGTTAAATTAGGGTGAACTCACGTTTATATTAACTCTTCTTCCCATCCAGGAATACAATATGTCTCTCCATTTGTTTATCTTCTGTAGCCCTTGGGAGGGTGCTATAATTTTTATTTAGGCAGTATTCATTTTTTGTTAACTTTATTCCCAGATATTTCATGGAGATTTTTGTTGCTGTTGTAAATGGGTCTTTTTTCCCCCGTTATGTTTTCTAGCTGGTCTTTACTAGTATATTCAAAGACTGTTGTTTTTGGCATATTTGCTTTGTAAAGTCATTGGACTCTTCATAATACTGCTTACACTGCCAACTAATTCTCCTGGCTCCTCTAGGCAAGAAGTAATATCATCTGCAAATAAATTTGTCTCATTATTTTATCTCCTCCTTTTCAGTGGCTTTTCTTTTATTTTCTTCCATGGTTATTGGTCTATTCAGGTATATTACTCTAATATCAATGTTGATATTTTAGCTTTTAGTAAAAAATCCATTTCATAATTTCATTTACATTTAGTACCACAATGTATATAATGTACTATGGTGATGTTTACCCTGCTTTGTATTAGTGGTGATATTCCTGCCTTTGTTATCCTGCGTCGTGCATTCATCATCCCCTTTTTACTCAGCTGTACCAGGTGTTTTGTGTTTTTGTGGGTTTTTTTAAATTTTTATTGCTGCAATTTATCAATTATTCTGCAGAGTTTGTTGTTGCTATATTTTTATTAATCTCTGCCTTTATTTCATCATTTCCTTCCTCATATTTTTCTTCTGATTATTTTGTTCTTGTTCTAACATCTTGAATTGAGAGCTCTGTTCATTATTTTCTCTGTGTAATAAAGAACATGTTTACAACGATGTATTCACCTCCAAGCATAGTTTTGGCTTCATGCCATAAATTTTGATATGTACTATGTTCATCATCATTACTTTTTAAATAGCTCATCATGGTGTTGTTTACTCTTTTTGCCCAAGTGTTGGCTAAGAATGTCTTTTCTTTTCCCCCAAGAATATGGATTTTGTTCTTGTTGCATTAAACTTTTGTGTTAATTTATATTTTTATTTCCATGTAGTGAAAGAATGTGGCCTGTACCATTTCTTCTTTGGGGATTAATTGAAGTCCTTTCAGTAGCCAAGGACTTTTTTTTAGTTTTCTAAATATTTAAGAAGGATGTGTGTTCTCTGTAAGGTAGAGAAGCAAGACGAATGAGCTCAGGCTCTACAATCACACTCTTTTCTTAGCTCTCCTATTTGTTTTCTAGGTGACTTAGGGCACAATACTTGACCTCTCTGAGCTTCAGTTTTCTCCTCTGTAAAATGCAAAGAAAAAGAGTCCTACCTCCTAAAGTTAGTGTTAGGAGTAAATGAGTTTTGTAATTGCCATTAAATCAATCTTACTCAATTTTGTTATTCAGATCTATTGTATCAGTGACTCTCAACCAAATGAAATTTTTGTAACCACCACCTCACACATGCACACCCAACCAAGAGTGTAAATCAGGAACTCCTGAGTAGGATGCCTTTTCAAAACAGATAGATAGATAATGTATAGCTATAGATTTAGAGTTATAGTAAGGATTTTCAAGTAAAGAGCTATAGAGAGGTCTACATTTAAGACCTATAGATGTAAATACGGATGTAGATATAGGTGTATAGGACCAATAGAAACAAGAAGGAAGGAAGGAAGGAAGCAAGGAAGGAAGGAAGGAAGAAGATGGGGGAGGAAGATGAGAGAGTGAGAGAGAAAGAGAGAAAGATGTATAAGACCTGTAGATATCAAACTCCTGACCTCAAGTGATCTACCTGCCTCAGCCTCCCAAAGTGCTGGGATTACAGTGAAACCCCATCTCTACTAAAAATACAAAAATTCACTGGGCATGGTGGTGGGTGCCTGTAATCCCAGCCACTCGGGAGGCTGAGGCAGGAGAATCACTTGCACCCGGGAGGTGGAGGTAGCAGTAAGCCAAGATCGCGCCATTGCACTCCAGCCTGGGCAACAGAGAGAGACTCCGTCTCAAAAGAAAAAAAAAAAACCTGTAGATATCAATATCAGTATATTCAGAGAGTCCCTTATTCCTCATTTGGAGAAACACTGATAACGAGCCATTGGTACTGATGGGAGTGCACTATGTCCCTGTCCCTGAGTTGTGTTGGGGGAGAAAAAGCTTAAGGACCACTACTCAACAGTCTTCATTTTGTTTTTCTTTTGATGTATCAATGATTGTGAATGTTGCATGAAAGTATTTCCCATTACAATTATGATATTCTGTTGTCTTCTTGTATATCTAGCAATTTTTGCATCTGTTTTCCTGACATATCTTCTCTCATTTTCTCCAAGTGTTTCTCTTTTAAGAGGAAGTTGACTCATTTATTTTACAAGTGAATTATTTGGTCTGATATCTGTCATCTTGTGTTGTTCTTTCTGCGCTTTTGTTTGCGTTGTTTTGATTTTGCTTCCTCGCTTTTCCATACATACCTGACCCATCTCTAATTTTCAAGTTTTTCTTGATATATTTGGACTTTTATATTAATGTTATAGTAGTTATTTTTTAAATTGTGGACTTCTTCCCCAAGAGCAAATTTTTGAATTTGCATTTGCATTTTGTTTTGTTAGCTCATTGACAATAGTTATTATACTTTTCTGGTTGTATTTATCCCCGCTGGTGTCTGAATTCCCTACTTTAGTTTTGGGTTTTTTTTTTTTTTCAGTAGGGCTTATAACTGCAGTACTTTCTGTACCATGCATATATGAGAATGCTTTCCTTTTGACATGGGATATAAATGACAACTTGATTGTAAATCAAATTACGGGTCAAACTTTATCTTTCAAAACTGCAGTAATTATTCAACTCTATTCCAACATTTACTGTTACAGACAAATTGGGGTCCAACATGATTCTTTGTCCTTGTAAGTAACCTGTGCTTTTCTGTCTATATGATTTTCTTTTTTTGTTGTTGTTAATTAAAAAGCCCACTGGGAGGTGTTGTGGTGGAGGTCTCTTCTCACTAATTCTACCTTGCACTTGGCAAATATTTCAATCTGTACCTCACATCTTAGGAAAAGTGTCTTCTTTCTTAAATGATTTTTTTTTTTTTTTTTTTTTTTTGAGACAGAGTCTCACTCTGTCACCCAGGCTGGAGTGTAGTGGTGCAATCTCAGCTCACTGCAACCTCTGCCTCCCAGGCTCAAGAGATTCTCCTGCCTCAGCCTTCCGAGTAGCTGAGACTCCAGGTGTGCTCCACCATACCCGGCTAATTTTTGTATGTTTAGTAGAGATGGATTTTCACCATGTTGGTCAGGCTGGTCACAAACTCCTGACCTCAGGTGATCCGCCCGCCTCAGCCTCCCAAAGTGTTGGGATCACAGATGTGAGCTACTTCACCCTGCCTTAAATGATTTTTTTTCTTCTTCAATTTCTCTGTCTTCTCTTTCTGGAATTCCTGATACATGCATATGGATTTTTTTTTTCATCTTTCATGTCACTTGTCATTTCTCTCGTTATTTTAATCTCTTTATCCTTTTTCTGTGGATTCTGAGAGAATTTCCCAAATTTCATCTCCACTTCACTGTTCAGTTTTTGTGGAATCCAGCTGCTTGCACTAGCATTTCTCATCTCTTTGCAGCCTTTATTGATCTCAGATCCTTCTTCCTCTGACTTCACAGATGCAATGCTAGATTTAATCTCATGACAACCATGACTGAACATCTGCTGAGAGTTTTGCCTGTTCTTTCTTGTGGTTCACATAAAGTATTTGCTTTGACTTCTTAGAGTGATCTCCTTCCTCAAAACTTTAACATTTTTTCTTATGTCCAGTGATTTTACTATTTGCTCTCCCTTGAAGATGGAGGCCCGTGTGCCTTCAGGGCTGCAGTTGACATGGGTTCTGTGAGAGCTCACTAGGGTCGTTATCCACATCTGTCAGGCCAAATAGAAAAGTTGAGTTTCACTCTGCTCACATCCACCTGGAGGAGGAGTTGGAGATGGCAGTGATATCAAAGGGATGCTTTGTCTTCATGAGTTTCTTTCTGCTTTGGCAGCTACATGTTAGCTGGGGGCAATAACTGTTAGCTGGGACAATGACTCCTAGCCAGGCTCAGCCTTCTGCATCACATATACATCTAAGCCTGCCTTGCAAAAGATCTCTGCTCCCATGTTGGTGGCATCACATGAGCTTCCTGGAAGTACAGGTGGACCTCCCAGTAGTTCCGTTGTGGGTCCCAACTCTAGCCCTCACTGTAGTGGAGATAGAGCCTGGTTCTCTGTAATCCCTGCTTCCTCCTGAGAATGGGGTCTGGGGTCAGCAGCGCTTCTCAGGGGTCCCTGAGGCTGCAGGGGGGCAGCAGGCAGAGTGGCCATGCTGCTGCCTCCACCCATGTTCTCCCTGCACTTCCCCAGAATGGCAACTACACTAATTGGCTACGGGTCCAGTTGGTGCTGTCTCTCCCCCGGCCCATCTGTACTGCACCAAGCAGAAGATATACCTTTGTCTTCTGCTACAAAGGCTGTCAGTCTACCCTGGTTTCCTGTGCCCATGCAGGTTCCCCCCAGTTTGTGTGTTATTGGCCGGCAATAGTACATCCTGGTTTGCCTGGGACAGTCCCACCATAACTATTGATAGCACTTTCTTTGACTCTCAAAAATGTTCTAGTATGAACAATACATTACACCATCGCTCTGGTAATCGATCATTTCACAGGATGGTGGGAGAGCGTCTGGGAAAGACCAGTTGCTCCTAGATGATCACATCATCCTCCTTCCTAGAGGCCAATGCTATTTTTAAAAACTCAGATTGATGTCAGTTTTCCAAGTAAACCACCAGTCAGTCGGCTTGGTAACAGCTGCTATCTCCATCCCTGTCGCTCCACACATCCCTAGCAGCCTTCTCCTTTCCGGCACAGGTCATTTAATCTTTCTGGACCTCTCTTTCCTTCTTTATTAAATGAGGGTACTGAACTCTGTCATGCCAACCTCACAGTGACCACAGGTCAAGTTAAGACCGTGAATGAAAAAGCTTTCTATAAACTTTAAATTGTAAAGTGCAGTAAAAAAATGTGAGATTTTATTTCAGGAAGGCCTGGAATGTGGAAGGAATTGCTGCATGGGGTACTGGCAGCCCCTCCTTCCTGGCCAGGATTTTATCTTCTGGGCCCACCTGCTGGACTCACTGTTCTCTCCTCCTTGCCCCTTATCTCGGCAGGAGAATCACTGCCCTTGGCCACCTCCAATCAAGTTCTCATTAAGTTCAGCGCCAAAGGCCTCACACCAGCCAGAGGCTTCCACTTTGTCTATCAAGGTATGGAGGACATGGACGCCGGAGGTAGGAAGGTGATCTCGGTTCTTAAGGGACTCGTGATCGAAGGGACAGGGATCTTTGACCTCTAGTCTGAATCCCTTTCTCAGGGTGTTTGGGGGCAGTTACTAGTTTGTAGGGCAATTCCCTGAAATCCAGTTAATTTTATGCATTCACTTACTCAGCAGACATTTCTTAGACAAGTTCTGTGTTTAATGAGGAAGGAAATCAGACAAAGGCAGCTAATTTTTTCCCCTTCCCCACTCCACCCATTGTCTGGCATGGTCCAGATGGCACTGAAGAGACCAGCCCAGGCATCTTACCTGGACTCCCCTGGAGCTTGGTTTTGTCTGCCAGGCACAGTAAAGGTGCAGGGGAAAACATAGGCTTTGAAGTGCCGTGGACATCGATTTGAATCCCACCTCCCCACCTTCGAGCTAGGCTCCAGCTACGCCAGGCCTCAGAGCCTGTTTGCTCACCTGTAAGGAGCGGGCAATCGCAATGCCTCACTGATAGGATGCAAAGAGGCTTCAGGAAGTAGCTGGTACCAACCAGCCAGTTGGTGTTAGTTCCCTTCCTTACTGGCCCAGAAAGGTAGTTTGGAGCATCCTGGTTTTCACTCCCAGGTCCCAACCTCTGCTTGCCCAGGAGAACATCCACTTTTGTAGGGCCCAGGTTCTAAGCATGGTCCTGTTCATTCGACTCTGCCCAGGAAGAGCTATGTTTCTCTATGCAGGAGTGATCCTACCACAGGGAGGCCATCCCGGGCCCATCAGCCATTCTGGGCGGCAGGAGGGAGAGGAGACTGGGGTCATGGAGGGCAGGGCCCCAGGCAGGATCTTAAGGCACAGGGGGAAAACAGGACAGAGGCAGGGCAAAGGCCCTGAAGGTAGAGGAGGAAGGCCCATTCTCCTTGCTAGGGAACGTGGGACCCTGATGAGTGAGGGGCGTCGTTGGGAAGGCAAAGAACAAAACTGGGCCTAAGGTCTATGGGAGGTCCACGGCTCTACCTCCCGTGCTTTCCAGGAGCTGTGCTGTAGCGCTGTGTGTCCAACTATAATTCGGTATAACAGGCATCCTCCTAGTTAGCCCTCGAGCCCTTCCCTACGGGAGAGCATCCAGAGCCTCCCAGGGTTTCATCCAGACGGTCTTTGTTCCAGACCCGTTGTATGTCCGTCCCTGGGCCAGTTTCTGGGGGGTGAGGCCTCCCCTCAGTGCCCTTGTCCCCCACAGCGGTTCCTCGAACCAGCGCCACGCAGTGCAGCTCTGTGCCGGAACCCCGCTATGGCAAGAGGCTGGGCAGTGACTTCTCGGTGGGGGCCATCGTCCGCTTCGAATGCAACTCCGGCTATGCCCTGCAGGGGTCGCCAGAGATCGAGTGCCTCCCTGTGCCTGGGGCCTTGGCCCAATGGAATGTCTCAGCGCCCACGTGTGTGGGTGAGTAACCAGGCCCCGGGCGTTGAGGGTGCGGGGGGGCGGCACGTAGTCCTTTCTCTGTAGGGGAGGCAGTCAGCCCCAGTGATGCCCCACGACACACAGCGGCCGCTTCCCACCGCATGGGTGAGGTGGGGTGTCCCAGTCAACCCCAGTCCCCGGCGCTGTGGGCTGTGTGAAGACAGCCGGTGTACTGGGGACGGGGCACACGTGGAGAGAGGAGCTGGGCCCAGGGCCCCGAAGAGAGTTGCATGGGGAGAGGCCGTGGA
Source organism: Pan paniscus (assembly GCF_029289425.2). NCBI lineage: Eukaryota > Metazoa > Chordata > Mammalia > Primates > Hominidae > Pan > Pan paniscus. The sequence continues at coordinate 193,202,028 of NC_073249.2, forward strand.
GAAGGCAGGACTGGGGACATTAGGGAGACACCCCCATGGGGAGGAGGACAAACAGAGGCTGGGGGCCCTGAGGGAGGAGTCAGCTTGGGAAGGCTCCCACGGGAGGCCACAAAGCCTCTGACCCGATGGGCTCTCCTCCCAGTGCCGTGTGGAGGCAACCTCACGGAGCGCAGGGGCACCATCCTGTCCCCTGGCTTCCCAGAGCCGTACCTCAACAGCCTCAACTGTGTGTGGAAGATCGTGGTCCCCGAAGGCGCTGGCATCCAGGTAGGGGCAAGGAGGCGCCTCGGTCGGGCAGGTGGCCGTCTGCTCCCAGGTAACAGCTCACAGGTGACAACCACAGGTGCTGGCTGGTGCCAAGGCCTGAGTCAGGGTGAGCCAGGAAGAGACATATCAGCCCTGTACCTGCCCCTGCGGCTAAGGAGGCTCAGTCCAAGTGTGGAGATGTGGCTCCCATGCAGAAAACACAGCAGGTTCCAGGCCCCAAGAGCTTCAGGGACATGCGGTGGGAGTCGGGTAACCCAGGAAGGAGGAGAGGTGGGCATTGATTGGCCATGGCCAGGAGGGGAGGCTAAAAGAAGAAATGGGCCTGGAGCTGGAATCTGAAGTGTGGGAAGGATTCATAGAAGTTGTTTCTCAAATGGCTAAAGATTTTCTTAAGATTGTGAGGGTTAGAAGGGGAGGCAGTGCTAATGAGAAGAAAGAGCAAAGCACCCAGCACAGCTGAAGCACAGAGAACCCGCAGGCACACACCTAGGGAACCACGCACAGCATGAGCTGTAGAAGCTGAACTGGGGGCATAACTGGTACCCAGGGGTAAGAGCCAGGCAGAGGGAGGCCCCAGCATTGGCGTCAAGGCAGGGAAGAGGGTCAGGAGCCTGCAAGGCCAACAGAGAGGCAGCAAACTGGGAGTCCAGCAGACAGATCTGGGCAGGAGTGGGTTACGGGCTCATTGCTGCAGGATGTCTGATGCAATCAAGGCAGGAAAGTGGGGAAACCCAAGGAACATTCCAGAGATGAGGAGACAGTCAGTGAGACTGTCTTCCCACTTCCTGGAACTTCTTTTCCCCATTCTCTGCCTTGCAAAATATCCACTGTCTTCTAATCATTTTTTTCCACATCTGTCTTCCCCACTGGACAACGAGCTCCTTGGAGTTGGGTCTGCATCTTACTTTTATTGAAAGGGACTAGCACAGTGTTAGGCCCAGAGTAGATTCTCAACAAATTGAATTAACTACAGGAAGGGCAGAAAGGGAAAGCAGAGAAGTAGGGAGGGACGCAGGCTGCCTAACCAACAATTCACTCTTCTCCCTTCCCAGATCCAAGTTGTCAGTTTTGTGACAGAGCAGAACTGGGACTCGCTGGAAGTATTTGATGGTGCAGATAACACTGTAACCATGCTGGGGAGTTTCTCAGGTAAGCTGGGTTTCCAGGGGCTTCAATTTGGAGGGTAGTACTAGAGCTCATCATCATGAACATTGTTATTATCATTATTATTATTGAGATATCACTTATATTCCATGAAATTCACCATTTTCAAGTGGACACACCAGTGGTTTTCAGGAGATTCGAAAGGTCCTGCAACCATCACTACTATCTAATCCCAGAACATTTTGACCACCCCAAAATAAACCAGGTACCCATTTGCACTCCCCTCCCCAGCCCACACCTAGCCTCTAGTAACCAGTAATCTACTTTCTATCTCTCTGGATTTGCCCATTACAGGCATTTCATATAAATGGAAGCCTTCTGTGTTTGGCTTCTTTCACTTAATGTGATGTTTTCAAAGTTCCCCAAGTCACAGTATGGTTCAGCACTTCATTGTAAGGACAGAGCATATTTTGTGTGTCCGTTCATCAGTCAATGGCTTGTTTCCACCTTTGTGCTGTTATGAATAATGCTCATGCACAAGTCTTGGTGTGAACACACATTGTCACTTCTCTTGAGTATATACCTAGGAGTGGAATTGCTGGGTCATGTGGGAACTCTATGTTTAACTTTTGGAGGAACTTCCTGTTTTCCAAAGTGGCAACACCATTTTGCCATTCTAGTAATGGACTTCTGACTGAGTGTGGTGTACAGGTGTGCCCAGTGGCCAGGGCAATTATCTGAATCTTTTAGGCCCAGAACTCTAGGTGGCCAAGAGATAAAGAGGAGTCACATGCTTCAGATAAACTGTCCACACTGCAGGACTGCCCAGAGAATAATACAGGTCAGAGTTATCCTGAAGATGGCTATGAGGAGACCCAACTCATCCCTCACCCTCCTGCGGGCACATGGCTCTGCCACTGCTCATCGTACAGGAAGCAGATTGGAGTTTCCCCTCCCTCAGCCACTAGAGACCTAGCCCTCTGAGGAGTGCTAATTTGTCATTTCATGAGTTTCATAACTGGGGACATCTGGGGGCCTTGGGAGCAGAATGTCAGCAGGTAGCAAAATCCAGAGGAATGGGGAGGAATGCAAGGGCCTGGAGGAGCCAAACTTAAATGGTTTTCCCTGGTGTCCTTGCCCTAGGAACAACCGTGCCTGCCCTTCTGAACAGCACCTCCAACCAGCTCTACCTTCATTTCTACTCAGATATCAGCGTATCTGCAGCTGGCTTCCACTTGGAGTACAAAAGTGAGAATCCAGGGTCTTGGCTGGTACAGGGTTCAGGGTGGGACCTAAAAGTTACTGAGCCCCTTCTGAGCAAGGATTAAACTGGAGCTGCATATTGTCCATCCCACTTAAGCCTTCCCACAAACCTAGGTGAAGATGCTAAAGCCCAGAGAAGGTCTGAAACCTCCTCAAGGCTGTGTTCTCGTCCAAGTGTCTGTTACTCGAAAACCTGTATGCCTGTTCAGTATCCACACCAGGAATGGGAAGGGGACTTGCATTGGCCAAGGTCCCAGTATATAATTGGGATGTAAGAAAATTGTGCTTTCCTCCCCCAGGTCTAAAACCTGGCCTTTCTAACCCCTAGTTCTATGATGCGATTATTTTTGAAGTTCCTCCTTTCATTGGCTACCTCACTCATCTTCTACCAGATTTCTCACTGCAGGCTCAAACCCTTATATCCTGGCTTCTGGCATCCCTAAGTGGTCACTACCAAATAGTCTTCACAGAAAAAGATTTGTGGATGTGCCTTCTGGGGAACAAAGAAAGAGGTTTCTAGGGAAACTGCTTGCATACTGGGACTGCCTGCCCTACCCCCTTTCTCCACTGGGTACAGGAAAGAATAGGTAGGCAGCAGCATTTTTTACACTTTTATTCAGCAAATATTTATTGAGCATTTACAACATGCCAGGCACTGTGCTGGGTTTTGCCACGATTGGGAAAGATTAAGATGGGTCAGTCAAAGTCCACTAAAGAGAGGTAGACACATAGACGGAGAGGTGCATGACAGCATTACAGGTGCTCTCATGGATGGCTCTAGATGGTAGAGAAATGGTTCAAGGGAGAGAATGGTTGTGGGCGGGTGGAGATGCAAATGTTGTGAAGAAACATTGAGCACCTGCAATGTGCCCCGCCCTCTGTTAGGTCCCCACAGTACAAAGGTCAATAAGACAAGGCCCCTGCCTTCAAAAGCACAAAATCTAGAAGGAGAGATGGACATGGACACAGTCATTTTAGTGAAACCTAAGAAAGTGCAGAGGAAAGGAGAGATGCTAAGAAAGTACAAAGGAAAGGAGCTAAAGCTAGCCATGTAAGGCCTTGCAGAAGGGGATGCCTGAGTTAAGTTTGCAATGAGAAGTGAAAAATGCAGGAAGGCATGGTTGGCTAGACCATCTGTGACAGCATGGGCCTGTGCAGAAAGAAGGCCCACTTGGTGCTAGATGTCTGATTGGGTCAGAACTGTGTTATGCACATGCCCATCTGGGTCTGTGAAACAAATGAACTTCATCCAGCTGCTTCAGAAAGAATTAAACAGGTCCCAGGATGCTCATCACCTGAAAGAACTGAAGTATGCACCTGGAAAAAAAAAAAAAAAGACCCAGGACAGCTAGAAGCAGACCCTGCAGGGTAAAGGGTAGGACAGGGACCTCTGAGACTCCTTCCAGCAGATATGTAAGGCTTCACTCCCCTGGTGGAGTGAAATATCCTGGGTTTCTTGACTAAATCACATTTTTTCCTTTTATCCCTTCTTCTCTGTTCTCTCCAGTTTTGTTTCTCTATCCAACATTTTGAGCTCTTAAATGTTCCCTAGAATCTTCTCTGTTCTTTCTTCTTCCAAAGATACATTTTCTTTGTAAATCACTTTGCCATTCTACTGCCTCATTCCCAGGAAAAAAATCCACCTCTTCTCAATTTTCTTTGTCCAAGGGGACTGGCAGTTTTCCCAGTAGCTGACATTTCATGTGTTGTCCCCTCATGATGGGAAGAGCTACGGAGAAACAGAGCTTCCCACTGGTATTTGGAGACTGGAATTCCTAGGAGCCAGGGCCCTGTAGTTATATTTTATTTTGTAGGATAATCTACAAAGAGCTCACAGACAATAGAGAATTAACTGCTATTGTACAGGCAAATGGTTTTGAAGGGTACTGAAAAGTCACATCCATCGCTATGATTCATAATTAATGTTTATTTAATTTAAATGGAAATGGAGCAATATGCTTTCAAAAGTAATAAATTACATATGATAAAAAATACTTTTTCCTTTGTTGTAAGCATGGCTTAAATAAAATCAATCTGTGTAGCATAAGATAAGTTAGAATGGACTTTTCTATATCCCCCTCCATTTTTCTCTTCAGCCTCATCTTTCTCCCATTCCATTTTTCTTCCTACCACGCTTTTTTGTTCTCATTCTGCTCTTCTCTCCATCACTGGACAGTAAGTAGGTCTTTCCAATAAGTAGGTCTAGTTAGTTGCAACCACTGCACTAAATAGTGAGTTTTGTTCTACTTGGAGTGTGGAGAGGAATGGGGAGAAATAGACAAGATGACAAGTGAAACACTTGAAACTCAGTTTGATGGGTTTTTTTTAATGCTTGTCCTTGGGGTCTTTTGTCTCAGCTGCTGAGAGTTTTGGACAAGGCTCAAAGAGTTTTCATTTCCAAATATCACACTCATATCTTAAAAGCACATGTGGGACAGGAATTGCCTGGGAAAAGTGTGAGGAATTTCCAGAGTGATAGCAACGTTCTGTGGTTTTGACAGGTGTTTGGGTTACAAAGGTACAGGCATTTGTCAAAACTCAGCACATGTACACTCAAGATTATGATGTTTACTTGAGTATTACCATGTTCATGCACAGTTTTTGCATTTTGTTATATGTGAGTTTCCCTCCGAAGGAAAAAAAGCACATGTAGTTATCAGAGTCTCATCTCTGAATGTGGCATGAGGACTCATTAGCTGCTGCCTGGGAAGATGGGTTGGTGGCTGATGGTCTAGGCTGATTGGTCCTTTCCTGTTTCTTTTCCATGAGCCCCTAGCTGCCTGTGGGCACTGGATACACGTGGGCTCCTCAGGGAGCCTGTATCCCCCAAAGGAGCCTGTATCCCCCAAGGGAGCCTCCAGAAGGGCCAAGGCTGCCATCTCCCACATTCTCTGGGCCATGCCACCCAGATACAGTCTGCCATCCTTCCATTTCTGCCCCCTTGGTTAGGAAGACCACTTTTGAGTTTACAGCTACCTCTCCGCCTCCTCATGAGTCTTCTGGCCCTTGCCCCTGGACAAGTGCCCTCCAAGTCCAGTCCAGCAAGACACAGAAACTTTTTAGTGCATCTGAAGTGCCTGCACCTGTACATGGACTCCTGCAGAGCACAGGAGAGGCAGGAAGCCCCCTGTCTGGAAATGCTACACTCCCATTTGCTGTGTGGGAGGCAGCCAGGGAGGGATTCAAAGCAGGATGAGGACCGTTTTAGGAGGGGAGGCAGGGAGAGCAGGGGACAGGGTCAGACATGGGCTCATGTGGCCTCAGGGCTTGGCTTCTGCTTGGCCGACCTGGGGTCAGACTGGGCTTGGTCTGAATCCTGGGTCTGTGGCTTACTAAGGAAATGTTTCAGTGCCTCCTATGGCCTGTGTCCTCATCTGTGAAATGGGATGTGAAGACCTGCTTGAAGGGTATGAGGGGATACCCTCACCAATGGGCCCCAGCCTTGCTCATGGAAGTGCTTAGTGAGCACTTCTCTTGGGAAGATGGTATGGACAGGCAGAAAGGAGGAGGAGGAAGATTAAGCTGGGTGCTCTAGCAAAACATTGTGTGCAATGCCAGGCATGTAATGAGGAATAAATGAGTGCAGGTTGAATTTGAAAAGTCAAGAAAGGAGACTGAAGGAGGAGCATTTGAGATCCTGTGGAGGTGATCTTGAAAGAGGACTAGGCCAAGATCATGAGAGTCCTTAGAACATCAGGATGAGAAAGTTGGATTCCATATTATAGGCCATGAGGACCTGCTTCAAATCACTGAGCAAGGAGGTCCCACAATTCAAGGAGAGATTTTAAGCAACACGAGTTGCCTGTGAGTGCAGGGTGGACTGGACTAGCAGTGGCTTGGGGTAGGGGATGAAGGAGGGTTTTAGTGGGGCCAGTGCTCAGTGAGGCCAGAGCTGAACACGGGAGGTGAAGTGTGAGAGGCCACCAGTGCTGCTCCCAGAAGGGGGCTGGCCTGACCTTGAAAACACAACAGGAGAAATAAGGCAGTGGAGAGTCTTATCTGCTAGCACACTTTTCTCAGAGTCTTGGAAAGTCGGACTCTAACTGAGCCCCTGAGCATCGCTGATGTGTCCCTCCCTGCTCTCCTTCCTTCTTGACTTTCTTTTCCCTCTCTCTCTCTCTCTGTCTCTCTGTCTCTGTCTCTCTGTCTTAGCCCACAGGATCTGTCTTCTTAGGATAAGGAAGACAGAGGGGAGTTAAGAGTAAGAAGCAGGAGGGATGTGAGAGGAGAGCATGCAGAGAAGTCTCCCTAGCTAAGCCCCCTAGCTAAGAGCTCAGTGAGTGGACAGGACAGCCAGCATCCCCTGGGATCACACCCACCTTCTCCAAGGAGCTTTGGTCTGTTGAGCCTCCGTGCCATGTAAATATTCTCTTTTTCTCTGTGTGCTGCAAGGTGAAGAGAGTTGGGAAGAACTAGCCTACAGGATGAGAGAAAGCACAAATTAGAAGCACCCCTTCTCCTTGCCGCCAGCATCTCACCCCAGCCTACCGCCACGTTGACCTGCTGGGCTAGTCCATTCTCCTTTCCTTCTGTCTCTGTCTTGTCTAGCGGTGGGCCTGAGCAGTTGTCCGGAACCTGCTGTGCCCAGTAACGGGGTGAAGACTGGCGAGCGCTACTTGGTGAATGATGTGGTGTCTTTCCAGTGTGAGCCGGGATATGCCCTCCAGGTACCTCCCCTGACACCCTAGAGCAGGAAACAGGTGTCCCCTGAGATGTGGTTGGCCAGCCTTACACCAGCAGAGCTACAGTCACCAAAGAACAGGGAACAGCCCCCAGGTCCCCCGGGTACCATTATCCTCTCCTGGAGCTGTTCATGCAAAAGATAAACTCTGCTGACTTTAACAATTTGGCACAAGCCAACCTCCAATGTGTTCCTGCAAAGTTGGGTTTGATTCGGCTTTAGGGAAATTTAATTTCCCTTTGAAGGCCATCAGGGAATTTAGTAATTAAAGGACTCTCACAAGGAAACCTCTAATAATGAGAATTCTTTAGTAATCGTTGTTAATAATTGTCCTTCCCCAAATTCTCTCTCCCTCTACCTCACTCCCATCCCACAGTGGATCTGTGTGTCTTTGTGTATCTTGTTCCTTAACATGAGGCCCCTGAACCAGACCCCTGTACAGCCCCTGGTTGTACATACAATTGTGCCCACGGGGACAGCTAGCCCATCCCTGTTCCTGATTCCTCCAGGGCCACGCCCACATCTCCTGCATGCCCGGAACAGTGCGGCGATGGAACTACCCTCCTCCACTCTGTATTGGTAAGACAGCCCAGACTTTACAATTTATTCCAACCCAATTTCTCTCAGGGATCTTAGCTCAGTAGTGTATCATTGAGTTCAAGTTCAAATCAGAAGAAAGTTTGATATTCTGGATTTGTTCCAAGTCAGTCGTTTTAAACTGATGTTTTTATAATCTCTAACTCCCATTTAACGCAGTCATCACTTTTGGAAACTCTGCCCCACCAAATGAAAAGTTACAGGAGGTTTGCCCATTTGAAAACATGATGATGACCGTTCTGGCTCTAGTTAATCAACCAGATCCCAGATGGAATTTCTAGGCACTTTGGGCTTCCCCCGTGACTTCTTGTGGGACAGACAGACAAATCTAATAAAGAAATGATGAGGGTGGCTGGGTGCAGTGGCTCATGCCTGTAATCCCAGCACTTTGGGAGGCCAAGTCGGGCGGATCACTTGAAGTCAGGAGTTCGAGACCAGCCTGGCCAACATGGTGAAACCCCATCTCTACTAAAAATACAAAAATTAGGCAGATGTGGTGGCACATACTTGTAATCTCAGCTACTCAGGAGGCTGAGCCAGGAGAATCACTTGAACCCAGGAGGCGGAGGTTGCAGTGAGCTGAGACTGCACCACTGTACTCCAGCCTGGGTGATAGAGCACAACTCCGTCTCAAAAAAAAACAAAAGAAAAGAAAAAAGGAAAAGAAATGCTGAGGGCTACGTGTGAAACAAGGACTTGGCTTCGTCCCTTACCCTGTGCTACGGCAGTGATGAGCAGATCAGCAGACACAAGAAAAGACAGCATCTCCCCTTCAGAAGCTTCTGGTCCAGTTAGGCAAAGAAGAAAGGCACATTTATTTAATATCTACTATATGCTAGGCATGGAGCTTCATATTTCCTCAGATCAGCCCTGCAGGGGAGGTACCATTACCCTCAATTTGCAAACAGGAAATCTCAGTCTTTTAGGATTAAAAAGGAAGTGGCAGAGTCAGGAACGGAAACCTAAGGTTCTCTGGTGCCCAGTCGATTGTGAGGTGCCCCTCAAGGCTGACCTTGGGGCAGGGAGGTAAGGGAGTGACACTCAAGCACGGTGGCATTTCACCACGGTGTAGGGCATAGGCATCTGTGGAGCAGGTCAGAAATGTGAACGGTCAGCCCAAGGCACTTTCCCCCATTAGAGACTACAAAGACCTTGCTATGGAAACCATTCATTTAACGGCAGCTGCTGTTCATTAGGGGTTTACAACATGTGCCAGCCTTGTCCCAAGTAAATGCAGTCCTTTCTGATATGACCTCACAACAACCCCGTTAGAAGGGTGCTGTCACTAGTTCCATTTTACTGTTGTGGGAAACCGAATTGTGGAGGGTTTTGAACTTGCCCACGGTCCCATCGGAAGTGAAGGTGGGATTGTGACACAGGCAGTCGAGGCTGGAGCCTACTCTGCACTGTTTTCGGGTCTGTTTGCCAAGCTGTCCTCTCCCCAGAAAGCACTTGCCTGGACCTGCCAATCCCTGTTCTATGATCCTTTCCCTGGGTCTCTAAGACTGGCTAGCCCCTTTCTGTTTACACAACCTTTTCCTAATAAGATGCAAAAGAAAAGAACTGATGTCAACTGACCAGACTGCAGGGGTGCCCCAGCCCTGCATCCTCAGATGACTCTGAATTCACTTTGATTGGCATATCAGATGTCCCTACGCCCCTGGGTCACTCAGACAGCCTGGTGGTTGGCTCCTGTGGGATGCTGATCACAGTCACTTTTCTGAGGGTGGGCTCGTGGTGAGCCTCCCCTGCCGCCCACCCTGCCCCCTGAAATATATATTTGAGAAGAGCCTGGCATGGTGCCGGGCACAGAGTGGGGACTTGATGCATGCCAGTCCCCTTCCTTCATCCTTTTTCTGCAGTCTTGAAAGAGTAGATTGGGCAGTGAGGAGAGGGAGATTTGGGGGATACGGTAAGAAATGGTTGGACTTCTTTTGGCACAGAACTTCCTCACTTTTCCTGGACATCCTCACCAGGGAACTGACCTGTGAAGGGCATGTTCAAGGTCAAGAGTCCATAACTTGGGTTTGTGGACTTTTAGGCTGTCCTAGAATGCACCTCCCTTCCTGAATGTACATATTGAATGTTGCCCGTGGGCATAGTCTTTTAAGAAAATTCCTTTGGATTCTCAAGGGGCTATATGACTCATGAAAGCTTAAAAACTGCTGCTTGAAGGGAGCTTCCAAACATTGTCAGGGCCCTGTACACCCCTTGATGTTGTCCTGACCCTCTGTCTCATCTCATTGTCACAGCACAGTGTGGGGGAACAGTGGAGGAGATGGAGGGGGTGATCCTGAGCCCCGGCTTCCCAGGCAACTACCCCAGTAACATGGACTGCTCCTGGAAAATAGCACTGCCCGTGGGCTTTGGTAAGTCTCTGCAGCCCCCAGAGGAGACAGGCTTCATGCCCAGACCCTTGAGCTTAAAACCACTGTCCGCCAAAATCTCTTAGCACAAACTTGGGCCAAGTCTGTTTAGTACTCTGCCTCTCTGTTTCCTCATCTGTTGACCTCTTGTACAATTGTGAAGACCAATTAAGAATGGCAGAGATTAACATATAGGGGGGAGAAAAATCTTAGGGGTTGCCATTATTATTATTTGAGCCATAAACTAAAATCCAGGAACGTGGAATGAGAAATTACTCGGATTATACCTAACTAACACTGTATCACTTGATATTAAAAATAAAAAATAAAAATAAATTACTCAGGGACTTATAAAAGAAGGCGGGGGCGGGGCGGAAATCTGTCGTACAGAGACTGGACCTCAAGTTGTACTTTTAACCCCAGTGTCTAATTTATCATCCTAATTAAATTGAGCCAAATCAATGAGAAATCGAGTTTGCATTCTTCTTCGTATGCACATTCTAGCTGGCCTAGAGACTGGAAAGGTTGTTTTTTTGGTTTTGGGGGGGTTATTTTTGTTTTGTTTTGTTTTTGGAGCTGGAGTATGCCAGGCATGGGAGGTTGTCAGGGTGTGGAGGACATCAGTGTGGGTACAAAATGTAAATTGCTGGTGATCCACGTATTATGCACTGGGAATATCATTTAACCCAAATGTCTCTGTTGAAGGGATGAGGGCTTTGTGCTGACATGGAACTGATGGGCCATACGCATGGGTCATCTTGCCCAAGCCATTGCACTGCTTCTAGGAATGAAATGTCCCAAGGGGATTATGCCTGCACAGCCCTGAATGCCAGTCTGTGAGCCTCAGAAATGAAGATCTCCCATTTTATCCTTCATTATTCAGCCTGGAGTGTGATTAGAGATTAGGGAAGGGGCTTTTGGGAGAAAGCAGTCTAACTGGCCTTCTCTAAATCCGGTTGGAGGGGAGGAGAGAGCTTGGTGGCCCTCTGAAAGATGTTATTTTCTGTTCAGTACCATCTCCTGAAGGAAACTGGGTGTTCAGTACCATCTTCTGAAGGAAACTGGGAGCAAAGCGATGACGCCCTCGGCAGTCTTAGGAGACTCCAGACTTTGAGACATTAAGAGGATCTGGGAGACCCTGTACCTCTGCATCCAGTCTTGAGGCAGAACCAAGATGATAGAAGGTGGGGAGGGCAACATCCAAAGGCAAACAGAAGTTTGAATGAGGTGGCTTTCCCTGTAAGTCCTTATGTTCAGCCACCATTTTCATCTCTAAATTCTGGGTGCTAATTCAGGTTTCAGGGAAGAAGCTACTGCTGGGTCCAGTTGCAAAGGCCCGGGATCCCTTGCGTTCAAGTTAATGTTGGATTCTGCCGAGGTCCCTAACTTGGTACCTGGTCTCAGCGTGTAAAGAGCTGCTGCAGCTACATGCTGCTCCACTAGATGGCGGTCACAGTCCAGTTCTTTCCGTGGAGTTTAAGTCAGAAATTCCGCCATCCTTAAAGAGCCCCTTCTGTGGGCATGCAGCCCGCAGTGCTCCTATATGAGGGGACGATGCCTGGGCGGTGGAATGGAAAGCACAGGCTCCTCAGATAATGTATACAAAGATGTCATCACAGGCTAACACGGTGAAACCCCATCTCTACTAAAAATACAAAAAATTAGCTGGGCGTGGTGGCGGGTGCCTGTAGTCCCAGCTACTGGGGAGGCTGAGGCAGGAGAATGGTGTGAACCCGGGAGGCGGAGCTTGCAGTGAGCCAAGATCGTGCCATTGCACTCCAGCCCGGGCGACAGAACAAGACTCTGTCTCAAAAAAAAAAAAAAAAAAAAAAAACCATCACAAAATTATCTGCAACTTGGAAACAATCTGCATGTTCATGAGTTGGGGAGTGAACTGTATGGTTGGATAATTCATAAAATGGAATTAACATGCAGTTAAAATGAATGAACTATATTTTTGTATATTAACATGGATAGACCTTGAAAAACACAATATTATGTAAAAAGCTGTATGTACAGTATAATATCATTTATGTAAATCTTGAAAACACATAAACCCAGATACATATTTAAGAATCCAAAACCATGAACTGGAAGGATAGCTTCCAAATTCATGTGATTGCTTCTGTGGAGGGCAGGAAGGGAATGGAACAGGGCAGGAGATGAAAGATCTTCAACATTAAGTGTCAAGTCTTTATTTTATTCTTTAAATGATCAGATGCAAAAAGAATTATACTTGTGCTTATTCTGAGCTTATTTGATAGCACAGATAAGCCAATTTTAAAAATGAAAATCCATCTATAATCTCATCGTGCAGCGATAATCACTAATGGCTTAGTCTCCCACCGTTACCATGTAAGTCTCATGAAGACAAGGACCTTCTTGATCTTGCTCATCCTGTACAATGCCTAGCACAGCCCTGATGTACAGCAAATGCCCAGCAAATATTCCTAGTAGGTGAATTAATATTCTTCCATGTTTTATAATACAAAAATTAGAATTGTATACAGCATACTATTTGTCATCTGATTTTTACAATTATCAATGCAATATGGGCTTTTTCCTATGCTCAGTAAATATATTTCTTCAATAACATTTTCCATAGTGATCTAATTTTGAAAAATCTTATCAGTAAACAAACATAAATGTTCCCACCTTCATTCTTGAAAGAGTATATTACTATGTACATTAAGAACTTAATTAGATTTATTTAACCTGTCAGGTTGCTAGAATGTCTTGATTAACTCACTAAGATCCCAAAGTATAAACTTTATTTGGCTTCTTTATGGAACAGAGGGGACAATGTATACTTCTAAGCACTACGTTTCTGAATTATCATAAGGGTTCTAGAAAACAGCAGTATTGAAGGTCTTGTCTTTTGATTAAGTATTGGGGGTGTTATTTTTAAATGAAAAGTTTATTCTAGCAAAACTATCTTTATGCTGATATTGGACATATGAATCATAAATTTAAACAAGTGTTGACCCTGAACTTTGTTTTCAACAAAATAAAATGAACTCCAGTGGAGCTCTGAAATGACTGATGCCTTTATTTTTGAATGAATAATACACTTTTAAGTTCAGCCCTGTCAAAGACAAGAGACTTGGCTGGACGGCAATTCCCAAAGCCTGTTCTAGGAGCCTTGGCTGGGTGGGAAATCAGTAGCAGGGACTCATGGCTCTGGCAGGAGCTGCTTTCATGAGGCAGCACACTTGAGGCAGGACTGTGTTGCTTTGGGCACTGTCTGCCTCTGTCTTGCTCCCAGGAGCTCACATCCAGTTCCTGAACTTCTCCACCGAGCCCAACCATGACTACATAGAAATCCGGAATGGCCCCTATGAGACCAGCCGCATGATGGGAAGATTCAGTGGAAGCGAGCTTCCAAGCTCCCTCCTCTCCACGTCCCACGAGACCACCGTGTATTTCCACAGCGACCACTCCCAGAATCGGCCAGGATTCAAGCTGGAGTATCAGGGTAAGGACAAGGAGCACCGCCTTTGCTTCTCTGTCTATCTCCATCTCTTGCCCCAGCCAACCACCTTCCCAGCCTTCCATGTGGGGGAAAACAGAACACCATAAGGGGTGGGTTGCGGTGGCAGGCCCAGTCAGGGAAGCTTCCTTTTGGTGGCAGATCTCTCCAGACCCCATTTGTCAGCTTAAGTTCTCCCACAGCCTTTTCAAGAGTGGCAGGCCCACAGCACCCTCTGAGGCTCCCACTCTGTACAGCTGTCCCTGGGCAAGTGGCCCATCTGTGCCTTCTCAGGTGTCCCAAACTGTCCAGCCAGTCACTTCCCCTCGGGCTCGATAAACTGAATTACTTCCCCAGGGTCCTTCCCTGCACATCAAGCCCAATTACTCTCAGCAAAGCTCTTCCTATGACAGGATGGAGGATTCTAGTAACAGTCCCAAGGGCACCTCTAAGCCTTGCACAAGGAGCAGGTTTTCCTGTGAGGCCCAACCACACTCACCACAGCTCTACCTCCCTGAGGTGGGATCCCATTACAGGCCCCACTCCTTCTGGGACATTCCCTGGAAAGAGCCCCATCTACACTCAGGTTCCCCTGTGTTGTAGACCATCCATCACCTGTGGATGTGGAGATTGTGCCCAACCTGTGCAGCTGTACATGGTCCTGAGTAAGCCCAACCTCTCCCTTGGGTGCTTCCCTTGTTGTGACTGACTGAAGCATTTGTTCTAATCCCTTTCCCAGATTCTTCCACTGAATTTTTAAAAATATTTTTAGATTTTTTTCCAATACTAATTCATGTTTGTAAAAAAAAAAAATCTAAACACTGTAGATAATTTTGTGAGCACATTGTGTTAGCTCAGGCTGCTGTAACAAAATACCATAAGCCAAGTGCCTTATAAACAGCAGAAATTTATTTCTCACAGTTCTGAGGGCTGGGAAGTCCAAGATCACAGTGCCAGCAGATTCCATGTCTGGTGAAGACCCACTTTCTAGTTCATAGACAGTATCTTCTCACTGCGTCCTCACATGGTGGAAGGGGCAAAAGAGCTCTCTCAGGCCTCTTTTATAAGGGAACTAATCCCATTTAGGGGGTGGGCCACCAAATGCCCTGCCTCCAAATACCCTCACATGAGGGATTAGGTTTCAACATAGGGATTTGATGGGACAGAAATATTCAGGCCCTAACACCCATCACAGAAACTCAAAATCCTCCCATAATCCCACCCTGTCACTACCCTATGCAGAGATACACACTTTCAACAATTCAATATGTATTCCCCCCTTTTCTCGGTATATATATTGCTGTAGCTATGTTTTTAGCCAAAATTGGATCATACTATAGTTTTGCAATTTTGTTTTTTAAAGTTAATTTTTAATTACACAAACAATTTACAAACATATTTATCTTGTTTTAAAAAAAGAAAAATACAAGAAAGAAATTAAAACCTTACAAGTAAGGCCAAAGCTCTCTTTGTCTATAGCCTCCAAACCCAGGATTATTCTCCAGAAACGGCTACTATTGTTTAGTTGTGACCTTTCCAGGCCTGGATATATGTATGCTACATGTACCTGTGAAAAATATGTAACATTTTATAAAATTTTTTGACCACGTTTTCTATATAAATAGTACCATCCTATATGCAGCTTTCTGAGAGTTGACTTCTTTATTCTGGAAATAATATGGTGGGGATGGAGCTCCTCCCTTGCCAGAGAAGAATACTGAGGAGGTACTGGGCTTCTCATTTAGGGAAAGCCTTAAAGGGCATCCCACGAGGTGGGTGCAACTGAATCAGTTCTGCAGGAGACTTCAGGGTTCCGGGGTCCATCTCAGGGAAAGCTTTGGTAAGTGCGGCTGGGCTTGTCATCTAGAGGGAGCCTCAGGAGAAGCTGGGCCTTGCACCCAGACAGAGCCACTTCACTGGTGTTAGCACAGCTGCCACACCCAGGGAAGGTGTGTGCAGGCTCATCACAGAGGCCAGCCTTGCCCAAGGATGTCTGTGCCTATTATCTGGGAGGTGTGTACCTGTCAAACAGGTCATGACGTGTCGGATGGCTGTGATGTCACAGGAGGGACTTGGTCCCAAATATGTCCTCTCAGAGACAGATGCAACGCCTTCCCCCAAGGCTTTCCCTGTGTCTTAGTTTGTTAGGGCTGCCATAAGAAAGTACCACAAACTGGGTGGCTTAAACAACGGAAACTTACTGTCCAATGGCTCTGGGGCTGGATGTTCAAGATCAAGGTGTCAGCAGAGTTGGTTCCTTCTGAGGCCCATGAGGGAGACTCTGTCCAGGCCCCTCCCCTGGCTTCTGGTAGTCCATGACAATCTTGGCATTCTCAGCTCTTAGAAGTATCACCCAGACCTCTGGCTTCATCTTCACATGGTGCTCTTCATGTGCCTCTGTCTCCAAATTCCCACCTTCTATAAAGACACCAGTCATATTGGATCAGAGCCCACCCTAGTGACCTCATTTTAATTTCCATAAGTTTGGTAAAGATCCTGTCTATTTCCCATAAGGTCATATTCACAAGGAGTGAAGTCTTCAGCATATGAATTTTGGGAGACATATTTCAGCCCCTTGCACCCCTCCCAGGCCCAAGTGCTCTCTCCCTGAGACCTTCCTTCTCGGATAAATATAAGGAATGGCAGTGCCACCATTGTGCCAGGGACAGCTGCCCTGGGCCCACCCCGTGCACTGTGCCTTCACCCTAGACAACAGGCACGGTCCTGCCACTGAATCCCTGTGATGGGACCAGCCACTCACTGTGTTCCCCTTGTGATGAGCCCACTTGTCCTTGTAAAGGTTGTGCCTGTGTGACCGCCTCAGATTCTCCATTGACTCCCCTGACAGAAGAGGCCTAACTACCCCCACAGAGCCCTGGCCTTGGGCTCACTCGCCCCTGATTCCCCAGCCCCCATCTTTGGAAATGCTCCCACTATGGCCACCCTGCACAAGGGGCCCCGCTGTCCCTCTGAGGTTTCCTGGACGACAAGCCAACATTCGGGGCTAGTGTCCCTCCCTGGGATGGGCCTGTCTCTCCCACTGAGGTTTGCAGCCTCCACAGGCCCAGTCCTCCTCTGATGACTTTCCCTGTGTAGGGAGGCCAGGGGGCAGCGAGTTGCCTTCAGACACCCAGCTCCTCCACCAGGAGTTGGCCCAACATGTGAGAGGCACAGCGACGTCCAATGGGGCTTCCACCCTATAATGGGCCCCCTCCTCCCACAAGCATGTGACCTTCAGGACTTGCCTGGATGTTCCCCTTCAGTCCCAGGCACAGCCACTCCCTCAGCGTTCACCTGTCTGCCACAGTCCCAAGGACTCCTGTGGAGCCACACATGGTGCCGGGGCACCTGTTCCCCTCAGACTTGGGCTCCACCCCTATTAAGGCTTCTCGTTTGGGGCGATCCCAACCTCTTGGGCTAGGTTGCCTCTAGGGCCAGAGGCCTAAGTATTCCCACAGAGGCCTCATCATTTGTGATAGGCCCAAATAATTCTCCCTGACCATAAGCCCACACTCTCTGTTTACACTTTCCTCCGCCATATGGAGCTGCACCTTGTAAGCAAGCTCTGACCACTCTCCCCAGGTTTTTCCTCTGGGGAAAGACCCAGCTTCAATGAATGAGCCATTTGTCCCCATGAGGCTGTTTCTGTCAGACAGACCCAGCTCTCTATGGCCCCTCGACTTTCCTTAGAAGTCCAACTCTTTACTCTTTCTCAAAATTCCTCCAACTGATACTCTGCACTTCCCATGCTAGGGTCTTCTTTTCTCTTCTTTGAGTAAAGATTCCCATCAAGTTCTTAGTAGCAGCATAAGCAACTCCTAGCCAGGCCTCCCGGTCCGACATGCTTAATGTGTTCCATGACAATTTCTCAGGAGGGTTCTGTTTATAAAGAACTTAGCAAAATGGCTAAGATGTACAATTGTCCCCAAATGCTAGGCATCATCATTATTAATGTTTTAAAATAATGGCATTTTGCTTGAAATTGTGTCTACCTGATTATGGCACTTTGTTTGGAAGTGTGTTCCCACTGTCACCAGGTGTGTCCCTTTAGAACAAACCCACTTGCTTTCCTGAGGAGTCCTTCTTTGGGGAAGTTCATGCTTCCTCCTCTTAGGGTTTATTTCTGCCTTATATGGCCAACCTCTCCCTTTGAAGCTTCTTGCAGGGGAATAGGCTCTGAGGTTTCTCTCAGTGTCAAGGTACTCTCACTGAAGTTTCTGTCTTTTTGAAGAGCCTAGATCCTTCCACTGGAGATGATTCCTGTAGGAGAGGCCCAGCTGCTCTCATCAAGGCTGCTCCTGGCTTCTCACACACAGCCATTCCCTTCCTTCTCTCCCCATCTCTGAGTCCACGTGGCTACCCTGAGCCTTTCTGTAAAGACCCAACCCATCCCATTGGGTTGCCTCCCTGGGCAAAAGGCCCCCTGCTTCTGCTAAGACTTTCATTGCCAAATGGCCCAAACCCCCATGCTGCAGGGCCAGGCCTGTCCTGGGGCTGAGCAGCCGCCCCACCCATGTGGTTGCTTAGTTTTTGCCACACCCAATTACCTCGATGATTTCCCAGGGAAACCTGCCCAGTTCCTCCCCCTGAGACTTCCCTGTGAGGTACTGAATGGAAACATAACACAGCCACGTGAGTGCTCAGGAAACGTTATCTTCAAGATCCGCGTTATTGATGTTGTTATTACGTATGAGAAACACATGTACTTCCAAGAAGCATCTATCCGGTCCCAACTACTTCCACTGAGGATTCCCACTGTAGGAACGTTCTGTCTCCTCCCACTGCCAATTTCCTGAGTGGAGTGGGCCCAATTACTGCCACGAAGGCTGTTCTGTGTCCTGTGGACCCAATTCATCAAAGGCCTTGCTCAGGAATCCCTCAGCCGCCTCTCCCCAATGGACTGGCCTCAGCTGCTTCCATGGAGGCATCTCCTGTAGAGTCAGGCCACCCACTCTCATGGAAACAGCTTCCCTGCCCTTCGGAGGGACTTGCTTTATGACAGCCACACGTCCCTTAGCCCAGCTACTCCCTCTGAAAAGCTTCTCTCCTTGCCACAGATTTGACTTACTCCCACTAGATTCCTTCCTTCCTGAGAGGTTTTGATCTCTCAGAGTTGGAAAGAACCAACTCAACTCCTCCCGTCGCCGCTTCTTATGTCTGGGATCTTGATCCTGGTTGTGAAGGTTCAATGAGATAAGCAACATGAAAGGAGTTAGGCTGGTACCTGGCCCCCAGTGGCACTCCGTGAATAGAGGTTCAATTGAGCAATGTCTTCCTTGAGCCTCCTTTTCCTACGGAATTAGTAATAATAGATACTATTTACTGAGCTTTTACCATGTGCCAGTACTGTGGAAAGAGCTATGTATGTGTTATCCTACTTAGTCCTCAAAATAATCATTCTATACACAGGAAAACTGAGGCGTACACAAGTTAAATTACTTACCCAAAGCCAATGACTTGTACATGACAAAGGTCCATCTGAGTCCAAATCTTGAGGCTTCACCACTATGCTTTCTGCCGCTCCTATTTTCTGGTCAGAGAGAATAAAGTGACCTTTTCTCCGGATCTTTTCCAGCCTATGAACTTCAAGAGTGCCCAGACCCAGAGCCCTTTGCCAATGGCATTGTGAGGGGAGCTGGCTACAACGTGGGACAATCAGTGACCTTCGAGTGCCTCCCGGGGTATCAATTGACTGGCCACCCTGTCCTCACGTGTCAACATGGCACCAACCGGAACTGGGACCACCCCCTGCCCAAGTGTGAAGGTATGTCGCTCCCTCATCCCCAGCAGTTCTTCCTGGGGTGCTTGTGGAGACTGGTCCAGAGCAATCCCATGTTCCACCTACCTGCTCCGTGGGATCTCCAGGGCTGGAGGTCCAGGCAAACTGTGGTCCATCCTGTTTTCACATGGTGTGGCCCAGCCTCTCCAGGGAGAGGGTCCTGGTGACAGGGCTCCGGGCCAGCACTAGGGAGGACCTGGAGGAGATGTGGGCCACAGCCAAGGGGAAGACACACCCAGCCCTTGGGAAGATCCACCCTGACAGGCTGGAGGACTCCCATTGGAAGGGAAGGCTCCATGTGAGGGAGTGGGAGCCCAGTGGTATGCTGAGAGCTAGAGAGGTAGAGTTAATCCAGGCACCTGCCCAAAGGGAGAAGAGCATGATGCCTCTTTATAAGAACTCTCTTGCTCCCCTCTTCATCTTCCCCCTCCCTGCTCCATTACACTCTCCTTCTACACAGGGCTGGAGAGACCTGAGTTGATCTATCAGGGAGCTGGAGGTGGCACTTTCTTGGGTCTTTCTCCTTACCCAGAACGGGATGGAAGGTGACCAAGAGCTTGTGCTGCCTCCACCCTCATCTGCACACTTCAGTTCCATTTGCCTTCCCTCTTCATTCTGGCATCCCATCATTTTCCTGGAGGAGTGGCAGGAATTTGTCTTGAAAAAGGAAGCCTTAGCAAGGGCAATAATCCAGGAAAGAGTGCCCCAGCTCTAGGATCAGATCACCCCAGGCTCCAACTCAAACCCCTTTGCCTCTCTAAGCTTCGGGTTCTTCCTCAGTAAAGTGGGACTTCTCATCTTTATTTCACAAGAGCTGGAGGACTTCACAGATGGCTCACTCTCAGACTCAAACTCTCAGTTTAACTCTCGATGGAAAGAGGACCTTGTTTGCGAAACTGAGCCGTTCTGGTGTTGGAATGTAAAACCATGATTTCTAAAACTATTATAGCCTCAGTTAGTTTTTCAGATTTTCAGAGCTCTGCTCTGCGTAACCAGTTGGTCATTCCGCAATTGTTGGCCCATCACGTGCTGTGCAACAAGCCTCATCCTGGGCTTTCTTCCCTTCTCACACCTTGTTTGTCTTTTTATGGCATCACAGGGGAGAGAAAAGAGCAGCGCTTTCTCAGTCTGCTAGCTTGAGCCAGAAGCTGTTCTTCCTCCTCAGAAGCCTTCTTCCCTTGGCTTCTCTGACACCATACTCTCTTGCTTTCTCCCATGTCCCTAATGGCAAATTTTAAGCCCCTTAATATAGCACACATGACCCTTAGGTTAGGGCCTAGTCCCTGCTGACCTCCCATATTCTCCACTCTTGCAGATTTTATGTTCCAGCTAAGCTGAAATACTTTGTTTTCCAATGTGCCATGTTTTCTTGCCTCTGGGTCTTAGCATATGTTGTTCCTTTCCCATACAGCATTCCTCTCTCTTACCTTGCCTACTTAACCCTAGTCATCCCTTAGGTCTGAGTATAAATATGAATTCTAGAAGAAGTCCTTTCTTACTCTCACAAAACCAGATGCAGGGCTCCCCCAAACACCCCTGTGGCATTCATGATGATGACATGGTCCAGCCTGTGCTACAGATGCTGGTGTATTTGGCTGTGTCCCAGTGGTGTGTGTGCCTGGGACAGAACTAGAGTACCTTGCTTCCCTCTGTCTCCCAGGCCATGCCTGGCACCCAGGAGATATTCAGCTTATGCAGCAGGGATGGCGTGTACCTGTGCACCACTTTCAGGATGTACGTGCATTCACAGGACCCCTGGCCTCTGCTTGGAATCTGTTGGGATTCTCTCTCCTCAGTCTGGTCTGCCCCAACCAGATGTCTGCTTGATGCCCCATGTCAGCTACAATACTCATTATTCTGGACCATGGTGTTTGGGGATTTTTGTCCACCATCCCCATCTATTTTCCTCCATGGTGACTGATTCTGAATACCATGAAGATGTCAAAATCTTTTCATCCTCCTGCCTGAGGCCTAAATCAGTGAGACTAAAATTGAGTATTGCTTTTGGGGAACAGGAAGATAAGGAGAGAGGATCTTATCTACATAGCAAATGCGTCCTCTTCCAGGGCCTGGGCTGAACATCTTGCCTGCATCGTTTCACCTCATCACCACCACAATCCTATGGGGGAGGTATTCTTAGTCCCATTTTACAGGTGAGGAAATGGAGACTCAGGGAGGCTAAACTACTTATCTAAGAGTATCTGCTCAATACATCGTTCAGCTATGATTTGAACCCAACCTTAGCCTCACCCCAGGAACCCTCAACTCGAAGTCTAGACCACAAGTACCACTCTAGAAAGAGCAGATCAAAGAGGAAGAAAGAAAGATTTTCCTAATTTCTTAGCTCTTCCCAGCAAAAGCACTGCAGCTCTGACCCTAACGTCTGCTCCCTCCCATTCCTGGGAAGGGAGAGGGGACAGCTTCAGGGCATCCTTTCTTCTTGGCAGTTCTCTTCATAAGAAAGAGAAAGAGGGAGGCTGAGGCAGACCCACAGAGGGGCCTGCAGTGACGATTGAGAGCCAGCCAGGGTGTTCTGTGTGGGGACTGGTGGGTAGAACCAGGTGCAGCCATCCTCAGCTTGGCCTCCCCTTCCGCATCCCACCCAACCTCCCTGACAGGATGATTAGTTCTGGGAGCTGGGATTTCCTCAGGAAGGCATCTGAATTCTCAGGTGGGTGCCGAGGCCCTGCACTTACGTTTGTGTTCCCTCCCTGGCAGTCCCTTGTGGCGGGAACATCACTTCTTCCAACGGCACTGTGTACTCCCCGGGGTTCCCTAGCCCGTACTCCAGCTCCCAGGACTGTGTCTGGCTGATCACCGTGCCCATTGGCCATGGCGTCCGCCTCAACCTCAGCCTGCTGCAGACAGAGCCCTCTGGAGATTTCATCACCATCTGGTAGGCCAGGTGCCATGTCAACAGCCATTAGAAAGGAGCATTACTGGGGTTCTACACTGGGTTACCAGTCAATTACCTATTGGTTTAGAAAAACCAAGAGGTGAATGGTTTTTAAAGGCTGTCAGCCTCCTGGGTTTCAAATAAACATAGTGGAATGGGGCTCAGCTCCAACTGGCCATTATGGCTCCTTAAAGGGAGAGGAATGGGAGGGCAGTGGCTCCCAGCCTGCAACCCTGCCAGGGCCAGGGAAAGTACCAGTGGGTGTGTTAATGGGAGTAGGTGTGGGTACACAGACTTTCCTCGGTATTTCCAGAGTTCAAACCAACATTCTACATGTACCTGGGCTAAGCCACCCAGACTAATGGAAGAGATTTGAGGTGGAATTTTGTGATGTCCCGTTGGTCATCTGGTGCTGAGCCAGCACTTTCCAGCAGAACTTTCTGCAGTGATGGAACTGTTCTATGTCTATGCTGCCCAATATGGTAGCCACTGGCTACAGAGTACTTGGATATGACTGAGGGTCTGATTTTTAAATGTTATTTAATCTTGATAATTTAAACGTAAATAGCCATGTGTGGCTGGCAGTGGCTGAATTGGACAGCTCAGCTTTGAGCTATGTAGTTATATACAACAAGAGTTAATTTTACATTGGGAATACAAGTTAGCATTTGATATGTGCAGTTTCCTGGACAGTTTCTTCCCAAACCACTGGATCTTTGGAAGAGCACATAATTTTAAAATTCCTTTGTTTGGTGGTTACTGCCATTCTGGGAATCATCGGGGTTAGGGGAATTCTCTTCCAAAATTCCCAGGGCTTGGATAACTGTAACCAGACTGCCCTGGGTTAATTTCCAGCATGATTTCCAAGCAATGGCTGGGAACAGACAGGAGGGGTTAGATAAGGTTTCAGGGAAGAAATCTTTTGTCCCAAAAGGCATTGTGGGTATACTCTTTGCTTGGAAGACAAGGCAATGGAGCATGGAGCCAATATGCATAGCAGCAGGTTTTCACACCAGCTCCTCAGCCCTGTCCTAGTGCTGCCCCAGACTGAGAGGACCTGTGGTAAGACCCATACCCCTGCTCCATGGAGCCTGAATTTGCCCAGGAGCCCATTGGGCTGGTGAAGAATCAGGTGAATGAGGAATCAGTGTGAGCTTCACCGATTCTATCAACTATGTTGGGAGACCAAGTTGGGAATGGTTGGGAGAGGTATTTAGGGCATGGTGTGGGGAAGTGTTGGTACAAAAAGAATCATAGCCTCCCACTCCAGGTCTGTCTTAAGGCCACTGATGGCACCAAGTGGAGCAGGCAGCCATGGTGACTAGTGACATGCCAGGACCTTGTTTCCTGTGTACAGGGATGGACCACAGCAAACAGCACCACGGCTCGGCGTCTTCACCCGGAGCATGGCCAAGAAAACAGTGCAGAGTTCATCCAACCAGGTCCTGCTCAAGTTCCACCGCGATGCAGCCACAGGGGGGATCTTCGCCATAGCTTTCTCCGGTCAGTATGGAAGCCTGGCCTGGTGGGAAGGGCCAGGCTTTCAAGTCAAGGCTGAGCTTGACTCCCGGCTCCACCATTTGCAGATCATGTGACCTTGAGTGAGTTGTATAACCTCTTGGAGCCTCAGTGTCTTCAGAGTTATGAGAATTAAATGTGTTAGCCTATGTGAGAGCTCTCAGTGCAGGGTTCTGTAAATGCAAGTTTTCCTCCTATTCCACACTGCCAGGGCAGAGAGGCACAGAAGCCCAAACCTTGGTGCCAAGTCCACTCATTCACATCAACTCACTGGCTGGATCATCCCTATACCTGTGCCCCAGCTTATCCCTTAGCACTTTCTAGCGGGTTCTCCTTCTCCAAAGGGATCTAGTGCCTCTGCTGACCTCTCAAGGAGCACTGTGTTTTTCTGCACAAATGAAGGCATTGTGATTTTGAGTAGGAAGAGTATGAACAATTCAGAGTAGGTATGTCTTTATTGGCAGCCTGTTTTCTTCTACGAGTCCCAAGTTAGGGATCTGGATATTTCCTCATTTTTATTATAGTGGAATTGCCTAGAGAAACTTATAGAATGTTCTCTGTGGACTTGTGCCTATCTATGGAATGATGCACATAATTGCAATTTACAGATCACTGCAGATATTTTAACCAGAAATCGGGAAAGCTGGATTTTACTCCCAGCTCCACCTTGGGCCAGCTGTGTAAAACCTTGCACAGGTCCCTTCCCCACTTGAGACTTCAGTTTCTTCACCTGTAGAATTACCGGCTTGGAGTTTGTGACCTGTAAGAATTCTGTGAGGTAGTAAGGCAAATATTCTAACCCCTACTTTACAAATGAAGAAATAGGGCAAAGGAAGGCTCAAGTACTTGTCCAAAACCATGTGGATAGAACTGGAAACAGAACCCAGCCTCCGCAGTATCTGCTGCAGTGTCTGCTACAGTATCTGCTCTGGTGTGACTATACAGTGTTATTACATCATGCGTGCACTTGCAGAAACACACTAAGACTGTGAAAGAGGTAGTGAAAGAAACAGAAAGCGACAGAGAGAAACAAGGATGTAAAGAACCTAAGCAGCTGTGACTGCCATTCCCAGGAGCTATAGTCCAGGGTGAGTGCAATGTGGGAATGAGACTCCGCCCTCTCCATCTGCTCAGTTCCCATGCCCCTCTCATTGGGCACACCTGTCACTCCACTAATGAAATCCAGGCTTTAAGGCTCTGTCATTTTGACTTGTGACTTTCCCATAGAGTGATAAGAGTATGGACTTCAGAGTCACAGACGGGTTCAAACCTTGGCTCTGACACATGCAAGCTATGTAACCTTGTCTGTCATTTCACCTTTCTGAGCCTCAATGTTATTATGCACAAAATAGGAATAATATAAGTACCTAACCTCCTAAAGTTAAATGAAACAATGCTTGGAAATCCTTAGCTCCAGGCACAGAGTATAAAAGGTGATCAATAACTTATAGTTCTAATAGTCATCATTGTCATGATTATTTTTATTATATCTAGATATTGACAGGCTTGGTGTAAAGTTACCTTGGTGGTAGGCCAGGTCTCTTGTTCCTGTTCCTGAGCCTTCACCTGTACCAGAACCAGGCAAAGGAGGCTCAGCACAGCCCCAGGCCATCCTTATTTCCAAGTTCTTCTCAGCAAGGTCTTTCAGTGAGAGTGCTTGCCTAAGGGCACAATGCTCCTTCTGCCTCTCAAATGAGACATAAGGCCCTTGCTATGGTGTAAATGCTTAGGCCCCCCTAGAATTCATATGCTGATGTCCTAACCCCCAAGGTGATGGTATTAGGAGGTGGGGCCTTGGGAGGCAATTAGGTCAGACAACAGAGCCCTCATGAATGGGATTAGTGCCTTTATAAAAGAGACCCACAGAATCACCACACTGAAGCCTTCTCAGTGGAAAGAGCTAAGAAACACAGGAAACACAGAGGCCGAGGTGGGTGGATCGCCTGAGGTGAGGAGTTCAAGACCAGCCTGACCAACATGGAGAAACCCTGTCTCTACTAAAAATACAAAATTAGATGGGCGTGGTGGCGCATGCCTGTAATCCCAGCTACCCAGGAGGCTGAGGCAGAAGAATCGCTTGAACCTGGGAGGCGGAGGTTGCGGTGAGCCAAGATCACGCCATTGCACTCCAGCCTGGGCAACAAGAGTGAAACTCCATCTCAAAAAAAAAAAAAAAAAAGAAAGAAACACAGGAAACTCATTTGCCGCTTTTACCACATGAGGACACAGCATAAAGACAGCTGTCCATGAACCAGTAAGAAGGCCCATACCAGACATCAAAATTGCCAGTCCCTTGAACTTGGACTTCCCAGCCTCTAGAACTGTGATAAATAAATTTCTGTTGTTTAGAAGTCACCCAGTCTATGGTAATTTGTTACAGCAGCCTGAATGGATTAAGATAGCCATTCAGTCCCAGCTCAGACCAGAGCCCAAGGCTTCACTGACCACAGGAGCAGGCAAGGGTCTGGGGCAAGAGAGGAGGAACTGCTGTGCCCAGATCGGCAGGCTCAAGTGGGAGAGGCACTGGACTAGGGGATGAGTGAGCAAGAGAGGCACATTCCATGCCTCATAGAACTTTTGGTAAGTTGTGGAATATATCCTACATATAAAAATGTATGTAACATGTATGTGCAGTTTAAAGAGTAATAAAATGAACACCATCATTGAGCCTAAGAAAAAGAACACCTAAGCCTTTGAAGCTCTGTTCCTTCCTCAACACATTCCCCTACCCTACCCTGAGAGTTAACCATGATCCTGTACTTTTGGTTAATCATTCATTGCTTTTCTTTTTATTTTACTCCATATGTGAGTCTCCAAAAATATGTTGTTTAATTTTGCATGTTATTTCTGTTATGTAAAGACAATCATTCTATAAATGTTCTTCTGTGACCTGCTCTTCTCACTCAAAATTAAGTTTTTGAAATTCATGTTGATGCATGTGACTGTACTTAACTCATTTTTCAATGCTGTATGATTTCATTGCATGAAAATATAGCAATTTATTTAGTCTACTGTTAACACTTAAGTTGTTTCATTTCAAGCAATAAGAACATTGTTGCTTATTCCTTATTGTGAACATGTACAAGGGTTTCTCTTGAGTACATGTCTGTGTGGAGTTGTGAGGTTGTAAATATCCACATATTTAGTTTCACTAGGTAATGCTCAATTTATCTTAGAAGCAGTTATAACCATTTACACTCTTCCCAGCAACTGAAGTAGAGTTCCTATTGCTGTACATCCTTGCAAACACTGGGTTTTAGCAGACTTTACATTTCTACCAATCTGGTAGGTGCATGAGATGGCATTTCACTTGTATGCTTGTGATGAGGCAGAGCATCCTTTCCTGTGTTACTGAGTGTTCATGCTTCCTGCTCTGTGAAATGTCTGCTCCCCAGACAGCTTTCCTGCTCCAAGGAGAAAGAGATAATGAGTAACTAAGAGGACAAAATTTCTGCAAATTGTAACAAATGCTTCGAAAGACATAAAAGGATAAGATAGCAAACAAAAAGTTGGAGAATTCCATGCAAAGTAATTGTGGAAAACCTAAGAGAGGATATTCAAGATAAGAACTAAAGAAAAAAAAAAAGGAGCTAGACTTGCAAAAAGTGGACAGTGGAAGGGAGTGGGGGAAAGAATTTTTGCCTTTCTCCAGGCAAGCAGCTCTAAGGAACTTTCTTTTCATATGAGGATCAATAAGAAAAAGGAAAAATACCTTAAGGAGACCTGTGAAAGATTTTATAACATTAAAAATTAGAACATGAAGTTTGAATTACAGAGAAAAATGCCCTTGAAAAAAAACATGGTTTAGGAACTAGAAGTAATAGAAATAAATTTTGGGAAGCATCTTCTTCTAATATAAGTCTAGATAACATGGACTCCAAATAACAGGTGAAATGTTCAGACAGCACACAAATGAAAAGAAAGATCTGGCCAAGAGATAAATAAAACGAAAGCTAAATCTCTTCCCTTCCCCACTTGAATAATTCAGTCCTAAAGCTGTGAGATGGGACAAAGCAAAGACATCTGATATGGTTTGGCTGTGTCCCCACCCAAATCTCATCTTGAATTGTAGTTCCCATAATCCCCATATGTCATGGGAGGGACCAGGTGGAGATAAGTGAATCGTGGGGGCCAGTTTCCTCCATCCTGTTCTCATGATAGTGAGTTAGTTCTCACGAGATCTGGTGGTTTTATAAGGGGCTTCCCTCTTTACTGGGCTCTCATTCTTCTCCTTCCTGCTGCCATGTGAAGAAAGACGTGTTTGCTTCCCCTTCTCCCATGATTGTAAATTTCCTAAGGCCTCCCCAGCCATGCTGAACTGTGAGTCAACTAAACCTCTTTCCTTTATAAAATACCCAATCTCAGGTATGTTTTTATTAGCAGTGTGATAACAGACTAATACAGCATCCATACCTGTCAGGCAAGAGGGAGTGTGAACCATTGTAGCCCAGGCCGGGGTGTCAGGGGGAGCCACACTGATGGGCTGCCTGGCATGGGCAGCTGGAGCTTAGGTATCTGTACAGGGATGGAGCTGGCACAGGGTGTCAGAGCTCTGCGCAGGATGAGCAGACACCCATGTAGGGTATTGGAGCCCAAGCAGAGGAAGGCGGACAGCCACACAGAGAAGGATCAGCCCAGCAAAGGAAGTCAGAGCCTAAGTAGGGTGAGGAGGGAGGGGTCAGCAGAAATGAAACCTTGGTTCCAGATGGGTGACTGATCAAATACGTTAATACGTTAAGGACAATAGAAGGCAGGTGTCTCACTGTCAGAGAAGAGGGTTAGAACTATGGATAGAGCAAAAATTATAATATACCCAATGGTGTTAAATTTGAATTGGATGTATCAGTGTGAGCTTATGGTTTTCAATATGTAGAGATATGGAAGAAAATATGAGTGTGTGAGTGGGGCATGTTTGAGTACATGTGTGTTTGCAC
This sequence comes from Pan paniscus, assembly GCF_029289425.2. Classification (NCBI taxonomy): domain Eukaryota; kingdom Metazoa; phylum Chordata; class Mammalia; order Primates; family Hominidae; genus Pan; species Pan paniscus. The sequence goes on from NC_073249.2 coordinate 193,230,902, forward strand.
ATACATTTCTTAGCTCTTTCTACTGAGAAGGCTTCAGAGCAGTGATTCTTCAATAGTAATGAGCACATCTAGCACCAGATATTGGTTCCTAAATAACATTTTCCACTAAAATGGACCAGGGCTCCTTGAAGAAATGGCTAATCCCAAGCCTGGGGCAGAGAAAGTAGAAGACAAGCCAGGAATATCTTATGGCAGAAGCTAAGGAAATGCCCAAGGCATGATGGAGACATGTCAAAGGGACATAGAATCTGGCTTGGAGGGGTTCTCACTGACCATATTGGGGATAATTTGAGAATCAAAGTTGTTTAAAATAGTAACAAATGGTGGTGACCTATTGAATCAAACAGAACACTGTGTATATCCACGCAGACATTAAATAATTACAAGTTTTTATAAGGAAGGGGAGATTTACATAACTTCAAACTACCCCCTCCCCCACCCCACTCCACACACAGTAATAACAAAGGGAAAAAGAAGTGGAGAAGACTGGAAGACACGCCCACCTCATCAATAATGGGACAAATTGAAATCATACTCCAGCTGAGAGGATGCAGTGAGAAGAAGCCAGCATCACTTCCATGATTATCCAGTTGCAGAAGACAAGCTGAACATAATCAGGAGGAAACACCAGGCAAACCTAACTTGAGGGACGGACTGTCAACTCCCCGGCAGGCAGTCTTCAAAAATATAAAAGTTCTGAAGGTCAAGTAAAGACACTGGAACCATTCCAGACTAAAGGAGACCAAAGAGACATGACAATGAAATGCAACATGTGATTCTGAACTGGATCAATAAATTATCAAGGAATTTATTGGAAAAACAGGTGAAACTTGAATGAGATGTGAAGATTCGATGGCAGTAATGTGTCAGTGTTAATTTCCCAATGTTGATGGTCGTTTTGTGGTTATGTGAGAGAAAGTGCTAGTTTGTAGGAAATACACTAAGATATTCTGGGGTTACAGGGCAACATGTTGGTGACTTACTTGCAAACGGTTCATGGAAAAAGATTTTTGTACTATACTTCCAACTTCTCCTATACCTTTGTGGCTGCTCCAAATTAAAACTTTTATTTCCAAGGGAAGCTAGATACTAAAAAATAGCAAGACTGAAAAGAAACAAAATAGCGTAATTTTCATCAGCACAAGAATCAGCAGAAGCAACACTGTAGAAAAACAATGCAAAGATGAGGAGGACAAACCTGAAAATCTCAACCCAAATAGGGAGAAGGGCAGAGGCGTGAAAGTGGTAGAGAGAAGATAGAAGATAAGAAATAAGGAGACCCAGTGGACAAAGAGCCAAGACACTGATAACAAGCATTCAGGAAGAAAGGAACCAAATGGAAATGATAAAACTTTTCTGAGATGAAAGAAAACCTGTGTATATAAAGGAGCTCTCTGGATACCAAGAGAAATAAAAAAGAGGCTGGCAATTTTTTCAACTTGTAAGGGTGAGGAGTAGGGGAAATCTACAAGAATCCAGGCTGAGAAAGTTACCTTAAATGAACCAAAATCAGACAATTCTCAGGCTAATTTTTGACATTAGATTACAGAAAATGAAGGAGGTGATGTTTAAGGAGGAGAAAAAGTTGGGGGCTTCATGTGTGAGTGCAAGAAATTGTTATTTGCAGGGATTCAATAATTTACAATTATTGCCACTCTATCTCAAGTGGGGCTGTAACTCCAGGTGGCTGTAACTCCGGATGAACTCCAGATGAACCAGTAACTCAAAATAGAGAAGATGTATGAAAGAAAAGATAAAAATGGAGTGTTGATACTAGCTAAGCACAGACTTAAAGCTAAATAATAATGGAACATATGGATTCAAAGCAGTGCAAATACAATAATTCTTAAAAGACTAAAAATAATTATTTTATATTATTAAATGTGCAAGAAGGTGGAAAAGGGATAAGAGAATGTCCTTATCTTTTGTGACGGTGGAATCAATATATATTATCCAATTGTTGACTTTGATCACTAGAGAAATAAGGATTTTGAACATATACTTTAGTCACTAATATATTTAAAATAAAGTATAATACTTCTAAATCACTAAAAGAAAAAACACGTAAAACATAATCCAAATATAAAAGGCAGAGAACAAAGGAAACTATTTAGGGACAAAGATACAGCAAGCACAAAATCAGATAAAGCAGTAGAATAAAATCATTCAATTGTAATGAAAAATGCAAATTTACTAAAATTCAATTTCCTGTTAAAAAACAAAGACTCTTAATGATCTGGTTTGGCTGTATCTCCACCCAAATCTCATCTTGAATTGTAACTCCCACAATTCCCATGTTGTGGGAAGAACCTGAATTATGGGGGTGGGTCTTTCCTGTGCTAGTCTCATGATGTCAGTAAGTCTCACAAGATCTGATGGTTTTAAAAAATGGGAGTTTCCCTGCACAAGCTCTGTCTTGTCTTGTCTGCCACCATGTGAGACATGCCTTTCAACTTCCACCATGATTATGAGGCCTCCCCAGCCACATGGAATTGTAAGTCCAATAAACCTCTTTCTTTTGTAAATTGCCCAGTCTCAGGTTTGTTTTTATCAGCAGCATGAAAATGGACTAATATATTTAGATTAACCTAAATAATATTCAACTATATTTTCTATACCAGGAACATAACTAAGACAATGTGATACAGTTTAAAGATAAAAGGGTGGCCAGAGATTATATTGGGCAAACATAAACAACAACAGTAACAATCAAAGAAAAATGCAGAATTCATAATGTCTTCAAGGTTCCATGTTATAGCATGTGTCCGAGTTTCCTTCCTTTTTAAGGCTGAATAACATTCCACACATGTGGTATATATTTATTAATAACGTTAGTACAGACCACATTTTGTTTATCTGTTCATCCCTCTATGGACATTTGTGTGGCTTCTACCTTTTAGCTTTTGTGAATAATGCTGCTAAGAGCATGAGTGTACACATATGTCATGATAATTTTTTTTTTTTTTTTGAGACAGAATCTTGCTCTGTCACCCAGGCTGGAGTGCAGTGGCGTGATCTTGGCTCACTGCAAGCTCCGCCTCCCAGGTTCGCGCCATTCTCCTGCCTCAGCCTCCCGAGTAGCTGGGACTACAGGCACCCACCACCTCGCCCGGCTAATTTTTTGTACATTTAGTAGAGACGGGGTTTCACCGTGTTAGCCAGGATGGTCTCGATCTCCTGACCTTGTGATCCGCCCACCTCGGCCTCCAAAACTGCTGGGATTATAGGTGTGAGCCACTGCGCCCGGCTGTCATGATAATTTTTGAAGTGATTATCCAATTAGGAAGGTTGCAGAAAGATGGCCACTTAGTGATAGGTAGTTTGAGAATTGCAGATCCAAAACCTTAACACAATATGATTAGCTACATATTCCAATCACTTTGTGGTGCCTGTGCCACTCATAATGTTCTCTTTAACTGCTCCTCGGGGCACTTGGCAGCTGTTTGTACATTGTGACACCCCTCCACGCACACATCTGCCCCCCAGCCACAGAAGCTTGGACCAGAGGTGGACACCTGAGCTGACTGCAGCAGGGGCAATCAGATGTTCTCTCTTGGGAAGTTGAAATAGGACCCAAGAGATTCTACTTTTGCCTGGACCCATCTCCTGAAAAGATAAAAATCCAAGTGCAATGGATTGCTGCTCTTCTACTTTCCATGTGGACCAAAAAGTAGAACAATCCTATGTGCAGAAAGAGAATGATTGAGAAGTGGAAAATTTTCCTTGGTTTCTGATGGCCCTTCAGTTCCTCGTCCTCTACCTTTGTGAAGTCTGGCTGCAAATCGACCCTTGGGTTCTCTCTTCTCTGAGAGGCTTTTTTTGCTTATTCTAGCCTGAATTGATTTATTTACATCCAAAGGTTCCCAAGGAATACAACAACCTAGGACCCAGCAATCCTACTTCTGGGAATTATGCAAAGATATGTGCATGAAGATATTGCTTGATATGTTATAACAGGGAAATTAGAAATAATCTAAATGTAAAAATAGTAAGAGATTAGGTATTATAAATTTAAAGTGTATACTCAGAGAGAGAGAGATAGGGAAAGATACAGTCATTACAAATCATTCATGTATGAACCTGGGCAACATAGTGAGACTCTGCCTCTACCAAAAAAAAAAAAAAAAAATTAGCTGGGTGTGGTGGTGCATGCCTGTAGTCCCAGATACTCAGAAGGTTAATGTGGGAGGATCACTTGAGCCCAAGAGTTTGAGGTTACAGTGAGAGCTATGATTGTGGTACTGTACTCCAGCCTGGGTGACAGAATGAGAACCTGTCTCTAAAAAGAAAATAAAAAGAATCATTCATGTAGAATACAATTCACTGATTTAGGAAAATGTTTATTTTATATTGTTCAGTGCAAAAAAAGCAGGTGATTTTAAAAACTCAGGTGATGGTATCACAAGAAAATGCAGTGATTATGGACTCCCACCCTAGACCACACTCACCACTCCTTGTGATGTTCTGAAAAAGAGATACAGACAAGAAACAAAGGCAAAGGAAGGCATTTCAATATTAGCTGGGCATGGACCCCAGATTCAAAAGCAGAGCCTGAGTCCTTTGGTAAGCTCAAATGAACCATGTGAGCTCACATTTTTTTCTAAGCTAATTTGGTTTTAAAGGCTGCAAATGAGGCCGAGCATGGTGGCTCACGCCTATAATCCCAGCACTTTGGGAGGCCAAGGTGGGTGAATCACCTGAGGTTGGCAGTTCTAGACTAGGCTGACCAACATGGAGAAACCCCGTCTCTATTAAAAATACAAAATTAGCCAGACGTGGTGGCGCATGCCTGTAATCCCAGCTACTCGGGAGGGTGAGGCAGGAGAATCGCTTGAAACCAGGAGGTGGAGGTTGCCATGAGCCGAGATCGCACCATTGTGATCCAGCCAGGGCAACAAGAGCAAAACTCCATCTCAAAAAAAAAAGATAAATAAAAGCTTCAAATGAAAGGCCAATTCAGCACACCCAGCAGCTTGAGGAATAACGTTCCCAAGAAGACGACAGGGACCATTGCTCACAATGGCTGCTGCTGAGCCAGCTGCTGCTGAGCCAACTGCTGCTTAACATTAATAAAGCAATTGCCCCCACCGTTCACGAGTTAACATGTTCACACACACCAGAATCTGGCTATGCTCTCTCAACACCTCACCCTCTTCCCCTCAGGGGAAGAAGGAGGGTATTCACAAAATGAAATGGAAGAGTCTGCCTTGAATGTCCCCTGCCCTAGAGTTCTGTAGCAATAACATGGTGGATACAGTGGGATACCATCAATGTGGTAAGAGTGTGTGTGTGTGTGTGTGTGTGTGTGTGTGTGTGGTGGGAAATAGGGCATGTCTGTAAAAGACCCAAGATCCTACAGCAAAATCTTCACAATGCTTATGCCTAGATGGTGAGATTTGGGAAATTTTTGTTTTGTTGCTTTTTAGTATCCCATGAGCTTCCCGCATTAAACAGAAATTTGTAATTTTATGGCCAGGCACAGTGACTCACACCTGTAATCCCAGCACTTTGGGAGGTCAAGGTGGGAGGATCACTTGAGCCCAGGAGTTTGAGACCAGCCTGAGCAATATCTTGAAACCAGATCTCTACAAAAAAAAAAAAAAAAAAAAAAAAAAAAATTGTAATTAGCCAGGTGTGGTGGCATGAGCCTGTAGTCCCAGCTACTTGGGAGGCAGAGGTGAGAGGATAGCTTAAGCCCAGGAGGTCAAGGCTGCAGTGAACCATGATTGTGCCACTGTACTCCAGTCTGGGTGACAGAGCAAGACCCTGAAAAAAAAAAAAAAAACTAGTTTTAAAATGTAATGGAAAATCACCCCAATCAAAAGAGTAATCACAAAATATAAAGTACCCAGGCTATATTTAAGTTGGGATTTGTTTTTATTCATTTTTTTTCCTGGAAAAGTTTAGTATGCCTTAGAAGTTTTGAAGATAAGTATGGCACTGAGAATGGAAGGCACCAATTTTTTTAACTTATTAAGAAAAATTATAATTGGCTACATAAAAACTTAATACTTCTACAAATCAAAAGTGCCATAAATAAAACTAAGCAAATGATAAACTGGGAAAATATAATTAATGGCTAAAGTCAACCTTGAATATTCAGAGTTCTTCAAATTTATAAGAAAAATAGGAGCAAAGAAAGTCTTTCATAGCTAGACCTTCTTTCTGCCTAGAGTTTTATAATGTGTCAAGCTGCGGGGTTTCACTGTGCACTGGATGTGGATGGTACAGTATGCAATGCACAGAGGCACTGTTTTGTCACGCCATATTGTTGGGTGATCATGAAGTGATGTTTTAAGTATTTAAACTTCTAACATATTGGTTTATCACAACTCTTTTAATAGACAGTTAAAAAGAGAAATGCAAATAGGCCATTAACATGTGAAAAATGCTTAGCCTAATTAGTTATCAAATGCCAATTAAAATAAAATAAATGCTGCTTTTTTGTTTAGCAAGTTAACAAAGACTAAAACAGACGACTATCTCTCCCAGTGGGGCCTAAGTTCTCTGAGGGCAAGGGATGTATTTGTTTTGGTTGTTCTTGTAACCTCATCACCTGGCACAGTGCCTGGCCCAGGGTGAGCCCTCCATAGACAATCATTACATGAACTGGGTGAAAGAAGAATGATGGCACCCAGTGCTGGAGGAACAGTCGCTCTGTTGATAGTATCAATGGGAACCATTTTCCTGGAGGGCAAAGTGGAAGCATGCAGCGAGTGCGGACGTGGCCTTCCCAGGCTTATGTTAAATCAAAGGTAAACCCACTTGGTTACCTCAAGAGTGCCTCTTAGTTTTAACACCCACATTTCATAGAGCTTACGTATCTCTCAGTACGATACATTTCAGCGAGTGCGTCTATAGAAAACATTTACAGTTAGATCCCCCAAAACATAATACACCATTTTCAATAAATCTATATGCAGGGAAAGTCTCAAGTTGCATTCCAACTACAGTTGGTAAAATGTCAGAATCCCATGCGGACTTTTGGAAAGGGGCTCCAATTCCATGGCGGGGATGTGTGTCTCAGAGGCTGCTGGCTCTGAGGTGTCACTCCATGCTGTTCATTGTAAACTGTACTCTACCACCTAGTGCCAGTCCTGAATGCATTCCCACTGAGTCTTTCATAGCTAGACCTTCTTTCTGCCTAGAGTTTTATAATGTCTCAAGCTGCAAGATTTCACGGCGCACTGGATGTGGATGGTACAGTATGCAATGCACAGAGGCACTGTTTTGTCACACCATGTTGTTGGGTGATCGTGATGTTTTAAGTATTTAACTTCTCTAACATAATGGTTTGTTGCATATATTTAGGTATTTTATTTTGTCTTAATTACTTTTTGGATTTTGGGTTTAAGTACAACACAGTATAATTTTTTCCCACTTAAAATAATGGGATATAGGTTCCTAGTTAATATCTTTACACAGAACATTTGATTTCCAGGAAAGGATTACTGACATTCAGCAGGAGATATCTGTACTTTCAAAAGGGTCATGTACTTGAATCTTCCTAGTTAAAAAAGAAAAAGAAAAAAACCATAAAAGATGCATATATAAAAAAAGATTTCATTGCAGCTTTATTTTAAATTGCAAAACTTTGGAAACCTAAATGGTTAACAGAGTATCTGTTAAATACCTTCTAGTAAATCTGTATGATTAAATCCTATGAAGTTATTTCAATCATATTTTCTAAGAAATGTAATTATATGGGAAATTCTTGCAATATAATAGTAAGTGTGCAAGGATCAACACAAGCTATATAACATATAATGCAAGTTGTATAAAACAAAAATATTTATATATGCAGAGAATAAACCCTCCAGGAACGTACTGTAATTGGTTAACAGTCGTTATCTCTGAGAGCGCAATGGATAAGTTTGATTTCTCCCTACTGTTCCATAGAATACCTCAAATTTTCTTTAATGATAATGTACTGTATTTGTATTTATTAAAGAACACCTTTTTAATATAGCAAGGATTGGGGTGATTGGAAATAGTAACGATAACAGCAGCAGTGGCAGCAGGAGCAGCTAACACTTGTATAGCACTTGACTCTGTGCCAGTAATAAAAGCCAGGTTATGAGCCCACACTGAACTTAGCCTCAGTAAATAGCATCCTGCCTCTAGCATCATCCAGTCTCTGCCCATAGGGATGAATTCCAGCCTAGAAAATTTGTGAAGCCAGAAGTATCTGGTCAAAGATCAGAAGGGTCAGCTTGTCAGCTGACTTCAGTGGGTACTCGCAGAAGCCACATGCAGCATGTAGATGCTCAGTGGTGGGAAGAATACAGGGTTTGGGAGCAGCCAGACCTGGATTCAAATCCTACCTGTGCCACCTAATTCCTGTGTGACCTTGAGGAACTTACTTCACCTTTCTGAATCTCACTTGCTCACGAGTAGGGTAAGAGAACCTCACAGCATGGTCAGATGTTGTGAGGGTTAGAGTGGCAGCCTATAAAACGCCTAATATCCACGAGGCACTCAGAAAACGCTCCTCTCCCACCCTTCAGTGCTGGTGATGGTGTCACTGACTCCTTAGATTGCCCCTCTTTTGTTATTATTAATTTCAATAAGGATGACAGAAGATAAGCAAAAAGGACTTGGCTAAACTTGCCCTGTTTACAGATAAGTACTCATGAATATCTGTGTGTGAATAAATGAGGGATGAGAAAGTGAAGAATTGAACAAATGAATGACGGTGTACCTGGAGAATGATGATCTTACCCTGACTTGCCTGCTTTTATCTTTTCAGCTTATCCACTCACCAAATGCCCTCCTCCCACCATCCTCCCCAACGCCGAAGTCGTCACAGAGAATGAAGAATTCAATATAGGTACCACCTCCCAAGCCAGCAAGGACTGTGAGCCCAGGACTGGGGAAGGAAGGGAAGGTGGCGGGGGGAGCTGTCGGGCCAGTGGACCTTATCCCCTGCTCCTGTCTGTGGAGAGAGAAACAGTAGGCCCTGTGCCAGAGGGTTCTGCCCACTGAGTTTACACCCAGAATAAAATCAAAAGGGGAGGCAGAAAAACAGTTTTCTTTTTTTGGTTCAAGTCAGCATCTTTTTGAGAAATAAATCTATGCAAGACAGTATAAAATGTCCTGGAATATGAAACATTCCGAGGCTAACACAAGGCTGAGTTGTGAGAGGGGAGCAGTTGTCTGGGCCATTTGATGGGAGCTGAGCTAGTTATTTAAGTCTGAACAGAACATGACCTGCCTCTGATTATCTCACCTGGAAGTGGGTTCAAGGTACTAATGACTGGACTTCTTAAGAGAGTCTACATGTTGGTCTTTCTTTGACAGGTGACATCGTACGCTACAGATGCCTCCCTGGCTTTACCTTAGTGGGGAATGAAATTCTGACCTGCAAACTTGGAACCTACCTGCAGTTTGAAGGGCCACCCCCAATATGTGAAGGTAATTGCATGGAGCCACATCTGTATGGGGCCTAGAAGTTCCTCCTGAACAAAGCTCTTGTTTTGCTCCTCTTTCTATTCCCAGTTCTCAGCTCAGTCACTGCCCCATAACATGAAAGGTCACTTGGTAAATGTTGTCTGATGGATGAGTAAGTGCATGAGGAATGAGTGAGTGATCACTCTAGATAGGTTCTCTGCCCTGTTCTGATGTCTGAACCTGTGAATTGGCTACAGTGGCCACATTTATTTCCATCTGCCTTTTTTTCGTTCCTGGGAATTTCTTGGAATTGCATACTGAGTACTGGAAGGAGGAAGTCCTTCCCTGGGCGTGGGCTCACACACCATCCCTGCTTTACTGGTGCGCGGATGCACTCAAGGTGCTGTGTGCCAAACCAGGCAACTGAGAGACCACAGCAGTCTTTATTGCAGTGTACCATGCCTTGACAGAAATGAATTCGCTTCAGCAAGTCACCCCAATTAAGATCAAAAAATAGTCTCCACTCATCAGGCATCTGACCTAAGGCAAGGTACCTGATTGTCCTGCCCTCAGCCTTCCCTTCTATAAACTGAGGATAATGATAGTACTTATGCCATGGGGGTATTAAATGGGTTAATAACATAAACCAGTTTAGAATGATGCCTGGCATGCAGTAATTGCTCCATGTTTGTGTTAATATTATCATTAGTGCGACTACTGTTTCTAGAACTACTGCTACCTGCAAATATTCAGTAGCCTATGGGGAAACAGGTCAGCCTTTCCCCCACTTCTGGGAAAGCAAGAGTAGGAAGAACCTGCAATATGGACTGTCAGTGAGGAATAGCAGACCTGGTAGAGGCAGGAGAGGACCATGAGGCCTAAGAGAACTTAAGTATCACCACATCTCAGTGCCCTGTGCTGGTCATCGGATTAGTGAAATCAGGAACATGTCAAAGCTAAGCGAGTTTCCTCTTAGAAGACATTAGTTTTCCTTCTCCTCTTAAAATTAAAAAGGAAGCTCTATTGGGAAAAGTCAGTGAGTACCTTTCAAAGCTACTCAGGTAGAATCCTGGATGAGTCCTGTGAAATTCTGGGCCACAGCAAGACTCTAGGAGCCCAGCCCCCGTGCTGATTGCCAAGCCCCACTTCTCTGAAGGCAGAGGTAAGATGGGTGAACAGCCCATGGCAAAGTCTTGTACCCAAAATAGCATTACCTGAAATTGTAATCCTGGGATTAATTTTTGGCCTTGCAGTTCCAGAACCTCCCTTTTACCAGTGTCCCAGAATCCAGCAGACCCAGGAAGCCTGTCTAAAGGCACATCTACTGCAAAATACTGATTTCTCCATGTGCAGTGATAAGAATACTTACAACTATTGTCAATGCACACCTTTGTACTGAAAGAACAATGTACTGAAGAAGTCGATTTAGTCCTCAGAACTTTGCTTTGGCGTCCGCAACCCAAACAAATGGAGGTGGATGGTCCTGAAATTGCTTTCATGCTGTGATGCTTGCCTGTGACCCAGGACACAGCACCTCCTCAGTGCTGGGGAAGGGCCTCTCTGAACCAGCAGCTTCCCTCCCACTCATGGTGATGACGAAATAACCAATCCTGCTCCTCCAGCTCCTCCTTTTCTAAGTTCCAAGCTCAATGTCTTCCTTAGAATGACATTTTTTTCTTTAGCTATATAAATAGTACTAATTAGGCCACAGCCAAGTTCTGAGACCTTTCTGTTCAAGATGCAGTTATCATCATTCCCTCTACAATTTATTGAAGCACTATGTTGCAGGCTTTACATATATTATTTCATTATATATATATACACATATATGTATATATATACATATATGTGTATATATACATATATATATACATATATGTGTATATATATACATATATGTGTATATATATACACATATATATGTGTATATATATATATATTTTTTTTTTTTTTTTGAGATGGAGTCTCACTCTGTCGCCAGTCTGGAGGGCAGTGGTGCAATCTCAGCTCACTGCAACCTCTGCCTCCTGGGAAGCAATTTTCCTGCCTCAGCCTCCTGAGTAGCTGGGACTACAGGCACATGCCACCACACCCAGCTAATTTTTGTATTTTTAGTAGAAATAGGGCTTCACCATGTTGGCCAGGATGGTCTTGAGTTCTTGACCTCATGATTCACCCGCCCCGGCCTCCCAAAGCGCTGGGATTACAGGCATGAGCCTCCGCACCCAGCATGTAATATTTTATATAATGCTCACAACAGCCCTGTAAGGTCTGTGTTATCTCTGTGTTGGAGATAGAGAAGCCATCACACAGAGAGGAGATAACTTGTTCAAGAACACACCATTAGTAAGTGGCAGAGGTGGGCTATGAATCCAGGTGTATTTGACTCAAAATCCCATGTACTTACCTCTGCCCTATACAATACAATCTTTGTTCAAATAAAACCCATTTTATAGATTATCTCCTTTGGATCTGGGGAAGCCTTACTGTTGTCTGTATGTATGTTCCATCCTCCCCTACTCAAAGCCAGGTAGTAGAACCCACAACTTATCTAGGAAGTGATTCCAACCAACTGGCAAAGCTCAAGTCCCAGAAATACTGCAATATTGACACAGGATCTAAGCCCACCTCATGTCATGGAGCAGCACAGTGATGGATGTGGGATCTTATCTGAATGTGCTCAAACACTGATTTTCTGGTGGTTGTCTTCAGCATTGGGAAAAGCAAATGTGTTGGCCGTAGTTCCATCTCCACCCCCATGTACTTGGTGTTTCTCTTTCTTTCTCCAAGTGCACTGTCCAACAAATGAGCTTCTGACAGACTCCACAGGCGTGATCCTGAGCCAGAGCTACCCTGGAAGCTATCCCCAGTTCCAGACCTGCTCTTGGCTGGTGAGAGTGGAGCCCGACTATAACATCTCCCTCACAGTGGAGTACTTCCTCAGCGAGAAGCAATATGATGAGTTTGAGATTTTTGATGGTAAGTCAGTCAAATGCCTCACAGTTCTCTGCTGCAGAAGACATGGACTTGCTCCAGAACCCGAGGAGTCTGTGCTGCAGTTTTCCTATCAGGGCTTGCCAGAAGCTCCACAGGATGTCCTTCCCTACCACAGCAACCCCAAGGCCATGGGACCTGAGGGGTGGCATGGCCCAAGCAGCAGAGCTGCTTGTACTGCAACTTGAACCTGTTACCGAACCTTTTCTTACTCTAGCTCCCACTCAAAGCCATTCCTGTTCATGTCAACAGATAAATGGGTCAAGCAGTATTCCCAAGTGAAGAGTGTGCTTCCTCCAAAACCCAGAGATCTACCAAACATTGTGCTGCCTCTTTGGCTTTAAGAGGGAAAAGGTGCAATAATTTGCTGTTTAATTTGGAGGGCATGTCTCAGCATGCTTCAGACCACTGGACCCTAAAAATTCATAGCAGAACTTTGTAGGATTTATCTCTTACCCTCTGGAGCACATGCATCTTGAAAAGGCATCTTGCCAAAGCACTAATTGTCCCTTCTCACTCATCAGGTCTAATTAATATGATGTCCTCAATAGAGTGAACCAATATGTTATATTCTGCAAGGTGTCCAGATGGTCCACATCCCTTTATACTCTATTATGACAGAGAGCAAGAGAAGTAACATAGCTCTGGGGGAAACCATGAATGTATACTGTTGTCTACCTCATGTGAATGCAAAGTGCTTCTGATCCTCATTTCTGAAGAGTATGGAAAAGACTACATGGCCAGATCAACAGCTACATTCTATGTAACCAAGGCTGCGTTGATCTGTTCTAGTAAAGATATGCGCCTCACACAGCTGCTACAGTTGAGGCTCCTACTTTGTTAAGTGTGTACTGTGAGACGGACCTGGGCCAGGACTCCATTTATTCCCAAAACCAACTTTCATACACCACTCCTCTGGCAGAGTAGCTATGATAGTGCTTTGGACCCCCAGGCATCAGCATCAATTAACATCCTGTATCCAGAAGTCTTTGATATATCTGAACATTCCATTTTCTATAATATTCTGTTTTCTGAGTAAACAGTAGTAGGTCTTTTGGGGGAAGAATGGTAGGAACAACTACTATATACAATTATTGTCATTGTGCAGGGTCTTTTTTCATAGGGACCCAGCCTCTTGGGAAATGAAACCTGGCTCAAGTCTGCAAACTGGGCAAAGGATTGCACCTTTCTGCTGGGGGCAGCTTTTCTCATCCTGCAGTTAGCTACTCATGATCTATTTTGTTCATATAGTTATACTTGTTTTGGCTGCTCTTCTTGGCTTCCTATTTACCTTGCCCTTAGGAACATCATGTTCTATGAGCCATCTTTGTAGATCCCGTAGGCCGAGCTCTCCCAGCTGCCATTCCAGCCTTGCTTCCCATTTTAGTAATTATGCCAACTTTGCTTCTGACTGTTAAGTAATTCCACCTGGCCTCGGTGTTCTAGGACCTTCTCATCCCCATTACTGCTAGGGAGCCCAGTGTCTCTCTCCATCAGTTTTGACCCACAGAGGATAGCCATTAGTTACTCAGGTTTTCAGCAATGCTGGTGCTCACCCCCTCCAGGAAGGCTGGAGCTCCTCACCTCCTGATTGCTTTAGTAAATGGAGTGTCCTCCAGGTCTTCCTGAGAACTATGGTCAACTTTTACACAGCAGACCTAGCCCAGCATGCCACTTCTCCCAGCCTTTCCCTTCACAGTTTGCATGGCAGTTCTGGTGACTCTACTTTGTTTAATATGATCCATTAATTTTTCCAAGCTTCTAAGAGCTGTCTCAGTGGCATAGTAGAGCCATCACTCAGGGCCTTTTCCAGAGTGATAAATCCTGTGTTATGGGTTATCCAGCTTTATATTCTGCGCCCCTTCAACCAGCCCCCTCGGGATGCAATCTCAGGCATTTAAGGTAGGACAAAAGAAGAGGGAGGTCTTTCTCAAAGAGTTTTCAAAAGCAGTATTAGGGAGCTCTGTTACTTATGACCCCAAGACATGACATTTTCCTCTAGCTTTATTGCTATTGCTATGTCTTCATTCCATAAATATTTTTTCTATATGGCAGGCACTGAGCTTTTTTTCTTTTTCTTTTTTCTTTTTTTTTTTTTTTTTTTTTTTTTTTGAGACTGAGTCTTTCTCTGTAACCCAGGCTGGAGCACAGTGGTGCGATCTTGGCTCACCGCCTCCTGGGTTCAAGTGATTCTCGTGCCTTAGCCTCCCCAGTAGCTGGGACTACAGGCATGCACCACCATGACCAGATAATTTTTGTTTTGTTTTTTTTTTTTTAGTAAAGATGGGGTCTTGCTATTTGCCCAAGCTGGTCTCAAACTCCTGGGCTCAAGTGATCCACCTGCCTCACCTTCCCAAAATGCTGGGATTACAGACATGAGCTTAAATACACACAAGAGAAGTAGGGTGGCCAAGTGGAAGAAGTTCCCAGTTTGAAAACCAGCTCTTCCATTAACCAGCTACTTGACCTTTGTCAAGTCTCAAAATGCAAATCAATTTCATCTTACCTGCCAGCCCCTAGAGGTAGGCAGGGACTTCCTAGAGCACTGCTTTAGAGCTGGGCTTAGGAGAAAAGAGCACCTTGAGCAATGCCTGTGGATGCAGAGAGAGGAGTGCAAGTACAAATGATTTTGCTGACTCTGAACAAGTCACCCCACCCTCTGAGTCCTGAGGTCTTCCCTGGAGGCTCCCTGTGATGGCTCCCATGGTCTGTAATCCTGCATCCTTCTCACCCCAGGTCCATCAGGACAGAGTCCTCTGCTGAAAGCCCTCAGTGGGAATTACTCAGCTCCCCTGATTGTCACCAGCTCAAGCAACTCTGTGTACCTGCGCTGGTCATCTGATCACGCCTACAATCGGAAGGGCTTTAAGATCCGCTATTCAGGTGAGTGAAAAAAACACAAATAAGCCACAGGCCCTCTCCTCATCGAAGTCTCAAGCTCCTCTGTGGAGACCGGGCAGCCATTCCCCTCCTCTAAATCTGCCTCACCTGAAGCTAAGTGGTCTTTGCCATTCCCCTACCTCCTATTTTTCTATTCCATTCCCCTCTTGAACCTCTTCCCTCTCTTCTCATACTGCCAGGCTTTGTCTTCAGGATAAGTTTAACAATTTTATATGATCTGATAATGCCTAACAGTGATTCTGTCCCTTTAGGAAAGTTAGGAAATGCTAATAAAAGTATCTTAAAACTAAAAAGCCCTAAAGCATGGATCTCTGACTGGCAGATGTTAAGCAGGCAGCAAAGGATGGGCTATATTTCAAGGCCAGGTGCCTTTCTTCTGCTCTGCAAGCCATATCTTATAAACAGAGTCAGATCAAAAGGCCAAAGACTGACCCAGGCAACAATCTATAAGGACTGAAAAACATAATCCTGGGAATATGATGAGATGGAGAAAATTGAATTTATCTGATCTCCCGTCATGGGGATTACTGTCTGTGGTTGGAAGAAAACTTCACAAGCTGCTTGATGCCCACTTTGAAGAGAGGTGGGTTCAGTGAACTGCTGACTGGGCTCCGCAAGCTTGGAGGCAGAAATGAATTACTTAAGACCATGGGGGGTTCCATCACACACCAGTTCCCTTTCAGCACTCTTTCCCCTGGCTACCTTTGGCCTACATTCCAGGCAAACAATGGACAAATTTCTAAAGAATATTGGTTGGGGGCTAGGTGCAGTGGCTCACGCCTGTAATCTCAGCACTTTGGGATGCCAAGGCGGGCAGATCACCTGAGGTCAGGAGTTTGAGACCAGCCTGACCAACATGGTGAAACCCCATCTCTACTAAAAATACAAAAATTAGCCAGGCGTGGTGGCATGCACCTGTAATTTCAGCTACTTGGGAGGCTGAGGGAGGAGAATCGCTTGAACCTGGGAGGTGGAGGTTGCAGTGAGCTTAGATCACGCTACTGCACTCCAGCCTGGGCAACAAGAGTGAAACTCTGTCTCAAAAAAAAAAAAACAGAAAAGAATCTTGGTTGGAAGGAATGTCAAATTCAGTGCCTGAAGTCCCACTTGCCACAGTCCATCTCTTCTCATGGGTCTCCTACTTGCAAGACCAGCCCATACTCAGTGGGTGGACAGTCTTAAAGAATCCCTGGGTGTAGCTTTCAGGGAAGAGACAACCAGAGGAAGCTGAGGGCCCCTGGGAGAAGGTGGGTCTTGACTGTCTCAGAGCCCATATCCTCTGCAAAGTCCATCCAACCTCTCCTTTCCCTGGTGCACACAGAGGGGGGTCTGGGTGGCTGCAATGACTGAGTGCCCCAATGTCAGTGACCAGCTCTCTCACCTACTAGCTGTGGGATTATTAGGCAAGGTACTTAACCACTTCAAGCTTCAGTGTCTGCATGATGGAAAAGAAACTTTAAGGTGCCTCTTAGGGGTGACTCAGGCTGAGTTCCTGGCAGCTGCTCACTCAAACAGGAAATACAGCAGTTTGGTAGCATTTCACTATGCTGGTTGCTAAATTAGGAACTGAACGTTATTAAGGAGTTACCCTTTCCTTGATGTTCTAACGTGTTTGGGGATAATGAGTCAGTTGTAATTACAATACATATGCCACGTAGAAAGTGAGTTAATTACATGGCGCAACAATTAGTACTTAATAATTCAGATCAAGTAGATGAGTGTAATTTGCACCTGCGTCTGTCACTGTGACTAAGTATATTTTACAACCGAGATTCTTGTTCCTGAGGGAGGTAACCATGTGGATACAGCACACATAGGACACAGGCGGCAAAGCAGGAGTAGGGAAACAAATTCGGCTTGGAAGGCAGCTATTTAAAACAATTTCACCGGCAGAGAGATATGATCACCAAGAAAGAGGCCGGGGACCTCACCAGGGGTGTCTGTAAGGGCCCCACACCCGCATCCTGCCTTATCCATCTCTGCCTGGAAGACCCCACCAGGGACTCCTAGGGCAAACAAAGAGAATTATCTGCCTGCTCCTTTGGTCATCCCTCTTTCCTGGCCTCACAGAACTCCCCCTGAGGATCCCTGGCAGGCTTTATAATGTGAGTCCTTTCAGGCTGGGATTTTTTGTTTTGCTTTTTTTTTGTTTGCTTGTTTTTTGAGACAGAGTCTCACTCTGTCACCCACGCTGGAGTGCAATGGCCTGAGCTCATCTCCCTGCAGCCTCCACCTCCTGGGTTCAAGTGATTCTCCTGCCTTAGCCTCCCGAGTGGCTGGGACTACAGGCACACACCACCACGCCTGGCCAATTTTTATATTGTTAGTAGAGACGAGGTTTCACCATTTTGGCCAGGTTGGTCTTGAACTCCTGGCCTCAAGTGATCCACCGGCCTCAGCCTCACAGTGCTGGGATTACTGGCGTGAGCCACTGCGCCTGGCCCAGGCCGGGATTTTGGTCTGTTTTCTTCATTGTTGTATTGCAAGCACTTAGAACAATATCTGGAAGATAATAGATACTTGATATCTATTTGTTGAATAAACGAATGAAATAAGTTGAAGCCATATGTGGAGGGGCAATGAGCACTGTAGGGAAATGTGTGTCCCGGGTTGCCACAGGTCTGTCTCAGCACATTCCCCCACACAGCACAAAGAAGGACGATGACCACTTACTGAGCATTGAACAGTGAGTGCCCCATGCTGTGCTGGGGGCTTTATGTACACAATCTACATGTACAGCTTAAATTGCCCAAAAATCTGTGAGGTGGGTATTACCAGTCCCAATTTACAGGCGAGGAAATTGGAGCTGAAGTGATTTGCCCCAAGTTACAGAAACTGGTCAGATCAGAAACGGGACTGGAGCCCAGGCCTGACTAAGGTCAAAGTCCACACCCCCGCAGTCGCAGCTTTCTGGAACCAACCCCATTGGGTTCTACCTTCTAAGTCTGTTTGGGAGCTGAAGGGATTTGAGAGCCTGAACTTAGCCATACAACCAGATCTACCTTTGGACCGCAAAAGGGACCCAGTGCTTCATGAAGCTGGTTTTTTTTGTTTTTTTTTTTGTTTTTTTTTCCCGTTGTTTTGTTTCGGCTTTACCAACCTGACTGGGTGTTTTTCAATATCCACCATTCAGACTTTCCTCAATAGCAGAGGATGTGGCAGTGGCAAAGACAATGGGATGGGGGGAGACAAAAGGGAAAGGGGCCTGCATGAAAGACCATGTCTGTCTTCCTGCTGGTGCCAGTTCCCTGAACCTCATCTTGTTGTTCAGCCCCTTACTGCAGCCTGCCCAGGGCTCCACTCCATGGCTTCATCCTAGGCCAGACCAGCACCCAGCCCGGGGGCTCCATCCACTTTGGCTGCAACGCCGGCTACCGCCTGGTGGGACACAGCATGGCCATCTGTACCCGGCACCCCCAGGGCTACCACCTGTGGAGCGAAGCCATCCCTCTCTGTCAAGGTGAGAAGCAGGTGGAAACGGGGTCACAAGGTAGCTCGGATCCAACTCACATCTTAGGGTTGTCCCAGGACTAGTCACTTCCAAATGTGGGTTTCCTCTTTGATAATTATTTCATTCTTTCCACAAGCATTTACAAGATCTGTAGTGCGTAGCAATCTCAGTGTTTTGAGATCCATGGGGGAGATGGGTATGTGAGCACATCAATGCAAAGTGGCAGAGGAAGGAAGTGTCGTGTCAGGAGCATAATCAGTGTTGTGGGAGCCCAGAGGTGAGAAAGGATCTGCTTCCTCCTGGCCAGCTGGGGAGGGCTCCCAGCAGAGGGGATGCTTGGGTTCCGGCTCATAGAGCAAGTGGGTTGATCAAACACTTGAAATGTGTCAGTCAATTTGCATGCATTACCTTTTATGATTTATGATTTTATGATTTATGACAGTTTTTTCCCTTCAAGTAATATACATTCAAACTAAAAATCTGAAGAAGAAAAAAAACGGTAGATAATGCAAAAGAAAAAAAGTGAAAATGAACAATAAACCTGAGATCACCACTGTTAACATTTCAGCACATTTCCTTTGGTCTTTTATGTATTGATTATAAAAATAGGATCATCCGTGTACAAAGCTCTTATAGATTTTGTTTCCCATAATGCTGTGCAACCACTGAAAATCATGGTGAGGAAGTATATTTAACTATATACTATTTTTTGAGGCAGAGTCTCCCTCTGTCGCCCAGGCTGGAGTCCAGTGGCATGATCTCAGCTCACTGCAACCTCTGCCTCCTGGGTTCAAGCAATTCTCCTGTCTCAGCCTCCCGAGTAGCTGGGATTACAGTCACCCGCCACCATGCCTGGCTAATTTTTGTACTTTTAGTAGAGACAGGGTTTCACCATATTGGTCCGGCTGGTCTCAAACTCCTGACCTCAGGTGATCCGCCCACCTCGGTCTCCCAGAGTGCTGTGATTACAGGTGTGAGCCACCGCGCCTGGCCTCTATTGTTAATATTATACTTCCTCACCATTATTTTCAATAGTTGCACAGCATTATGAGAAAATTGTCATTCATTTAAGTATCATTCTCTTGTTGGTCATTTGAATTTCTATATTCTTTGTGACGATAAACTTATAATTCCATCTTTATGAATATTACATATTTCCTTAAGGCAAATTCTCAGAAATGAGATTCTCGCATCATAACGTATGCGATTGACAGCTGTCGATACTGATTGCCTCCCAGAAAGTTTGTCCTCATGTATAGCAGCATGTGAGAACTGTCTTTTCTCCCACAGTCTCAACATTAGGCACTGCATTTAAAAAAAGAAGAAAACATTGCCAACTACATAGACAAAAACAGGAAATCACATTGCTATTTGATTTTTCCTTTGGTTCCCAGTAGTGGTGAAGTACTTTTTAATGACATCTCTCATCTCTAATCCTCACAACCGTCTCGCCTGTGCCTGTGCTTTCTCAAAGAACAAAAACAATGTGCTATTAATAATCTACTCTACCCCTAAGCAAAGGTCACAGTGAACTGGCTGTCCACAAATGGCAAATGGCATTTGGCTTTGGTCTCTGCGTCTCTAACTGCATTAACGAGGACAAGTCTTTTTTCCGGAGCGCCAGTTGGAACCTACTAAGCCTCTCATTTCTGTTACCTTACGTCACCACCCAAAATTAAGCCTCCACCAGACTTCAGTTGACCCATCCCCATACTACTGTGCATGTCTTCTCCCCACTCCACCCCTTGCCTCCCACTGATGCCCTTCCTCTAAGCCTCCCACTGCGTTCTCTGGAATCCTAGTTCCATGGCCAGCAAGCGTACACCCTCAGTCCCTACCCAGCTGGCTGTCTTCACTTCCTCCCTCCGTGGAGACCATGGCTGTCCTCTGAGAGCACGTGTGCTGTGGCCCTTTCACGTGGAGTGTTAATCCCCCTCCACCCACCTCCTACTTCCCACAGAATTCTGGGCCAGGAAGGGCCTGGCATTATTCCACTTCTCTACTGCTGTTTCCAAACCATGACTTTTCCACTCTTCCTTTAGAGACTCTATGCCTCCTAATACCTTCTCTCTCCTTCCCCAGCCCACTCTCTCACCTGTGTCTTTCTCCCTCAGAGATCTCATTCCACCACAAGCCTCAAATACTTTGTGATTGTATCCCCTCCCCCTCCTACCCACAGGAAGTGTCCCTCTTACCACCGGGTTTTGGGGACTGCATTTTGGCATGGAGATCATGAGACACAGGCTTTTAGTATCTCAGGCTGGAGTATTATCTTCTGTCCCCTTAGTTATCTACAAGAGCAAGGCCAGGCCAGGGCCTGTGAGAAGTGGCTGCCGCCCACTTCCTTCACTGCCCTCCCTGGATTGACTCTCCATGCAAGACACCAGTGGAGATCCAAGTATTTCTTCCCAAAGGATTCAAGGAAGCTGGGCAGGTAGTTGATGTAATATGACAGCTTAGCTAACCTAGTTCCACTGAAGGAGCTCATAGCCTTTCTGATTAGTCATTAAGAGTCTCATGTTTAAACACTCTCTTATTTCTCATTCCTTATGTGTTCCTGATCCTCCTCTTCTGGAAAGTCCCACACTTAGATCCTTCTTCCATCTTGGCATTCCAACTTCTCTCCCTCTGAACAGTCTACCCTCCTCCACTCATAATGGAGCCCCAGCCTGATGCCTCTTATTGGTTCTGGAAATTCTTATAGCATCAAGCATCTTGTTAGGCAATCTCAATGGGACTCTGCCCAAGCTTATTCTGGCTCTAAGCGAAAAAGTTCTGAGCTCTAGACTAGTAGCCAGAGGGGATAGTGGATGGAGGCAGTAGTGGGTACTTTGACGGATTAATCTTTCCACCTGTAATACCCCCTGAGCTGTCAAAGGGCAAGGATGATTTATAAGTATTACTTTCTTTCAAAGACCAAACAGTCTACTCTTGCCTAAGTAATTCCTATTCCTCCTATAAACATAATGTCGACCCTACTCCTTATAAAATAATAATCCTGGCCATGTTGCTGCAAACATTTCTCTCCTGAGTTGTCCCTTTGAGATTCCTTTTCTTTATATTCTTGAGTTAGTTCTGTCATTTTTCATATCTCATATCTTGTCCTTTCCTGGTTTTCACCCTCTTTTTCATGGGGTATATCCTTAAGTAAATTCCTCAGAAAGGGTTCACAAGAGGTGCATTTTCTGAGACTTTACATGTCTGAAAGTGTCTATCTTTTTGCCCTCACACATGCTTGGTCAGTTGACTGGGTAAAATTCTAGTTTATAAATCATTTTCTTCAGAGGTTTAAAGCTTTGTTCCATTATCTTTGAACACTCACTGCTGATGGGAAGTCTTATGCCAGTATGATTCTCGTTCCTTCACAGTTATGTCATTTTTTTTTCCTCTTTCTAGTAATTTGGAGGAATGCCTGTGTGTCTCTGGACTTCTTAGATACACAAAATTCTGTGATGGTGAATCTAAGAGTGATTCTCTTTGCATTCCTTTGGCTCCCTTTCCATCTGAAGACTTGTGTCTCTCTTCAGCTCTGAGAAATTTTCATCTATGATAATTCCATCCCATCCATTTTTTGTGTTCTCTCTTTTTGGAGCTCTGAACAGTTGGATGCTGGACCTTCTGTATTGAGGATTGATCCGTGTTTTCTGTCATTTTCTCTCATTTTCGGTCTCTTTTTTTTCTATATTCTGAGAAATTTACTTTTCATCTCTAATCCTTTAATGCTTATTTCGGCAATCATATTTTTCATTTCAAAGAGTTTGTCCTTGTTTTTTTTTTTGTTTGTTTGTTTTTCCTTCAGAGCACACTGATTTTATTTTATGAGTACTGTATGTCACCTTGACTTTCTCAAGATACTACTGATCAGAAGTTTAAAGATTGTGTATCTTCTGTTTT
The DNA here is from genome assembly GCF_029289425.2 of Pan paniscus. Taxonomy (NCBI): domain Eukaryota; kingdom Metazoa; phylum Chordata; class Mammalia; order Primates; family Hominidae; genus Pan; species Pan paniscus. The sequence goes on from NC_073249.2 coordinate 193,253,532, forward strand.
CTAAATTAGCTCTGTTTCCTAAGGGGACATTTGTTTTAAACTTTATCTTGGTTTGTCTTGTTCACACTGCTGATTTTCTTCACATGTATAATGATCCTTGATCGTATTTTAAAGTAAGGGCCAGGTTGATTTTTCCAGGTATGAGATGTGGATTACCTTTGTTATTTTTATATACACATATCTTGGTCCACAAAGTCTCTCCTATCAATGAGAGGTTGAGTTGAGTATGTGGCAGACCTGAGTAGGCAATGGGGCAGCCTTTAGGCCAAGAGACCATAAATCCTAGAATTAAAAGAGCTTTCCTCTGGGATGCCAACTCCCACCATAACAGCCCTAATTCATCCTAAGAGAGTTCCCCCTCAGTGGAAAAGAAAATTCTCTCTTTTGTTTGGAGAGTAGATACTTGAATGTGTCTACACTGTGTTTGTGGGAACAGATGGCGGAGAACTGGTTTCACCCTGAGGCTCCCTCCCATATATTTTGAGCTACAGCTTCTTTGCACTTCTATCTTTATTCCTTCTTCCAAACTTAAAAAAAAAAGAAAAAAAAACTCTTCTGCTGATGATCCTCCCATTTTCTTTTTTATTATGAGACTTTACCCTTTAATTAGTTTTTACTAATAAAAGGACCTTGGGAGGGGAGGAAGGATAAAAATAGTTTCTCAGAATACCATCTTAAAACAAATGCTCATGACATTGTTTTCCTTTTGCTAGCTCTTTCCTGTGGGCTTCCTGAGGCCCCCAAGAATGGAATGGTGTTTGGCAAGGAGTACACAGTGGGAACCAAGGCCGTGTACAGCTGCAGTGAAGGCTACCACCTCCAGGCAGGCGCTGAGGCCACTGCAGAGTGTCTGGACACAGGCCTATGGAGCAACCGCAATGTCCCACCACAATGTGTCCGTGAGTCCTCGGGCAATGGATGCGGGTGTAAGGAAGGGCTAGGTAGGCAGCTGGAAAGATTCCTGCAAGGAGTGAGCTAAAAGCACAGTAATGAGGGGCAAAAAAAAAAAAAAAAAAAGATGGACATGGAGGTTGGGGGATTTCAGAAGAGGAGGCAGGTGCTGAAACTGCTCTCAGCATTGATAACCATTGTGCCCTAAGATGTTTCCACAAACCACCATGGAACTTAGGAATGGCCTGGTCCACTCCCTTTTAGATGGAAAACCTGTCAGAAAGTTTGCACGAATGTCCCTTGATTCCAAAGCTCTAAAAACAACAACTTTTAGGCCGGATCACAAAATGGCAACCTCCTCGGCTATGTCCCATCCAAAGACAGAGGTTTTTGTTTTGTTTTGTTTTTTGGCCTACACGGTGCTTTATAACAAATTTTGAATTACTCCGCAATCTTTTAAAATCAAGAAATTTTACATTAAAATCCAGATTTCTGTCTTCTCTTGAAAAATGAAAATCTAATCAAATGCAACTCAAACATTCAATAGTCAACCTTGACTGAGTACTATTTCCCTTTTTTAATTTTTAATTTTTTAGCAGAACTGTACTCCCCAGTTTGCCACATCCCCCACCCAACCCACCTGTTCATTTACCAAACCTGCCTGAGAACTGAAGATTCCTGGATTCTTCATTATTGCATTAAGGTCTCCAAGTCCCTAGATCTGGGCTCTTACAAGGTCTTCCAGAATTAATCAAGTAATTAATCCTCCTCTCTGTTCCTCATTTCCCCAGCTGTGACTTGTCCTGATGTCAGTAGCATCAGCGTGGAGCATGGCCGATGGAGGCTTATCTTTGAGACACAGTATCAGTTCCAGGCCCAGCTGATGCTCATCTGTGACCCTGGCTACTACTATACTGGCCAAAGGGTCATCCGCTGTCAGGCCAATGGCAAATGGAGCCTCGGGGACTCTACGCCCACCTGCCGAAGTAAGCCCAGGAAGGGAGGGTGGGCAAGTTTAGCAGGGTCCCTCCTACCTAAGCTGTCTCATGCATGGAGTGAACTGGGGTGGGGGAAAAAGGGGTATCACCAGGGATTGCAGTGTACTGCTTTTTAAACTCTCATCTAGTAGAATCAGGAGCTGGGAAAATGCCTACTCCTTTACTCCTTTAAGGAAGTATTTCTTAGCATCTTCTCATCTTATCAAAAGCTGCTTTTGTCCAGATGAGCATGCACTAATTCATTTCTTTAATATTCTTAGGCTCTTACTATATGCCAGACACTGTAGAGGTTTGAAGATAAAAGATTTTGGTTCCTGCCCACAAGGACATTATAGTCTACTGGAGAGGCAGACACATAAAGAAGTGATGATAATGTGGTGTGATAAGACCTGAAATGGGAGTGTATATAGGAGGAATGAGGGTAGCACAGGGGACAGGTCACCTAAACCTGCCTGCCTTCTCCATTGTCAATTGTTTTTCTTTGGTTCTTTAATACACTTTCAAAGGTCGGAATCTCTGGGAAGACACTCTGAGACAGAGGCTTATTAGGGGGTGCTCTTGAGAACACCACCTACAGAAGGGAAAGGAGGGAAGGAAGCAGGACTGGGCAGAAGGAGAATTGAGCTCTGATGCAGTATCCATGAAAGCCTTAGCTCACCCCCCAGGGAGCTCTGGATGGCCCTTCAGAATTGTCACAAGTTGGAGCAAGGGAACTGTTATACTACCACACTGACCAGCCACTGGATGCAGGCTGGCCTAGGAATGGGACATGACCTTCCTAGGTGGGAGGACTCCTCAAACACAGCAATCTGAAAAGGGCTGCCAGCCAAGGGTTGTTTTCCAGCAGCTGGGGAAATAAGTCCCTCGGTCCTAAAAGGGGCTCTGAGTAGCTCATCGCAGCATGCACTACGATAGGGATATGCTCATCATATTTATGTGACCAGTGCAGATGTCACAGAGGAGGCAAGTGATTGTAAAGAGGTAGAAGGAAGTGGTCAGTGAGAAGTGGGAGTTTGAAACTGGGAAGGAGGAGAAATGGTGTCTTCCAATGCCTGTGATCCAGGTTGGGCATAGATCCCAGCATTTGAGAGGCTGAAGTGGGTGGATCACTTGAGGTCAGGAGTTCGAGACCAGCCTGGCCGACATGGTGAAACCCTGTCTCTACTAAAAAAAAAAAAAAAATTAGCCAGCATGGTGGTGCCCACCTGTAATCCCAGCTACTTGGGAGGCTGAGGCAAAAGAATTGTTTGAACCTAGGAGGCAGAGGTTGCAGGGAGCCAAGACTGTGCCACTGCACTCCAGCCTGGACGACTGTGCAAGACTCCATCTCAAAAAAAAAAAAAAAAGCCAATGTCCGTGATTCATGACACTGTTGTCTTTGCACACTGTGGTGCAGACTGCACAGTGGGGTGTAACCACATATGTGGCAGAGTAGTCCCAAGCGTTTGGCAGCCTCACTACAATGCAGCCACTCACATTTCAGTGCAGCCTTGGCGATTAGGCCTCACCTCATACATCAGCCAGAGGCTCTCAGCAGTGCTCTGTTGACAAACAGTGTGAGGCTGCTGGGCTCAGAAAAGAAGGGCAAGGAAATTGATTAGCAGTGTCTGCCCAGGGCACTCAGGAGCATACCACAGAATCGCCATCTCTTCCTAACCACAGTGCACATCTAAGCCACCTGAGGAGGATTAAAAAAATACACAGGCCAGGGCCCTATCTGCAAAGCTTGTGAGTCAGGCACCTGCAGTGGAGCCGGGCATTTTAAACAACCTTCAGGGGCTTCTGGAGACACCTCCAGTTGAGGTGCCACATCACACAAGTCAGCAACACAACCCATATTCTGGTCAGGAATTCCAGCAGAGTAAGGTTAAACAGGTCTTATTTTTGTCACAGTTCTTGCTAAGCAGAAGCAGCCATGTCCCTCCTCTTGGGGCTGGCCGACTGAGCATCTTGTGATCATTTTAGTCATCTCCTGTGGAGAGCTCCCGATTCCCCCCAATGGCCACCGCATTGGAACACTGTCTGTCTACGGGGCAACAGCCATCTTCTCCTGCAATTCCGGATACACACTGGTGGGCTCCAGGGTGCGTGAGTGCATGGCCAATGGGCTCTGGAGTGGCTCTGAAGTCCGCTGCCTTGGTAAGTGACCTCTGCAGGCCTATCCTGCCCAGTTTTTCTCCTTGAGATAGATTAGATCTTTCCAAAGCTGAGATCCAGTCTTTAAACAGTATCATTTCACCTATTGACATAAAATGCTTAATCCAAACACCAACTATTGGCCATCAGGCATGACTAAAACCCTGGAACAGCTTCTCCTGGGCCACCCAAAAGAAGGAGAAGAACCTCAGATCTAAAGAGACAAGCTTTTGAGGGGTTCTCATTCTGGTTAGAAAGACAATCCCTTCCTATTGGCCTTTGTGTAATGAGTGAAGCCCCAGTCTCCATTTTTGGCAAATTTGCAGACGCATTTCTGTAACACACCTAAAATACCTTTTATATTATCTATTAGCAAATTTTACACACAACATATAGATCTATACATATATACTAAGCAAATTACAGAAACATAAAACAACCTGGCTTCCAAAGGACAAAGTTATCGTTTCCTCCATGGCTAATCCACTCCCTGGTTCTATGGTTCTGTCTCCTCTCACACCTTTCTTGGACCCCTGGAGTCTAAAAGAGGGCCCCAGCCACATAAACCTAATAGGATAGATTGAATGGTCTGTCCTGGGGTGAACAGTGCTGTCTTGCCACTGTCTCAGGCCCATTAAGGACACAGTCACAGGTTATTTCCACAGAGAGCCAAAGGAAGCTGGTAGAAATGCCAGGAATATATTCTACCCAAATCCCATATAATAAAAAGAATTCACCTAGGTGCTACTCAAGGAGAAGGAAGGAAAGATGAATTTAGCCAAACCATCTGTTTTTACATAGTTGTTTCAACACAGCCAGGTTTTGACTGCCTTAATGTAGACAATGGTGCCCTCCATGCAGCAGATGCTCGGTGAAAAACAAGATGCCCAGGCTAGGTGTGGTGGCTCACGCCTGTAATCCCAGCACTTTGGGAAGCAAAGGCGGGTGGATCATTTGAGGCCAGGAGTTCGAGACCAGCCTGGCCAACATGGTGAAATCCATCTCTACTAAAAATACAAAAATTAGCTGGGTATGGTGGTGGATGCCTGTAGTCCCAGCTACTTGGGAGGCTAAGGCAGGAGAATCCCTTGAACCTAGGACGTGGACATTGCAGTGAGCCAAGATCATGCCGCTGCAGTCCAGCCTGGCAGACAGAGCAAGATCTTGTCTCAAAAAAAAAAAAAAAAAAAAAAAAAGATGCTCCTGAGTTTGAGTTTTTGGGGGCGTTTTTTGTTTGTTTGTTTGTTTGTTTATAGAAGGCTTTTTTGTATCTGGTTGGTAAGAAAAAGTGGGGGATGATCCTGGGGACAGTGAGGTAACTGATCATTTTGCACACATCTGTGTAGAGACACAGAAACTGAAGCTCAGAAGTGAGTGGCCATTTGGGGTACAACCTTGGGATTTGGGGTGCCAAGTCCTCCACACTATTTTTGTCATACTGAGGGTTCCTGAAGTCACTCCTAGATTGCTACTCTCAGGGAGAGGTGGGAAAAGTAATGAGTTGTGGGATAGTTGGTCCTTTTCCCCACCATCCCTGTCTCTAGCCACTCAGACCAAGCTCCACTCCATTTTCTATAAGCTCCTCTTCGATGTACTCTCTTCCCCATCCCTCACCAAAGCTGGACACTGTGGGACTCCTGAGCCCATTGTCAACGGACACATCAATGGGGAGAACTACAGCTACCGGGGCAGTGTGGTGTACCAATGCAATGCTGGCTTCCGCCTGATCGGCATGTCTGTGCGCATCTGCCAGCAGGATCATCACTGGTCGGGCAAGACCCCTTTCTGTGTGCGTAAGTATGTCATCCACTCTCCCTAGTCATGGGGCTCAGATTCAACATGGACTTTCTCCCTGTCTCTTAATTAGATTAGCTAGAGGTTTGTTTTAAATATATATATATATATATGATTGCTTTTTTTTTTCAAAACTGAAAGCATTGTTGATCTAATGTTTTCAGTTCTCTGCATCATTAATCACTGTTTTCACCTTTATTATTTCCTTCCTTGTGATTTCTTTTGGTTTACATTTTTGTTCATTTTCTAGCTTTTGAGTAGGAATTTAATTCATTTATTTTCATTCTTTCATTTCTATTGAGTTTTATTGCTATAAGTGCTTAAGACTATGAAATTTCCTCTGATCACTGCTTTAATTGTATCCTATAGAGTCTAATAATAAATGTTTATTATTTATTAGAAATTCTGTAATTTTGGTATTGATTTCCCGTTTTACATAGAAAATTTTTAATAGAAGGATTTGTTTCTAGGTGGAAGGCCCTTTTTTTCATTATGTTATTCATTTCTAATTTTATTGCATTGTATGTAATATTTCTACTTCATGGAATTGACTGAAGCTTTCTTTGTGACCTAATAGTTGGTCAGTTGTTATGAATGTCCCATGTGCACTTGAGAAGAAAGGATATTAGGATGTCATGTTTTATTTATATATTCATGAGATATATCTGATTGATTATGTTGTCTATGTCCTTTACATTCTTACTTTTCACCCACTCAATCTGTTTTATTCTGAGAGATGTGTTTAAAGTTTTCTATTATTAGTGTGTTTCTATTTTTCCTTGCACTTCCTGTAGTTTCTGTTCTATAAAGATGGTTGCTGTCTTATTTGGTGCATAGATATTCATAACTAGTATCTCCATTGCACATTGTGGTTTTTAGCCTTTAAAGATTACTTTTTTGTCACTTTTAACATTTTTTAGCTAGAATTGTACTTTGCTTGATATTAGGCTTACAACCCCTGCTTTAATTCTTTTGCCTGATGCACCTTTGACCATTCTATTTTAGCCTTCTGCTTCTCTTAGGTGTGATTCTTGTATGCAGTATAAATTGCCTTATAAGCTAACTTAACCATCTTTTTCTTTTAGTTGGTTAGTTAAACTCATTCACATATATTAATATGACTGATATGTTCGGTCTTAATTTTGCCGTCTCCCATTTCCCCCACTTCTCCACCCGTGGTAACCACCATTCTGCTCTCTGTTTCTACGTATTTGACTTTTGGAATTATAATATTAGTTTAATTCTATTTTTCTTATAGGTTATTTGGTTTTTGTTTTTTTTTTTTTTTGAGGTTCCTGATTATTTTTCCCTTTGTCCTAAAGTCTAATATTTTTACTAGGACATGCTTCAGAGTTAATTATTCCAAGACAATTTCCTTAGGTATTCTATGGGTCTTTGAATATATACATTCAGGTCTTTCTTTATTTCCAAAGACTTTTCTTGGATTATGGTTTTAAACACTGATATTGCTTTGTTTCCCACTGTTTTTTTTCTTCTTCTTCATCAGCTCTGATTATGTGTATGTTGAATCTTCTTTGCCTATCTTCTCTCTCAGCCTCTCTCTCATTATTTTCACCTCTTTATCTCATTTTAATTCCCTTGGTTTTTTGCCTGACTTTCTTGAGTAACTCTTATTAAATTATCATTTGAGAATATTCTTTCTTGGGCCTCTTATAATTTAGTCTTCATTTCTCAGATGGTTTTGTCTTTTTCTTTTATCTCTTTAAAGCATACAATCAGTTATCTTTTATATTCTTCCACCTTTTGTCCATTTGTGCTGTTTAGTTTTTGATTTTCTGATTTTCATGGTGGTTTTTAAAATATCTCCAGATGCTTATTTGAGAATATTTAGTTCAGTTTAGAATGCTGCTACATTTTTCTTATGCTTCACATGTTTTGTTTTTGGTGAGGAGGTTTTCATCAGATGAAATGCTTGAATTCTTTTCTATTTTTTTCTTAAAGTAGCTTCGTATACATTTAGGTCGATGTCTTCTATTCATTTTATGGCTTTAGTATGGTTTAGTAGTACCCTCTTCTGTCAGTGTTACAAAGTCTTTCTCTCTGATCGTTTTTACTTCTTTATCTCATTTTGATTATCTTGGATGTTTGCCTTTGTTTTGTTTATTTATTTTTTTTAATATAAGGTTTTGTGTGTGGTAAGGAAGAGGTTGTGTGTCCTTCATTTTTGTTTGTTTGCGTGTTTTTCTTTTGTCTTGCAGAACCCCAGGTTTTCCCATCATTGCTTCTTATTCCCTTTATCACTCAGAGGATGTCACTTTCTTTTCTTCCAGAAGCAATGAGGGAGAATCACACACACTTTTATGTCCCTTTTCTGTGGTTGTACATTGACATACAAAGATTTGTTTTCAGTATATTCATATATGAGATGGATTTTCTCCTTCTGGCAGTGATTTTAGATCAGTGTTAAGCCCTTCACCTGCTCCTCTCTTCTCTTTCTCATACAGTCTTGCTCTCCACAAAAGCTTGCAACAGAACCATGAGAAGTAACTCTGCCTGGGCTTAGTGTATATTTCTCTTACATGTAATTTAAAGTTTGTAGCACTCTCTGGCTTCTAGTTAGGCTGCAGGCCTGGGTTTTCTACTATTTATTCTTCTGGTTAATCTGCATTTTTTTGATTTAGGCAATCACTGTTGTGCTTAGCTGCCTGGAAGTAATTTGGATAATTCTTCACTTTTTAAATTTCCCTAAAGTGAGCCTTTATGTAAAGTGCAAGTTTTCCTTCTTAATTTTTGTAAGGCAGTTTTTTTATTTTAATTCTTCTTCTTTTGGCTTTTTATATATGGGATGGGGCCATAAAATAATGAGAACTTCTCAAAAAACAATGCATGAAATTAGTCTTAATAACTTCTTAAGGGTTACAGAAAGCAAGACCCAAGCCAGATATGGTAGCTTGTGCTTGTAGTCCCAGCTATTCAGGAGGCTGAGGTCGGAGGATCCATTGAGCCTGGGAATTTGAAACAAGCCTGGGCAACATAATGAGATCCCATCTCAAAAATAATAAAAAATAAAGATCCATCTGTATTCAGTCACTCTTTCAGATGTGTCTAAATAAAACATGTTCATGTTTAGTTTCACCCAGAAGAACATGCAGATGCCCTCAGGAAATTGGTGCACGATGTATACAAAGAGATTTAGGTAATAAATAATAGAGACTGTCGGGGTCTGGGTGGAGAATGTCTGCCTGGCCTAAAGACATTGAACGTTAGACTGGACCATATTCAAAGGCAGTGAGTGAAGTAGTTAGGCACTCAGGTGTGGACCCAGATTGCCTGGGTTTACATCTCAGCTCTACCATCAGATCTGCTGTGGCTATGTAACTCTAGGTAGGTCGATTTACCTCATTAGGTCTCAGTCTTGTCACCTGTAAAAAGCAGGCACCTCAAAGACTACTGGGAGCATTAAATAAATTAATACACATAAGATAGTTAGACCGGTGTCTGATCCAGATGTTAAGCAGCAGTTGCTGCTGCTGCTGCTGCTGTTGTGTGATGATGATGATGATGAAGATGATGGTAGTGGTGGTAGTAATGCTGCCACCATCACATTACAGAATCCAGGATCTCTTACACTAAGGCCCATTCTCTCTTGGAGCACAGAGGTTTGGGAATTATCTGGAGGAGGAAAGCAAGAATAAAAGAACAAATATTTGTAAGTGTTTACTCTGTGCTAGGCACTGTGTTAGCTGCCAGTACATACAAAGTCAAGGTTTCCAATGTCAACCAAACTCTCAAAATTTTCCAGCTGTCCTCTTCATTTCCTCAGTCAGTTCCCTTGCCCTTTCTCCACACAGCTGTTTGACAATTCTGCCTCCTTTCTGAAGACTTATATTCCATCGCCCCTACCTACGTTCTCAGCAAATAACTAAGTTAAACAGTTAAGATGGCCTGGAATCAGAGAAGCTGGGTTCAAAATTCAGATGAGACATTTAGAAACTGTGACCCTTGAACAAATATCTTGAGTCCTCTGAAATTCTGTTTTCTGTGGGTATAGTGGTGGTGCCTACCTCATAGGGTTGTGAGGATTAAGTGAGACAATGACTGCGAGCCCCAACAATTGTTAGCTAATCATATAATATCACTTTCTATTCTGCAGAGATGATAGAAGCCATCAGACAATAGCTTCTCCTACTTTCAGCTTCCCCACCCACACATCTACTCTGTGTACATCCATCCTTGCCCCTTCTCTCCCACCTCAGTAGAAGAATCTCTCTCCCAGCCCATGGTTAATCCCTCCACCAGTCTCTGGATCTCCTTCCCTCCTGCCTCCTTAGTGAGCTTAGTCTATTCTTAATCCTCTCCTATGTTACCATGGACCTTCCCTTTCTGTTTCCCTCAGCTTCTAAGACCATATTCAATAAAGATTCCCTTAGCATCTACTATATGCCAGACCCTGTGTTAGGTGCTGAGGATCAACATGAATTGAATGTGTCATACATCATCTCTGCCCTTAGGAAACTAGGTCTAGTTGTCCTGAAATGTGCTCAAAAGCCCATTAAGTGCTCAAGCCTCATCAGGACCTCTACTTTCCTCCTAATGATGCCTTATTCTTCTGCCCATGGCAGCCTGTATTAGTTCAGAGTCCTCCAGAGAAACAGAACAAATAGGAGGTGTGTATAGAGAGAGAGTGCAATTTATTTTAAGGAACTGGCTCACACAATTGTGGAAGCTGGCAAGTCCAAAATCACCAGCATAGGCTGGCAGGGTGGAGACCCAGGAAAGAATCACAGTTCAAGTCTGAAGGCAGGCTGCTAGCCGAATTCCCTCTTCTTCCAGGGATAGCAGGCTGCCTTTTCTCTCGAGGCCTTCAACTGATTGGATGAGGCCCACCCACATTATGGAGGGCCTCATAATCTATTTCACTCAAAGCCTCCTGATTGAAATGTTATCTCATCTAAAACATACCCCTTCACAGAGACATCTAGAATAATGTGGACTAATGTTTGGCCATATGTCTAGGTATCACGGCCTAACCAAGCTGACACGTGAAGTTAACCATCACATGGCCATGCTGCTTGAGACGGTTGCCTACACTAATTGCCTCCACCTCTCCCCTCTCATTAGCAGCAAAGGCCACTTCTCTGCTCTAGCCAGAAAGAACTTCCATCCCAGTCAACAGTATCTCTGGTCCTAGGCCATGTTCTAGAATGCTCAGAGCCTCTGCTACCCAAGAGCTGCAGAGCAGGAATCTGAGAAGTGCCAGCCAAAGCTTCCAAGCAGCCAGAAAGCCTGGGACCTAAAGAGAGCAAGAAGAACTTATATGGGGGCACCAGAGATGACACCTGGTCACAGCAGCTTCTTCTCCTGCTGATCCTGGTCCAGGGCCTGTGGCTTGGGAATATGTGGGAAGCAGTGGGTAAGAGCCTGAACCAGGCAGGGGACACTTGCAAGTCACCAGTGGTCCTATTGATGAATCCGATGAACACATTTTCATCTTTATCTTATTTGATCTATCAGGGATATCTGACAATTCTTGAGGCTCTTGGCTCTGTGACAACTACCCCCTCCTGTAGAGCTTTTTGCTCTACTACTTTTTTGATCACTCCTCAGTTTCCTATAGGTTTTTTCTTTTTTAACATCTGCCCTTCAAAAAGTGGTATTCCCAAGGGTTTTAATCCTCAACATTCTTCTCTCTCTTTATATGAGTGATTTCCACCTTCAGGGAAAGGGCATCACGACCTTTTCCAAATCCGGTGAAAGTAATGGACCCTCTCCCAAGCTGGCTGCAAAAACCCAGTGCCTTGCATATAATTTCAGGGGTTTACAGATGCTGCGATGCTTATCCCTGCTCTCCCACCACCTTCTTGACCTGGCGAAGCCCTACTCACCCTTGAGACCTAGATCAGACCTCATGCCACTCCCTGTGGGACCCTCTTTGACCCACTCTCTCCCCAGAGGAGGGTAAAAGCCACGGTCCTCTGCGCTGGGCTCTATCTCAGCACCAGCCCACTGGGTTTAACAGCCGCTTCCCTGCCTGCCCTCCTACAAGTCTGTAAAATGAGCTTCCTGAGGTCAGAGAACATTTCATGTTCTTCTTTGTATATTCCACTCCAAAGCAGAGTACCTAGCTCATAAAAGGCACTCAGTAGACATTTGATTATAAATAATTATGTGAATTGAATCTATTTTCAAAGCAACCCTGTGAAATGCATATCAAAATTCTTACTTTGCAGCTATAGAAACCAAGGCTCAAAGTGAATTATCCTTAGACCCAAAGTCAGGAAGGGGCAGAGCTGAGCCGAAATCCTGGTCTGCTGGCCTTCATAGCTCATTCTCATCTCACTATGCCAGGCTGCTTTGAACCCCTGTGGTCCACTAACAGCATGTCCCCTGCTCTTCCTGGCTCCCTCCACTGGAGTCAGGGTTGCTACTACTGAGATTTACAGAAGAGAACTAGCCCAGAAAACACCAGATCTGGCCACAGCAAAGACTGGGTGCTTCCTCATCTTACACCCCCGTCCCCATTATCACCATTTGGGTCTTAGGTGGGATCCTCATGGATTTAAGTATTGGGCAAAGAGAACATCCCTTATAGTTCCTAATCTTCCCACAAATTAAAACCCAGAACAAAGCGAGAGGCCTGGCAAAAGCATCAGGTGGGAGTTCAACTCCATGAGACCAGGGTGCCAGGCTGGGACGAAATAGAACTAAGGACTAAGGATCAAAGCAGAAGCCTAGGCATCCATCCATTCATGCACTTACTCATTCGCTGATTCACTCAGCAAATATTTATCACACTCCTGCTGAATGTCAGGCACTGGTACATACACCAAGGATGCAGCAATAAGCAAAACCAAGTCCCTGACCTCAAGGAGCTTGCATTCAGCTGAAGGGTGATAAGCAATAAACAAATACAGAAGTGCTGTGGTGTGTTGGTTGCTGACAGTGCTATGGAGAGAGGTTGAGCAGAGCAAGGGACCTGGCAGTACTGGCCATGCTGGCCAACTAGGGACTCAGGGAAGGCCTCACTGACATGGTTAATTTGAGGAGAGACCTGAGAAGAAGAGGGCAGGAGTTAAGGGATATCTGCAGGAACAATGTCCTAAGTAGAGAAAAAAGCAAGTGCAAAGGCCCTGAGGCAGGAACTTGCTTTGTATATTCATGAAACCTCCAAGAGGCCAGTGCAGCCAAATGGAGTGAGCTATACCACTGGGAGAAAGGGGGAATCAGAGGGATGCAGGGATAAGCATGGTGGCCTGCAAATACCACATCCCTTTTCTCTTCCCTGCTCATGTCTGAACAAAATAGTAAAACAGACTGGTAGGTGGAGGCCCAAATATTACCTCGCTTACTAATAAAGGCTAAGTTGGAAAATGGAGCTTAATGTGACAGTCAGATGGAGGCTGCTACATGAACCCAGAATGAGATGGATTCACCCACCCACAGAGGCAACACTGCAGTGGGGCATGCAGCCCTGCAATGTTGGGGATAGCCTCCCTCCTCAACAGCTGAGAGCAGCCGAGAACATTGCTCCCTGCAGACAACTAGGTCCCTAGAAAAAGAAGGGATGCTGAGCCAAACATGCCAGCTCATTATTCCCAAGTTGCACAGATCAAAGTGCACTAACTGAACTCCCTTGCCATGGAAGGAATTGGAGGTAGTGGGTTCTCTCCAAACAGCAGCTCTGCTTCCCCAGTTTACCTTTACTTGATCTAGCAGAGTGACTGAACTCTGCACCAGTCTTGGTTAGTATTCACTCTGGTTCTACAAGGTTGGCCCAGGAATGAGGATGGGCCTAAACCAGCTGACAGTTGGCCATCAGTATACCCAGCAATTAAGAATGGATCTGGGGAGCCGAGGGCATCAGAGGCAAGGAAAATAAGATAGCACTGACCGCTCAGACCACAGAGAACCACAGTCCAGCCCTAACACCCTATGGGAAGTCATAGAATGATTGATCTCAAGTTGTCCAAGCTACAGACATATCTTCAAGGCAGACAGAATGTTCCCCTGACAATTTCAGTTTATAAAGGTTTTACAGCAAAAGAGATTGAAGTTAGACTTAGGGCTGAACTTCACTGATGGCCTAAGAGATGCCAGGTGAGAGATGGATAAATTCTGAGGGGTGTGGAATAGTAGGAGGGCTTACCTATCTTCTGTTTTGGTTACAGCAATTACCTGTGGACACCCAGGCAACCCTGTCAACGGCCTCACTCAGGGTAACCAGTTTAACCTCAACGATGTGGTCAAGTTTGTTTGCAACCCTGGGTATATGGCTGAGGGGGCTGCTAGGTCCCAATGCCTGGCCAGCGGGCAATGGAGTGACATGCTGCCCACCTGCAGAAGTGAGTCACCCTTTCTCTCCCCATCCAGTCCCCACCATCTCTGCTATATGTGGTTCTGTAGCTCAGAAAAAGAATCCAGTGAATTCATTCTGGCATCATTCTGATCCAGATAGGGAAGATGGAGCAGAGAAGGGTCATAAATGAGGACTTTCTCAACCCTTAGATAAACAGCCACATAAAATTTCATCATCATGGGTTATATAAGGAAAGCAAAACTTAAGTTTTATCTTTCAAGTCACCTTTTTTACCTTTCATTGAACAAATAATGCATCATTATCTTATAAAGCCCCGTTATTTTTTAACAGAGGTTTATTTTTCTCACATAAACAAGAAATCTAGAAGTAATATTATTTCTGCAGCTGCTCCACGAGATCAGGAGCAATATCTTGGTCTTTCCTTGTGGTTGCAAAATGGCTGCTGCAGCTTCTTTGGAACCACTCTTAAGAGATCCCCATTCTTGATGAAAAAGCAGAGGGTTATAAAGCAGAGAGCCTAAGAGTTGAGATAAAGGGGGTGAGGGCTGGGGGAAAACACACAGAGAGGAAGCCAAAGACTCAAAAGGCAGAGAGAATACAGAATGTCCTGGCTCCATTTGGAGTATTTAGGAAATAGCTTCTAACGCTTTTAGAGGCTTTTGACAGCAGTGAAGCCTCAGAGAGCCTCATCAAAAGTAAAAATCCTTAAAGGCTTATCAAAGATTTTTTTTAAATACCTTCCTGCCCACTTCATATGATAAGTTTGAGACTCAGGTAAGATAATGGATTTGAAGATGTTTGGAAAGAAAAGTATAGTCATGGGTTATGAATAATATTGTCATTATTCTAAAATCTTATCCTGATTTTGAGTTAAGCTGCTTTGGAAACACTTTTAAGATTTTAAAGTCAAATATATCCCCCAGGATATTAATATGTCCCTGAAATACTCATAAAAGTGATTAAAACCATTTTCAAAAGAGCCCAACCCTGTTCAAGTCAGTTCAAATGCGTCAGTTTTACAATTGACAAGCTTTGCTGTGGGAGGCACATTGTGCTAGGATCAGACACATGGAGACTAGACATTCATGCCCTCAAGGGACTCGTGTGTTCAAACAAGTCACAGCACAGGCTGGTAAAGTCAGCAATAGCGATTTGTGCAAGGGAGTACCAGAAAGGGAGTAATCAATCTGGGAAGAGGTGGGAGGAGTTCTCTAAGGAGGTGATGTCTAGCTGGACATGGAAGGATGACTCTTCTGACCAGGTAACCAAGGTGAGGGGAGAAGTCCAGCAACCTCGGGACCAGCTCACCCTCCCGACAGGGTCTGCTTCATTGCCTAGTTTTGCTCGGAAGATTTTACTATACTGGGAATCCATGCCTGTTTGGACTTCTGTTCAATTGCAGTCATCAACTGTACAGATCCTGGACACCAAGAAAATAGTGTTCGTCAGGTCCACGCCAGCGGCCTGCACAGGTTCAGCTTCGGCACCACCGTGTCTTACCGGTGCAACCACGGCTTCTACCTCCTGGGCACCCCAGTGCTCAGCTGCCAGGGAGATGGCACATGGGACCGTCCCCGCCCCCAGTGTCTCTGTAAGTAGATGTCACCTGCTCAAAATGACTGATGGGGTGGCCCATGTCAAAGAACAGTCCTCCTCTCTGTGCATATGTGTGTGTGTGTGTGTGTGTGTGTGTGTGTCTGCACATGTATGAGTTGCCTTATGGTGACAGTCACTCTGGCTACTCCTGGGATTTCAGATTCCTTCTTGAGCCTCTGTTGGGTGACTTCCATACCAATTTTTGTGTTCTCACTTTCCTAGCTAGAGGCCTGGTCCCTTTCCTCTCTAGTTACCACCCTCTTCAGCTTACAGAGTTCCCTTTTTTCAGAACTGGCTGCCTCGCGGGACATCATCTCCCAACTTTACCCTTTCCTTGCCCTTCCAGAAAGACAGCACATGAACTCCTTCCCTTTAAAGGACTGAAGCAGAGAGGTCACAGACTCTGGAGGCAGACCAACTTGGACTGGAATTCTGGCTTTGCTACTGAACAAGTAGTGTGATTTGGGAAAAATTCACTAACCTCTCAGAGCGTCAGTTTCTTCATCTATAAAAATGATGCCAGTACCTATTCCATAGGGTTATTAGAGGATTAAAGGGAAAAAAATTATTAAAAGTCCCAGCATAGTATCTGGTACATAGTAGCTACTCAATAAACAATGACCACATTAATTATTGTTAGGAAAAGAATTGGGGACAACAGGTTTTTTAAAAGGGGTTGGGGAGGTGCTCAGAATCCTGACGTATTAGTCTGTTCTCCCACTGCTGTAAAGAACTGCCCAAGACTGGGTAATTTATAAAGGAAAGAGGTTTAATTGACTCACAGTTTCACAGGGCTAGGGAGGCCTCAGGAAACTTACAATCATGGTGGAAGGAGAAGCAAACATGTCCTTCTTCACATGGTGGCAGGGGAGAGAAGAATGAGCAAAGTTGGGGAAAAGCCCCTTATAAAACCATCAGATCTTATGAAAACTCACTCACTATCATGAGAACAACATGAAGGTAACTGCCCCCATGATTCAGTTACCTCCCACCGGGTCTCTCCCACAACACATGGAGATTATGGGAACTACAATTCAAGATGTGGTTTGGGTGGGGACACAGCCAAACCATATCACCTGACATCTGGTCCCTGGCCTTACACATCCTTAAGAGAAGAGCAACCCCTTGGTTTCCTGCTCTCCCCTCTGTTTCCTAAAGGTGAATCCACATAGATTTCTCTCTCCCCCATCTTCCAAGAAGCAAAGGTGAAGATGCACTCAAGAGGGAGTATTAGATATGCAGTTAAGGCCATGCAGCAGTCCACCTACCTTTGGCAGATTATATACATTTTGTAGGCCCTCCAGTCTGGACAACTGCATTTTTTTATGCCCTCGTGGCTGTAGGTCTAACAGGAGCCTGGTATAGCTGCTCACTGCTTGTATTTTCCTTGCTTGAGAACTCTGGCCTGGCCATCCAATCCCATTTATGACCAGCAAATTGTTTGGGGTCAGAAATGGACACCACCTGTGTACAGTGGTGCCAGCTGAGAGTCACAGCCCCTAGTGGACTCAAATTGTTTTTTCTTCTAGTAAAATGCAGCTTTTATCATAATAAAGTGACCCTATCCATATTAACTTTTTGTCCCAATGCTTGTTTTCTCTAAAGTTAATTCAGTCACATATTCAGGCTCCTCTTCTAATTCTGGTTCTCTTGCTGCTGCTTCAGTGGAGGAGTGAGATCCTCCAATGAAGTCTTGAACCCATCAAAGTCATGCATGAGGGTTAGAATCAGCTTACTCCAAACTCCTGTTAATGTTGCTGTTGATATAACTAATAGGTATATATATTAATATAGAGGCATACATTGGAGATATTGCAAGTCCAGTCCCAGACTACTGCAATAAAGCAAATATCGCAATAAAATAAGTCACACAAATTTTTTAGTTTTCCAGTATAATCTAAGTGTGCAGTAGTATCATGTCAAAAAATATGCATACCTTAATTAAAAATACTTTATTGCTAAAAAATACTAACAATCATCTGAGCCCTTAGCAAGTCATACTCTTCGCTGGTGGAGACTTTGCCTCGATGTTGATGACTGCAAACTGATCGGGGTGGTGAAGGCTGGTGTGGCTGTGGCAATTTCTTGAAATAAGACAACAGTGAAGTCTGCCACATGGATTGACTATTCCTTTCATGAAAGGTTTCTCTGTAGCATATGCTGCTGTTTGATAGCATTTTACCTACACAGTATAATGCCTTTCAAAATTGCAGTCAGTCTTCTCAAATCCTGCTGCCACTTTATCAACTAACTTCATGTGAAGTTCTAAATCCTTTGTTGCTGTTTCAACAATGTTCACAGCATTTTCACCAAAAGTAGTTTCCTGATTCTTCTCAGGAAACCACTTTTTTGCTCATCCACAAGAAGCAGCTTCTCATCTGTTTCAGATTGATCAAGAGATTTCAGTAATTCAGTCACACCTTCAGGCTCCACTTCTAATTCTAGTTCTCTTGCTACTTTTACCACATCTGCAGTGACCTCCTCCACTGAAGTCTTGAACCCCTCCAAGTCATGTGTGAGGGGTGCAATCAGCTTTTTCCAAACTCCTGTTAATGTTGATATTTGGACCTCCTCCCATGAATCACAAATCTTCTTAATGGCATCTAGAATGATTAATCCTTTCCAGAAGGTTTTCAATATACTCTGCCCAGATCCATCAGAAGAATACACTATCTGTGGAAGCTATAGCCTTATGAAATGTATTTCTTACATAATAAGACTTGAAAGTCAAAATTATTTCTTGATCCATGGGCTGCAGAATGGATGTTGTGTTAGCAGGCATGAAAACAACATTCAATTCCTGTACATCTCCAGTTCTGATGTACAGGAGCTCTCCATCATTTAGCACTTGGCTGACCAGGTGCATTGTCAATGAGCAGTATTATTTTGAAAGGAATCTCTTTTTTCTGAGCAGTAGGTCTCAACAGTGGGCTTAAAATGTTCAATAAACCATGCTATAAACAGATGCGCTGTCATCCAGGCTTTGTTGTTCCATTTATAGAGCACAAGCAGAGTAGATTTAGAATAATTCTTAAGGGCCCTAGGATTTTCAGAATGGTAAATGAGCATTGGCTCCCAGTTAAAATCACCAGCTGCATTCATCCCTAACAAGAGAGTCATTCAGTCTTTTGAAATTTTGAAGCCAGGCATTGACTTCTCTCTAGCTATGAAAGTCCTAGATGGCATCTTCTTCAAATAGAAGGCTGTCGGTGGCTCATGCATGTAATCCCAGCACTTTGGGAGGCCGAGGCAGGTGGATCACAAGGTCAGGAGATTCAGACCATCCTGGCCAACATGGTGAAACCCCATCTCTACTAAAATACAAAAAAATTAGCCAGGCATGGTGGTGCGCACCTGTAGTCCCAGCTACTCGGGAGGCTGAGGCAGGGGAATTGCTTGAACCTGGGTGGTGGAGGAGGTTGCAGTGAGCTGAGATGGTGCCACTGTACTCCAGCCTGGTGACAGAGCAAGACTCTGTCTCAAAAAAAAAAAAAAGGCTGTTTTTTCTACCTTTAAAATCTGTTGTTTAGTGTAGCCACCTTCATCAATTAGCTTAGCTAGATCCTCTGGATAACATGCTATAGCTTCCACACCAGCACTTGCTGCTTCACCTTGTACTTTTATGTTATAGAAATGGCCTCTTTCCTTAAACGTCATAAGCCAACCTCTGCTTGCTTGTACTTTTCTTCTGCAGCTTCCTCAACTCTCTCAGCCTTCATAGAATTGAAGAGGGTCAGGGCCTTGCTCTGGATTAGGCTTTGGCTTAAGGGAATGTTGTGGCTGGTTTGATCTTCTGTCCAGATCTACCTACCTTCTATGGTAGGTGGATGCCAAGGACGATGCTAAACATCCTACAATGCACAGGACGGCTCCCTACAATAAAGACTTACTCAAACTTTCTCCATGTCGGCAATAAGGCTGTTTCATTTTCTTATTCATGTATTCATGGAAGCAGCCCTTCTAATTTCCTGCAGGAACTTTTCCTTTGCGTTCACAGTTTCGCTAATTATTTGATTCAAAAGACTTAGCTTTAGGGCTGTCTCAGCTTCCAACATGCCTTCCTCACTAAGCTTTTAATCATTCCTAGCTTTTGATTTAAAGTGAGAGACACAACTCTTCATTTCACTTGAACACTTAGAGGACATCATAGAGCTATTAACTGGCCTAATTTCAATATTGGTGGGTCTCAGGGAATAGGGGCACTCAAGGAGAGGGAGATAGACAAGGAATGGCCAGTTGGTGTAGCAGTCAGAACACACACAACATTTATCAATTAAGTTCTCCATTTTATGTGTGCGTGGTTCATGGCGCCCCAAAACAAGTACAATAGTGACATCAAAGATCACTGATCACAGATCACCATAACAGATGTAACAATAATGAAAACGTTTGAAATATTGTGAGAATTACCAAAATGTGACGCAGAGACATGAAGTGAGCACGTATTATTGGAAAAATGGTGCTGTTAGGCTTACTCAACACAGGGTTACCAAAAACCTTTCATTTGTAAAAAAAAAAAAAAAATCTGTAAAGCACACTAAAGCAAGACACAATAAAACTAGGTGTACCTGTAACTTATAACCAGCTTCCTTCTTTTAGTATTGGCATGATTTTTTTATCATTTTATTTTTAACTGCTCTCTATGTAAAAAGCATGTAATTGTGATTTTTAAACCCTATCTGACAATCTTTTCTTTCAAGTAGAGGATTTAATCCATTTGCATTTTTTCTTTCTTTTTCTTAGTGAAATATAATTCACACACCATAAAATGCATTCTTTTAATGTATACAATTCAGTGATTTTAGTGTATTCGCAAAGTTGTACAAGTATCATCACTGTCTAATTCCAGAACACTTTCATCATTCCCAAGCAGCCCTTAAAAGTCACTCCCCATTGCCCACCCCACCCCAGCTTCTGGCAACCTCTAATGTACTTTTCTGTCTCTGTGGATTTACCTATTCTGGACATTTCATATAAATGGAATTATATGTGTGTCTTTTGTGTCTGGCTACTTCCACTTAACATAAAATTTTCAAAGTTCATCCATGTTTTAGCATACATCAATACTTTATTCCTTTTGGCCAAATACTATTTCATGGTATGAATATACCACATCTTGTTTATCCATTCAACAATTGATAGATGAACTGGGACTATTATGAACATTTCCACTTTGGGACTATTATGTTTCCATTTTTTAGCTATTATGAATTATGCTGCTTTGAACATTTGTGTATAAGTTTTTGTGTGAACACGTTGTCAATTCTCTTGGGCATATACCTTGGAGAGAAATTGCCAAGTCATGTAGGAACTCTATATTTAACTTTTTGAGGAACTGCCAAACTGTTTTCCAAAGTGGTTGCACCATTTTCCATTTCTACCAGCAGTGTATGAGGATTACAATTTCTCCATATTCTTTTCTATGCTTGTTATTGTTCATCATTTTTATTATAACCATCCTAGTGGATGCGAAGTGCTATCTCATTGTAGTTTACATTTGCATTTCTCTAATGACGAATCGTGTTAAGCATATTTTTATGTGTTTACTGTGTAACAAATCATAGTGACTTAATGCAACAGCCATTTTCTTGCTTATGATTGGCAATTCTGGCAGGGTTTAGTAGAGACAGCTCATCTCTGCCCCACATGTTATTGGCTGTTGTGGCTCAGGTGGGCCTAGAAGATCCGAGATGGCCTCACTCACATCTTGGCGCTGGCTGTCAGCTGGGGCATTGTGATTGTCCATGGTCCCTCCCCTCATATGAGTTCTTGTCATTCCGTAGTCTCTGCCAAACTTCCTTACATGGTGGCATAGTACTCCAAACAGCGAAGGTAGAAGCTGCCAAGCCTCTTAGGATGTAACCTGGCTCAACATCACTTCCACCATGTTTTGTTATTCAAAGCAAGTCACAAGGCCAGCCTGATTCAAGGGGAGGGGAAAGGGGAAAAAGACTCCACTCCTTAATAGGAGGAATTGTTAGTAGCAGCAGTCTTTGCAGATAATCTACCATAAGCATTTAGAACAATGTTTGACCCATATTAAGACCACATTGAGAAGTGAAGATACCTAAGACCCATTCTTACCATCCCAGTACCTACCAAAATTCATCATCAGGGTCAGCACTGGCCCAACCCAGGTTTTACCACTTGGTCACCTGTTGTGGTCTGCCTCTATGCTATGCCCTGTGGGCTTTCTGGGTATGATGTCTACAGGGATCTCCTACCAGACTCCAAGACATTATCATCTCTCCTTGAACTACTGCAACAGCTCCCTCTTTCTTGTACCACCTGGTCCTTTCTCTACACAGTAGCCAGTATAATCTTGTTAAAATGTAAATCTGATCATATAACTCCAGTGGCTTCCCAAGATGCTCATAATAAAATCCAAATTTCATGCCATGATCTGGCTCGTAATGACCTCTCCACCCTTGTCTTCTTCCATTCTGTCCTGGCTCATTCCAGTCCCAGCATCCTTGGCTTCCTTGCTGTCTCTCAAACACAGCAAACTCACTCTGGCCTCTGGCCCGTTATACCTGATGTTTCATCCCCAACAATACTCTTCTCCAAAATTTTGCATGGCTGGCCTCTTCACATCATTCAAGTCACTTCTCAAAGTCACTTGATCTTCCCAAACACACGGAGTGTCTAGCACATGACAGGGACTCAATAAATGTGTGTTGAGTAAATGAGAGAATCTTAGGATCAACCTGTGATCCTGTGACAAGACAAATGGGAAGACCAGCCCCAGTAATGTTGAAAGCAATGCCCTTGCCTAGACATCTCAATTCTGGTGTTCTATCTTCTCACTTGTTTTCACAGCTATACTTCAGTATTTTAGTAAAGGGAACTTGCATACTGAGAGGGACAGGTTGGGGACAACTGATGAGGCAACTGTAAGATGCAGATGGAAAAGGGCTATAATTGGCTCTCATTCTGGAATCCAGGGCCAATGAAGACAATCTGAGGGTGACAGAGCTCCCATTTTTGTCTTGTGTATACTCTGTGTACCACCTTCCTGCCCAGAGACATCATGAGTATGAGGAAATAGGGAGAGGTAAGCATAAGAGGCAAGAGAGAAAACAATCTAATGTTATTGTATATCTGCTACATGCTGAGAAGGTATTATTCCTCATTTCATAGATATGAAAACTGTCCCCTGAGTGGACATTGTCTGCCAACGCCAGGTGGGCATGCCAGCAGGAAGTTTGCTTCAACAGATACCCTTGGGTTTCTCTTCTTCCCAGCCTCTTGCTTAAAGAAGCCTAGCATGGATTGTGTGATGGTGATCCATCCCTGTGCAGAGTCATTGAGATGTTTGCTTTTCCCCCACAGTGGTGTCCTGTGGCCATCCGGGCTCCCCGCCTCACTCCCAGATGTCTGGAGACAGTTATACTGTGGGAGCAGTGGTGCGGTACAGCTGCATCGGCAAGCGTACTCTGGTGGGAAACAGCACCCGCATGTGTGGGCTGGATGGACACTGGACTGGCTCCCTCCCTCACTGCTCAGGTATGGTGCATGGCATTGAGGAAAGAGCTCCAGTGGAATGCTTGACTGATGGGAGGTAGACGAGCCCCCAAGGAGTGAGTGTGATTGATGGATGGGAGGGAATCAGACCTTGGAACCCTTATATCTACCCTAACAGGTAGAAAGCACAGCAAGACAAGGTCCCAATGGAGCTTCAGCTTCTGGTGGACTGAGCCCCGCCTTACCCCCTCAGTCAGCCCTGACCATGCCCAGGGATTGCAAAACTAGGAAGGGCACAACTTTTTAGGTCAACCTATGGCCAGAGTCCTGTCCAGACACTTGATTTTATGAGTTCCTGGGGACAGTTCAAGTCTTCCTGTTGATCAGCTCAGGTCCAAGCCCACTCCTGTGTTCTTTTCTTCTCTGTTTCAGACTCGTGCTCAGGTCCAAGCCCACTCCTGTGTTCTTTTCTTCTCTGTTTCAGACTCATAGGCCCCAGCCTCCTTCCTTTTCTTATCACTGCCCCTCAACTTGTCCTATGTCCTGGCTACCTAGTGGGGTACAGTCTTCTTCTCTACTGCCTTGAAACACCAGTCCTCAGACTTTTCCTGTTAAGTTCCTTTTACTGCTAATGAGGACACTGACAGATGCTATCAAAATCGCAAATGTAGAGAACTGCCAAAGGTCCTATGTCCACAGTATCCAAACCAGAAATGAATGTGTAATGCCATATAGCAGAACAAAATTTTGCAAGTGAATTGTCCTGCCAATAGCAGAAACCACCAAGCTAAAATATTAGCACCTTGCAGCTTTGTCTTCTTTGAGGGGGACCTGCCTGGCCCTAGGAAGGGATTCCATGTTGCCTGCAAGAGGGAGCTGCTTGTGCAGCTTGATGTTCCTCGGAGGGCCCACCTTGGCATTGAAATTAACCCGTAACCCTTCCCATGCCAGATCCCTTCAGAGGAAAGGATCATGACCTCCTCCTAATACAGAAGCCTTCTCCTTGATGTGGGACCTTACCCATAAGATGTGCCACTGTTCTTGCAGTTTGACATTCCCAGATGAGCCTGCCTCCCAAAAGTTAGGTCACTGCCAGAATATTTAATGAGATATTCATTAGATCTCTCCAGAAAGAAAAGAGTCCCAAAGCCACTATTTCAAAGGGCTGTTGGTTGCCCAGGAAATCCCAGACACATCACTCTATATGACCACCCAGGACTTTGGCCTCTCACCCCTATTAATCTCATTAAACACCTAATTAAGGAACTGGGCAGGACTATATAGGAGCCATGATGACTCATTTATCTGGGCTAGAGGAAGGCCTATTAACTGTGCCCTGGCTTCTTTCTGTTTGGACATCTGGTAGAAGTGATAGGCAATACAGCATGAGAGGACAAGGGTCATGTACATTGCCTCTCCAGCCTCCCTGGAGCTCTCTGAAAACAGAATTAGAAGGAATTCAATGTACACAAAGGCTAGACAATGAGTGAACCTTAAATCCCTTGGATGAGAACATAAGGGATGAGAAGAATAGGCAATTAGGAAGTAACATTAGGTATATACCACAGATATAGAGATAGTTCCTCCCTTCCTGAAACAATGTCGTCTTTTGCAGTGGCATCTCCTGCCAGTCCTATGAAATACACATTCATGAATTCCAGGTCAAAGTTTTTAGTCTCATTGTGTGCAAGCAGTGGACCCAACTGTTGTACAACAAAACCTCTTAAGTCCTTGAGTCATACACCACTGGGCCACCAAGGCTATGGAGAGATTTCTGGAGTTTGAGACCTACTTCAAGAAGTTCACCACCCACATCTCCACTGTCATTCTCTTTACCTCTTCAGTAAATAGTTGCCATCTATCTACTCTGCCCCCATGGTGCAATATCCTGTCCAGACTCCCTTCTATCACTGAACTAGAAGCCTCCAATACTGTAGTGGGGGCCATTCTTTCAGAAAAAGCCCCTAGGATTGAACACCATTGTATTAGCCTGTTCTCATACTGCCAAAAGACATACCTGAGCCTGGTAATTTATAAACAACAGAGGTTTGATCAACTCACGGTTCTGCAGGCTGTACAGGCTTTTGCCTCTGGGAAGGTCTCAGGAAACTTACAATCATGGCAGAAGGGGAAGCAGGCACATCTTCACACGGCTGGCAGGAGAGGGAGAGCAAAGTGCAACACACTTTCAAACAACCAGATCTCATGAGAACTCACTCACTATCACGAGAACAGCAAGGGGGAAATCCACCTCATGATCCAATTACCTCTTACCAGGTCTTTTCCCCAACTTGGGGATTACAATTCAACATGAGATTTGAATGGGGACACAGAGCCAAACCACGTTAACCATCTTGTGCCTATTTTACAATACTGCTAGCTCCAGTTGAGGTCAGCTAGCCAGTGTGTGGGTTAGAGCTGCTCACCATCAAGATTGTTTCCAGGGAGACCCAGTTCTGCCTGTTGTGTGAATTACATCCTGGCAACCTTCAAAAGATAAGAAAACCTAGCCAAATGCGATGAGCTCTCTTTTATTAATGTTTACATTGAAGGTTGAAAATGAATCCCTCTTCCACGGTGGGAAACAGAATGGAGAACATGTGGTTAGGTAGTGTCTCACAGTCTGAGTCGAGACTAGGAAAGGGAATAATCCCAAGGTTGAGAAGTGGAAAAGACATACATGGCAAGTGGTGGGATACACATGACTTAAACATTTATTGGCTCCAGACAACTAGATGTGGTCACTCAGATGTTACCATTTGATGCCCACACATGGTTACATGAGGAGATAGATTCCATGATAGTTGTAACTTTATCTTTTCATGCAGTTGTCATTTATTCGATAATTGTTCTCCTCTTTCCTCATGTTTACCATGGCCTGGTCTGATCTAAGAACATCTCCTACACATTTCTGTATCATGAAATGTGTTGGCCCTGCAGGGGACCATAGATCTTGTGGCTTTGTCTCCTGTTCTCTACCCTTCTTCGCCCCTTGGGTCCTTGGAGGTCTCTTGAGTGGGTTTGCACAATACCAGAAGCCAGAGAAATGTAGGAATGTAGCAAGAGGAAGGGGGTGAAGCAAAAATGAAATGAGAGGGTCTGAGATGTTTATTCTAGAGCTCACTTGTGTGGCATAATTTGTGAGTAGGGAATCCTTAATGAAAGGCCCAGCATCGATCACCTTGAATATTTATCATTTCTTTGTGGTGAGAACATTTAAAATTCTCTCCTACAGCTACTTGGAAATATACAATACATGCATCAAAACATCACCTCCTACCCCATAAATATGTACAATGATTATTTGTCAATTGAAGATAAAATGAAACTTTTTAAAAAGTAATAAATAAATAAATAAATAAATGCTCAAGATCAAGATTCAAGCTAGGCGGTTAAGAAATGAAGCTATGCTAAGCAGTTTGGACTTTATCCTATGGCACTGGGGAGCCAGTAAAGATGTTTCTGCAGGAAAAAATTTTTTGAAAAAAAAAAAAGGTCAGATGGTTAGTGATTGTTAAGATTAGAGGACAAAGTAGAAGATGGATTAGAGGGAGAGTTTACAAGGAGGGGACATTAGTCGGGAGGCTCTTGCAAGAGTTCAGGCAAAAGGATGTTGAATGTCTAAGCTAAGACAGTGGCACAGGAGAGGAGATGGGACTACAGAATCAGCAGGTGTTTGTAGAGAAGAGGGGAAGGGGAGAAGGAGGACCTGTGGCCAGTTTGGATCACTGAAATTCCAGACTGGCACGGGCCACAGAGCCTTTCCTCTGCCTTCTTGCTTCCCTTCCCTGTGTGGTTCCCAGGGACTTACCCATGGCCTCAGATCTTTGTGTTCTTCCACCATTGCATATGGAGGCAGGAGCATGTGCAGGTAACTTGTGCTAGGCCTCATTCGTGGGACCCACTGCATCCCCTTAGTCATATCCCAGTATCTTTCTCCCCTGCTTCTCCACTCCCTTTTCTTCCCTGAAAAACAATGGATTTGTGTGGTTCTGGTCCATAGGAACCAGCGTGGGAGTTTGCGGTGACCCTGGGATCCCGGCTCATGGCATCCGTTTGGGGGACAGCTTTGATCCAGGCACTGTGATGCGCTTCAGCTGTGAAGCTGGCCACGTGCTCCGGGGATCGTCAGAGCGCACCTGTCAAGCCAATGGCTCGTGGAGCGGCTCGCAGCCTGAGTGTGGAGGTAATGTATGTGACCATTCTGCTTCTCCCCTTTGCCCAGCCCCAGAACTCGCCCCTGCTCCTGCTCTTATTCCCATGCACCTGCGCTCACAGAAAAAAACCGTGGCCTCATTTGAACCCTCAGCCTGGCTGATAGGACTGCAACAGATAATTCATGTGCATTTTCATTAGTAATCAAAAGACAAACATATTCCCACTCTCACCTCAAAAGGGAAGAAATCAAAAAAGACTGAATTTGACCCACTATTTCATTCATTTCCCATATAGTTTCATTCAGCATCTATGTGCCAAGTGCTGTGGAATGTGCTGGGGACACAATGGTGACCAAGACGGACACTGCCATGGTCTGGATATTTGTGACCTCCCAAAAATCATATGTTGAAACCTGGTCACCCAGTGATAGTTTTAGGAAGTGGGGTCTTGGGAAGTTGTTAGGTCATGGAATGGGATTAATGCTCTTATTGAGAAAAGAAAATACCTTAGAACGCTCCCTTTCCCTTGTGCCATGTGAAGACACAGCAAGAAGGCACCATGTCCAAGCCTGAACAGACGGAGACACACATCTTGATCTCCTGGGGCTTACAGTCTAAGGGAAGAGACTACGTGAAACAAATATTCAATGTGCCAAAAGATATACAAATCCAATTTTAGAAAACTCTCAAAGTAATCTAGGACCTCAGTGATGTTGCCTGAGGTAGCACCAATGGGAGAAATTATCATTTTTCCATATATTCCTAAGTTTCTGGGGGAAAGGTATATTTTTTAAATCTCTCTTTCCTCTTGCAGCTGGTCCCCAAATCTCTCTGTCTCTCTCTTTCTAAAATACAGCCTGCATAGTACTCTCCTAGGCAGGAAGCAGGCTTAACAGATGAGAGTAAGGTTGAGTGAGAAGATCTGGAAGAGGAAGGAGATAATCATTTAGCAAGATACAAGTGGAATGGAATTGGGAAGTGTGTAATGGCCAGGCAGCACTGAGCGCTCACTTAAGGTGGGGGGATCATTAATTTAAAGTGAGAGCAGTCAGCATGGGACCATGTTTTTGTTCAAACTCATTTTGCTACCTAGTTGTGGGCACAGAGCAGACAGTGCATTGGGTACAGAGCTGGAGATTTGACAGGCAACTAAGACATTGGCAGAAGCGGCAAGGGAAAAGAGGGTGAATGTGAGGCAGAGATTATATATATATATTTTTTTATATATTTATATATATATGTATATATATATATATAAATGCACAGTGGTCAAGTCAGGGCATTTACAGTGTCCATCACCCAAGTACAATACATTTTTGACTATAGTCTCCCTACTCTGCTATCAAGCATTGAACTTATTTTTTTTTTCTAACTGCGTGTCCATGCCCTTTAACCCACTTCTCTTCATCCTCCCCCTCCCCTGACTCACCCTTCCCAGGCTCTATTATCTGTTTTTCCACTCTCTACCTCCACGTGATCCCAATGTATTTTCAATTTAAGAAGTTATTTTGCCAGCTCTAACTCTAAAAGTCTAGAATCAATGACCAGATCAGTGGCAATGAGTACTCTTAGTGCCTGGATTGTGGTCCATTCTCCATTAAAAGAAACTAGACTCTTTGGAGAAATGGCTAATTCCCGGGCTGGTGCAGGAAATATACAAGACAAATATGGAACATCTTGTCACTACAGCGAGGATTCCACCAAAGATAACTGAGGTCATGTTAACGGGACTCAGGAGCCAACTAGAAGAGGCTCCTATTGGCTAAAGATGGAGAATCTGAGCATCAATAAGAATAATAATGGCAATGGATGGGAACATAAAAAATATCTTTAGATCCATGAGTTCAAAATGATTCTTAAATAAACACATTGGTCACCTTTGGAGTTTGCTAGGAAACCAACTCATTATTCTGACATTTGATTTAAAATAAAAACCACACACAAAAAATCAAGCATTATCTGGCGTTCCTATATGAACAGTATTTCAGGGTAAGCAAATATTTGGTGATAGAAAATGTCTTTCTTAAAGAACTCTAGCTAATGCAGAAAGAATGATAGAATTAGAATATCACCACTTTCCAATCCCTAATGAAATAATGAATCTGGTCAATGACTGCTAAAACTATTAAATGAAAAACTTCATAATGGAAACTTCATAATGCCACATTAGGCAGGCATGCCCGAAATCACTGATGAGCCTCAACATCATGAACAAGAAAACACCCAGACATTCTTTGCTTCTTATCCAATGCAATAGGAGGGGCCCAAAACCACCTATGAATACCATTGCCAAAAGGCGGAACTTGATTACAGGAAGGAACTACAGGGGATAGAGGAATATGTTAAACTATATCTCATTGATGCAGTTAGCAAAATCCAGAAAGTGTGAAGTTCTATAGGACAGATGTTCTGGTTTCTGTAACAAATAAATTATAGAAGCAGAAATAATCATCTCTGGGTTCAAAGTCTTAGAGATGTGTCAACCAAATGTCATGTGTGGACCCTATTTGGATCCTGATTCAAACAAATCAACTGTTAAAAAAAGAGAAAAACAACTGAGGAAAATCAAGCACTGATTGGATATTTGGTGATATTAAGCAATTGTGTTTGAAATTTTAAGGACGATAATAGAATAGATCATCTTTTTTCTTTAAAAAACTGGAATTTGCTCAGAAATTTCAAAAGATTCATAGGGGTCTCTCCTTCCTGTCTAGGGGTGAGACAATTCGATACAAAAGCAGCATGAGAGGCATTTCTATCCACGGGGTCCCGAGGTAGCATGTGGCTTCCACTCTGGTCAGTTATCAGTCCCCCAGGTGATACCCACCATTGTTCTAGTGAATAATGTGTATTTTTGTCTTCCTAGTGATCTCTTGTGGGAACCCTGGGACTCCAAGTAATGCCCGAGTTGTGTTCAGTGATGGCCTGGTTTTCTCCAGCTCTATCGTCTATGAGTGTCGGGAAGGATACTACGCCACAGGCCTGCTCAGCCGTCACTGCTCGGTCAATGGTACCTGGACAGGCAGTGACCCTGAGTGCCTCGGTGAGAGTTTAGGCCCTACGGGCTCCATGGCCAACAGTGGCCCAGATCCTGCATGCCAGAGGAGAAGGCTATCCATGGAAGATGGTGCAGAATGGTTGGGATGGTGGGACTTGAACCTGAACGAGAATCATATGAATAGCCTCTGTTGAGCATATGCTGTGTGGCAGCCACTGAGCGAAGTACTTTATTTCATATGCACATGTCATTTGATCTTCACCATAACTCCGTAACTCCATGAAGTAGCTACTATTATCCCCATTTTGTATATGAGATGGCTGAGGCTGAGAGAGGCAGAGAATTTATGTTGGCCATTTCTCAGGCTCTAGCCAATTCCTTGGGCTTTCCCTTTTCTCTCTTAGAATCAAACCCCAGAGCTCAACCTGATTCTCTTTTCACTTCAAAGATGCAGCTATCTGCCATCTTTGTTGCTTCGTTCTGTCCTTGTACCCGACCCCACCCAGTACGGGTTCCTGAGCACGGTGTAGCCTCACAGCTCCAGTTTCTTGCTTCTCTCAAGGGTAGTCCCAGTCCTTTTCTGGGAAAAGTGAGTCACTGTGGGATCCAGATGGAGGGAAGAGATAGGATGAGGAAATGTGACAAGATTCTCCCTGTCAAAGTCCTAGTCTGTGATTTCAACTCCCTCTGAAATCCCGTGTCAAGTTCACTTTGGTTTTGAGACCAGAGCTCACCAAGCCCCACCCTCAATGATATAATGACATAGGCATGACCCTTTCATGGGCCATAAGACCCTGCTTCCAGGCTGTTGTCCCTAGGAGTCCTGTGTAGGTGCTGTTGGGCCTACAGAGGCCTCCTAGGTACAACAGCAGGTGATAAGATGTACCCCTCAGCAGACAAATCAATTGTCTTATGTGGTTCATTAATATACCTTAGGTTCTTCAAACAGAAAACTCCCTTTCCCTGGGTCCCAGCCTCATTTAGGAACTGAGCCCTCTGGATACTTCCTCTTAGAGGGGGCACTTTGAATAAGGTGAATCTTCATAGCCCAAGTTGCAGCGGTGCATAAGGACAGTGTGGGCAAGGACAGGGCTGATGCCAGGGATTTGACAAAACAAAATTTAAAATGGGCAAGCTGGGTGTGGTGGCTCATGCCTGTAGTCCCAGCTACTCAGAAGGCTGAGGTGGGAGGATTGCATGAGCCCAGGAGTTTGAGGCTGCAGTGAGCCATGACTGTGCCTCTGCACTCCAGCCTGGGTGACGGAGTGAGACCCTGACTTAAAAAAAAAGAAATTTAGAATGTGTAATGTCCAACTGGGATCCTGTGAGGAGACAGGGCATCCCTGATCTGACAGTTTCCCTTCTTGGATGCATGCAGGGAGTGATAGGGATGGTATTGGAGGAGAAGTGGGGTCCTGGCCAGGAGTGAACAATGCTGTATCTCTCTTATCCTAGTCATAAACTGTGGTGACCCTGGGATTCCAGCCAATGGCCTTCGGCTGGGCAATGACTTCAGGTACAACAAAACTGTGACATATCAGTGTGTCCCTGGCTATATGATGGAGTCACATAGAGTATCTGTGC
This sequence comes from Pan paniscus, assembly GCF_029289425.2. Taxonomy (NCBI): domain Eukaryota; kingdom Metazoa; phylum Chordata; class Mammalia; order Primates; family Hominidae; genus Pan; species Pan paniscus. Next base: position 193,285,428 of record NC_073249.2, read on the forward strand.
TGAGCTGCACCAAGGACCGGACATGGAATGGAACCAAGCCCGTCTGCAAAGGTGTGTCTGGGGCTGCAAATGTGGACAGAGAGCCAAAGAAGACACAAAAGTGAGATGTAGGCCCTGAGCATCTCTCTAGAAGGGAGAGGGGTGAAAGGCCAGCCCTAACATCTTATCAGGGGATGTGCAAGGTGAGAAAACTGGCCCCTGAACATCTGCCAGGAGTGAATCAGAAGTACCAAAATAAGGCCTGGGCCATGAACATTGAGGGGAGGGTCCCGCAAACAGAGGACTGGGTTGTCACACTTGAGAGAGGGCATTGTAAGGTGCAAAAAGATCAGAACTCCCACAGTAAGAGGGCCCCATTCTGGTTCTTCCTGCTTAGCCCAGGCTCTAGGTGGGTGCAGGGTAGTCAGTGATATCAATGATGGTGACGGGGGCTGGTTTCCCAGGACAGCATCAGAACTCAGCCTGCTTTGGTCTCCCTCCAGCTCTCATGTGCAAGCCGCCTCCGCTCATCCCCAATGGGAAGGTGGTGGGGTCTGACTTCATGTGGGGCTCAAGTGTGACTTATGCCTGCCTGGAGGGGTACCAGCTCTCCCTGCCCGCGGTGTTCACCTGTGAGGGAAATGGGTCCTGGACCGGAGAGCTGCCTCAATGTTTCCGTAAGTTGCTTACAAGGGCTCTTGGTGCATCCTATTCAATAGCTCCTTCCCCTTGCCTCCTCGGAGCTTTGTGGCTGGAAGGCCCACAATAGGTAGTCCCCTCCCCAGGGAGGAGCTTCATCAAAGACACTATTAAAGAGGGAAGGAAGTGGAAAGGAAGAAAATGAGGATCCCTTAATTGAGCCCTGGTGTCAGATACTGTCTAGAGTAACAGAAGGAAATTAAGCTAGAGATATTGGGGGTGTTTTTTTTTTACCTGAAGGGTTGTTAACTGTTTGGAATAGTACTCAAAGATCTGAGGGTTCCCAGTGCTATATATGTGTCTGTTTTCATGAAAAATGACCTGCACAGAAAAGACTTCTGGGAAACCTGTGATTTTCTGGTGAGTTGCTTTATTTTTTATCCACCTGGCCCAGTTGTATCCTGAGGAGCCCCAAATCTATTCCAGGGCTTATTCTTTACTGAGATCCCCAGTAAGCAGGTTCCGGGTCACTTATTGTCACACCCTGTGAATGGGCTCTGGAAGGTTTTCTCCATGCCCGTGCTTTGGACAAACAGTAGGGACGTATTTTTCTAATTGCCATTTATCTAATTCTGCAGAAAACTATCCACATACTCATGATACTGTTTTGGGTTCCTCTGAAAATTTGCTTCCATCTGGGGATTTCCTCAGAGATTAGGGCCAGCAGCTCAAAACTGGACACAGGTATTTGGTGCAATGTTACCCTTTCCAACCTTCACATACTACCAGGGTCAAGTCTGGACTCAGCCACCTTGCTTTTCCTCTGGAGAAATAGCTGAAGTGCCTTTTAACAATGAATTATGGTCATCATGAAAAAAATTTTACCCATTAGAAAATACGAAAAAGAAAGTAAAAGTCATCTGAACTCACACTTTCCAATGATAACCACAGTTCAGCTTTTGATGGTGTCCCATGTGAATCACTGTGCATTTTTGAATAGATAGTGATATGTATACATTTTCTAGAACTGGTATTGGCTCATGCTGTACGTACTGTTTCATAACTTGTATTCACTGATAGGCCACCAAAACCTTTCCATCAATACCTTTCTACCTTTCTTTATCAATACTTACTGATCTATGCATCATCATTTTTAATGGCTTTAAAGAATTTCCTTGTAGATACAAGTTATTTAATCTTTTTGCACTGGTGATGAATTTAGATTATCTCCAACTTAATCATGTTAGAAGCAGTTCTGCAATATGTATTCCTGAAAATTGCCTTTCTTGGCCGGGTGAGGTGGCTCATGCCCATAATCTCAGCACTTTGGGAGGCTGAGGCGGGTGGATCACGAGGTCAGGAGATTGAGACCATCCTGGCTAACAAGGTGAAACCCTGTCTGTACTAAAAATACAAAAATTAGCCAGGCGTGGTGGCGGGCGCCTGTAGTCCCAGCTACTCGGGAGGTTGAGGCAGGAGAATGGCGTGAACCCAGGAGGCGGAGCTTGCAGTGAGCCAAGATCGCACCACTGCACTCCAGCCTGGGCGACAGAGCGAGACTCCATCTCAAAAAAAAAATGCCTTTCTTTACTCCTGCAGCAAAGCCCTAGGCATGACAATGCTGGGCCGAGGGCAGTCATGCCTCCCTTCTTGACATATGTTGTCAAACTGTCTTCTAGAAACTGTCCCAATTTACATTCCCCACAGCAGTTAATGAGAATGTTTCTGGATGCACATGCTCATCAATAATGGATTGTGCCAGTATTTTTAAATATTTACCAGCCTGAGGAGCTTTAAAAGATCGCTCATTACTTTAATTGGCATCACATTGCTTATGAGAAAGGCCACGCCGGTTGCTCTTCACTTGTCAGCCATTTGTGTTTCTGGTTCTTTCAGTTGCCTCCTTCTGGATACAGTAACTTCCCATCAATCGATTCTTAACTGACTTCTAATTGGTCAGCATAGACACCCCAACCTTCAGGGCAGAGGATGCAGGTCCAGCTTCATTTTATTTTGCATGTGGTTATGTACCTCATGACTCCATATACACATACACACACACACACACACACGCACACACATTTGCATCATAGCATAAAGCAATGCTTGAAGTGACATCGTGGTGAGCTTTGCCTTTGGTAGTCAATTTTTAATGGCACTCCCTGATGTTAACATGGCCTGAATGAAATGGGTACACCCATACACTACCCACCGCAGTGTAAATGTGTACCCTTTGGGGAAAGACATTTGACACTACACATCAAGAGCTGTGAACGTGTTCAACCCTTTAAAAATAATAAGTTCACTCCTAGAGAATTCTCCTAAGAAAGTAATACATATGAAAAGAAAAAACAAAAAAGAAAACAATACATGTGAAAGAAGAGTTATATATAACTGTATAATAGAAAATGCCCAATATAAGGATTATGATAAAATATAATTATGATACAACCACCTGTTGCTAATTGTGTAGCCAATAAGAGATGATGATGTCATAAACATAGAAAATATTTACAAGATAATGCTAAGTGAATGAAACAAGATTTATGATCACATAGGCTTGGGTTTGCCGCCCCGCACAAGTTTCCATACAACTGAACAAAGATTGGAAAAGAATGTGCGTGAAAATGGAAAAAAAGTTTTGAATAATGGGATTGTCGTTTATTTTTCTTTCATGTTCTAAACTTCCTGTAATGTTACTCCATTACTTGGATCATTATTAATAGGCACTTTGAATGTAGAAGGGAGAGGAAGCCCCCATCAGCAGCAGCACCGCAGCAGGTGGAAGCACCTACCTGGGGCTGCCCCGGTTCCCAGAGTTCAAGCTCAACCAGGAAGGGAACAGTGCAAAGAACAAAGATGGGGGTGTGGGACTGGAAGATTGGGTTCTGGAAAGCAACTTAGACCTGCCTTTCTCCCTTCGTCTTCCCAGCTGTGTTCTGCGGGGATCCTGGTGTCCCGCCCCGTGGGAGGAGAGAGGACCGAGGCTTCTCATACAGGTCATCTGTCTCCTTCTCCTGCCATCCCCCTCTGGTGCTGGTGGGCTCTCCACGCAGGTTTTGCCAGTCAGATGGGACGTGGAGTGGCACCCAGCCCAGCTGCATAGGTGAGAGGTCATCTGGGGCAGGGAGCGTCTTGGCTGGGGTTGCGGGAGACCTTCTTTTGGGCCTGAGATGATTAATTTCCTTCCCTGTCTTCAGTGGTCTCATCTGCAAAAGGGAACATCTCCTCCTCTGAGCTTCTGCAGCAGGATGTAAAATAGCCAGAGCTAGTGTGCTTCGAGGAGTCAAATAGACAGCCAGGGCCAAGGCTCAGGTGGGGATCTCAGTGGGCAGGGAAGTCAGGATGTGGCCGCATTTTCTTTTCTACACCTATTTCCCAGAGTGAGATGAGGCCGTGAAGGCTTCCATGACCATGTGATCTGTGTCTTTGTTTTGGCCATCCAGATCCGACCCTGACCACGTGTGCAGACCCTGGTGTGCCACAGTTTGGGATACAGAACAATTCTCAGGGCTACCAGGTAAGGAGGTCAGCCAAGATAGGGTCTTCCTACATCCTATCCCTTCCTGTCACTGTCAACATAAGAGGACCCAGAGACCTTCCTCAGGACAGCACTTGGGGAGGACAAGAGCTTGGAAAGCGCAGAAAGAAAGCCCTCTGCCTCTTTGAACAGTGCTCCATGGGAGCACCCTGCAGAGACAGAAGGACCCTGACATCCGTCAGAGAAACTGATGAGGAAGGACAGATGGCGTGCAGTTCCATGAACACTTCCCGGCAACCCCGGGCAGGGTGGTTGTGGAAATACGGAAATGAGTGAGACAGACAGACCTCTGTCCTCACGGTGCCCACCCCACCCACAGACACTGGGCTCATGCACAGTGGCAACGAGCATGTGCCACACAGGAGGCAGGCCCGTTGGCATGCCTGGCCCATCAGGACACAGGCCCTGCGGACACACCTCAGATGAGCTTTGGAAGGAGAGAACCTGGACAGTCTGGGTTGGGACACATTGAACAGAGAAAAGGATGGCCAGGTGCGGTGGTTCACGCCTGTAATCCCAGCACTTTGGGAAGCCAAGGCGGGTGGATCATGAGGTCAGGAGATCGAGACCATCCTGGCTAATAAGGTGAAACTCCATCTCTACTAAAAATACAAAACATTAGCCGGGCATGGTGGTGGGTGCCTGTAGTCCCAGCTACTCGGGAGGCTGAGGCAGGAGAATGGCCTGGACCCAGGAGGCGGAGCTTGCAGTGAGCCAAGATCGCATCACTGCACTCCAGCCTGGGCAACAGAGCGAGACTCGGTCTCAGAAAAAAAAAGAAGAGAAAAGAAAAGGAAGAATGGGTGTGTTCAAGGCAGGACAATTAGCTGGAGTCCAGGACTTGCCCAGGAAAATGTCGGACTCACCTGGACATGACAGGCTGGGATCTAGTCAAGTAATATGACTTATTCACTTAGTCTGTACTCACTCAGCACATGCTTATGGCCCTGAACTGTTCTAGGAGCTAGGAATACAGTGGGAACAGGACAGACTGGGTGCCTGTTTGAAGGAAGCTGCCTGGCTGAAGATGATAAACAAATAAATAAACGAGCTGGCTTCTGAGAGCAGTAGACACTACACAGTGATATAAAGGGGTGTGAACGGGGTGGGTTACCGTTTTAGGAAAGGTGGTTAGGGAAGGGTGACATTTGAACTATGGCCTCCATGATGAGAAGGGCTAGCCCTGTGCAGAGCAGGGTGACATTCCTGGCTGAACGAAGGGCTGGTGCAAAGGAGTGCTGAGGGAAGTGCTTAGCAGCCTGGGGGCCTGGAAGACAGGCCAGCTAGCAAGTCTGCAGCCCTGTGAGAGAGGATAAGGAAATGTAGTCAAGAGTGAGGCTAGGTTGGAAAACAGCTTGGTCCTGGTGTGTAAAGTGAAACATTCACACACTCTATGACCCAAAAGTTCCACCTCTGCAAACATATCCCAGAGACACTCTTGCACATGTCACCAAGAAACAGGAAATTTGTGGGTATAGTCACGTGATGGATTATTATACAGCAAAGAAAATGAATGAATTAGAGCTCTGCATGACATGGATGAATCTTAGAAACATACTATCAAGTGACAAAGGTGGCATGACACTACTTTGATAAATATTAAAACCAGCAAAAACTTACTAAATTGTTTAGAGGTACGTATGCACATATGTGATAGGATTGTTTTTTAACAAGGAAAGGAAATTAACACAAATTTCAAGACAGCCATTACTACGGAGGGGTGTTGAGGAACACAGCAGGGAAAGAGCCCCTAGAACATTACAACCATGTCCATAGCTCTTAAGTTGCATGGTGGATTCAATCTAAAATATCCATTTTATTATTATTCTTTATATGTGTTACATATATTATTTTGTGTATGTCAGATATCACATAATTTTTGCAAAGGCGGCAGCATGGGACAGGTCATGCAGGGCCTTGAAGCCATGATAAGTATTTTGGATTTTATCCAAAATGCCATTTAAAGGTGACACAATCTGATTCTTCATTTGAAATATTACTCAGGCTGCTGAGTAGAGAATGAATATCAGGGAGTTGAGAATAGAAGCACTTAGACAAGGAGGACACTGTTGTCATGACTCCAGGGAAAAAGAAGATGAGAAGTGATCCTGAACGCTTGTTCAGGATACATTTTGTAGGCAGAACCAAGAGGACTCATTGATGGGATGGATTGTGGGGTCGAAGGGATCAAAGATGACTTGAGGTTTTTTATTTGCACAACTGCATGGATAAAGGTGCCATTTGCTAAGTCAAATGATGAAATCCAAGACAAAAAAGTGTTCAGCATGGAAAAAGGGAGTGGAATTTAAGAGTTACACATTGCATTTGCACATGCTCCCGTAGGTAATAGGGACACATAAGTGTTTGAACTGGGAAGTAGTATAATCCGAGTTGCAGTATAGGAAACAGATCTAGCCGCATTACACCAAGTGGATTGGGTAGGGAGAGATGGAGCCCGTGGTTGCGGGGTGTCGAGTTGTACAGTGAGGGGCTGGTGGAGGGTTAAGGTGGGGAACATAACTGAGCAGAGCAGGGAGGGAGGGTGGCAGTTCGTTCAACAGATTCTTTGGGGGCCATATCTGTAAAGACAAGTCTCCCATCCTTAAAGAATTTGCAATTTCATTGAGGAAAGGAACACACACACAATATTTAATTTGCACTCTTCTTCACATTTTGTAAAATGCTGTCAAATCCGCCATCACATTTGAGTGTCACAACATTCCAGTGTGATTGTGGCAAGGATGGTCATCCCCACTGTATCCTTAGGAAGACTAAGGTTTACAGAGTTCCATGCAGCCTGTCCTGAGTAAATGCAGAAGCCAGAACTCGGATCCAGGGTCTTCTGACTCTGAATCAGCCACCGTGTCCACAACAGAGTGTAATATTACAACTTTGTTCAGGGTATTAGATGAGGCCTTGTGGAGGAGGCATCCTATCAACTGCCTCAAAGGAGGAAGAAAATTTAACCAGGCGGAGAATCAGAAAAAGAGTTTTGCAGGCAACAGTGCGGGAGGAGTTGGGCCATGTGAAAGTGGACAAGGGACAGACGTAGGAAGCACCGCTGAAAGGAAGGGGCTGATGGGACTTTGTATCTTGCTGCAGGTTGGAAGCACAGTCCTCTTCCGTTGTCAAAAAGGCTACCTGCTTCAGGGCTCCACCACCAGGACCTGCCTCCCAAACCTGACCTGGAGTGGAACCCCACCTGACTGTGTCCGTGAGTGCAGACTTCACCCACATCCCAAGAAAATTCCTCTTGCCCCAGCTGGGCATCTGGGTCATGCTTGAATGCTCTGAATGACAGGGAGTTCACAACTCCCCATGTGAACCGACATCGGTCTCTTTGTAGTCCTTACACTTTGGGGCCTCACAGAAGACTTCCACACAAAAGCCTTTCTGATATTGGAAGGCAATCCCTATGCCTTAGCAAAGAAAAAACTATCCAGTGGCAGCAGCAAAAACTAACAACTACAAGGCCAGGCCTCAGGATGGAGATATCAAGCTTTTGACCCAGTTACTCCTTTACCCCTCAGGAAGTGCTGCAGGCTTAGGTTCCCCCAACCCAGAGTCAACCAAGCCGATATCCACATGATCTCCATCTTGGCCATTCCTCTAGACACAGAGCTTGGGTCAGGGTGGAGGATTAGGGAGGGGGATGCTTGGCATGAAAGGGACTGGAAGGGAAAGGAAGAGGATATTCTATCTAGGAACAGGGGAATGGTCGAAAGGGCCCCTGAAGCCCCTAATCTCCTCCAGTCCAACAGGGTCTTTCCTCTCATCCAGCCCACCACTGCAGGCAGCCAGAGACGCCAACGCATGCCAACGTCGGGGCCCTGGATTTGCCCTCCATGGGCTACACGCTCATCTACTCCTGCCAGGAGGGCTTCTCCCTCAAGGGTGGCTCCGAGCACCGCACCTGCAAGGCGGATGGCAGCTGGACAGGCAAGCCGCCCATCTGCCTGGGTGAGTGTGCCTGCTTGGGGAAGCTCTCCAGGGCGGGAGGCTGAAAGTGCTGGCTGAACTTGAGCTGAAAGAGGGCAAAAGAGAAGGAAGGAATTGCGTTTCAAGGAGCTGGATCCTGCTTCTGATTTTCTAAGGTTTTGAGTCTAGAAGAGCAAAGCAGAGCGGTCTAAAAAGGTGCATACTCAACCCACCCCAAGGGTTGCCCCTTTTGCCTGGGCTGAAACACTCACAGGATCACATTTCATCATCAGGCAGAGGAAAGTGCTTTCTTCCACCAAACTGGAGTGACGCATTACACATATTGCACCCTTGATAAAACAGCACCCGCCTGTAGGTCCCTTGGGGTTACCAGGATGTCCCAGACCTCCCTTCCCCTCTTCTTCATTCACTCGTTCTCTATTTATTGAGAGTTCATGTGGCCCCATGCCTGCACTAGGCATGAGGGATTCAGAGGGGAAAGACACAACCCTGCCATGTGGAAGACAGACACATTATCAGATTTTATATTTGGAGTACTTGGAGGAACATGGAGATGTACCAAATGCTGTAGGAATGAGGAGGAAGGGCACTAAAGTGGGGGAAAGGAGAAGTCAGGGAGGACTTCCTGGAGAAGGTGATGCCTGAGTCCAGTCTTGAGGGAAAGAATTAAGGTTAAAGGATTAGTTCAATGCTGGAATAGCATTAAACTCTCTGATAGGCACTCACCTCACCAGATACCAGGCATTGTGCTAAGTGCTTTGTATGTTTCAACTCATTTAATCTTCACAAGATCCTATGAGGCTATTTAATATATGAGGAAACTAGGGCATAGAGAAGTTAATTAATGTGTCCAAGGTCCCCAGCTGAGAAAGATTAAGTGCTGAAGATCCATACCCTGATGGTCTAACTCTAGGATCTATGACTATTTTGCTATCCTGCCACTCAGAGGGAAGCCTTCAGGGTCAGAGACTATATCAGAGCTAGAACTTACTAACGGTGTTTTATTTTCATGGTATCACTTGGAAATTTCTTTTGTTTTCCACATACAGTAGTGATATAAAGTACATTTATTAAAGTACATTTAAGTTTTTATTGTGATAGAATATACATAATATACAATTTTAAGTGTACAATTCAGTGGCATTAGTTATGTTTATGATATTGCACAGCCATCACCACTATCCATTTCCAGAATTTTTTCATTATCTCGAACAGAAACTCCATACCCATTAAACAATAACTGCCCATTTCCCCCTTCTCTTAGCCCATAGTAACTGCTATCATACTTCCTGCTTCTGTAAATAAGTACCTCATGTTAGTGGAATCATACAATATTTGTTCTTTTGTGTCTGGCTTATTTCCCTTAGCATAATGTTTTCAAGATTTAACCATGTTGTGGCATCTGTCGGAATTTCTTTCCTTCTTATGCGTGAATCATATCTCATCATAGGGACATCACTTTTTGTTTATCCATTCACCTGTTGATGGCTGTTTAGGCTGTTTCCACTTTTTGGCTATTACAAATAATACTTCTGTGAACATACATGTACATGTTTTGTTTAATATGTTTTCAGTTCTCCTGGGGACATATCTAGGAAAATAGTAACTCTATGTGTAATATTTTGAGGAATTGCCAAAGTTTTCCAAAACTCTTGCACCATGTTATTCCCACCAGCAATGCATCAGGGTCCAATTTCTCGACATCCTTCCCCACACTTGTCCATCCTGTTTTAGTATATCCATCATCAATGGGTATAAAGTGGTATCTCATTGTGGTGTTTTTTATTGTTTGTTTGAATTTTCATCCAATTATTTTTTAATTGACAAATAAAAGTTGTATGTATGTAGAGTGTACAGCATGATGTTTTGATATATGTATACATTGTGGAGTGGCAAAGTCATGTTAATTAACATATCCATTAACTTCATATACTTGCCATTTTTTGTGGTAAGAACACAAAATCTACTCTCAGTAATTTTCAAGTACACAGTGCATTGTTATTAACTATGGTCACCATGATGTACAAGAGATCTTGAACTTATTCCCTGTCTAACTGAAATTCTGTACCCTTTGGCCAACATCTTTCCAATTCCAACCCCCCAGTACCACCCCACCCTAGCCCCTGGTATCCACTATTCTACTCTCTACTTCTATTAATTAGTTCAATTATTTTAGATTCCACAGATAAGTGAGATTGTGCAGTATTTGTCTTACCGTACCTGGCTTATTTCACTTAACATAATGTCCTGCAGGTTATCCCTGTGGTCACAAATGGCAGAATTTCTTTCTTTTTTAAGGCTGCATAGTATTCCATTGTGTATATATTCCATGTTTTCTTTATCCATTCATCCACTGATGGACACTTAGGTTGTTTCCGTATCTTGGCTATTATGAATAATGCCTCAATAAACATGAGAGTGCAGATATCTCTTTGACTTACTGATTTTGTTTCCTTTGGATATATACTCCATAATGGTATTGCTGTATCATATGGTAGTTCTATTTTTAATTTTTTGAGGAACCTTCATACGTTTTCCATAATGGTTATATTAACTTAAATTCCCACTAACAATGTGCAAGAGTTTCCTTTTCTCCACCTCCTTACCAACACTTGTTATCTTTAATCTTATTTATAATAGTCCTTCTAACAGGTAGGAGGTGATATCTCATTGTGGGTTTCACTTGCATTTCCCTGATGGTTAGTGATGCTGAGCATTTTTCATATACCTGTTGGCCATTTGTATGTCTTCTTTTCAGAAATGTCTATTCAGGTCCTTTGCCTGTTTTTAAATCAGGTTATTTATTTTCTTGCTATCGAGTTGTTTTAGTTCCTTCTATATGTTCCTTAGATGTTAATCTCTTACCAGATGTGTGGTTTGCAAACAATTTCTTCCATTCCATATGTTGCCTCTTCACTCTGTTGATTGTTTCCTTTGCTGTGCAGAAGCTTTTCAGTTTGATGTAATCTCATTTGTCTACTTTTGCTTTTGTTGCCTGTATCATTGTGCAAAAATGATTTATATTTCCTTAATGGCTAATGGTGCTCAGCACTTTTTTATGTGTATGTCTTCCTTAGAGAAATGTCTATTCAAATCCTTTGTCCATTTTTTACTGACTTATCTTTTTATTGTTGAGTTGAAAGAGTTCTTTCTCTATCTAAAATACAAGGCCTTTATAAGGTACATGATTTGCAAATTTTTTCCCATTTCACGGGGTGTCTTTTCGCTCTCTTGTTGGTGTTCTCTGAAGCACCAGTGTTTTTAATTTTGATAAAATCTAACTTTTCTATTTTGGGGGTTGCATATGCTTTTGTTGTCATATCTAAGAAACTGTGATACATCCAAGGTCACAAAGATTTATGCCTATGTTTTATTCTTAGAGTTTTCTAGTTTTACTTCTTATATTTATGTCTTTGATCCATTTTGAATTAATTTTTTATGATATTAGGTTAGAATCCAAACTCATTCTTTTTTATGTGGCTATCCAGTTGTTCCAGCACCATTTGTTGGCAAGACTATTCTTTCCCTGTTGAATTGTCTTGACACTCCTGTCAAAAATCATTTGACCATAAATGTATGAGTTTATATCTGGATTCTCTATTCTATTCCATTGATCTCTATGACTATCTTTATGCCATTACCACCCAGCCCTGATTACTTTAGCTTTGTAGTAGGTTTTCAAATTGGCAAGTGTCCCAGTCTGGGCACCCTAGGGAGACTACATGTCTACAAAAAAATAAAAGTAAAGAAATTAGCCAGGAGTGGTGGTGTATGCCTGTAGTCTTAGCTATTCAGAAGGCTGAGGTAGGAGGATCACTTGAGCCCAGGATTTGGAGGTTACAGTGAGCTATGATTACACCACTGCACTCCAGCCTGGATAACAGAGCAAGACTTTGTCTCTAAATAAAAATAAATTGTTTTAAATGAAAGAAAACAAAAAATATTGGGACGTATCAATTATCCAACTTTGTTCTTTTTTAAGATTGTTTGCCTATTGTTTTGCCTTTTGTTTCTATACAGATTTTAAGATTGGCTTGCCAATTTCTGCAAACTAGAGAGCTGGAATTTTGGCAGAAATTGCATTGAACCTGTAGATCAATTTGGGGAGTATTGCCATCTGAACAATATTAAGGTTTCCAAACCATAAACATGTGATGTCTTTCCATTTATTTAGATAATTAATTTCTTTCAATGATGCTTTATATTTTTCAGTGTACAAGTCTTGCATTTCTTTGGTTACATTTATTCTTAAATATTTTTATATGTTATTATAGCTACTTTTATTTAAAAATATATAATGTTTTAGAGGCAGTTGAATTCAACCCCTTACTGTATGATCTTGAGCAAGCCCTTTCATTTCTCTGCCTCTCAGAAAGTTTCTGTGCTATAAAATGGGGAAAATAATCTCTACTTCAGAGTTTCAAGAGCAGGAGGAAATGAAGAAGTGCCTATCACAGTACCTCGCACATAAGATGCTTTCTCCTTCTTTGCTCCATTCATCTTATGAAACCTAAGACGATAAAGCATTTTGTTCAGAAGTACACTTGCATTGAGTCACTGCAGAAACTTTCTCCACAGCATTCTGTGTACTGAGGCATAGGCTGACCTCCAGAGTTGAAGGAGATTTGCTAAAGCTGTGCTCCCCACCAAGGCAGACAGTGGGGAGTCTGCCCTTAATGGCGACAAGGCAGATTTTCTATTGTTTCTCTGCAAAAGAAGAAAAGACATTAATACTTACTGGTCATGACTTTCCTGTTCATAACCTCATTTATTCAGCATAGACCTGTGAGGTATGTTTCAGTTTTTTCCATGTTTCAAATGAGGAGGCAAAGACTCTGAGTGGTGAAGTTACTAGTCAAGGTCACGCAGTCATTAAGTGGCACTGCTGGGACCTGAACCTTGGTCGTCTGGCCCAGGCCCAAAGCTTTTGCCTTTGCTTTGCCTGTGAGGGCTTCTTGGTCTTAATCTCATCATTCCAAGGGAGGAAGGCGCTCCTCTGCAACCCCCACCAGGGCTCACAGAGTTCACCGTTGATGGGTAGAAGTTCTTCCTTCATGCGAGGCATCTGGAAGGAAAGCAAAGTCAAGGGCAGGACTTTTCTCTTTTTTTTTTGAGACAGAGTCTCACTCCGTCACCCAGGCTGGAGTGCAGTGGCGTGATCTTGGCTCACTGCAAGCTCTGCCTCCCAGGTTCACACCATTCTCCTGCCTCAGCCTCCGCAAAGTTTTCAATGAGGGCATTCAGGGAGTCTGTGCACTTGGATGGTAAAATATACACCTTTTATTCCTTTACTTCTTACTGAAATGTAGCCTCTCCTTTAATTTCGAATGTAGACAACAACCCTTAGGAGTGTTAGCACCTGTGACTTTGTCACCAGTAGAAATTGAAAAGACTTTTGTATATATTCCACTTGCTACCAATATCATGAATATTGTTCATGTTCCTGACTACTTCAAGATTATGGTTATTTCTTGACTCACTGCTAGATCCTGTTATTTAATGCAGTAATAAAGAATCATATATACCACTATATCCTAATGTCTTGTCTAATATTGTAAGAACTCCAACTAATAAAATGGACTTCCTCTGTAATTCTTTGTATTTTTTATTCTGAGAGGGATCCATAGCATCATTAGAGCATCGAAGCAGTCTACCTCCTGGTCTAAAAAAAATAAGTGGAAAGCAAGATCTCAAAGAACCCATTGACCTAAGGTCAGACAGGTGGTCATTATTTTTCCAACAGAGTGTGAACCAGAAGCTGAACCTGTTTTCTTCCACTCTTTTTCCCCAGCAGAGGTCCGGCCCAGTGGGAGACCCATCAACACTGCCCGGGAGCCACCGCTCACCCAAGCCTTGAGTACGTATGGTCCAGATCATTGGCTCAAGAAACTGGTGTTACTTTTTTCACACAGTTAGCCAGAAAACACGAGTTGCTGAGAGTTGCTGAGTGCCTAGAGGAAGGGCATAAAAACTATCTATAAATCTGGATGGCTTTCCCTACCCACCTCCCCAGCCCAGGCAGACTTCAGAAGAAAGTGAGCCTGAAGGAAGCAGAAACTTCATCTGGAAGAAAGAGCCAGCACCTTCCAACTGGAAGCTCTGGAACTGTTGATTACTACAGCCCCTCCTGGCATAGGACTGGCCAGTGTGTGGTCATACAAACACATTGACCCAGGCCATACCCAGGGAGCTTCCTGGAAATGGTTACAGTTTAAGATAGGTCTGGGGTCTTTCCAAGTATCACATCCAGAACTGGACACAGACTGCAGATGTGGCCTGACCAATACCAAATTCTTAGAGACTATCACATCCTTTCATGAACCTTCTACTTTTATTTACCACATTAGCATGTGTATTATGCAGGAAACGAGGCTAGATTTGGCATCAGAAACTCAATTTGAGTACCATTTTGGTCACTGACCAGCTGTGTCCTTGGACAAATGAGCTTCGCCTCTTAAGCTTCAGTAAAATAGAGATCATAATAATTGCCATAGAGAATGATTACATGGATAAATGACAATTTTAGTAGCTATCACTGATTAGGTGCTTTTACACATGCAACATCATGTAACATACAATTTACAACACTAGTCATTTAACCCCTAGAATAACCCTGATAAGGTAGATGGGATGGCCACCATGTATAGGAATACAGGCATAGCCTATACAGGGAGAAAGTTAAGGCTTTTGCACATGATCAGACAACTGATAAGTGACAGAGCTAAGATTACACTCTGGGTCTGTCTGACTTCATTTGCCCATGTTCCAATTCACCATGCTATACTGACATGTCAGTTTTCTCTCTCTTCTCCCCTCTTCCATTTCTCCATCTTTTAAACAACTTTCCTTTTCTCCTTCCTTCTTCTGTCACTCCTTTCTAGTTCCCTCTCTATATCTTTTTAAATATTTTAATTTTAATTGACAAATAATAAACATATTTATAGGGTACAATGTGATGTTATTCTATATGTATACATTATGGAATAAATAAATCAAGCTAATTAACATACCCATCATCTCACCTAATTATCATTTTTTTGTGATGAGAACATTTAAAATCTACTCTTTTGGCCGGGTGTGGTGGCTCACACCTGTAATCCCAGCGCTTTGGGAGGCCAAGGTGGGCGGATCACCTGAGGTCAGGAGTTCGAGACCAGCCTGACCAACATGGTGAAACCTCATCTCTACTAAAAATACAAAATTAGCCGGGCATGGTGGTGCATGCCTGTAATCCCAGCTACTTGGGAGGCTAAGGCAGGAGAATTGCTTGAACCTGGGAGGCAGAGGTTGCAGTGAGCCGAGATCACACCATTGCACTCCAGCCTGGGCAACAATAGCAAAACTCCATCTCAACAAAAAAACTACTCTTTCAGCAATTTTGAAATGTACAATACATTCTTATTAACTATAGTCACTATGCCATGCAGTAGATCACCAAAACTCATATCTCCAGTCTAATGGAAACTTTCTACCCTTTGACCATCTCCCCATCACCCTCCACTCTGCCCCAGCCTCTGTAACCATCATTCTACTCTCTACTCCAATGAGTTCAACTTTTTTAGATTCCATATATAAGTGAGATCATATGATATTTATCTTTGTGTGCCTGGCTTATTCCACTTAACATAATGTCCTCCAGTTCATACGTGTTGCTGCAAATGAAAGAATTTCCTTCTTTTTAAAAGCTGTCTAGTATTCCATAGTGTATGTATATATACCCTTTTCTTTATTTGTTCATTCATTCACGGACACTTGGGTTGTTTCCCTATCTTGGACATTGTGAATGATGCCGCGATGAACATGGGAGTGGATATTTATCAGTTCCCTCTATCCATCCACTCTGAGACACAAGACGAGAAGAGGCCAGAGCATTCTACCACCCTCCTCACATGGTAGACATTGGGGAAAGGAAACAATCCCAGTGAGTGGGATGGGATCAGTCATCAGGCTACCCCAATTCTGGCAGCACACACAAAGTCCCTCTCACATCTATTTCTCAATTCCTCTAGTTCCTGGGGATGTTTTTGCCAAGAATTCCCTGTGGAAAGGGGCCTATGAATACCAGGGGAAGAAGCAGCCAGCCATGCTCAGAGTGACTGGCTTCCAAGTTGCCAACAGCAAGGTCAATGCCACCATGATCGACCACAGTGGCGTGGAGCTGCACTTGGCTGGTAAGGAGCAGGCCCCTCTATGAAAGCCGGGAGGATGGATGGGCACACACCCTTGGCAAGGATGAGCCTAATGGCATTGCATCATACTGTCATGCAAGGCTCAGACTTGTCTGGTGGTCAGGGAAGAGGAAGTGTCTATTCATCTTTACATGATAAAGCACTGTGGACTAAAGGGAAATGTTTAAATGGCAAATATTAATAACCTGAATATATAAAGAACTCTTATAAACAAAGAGAAAAGACTGATATCCCTAAACTGAACCAAAAATAGGGGCAGAGACTTCCCAGGATCCAAAGTACAATCAGTCAACAAACAAAAGAAAAAATATTTTTCAGCAATCATCAAAAAAAAAGTAAACTCAAAATGTCATTTTCCACTTACACCATCAACTCAGAGTGTTTTTAAACAATAACACTTAGTGCAGGTCGGGTTCAGCCATGAACGCCAAATTCTAAAATGGTACCATTCTGGGAAAACAATTTGGCGATTTGTATCAAGATCCTTGCAAATGATTGGACCCATTAATTACATTTCTAACAATTTTTATCATAAGAAGATATGGAGGGAGTCAAACATTTATGAATAAAGGCTGTTCCCATTACAAGGCCATTTGTAGTATATAAAAACTGGAACTAGAAAATTTCCCTAAAATAGAGAAATGGATATTTTAATGATAGTATATCTACTAGATGAAATATTATGCCAGTGTTGAGGGAAATGCATTCATTATAATGTATTTAAAATATGACTCCAGTGTTTTAAAGGAAAATATTACATTCATAAGAAAGAAAACTGGAATAATTTACAGTAACGTGGTTATTTCTTAGTAAGATCAGGAGAGATCATTTTTTCTTCATGCATCTCAGCATTTTCTAAAATTTTCCCAATTTTCAATCTTTCTATAATCAGAAAAAGTAAGTACCTTAGAAAATAAGTGTTTGTTGAATAGATGGATAGATAAGCAAATGTGTGAGTGAATGAACATATTAATGCACAACCCCACATAAAATCCTATCTACGCATTCATACGTGCACACACCTACGCAACTGCAGGATGACATTTGCTCATTTCACACATGATAATAGACATGTTCACATGCTCCCATGCCCAGGACCTCATGAACTATTGCACCCATTGAACTATCTATGCATTAGTGGACAGATTAAAAGACAAAATCATATTCTCACACATGCCTGTGTCAATAGCATCACAACCTCAACCCGGTAATCCAATTATTAACATACATATGCATATATTAATAATTCTTGCATATAACCACGTTCAGCCTACACAAACCCACACTCAACACTACACTTACGACTTAAAGGGATGTGGAGAATGTTTATATCAACATCTACACATGAAATTCCATCCAGAAACTTACACCCACAAACCCACAAATTTGAGTTTTGAAATTTTCCCAGATCTTTCATGTGTAACACCTGAACTTTATTTCCCAGGAACTTACAAGAAAGAAGATTTTCATCTCCTACTCCAGGTGTACCAGATTACAGGGCCTGTGGAGATCTTTATGAATAAGTTCAAAGATGATCACTGGGCTTTAGATGGCCATGTAAGTTCAGCAAACTCACCTCCTCCCCTGACTCCCAGATCACTGGCAGGGAAGAGGAGGACAAAAGGGTGTGCAAACCCCTAGGATCAATCTGGAAACTTGGGAGGAGGTTTTCTGTGGGGCCCTGCCTAGGAGCAGCAAGAGGATCCTCATCTGCTAATGAAATAGGCAAAGGAAAAGATTTTAAAAGACAGAAGACTCAGAGTCCAGAGGTTCACCACATTCAAGAGAGTTGGAGTAAGTTCTGTTGTTTGAACAGAAAGCAAGGGATGGAGGTTGGGGGCAGAGGGAATTCAGGCTAGTTGAAGGTATTGATGTGGTGGGTGGGAGCTGGAAGAAGGCAGTGAGTCTCACATGACTACATTGAACTTCTCCTCACACTTGAGGATGCAGATTGTGAGTGATTAACACAGCTTGAGAGACCAGGACACGGCAGAGGGATAGGACTTTCTTGCATTCCCTTGTGGAAAAGACATTCTATTCTGGGGCTTTCTTGAGGTGGAAGCTGGATCTCCAGTGACACTTCTCTGGCCATACCTTCCTGTTTCACACATAGTGGAGTTGAGCATAGCATCCCCTACCATGTCCTCCACTTCTCTGTCTTGGATTGCTGGAGCTAGAAGAGAAAGGATAGAATGAAACGAGAGGTCATGGTAGACCACAGTAGCAGAGAGCTAGGGAGTCAGTGCATTCTCATGGACAGGACCAGCTGGTGGAGGACTGTGGCATAGTTGACTTTGCTTTATAAACACATCAGGAGAACCAAATGGCTTCTCCAGGGGCTGGCACATACAGGTAGTTCCTTGGTAGGCCCAAGGGTATCTGTAGGTCCCCTTCATAATCCAAGTATGGGCCAGCTTCAATCATCGTGGCCCAAAAGCTGTGCAGGAACAATAGACTCCACCATCCAGGAGGGTCAAAGTTGGGACATGGAGCTAGCAGTGCAGGCCAGGGGAAGATGAGGATGGGGATCCAGAGGGCCAGGAACAGCTGGAGCTACTGCCTAGGACGCCAGACAAGCGTGGAGCCTTTCGATAGCCAGCAAGGTGTGTTTGCGGGGACAGCTGCGGAGGGCAGACAGAGGCTGCTCCTAGCCATGGAGCATAGGTTGGGAGTACCCAGGAGTGCAGGCATCCTCACAGCATGCCCTCAGCTGCTGCGGCCCCAGACTGCAAATTTGGGGGTCTGCATCTGTCACATGAGCATCAGTGGCAGGAGTTATGTCCCCAGCTACGCCCCCTAAAAAATTAATAGCTCTTAGAACTGTGACGAACTCTCCAATACCTTTAATCTGCAAGGGACATTTTCAGCATGGTTCTATGTGTTCCATAATGCTCCAAAAGGTGGTTTTTCATCACAGTAATAACAGCTACCGTGCATGTAAGGCCTATAAATTAAGTGTTCTGAAGTATTTCATCTTTATTAACTCATTTAATCCTTACAGCCACCCTATGACATAGGTACTGTTACTATTCTCATTTTGCACATGACAAACTGAGGCACAGACAGATTAAGTGATTTGACCAGTAGAAAATAAAATCTTCCTCCTACCTCATACATGTAGCTGGTGCCCCTGCCCCACCCCGGGCTCCCCGGTCACACCCACCCTTGCCTAGGTGTGGGCAGAGAACAAACCCTGTGTGTCAGAGCAGCAGGTCAGTGGGTGACCTGCTGGGCAGCGTGTATGCTGAGAGAGGAGTTCTAGATCCTTCCAGCAGCCTCCCACCTGCTCTCTGTGCTCCCCACCATCACAGGTCTCGTCAGAGTCCTCCGGAGCCACCTTCATCTACCAAGGCTCTGTCAAGGGCCAAGGCTTTGGGCAGTTCGGCTTTCAAAGACTGGGTAACTAGTGCTTGTCCCCCGGAAGTGTGGGCCCGGGTGGGTGGGAGAGAAACCGTGTGTGCCGCGGTCAGGTAGAGGACTGGGGAAGTTGAACAGTCTGAGGCGGGGGTGCTTTGGCCTCTTTGGGATCAGGGATGCCTCTTGAGATTCTGACAAAAGCCATGGAATATCTCTCCAAAAGCAAACACATGTGCATAACCCACTCAACCTTTGACAAAGTTTCCTGCTCAGACCTGGAGAGGAGAGCCCCCAACTCCAGGGACATTGGCTCTTAGGTACAGCCCCCAGCCACACCCTCCAGCCAGCCCTGGGTGTCACTCCTGCCTCAACAAACAACGACACTGTGGAGTGTCTTAGAGCTCTCAGGGTGCCTTGACTGTGATGTCGTTTCTGCCCTAGCCCAGCCCTAGAAGACTGGTTTTGTGCCCATTTTACAGATAAGAAAACTGAGCGTCAAGCCCACTTCCCTCCCTGGTCCTTCCCTGGCCTCTTTACCTAGCATGCTTCCTGTCATCCATGTCAAACATCCACACCTTGGAGCCTTGTCCTGGCCCAGAGCCTCCGGGTGCCCAGCCTCAGACTCTGGTGGGGAGAGGGGTCTGGTTTCTCAGAAGCAGGGGAGGGGGAAACAGGAGGCAGCCGCAGGTGCGTGAGAGCCTCTCTGTACCCCAGGCACTGACACCTCCCATCGCCAGGGCCCTTGCCTGCCAAGGCAGTCCACTGCACGTCCTCTGGCTCCGAGCTCCTGAAAGCTTCTCTGGACTGAGCCACGGTCTGCCCCCACCTTTCCCACCCACACTGCTCCTCCCCCGGAGTTGTCCCAGCTCTGCCCTCATGAGCTGCATGGACTGAGACCACTGTCTTCCACACAGCACCCTTCACCTACTGCAAGACGGCCAGGCACGCTGCAAAGGTCTTAGAAAATCACAGTTTTTGTTCTGGCTCCACAGCAGACATCCTGTCCCCTCTCAGAGCCCCAGCCCCTCAGTTAGCAGGGTGACTACTGGGGCCACAGTGTCTACTTGTGTTCTTCTGAGCCTTCCCAGTCTGCAGGGGAGGGGGAGGAAGGAGGAGAGGCAGCCTTCCAGAAGGAGATGCTTCAGCTTCAACCAGAACAGTTGCACCTTCATCTGTCTTATATTTTGTTGTGCCTGTAAAGTTTCATCTGATAGAAGGCTGCTACAGCCAAAAGAACTTTAGAGATTTCTAAAGGGCTGCACCCTTGTAAGAGTTTCTGTTGAGCCACGGTTTCAGGCTCCTCTGCGGATGGTCCTCTGGGTGCCATCTGAGCAGCACAAGGCAGATGCATGCAGGACCCTGCCCCCAAGGACTGAGTGTGCACGTGGAGGCAGGCGGGCAGCCCTGGGCACACCTGCCTCCCGTGCTGAGCAGGAGTGAGGAGCACCCTGAGTGGCAGCCCTGCTTCCCAAGAGTGTATAGTCGGGGAGGGTAGCCAACGGAGCCTCAGACTGTGTCTCGTGACTTGACTTTTCTGCTTTGGGACTTTACAGACCTCAGGCTGCTGGAGTCAGACCCCGAGTCCATTGGCCGCCACTTTGCTTCCAACAGCAGCTCAGTGGCAGCCGCGATCCTGGTGCCTTTCATCGCCCTCATTATTGCGGGCTTCGTGCTCTATCTCTACAAGCACAGGTACCGTGCAGGAAGGAGGCAGGGCGGGCATCAGGCAGGCCTCCCTCTCTCCCTCCAGCGCCCCCCGCACCAGACCCCTAAGCCTCTCTGTGTCGCTCTTTTCATGCCGTGGTCACTTCCTCTTTTATCGCCAGGAGAAGACCCAAAGTTCCTTTCAATGGCTACGCTGGCCACGAGAACACCAATGTTCGGGCCACGTTTGAGAACCCAATGTATGACCGCAACATCCAGCCCACAGACATCATGGCCAGCGAGGCGGAGTTCACAGTCAGCACAGTGTGCACAGCAGTATAGCCACCCGGCCTGGCCGCCACCACCGCCACCGAGAGCCCCGCCTCCAGCAGCCGGTGAGCAGGGGTGTGGGAGGAAGACAGGCCATGACAAGCACAGACAGGGACCTATGCGTGCCAGGGGCTCCACCCAACGGAGTCGCACACACCACACAGACACACCCAGTAAGAGGAGAGCTGTGCACTGAGCATCATTGTGTAACAGGCACTGAACCAGGCCCTTTATGGATCTAATATATTGAATCCCTGCATGCCCTGTGAGGTAGAAGCTTGTGGGAGCCCCATTACAGATGAGAAAACTGAGCTGCATAGAAACTAACTTGAGCAAGGTCACACAGCTCAGAAGGGGTGGAGTCGAAATCCAATCCCAGGCTGACTGGCTCCAGAAACTGTGCTCCTCACCCCTGGGCTTGGCAGAACATCGGCATGTACTAGTCTGTTTCTCTCTAGAGAAACAGAACCAACTGGATATATACATCCTCTGGGTCGAAGTCAAGCCCTGGAGATCTGTAGAGCTATACAGAGATGCACATATATCTGTGTATATAGGTATATTGTGTATATATATACATTCATACACTATAAACGCAATACATATACCCCATATCAAGATATATCCATACCTATCCATCTATATATAGATATGCATCTCCGTAGAGCTATATGTAAATGTTATATAGAGATAGAAATATAAATAAATATATATTTAGAGAGAGAGATTCATCTAAGGAATTGGCTGGCAAGGTGGAAATCTAAAGGGCAGGCCAGCAGGCTAGAAATTCCAGCAGGAGTTGATGCTGTCATCTTGAGTCCAAAAGCAGTCAGAGATGGAATTCCTTCCTCTTTGGGGCACCTCAGTCTTTTTCTTAAGGCCTTCAGCTGATTGAACGAGGCCCACACACATTATGGAGACTCAAAGTCTACTGATTTCAAAGTTAATTTTATCTAAAAAGATACCTTCACAGCAATATCCAGATTGGTGTTTGACCCATCAACTGAGCACCATAGCCTAGGCAGGTTTACTTACAAAATTCCCCACATTGAGCACAACAGAGGGGAGGAGCTCCCGGAAATATAGACAGGGGGCAGACACACCCACATGTGTACACGGTCATGCACACACACACACACATACGCATACACGCACACAGGCATGCATCTGACAGGCCCACTGGGAAGGAACTGATGAATCTAAAAGGCACTGCCTCTTCCTCACTGTGTCCTCCTTCGATGACACCCTCACCTCTGGGACCTATGACCCTTCAGGAGTTGCCCCAACACGATGTCCAAGCTGCACCCCTCTGAGAACTGTCTTCTCCCACACATCCCGCTTTCTGGGGATAGGCAGGTGCCCCCTCTCAGGTCCTGTGCTGAAGGACTCTGGGGAGAAGAGTCACAGAGCCAGCCAGGTAGGGATTCCCAGTGAGGGCGGTGGAAAATCCGCCAAGTGGGCCACCAGCCAAACCCAGGGCTAGTGTTGCGCTCCCTCCCCACGCTCCTGTGCATGGCCGCTCACGTGGCAGATTCTCCCAGCCACACACAAATGGCAGTGCAGCGAGGAAACAGGCTTTTATGAGGGTGCCTGCAAAGGCCACCAACGGGGATGGTGGGGACAGTTCCTGCGGAGGGGGTTACAAGAGCAGCAAATGTCATTATCACTGCCCAGCCCCTGACGTGCTTTACTCCCTTTCTGCCTCACAACTCCTGGAGGATTTCACAGTTTCAGCCTGAGTCCCAGATGGTGAGTGAGTCAGGGACGCAGCAGATGCAGCTCCTGAATACAAACAATTTATGGAAAGAGCTTTTCCCCATCTTTTTACGTCTCTCCAAAACAAACATTTAAATAAGGGTTCCCCCTTATTCCAGTGGGATTGTTTTAGCATGCCAAAATTACTCCTCAAGTTTCATCTGTATGCCCAATCTTTATTTTTTCCTTCTCAGAACTCTTATCAATAGAAGGCAAAAGAGAAAAAGAAAAATCCCCTCTGATGATGTAAATCGGGGCTTGGAGATGATCAGTGATGAATCTGATTCACTGCATGAATTATTGAACAGTGTAAGAAAGAAACAAGAATGCCGCTGACCTCCACACAGTCACTCTTGCTCCACACCTGGGTTCTGCTGGGTTCCAGGTGCTGGTGTGCGCCATGCTGTCACCTCTGGGTTGGCTGGGGTTGGTGGCTCCACATCTGGCCAGCCCTCAGCATTGGCCCCTTGCCAGCAGGCTCTGAACCCACTGCCCAGCCCACAGGTCTCCAGCAGGGCCCCTCTGACCACTTCTGCCCACAGCTGGAGCACAAAGAAAGCAAGAGCCACCCTGAACAGACATACACACATTGCAAATGAGTGACTAGATGGTAAGTTTTTTTTAAATAATGCCAAGGAGAAAAGCTGAAATTAAAATAAACACCCTACTAAGGAAGCAACGAGGCCTGTGCGGTCAGCGAGTAACAGGGCAGGGGAACAGGGCTGTGTGATGATGTTTGCCAACCCTTCCTCCATTAAAAAAAAGTATCAAAAATGAGATTTCACAACTGTGTCACTACAAAAATGAATATAATCCAGCCTGGATTCTTTATTACAGAGCCATTATTATCCTAGTCATTTTTTTTTCATCTGATTTTGAAAGAAACTAAAATTAGAATGTTTTCCTGGGTTCCTAAAAGTATGGTGGCCCCCAAGCACTGGGCCTCCAGGTCTAATGGCGAAGTCGGCCCTGCAAGGGAAAAAGACAGAAAAATACATGTTCTGCTGCACGTATTCCCTACCTACCCCCATCCCCAACCTGGGAAGATTAAAAATCAAAGTGAAGATTGAGGTGACTCATCTCTTTCCCGCTTGTGCCTTCTTTTCTTTGCCGCTTTGCTTTTCCTCCTCTGCTCCCGGCCCCTCCCCTCCCACTGCCTCTTTTTTCTTTGCAAACTCAGGTGTGATCTGTTTGTTCCCAGTTCCCCAGGGGGCAGGAAGTAGGCTCCCCTGAGCACAGTGCCCAGTGCCCATCTTCGTTCGTCTCCCTGCCTGTGTCTGCTACTGCTGGGACTCAGGCCCTCGCCCTGCCGCCATCTATGCCAGTTACCCTGGAGAGGACTCCTGCCATGTCCTGAAAAGGCAGAAGAGGAAGAGGGGCTGCAGACAGAGGAAGACAGTTTATGGATTTAAAATAGCAAAGCAACTTGTGGATCTGTGTGTGTGTGTGTGTATGGGCCTGATCACACACAAACACACACACCTCTCCTTCATTCACGTCCCATGGAAGAGACCATAAAGGCTTCAAAACTAGAAGTGCGCATGAAGGATGCTTCATGCCCTGTTCCCCACACAGAGAAGAGATGAAGAGGGGGAGGTACGGTCAGCTTTCAAAACAATATGCCCCCCGCCCATCCCATGTGTGAGGACATGGTGACTTGGTGACTGTAACAGTAGGACACATCCCATCATGTGGTCAGAGTGCAGAAACCCGGTCAGCGTGCAGAAACCAACTGTCTGCTGATGAACAGCCCATCTGCACAGCGGCAGCAAGGATTACCCCAAGGGCAGGAAAAAAGTCTTTGGAAATAGATTGAAAATCAGTTTCTTTATTTTTTTCAAACACTATTTTATTGAGTTCTAAACCCAGTGGATTAAAAAGTCATTTGGGTCCTGGGAAGCACTGGGAAAGAAAGGAGAGCCGGGGAGGATAGGGCAGGAGTCTGGCCAGGAGCCCAAGGTCAAGTCTGGCTGTCAACTGACAAAGAGAAGAGAAGACAAGTCTGTGGCCCAGACAGGATGCCAAGTCTGGGGGCAGCAGCAGGGTCCTTGAGAGAACAGGGGAGCAAGCCTGCCCCAGTACCCAAAAAACAATGGCTATCATGTACTGGGGTTATTCTCTGTGCCTGACACTTTACCTATAGTATTTCTAGTCTGCACAATAACACCAAAATGTAGGATTTGTTATTCCCCTTTGACAGATGAGAAAACAGAAGCCTGCAAAGGTAAAGACAGAGTTAGGAAGTGTGGAGTCAGAATGCAAACCTAGATCAGTCTGCCCCAAAGTCCACTACACCAGCTGCCAGAAACTCTGTTCTAGAAGGGGCAGCTAAGAAGGGAGGAGCCGATGAATCTCTACAGTAGCACTGTGGCCAGGTCTGGAAAGCCAGGCAAGACACCTGTTTGTCCTATCTGGGTTCTGCTGTCTCCGCGTAGGCAGCTTCGGGGCAAGGATTCAACTCCCCAGGCCTCCCACGGTTGGTGCTGGCTCCTTGGCTCCCAGCAGCCGCTGACCATAGCCAGCAAAAGACCTGGCAGGTCCTGAATCAAAACAACAGAGTGGCTGAAAGTCACACCCTCTCCAGCTCCTTGCAAGTGGGTTTGATTTATTTTGACAGCTATATTATGCTTGGGTCATTCATGAATTCCATGAGAATTGTTGGGATGTTCATGAGTTTAGGAATCAAAGTATAACATTTAGGGCCACTTTCTCTGTCCTCGGGAAGGCCCCCACAAGCTTAAGCCCCTGTATACGTGTGACATGCTGGCCTCAGAGATTCATGTCACATATTGAAATAACAAATAGAAATGTGCAGGAGCGGAGGGACAGCGACACCTGGTTCTTAAGCAAATTCTAGATTGGAACAATTAGAAGATCTGACTGATGTTAAGAGTGGCCAGAGGAAAGTGAGAGGCGTCCATTTCCAGCAGACACAATGGAGGCTGACAGAGGCAGGAGCCTACCCCTGGCCACACCACCTCTGGGACACGGCACCCCCTGGGCCTGGAGGGAGAGGGCCAATCCAGACACACTCACACTCTCATCTCTTTCCTTGGCTGGAAACAAGTACAGGAAGCTCCCCTCCCAATTTCTTATGCTCCCTTCCCCCTTACACTCCTCTCCTTCGACTGCTCCCTTCCCCCTTCTTATGCCCCTCTCAGACCACCCAGCGGACGCCTATTCCCGCCCCCCACCCCTCCCCTGCGTCTCCTTGTAAAGTTCCATGAGATGCTTGAGGAGCACCTGCTGGTGGGGCACCCAGCACTCTGCTGGGCATCACCCTCCGCACCCCTGGCATTTCTCTCCACCTCCAGAGGCTTGGAAGGGAACAGGGCAGATGAGGCCCTTCACCCACCATCTACGCCATATACCCATCACCATCCCATCAGGAAAAAAAAAAAAAGTAAAACAAAAACAAAAAAAATCTTTTGTACAGAGATATATTTTTATTATACAAAGTTTGTACAGTACCAAAAAAGAAAAAAAAAGGTGTAAATTTTTTTTCATTATTGTAGGTAAACGGTAGTGGAAGCCTTTTTTGTAAATGTAATAAAATGTATAAATATGGTTTTCAGAAAACATCAAGTGCTGTAAATATGTAATCTACACACCTTCTTGGCCTGTCTGCAGTATATACATTTAATTTATCTGTCTCTGTATATGAGGCTTCCCCCTGGGGTCCTGCATTATGGTACTTTCCTGAATTTGAAAGCAATTTTAAATTTTTTGAATTCAAATAAAATATAAATTTTTGCATTGGTTTTCTTACATTTTTATGGCCTCTTTCATGACTAGGGGCAAGTGTTTGTTGGGAAAGGGAAAGAAGGACATATTTTCACCTAAAATCCAAGGGTAGAAATATGGGAGTCCATTTCTTAACTGCATTGTGTTATCACTGCTACATGTTGGAAACTCTGAGCAAAAATGATAGTGCATACCCCACATAAAAAAAGTTAACTCAAAATGGATCAAAGACCTAAACATAAGCCCTAAAATTATAAAATGCTTACAAGAAAACGTACGTGGAAAACTTCATGACATTAGATTTGGCAGTGATCTCCTGCATATGACATCAAACGTATAGGCAACAAAAGAAAAAACAGATAAACTGGACTACATCAAAATTCACAACTTCTGTATATCAAAAGATACAATCAACAGAGTGAAAAGGCAAGCTATAGAATGGGAGAAAATATTTGCACATCATATATCTGATAAGGGGTTAATATTTAGACTCTATAAAGAACTCTTATGAAAGACTTGAACAGTCATTTCTCCAAAGAAAATATACAAATGGCCAACAAGCACACGAAAAAATGCTCAACGTTACTAATCATTAGGGAAATAATCAAAGCCACAATGAGATGCCATCTCACACCCATTAGAATGGCTACTATCAAAAAATAATAAGTGTTGGTGAGGATGTGGAGAAATTGGAACCCTTGTGCCCCATTGGTGGGAATGTAAAAAGGTGCAGTCACTATGGAAAACAGTATGGCGATTTCTGAAAACATCAAAAATAGAATTACCATATTGTCTAGCAGTTCTACTTCTGAATATATACCCAAAAGAGTTGAAAGCAGGGTCACAAAAAGATATGTTAATAGCGGCATTTATTAACAAATGCCAAAAAGTAGAAGGAACCCAAATGTCCATCAACAGATGAATGGATAAACAAAATGTGGTACATATGTACAATGGAATATTATTCAGCCTTAAAAAAGAAGGAAACTCTGACCCATACTGCAACATGGATGAACCTTGAGGATGTTATGCTAAGTGAAATAAGCCAGTCACCAAAAAAAAAAAAAAAAAAAAAAAAAAAAAAAAAAAAACAGATACTATGTGATTCTATTTATAAAAGCTACCTTG
Source organism: Pan paniscus (assembly GCF_029289425.2). Lineage (NCBI taxonomy): Eukaryota > Metazoa > Chordata > Mammalia > Primates > Hominidae > Pan > Pan paniscus. The sequence continues at coordinate 193,313,673 of NC_073249.2, forward strand.
AGTCATCAAATTCATACAGAAAGTAGAATGGTGGTTGCCAGGGACTAGGGGGAGGAAAGGATGGGGAGTTACTGTTTAATTAGTATAAAGTTTCAGTTTTATAAGATGAAAAGTTTCTGGAGGCCTGGAAGCCCTACGCGTTCTACTGGTTTTAAAACGAAGAGCTCAGTTGACACCAGGTATGACTTGTCAGTCTCTACATTCTCTCCTGATGGAAGAGTTTTTTGAGTTGAATATGCTGTGAAGGCTGTGGAAAATAGTACAGCCACTGGACTCAGATGTAAAGATGGTGGTGGCTTTGGGGTAGAAAAGGGAGTCTTCCTAAACTTTATGAAGAAGGCTCCAACAAAAGACTTTTTAATATTGATTGGCATGTTGGAATGGTGGTAGCAGGTTTGTTGACAGATGCCCCTTCTTTGGCAGATGTAACAAGAGAAGACGCTTCCAACTTTAGATCTAGCTTTGGCTATACCATTACACAAAAACATCTTGCAGACACAGTTGCCATGCATATACACTCTGCAGTGCTGTTAGACCTTTTGGCTGTAGTTTTACAGTAGGGTCTTACAGCGTGAACAACAGGGCACAATTCTGCAAGATGTTTCGTATGGTTATTGGGGCTGTACCCTTGGCAAAGCCAGGCACGCTGCAAAGATAGAAAATAGAAAAGCTTCAGGTGAAAGAAATGACCTGCCATGTTATTGTTAAGAAGTTGCAAAAATATTTACATAGTATATGATGAAGTTAAGAATAAATCTTTTAAATTAGAACTCAGCAGGTTTGGTGAATTAACTAAAGGAAGAAGACATGAAATTATTCCAAAAGATATAAGGGAAGAAGAAGAGAAACATGCCAAGGAATCTTTGAAGGAAGAAGATGAATCAGATGATGACAATATATAACATTTACTCCAGCATCTATTCTATTTTAAATTTCTGCTACAGTCCCAGGTTAACATTTAGCCCCCTGTGGATTATACACACTCACTAACCAATTTTCATTAAATGTTTGTATTGTGAAAAAGGAGAAAGAAAAGTTCTGGAGATTGCACAATTACGTGAATATACTTAATGTACTTGATGCCACTTAACAATGGTTAAGATGATCAATTTTATGTTATATATATTTTACCACAATACAATTTTTTTAAATTTATAGTGGAGGCCACATCAGCTCAGACCAAGAACCTGGGGACAAAGAAGTTGCTCCCCTCAGGGTTGGAGTTTGGCTTGGACTGAGGAGCTCAGGATCTGAGGACCGCAGTCTAAGGGCAGGTGGGCTTAGGCAGTAGAAACTCCATAGCAGAGAAAAGCCAAATCAAGGAGGGTCATCCAGGCAAGACAGTCATGAGAGGAGTGGTGAGGAAGAAGAGGAAAGAACTGGCAAGAGCCAGTAGGAGCCTATCCTTTCTTAAATGTACTATGCATTTGTTAGCAGTCATCATTTTAGGTGGAAAATTCATCCAGACTACCTTCAGTTTTCTGACTCCCACTACCCTTCACTTTTGCACTGTACCTCGGCTCCAACTGCCCCCCTTGTCACCTCAATAACCTGATTTAGACCAACATTCCCAGTTTTTTGTTTTTGTTTTTTTTGAGACACAGTCTCACTCTGTCACCCAGGCTAGAGTGCAGTGGCACAATCTCGGCCCACTGCAACCTCCACCTCCCGGGTTCAAGTGATTTTCCTGCCTCAGCCACCAGAGTAGGTGGGATTACAGGCACGCGCCACCATGCCTGGCTAATTTTTGTATTTTTTTTTTGTAGAAACGGGGTTTCAGCATGTTGGCCAGGCTGGTCTCGAACTCCTAACCTCAGGTGATCCACCCGCCTCAGCCTCCCAAAGTGCTGGGATTACAGGTGTGAGCCACCATGCCTGGCCCCCAGTTTTAATAAAGGCATTCCATCTTGGACACGCTGCCTGGTATTTCTCTCCTGGACACAGGGAATCAGCAGGGTGGGTGCAGTCCTCCCACTGGAACCTCAGGTAGCTTGGCAGGGATTCAGGGTCAGGAACTGGACTGTTGTCCAACACAAGCTCCGGTTGGATTGGGAATCAAGAGAGCAAGGGAGCAAATATTAAGTCTAAGTTCAGAAGACAAGTTCATACCAGCATGCAAATATGCAAACACTTTATAAGAAAATAGCAGATGGGCTGGGCACAGTGGCTCATGCCTGTAATCCCAGCACTTTGGGAGGCCAAGGCTGGTGGATCACTTGAGGCCAGGAGTTCGAGACCATCCTGGCCAACATGGCAAAACTCTGTCCCTACTAAAAATAAAGGAGAAAAAAGAAAGGAAGAAAAGAGCAAATTGCTGGACACCACATACAGTGGGGAAAGACTTCCAAACATCAGGCCAGGACAAGTTTTCATAAGCCGTAGGGCATAGATAGAGGGGGCAAGCCCAAACTACAATGCCTGTGAGACAAGCTGCACCCCACAAGATCTACCTATACCAAGAGAACAGAGTGTCCCTGAACTAAGAAATCAAATAAACACTAACACCACTCCATTCCCTCACTCCAGCAGAAGCACCTGTTATTGCTGGTCTAGGAAAATCCTACACATTTATTTTCTCACGGACAAAAAAGGTTCATGGACATATCTTCAAAGCTTCTATAAGAATAAAACAGCTCTCCCTCTCCCTCTCCCTCTCCCTCTCCCTCTCCCTCTCTCTCTCCCTCTCCCTCTCCCCACGGTCTCCCTCTCCCTCTCCCCACGGTCTCCCTCTCCCTCTCCCCACGGTCTCCCTCTCCCTCTCTTTCCACGGTCTCCCTCTGATGCCCAGCCAAAGCTGGACTGTACTGCTGCCATCTCAGCTCACTGCAACCTCCCTGCCTGATTCCCCTGCCCCAGCCTGCCGAGTGCCTGTGATTGCAGGCGCGCACCGCCACGCCTGACTGGTTTTCGTATTTTTTTGGTGGAGACGGGGTTTCGCTGTGTTTCCTGCTAAGGGAGGGTAGACTGTCCAACCTGTTCCGGCGCCGGCTTCTACTATGGCAGATGCAAGTGGAAGTAGCCGGGCTGGTCTCCAGCTCCTAACTGCGAGTGATCCGCCAGCCTCGGCCTCCCGAGGTGCGGGGATTGCAGACAGAGTCTCGTTCACTCAGTGCTCAATGGTGCCCAGGCTGGAGTGCAGTGGCGTGATCTCGGCTCGCTACAACCTCCACCTCCTAGCAGCCTGTCTTGGCCTCCCAAAGTGCCGAGATTGCAGCCTCTGCCCAGCTGCCACCCCATCTGGGAAGTGAGGAGCGTCTCTGCCTGGCCGTCCATCGTCTGGGATGTGAGGAGCACCTCTGCCTGGCTGCCCAGTCTGGGAAGTGAGGAGCGCCTCTTCCCAACGCCATCCCATCTAGGAAGTGAGGAGCGTCTCTACCCGGCCGCCCATCATCTGAGATGTGGGGAGCGCCTCTGCCCCGCCACCCTGTCTGGGATGTGAGGAGTGCCTCTGCCCGGCCGCGACCCCATCTGGCAGGTGAGGAGCATCTCCGCCTGGCCGCCCCGTCTGAGAAGTGAGGAGCCCCTCTGCCCAGCAGCCGCCCTGTCTCAGAAGTGAGGAGCCCCTCTGCCCAGCAGCCGCCCCGTCTCAGAAGTGAGGAGCCCCTCCGCCCAGCAGCTGCCCCGTCTGAGAAGTGAGGAGCCCCTCCGCCCGGCAGCCACCCCATCTGGGAAGTGAGGAATGTCTCCGCCCGGCAGCCACCCCGTCCGGGAGGGAGGTGGGGGGCGCCTCCGCCCGGCCGGCCACCCCGTCCGGGAGGTGGGGGGCGCCTCTGCCCGGCCGCCCCTTCTGGGAAGTGAGGAGCCCCTCTGCCCGGCCACCACCCCGTCTGGGAGGTGTACCCAACAGCTCATTGAGAACGGGCCATGATGACAATGGCGGTTTTGTGGAATAGAAAAGGGGGAAAGGTGGGGAAAAGATTGAGAAATCGGATAGTTGCTGTGTCTGTGTAGAAAGAAGTAGACATGGGAGACTTTTCATTTTGTTCTGTACTAAGAAAAATTCTTCTGCCTTGGGATGCTGTTAATCTATAACCTTACCCCCAACCCCGTGCTCTCTGAAACATGTGCTGTGTCCACTCAGGGTTAAATGGATTAAGGGCGGTGCAAGATGTGCTTTGTTAAACAGATGCTTGAAGGCAGCATGCTCGTTAAGAGTCATCACCACTCCCTAATCTCAAGTACCCAGGGACACAAACACTGCGGAAGGCCGCAGGGTCCTCTGCCTAGGAAAACCAGAGACCTTTGTTCACTTGTTTATCTGCTGACCTTCCCTCCACTATTGTCCTATGACCCTGCCAAATCCACCTCTGTGAGAAACACCCAAGAATGATCAATTAAAAAAAAAAAAAAGAATAAAACAGAAAATGAGTAGTAAAGACATTGTAACTTGGGTATATATCTAAGAGTGGAAAAGAGAAAAAAAGCAAAGAAAAGAAAACATTGTAACTAATTAAAATACTCCCCTAGAAAATAAAGGAAAGGAAAACTTTTTTTAAAGCATCCCAACATTAATTAAATATAATCAAGCAATTGTAAATATTAACGTGTAATACAAACCAGAAGCTTGAAAACTCAGGATACAAATAGACATAAAACAGGAAGAAATAAATGACAGCTTACAATAAAAGAACAAGCATATCTCAGAAATGAAGAGCAAAGTGCAAAGTGTTCAATGGGTAACATACAGAAAGAAAGTATAATAAAGCACTTACAGGAAGAAAACTTAAATATCTAAGAAAACAGAAGTTATGTAAAGAGCTAAAAAATATGAGACTGAAAGTGATAAAAGGGCACTTTGGGAGGCCAAGGCAGGCGGGCGGATCACTTGAGGCCAGGAGTTCAAGACCAGCCTGGCCAAAATGGCAAAACCCCAGTTCTACCAAAAAATACAAAAATTAGCCAAGCATGGTGGCACGTGCCTGTAGTCCCAGCTACTGGGAGAGTGAGGCAGGAGAATCGCTTGAACTCGAGAGGTGGAGGTTGCACTGAGCTGAGATTGTGCCACTGCACTCCAGCCTGGGCAAAAAAGCGAGACCCCCATCTCAAAAAAAAAGAAAAAGAAAAATAAAGAAAGAAGGAAAGAAAGAAGGAAGGAAGGAAGGAGAAAAAGAGGAAAGAAAGAAGAGAAAGAAAAAAAAGAAAGAAAAAGAAAGAAAGACAAAAGACAGGCAAAGCAAGCCAATTTATGTACAATAGGAGTCCCTAAAGAAGAAAACCTAAATAAATTAGACAGAATTAATATTTAAAATTATACTCTAGGAAAACTATTTAGAACTAAAAGAAAAACTTAACATATATATTGAAAGGTCCACCAGGTTCCTGGGAAAATTATCCTGCAATGCTCAGCTCCAAGACAAACCCCAGTCAAACTGTAAGATTTTAAAGAAAAATAAAACATTCTCTGAGCCTCCAGATTAAATTAGGTTGTTATCAGATTTCTTAACAGCCACACACAAAGCAAAACTGAAGGAAAGAAAGTACAAACCAAGAATTTTATATGCAGTGATTTTTATGCATCAAGACAATGAGAACACAGTAATGAATATTCAAGAATTCAGGAATATTTTCCTCAGGAGCCCTTCCTGAAGAATCTACTGGGAGGACAAGTTTTAACCAACCAAATGATAGTTAAGGAATTTCAGCAACAGGACTGATGTTAAGAATTGAAAACTGCATATTGAAATCTACAATGAAGATGAAAATAAAGACCGAAGAATAGTATGTAAATGTCCTAGGTTCTGACAAAGTGGAGATAACATGATTTTTTAATGGGAAGAGAAAGAGAAAGGGGAAAGTAAAATGACCCCACTGGTTGCCACACAGATAACAGGTGGGAGTCAAAGACCATCTAAAGGTTTCCCAAACTTGGCAGTATGGACATTTTGGGCCAGATGATTTTTTTGTTGTAGGGCCTGGCTGTCCTGTGTGTTATAGGATGTTTAGCGGCATCCCTGGCCTCTGCCTAATAGATGCACACCTCTCCCAGTTGCATCCCAGTTCTGACAACCAAAAATACTTCCAGACATTGCCTAGTGTCTTCTGGGGAATAAAATGGATACACTCCCCCCACCTCTGTTGAAAGTCATTGATCAACAGATGCACTGGTTGAGAACAAGTTAATAAAACAGTAAGAACCTAAGTAGAAAAAAGAGGACTAAGGACATTTATAAATATATTAATATAAAAGTAATTACTAGAAGAAAATATAAATTTTGCCAAATACTAATACATATATTTTTAAGTACTCCAAAAAAACACACTGTGAAAGAACCAGTAAATATGACAAATGCACCAAGTAAATACAATACAAAATAATATGACAGACCTGAAAACAAATGTAGCCACTATATTATTAAATTTGTGCCACTATATTATTATATAAATAGTGGCACAATATAAATATAAATATATTATTATATAAATATAGCCACTATATTATTAAATTATTAATTATAAAGATGTTCAGATTATCTCACAAAATAAAACTTGACTCTGTGCTATCACAAGAGGCATACCTAAACAAAGTGATTCAAAATGGCTTAAATACCATGTATTGAAATCTAAAGCAAAGCAAAGGAATAACAGGCATATGCAAACAAGAAAACAGGAATCACCATCCTCACACCAGATAAGTTAGAATTCAGGGCCAAAGGCATGAAAAAGGACAAGGAAGGACACTTTACAGCACTAAAGGAGATTATTCACAATGAAGATATAACAGATATTGATAACTATGCACCCAATAAGAAAGCAGATGTGTCATAAAGCAGATACCAGGAGGTGCAAAGACAAATCGGAGCATGCCAATAACAGCAGTTTTAACTCACCACTGTCAGTCCATAACAAATCAAGGAAACAAAAGTAAGGCTGTAGAAGACCTAACCAAAATAATCATAAGGAAGTTTTTATGAATATGAATATCTGTCAAACTCTGCAACCCAATATTAGAGAATATGCTTTCTTTTGAAGCATACATGGAACATTCATGCAAATATCCCTTATACATAGAGAACTCTTAAAAATTGAGAAAAATAAGTCTAAAAGTACCATAAGCAAACATTCAAAGACTATGAAAGAAAAGACATGCAAAAACCTTGAAATATATGAAAAGGTACTCAGTTTCACTCCATTATTCCTTACCTATTAGATCAGCGAAAATCCAAAAGCTAGACAACACACTGTTGAAAAACTGTGGGAGAAACTGGCACTGTCACTGCTGGTCCAACTCACAGAGGAGAATTTGACGACATACACTATTTGAACAATGAATACACTAAAAGCCCAGACTCTATCACCACACACTATATCCATGTAACATGACTGCACTTGTACCCCTAAATCTAGAAAAATAAAATAATAATAATAATAAAGGCAATGGATGAAAAATAGTAACTGTGTTTGAATCTATGAGTTCATAATAATATTTTTAAAACAAATAATCCTATTTAAAAGTGGGCAAAGGGCATGAATAGACATTTCTCAAAAGAAAATATACGGATGGCCAGCAAACATATGAAAAAATACTCAACATCACTATTCGTCAGGGAAATGCAAATTAAAACCACAATGAGGCCGGGCACGGTGGCTCACACCTGTAATCCCAGCACTTTGGGAGGCCGAGGCAGGTGGACACCTGAGATCAGGAGTTCGAGACCAGCCTGACCAACATGGTGAAACCCCGTCTCTACCAAAATATACAAAAATTAGCCAGGCATGATGGCAGGCACCTGTAATCCCAGCCACTCGGGAGGCTGAGGCAAGAGAATCCATTGAACCCAGGAGGCAGAGGTTGCAGTGAGCTGAGATGGTGCCACTGCACTCCAGTGTAGGTGACAGAGCAAGACTCTGCCTCAAAAAAGAAAAAAAGAAAAAAAAAAAAACACAATGAAATGCCACCTTACTCCTGCAAGAATGGCCATTACGGATAAGTGAAAAAACAATAGATGTTGACATGGATGTGGGGAAACGAGAACACTTACACACTGCTGGAGGGAATGTAAATTAGTACAACCTCTATGGAAAGCAGTATGGAGATTCTTTAAAGAGCTTAAAGTAGATCTGCCATTTGATCCAGCAGTCTCACTACTGGGTATCTACCCAAAGGAAAATAAGTCATTAAATGAAAAAGACACTTGCGCATGTATGTTTAGAGCAGCACAGTTCACAACTGCAAAGATGTGGAACCACCCTAACTGTCCATCAGCTAATGAGTGGATAAAGAAAATGTGGTGTACGTACACCATGAAATACTATTCAGCCATTAAAATCAATGAAATAATGTCTTTTGCAGCAACTTGGATGGAACTGGAGGCCGTTATTCTAAGTGAAGTAACACAGGAGTGGAAAAACCAAAAACTGTATGATCTCACTTATAAGTGGGAGCTAAGCTATGAGTATCCAAAGGCATACAGAGTGATATAATGGACTTCAGAGATTCAGACAGCAGAGACTGGGAGGGGGCCTAGAGATAAAAACTACACACTAGGTACAATGTACACTAACTCACACAGGTGCACTGAAATCTCAGAATTCGCCTCTATATAGTTCATCCGTGTAACAAAAACCACTTGTACCCCAAAAGCTATTGAAATAGTCATAAATAATAAATAACATTTTTTTAAAAACTCATTAGTCACTTATGGAAAACATTAAGAAACCAGCTATATTTTGATAACCAGTAAGTAAAAGGAGGGAAGAGCAAGCATTCATCCTGCTTTTTGTATGCAATGTATTTCAGGGTAACTAAATATTAAGAAGCGGAGTCTCTTTATAAAAGTATTGCAGCCAGTAAATGAAGAATAGAATTTATCACCATTTTGAAACCTTTATTAAAATAAATTCTGGCAATGATCATCAATGACTGCTAATATCACAAAAAGCGAGGCAACCAGACATTATAGGCCTTCTGATGGAAGTACACAACAACCACCTATGAAGTATTCTTGCCAAAAAAAAAATCAAATTTGAATCTGTTTAAACCTTTGGATCTAAATACCAGTTACAGGAAATACAGATGACAGGGAAACAAGTTCAATGATACCATAAGGATGTAATTGACAACATACAGATTCTGGAAAACTCCTCAGTGAAAATGACCTCATCTTAAATCCAGTTGCGATGTATGACATTAACTGAATTCAAATTCAAACAAGCTGTTCTTAAAAATTTTGAGACAATATATGAAGTAGGAACATCATATATTGTTGGTTCCATTCATATATTTGAGACAATATATGAAGTAGCAAGTTATTAACCTGAGCCTCTGAGGCTCTGTGGTAAAATGGGGATAGCAACAACAATATTTCATTGAGTTGTGCTGAGGCTGAAATGATGTCATCCACCCAAGGTCCTTACCAGCCTGCCTGGCCCCTAGGCTCTTTATAGCTATTGGCTGTCAATTACTGGTCAAATGAATAGGGAGGAAAGAAGCTATGATCTGGAGGCAGCCTCAAGGAGTGAGGAGAAAGAACAGCAACCCCACCTCCCACCAGGAGGAACTTGGGCTGTATGCAAATAAACAGCCTCCATTTGAAAGGGCTGCAGGGAGGTGGGATCCTCTGGATTTATTTATTTATTTAGTAGAGACAAGGTCTCACTATGTTGCCCAGGCTGGTCTCCAACTCCTGGCTTCTAGTGATCCATCCACTTCAACCTCCCAAAGTGCTGGGATTACAGGTGGGAGTCACTGCACCCAGCCCCAGCAGCTTCTTGACATGGGGCCAACAGATGGCCAGCCCCAGCCATGAGGCAACTCCCTCAGGTAGGGCTTTTTCCTAGTATTACGTTCTCAGTTGTACTGGCCTTGGCCAGCTCTCTGGCTACCTATGTTGGACCCCTTCAGGTAACAGTTCTTGTTCCTGCCTGAATTGGCTGGCCAGCCTGAGTGGACCCTGACATTTATAACTGACCTGTATGCCTTACTGGCATTTGTGGTCAAACTACAGCTAACAGCAAGAGCATGGACTATGAGGAGTCTGTGATCTCTGTCCTGTCTTCCAGGAAGGTAAGCCCTGTGGGTCTGGTCAGTATTGGAGTAACTGCTAGAAAGAAGTTACATGAAAACATGTAAGCAAGACCCAGAGCTTTCTCCTCAGGGAGACCATGACTCATTTCCTCCAGATCTCATCTTTGTCCCAAGACATGCAGAATATTAGTACATGCCAACCACTAGTAACACCTATACTTGAGATCTGACCCCTACAAGAAAAAACAAGTTCTCAGTGGATTCCGAGCAAAACGAATTCACAATCAAAATTCAATGATAACAGAGCTGTATTAGTCCATTTCTACGCTGCTATAAAGAACTGCCCAAGACTGGGTAATTTATAAAGGAAAGAGGTTTAATTGACTCACAGTTCCACATGGCTGGGGAGGCCTCAGGAAACTTATAATCATGGCGGAAGGGGAAGCAAACACGTCCTTCTTCACATAGTGGCAGGAGAAAGAAGTGCAGAGCAAAGTGGGGAAAAATCACTTATAAAACCATCAGATCTCATGAGAACTCACTCACTATCACAAGATCAGCATAGGGGTAACTGCCCCCATGATTCAGGTACCTCCCACCAGGTCCCTTCCACAACACATGGAGATTATGGGAACTACAATTCAAGATGAGATTTGGGTGGAGACACAGCCAAACCATATCAAGGGCCTAAAAGGCAAAGTTGCCTATATCTCATTCAATAAGGACAAAAGAGTGAGCGTGTATTAGGAAACTTCAGCCTTGAGCTACAGTCTTTTGAATGTCGTCAGTAGGACAATGGGTGGAGGAAGGCCAGCAAAGAATATAAAGACCCTCCAGCTCTCCCCTCTTTCTCAAGTACGAAGTGTGATCAGTTCTGTTCCTGAACCAGGAAGCAAATGAGAGGAATCAGGTAAGTTTCAGCCCTCTGGGAACTCTTTCCTATGTTTTCATCCATAATTATCCTTGTGTTATTTGGATTTCAGACACCTCTGGTTTCCTAGCACAGGGATCCTGAGGGACATATCAAAGTAGATGCATAGGGACCAGCAGACTGAGATGCCACTCCTCCCTCCAGGGGGCGCCATGGAACGCAGGGCCCTCACTGGCCCTGGGGACTGGGTGACGTCAGGGGTGAGCCTCTCGTGATTGGCTCCCTCACCCTGCGTAAGATCAAAGGGACGAAAGGACAGCCCCGACACCCGGAGCCACTGTGGCTCCGGCCGGTTGCGCCGGCCACTGAGGCCATGGCTCCTGGGGTTGTGGACATGCCTGAAGAGCCACCCATGTCTGAAGGACCACAGGGAACAATGAAAAGAAGACACCTGCCCAGCACAAGGGGCTTGAGACCTTGGCCCCAATCTCCCTGACAACCTGTGTCTCGATGACTTCCCTTCCTTTTCTCCCCCATGCTTTTGGTGTAACCAGGAAGAAGCCAGAAGAATCGAAAACACATTCCTTTTTTGGCAGTTTAATTTATTAACTTATCAGGCCATTCCATCCCAAAATATGATTTGACCAGCTTTAAGAGATGTACATAACAGCACACAAAAAAAATAAAATAACAGAAAATGGGGAAGTGAAAGCAAAGCCAAATAAAATGAAGCCAGGGATTGGTCCACAAATTGCAAAACAAAAGGGCCTGTTCAGGTTTTAGAATTGGACATTAAATCCCTGAGGCTCCTGATGGACAAAATTTAATCCATTTTAATTTCACAGTCCCTAAGAGGGAATTAAAATCAATCACAAATGTCTCATTTCCATAAATTAGTTGGTCGAGAAAGGTCCCTGGAGATGACACCTGTGCTTCTCCAGGACACACCAACCGGGTTTAGCGTGAGCTCCTGCCCCTACTACTGATGCTGGCGCTCCAGCCTAGCTGGCCTTACCTCTCCATCTATTTCTGGGAAACTTCAGGAACAGGGTTGGGTTGGCGACCTCATACGTGGTCATGAACAAGCCCTTTCCTCTCAAGTGCTGTCCACAGAGGGATTCTCTCCTGCCCTGCCCGCTGGGTGAAGTCTGCAATGGAGGGTTTCAAAGTGTCTCACCACCACTTCCTGCTGGTCCCCAGTGCCTATAAATATGCGGAAGCTTCTCTGTGGTCCATGAATCTCCCCAAAGCACTGAAGCCAAGTGTGTTCTATGTGGAAGGAGAAGACTCCTTTCTCCTTTGTGCCACATTTGTCACCTGCCACCAAGTTAGGGCTCCCTGAGCCCCAGTGACTCGAGATTCTAGTAGTCACAGCTCTGCCAGCCTGGGCCTGTGGCTCCTCTCCTGCTTGGGCTCAGATACATCTGTCATGCTGCTCCAGGACCAGCTTAGAGACTGATTTTGTTTTCCTGATCCCCCTTCCCGTGGCCCTCACCCTCTAGGTGGCACAATTTTTATGGGATATTTTTCTACAATGAAAATGTAAAAAAAAAAAAAAAAAGTGACTTTAGAAATAAGTATCATGTAACGGCAGGCATGATCAGAAGCATCTTTACACACAGAGAGAATCACCAACAGCGCCCTCATTAGAAAATCAATGTCTATGTGACTCCCTAGTCGACTATAGCATGTTTAGGTAAAATTATCTAATTGGATTCTTCTTTTTACTCTTCTAATGCTCTTGACTTAACCAAGTGGCTCTTAAAACAAAGAAGCTCTCAGCTTTGAGAAGTGGGGGAACCAAACACACACTGAAAAGAACTGGGACCTCTCAAACTCTCTGTCTCTTCCTCCAAGCAGCATAAAATGGGGTTACTGGGGTGCAGCCTCCTGTAGGGTTCCTAACAGAGACTAGGTGAGAGATGTGGCACACGGAGGTGAGGAGAAAGGTCACCCACTCAGCTGCAGCATGGGGTGGGGGAAGCAACAATAAGGTAAGGAAGGAACCTGCCTTTGCCCCCCGAAAACATGCATTTATTTGGAGGTAAGTGCAGGCTTGCTGAAAGTCAGAGGGAGGACAAAATGATGCTAAAGACATGCTAGCAGTAATAGTGATGCTGGGAGTGTGAAGAAATAGCCAGGAGCTGTGGGGGAAAAGGCTCCAGTGTCTACCATCCCAGGCCTCCAGGCCCATTTCAACTCCCTCCTCTCCTGTAAAGCCTTCCCTGCACTCCCACTGCATGGAACACTAACCCCTTGTAGCAGATTGGGGCAGGGGCTTGAGATTGGTGTTTGCTATTAACAGGTGGGGGAGCTGAGCAATGCCCAAATGGAGGATGGGATCAAAACTGAGGTTAAAGGGAGCTTTGGGAGGCTGAGGTGGGAGGATCGCTTGAGGCCAGGAGTTCAAGACCAGCCTGGGCAACACAAGACCCCCATCTCTCCAAAAAAAAAAAAATGGGGTAAGGGAATATTTTGAATGATTAATTTTGACTTTAGATATTGACTTCATTCAGAAAGAGACCTCTCAGGCAGCTGGGTAACTCCAGCCCAACTGGAAATGCTCTTAGAAGGGAGAAAGTATTGGCAGAACTGAGTCCAGGATGAGTCCAATGGGCAGGTCTCTCCAGGCATGTGCAGGGGAGGCTTGGATGGGAGCCACTGAGTGTGTACATCAATGCACGTGCTGAATGGGCAGGCCAAGAGCCCCATGATGGGTGATGGTAGACACGGGGGCTTTGAGATGCCCAGGAGTCACCCAAGCACAGCTGGTTGGCAGGCAGCTGGGCTCCTAAGAGGAGAGGCCACAGCAGGACACAGATCTGGAAGTCATTAGCATCTACACAGAAGAAAAGAGAGAAAGAAAGGAAAAGAAAAAAAGAAGAGAAAGGGAAACAGAGTGAATGAAGAAGCAAGCCTAGGACAGAACTCTGGAGTACAAAGACCCAGAACAGCCTGGGTGAGGCAAGTTCACCTGCAACACCCACACCCACTCCAGACATCACTGCCTTCATTACTTCAAAACTGCACCCCTGTCCCCAAAGGGTGTTACTCCCCTACAGAAACTGACTCAATTCTTTTCTGCAGCCCGAAAGCAGAGAGCTATCTCCACTGGGGGCCCCAGAACAAGATGAGGCAGGACGGACTACCCAGAGCACCTGACTACATTATTTAGCATGGAGGGACCCTAGCTGCTTTACTCGGCTTCTGGGAGGAGGCTACAGGGGACAGTAAGGCCAAGGCAGCCATGACCATGAGTTCAGCTGCTGAGGTCAAGGCCTTAGAAAAAACCGAGTATCTGAAAAAGTCTTGGCCCCTCCTTTCCCTGCCCCTACCTTTGGGTCTGCTGCCTCTGGGGGTCTGAGGAATGGGAGGCCTAAGGTCCTTTAGGTACCTTTTTGTCCCTTCAGAGGAGCTAATGCCCTTCTTGAGGGGGAGGGTGAAGAAATCAAGGGGAGGCAGCCATCTGGGGAGACGATCCTGCCTTTAGCAGCTCACAAGATGTAACACCCTCCCAGGGCAGCATTTGCTGGTTTGGTTTTCCATAACCAGGGTCTGACCTGTGGCCAGGAAGGCTGAGAAACTGTCCACCCATTCTGCAGAGTGAATCTACTTCCCAAGAGCAGAATCACGCTAGCAAAGCTCAGGGTGTGTAAAACCAGATGTCAGTTTATCTGAGCAGCACAGACCTACTGGAGGGTGCCTGGGTGCCCAGCAAGCTCGTGGGTAGACAGCAAGCCTGGAACACTGAAGCCCCCTGAAAGAGTGCTTCTTCCAAAGGAAGTCAGGTAGACAAGGAGGAAGGGACCACCTGGGCCATTTTCTCACCTGGCCCACACTGGCCTTGCTTTCATGACTGAACCTCTATTAAGATTCATGAGACAAGAATGGCAGATAATAAACATCAAAACTGTTCACTAAAGATATGAGACACTAAAACACTACCAAACCCAGGGGAAAGGGTGACCAGGTGGAGAGAGGACTACCACCTCACATCCACACAGAGCTCAGCTTGACTTCCACAGTGAGGGCTCCAGAAAACTCAGGGCTACATGAAGAATTCAGGGGTCAGTAACAAGGAAGACAGGGTCCAGAACATGATGGTAGTGTATGGGAGTGGGGAATGGTCTAGATCTCCTTTGAGGGCCATCTTCCTCTCCATTCAGCACTATCAAGTAGCTCTGTCCTAGGCCCAATATTTGAAACTGAAATTCTTCCTTTCTCATTAGTTTAACTACTTCGCATACACAGATCTCTAGTCCTAGCCTCTCCCCTAGCTGCTAGCCGACATCCAAATGCATAGCATCACCATGATTTCCCTTAAGCACCTCAAGTTCTAGACATACCAAACTAAACTTCTCATCTTCTGCCCTCCTGCTCTATCAGCCTCTCCTCCTTGTGCTCCCAATTCTGAATGAGGACATGCTCTACCCAGTCACCAAAGGCATTCTAGCTTTCCTCTGATGCCCTCCCATCTGCCTCTGAGACCTTTCCCATTCATTCCCTCCTCCTCAGTGTCACCACTGCTCTAGTTCAGACCCTAGCCTTTAGCTGAAATACCACAACAGTGTCCCAACAGGCCATCCTAATTGCAGCATGTCCAAGTTCCATTCAGCTGTCAGATTTCAACCATGCACATCTGAACATTGCCCCGGGCCTGGTGTTGACACTCCATTCACATGTGAGGTCCTCAGTGACCTTGCTCCAGCACTCCTCTAATATCAGCTCCCTGTTCCCAACCTCCCATCATACAACCCCACCCTGAATCCATGCTATTCCACACAACAGTGCCTTTCCCTGGAATTCCCTCCCTCTCCCTCACCTCAGGATCCTTCCTTTCAGCTCACATTACTAGACAATATCACTGTATTACTGCAGTTACTGACATCTGCTGACTTCTATCCAGGGTTCATCCCATGACCCCTGCCCCGCAGAGATAACGTGGGCCAGAAAAGGTAAACTGGGAGGGAGTTGACGGTGATCCTAGTGGGGCTGGTTCTTGGGAAAGGAGGTTCTGAAGCAGGGGAAGGGGTTAAGAAGGGATATCACTCTGTGGGAGTAGCAAATCTCTCCACTGGCTTCCTCGCATGTTCATAAAAGTTCCATTCTTCAAGGCTGCTTCACATCCACTATCTGATAGGTACTTCCCCAGCCCATGAACCAAGCAGGTTATGAATACGTCCTAGTGTCATAAGAGGATGGCAGGAGGGGGATTTTCCTTTAAAGTCCTATGGAAACCGAAGTCCTTGGTCAACAGTTTAAAACCCTTCTAAGGAGAAACTCTGGAGGCCAAAGTGCTGCAAATGTTAAAACCATCCTATGTGAACCTTTCTAACTTAGCCTGTCCATGTGGGAGGTGAGTCTTAAGGGTCAACATACAGAAAGCCCTGGGCAGGCCTGGGACAGGATGGCTCAGGGTAAAATTGTGCCAAGAACCTGGTACACAGAACAGTGGTCAAGGCCCTCTCAGTAGATGACCATATACACCAGCACCTCCCACCTCAGTCTTGGCATGGGGACCAAGAACAAAGTTTCCGCTTGCCAAAAGGAAAAGCCAGACAGACAAAAATGTAGGGACCCCAGGCTTCTGTTAGGGTTAACCTATGATCAGCCAAGCATGGCAAGAAGTAGGACTGTCCCCTGAGAAAAAGAGAACTCTTACATCCCATTTCCTTAGCCAAAGCAGTATCTTATTGGAAGAAAAATTACTTAGGCTGCATATTTTTCCCAATCTCAACCCACCTATATCTCTCACCCATATTATTGCAAAGATGGAAACTCACATCAAGTATTTTGATAATAGCTCATCCTTGCTCAAATCACTTCACCAATTCTGGATATCCCAAGTCCTTTAATCCTTAGGGATTCTCAGTTTCCATATTTGTTTAAAAAATTCAAAATGTGGAAATTTCATAACAGGAAATGTGGTCTACAAAGTGCATGGAGATTCTGGCCCCTAAGTTACCTAACATGAATGGGAATTCAGTATAGCAATAAGAGCACGATAGACTCAAGACAGACAGATCTGTTGAATCCTGCCTCTCCCACTTACAGATGTGTGACCAGTGCAAGTTACTTAATTTCCCAAGCCTCTAGGAAATGGGGAGAAAGTTAGTACTTATCTCCTGGGGCCGTTGTGAAGATTAAATGAGATGATGTATACAAAGTTCTTAGCACAGAGCTTGCCAAAGAGCAACAGCTCAATAAACACCAGCTATTGCTGCTATTGATGATTTTGTAATGATGTCACTGTTCTTCCTACTCTGTGCTGAGCTCACAGTGGCCTGCTCTAGGCCAACTCCTCTCTCACCAGAGTCACAACATTCTCCCTTGAGGATATGCCCCCACTGAGAAAGTAGGAGAACCACTGCTGATGGGGTGGATTACACATGGATGGTGTGAAGGCACAGTGAGAGTTTGGAATCACTGCTCAGGACCACTGATTTAACTCTAATCTCCTAAGTTGCCAGTTTGGCTCAAATACTGACACAGCTCTTACATGATAGCAAATACAAGGACAGTCAGGATTCTGTGTGGGTCTTTACAGAAGAAAAACAAATTACACTTAAAAGTGCCTTCAAATCTGGATCCTTAGTATTTGTAATTCACTTCCAAATTACCTGGTTTATACCAAGATAACTTCCCTGGGTACACACCAAGCTTAAAAATTGGAAAGTTTCTCTCTAGCATACATCTTATGATATAAGATATATACATTGAGTCCTCTTTTGTTGTTGAGGAAACTGTCCCCTACGACGCCTTCCCTCCTGCATGGGTTCTCCGGTGAGCACTGAAGTGGGAACTGTTGTTGAAGTCTTTGCCACACTCTGTGCACTTGTAGGGTTTCTCCCCTGTGTGGATTCTCTGGTGAATAATAAGACTGGAGCTCTGGTTAAAGCATTTCCCACACTCTCTGCACTTATACGGCTTCTCTCCCGTATGAATCCTCTGGTGAGTAATGAGGTTAGAACGGTCACGGAAGAATTTTCCACACTCAAGGCATTTGTAGGGCTTCTCTCCTGTGTGCACTCTCTGGTGTGTGATGAGCTTGGAGCGCTCACTGAAGCACTTCCCACAGTCCACACATTTATACGGCTTCTCTCCAGTGTGGGTGCGCTGGTGGTTGGCCAGGGTGGAGCTCTTACTGAAGCTTTTCCCACATTCGGCACATTCATATGGTTTCTCTCCCGTATGGATTCTTTGGTGACTAATGAGGGCAGAGCTCTTAGAGAAGCTTCTTCCACATTCAGAACACTCATAAAGTTTCTCCCCTGAGTTTGTGCTGTGTGGTCCAGGAGAATTCAAGTCCTTACTGATACTTTGAGGTTGTTCGGGAGCTGTCTCTTCTGTAGAATTCCTCCAGTGAGCACTAAAAGATGGGCTTTGGGCAAAGTTTCCCCCAGGCTCACTACACTGGTCAGGATTTCCTCCCAAGTGGATTCTCTGATGTTTCAGAAGGTTTGAGCTCTGGTTGAAGCTTTTCCAACATTCTCCACATTTATAGGGCTTTTCCCCCGTGTGAATTCTCTGGTGAGTGATGAGATTAGAATGGTCACTAAAGCTTTTCCCACATTCAAGGCATTTATAGGGCTTCTCTCCAGTATGGATTCTCTGATGGGTATTGAGGTTAGAGCGGTCACTAAAGTTTTTTCCACATTCAAGGCATTTGTAGGGCTTCTCACCTGTGTGGATTCGCTGGTGGGCAATGAAGTGGGAGCTCCGATTGAAGCTCTTCATGCATGTGTCACACTTGTAGGGTTTCTCCGCAAGGTACAGGCCTTGATGGTCAATAAGTTTTTCTAAGTCCTCTTCAGAAGAACTTTCTTGCCACTGTTCCTGTGAGGGATTTCCCCACTGCCCTTCATCTTCATTTTCATTTTCACTGTCTTCTCCCCAGTCAAGAGGTTGGCAAACAGCTTCTGTAGGACATTTTGATAAGGCTCCAGGCAAACCCTCAAAAATGTCCTGCTCTGAAATCTGGTCTTCATCCTCATGCCTCATTTCAAAACCTGAAAAAATGGACAGAAATGCAGTTTTTCTTCACTCATTAGCGCACGTGTGTGTGTGTTTGTGTGTGTCTGTATTGTACATCTGTGAATTTGGCTAACATGAATTTGATTCTTATATCTTCTATCGCACATCTTATAAATGTGACTAACAAGAAATTGATCAAGTTTTGGTACATACAAGTGTTTGTGACCTGCAAAGCTGAGGAATGGACTCTGGGACATGGTGACCCCACCAAGTGAGCCATGGGGCTCAGCCCAGCAGCCACAGCCAACCTGTTTCCCCATCAAACTCCTCTATCTTAGTACTCAATCATGAACACCTCCTTCTTCTAGTATATTCCATATATCTTGTGTCATACTGGATTGAATAAAGTCTCTAACTGCCCAGATATACCTAGTAAAAGATAGAATGACTGACTGACTGACTGATTCGGGGGATCACACAAAGCTAGAGACTGGATAATCTGAGCAAAGCAGAAATACTTTTTCCCATTCAATCCCATTCTCTCTTTTAGTTAAGAGACAAAAGATACTGAGCCTGGCTTCCTCATTCTCTCCACATGCCCACGGATTTTGAGAACATCCAAGTACTCCAGGCTTACCCATGTCTGGGGCTTTAGGACACAAGGTTGAAGGTTTGACAGCATCTTCATTGGCCACTTCACCCCAGGCCTCCTGGGCATCAGTCTCAGCACTACTCTGCCCACACCTAGGGAGACCTGCAGCCTCCCGGACAGTCCCCATGGCCCTGACTGCAGCCCGAGCCCTCATCAGCAAGTCCAGTTCCTCATAGAAAGGGCATGTCCCTGGTGGGTGGCTGCTCTTGGCTTTCCGGTAGCTTCGAAGGAGGTTTTTGAATCTGTAGCGACACTGCTCCAGTGTCCGCAGGAAGCCCAGAGCACACAGCCGCTCTGCAATGGCCCGGTACACCTGGCTGTTCTGGTGACAGGTACGAAGCTTTTCCGAGAATGGGGACTCACTGAGAATTGCCAGGAAGGCCTTGGTCTCCTCATAGCCCCAGTGCACACCTGCTGTCAGGAGTGAAGAGTTGAGAACTGTGAGACTTAATGAGATGTGCCTAGGTCATCAGAGAATAAAGTCACCTGCCCTTCAAAATACCTAGAACATAGGCATGTCAGAAACTATCCAGGTACCTGGAGAATATCCCTTTGCTTCTCAGGGGCATGCTAGGACAGCCAGCCAGAGCTTCCCACCCTCACCCTCTTCTAAGAGATTCTATTAACACTTCAAGTCTTGGCTGAAGGTGAGGACTTAAGTAGCCATGTTATATCAATTATATCAGGTGATCCCATGTCCCTGGCTTTAGCTGATTAGTTCAGGGAAAGGCCTGTAATCAGGATGCAGGTGATTTTCCCCATATTCACTCAATACCTGTACTCTATTTATTTTATAAATTCTTTTTTTTTTTTTTTTTTTTTTTTGAGACGGAGTCTCGCTTTGCCGCCAGGCTGGAGTGCAGTGATGCAATCCTGGCTCACTGCAATCTCTGCCTCCTGGGTTCAAGCAATTCTCCTGCCTCAGCCTCCTGAGTAGCTGGGATTACAGGTGCGTGCCACCACACCCAGCTAATTTTTGTATTTTTTTTTAGTAGAGACAGGGTTTCACCATGTTGGCCAGGATAGTCTTGATCTCCTGACCTCGTGATCTGCCCACCTCAGCCTCCCAAAGTGTTGGGATTACAGGCGTGAGCCACCGCACCTGGCCATAAATTCTCCTTTTAACAAAACATGAAAGCTGAGAATTCCTAAAGATTAGAGACATGAATGAGTTTCAAATAGTCCTGCAATAAAGGCCAAATGAGGACACACTTTCCTCCTTTGCAGGGGAATGAAAAGAAGGTGGTCTAGTCTCAGTTCCTCTGCAGGAAAGTGATGTAGCCCAGGAAGGCAACATGGTGGAGGGAAAACCATGTGAAACCGGCAGGCAGGAGCCACAGGCTCTGATCCGGGCTCTGCTCCTACCTGTGCGTCTATAAGACGCCTCATCTCATGGACTTCCATGTTTGCACCTTTACAATGATTGGGTGTTTCCCAGACATTGATTATTCAAGTCTACACTGTCATGATTTCTGCCATTATCTGTTCAATATTTCACTCGCCATCACTCTTTACCTAACTTTGTTATCTGTGAAATCACAGGTTGATGCACTCATACAAATTAAGAGAAATATATAAATACAAGAATTTAAAGTTCATTCATGTAACGTCGATGATCATCCCATACTACCAGTGACACACTTTTGGAAATACTGGATTCACTCTTTGAGGCCCCTTAAGGCTTTAAAAATGTTTGCTTCTATAACTAAGAAGACTTTTGCAAAGAGGCTTGGTCATGGGAAAAGAAAGTTGGAGTTTGAGGATGACCTAAGGAATGTAGCTCTTCACTCTAGTGGCTTCAATCCAGACTTGCAGCCTGTGCCCTGACCTCAGGGAATAGCAGTCTAGCTGGTAGGAGGGTTGGAAATCTGAATCTGACTAAACCCCCATGTTCTTACCAATACGACTCTGGAACAGAGCTGGGGCCCCTGCAATCCTGGGCCCCTGGGTAGACTCATCATTGACCAGGCCAGCACCGTTACAGTCTTCTGCCATTTCTTCAGGCTCCCAGCCCCCTTCCTCCTGCTCATCCATCTCTGCGTCACTATCCCCGAGCCTGGGAAGTGCCACGGCCTCTCCTGGGCCATCTGTGGCTCTGATGGCTGTCCGAGCCCTGACCAGGGCCTCCAGCTCCTCATAGAAGGGGCAGGTACCTGGTGGGTGGCTGCTCTTGGCTTTCCGGTAATTCCGTAGGAGGTTTTTGACCCTATAGCGACATTGCTCCAGTGTCCGCAGGAAGCCCCTTGCCCTTAGCTGCTCTGCAATGGCCCGATATACCTGGCGGTTCTGGTGACAAGTCCGGAGCTTTTCAGAGAAAGGAGATTCACTCAAAATTGCCAGGAAAGTCTTGGTCTCCTCATAGCCCCAGTGAACACCTGACACCTTCATGTCCTCCACATCCCACTGGTATTGTTCCTCCCAGGCTCTTGAATCCCTCCAGGTCAATGCCTGAGCTGGCTCATTATCCAGGCTGTAATCTGCAGTGCTCTTTTTCCCAGAATTTATAAGACTTAGACCCCAAAACTCTGGTCCTTGCTCTTTCTCGGAGGTATTACTTGGTTTTGAAACTGGAACTCCTACAAATGGAAGAGAAATGACAGAGTAGAAATGGTCTGTTGAGCGGCATGTTTGTCCAAAATCTCCCTGAAACTTCTATCTTTTCCTTGCAAGAGGCTGACGAGAAATTCCCAAGTTGATCCCATAAAATGTTTACAGGAATAGGGAGAGAGAAGAGGTAACACGACCAATATATGAGAAATGTTAAGTGACCTGTTTACTTTGTTCATTTGTTTGTTTGTTGTTGTTGTTGTTATGAAACATGAAACATCATATAAGAGTAACTCATTGGTCCACAGATGGGCACATGGCCTAAATTGGCCCAATTAGACTGAACTCCATGGCTGGAGGAAAAGGGTATGTGTGTGTGTGTGTGTGTGTGTGTGTGTTTGTGTGTGTGTAGTGAGTCTCTGTCCTGCTAGGCATCCATTGCCACCATTGGCATCTATCTTTTGACCATGAAACAAAACAGCTTTAATATGAAGCTAACACTGAGGATGGCAGACAGAAATAAAGAACACAGACCCATTAAGACATTGCTCAGCGAGTCTGTACTGTGGCTGGAGCATGTCCTCCTCTGGACTTCTAATAATGTGAGAAAATAAATTTCCTTATTTTTAAAAGTTAGCTATGTTTAATGGACTGCTATCCCAACAGCTCCCAGCCCTAACAAAATAGGAAGCCTTTAATTGAAATAAATATTTGAAGAAAACTAGATGAAAAGGGTTTAAAGAGGTATAAGGATAATTTAATTCAGCGTTTCCCAAAATCTGTTCCTTTGAACACTATTTCCCCCAGATATCATGTGTAAAAAGGGGTTCCACTGTCAAGCAAGTAGCCAGCGAGCTTCTGGTATCTAAACTTACCATGAGTTAGGCCTATCAGAGTCTTTTCTATTTCAGCTATTCACATGTCTAACTCCCCACACAGTGATCCCGGGCTCCACAGGGAAACGGCTCCCTATTATTTGGCTTGCCACATAGGAGTGCCCACATAGAAAGGAGTCTGTGCTGCTTATATGGCTTCAGGTATTTTGGGCTCTGTGATATTTATTCCTATTGGGTTTAATTCATTGGTCTCATGGGTTTAGTTCACTTAAGTCTGCCTGAGAGAGAGATCCTGTTTACAGTGCTAAAAAAAATCAGATTTCTGAGATGGCAGTCCAGGCCTGGCCCCTGGACTGTGGTGAATGGACTGAGGTAAGGAAGGTAATGTGCCCAGAGAGGGCAGGCTCTTGGAAGCCATCCTGCCACCCCGTCTCCAGGCAGACTCCATCCCTGCCATGAGAGTGCTGGCTACAAAGGGCAAGTCTTCTTCCTATTTCTGAAATTCCAGAGACTGCAGAGCCATGATTCTTAAAGGAGCGGCAAAACCCTCTTTGGGAACTGAGTGTATCAGAAGCATGACAACATCACCTTCAGAGGGTACATCTCCTTACCCAGGTACACGCTGTTCCCACAGTCGTCTCCTGGGGGGTCTTTACAGAGCTCCTTCTCAGCATGTTTGCCAGGGCCCAGGGCTTCCTGCGAGATGCACAAGACAAGGACCCCAAACATCACTGACCTTTGACAACAGCCTAGGAACCCTAGCAGGCTCCCAGGAAAGATGATGGGAACAGAGGGATACCATGTGTGAAGCTGGCATCATAAGGAGCAGGATGGCCATTTGGTACATACATGTGTTTGGGGATGTTTGGGGCCCAGCAGGCTGGGGGTGAAGGGCAAAGGCTAACACCCTGGGCCTCATGCCCTTTTGCTGAGCAGAGGTCATGGAGAGAGAGGAGGAACACTGTGGGGGCAAGAGCACAGGAGCAGCAATGACAGGAAAGGAAGAACAAGTAACAGCTTACCTGGGACTCAGCTGTCACCTCCCAATCTCCAACGCTCCCCATCTTTGGGAGAGTAGGGACTCGGGGAGTGAGGACAGCTGAGGAAAAGAAAAAGTCACTGAAACCCAAGCTCTGGTTCCCAAAAAATCACCTCCCTTTGAGATTGGCTTTCCAAAAGTAACACTTGGATCAAGCTAGGGCTATCCCTATGGCCAGTGCAGACTTCCCCTTTACTTCCCTTCTAGAGTGTGTAGCTCCTAAGCTGCTGTGAGTGGTGTGCCATGTGGGAGATGCCAGCCCTGACCTCCTGTGATCACCACCCACCCCTGTCCCAGCCTGCACCTGCTGCAGGACTCCAGCTACAGCAGGGCATGATGACATCATCGATAGGCACAGCCTCTTTATGAGGCTTGCTTACTTCTCAGTAAGTGTGCCCACCACACTGCAGCCTATCCCTTGCCTTGAATTCTGCACATCCTTCTTCCCCATGCACCCTTCCTCACCTCCCATCCCTCTCCCCTGCAGAAGGCCTCATTCCCTAATGTTCTCAGATTCTTGTACTCACCACTCTCTTTCAAAGGCTGTGGTGCCACCTTGGCATTTAGGTGATTGGGAAGGTCAGGGCATGTATTCTTCACCCCCTTCTTCTGGGACTGTCCCTCAGGCCAGGGATCCACTGGCTGCAGCTGGAAGCTCTGAGCTTCTTCCCCTGTCTTTAAGGGCCTGGTCTCTTCTGTATACAATTCCAGTCCCTACACACAAATAGTCAAAATTCCCAATCATCAATTCAGTAAGACCCACTTTGGTATTTTGAGTACAACTGCAGTCCAGAGGCTAACAGGCTCTTTTAAGATCCAAAATGGCTTGAAATAGGATGAGAAAGCCATCAGAGTGAGTTTGGTAGGTAGACCAGCATTTATACCACCAAATGAGTACCGTAATCTGTTGAACACAGGGTGGCGATCCAAGTGTTTCAATGAGAGTCCCACTGTTCAAAACATTTTTGATTCATAAAGAGATAAATTATGTAAAATTTGTGTAACATTAAAAAATAACCCATAAGCATCAAAAATAGGTTGCTTACTTTTTAAATGATCAAAAAAAGATAAAAGTTATCAAGTTGTATATTAAAAGGCAAAGGGAGGCATAAAAACAGGAAAAAAATATAAAATTATAACCCCAAATGCAATTGCTCTAAATATCTCTGCTGAAAGAGAAAGATATTTTTAAAATAAAATTTTTAAAAAGGACAAAGAGTTACAGATGGAGGCTGGGTGCAGTGGCTCATGCCTGTAATTCTAGCATTTTGGGAGGCTGAGGCAAGGGAATCACTTGATGCCAAGGGTTCAAGACCAGCCTGGGCAACATAGCAGACCCTCACCTCTATAATAAATAAATAAATAAATAAATAAAATTAACCAGGCATGGTGGCACATGCCTGTACCCCCAGCTACTCAAGAGGCTGAGGCAGAAGGATCACTTGAGCCCAGAAGTTTGAAGTACCAGTGAGCTATGATCATGCCACTGCACTCCAGCCTGGACAATGGAGTGAGAACTTGTCTCAAAAAAAGAAATTAGATGGAATTTTAAAATGAGATAAAAGTACGTGTTGTTAATCTTACAATAGAAGGACATGCAAAAGACAAGGCACTCTAACTCAAAAGGAAAAAGGAAGTGGCAATTTTCATTTCAATGTTGGATTTCAGGCAAAAAAAAAAAAAGGTACTCAGAGATATAGAGAAGATATTTAAAATAAAAGGGAGTAATCAACTAAAATAACATTACCCAATCAACTTCATCAATCACACAGCTGATTTCTTATCTCTATTTCTCAGCTGGTTCCAAGTTCAGAGGTAGAGAGGTCAAGGTGTTACCCAGGCTATAAAACCTCCAAAATATAACAATCTCAATACTTTATAGAAACACCTAACTTTTAAAAATGTATTTCAATTTTTTTCAATAGATAATAGACTCACATGGTTTAAAAACAGAAAATACATACATGGGTATATTCAGTGAAAATGCCCCACCTCCATCCATCTTCATCCCATCGACCCCGTTCTTTTCCCCTCTCCTCATCACAGGTAACTATGTTCTTCTGCATTCTTTTAGAGTTTTTTTCTACATACAAGCAAATGTAAATGTGTATTCTTAGCTTCCCTCTTTTTTATACAAAAACTTATGACTAGATATACTGCTCTGAGTCTTATTTTTTTGAACCAAAATAATAACAACTATCTTCATTAAATTACTGAGTTTGCCAAACTTAGCTCCAAAACTTTTTTGGCTGGCCTGAAAATTCAGATCCACTCACAGAGAAGGATTTTTACCATTGAGAAGACATATAGGAATGGGCCATGAGCATCAAGGGCCATTCCAAATAAGAAGATCCACCAGTGTCCTGTGTGACTTCACAGGGAGAAAACATCTGCTTATCAATCTTCTTATATGGTCATGTTAAAAAAAAAATTTACTTTGTTATCATTATAATCTACAGAGGAACTGTGTGACTAAATTCAACAACAATCTTTACTCTCAACCCCAGTGCCTCCAACTATTACCATCCCTAAGCAAAGATTCTGATTCCATGGATGGTAATTTTGGACACAGAAAGAAGTAGATTCAAGTGACAACCAGGAGACAAAAAATTAGTAGGTCAGACTTCTAGTTTCCAAGAAGTCTGTAGTCTAGAAGTTGCCCCTCTAGACTCTACAGTAACAAGTAAAAAGCTGAACAAACTGAAAAATCAACAACTCTCCTTAGATCTGTCAGAGAAGTGAGGTCACAGGGCAAACCATTCTCCCCAAAATTGGAGAGACAAACAGGTAGAATCAGAGAATCACAACTTAGTGGAGCAGAAGCCTCTGTGGGAACCAGTTCCAGGGGAGAAAAACCTAAACTGTAATTGATGAACTGCTGGAAGGTCAGTGTGGACAACTCTGAGAGGTAAAAACTCCAGGGCACTTAATCACTGAGCAGGGGCCCATTTTTGTAAGTTTTATCTCCAGGAGCTCAACCAGACCCTCACAGTGACTATCAGAGAAAAATCTCTTCATGCTTATGGCAGATGGCAGGAAAAAAGAACCATTTTGAAATATGCCAGGGCACTCTGCTCTTCTTAATAAGTCCTGTCCTCAGCAGAAACTATTTTACTAAAGCCTAACCTAACTGTCGGAAGAGAAATATGCAATTCCAGCTCCCTCTGCTCTTCCACATGCAAGATAAGAAATGCCCAGTGCAGCCCCCTTTAGGCATCCTGTCCCACCTAAGATGGGAAAAAATTAAGAAGCACTGGCAAAGGTCAGAGTCCAGGGACACAGGTACACCAATATAAGACCTAGAAAAAAGAAGAGCAAATTAAATCCAAAGTAAGCAGAAGAAAAGAAATAAAAATTAGAGCAGAAATAAATGAAATTTAAAATGGGAAATCAATAGAGAAAATCAACAAAACCAAAAGCTAGTTCTTTGAAAAGATTAATAACATCAATAAGCCTCTAGTCAGACTAAGAAAAAAAGACAGTCCAGGCACGATGGCTCACACATGTAACCCCAGCACTCTGGAAGGCCAAGGCGGTGGATCATTTGAAGCCAGGAGTTCAAGACCAGCTTGGGAAACGTGGTGAAATCCCATCTCAACAAAAAAAAAATATACAAAAATTAGCTGGGCATGGTGGTGTGGTCCTGTAGTCCCAGCTACTTGGGGGGCTGAGACAGGAGGGTTGCTTAAGTCCAGGAGGCAGAGGGTGCAGTGAGCCAAGGTCCCACCACTGCACTCCAGCCTGAGTAACAGAGAAAGAACCCGTCTCAAAAATAAAAAAGAAAAGAAGACAGAAGACAAATTATTAATATCAGAAATGAAAACAGAGACATAACTACAGATCCCATAGACACTGAAAGTATAATAAAGGAATATTATGAACTACATAAAGGTTAAGAAAGGAATATCTATGGCCACACACTTGATAACCTAGATGAAAAAGACCAATTCCTTTACCCACCCCATCTGCCAAAACTCACACAAAAATAAACAATCTGAATAGGCCCATATCTATTAAGGAAATTGACTGAATAACTAATAACCTTCAAAACACAAAGCACCAAGCTCAGATGGGTCCACTGGTGAATTCTACCAAACATTTAAGGAAGAAATTATAACAATTCTCTACTATCTCTTCCAGAAGATAGAAGCA
Organism: Pan paniscus; assembly: GCF_029289425.2. Taxonomy (NCBI): domain Eukaryota; kingdom Metazoa; phylum Chordata; class Mammalia; order Primates; family Hominidae; genus Pan; species Pan paniscus. Next base: position 193,341,708 of record NC_073249.2, read on the forward strand.
GAGGGAATATTTCCTTATTTAGTCTATAAAGCCAGCATTTACCCTAATACCAAAACCAAAGAAATTACTTACAAGACAAGAAAGCTACAAACCAATATTCCTCATGAACAAAGATGCAAAAATTGGCTGGGTGTGGTGGCTCAGACCTGTAATACCAGCACTTTGAGAGGCCAAGGCAGGCAGATCACCAAGTCAGGAGTTTGAGACCAGCCTGGCCAATATGGTGAAACCCCATCTCCACTAAAAATACAAAAATCAGCTGGGTGTGGTTGCGGATGCCTGTAGTCCCAGCTACTCGGGAGGCTGAGGCAGGAGACTCACTTGAACCCAGGAGGCAGAGGTTGCAGTGAGCTGAGATCATGCCACTGCACTCCAGCCTGGGCGACAGAACCAACAAGACTCCATCTAAAAAAAAAAAAAAAAAAAAAAAAAGATGCAAAATCCTCAATAAAATATTAGCAAATCAAATCCAACAATGTATAAAAAAGAAATTACACACCACAACCAAGTGGGATTTATCCCAGGTATGCAAGCCTGGTCCAACATTTGAAAATCAATTAACGTAACCCATCACATCAACGGGCAAAAAAAGAAAAATCACATGATCATATATTATATCAACAGATGCAGAAAAAGCATTTGACAAAATCCAACACACATGATAAAAACTTGGCAAACTAGGAATAGAGGGGAACTTCCTCAACTTGATAAAGGACATCTACAAAAAACCTACAGCTAACATCCTACTTAATGGTAAGAAACACAGTGCTTTTGCACTAAGATCAGGAAAAAGGCAAGGATGTTCTCTCTCACTATTCTTTCATACTGGAAGTCCAGACTAATACAAGATAAGAAAGGAAACAAAAGGTACGTAGATTGGGAAGAAAGAAAAAGACTCTTTGTTCACAAATGACATGATTGTCTATGGAGAAAATCTAAAAGAATCAACAAAAAAAACTTCTGGGAACTAATAAGCAGTTATAGCAAGGCTGCAGGGTACAAATATGCAAATATGCAAAAGTCAATCGCCTTCCTATGAACAAGTAGAATTTGAAATTAAAGGCATAATAACATTTACATTCTCATCCAAAAAAATGAAATATTTAGGCATAAATCTAAGAAAATATGTAGAAGATTTACATGGGGAAAACTACCAAAGAAAGGCATCAAAGAAGAACTAAATAAATGGAACAATATTCCATGTTCACAGATAGAAAGGCTCACTGTAGTCAAGATGTCAGCTTTTCCCAATTTGATCTACAGATTCAACACCCAATCAAAATCACAGAAATTTATCTTGTGGATATCAACAAACTGACTGTAAAGTTTTTTTGTTTGTTTGTTTTTCTTTCTTTTTTTTTTTTTCAATAGCAATGGGGTTTCATCATGTTACCTAGGCTGTTCTCAAACTCCTGGGCTCAAGCAATCCACCCATTTCGTCCTCTCAAAGTGCTGCCATTACAGGTGTGAGCCACTGCACCTGGCCATGTGCAGTTTATATGAAGAAGCAAAGACCTGGAATAACCAACTCAATATTGAAGGAGAAGGAAAAAAATCAAAGGAATGACACACCTGACTTCAAGATTTACTATAAACTACAGTAATCAAGACAGTGTGGTATTGGCAAAAGAATAAAGCGATCAATGGAACAGAATAGAGACCCCAGAAATAGTCCCACATAAAGATAGTCGACTGAACTTTGATAAAGGAGCAAAGGTAATACAGTGAAGCAAATATATTTTCAACAAATGATACTAAAACTGGACATCCACATGAAAAAAAAAAAAAGCTTCTATCCTATCCTTCACAAAAATCAACTCAAAATGGATCACAGACCTTAACGTTAAAATGAAAAACTATAAAATTCTTAAAATATAGGAGAAAACTGAGATAATGTCAGGTATAGCAATGACTTTTCAGATACAAAATCAAAGGCACAATCCATGAAAGAAATAATTGATAAGCTGGACTTCGTTAAAATTAAAAAATTCTGCTCTATGAAAGATACTGTCAAGAAAATGAGAAGACAAGCCACAGACTGGGAGAATATATTTGCAAAACACATATCTGATAAAGGACTGTTACCCCGAACATACAAAGAACTCTTAAAACTCAAGAGTAAGAAGACAAACAACCCAATTTAAAAATGGGCAAGACTTTAACAGTCACCACACCAAAGAAAATATACAGATGGCAAGTAAACATATGAAAACATGTATAACATGGTAGGTTATTGGTGAATTGCAAATTCGAACAACAATAAAATACCACTATCTACCTATTAGAATGGCCAAAATCCAAAACACCAAATGCTGGCAAGGATGTGGGGCAACAAGAACTCCCATTCATTGCTAGTAAAAATGCAAAATGGTACAGCCACTTTGGATGACAGTTTGGCAATTTCTTACAAAGGTAAACATACTCTTACCATATGATCCAGCAATCATGTCCCTTGGTATTTACCCAAATGAACTGAAAACTAGGTCCACACAAAAACCTGCATATGAATATTTACAGCAGCTTCATACATAACTGCCAAAACTTTGATGGAACCAAGATGTCCTTCAGTAGGTGAGTAGATAAATAAACTGTGGTACATCCACACAACGGAATATTGTTAAGCATTAAAGAGAAATGAGCTAACAAGCCATGAAAAGACGTGGAGGAAACTTAAATGTATACTACTAAGTAAAAGAAGCCAATCTGAAAGGGCTATATACTGTATGATTCCAACTATGTAACATTTTTTCAAAGGCAAAACTATGGAGACAGTATAAAGATCGGTGTTGCCAGGGGTTGGGGGAAAGGAAGAATAAACAGGTAGAACACAGAGGGTTTTTACAGCAGTGAAGCTACTCTGTATGTCACTACAATGGTAGATACATGTTACTATGTCACTATGATGGTAGATACAGTTTATAATAGGGCTCTTAATGTCATACATTACAGAATGAATAACATTAAGAGCCCTAACATAAACTGCTACTTTGAGTGATGATAATGATGTATCACTGTAGGTTCATCAATGGTAATAAACATATTGCTCTGGTGCAGGGATGTTGATAGTTAGGGAGGCTTGTCGGGGAGGGATGGGAACTCTCTGTACCTTCTGCTCAATTTTGCTGTGAGCCTAAAATTGCTCTAAAAAATAAAGCCTGTTTTTTAAAAATCCCTGTGCACCTGATGGAGAGGGGGCATCTGACAGAGAGGAGGATTCAACAAGATGGTGATGACAGAAGAAACAAGTAACAATCACAAAATAGCAGAGCTGAAAGATCCCTTTTAGGAAATTACCTTAGGGGCCATTTAGTCCTGTAGGCACCAACCTTTTTCAGGTTCACTTTGAGGAATATTATAACTATATTTCATCCCATTATTAAGACTTGAAAAATTTTACTTGCAGAGAATGCAACTAAGTTATATATCTTGCAATGTAAGATCACAAGCTACATTTGCACCTGAAAAAAACAAGCTCCTCTGCTACTTGTCCATTTGTTTTGAAATTTGTGACCACTCAGGAGCAGGTAGGAAAGTTTAAAAATAAAAAAAGTCACAGTAAAAACAAAAATACATAATAGACAAGATTCCATTACCTTATTTTTTTCTCAATTTTAGAAGCAGTTCAACTTTTGATCAGCTCACAGGGGCATAATTTGAGAACCTTTGGTCTAATCCAACCCTCTCATTTTACAGACGAAGAATCATAAAGACCTTGATTTAAATCAGTTTTCATCTCTGGGTCTCAAGTTCTTTATGTCCCAACTCTGAAGCCCTAAAACTTCCATTTGTTTCTTCACTGCCACTGAAGACAAACAGCTGGTTTCTTTAAAAGAAATAATGTAGGGGGGTGGGGAGGTACATTAAAATAAGGCACACTCTCTCATACTTAGTTCTGTAACTTTATATATTAGTCTCCCTGTATCTTCAATCAGTTTGTAAAGGAATCCAAAGAGCAAAGTCACCAGTCTAAAACCTTTGCTCCCCCAACCTCACACTGTATAGAACTTTACAGTTTAAATGTACAGAAAACCCCTGCCATTTGCAAGGGATATGTTCCCAAACCTGTAATTTCCCCCAGCAAAATGTGGGTAAGTAAAATATCACAAGAATTACTAACTATAACAAGTAGAGAAAAAGTCATGTTTAGAGGAAGGTTCTGGATCCAGCTAAAGGATCTGTTCTACAGATACCAGCTTTGAAGCAGGATTCAAAATGTGTGTCATAGCAAAATTATGCATTATATCGTGGGCTTTCAGTGGTCACTTGCAAATTGTTGAAACTGCGAATGTTAAATCCATACTTTCATTTCCCTTACCTCAGCTCTATCACGTAGTTATATAAAGTTAGATAAGTTACTTACCTCTCCATCTCTGTTTACCCATTTGGCAAATGGCAATGATAATAGCACCTACCTTATTGGATTGCTGGGTTGATTAGATGAGGGCTATATATATAAGCTTAGACCAGTATCTGACACACAGTGAGTGCTCACAAAATGTCAACTAATATCTCATTTGAGCCTCATGGCTCAGAGGTATTTTAATTCCCATGGTTTGCAGAGGAGGCATCTGACATGCAGTAGAAAGAACAATGACCTTGGAACCTAAGGATTTGGCTTTAGGCTCTGGTCTATTCACTGATGACCTTTGTGGGCCACTTGGCATTTTGTTTTGTTTCGTTTGTATTTTTTGTAGAGACAGGGTTTCACCATGTTGCCCAGGCTGGTCTTGAACTCCTGAGCTCAAGCAATCCACCTGCCTCAACCTCCCAAAGTGCTAGGATTACAGGCGTGAGCCACCACTCCCGGCCAACTTTTTGGCTCTTAGTTTAATCTATAAAATGGGGACAACAGTACTATTTCTGTCTACCTACATTACTGCTATAAGCACTCAGAGACATCACATATGCAGAAAGATTTTGTTAAGTATAAAACACGAGTTAATCATATTGTGAATACGGTAGTGGGAGGCAGTTTGGAGTAGTGGTTAGGCATACCAGCTTTAGAGTTAGAATGCCTGAGTTCAAATCCTGACTCTACCATCTAGCAGCTGTTGAGACCCTGGGCAACTTACCTATCTTTTCTCTGTCTCTGTTTTCTCACTGGTAAAATTAGGATAATAGCACCTATCTCATTAAATTGTTGACAGGACTAAGTGGGTTAATACATGTAAAGCACTTAGAACACTTCCTGGTATACAGTAGTGGTCAATAAGTGTCAGTTCTCAATAACTATTGTTACTTTTATTGTGAATTTGGCAATTATTAACGTAGTCACAACCCTGCTGCCTTGCCTGACCCACTCCTCTGCAGGAGAAGACTGTTTGTCTCACCGACTGTCCTGCAGTCCTGGTCTCTCGGTGCCAATCCTCCACCAAGGCCACAGCCTCCTCACCACTCTCAGGGTGGCGTGCCTGCACCCAGGTCTGGACCTCCCTAGGCAAGATAGTCAGGAACTGCTCCAGCACGAGCAGCTCCAGGATCTGCTCTTTGAGACGGATCTCCGGCCTCAGCCAACGACAGCAGAGAGCCCAGAGCTGGCTGAAGGCCTCGTGGGGTCCAGCTGCATCCCTGTATTGGAATTGCCTGAAGCGCTGGCGGGAGGCCTCTGGGCCAGAGACAGAGTCACGGTCCTTCTCCCAGAGTTTGGATTCTGATCCCCAAGAGTCCTCTTCCAGTTTCACAATCAGGAGTTCTTCAGGCTCTGGCTGCGGAGATGCCTGGGCTTGCAATTCCAGGGCCATAGCCATTGTCTACCCCAGACACCTCACTTCAGCTACGCTGACCTCATCCAATGTCTTCCTGCATCTACGGTGAGTCCTTCAAGAGGCTCCTAGAAAAGGGACTGCTCCCCAAGGCTCTAAGGCAGAAAGACAAAGGATAGAGTGTGAGCAAAAGGAGCAGAAGCTTCATTCTCCCCCTTCCCCCATATCTTCCACCACCTTTGCATGGGGGCAGAGGTGCTAAGAGATGCCCCTTTCCCATAGGCAGGAAGTAAGGCCACAATCTGGCACCAAAGCCAGTAGCACCTACCTTACTTGACTGCTGGGTTGATTAGATGAGGGATATATATATAAAAAGCTTAGACCAGTGTCTGACACAGTGAGTGCTCACAAAATGTCAATTAATATCTCATTTGAGCCTCACACTTTGGAGGAAGACAGCACTGTATTCAATCCTCTAGGTCATGCCTGAACACCTTAGCCTGGCATCCCACACCTCCATGATCTGGTCCAGTGTAGACTTCCTCCCTCCTACACATGTCCAAAGTCCAACCTTCCCTCAAGTTGGGTTCCAAATGTCACCCCCTTCCTAAGGCCTTTCTTCCCTAATCTTAAAGCTTGGCTGGCATTCCTCTAAGGATGTTCTCCTTGCAAAATCCAGCAACTCTATGCTATCCCCTGGTCATCCCACCCATTTGGCATTATTCATCATCCCTATACATGACTCCTAAAACTCCAGCAAGGACCTGTTTCCAGACCTCCAGACCCCAAAATCCAAACCCCTTCATGACATTTCTACTTGACTGTCCCTTAGGCACCTCAAACTCAATGAGTCAAAAACTGGATTTGTTATTTTCTCCTGCAATCATGTCTGCCTTCTGAAGCTCCCCCTTCAGTGAAGGCACTGCCATCAAGTTCTCCACACCAGAAACCTGGTCATCATCATTCTCTAAGATCCCCCAAATCCAATTCATCACCACGCTGTGTCCACTTGGCATCTCCATCTCCAATGTTACCACTTCAGTGCAGAGAATCATCATGTCTTCCACCTGATCAGTCTCCTAACACGTCCCTGCCTCCACTCACCTCACCCCAACCTCTGCTCTATTGTTTGCACAACAACCAAACTAGATCAAAGCCTGACTACACCACCTCCCTGCTAAACACCCTCCAGTGATCTACCATTTCCCTCAGGACAAAGCACAAGCCTTACCCAAGTCTCCAACTCGTCTCTTTACCATGCTCCACTAGTCATGGTGCTCCAGAAGCACAGCTTCCAGATCTTACACCACGCTGCCCTCTGAACCTTCCCCTCTTTGGGAAGGTCTCCTTTGGGAATGGTCTCCTCCCTTCCTTCAGCTAGCAAGGTCTCAGCTTAAATTGCTCTTTTTCCGTAAGGCCTTCCCTGCACCCTGAAACAAGATTCAGTCCTCGACCACAAGCTTCCATAGCATCTTAACATTTTCTCTACCATAGCCCAGATCATGCTTTACTGTAATTTTCTTACCCACTAGATCATTAGCTTCCCAAGAGACCTAGCACAGTGCTCAGCACATATAGGAAGTACTCAATAAATAATAAAGTCATGAATGATCGACTAATGATGATGGTGTGTCATTAAGCAAGGATTGCAATTAATCCCTTTCTGTGCACACTAGATAAAAAATAAATGACCTTCGCGCTCATGCCAAAAGGAATTCCTTTCTCTTTTATTTCCATGTCTCTGTGACACTTACCACTTTCTACACTGTATGAGACATTGTATGAGAAGGATGTGCGTATCTATGTGTGTCCCAGAGGAGATTACAGCCTCTCTGATGGCACCCATGCTGGGTTATTTGAAAAAATCAGCTCTCTGTGTCATCCCAACAAGTCTGGGTGACATAAAAAATGCCCACTCAAAGGAGATCATTAGCTGCTTCCAAGTGGGAATGACACAACTGAATTGAGAATGGAGAGATGGTGGTATTTTTCATTTTGGGCAATCTGACTGGACTGAAGAGAAACAAGGCAAGGGTAATAAAAATTAAAGTCTTGCCCTAAAGGCCTCCATATGCTTAGGAAGAGGCTTAAAGCACAACTCATGGCTACCTGGCAGCTTCCTACTCATCCTTCAACCACCAGCTCAAATGTCACCTCCTTTGATAGGAGTTCCTTGACATGCCCTTTTCATGTCCTGCCCTCCAAGAATTGCCTCCCTGATCCTATATCACCAAAGCAATTGGTACATACCTCTAATATAGGTATTATCCTACACTATTGTAGTTACCTGTTACTATATCTGACACCCACATTATACTATATTACTAGAATCAGTATTGTATGTTACTAATTTCTGTATCCACAGTGCTCAACCCAGTATCTGATAAATAGCAGGGCCATTAAAAAGTTTTATTACCATGTATTAAAATGATAAACCTGGCGTATCAAAAGCCTAATGGGATACAGATATTCCATAATTCATATTAAACTAAACTATTTCTGTCTACCTACATTACTGCTATAAGCACTCAGAGAGATCACATATGTAGAAAGATTTTGCCTTTCATGAAATTTCTTTTTGAACCTAAAGAATTCGCCTTTCATGAAATTTCTTTTTGAACCACAACCTTATTGATGCATGAGTTCAAACACATTTCTGTCACCCTCTCACACAAGGAGCAATTCATCAATCATTTATAGAGTACCAGCTATACCCTGTTTGGAAGCTACAGATCTACCAGTAGCTGGGACTGACAGTCCCTACCTTCAATAAAATTACCGTCTAGTGAGACAGACAGTCAATAAGCAAGCAAAGACATTTGCGTTCCTGCATAAACAGGACACTACAACAAAATAGGCAATTAGCAGTCACACCAGGCCCAAAGCTCAGAGTCTCAGATAATAGGTATTTTCTCCTGGAAAGACTTGAAAGTCCCAAAGGTTTGTTTCAAATAGAAATCGGAAAGCCCCAGGGACCACATATCACCATAACCTTTTCTTTCTAAGGAACCATAACCGTAACTTTCTAAGGAAGTTAGACCGAAGTATGGATAGCAGGCTATTGTGGGGAGAGGGAGGCCAACAGAGTCGGCCAACAGCCGGGTGACTTCACACAGAAGTGAACAAGGGAAAATGGACCGGGGCATTCCTCAGTTCCGAGATGACCAGGAATATCGAGCCTCATTAGGACCAGCAATTTCTAAGAGTACCCCTTTACTGAGTGCCCACAAGGTGCCAGGCACAGTGCTGTGTTCCACATTCATAATCTCACTGAAGCCTCCAGGCAGCAACTGGAGTCTCATTAGGTGTTGAGCTGCATTTCACTGACCTGTAACTTCCACTGCAAAGATCAGAAAGAGAGAAAGAGGGCCGGGCGCGGTGGCTCACGCCTGTAATCCCAGCACTTTGGGAGGCCGAGGCAGGCAGATCACAAGGTCAGGAGTTCGAGACCAGCCTGGCCAACATGGTGAAACCCTGTCTCTACTAAAAATACAAAAAAAAAAAAAAAAAAAAAAAATAGTCAAGCGTGGTGGCTCGTACCTGTAATCCCAGCTACTCGGGAGGCTGAGGCAGGAGAATTGCTTAAACCCAGGAGGCGGAGGTTGCAGTGAGCTGAGATGGTGCCACTGCACTCCAGCCTGGGCAACAGAGCACGACTCTGTCTCAGAAAAAGAAAAAAAAAAAAAAAAAAGAAAGAGAGAAAGAGCATGATTTAAATAGTGCAGCCAGTTGCGTTCACTATCTGTTCGAGAATAACCATGTGGTGGTGGCACCTAGGACTTCGCTATTCACCAGGTTGGTCTTGATTCCCTCATGCCTCTCTTTCCACTAAGTGTGAGTAAAGTGTCTTTCATACCGCACAGTCCCTAATACAAGCGAATTCTCATCTAATGTTCAAACAAGAAAGCCCAGCTGTGCTGATTAGTTTATTTATTGAAAGGCAGCATGTTAGTTTCTGAAATGGCTCCTTGCCAAAGGATTTTCAAACTAACTGTGATTTTTGGCTAAAGTGATTTTCACCCTTAGAATATTATTATCTGATAAGGTATGACTGCACTATATCCTCAATTACCTAAAGGGAAACTGAGTGTTTATGAAGATTCACTTAAGGTTACACAACTAGCAAGTGGTAGAGTTAGGGTCTAAGCCGAGATCCCTTTTCTCCAATCATTTTTCTTAACCATGTCTTATAGCCTCCTCTATGTATGCTAGTCATCCAAACTCTTAAGATGACAGTACGGGAGAATGGAAAGAACATTAAGGCAGGAGTGAGCAGACTGGGGTTCTAGTTCCACTCCTGCCACTAATCAGCTGTGTTACTTTGGACAAGTTATGTAGCCCCTGTGGCTGCCTAGCTAGGCTGCAGCTTACAGCCTGATCTTACTCAGCAGTTGCCCTAGGTTCCCCAATTAGTATGATGGGGTAGAGCAAGGGAGAAAGGAGACTAGAGTCAGTGGCTACAAGTTTAAATGGGTATAAGGACCTAGCAATGTAAATGAGTCAATGACTGAAATGAACTGGGTGGGCACTACAGCCAACTATAGAGTGCCAGGGGAACATATGCCCAGAATATTCCTAAGCCTGCTGATTTTTCCAAAAGAAACTAGCACTCTGGATTTTTAAATGTTGGCAACCAACTCAAAATTGTTTCACACACTATGAGATTAAATAAAGCATGATGGTGGACTTCATTCAGCATGGGCTGTCGCTTTGCCACTTAGATTCAGCTAAGTGATCTCAAAGCTCTCTTCCAATATCCAGAAAGACCTAGAAAGAGTACAGAGCCTCCCAGGTCATGAGGGATAAGTGCTGACTGCCATCAAAATCAAGATGTCTTTACAAACACAGGGAAGCTGAGGGGCATCTTGACTCCTAGGGCAGTAAGTATGAACGTGGTCATGAGGAGCCCACTCAGTGAAAAGGGAAGAGAAGATGCTCTCCAGTTCCACAGGAAAGGCCAAGACTGGTCTGTGACCTCCAAAGAGAAAAAACTGGGAACTCTTAAAGGCTGTCAGGCCCATTTGGCTGACAGTCCAAGCTATGGCTTAAAGCAGTCTGACCTGACCTCACACATCAGGGCTTAAGCCAGGGAGAGCAAATAGGTTTCATTTAAAGCAGAAACTTCAATCAACTGGAAGTGGCTGCCTAGAGTAGTGTGCTGAGGGCTCTGAGTACTGTGTGAATATGTGCTGTGAACCAACCAATTAGCCATGACTGCCAGGGACACAGGAAGGGGCACTGGCAGCACACATTCCATGTATTTGTCACCCCTGGCTTAAACTCCCATTGGCAATGAATCAGCTTCAGCTTCCAGCAGATAGCCTTGCCAGGCAGAGGAAGACTAAAGCTCCTGCCCTGGAAATCCACTGGCAATAGAAGTCTTCAAGGCTGGTATAGCAAAGCTTACCCTGCATGGTCTTCATTCACACATACATACATCAAGTATTTACTGCTTTACATCAAGTGTTTACTGCTCTAGACTGGGCAATGGGGAAACAGAGGTGATTGAGACACTGTTCCTGTCCTGGAGATGTTCACAGTCTAATGGAAGAGACACACACTTCACAGATAATTATGATCAAATGTGGTAATAGGAGAAGTTATGGGAGCTGAGGGTTGGGGGTGACTTAATTTGCTTAAGGGAATTGAGCAAAGTAAGAGTTGAAATTTTTTTAAGTTAAAGAAGTTCTCTTGGCAAAGAAGGTGAAGGGCAAGGAGAGAATATTCTAAGCTGAGAGAACAGCATATATAATGATGGAAAACCAAATGGCCTACCCAGGAAATGAGGAAAACCTTGACAGCCCTGGAGTATGAGGTGCATGAAGATTAGGCTGCAAAAGGAGTTTATGAAGGACAAGGTATTTGGACTTTACAGGTGCTGGGTGCCAATGAAGGTTTTCAAGCAGAAGGCATAATCAGATTTGTAGGTGAAACAGATCACACTAGGTGCAATGTGTGTGTTCATGCTGGGAAACTGAAAAGGCTTCTGCGAAAACCCTACAAGAAAGAGGCCGACTGAAAAGATATTAAAGAAATTAAAGATCGGAAGATCCTTGGACGTGGAAGAATGCAAGAGGAATCAGTGGGTAAGTAGGTAGGTAGGTAGGTAAATGGGATGATCGTGCCACTGACTTCCATAAGACATAAGGAAAGAAGTGCAGGTTTGGGGCAGAACACAATAGCCAGTCCCATCCACTGGGTTCCAGAGGTAACAATCATTAGGGAGGTAACAAATTAGATATGCTTGTTCTAGACGGGAAGGTAGAGATTGAAACACTATTTTTAAGGTCGGGCTTCAAGCCCAGGCCCTCTTCACTTCTTGCCAGGGCCCCAGACCCTCTATCCTTTCCTCTGTGGTCTCCAGACGTTTCTATGACCCTCCCACCTCCAAAACCTCCCTCAACCCCCTCACCTTCAGACCCTTCTAAGGCCCTCCTCATTCCCAGGGCCCTCTATCGCCTCCTCATCCCCGACCCCTGTATGACCCTTCCCATCTCCGGCCTCTACATCCTTTGACCGTCCCTCACCCTCCACCCCCACATATAAGCTTCTTTCTCCCCTCTCACCTTCCCCAGCCCCCTGTGTCACCACCACCTCCTCAGTCTCCAGCCCAGAGCCTGCGTCTCAGCTGCCCCCGCCCCGCCACCCGGACTCACCCACCGAGACACCCACTTCACAACAGGGCGGAAGTGCTCCCGGGCTCGTGCAGGGAATGCTGGGACGCGGAGTCCGAGCGGCGCCACCCTGGGAATGGAACGTCTGAGACCACAATTCCCAGAAGGAACCGCGCGAGCGCCGGGGGCGGCCCCCTCCGTTTGCTGCCTTTCAGACGTCTTCAGCCAATAGATATGTCATCTTCTAACGGACCCTGGCACTGGAACAAATCGGAACGGGCGCGACACATGGGGGCGGGACCTGTTGCGATCCTGGCCTTTTCCATAGGCTCCCGGATAACAGTACCGCCCAATGGGAGGGCACTCGAGCAGAAGGGGGCCCAGTTCTATTGAGAGGTCGAAGTGAGAGCCTCAGACCCTGAAAGATCAAAGCAGACACAATAAGAAATAAGAAGAGAGAATGACTAGAGGTGACCAGCCCGATAGGCAGGAGAGAACTGGACAGTTGTAGCTTTAATTTCCAGCTTACAGCTAAGCTGTGTGACTTTGGAAGAATTCTGAACCTCGTTCTCTTCACCCATAAAATGAGGGTAGTAATGGCATCCATGTCACAGAGTTTTGTGAACTTTCAATGAGATAATACACCTAAAACGATTAGCTCAGGGCCTGGCTCCTAATAATGCACAGCGATTGTTAGCTATTATTATGTAAATCAGTTAGTACAGAGCTTGGCACTTCCTAGGTGTTGGAAGAATGTTAATCATTATTACAAAATAATCCTCATATAAATGCGGGTGCTCTGTACCACTGTGAATACTTTGGGGCATGAACAATCTAATATGGTGTTGAGAATGTGGGCTTTGTAGTCAGACATGGATCCAAATCCCAACTCAACTACTTCGCAGCTGTGTGGCCTTGAACAAATTACTGCCATCTATTTTGTCTTTGGAATTTTCATCTATAAAATGCAAGTAATGTAAGAGAACTTGCATCACAGGGTGTTATGAAGGTTAAATGAGACTATTTAGGTAAAAGTCTCTGAAGTCAAGCTGCTTGTGTCTGAAAGTTCTTACTTTCAAATGAAGGATACAGGTCATACCACCCGCGTTGTGAAACCTTGGGCAAATTACTTAGCTTCTTTATACCTGCATTTTCCCAACTGTAAAATGGGAACGATAATACTTGCCTCTTCCTGAGACGGTTGTTGAGAGGAATAAATGGGAGAAGGTATGTAAAGAGCGTGACACATGTCTGACACACAGGAAGTGTTTAATAATCATTAGCTAGTCCAGGCACGGAGGCTCATGCCCGTAATCCCAGCCCTCTGGGAGGCTGAGACGGAAGGATCGCTTTAGTCCAGGAGTTTGAGACCAGCCTGGGCAGCAAAGTGAGACCTCGTCTCTATTTTAAAAAATAGAAAATACAATAAAATACATAATCATTAGCTATTATTATTATTACCAATGGTTATGTGGCTTAGGGAAAATTGACAATACCTAGCATGTGGTAAGAGCTCAATGCATGTTGGCTAGTGTTAAAATAGGAGAATTCTTAGCTTTAACGACCCAGTTTAAATTCCTTCTCCGTGAAACGTGTTCCAACTTATTTGTAGTAATAACTCACGTGATTTTACTCAGTAAACATAATAACAACCCGTAAATACTCCTTGGTGTTGAAGTCTCACAGTAGCCCTATGAGATTGGTATTGTTTGCTCCACTTTACAAAGAGGGAATGAGACTTAGAGAAACGAAGTGACCTGCTCAAGATCACAGAGCCAATAAGAACCAGGGCTGGGATTTGTCACCCCCTAGGCATGTGACTCCAAAGGTCCTACACTGCATGAGGAAGAGACCATATGTGGAAGTAGGAGGGTTTGAGATGGGGAGGGACAGTGCAACAGTGTGGGATGCCAAGGGAGCCGGAAACATTTGAGAGCGTGTCAGGATCTGAAGCTGGAGAGGCAGCTTTGCAGGGTCAGGTAAGGACGTGTCCACTTCAGCATCATCTGCCCTAAGAGGAAGAAGGGAGGCGAGTGTGCAGAGAGAGGAGAGGACATCATTAGGACACAAGAGGGCGCGCCTCGCCCTCAATACAGCCTCGAATTATTCTATGGTTTCCCTCAGCCTTTGTCTAATTAAAGCCTGGCATTCTACAGAAGAGAAAAAACTAACGAAGTCCTCAAGAGGCCAACTGCCCTTTAGTGCCATGTAGAAATAAGCAACAGAGCCTGAACCTGTTCCAGGTTCTCTCTGGTTCAGCACCCATCAGGATTTGGTTTGCAAGCGTTCTGTCTGCATTTGTCTACCAGGACTCTCTCTGATTTGGGCAGACACTAGGCTCTAAGGATGCAGAGATGAAGCAAACCTGGTCTCTGACCCCAGGGCCTGATCTCTAAACTTTCCCAATAGAGCGCTCCCATGAGTGAAGCCTTTTTGAGTTTTTGAGTTGAGCACACACTCCCAACATATGTGTATTTATTTAGTTATAAATGATGTGCCTGTAATAGCTAACTTTCCTTGAACATTTGCAATGCATTATTAGGTCCTTCTCTCAGTGCTTTATATGTATTAACTCATTTAATACATCCAAAACCCTTTGAGGGAGAGTCTAATACTATCCCATATTACAGGAAAGGAAACTATGGTATAGAGAGGTTAAATAACATGCTAACGGCAGGTGGCTAAAAAAGCAGGCAGTCTAGCTTCAGAATAAGGTAAGATTTTTAAAAAATAGAAATAGAAGTTATAACAGTTTCTTTGCAACCATAGTGTGATAATCTTGTGCACTCAGCTTTGGAGACCACTATTTCTGTTGCTTTCAGACCTGTGATCAGTCCTTTGAGAAAGGGAGGTGCAGGAAATTGTGGGAGCCCAGAGGCAACAGTTATCTAGGCTGGGAGATCAGGAAAGGCTTCTGAAGAAAGTGATGGCTGAACTGCATCTTAAATAATACTTAAGAGTTCCCCAGGGAAAAGGTATTTTTCAATGCAAGAACAGCATATGCAATGGCCCAGAGACAAAAGGTGTGATGATGTCCTGGGACCCACAGGTAGTCTAGCATAGTCAGAGTTCAGAGTGACAAGGGGGTAGGCTTCTCCTCCCAGTGTTGCTATGAGGCTTAACTGGAGATAGATGGGAACAGGCCTTCATGTTTTTTATTGAGGGAACAGGCAATCAGTCTGCTGTCTCCTGGGCAGCATCCCAGCTTTTTGATCCTTAGCTGCCAATCCCTCTATAACCCAGATGGCAAAAGGGGTCCCTTGGCCCCTTGAAGATCTGGTTGAACTTGACCTGGACCCCATTCCACAGCTTAGGACTGGCCAAAGGCCTCTCTCTTTGCCCTCTCTCTCCATGAATTTCCAACCTTATTTCCTCTGGACTACAGTTTCTGTGAATCCAACCCTTTCACCTTCTGCCTCATTGCACTCCAGCCCGGACAACAAGAGCAAAACTGCATCTCAAAAAAAAAAAATTCAATCAAGCCAAGCATTCATGGATTTAGTACATTTATTGAGGGTTTGGAGATCTTGAGATTACATTACATACCACATGGCCACCTGCCATCTCCCAGATTTTCTTATTCAGCCTCCAGAGCCTTCCCAAAGCCTGTGTTCCCATTTGATTCTCCCTTGCACACACAGTAGCCCCATCTTCTACTAAAAACTGAGTTCAGTCTCATAGCCCACACATACTCACTATCTCCCTGCCAAGCTGGCTTGCTTTTCTTACCCCCACCTTCCAACACACACGCACCCATTCTACCCTACCCCAGGCTGCTCCAGCCTGCTCCCTAACCAAGCCCAGAAGTCATTCTTTCTTCCTCTTCCTTGGGCCACATGCAATAGTCTCTTCAGCGGAGCAACCAGGCCAATCTGTGGCAGCAAGGGAGCTAGTGGCGTAAGATGGGCTCCAGGAAGACCAGCAGTAGCCCTTGGGGGGTGGGGGGCAGCCAGCAGAAAGGAGGTGGCCAGGAGGAGCTCCAGGCATCAGCAGGGGGTGTGCAGGGCCTGGTGACTCAGCACACAGAGCGTGACCCAGCTGCCCACCATGCTCTCTGCTGCATTGTCAGCCACATCCTTGCCTGGCTCAAAATCCCACTCATGGAGGCAGAGTGGCAGCCCCCGGCCAGCTGGAGGGCAGTCCTCTAGAGCAGGCAGCAGCTCCTGCACCATCCAGCCCTGGTCTTGCCTGCAGTGGGACACAAACACGTCATAGAGGAACCTCTTGCCTTTACCCTTCTGACTCCTCGGACTCTGGAACCAAACCCTGAGCAAGGCCTTGAGTTAGAGGATCCAGGAATTCCTGGCTTCCTTTAGGAAGGGCAAGGAGACCAGCAGAAGCAGCAGGGCAGAGCTGCGCAAAAAAGAGCTCCAACCCCAAAGTCTTGGGGCAGTGGCTCCAGAGAAAAGGGAAAAAGAGATTCTTTGAGTGGCCCCCAGCTTCTGAATGGCACAGCTGCTGTGATACTATGTGCATGTATGTTCTGGGGAACTGCTAAAGCCAGGGCCCCATGCAGGCATTGGCACACTGGCAGGCCAAGGATGAAGTCAGAATATAGATGTACTGGGGCATCCGAGGACTGTGCTCCTGGAGGCTGTCATCCAGCATAAGGTCTTTCTCCCTGTCTAGTACTAAGACCTGGAGACTGCCGAGGCCCCCAAAAGCAGCAGCAGAGAGTGTCTCCAACCCTGTTTGGGACAGCTGCAGCATATCAAGCCTGGGCAACTCACCCCCCAGCTCCTCAAGCCGCACTGGGCAGGGGCGTGCTTGAGACTGCAGTGCCTGCAGCTTCAGCTCCTATAGGCTGGGCAGTCCCGTGATGCAGTAGGGCCTAGGGCTATGCCTGTTTCCCCATCCTTCAAGGACTTGAGCTTCGGGAGCTGCCAGAGGAAGAAGCTGGAGGTGTCCTGGGAACAGAGGGGCTCCAACCTACTGCCAAGCAGGGAGAGTTGATGAAGGGCAGGGAAGATCTTGGAGATATTCTGGGTCTCTAGCTGCAGTCCCCAGCCCTTTAAAGTCAGGATCTGCAAGACTGGAAAGACATTAGGAGACAACCTCCAATGCTTCATGCCTGAAACTGCGTGGAGCTCCAAGCTAGTCAGTCTTGTGAGCAGGGAAAATGCTACTCCCGCAGGGCCAAAGGGAAACTGTATTCTCAAGCTGTGCAGACTTTCTGGGCCCCGGAAGCCCCAGGTTGGGCTCAGTACCATGTGAGTACCTACCAGGTTTTGGGTGGTCAGTGTAGGCAGAGGAGCCAGCCAGCCCTCACCCAGGGTTACCAGTGGATTACTGCCCAAGTTCAAGGTCTGTAGCCTCTGTAGGCCCTGGAATACCTGGCCTTTCAAGCAAACCAGTTGGTTCCCTTGAAGTAGCAGCTCCCGCAGGTGGGGCAAACAGGAGAAGATGACTGGGGACAGGGTACACAGCCTATTCTTGGACAGATCCAGGGCCCACAATCCTGACACAAACCCTGTATCATTCATACACAACATGGCGCTCCTCAGTTGGTTGTTGGCCAGGTTCAGTCTCTGAAGCCTGAGCATGGCAGCCAGGAAACCTCATGGTAACTCAGTCAGGCCATTGCTCTGAAGACCCGAGCTCTTCAGGCTGTGACAGGAAGCCAGGCCTTCCAGGGCTGTGTGCCTTGTCCGATTAATCCCCAAATTCAGCTCCTGAAGCTCAAAATGGGCAACCATCCTGGCAGGCAGCTCAGCCATGTCAGTGAGTGTCACAGGGCATCCAATCTCTGCAGCCCCAGTCCCACCAGTGCATCTGCCTTCATCTTTGTGTGGTCCAGATTCAGAGTCCCCAGCTTGAGGATCTGGAAGGCTCCAGGACTGGCCAGCTTCAGCCTACTATTGAATGACAGGTCCAACATGTCCAAGGCCCAGGCATCCCCAGAGGAGGGGCCATGCACCAGATCTGGGAAGATATCAGCCAGCACCCCCACATTCTGAAGGAAATTACACCTGATCGACAGCCATCACAGACTGGGAGGCAACCGGACACCCAAGCTCCCATCCAGGCAGGAACCCAAGAAAGCAAGGTCCTGGAGGGATCTCAGGTCACCAAAGGCATCAGCGGTAGGAAGATTAATGCTCCCACGGTGGGAGCTATGAAAGACATAATGCAGCTGCCCCAACCGCCAGAGAGCTCCTGGCAGGAGCTGGGTGAGATGCAGATTCAGCCCCAGGACCTTGAGCCCAGGAAAGTGGGAGAAGGCATCCTGAGGCAGAGCAGAAGTGGAACCAGATTGACAGAGACCCTCCACGTTCTGCAGCACAGTTTCCAAGGCCCGCACCAAGTTGATCACTGAGAGGCATGTGGTGAGGAAGGGCAGGCTGGAGTCCAAGAGGCAAATCAGGAAGAAGCGGGAGACAATAGACAGCCGGGAGCCTTCAGTCACTAAACTATTGGAGATGGTCCAGCCTGCGGTCAGAGGAAGGGACAGGAGCAGACCAGGCAACAGCAAGTGCCTGTCCATCTCAGCACCAAGTCTAGTCCACAGAGAAGCAGAATCAGAATCCCACTCTATCCCCTTCCCTTTTCCAGACCCTATCCTCCCCCTCCAAAATACACATACACAATACTCACAACAGTGAAAAGATACACAGCCCCCAGTGTGCCACGGTCAAAGGACCAACAGTAGAACTGCTAGGGAGTTGAATGGAAGAGTGGGACAAGGAGATACTTATAGCTGAGGTTCCAAGGGTCAGGAAAAAGAAGAAGCAGACTAATGGTGAGATGGGGTCCCGGTCTCACTTCTCTGTTTTAAGGAAGCAAGCAGGCTGGGCGAGGTGGCTCACACCTGTAATCCCAGCACTTTGGGAGGCCAAGGCGGGCAGATCACCTGAGGTCAGCAGTTCGAGACCAGCCTGGCCAACATGGTGAAACCCCATCACTACTAAAAATACAAAAATTAGCCAGGTGTGGTGACAGGCTCCTGTAGTCCCAGCTACTCGGGAGGCTGAGGCAGGAGAATCGCTTGAACCCAGGAGGCGGAGGCTGCAGTGAGCAGAGACCATGTCACTGCACTCCAGCCTGGGCAACAGAGTGAAACTCCATCTAAAACAAAAAAAAAAAAAAAGGAAGCAAGCACTGTTTCTGAGCACAAGACTTGGGATCACAGGTCTAGGAACCACTCTGTCATTATTCTGGGCACGGTACTTCACCTCTCTAAACTTCAGTTTCCTCATATGTAAAATAAATATACTACTGCCTGCTTCATAAGATTGCTGCAAATGACACATGGATGTCAGAATGGGCTTTCACTCCTCATCATCCCTCATTACTACTTGCTCTCCTTACTCCTAATAGAAAGTGGGAAGAAATCAGGGTTTTCTAAAAAGCAGAAGTCTTGTAAGCAAAATAATACATCGAAATGTTGCTCTCTTGGATATCTTGCAGTGTTCCAAATGGAAGATTCCAAAAAGCCCAAACTTCAGAAGACTATAAGGCTCCATTCCTGCTCTTCCAGGCTGCGGCAAGGAAGTAAGGGCCCTGTATTGGGCCATTATTTGCGTTGGTATAAAGGAATACTGAAGACTAGGTAATTTATAAAGAGGATTTATTGGCTCGTGGCTCTGCGGGCTGTATAAGAAGCATGGCACCAGCATCTGTTCAGCTTCTGGTGAGGCCTCAGGAAGCTACATTTTCACAGGCAAAGGGAAAGCAAGAGTGTCACGTGGCAACAGTGGGAGCGAGAGAGAGAAGGGAGAGATGCCACATGCTTTTTTTTTTTTTTTAACTTTTATTTTAAGTTCAGGAATACTTGTGCAGGTTTGTCATATAGGCGAACTGGTGTCATGGGGGTTTGATGTACAGATTATTTCATCCCCCAGGTATTAAGCCTAGTACCCATTAGTTATTTTTCCTGATTCTCTCCCTCCTCCCACCACCAACCCCCCACTCAACCCGCCAACCCTCAGGTAAGCCCCAGTGTCTGTTGTTTCCCTCTATGACCACACACTTGTAAAGAACTAGATCTCAGTCAACTTAGAGCGAGAATTCACTCATCACCCAGGGGATGATGCTAAACCATTCATGAGGGGCCTGCTCCCACAATTCAATCACCTCCCAGGGGTGAAAAAAAAAACAACTTGAGATTCTTCAGCCACAGTTATAAAAGCTCCCTAGCTTTTAGGTAAACACTTGAGTTGAGGAGTTATGATATGAACCTATACAGTATAACTAGAAGCAACCATCCTGCCTCATGGCCCCTTGAAATCTTTGTGGCCCTCAGATTACCTTACAGCGATGGCCACTCTGCCTCTTAGAGTCTTGCTTTCAAGGGGCACTTCATTCCAAGTGACTAGAAATTTTAATTTGATTCTTTCATCAGTGTATGCTCAATATGTCAGAATCCCACTGTCTGACACTGGATTTTCACTGCCCTCAGTCCCAACAGGCCCAAATAACCAATCCTCAGATTCCCCCTCTTTTCCTGAGGGTCTCTTGTCCACAACCATTTCTTGTACAAATTTCTACATCAGTCAGGGTTTTGTTATATGCAACAGAAACTGATTCTAACTGATTAAAGCAGAAAAGGAACTTGTGAAAAGGATTTTGGGGTATCTCATGGAATCGTCAGATGCAGGGCAGCCAAAGTGATGGTAAATACCCACTAGTCTGTATGAAACTTACTGAGTTTATGATACATGTCTAGAACTGTGTGGTTAGGGGAGAATGCGTCTTACCCACTTCTGATGTTTTCTTCCATGTGAAGGGACATCCATTAGTATAACCCTCTGGTTTGTCTTCACCCCTTCGCAACTCCTCTGGGAGGAAGTGGGACTTATATTCTTGATGAGTTTATGGAAGAAGATGGGCATATGTAGCTCCTTTCCCTTTGGGAGTACCTTTTATTCTATTTTATTTTATTTTATTTTTGAGACAGGGTCTTGCTCTGCTGAAGTGCAGTAGTGCAGTCATAGCTCACTACAGCCTCAAACTCCTGGGCTTAAGCCATCCTTCTGCCTCAGCCTCCAGAGTAGCTGGGATTACAGGCCTGAACCACCATGCCTGGCTAATTTTTATATTTTTAGTAGAGACGGGGTTTCACCTTGTTGGCCAGGCTGGTCTCAAACTCCTGACCTCAGATGATTCACCTGCCTCAGCCTCCCAAAGTGCTGGGATTACAGGAGTGAGCTACCATGCCCAGCCTGGCTTTTACTTATTTTAAAGTGAGAAGAGTGGAATTTGCAGTCAAGCAGAAAGGAAGGAAATACTTGAATGGGACTGCCTCATTCTCCTTGTAATGGTAGCCAGGAGATTGATTTGCTTTACCCTAATGTCCCAAGTGAGGGGTGTAGGGGAATGCAGTGTTTGATGAGAAATCCTTTGGGACTCCTGTTCATGTTTCTTTCCTTTCCCCAGTCATACCCTTCAGAGGTCTGAGACTTACAGACTGCCTGAGCCATAAAAGCCCTCTGAGTTCATCTAGTCCAACGCCTTCCTTTTCATATGGGAAAACTGAGGCCCAGACAGAAGAAGGGGATTTTCCAGGGCCAAGCAGAAGGCAGGTGGCAGAGCTGGAATGAGAACCCAGGGTCATGGTCAGGTTGGGTGGGGATGGAGTGTCAGCATAGCAGCAAATAGATCCACCCTCAAACTTGAGAGGCAAAATGTAGCCCTTAGAGCCCAGAAGACCCACCTGTAGCCCCCTTGCCCATCGCTCCCCACACACACCCAGAGGACTAGGTTTGCACCATCCCCACCCGAGGCTAGCGTGAGAAGTTTACAGAAGGAGGCTGAGGTCAGATCAATTCTCATGCTGCAGTCTGGCCAGGGCTGCCCACAGAGAACTGTTCTGGAAAGAAGGAGAACTGAGAAACCAGCATTGCAAATAAACAAAATAATAAATTGAATGAAATGAAAACAGACATCTTTGCTTTGGTCCAGGCCACCTTCTGGAGGGGCCTTTCTCTTTCTGTCTCCATCCACCTGTCTCCCCTCCCTCCAAGCTCAGCGGCTCCTTTCTCCTCACACAGGCTCTGGACCCCCTGTCTCCACCACCCCCTTTTCCATACACTCAGTGCTCCCCAGCCCCACCTAGGCGCTCCTGTCCTCCTGGAGGACAGACTTGTGACCAACCCAAGTGATCACACTTGCTGGGAGTGGTTAACTGGTCAGCAGATATAATCCCTACTCATAACAAGTGCTTAGCAATGTCATCGCATACCCATATTAGGATTCTAAATAAAAAGAAGAAACTGTTCATCCACAGCTCCACCACCAATTCAAATGGTTTTCATGGGCCTGAGTTCACTTCAGTCCTTGTCCCACCACTAAATATTTTTCATAAAACTATCATTTTTTGCACCTTCCTATGTGCCAGACAGCTTGATAAGCACTTTTTTTTTCTTTTTTTCTTTTTTTTTTTTTTGAGATGGAGTCTCTCTCTGTCACCCAGGCTCTGGAGTGCAGTGGCATGATCTCAGGTCACTGCAAGTTCCACCTCCCGGGTTCACACCATTCTGCCTCAGCCTCCCAAGTAGCTGGGACTACAGGCGCCCACCACCATACCTGGCTAATTTTTTTGTATTTTTAGTAGAGACGGGGTTTCACCTTGTTAGCCAGGATGGTCTTGATCTCCTGACCTCGTGATCTGCCTGCCTCGGCCTCCCATGCACTTTTTTATGTATTTATTTTTATTTTGAAACAGAGTCTCACTCCGTTGCCCAGGCTGGAGTGCAGGGGTGAGATCTCGGCTCACTGCAGCCTCTGCCTCCCAGGTTCAAGCGATTCTCCTGCTTCAGCCTCCCGAGTAGCTGGGACTACAGGCGTGCACCACCCGGTCTGGCTAATTTTTGTATTTTTTGGTAGAGATGGGGTTTCAACATGTTCAACATGTTGGCCAGGCTGGTCTCGAACTCTTGATCTCAAGTGATACACCCACTTGGCCTCCCAAAATGCTGGGATTACAGATGGGGGCCACCATGCCCAGCCTGATAAGCACTTTAAACAACATAACCAGAAATGTTTTATTTCCCAGAATTCCCTTTTTTGGCTACCCAGAATTCCTTTTACTAATAAAAATAACTAGCACTTGTTGAGAAGATACTGTCTGCCACCACTACGTTCTCTCCTAATCCTAACCACCCAGTTTTTGTGTGCATGTTCCCCCTGACCCCAGTTCTCCAGATGAAGAACTGCAGCCCAAGGAAGACCAGTGACTGGCCAAAGTCCTCGAGACAGTTTCTTCCTCTGCAAAAATCTCAGTTATGACTTCCCCATTTGGGCATCCAGGGGTTAGTTGGGGTTTGACTGCAGATTCCTTTGTTGTCATTGCCTTTGTGACTTTGGTGTTTTCAGATGTAATTCCCAGACAGCCTTGAGGAAAGGGTGTCCTTGTTTCCTGTTATTCCAAACATCATGAGAATAGGCAGAGAAGTCTCAACAAGAGCTGTAGAACAAGGAGATATTTTTATTCATCCACAGAACAAATGGGAATGCAGCCAGGGGCAGCCGGGCAGAACTTTCAGAGATTTCCCTATATATAGACCTGCAGGGAGGCAGCAGCATCAGCCCTTTTGGGGAAGTGAAAGAGGCCAGGCTGAGAGTAACCCGATTACTCTATTGTCTGAGTTCGGGTTCCTTTTCTGTCCAGAAATAGAAATTCAGACTACCCAGGCAGAATTTGTTGGGAGGGTATGTGGGTGTTCACAGAACCCTAAATCAGCTGAGCCTGGAGAAGGACTGAAGCCAGAGTGGAGCCATCAGCTAGGCCATAGTTTCACTGTCTCATCTCCACTTCAACCTTCTCTTCTCTCCATAGAAGAGGAACAACAGGTTGAACTAAAGCCAAAAGCCAGCTGAGGTGGGTGCAGAAGCTCCTCTCCTTCCTGATCTAGTCCTACTCATCCCCCACCCCCCATCACCCTCTAGACCTGCCTCACCTCCCTTCCCATGTTGATGCTCTCCCCACTCCCAGCCCCCTTGGGATCCACTGTGGGAGCTCAGAGGGAAGGAGAAGCCAGCTAGGAAATCTCTCTCCATGTGATTCCTGCTCTATCCTGTGAGCTTGCTGAGATGCTCTGCCTGGGAATGACGGGGTTCTCAACGGTCCTGGGAAGAGAAGCAAAATATTCTCTCACTCAAGGGAGCAGCAAAGCACACCACTCTCCCATCCCCAAAAAGGGCTCGTAGGTTGGACTCTTAGAAGTCATCTGGTCCTGGTTTCTCAAGATCTTTTGTCCTTTTGGCCTGCAGACTTTATTATTTAGAGTCCCCTCTTTAGATCATGTGAACAAGGCCTGTTAGACATTCACTCTGTTCATTTATTCAGGCCACAGCTATTCTGAGCTGGGCACTTCTCAGGCAAAGGCGGCAGAGTCCCTGCTCCTGGTGGATGGGGATGACAAACCTGTAACAAGAGCAGTGACTCCGATGTCTTTTTGTTTCCTCTGCCAGCAGGCCACACTTCCTTTTAACAGGTAAGCAGCTACCATCTGAGCTCTTCACCTGCAAGACTTCAGGAAATCCTACCACGTTCTCATTCCCAAGGATCTCCAAGAATTCTTACAAGTTCCACCAATTCACTGTGGTGTCACTTGTCACCTCTGTCTGCCCCACTAGACCCTGGTCTGGTCTCTGGCAGAGCCTGCCTCTGGACCTTAACTCCCTCATCTGCTGCTTCTAATTCAACTTTGCCCAAACATGAGCATATTTCCAGGGAACACTAGGCTCCCTTCTCGCCTCTGCATTCTCTCCCTAGGTGATCTCATCCAGTCTCATGGCTTTTAAATACCATCTATTTGCCAATAACTTTCAAGTCACTGTCATCAGCACTGACTTTTCCCTGAGCTCCAGACTCATACCCAACTGCCTATTTGTCATCTTCACTTAGAGGTCAAACAAGCAATTCAAAGTTAACTTAGTCAAAGCAAACTCCTGATTTCCAGCCCTGCCGTGTCCATCCCAACCTGCTCCCCTCCAAGTGTCTCCGTATCAGGGGAAGTTTCAGCACACAGCATGACACCATCCACTTAGTTGCTCCATCCACAAACCTGAAACTCATTCCCGATTCCTCTCTTTGCTCATCCCCAGCAGCTAGCCCTGTTGTTGACACCACATCAGGACCTACCCTGAATCTGCCCACATCTGTCCATCTCCATGGCTAGGCTCCTAGGTCACAGGGCCATTATCTCTTGCCTGGATGATGGCAATGGTCTCTTGACTTGTCTCTCTGCTTTCATTCTTGCCCTCTGCAACCCATCCTCCACACAGAATCTCGAGTGAGTTTTTAAAAATATACCATGGCTGGGCGCAGTGGTTCATGCTGGTAATCCCAGCACTTTGGGAGGCCAAGGTGGGAAGATCACTTGAGGTCAGGAGTTTGAGACCAGCCTGGCCAACATGGTAAAACCCCATCTCTACTAAAAATACAAAAAAAAAAAATTAACCGGGTGTGCTGGCAGGCACCTGTAATCCCAGCTACTCAGGAGGCTGAGACACGAGAATTGCTTGAACCCGGGAGGCAGAGATTGAAGTGAGCCAAGATCGCACCATTGCACTCCAGCCTGGGAGACAAAGCGAGACTCTGTCTCAAAAAATAAATAAATAAATAAATAAATAAATAAAAATATAAACCATATCACAGCACTCTCTTGCTTAAGCCCTTCAATGGCTTCCCATCACATTTATAATTTTTTTTTGTCTGACCTACAATGCCTTACCTGAGCTGGTTCTCACCCACCATTGAATACCAACCATGCAACTCCCCCCATCTCTCTCTCTCTCTTTGCCAACACACTTGGCCTTCTCTCTGCTGATCAGAAGGGCCACGCCCACCTCCACCTAAGGGCTTTTGCAGTAGCTGTTCTCTTTCCCTGGTAAGCTCTGCCCACCTGTGATGGGTTTTTGCTTTTGTATTCTGGAAGGTTTGTTGTTTGTAGATGTGTCTGTGTGTATGCATGCGTGTGTGTGTGTGTGTCTGTTTTTACTAACCATGAGTTAATGCTACAAGACTGATGGTTTTAAATATGAGTCACCACGTTAGGAACTTTTGCCTGAGACAAAACAATACTCCCAGGACATTGAGAGGCTCTGTTCTCCCACCCTATTTTCTTAGCAGATAGCATGACTTTGAACCTAAAACAAAATAAAACTCTTTGAAGTCTTTCCAACAATGAAAAGACATAATTTGGTAATAATAACAATAATATGAAAACAAAATAGAATTTAAGACAAATCATTAAGTGATTAAAGAGGATCATGTGGAAATAATAAAAGCTCTATTACTAGAGCCACAAAACACACACATCAAAGCTTTTAGAACTATAAGGAGAAGGTGACAGAAGCACAATTGTAGTTTTTATTTATTCACCCAACAATGTGCCAGGCACTGCGCTAGGTGGTGGGGAATAAGCAGTGAACAAAACATCTAAAATTCCTGAGACTGTGGAGCTTACTTTTAATGGGGGAAAACAGACAATTTTTAAAGTAAATATACAATATATTATATAATCATGAGTTATATGGTGAAAAATAAAGCAATGGGCCGGGCACGGTGGCTCACGCCTGTAATCCCAGCACTTTGGGAGGCTGAGGCAGGCGGATCATGAGGTCAGGAGATCGAGACCATCCTGGCTAACACAGTGAAACCCCGTCTCTTCTAATAATACAAAAAAATAGCTGGGCGTGGTGGCGGGCGTCTGTAGTCCCAGCTACTCTGGAGGCTGAGGCAGGAGAATGGCGTGAACCTGGGAGGCGGAGCTTGCAGTGAGCCGAGATTGCGCCACTGCACTCCAGCCTGGGTGATAAAGCGAGACTCCATCTCAAAAAAAAAAAAAAAAAGAAAGAAAGAAAAATAAAGCAATGAAGGTGGATGGGGAGAAACAAGGGTAGGAATCAAGGTATAATTTTAAGTAATGTGTCTAAGAAGACCTCTCTAGTGAGGTGACATTTGAACAGAAGCTTGAAGAATGGAGAGGGAACCACCCAGCTCTCTGGCAGAGGAAGCAGCAAGTGCAAAGGCCCTAAGGTGGGAGCTGGAAGCCAAGAGGCCAGGGCGGCTAAAGTGGAATGAGCCAGAAGAGGGATAGCGGATGAAATCAGAGACATCTGCAGGGCATAGCCGCTCAGGGTGGGGCCTGTAGACTGTTGTCAGGACTCTGGCTTTTATTCTGTATGAGATATGGGGTCATTAGAGGGTTTTCATCAGAGGAGTGACACAAGCCTGTTTATACTATCAAAGAATCATTCAGGCTGCTATGATAAGAGCAGAATTGCTGGGGATAGTGGTGGTTGCATGAGGACAGAAGCAGAGGGATAAGTGAGGAGTTGTTGCAATAATTCAGGTGTGAGATAATGTGGGCTTGAGCCCTGGTGATAGACTTGGGATTGAGAGGTTAAGACATGGTTAAATTCTGGATATATTTTGAAGATGGAACTGACAGCATTGGCTGATGAGTTGGACGTGGGATGTGAGGAAAGAGAAGTCAAGGATGATGCCAAGACTGTGGGAGAACAGATTTAGAAGAATTAGTTCAACTTTTAAAGTACTCAGTTTAAAATGACTGTTATAGGCCAGGGGTGGTGCCTCATGCCTATAATCCCAGCATCTTGTGAGGCCAAGGCAGGTAAATTGCTTGAGCCCAGGAGTTTGAGACTAGCCTGAGTAACATGGTGAAGTCCCATCTCTACAAAAACATACAAAAATTTTCTGGGCGTGGTGGCACATGCCTGTAGTCCCAGCTACTCAGGAGGCTGAGGTGGGAGAATCACTTGAGCCCAGGAGATAGACCCTGCAGTGAGCTGTGATTGCACCATTGCCCTCCAGCCTGGATGACAGAGTGAGACCCTGTCTCAAAATAAATAAATAAAACAAAACAAAACAAAATGACTATTATATACCAAGTGGCTGTGTCAAATGACGCAAAGTGCTAGGCATAGGAGGCACTTGATACCTGTGTGCACATGTGTGTATGTGTATACATGTATGTGGCACATTTCATATGCGCATGTATGTATGTATGTTGTGGTTAGAACTACGTCCACCTCTTGGTGGCTGTGTGATCTTGGTGAGTCACCCAGCCTCTCTGGAATACAGAGATAACAGAGCCTACTTCACAGGGCATGGCGATTTTAAAACATGTCCACAATTTTTTGATTTTCCCCTTAAAAAACGGTGATGTCCAATTCCTCTCCCTTTGCATACAAGCAGGCCTTAGTGACCGGCTGCTAATGAGTGGAATGCGGCAGAGGTGGTACAAAAAGACTTCCAAGGCCAACTTAGAAAAACTTCCTCCTGGCTCTCACTCTGAGGACACTCGCCCCGGGAACCCAGCCACTGTGTTGTGAAAAAGCCCAGGCCACAAGGAGAGGCCACATGGAGGTGTTCTATCTCACAGCACCAGCTAAGGTTCCAGCATCCACTGCCAGACTTGTGAGTGACAGCCCTCAGGTGATTCCAGTTGTCCCAGCAAATGCCAAATGGAGCAGACATGAAATGTTCCTGCCAAGTCCTGCCCAGGTTACAGGTCTGAGGGCAAATGGATGCTGCTCTTTTGGGTTGTGTGTTATACAGCAGTAGGGAGTTGGAACACTGGGAAATTGCTAAAGCGTTTTGTACACTGGAAAGCCAGCTACAGAAATGGATCATTAGTTGGTAGGCATCCTGAGCTACTCACTAGTGACTCCAGTTAAGTCTTCCAGAGCAGAATGTCATCTCAGGCCAGGCTCTGACTCCTTCCAGCACCAGGTGGCACTACAGTCATATCTGGCCCCTTATTTCCTCCTGCCCATCTTATGTCAGATCCTCACGCTCTCTCTCTCTCTCTCTCCCACAGCATTGAACTTCTTCAACATGCTGCACCCAGCTATGCCTCCGTGTCTTTTCTCATACTGTTCCTTCTGTCTAAACCACTTTTTCCTCCCTGGCCCCCCGGACGTCAATTCCCAGCCACCTCCTTCCCTCTCCTCTGGGCCTCACTTCACCCAGTCTCATCTAAAACAGGATCCAAAACCTTCTTGTGGGAAGAGCTTCTTTCCACTTCCCTAAAGGCTTGAGATCTGGGGGGAGGGGAGAGCACTTCCCAGAAATATGCAGGGCACAGTGACTTTTAGCACTGAAGTCCCAGAAGATGGGAGAAGGCGGAGGAGAGGTGGTACCTCCAGTGGCTGATGGAGAGGGAGGAGAGGAGGAGAGGAGGAGAGGAGGAGAGGGGAGGAGGGGTCGGGACAATCTGTGGGAGTTTGTGAAAGCAATTTTCAGTAATCAGATCATCTCCAGCCCCCTGGAAAGTGTTCCCACCAAGTTTTGTTTTTTGTTTTGTGTGTGTGTGTGTGTGTGTGTGTGTGTGTGTTTGTTTTTGTTTTTGTTTTTGTTTTGAGATGGAGTCTCGCTCTATCACCCAGGCTCAAGTGCAGTGGCACGATCTCGGCTCACTGCAACCTCTGCCTCCTGGGTTCAAGTGATTCTCTCATGTCTCAGCCTCCCAAGTAGCTGGGATTACAGGTACCTGCCACCACGCCCGGCTAATTTTTGTGTTTTTTTTCTTTTTTATTTTTTTTGTTTGGTAGAGACGTGGTTTCACCATGTTGGTCAGGCCGGTCTCAAACTCCTGACCTCAAGTGATCTGCCCGCCTCGGTCTCCCAAAGTGCTGCAATTATAGGTGTGAGTCACCCGCCAAGTTTATCCCAGGGCATGTCTCACTTATGCTAAAAGCAAGTCCATTCCCACAGTAGCCCCGCTGCCTTGCTGACCCCCAGGGTCTCTCCACACTCCTCTGTGGAGCTTATCCACCCTTCTGAGCCTGATTTCACACAGCTGCTCCTGCAAGGCACAGCTGATCTCTGCAGATGCCTGCAGCCATGCTGCCAGGGAGCCCAGGCAGTATGCTGCTCCCACTCTGCTGCTGGGCAGGGCATGCACAGCTGCCACTTCCTGCTGCTCCATGGGGTGCCTGGTCCTTCACCTGCCAGACCTCACAGCTCTCCGAGCCCCCAAGATGGTGCGTAGTGCCAGGAAGCAGAACAGGGGAGAATGGCTCTGCATTTGTTTTCCAGGGCTGCGGTAACAAAGTTCAACTCCCTGGGTGGCTTAAATAACAGAAATGTATTCTCTCACAGTTTGGAAGGCTGGAAGTCTGAGATCAGGGTGTCAGAAGGCTCGATTCATTCTGGGGGCTGTGCGGAAAGGCTCCGTTCCAGGCCTCTCTCCTTAGGTTGTCAATGTTCATCTTCTCCCTGCTTCCCTTCACATGGTCTTCCCTCCATGTGGCCTAGCTTTGGGTTCAAATTGACCCTTTTTATAAGGACACTGATCATATTGGATTAGGGTCCACCCTAATGACTTCATTTTAATTGCCTCTGCAAAGACTACCTCCAAATAAGGTCACATTTTGAGGTGCTGGAGTCAGGACTCCAACACATCTTTTTTGGGGGAATACAATATGATCCGTAACATGCTCCTTCCCTTTGTATTACAGCGTTGATCTCGAGGCCATAGACCTCATTCATTCGAACGAGGCCACAATAGCATGTGGACACACATCATGCTAGCTCAGTATTGCCCCACGCACAAACCAGGTAACTGCAGGGCTCAGAACCATCACGAGGTTGTTTGCCCCTCAGTGTCTTCGGGAATTCCTGCACTGTCTAGGCCAGGCAGGGCCACTGCTCACGCCACCTCTTCCACGCTGGCCTTTGACTTCACTCTGGTGCTCCACGTGGTGGATGTTCATATGGCACCGCTTGCTCTAAGGTACCTCTTCAAGTTCTGTATAACTGCTGCCTGACACCCCTCGCGAATCAATGCCTGGGACGCTGATCCTGGGCCTTGCCTTTTTATTCCAAAAAGGATACAGAAACTGATCTACCTCCCCTTAGAGGAGAACCACAGCAGAATTGCTCAAGTCCTGAGGTGGTACATTATCTAGAAAGATGGCTATTTTTCCCCACATCTACAGATACATACAGATATTGGACCCAGAGCCACAACCCACCTCCATTCCTCAGATCCTCTGCTGAGTTCTGTTGTTCATTTCAGACTCCTTCATTCATTCAGCTACTATTTACTGAGTCCCTAATATGTTTGAGAGACCTAATAATAACTAAATGTATTAGTTTCCTATTGCTGCTATAACAAATTACCACAAATGTAATGGTTAAAGGCAATATAAATGTATTCTCTCCCAGCCCTGGAGGTCAAAAGTCCGAAATGGGCATTCTTCTGGAGGCTTGAGGGGAGAATCCACTTCCTTGGCTTTTTCAGCTTCTAGAGGCCTCACATTCCTCGGCTTGTGGCCCCATTCTGTCCTCTACTTTTTTTCTTTTTCTTTTTTTTTTTTTTTTTGTTATTTTAATGTTTTTGAGTACATAGTAGGCGTATATATTTATGGGGTACATGAGATGTTTCGATACAGGCATGCAATGTGTAATCACATCTTGTAAAACGGGGTATCCATCCCCTCAAGTATTTATCCATTGTGTTACAAACAATCCAAGTATACTCTTTTGTTGTTTGTTTGTTTGTTTGTTTTTGAGACAGAGTCTCACTCTGTCACCCAGACTGGAGTACAGTGGCGCAATCTCGGCTCACTGTAACCTCTGCCTCCCAGGGCCAAGCACTTCTCCTGCCTCAGTCTCCCACATAGCTGGGATTACAGGTGCCTGCCACCACGCCCAGCTAATTTTTGTATTTTTAGTAGAGACGGGGTTTTACCACGTTGGCCAGGCTGGTCTCAAACTCCTGACCTCAAGTAATCTGCCTGCCTCAGCCTCCCAAAGTGCTAGAATTACAGGCATGAGCCACTGCACCTGGCCAAGTATACACTTTCAGTTATTTTAAAGTATACAATTAAATTATCATTGACTATAGTCACCTGTTGTGCTATCAAATACTAGGTCTTATTCATTCCTCCTATTTTTTGTATGAACTAACCACCCCAACCTCCTCCACAGCCCCCCACTACCCTTCCTAACCTCTGGTAACCGTCCTTCTGTTCTCTCTCCCCATGAGTTCAATCATTTTGATTTTTAGACCTCAAAAGTAAGTGTGAACATGCAATGTTTGTCTTTCTGTGCCTGGCTTATTTCACTTAGCATAATGACCTCCAGTTCCATCTGTGTCATTGTAAATGACTGGATCTCATTCTATTTCATGGCTGAGTGGCACTTCATTGTGTATAAGTACCACATTTTTTGTATTCATTCATCTGCTGATGGACACTTCAGTTGCTTCCAAATCTTGGCTACTGTGAACAGTGTTGCGACAAACACAGGAATGCAGATATCTCTTCAATACACTGATTTCCTTTCTTTTGGGTATAGACCCAGCAGTGGGATTGCTGAGTCGTATGGTAGCTCAATTTTTAGTTTTTTGTAGAACCTCCAACTGTTTCTCCATAGTGATTGTACTAATTTACATTCCCACCAACAGTGTATGAGGGTTCATTTATCTCCATATCCTCATCAGCATTTGTTACTGCCTGTCCTTTGAATATAAGCCATTTTAACTGGGTTGAGAGGATATCTCATTGTAGTTTTGATTTGCATTCCTCTGCTGACCAATAATGTTGGGCACTTTTTATATGCCTGTTTGCCATTTGTATGTCTTCTTTTGAGAAATGTCTATCCAAACCATTTGCCCATGTTTTAACTGGATTATTAGATTTTTTTCTTGTAAAGTTGTTTGAGCTCCTCCTATATTCTGGTTATTAATCCCTTATCAGATGGGTAGTTTGCAAATATTTTCTCCCATTCTCTGGGTTGTCTCTTCTCTTTGTTGATGATTTCCTTTGCTGTGCAGAAACTTTATTTTTTGTTGCTGTTTATGGTTTTTCTTTTTTGTAATCCAAATTTTATTTCAAAATTTGGGAAACTTGATTTTCTTTTATATTTTATTTGCTTTTATTTCAACAGTTTTTGGGGAAAAGATGGTGTTTGGTTACATGGATAAGTTCTTCGATGGTGATTTCTGAGATTTTAGTGCACCCAAGCCAGATGAAAAATGCTCAGCATCACTAATTAACGAGGAAATGCAAATCAAAACTGCAATGTAATACCACTTTACTGCTATAAGAATGACCATAATCAAAAAACCAAAAAATAATAGATGTTGGCATGGATATGGTGAAAAGAGAATGAACTAATGGCATTCGCAGTAACCTGGATGGAATTGGAGAATATTATTCCAAGTGAAGTAACTCAGAAATGGAAAACCAAATATTGTATGTTCTCACTCATAAGTGGAAGCTAAGCTATGAGGATGCAAAGCCATACAAATGATACAACGGACTTTGGGGACTCAGGGGAAAGGGTGGAGGGTGAAGGATAAAAGACTACACAATGAGTACAGTGTTTCTATACAGGTGTATAGTGTGTAAGTATCTTTTTCATATAATGGCTTCTTTTCTCCTGGGTAGAAACCCAGTAGCAGGATTGCTGGATCAAATGGTAGATCTGCTTTTAGTTCTTTAAGGGATCTCCACACTGTTTTCCACAGTGGTTGTACTAGTTTACATTCCCACCAGCCATGTAAATGTGTTCCCTTTTCACCACATCCACAGCAACATCTATTATTTTTTAATTTTTTGATTATGGCCATTCTTGCAGGAGTAAGGTGGTATCGCATGGTGGTTTTGATTTGCATTTCCCTGATCATTAGTGATGTTGAGCATTTTTTCATATGTTTGTTGGCCATTTGTATATCTTCTTTGGAGAATTGACTATTCATGTCCTAAGCCCACTTTTTGATGGGATTGTTTGGTTTTTTTTCTTGCCGATTTGTTTGAGTTTCTTGTAGATTCTAGATATTAGTCTTTTGTCAGATGCATAGTTTGCAAAGATTTTCTCTCACTTGGTGGGTTGTCTGTTTACTCTGCTGATTGTTTGTTTGGCTGTGCAGAAGCTTTTCAGTTTAATTAAGTCCCATCTATTTATCTTTGTTTTCGTTGCATTTGCTTTTGGGTTCTTGGTCCTGAAGTCTTTGCCTAAGCCAAAACGTCTAGAAGATTTCTCCAGTGTTATCTTCCAGAATTTTTATGGTTTCAGGTCTTAGATTTAAGTCTTTGATGCACTTTGAGTTGATTTTTGTATAAGGTGAGAGATGAGGATCCAGCTTCATTCTTCTGCATGTGGCTTGCCAATTATCCCAGCACTGTTTGTTGAATAGGCTGTCCTTTCCTCACTTTATGCTTTTGTTTGCTTTGTCGAAGATCAGTTGGCTGTAAGTATTTGGCTTTATTTCTGGGTTTATTTCTTTGTGCCTATTTTTATACCAGTACGATGCTGTTTTGGTGACTATGGCCTTATAGTATAGTTTGAAGTTTAGTAATGTGATGCCTCCAGATTTGTTCTTTTTGCTTAGTCTTGCTTTGGCTATGTGGACTCTTTTTTGGTTCTATATGAATTTTGGGGTTGTTTTTTCTAATTCTGTGAAGAATGGTGGTGATATTTTTATGGGAATTGCATTGAATTTGTAGATTGCTTTTGGCAATATGGTCATTTTCAGAATATGGATTCTACCCATCCATGTGCATGGGATGTGTTTCCATTTGTTTGTGTTGTCTATGATTTCTTTCAGCAGTGTTTTGTAGTTTTCCTTGTAGTGGTCTTTCATTTCCTTGGTTAGTCATATTCCTAAGTATTTATTTATTTATTTATTTATTTATTTATTTATTTATTTATTTTGCAGCTATTGTAAAAGGGGTTGAGTTCTTGATTTAACTCTCAGCTTGGTCACTGTTGGTGTATAGCAGTGCTACTGATTTGTGTACATTAATTTTGTACCCTAAAACTTTGCTGAATTCACTTATCAGTTCCAGGAGCTTTTTAGATAAGTCTTTAGGGTTTTCTAGGTATACAATCATATCAATGGTGAACAGCGACAGTTTGACTTCCTCTTTATAGATTTTTATTCCCTTTATTTCTTTCTCTTTTCTGATTGCTCTGGCTAGGACTTCCAGTACTATGTTGAATAGAAGTAGTGAAAGTGGGCATCATTGTCTTATTCCAGTTCTCAGGGGGAATACTTTCAACTTTTTGCCATTTGGTATAATGTTGGCTGTGGGTTTGTTACAGATGGCTTTTATTACCTTCTATGCCGATTTTGCTGAGGGTTTTAATCATAAAGAGATGCTGGATTTTGTCAAATGCTTTTCTGCATCTATTGAGATGATCATGTGATTTTTGTTTTTAATTCTGCTTACCGTTTATGTGGTGTATCACACTTATTGCCTTGCGGATGTTAAACCATCCCTGCATCCCTGGTATGAAACCCACTTGATCATAGTGGATTATCTTTTTGATATGCTACTGGATTCGGTTAGCTCGTATTTTGTTGAGGATTTTTACATCTATGTTTATCAGGGATATTTGTCTGTAGTTTTCTTTGTTTGTTATATCCATTCCTAGTTTTGGTATTAGGGTGATACTGGCTTCATAGAGTGATTTAGGAAGGATTTCCCTCTTTCTCTCTTTTGGAAGAGTGTCAATAGGATTGGTACCAATTCTTCATTGAATGTCTGATAAAATTCAGCTGTAAATCCACCTGGTCCTGGACTTTTTTTTGTTGGTAACTTTTTAATTACCATTTCAATCTTGTTATTGGTCTTTCAGAGTTTCTATTTCTTTCAGGTTTAATCTAGGAGGGTTGTATATTTCCAGGAATTTATCCATCTTCTCTAGGTTTCCTAGTTTATGCTCATAAAGATGTTCATAGTAGCCTTGAATGATCTTTTGTATTTCTGTGGCATTGGTTGTAATAGCTCCCGTTTCATTTCTAATTGAGCTTATTTGGATCTTCTCTCTTCTTTTCTTTGTTACTCTCGCTAATGGTCTATCAATTTGATTTATCTTTTCAAGGGACGCACCTTTTGTTTCATTTATCTTTTGTATTGTTTTTGTTGTTGTTTCAATTTCATTTAGTTCTGCTCTGATTTTGGTTATTTCTGTTCTTCTGCTGGGTTTGGGTTTGGTTTGTTCTTATTTCTCTAGTTCCTTGAGGTGTGACCTTAAATTGTCTATTTGTGCTCTTTCAGACTTTTTGATGTAGGCATTTAATGCTATTAACTTTCTTCTTAGCACTGCTTTTGCTGTAACCCAGAGGATTTGATAGATTGTGTCACTACTATCGTTCAGTCTCTACTTTTTCTTCTCATATCACTTTCTGTGACTGTCCCTCCTGTCTTCTTCTACTTCTTTTTTTTTTTTTTTTTTGAGACGGAGTCTTGCTCTGTCGCCCAGGCTGCTGCCTTCTTCTTATAAGGCCCCTTGTGATTACACTGGGCCTACCTGGATAATCCAGGGTAATCTTTCCATTAAAAAATCCTAAGTTAATTATACCTGCAAAGTCCCTTTTGCTGTGTAAAGTCATGTATTCACGGGTTTCAGGGATGAGGAAGTGAACATCTTTGGGGGGCTGTTATTCGGCCAACCACACTGCATATCCAGTTGAATGGATTCTACCTCATAGTTTTTTCCTCTCATTTGCCCTCTGTCACTGCCTCCTTCTCTCCCAGTTGGCCCAACATACTTGTTCATAACTAACCCCTAATCATGGACAAAGTTTAAGTTCTTTTCTCAGAAGCTTTCTCTTCTGCTCCCTTGTAAATCAGGGCCAGAACCCTTCCCTTACTGGAGAGCCCTTCACCCTCAGAGGCAAGGCCTCTAGCTCTCCTGTTAGTGCCACAAACCGTAGTCAGGTATTTGGACAAGGATAATGCATCTATGGTGTGTGTGTGCAGAGTACAACCATGAATAAGCCTCCTGTGCTCTTCCATTTGCCCCTCCAGACCCACTCTCCACCTTTTTCCACCTTGCTTTGGATGCCAAGCACATAAACTCTAGGAACCAACCACATCAGTGAGCTCTCTTGTCCTCTGGCTTCCTGCTGGACTTAGCCAGTGAGAGCACTGGCAGGAGTTGGAGGGTGGGAGGAGGATAGGGGTAAGATATGGACTCCTCTGACGCCCCTGCGAGGCTGCCATGGGCTGCCGCATCCCTTAGTGGAAGATCTCAGCTCCTGCAGGATGGCCCTCTCCACAGAGGCCTCTCTGAGTTCAAGCAACTTCTCTTTCCTCTCACACTTTCAGGTCTAGTTTTCCTGTCACCGGCCCCAGGTTCTGCACTGTCTCTTGTGCTTTGGCTAAATCCTGCTCACACATTTGTAAAGACTCTTTATTAAACTTTTCTCAGGTTACCCGTTGTGAGGGTGTCAACTGTTATCTGCTGGAATCCTGACTGTTACACTCCCCAAAATGTAATTTAGATGTCCTCCAAGCTGCCCTAGCTTATGGCTACAAATGAAACTATACTGTAATTTAGATCCAGATGTTGGTATTTCAACCCCACACCTAAATCAGGGCAGGAACCCAGTTCCCTTTCAAGGTTCTAGAACTCCTGCATCCCCAGGGATATCTCAAGCTTGGCTACTCCTCACATTTCCTCCTTGCCCCATATGCCATGGACCCCCCACTGAGAGCGTAGATCTATCCAGTTCATCGGATCCAGGCTCTTCCTGAAGCCCAGAGGCCCTCCTGCCTTTGGTATTAAGATACTCCAGGCCGGGTGCGATGGCTCACGCCTGTAATCCCAACGCTTTGGGAGGTCGAGGCAGGCGGATCACCTGAGGTCGGGAGTTCAAGACCAGCCTGACCAACATGGAGAAACCCCGTCTCTACTAAAAATACAAAATTAGCCGGGCATGGTGGCACATGTCTGTAATCCCAGCCACTCGGGAGGATGAGGCAGAATTTCTTGAACCCGGGAGGAGGAGGTTGCAGTGAGCTGAGATCGCTCCACTGCACTTCGGCCTGGGCAACAACAGTGAAGCTCCGTCAAAAAAAAAAAAATCATACTTTTTCTCTAAGCTAGATTGAGCTGGCTTTGGTAGACTATGGATATGTGAGTCAAAGTCACGTGACCCTGAACCCGACTGAATCTAGGCCTGGCTGCACAGATCCCTTCATTGCTGATAAACCCTCTGCCCCTTCTGTGCCAGGAATCCCCTCCCTCCTGGTTTACTCAGAAAAAAGAGCTATAGGGCAGGGATTGTTTGACTCACCTCCCCACCCCATATCCACAAATGTAACCACTTCCCCACCTGTCCTCACTGCCTTCCTCTCATCTCAGAAGAAATGTTTCTGTCTCTCCATCTTTGTGCTTGATTCCTTCCTGCCTGCTCTGAGAACTGCCTCAATGGGGTACTGACTCCTCTCTTTCCCACATCTTCAAACTCTCTTCTACTAAAATAATTATCTTTGCCTGCAAACATTCTCAAAGTTCTCCCAAATGGTTTTTAAAAGCCCTCCTTTGTTCTTTTGTTCTAGATTTGGCTATTTCTGTCTCTCTTTCCTTCCCTGCTCTTCCAAATGACTCAAAAGAATTGTCTAATTCTTCCAGCTCCATATCTTCACTTCTCATCCTCAACCCTGCAGACTGGCTCCTGCCCTTTGAGGCCATAGAAACTCTTAAATGCCAAGCCCAGTGGGCTCCTTTTGTCCACATCCTACTGGGCCTCCCTACTGCATCTAACTATTCCAAAGCCCTTGAGCTCTTCATCTCCTCCCCCAAGGGCAGGGTACCCATAGCAGAGGCTTGGGATTGCCCTCAATGAGCCTCCATCCCTTCCTTTTGTTCAACACCCCCTACAGAGTTTTACTGGAGAATACAAATGCCCAGCAGTACTCTACCTTCCCCATCCTCCCATGCAGCTGGGCGTGGCACTCTGAGCTCTTGTCACTAGGACGTGAGCATTCTTGGTGCTGCGGAGCAAGAGGTGGGAGGCTCATGTTAAGGGTAGTAGCATCAACTCACCAACCTGGTCCCCAGAAGACACCCTGGATCAGAGCTAGCCCTGCAGCCATGGACTGCTCCTCTCTGGACTATAAAATAAACTCATATCTCATTTAAGCTATTATATTTTGGGGACATTTTTGTTATAGCAGCTTGGCCCATACTCTAAGTAACAGAGTATTGGCTGGAAGGAAGGCAATCTATAGGCCTTATGAAACCTCCTCCCTGACACCCAATATAATTTAGGTCCTCCTGTTACCCACTCTTTTAGCACCCTGTACCTCTTCCAAGTGTTTATCACAATTTGTGATTCAATAATGATTTGTGTAATGTAGTGGTCACTGTTGATTGCCTTCCCAGCAACTATCCTCCACCGCTTACTTTCTTTTTACTCCACAGAAGCCTGATTTTGTTCAGGTATGCATGCCTCCTTCATTCAGATTCGTGCTGCATAAAATGGTAAGCTTAGACCAATTAGGTTCTCTCTTGTAGATTCTGAATTAAAGAAACAAATAATGAGCCACTTACCAAAAGGATCTAAGACTGAAGAGTCTTAGATTTATAATGTAGAGAGAGCTAATGAAGCTACAATGGACCATGTCCATGCCCAAGTGCTAGGGAAACCAAAACTAAGTGCTAGGGAAACCAAAACTTCCTGCAGGGTCCAGCAGGAAGGACAGAAGCAGGATGTGATGTGCGCCATGATGACCCGTGCATCCAGCCTGCAGAGGACCCATAGCCACCTTGGATCCAGTCATAGATAGTGTATTAGTCTGTTCTCACCATGCTAATAAAGACATACCTGAGACTGGGTAACTTATAAAGGAAAGCAGTTTAATTGACTCACAGTTCCATGTGGCTGGGGAGGCCTCACAGTCATGGTGAAAGGTGAATGGGGAGCAAAGTCACGTCTTACATGGCAGCAGGCAAGACAGCATGTGCAGGGGAACTCTCATTTATAAAGCCATCAGGTCTTGTGAAACTTATTCACTGTCACGAGAACAGTATGGGGGAACCACCCCCATGATTCAATTATCTCCACCTGACCCTGCCTTTGACACATGGGGATTATTAAAATTCAAGGTGAGATTTGGGTGGGGACACAGCCAAACCATATCAGATAGGATCCACAATTATCCCGAAAATACACCACCTTTCCCTGGTAGTAAAAGAAAGTGCACCCCTCTTTCTCATAATCAAGTAAGGCTGGATTCAGCTCTCCAAAAATGCTGCCTCTTTCATGCTTGCAGGCTTTGCATGCACTCTGCCATCTACTTGAACATGGTGAGCAAAGATGACAGGCAAGAATAAGGATGGTGATGGAGATAGTAACATTACCATTTATCAAGCATTCATATACATCTTATATACATTATTCTTAATCTTTATAACAATGTTGCCAGCTAGGTTCTGCTCTCCCTACTTCACAGATGAAAAAAACTGAGGCTTCAGAAGGACATTGACTTGCTTCAGATCACAAAGTTAGAAAATGGCAAAGCCAGGATTTGAATCCAAACCTATTTGACTCCAAAAAACAGGTTGCCTAGGCCTGCTGTCTCTTTGTCGGTTTTTAAACTCAGCCTCTGGAGACAGACAGACACGGGTTTGAATTTGGGGCTCCAACACTTCCTAAGTGGGTAGCTTTGGGCAAAGCACTCCACCTCACTGAGCCTATTTATTCATCTGTAAAATGAGTTCAGCAATAAAACCCACTTCAGAAGGTTACTGAGTTTAAAATGAAATTAATGTAAAGTGTTTGGCATGTACCTGGCCCATCACATCAATGAAAGCAGACATCGTTGTTTCATTATCATTTTTACCCTTTTCACTTAGGCAAATAGCTCTGTCTCCTTTGCCCTGCCCAAGTTAGAGCTCTGTATCTTGTCACAGACACAGTCTAAGAGCTGCTTCTCCACAGGGCCTCCTGGGGCCAGGCCTGCATAGCTCTGTGGAAGTAAGCTCGGGTTGGCCGAGGAATGGCCTGTAATTGATCCCAGTTAGGGCTGGGCAGGTCCTGTCCTCCTTGGCTGGGGCCACAGGAAGCAGGATGCTGCCTGATTTATGTCCCTGTTGCATCGAGGATGACCTGGTGCCCTCTCTACGTGTTCCAGCATCAGACAAGGCCATAAAACAGAATTGGTGCTGCACGTTTGTTCCTTCAGGGCCAACTTGTACACTGTTGCACCCAGCTTAGGTCAATCCCTTTCAGGGCCCTCCCTGGGAAATGCTGGTGTGTGTGGCCACCTTGTGAGGTCAGGCCGCTGGGAGTTCAGGGCCCCGTTCTTGGCCCAACATCTGGGGATAATGTACGGAAGGAAAATCACAATCTCCTGTGCTATTGTGACTTCAGTGACCATCTATTTGCAAATGACTCCCAATCCACATCCTGAACCTACACCTTCTTCCAGCCTCAGCCTCAGCTATCCACTGGCCTGCCAGGCACCTCCTCCCTTATGTCCCCCAGTTCCCAGCCTGAACTCATCATCTTCATCCCTCTACCTGCTGTTCTCCCTGTGTCTTCCCTCACTGGTTAGCATCACATCCAGCCCGAGAAAGCCACTTCCTCCTAGTCTGATACAGCATCTTGTACATCTTCTTTATAGTTCTGATCACTCTGTTTTGTAATTAAGATATGTATCTCAGGCTTACCATTATCCATATCCTCGTCTCTCTCCTCCAACAGATTATGAATTCCTGGAAGCAAAAGACCAGGTCTGACTCATTCCTCTACCCCCAGTTCCTAGAGCAGAGCCTGGCACAGACTGCACGCTATCAACTTTTGATAGAACAGCTAAAATGAATGAGCAGATGACCAGAAATTGGCAGTTTATCAAGATTATCTTTCAAGGTAGTTTTTAAATAAAGAATTCACTTGGAATGGTGAAATTAGATACTAGCATCTTAGAGCCAGGAAAGACCTTATTAATTGCATGCTCTGAGCCCTTCCATGTATAAACACTGAGATCAGAGAGGTTAAACAACTTTCTGAGTTTGAACAGGGATATAGTGGCAGAGCCCCTGAACCAGCCCCCAAGCACCCTAACTTCATATTCTGTGGGCTTTTCCTCTCTTTCTACATGCTGAGCTGAATTAAGCTCTTTATAAACCCCTGAGTTTGGCTTCCAAACATAAACTTTAGAAGGCAGAGGGTATTCTAGACTCTCTACAAGGGTCTTTTTTTTATATATAACAATTGGATCCATTGCAGAAAACTGAGGTGAACCTCTCAGAAACATCCTGTTCTAAAAGCATGTATAAAACTATATAATTGTGGGGCCCTTATCCTCTCTAAGCCTCAGTTTCCTCATCTGTAAAATGGCAATAATAAAAGCACCTGCCCTAACATATGATGTCTGACTTTCATTTTAGACTGTTGTGGTAAATAGTATTATTATTCCCAATTATTCGTTGGACTTTCAGAAAAGGGATTACCCATCCCTGCCTACCGTGCGGTGTCTCTCTATGGGGGCTGTATAATTCACTGGCCCCAAAGAAGCTTTAAAAGCCATTGCAAGATTCAATTATTGCATTTTTCCTGCTGTCTTCAGACTGACATAGGAGCTGCTCCTTCAGTCTAAGACCTAGAATGTGAGGACGCATACAGCAGAAGCTTAAATAACCTGCAGCTGTTATTAACATAAGTGGGAAGAAAATCTTTGGGGTTGTCAGTCATTGAGATTTAGGGGTGGTTTCTGTAGCACAGATTAGCAAATGCTGACTAATAACCCTTGGATATAATATAAACAGAATCATTTGGGACACTTTAAAAGAGGAGGTGGGGTTTGTGGTGAAGATATCCATAAAATGCATGAAACCCCAGGTAGCTGTAGGGCTAAGTACTAGTTGGTGTTCAGGGTAAGCTGCGACAATAAAGAGGCTCCAAAACATTAGGTTGGTGCAAAAGTCATTGCAGTTTTTGTCATTACTTGCAATGGCAAAACTCACAATTACTTTTGCACCAATCTGATACAAGTCTTAGTAAGGCACACAATTACCTCTCTCTCATGAAATGGTACAGAGGTTGTTAGGAAGCTCTGCCCCATGAGGTTGCCCAAAAACCCAGGTTCTCTCTAACTTACTGCTCCTGCTGTCCGCTCTGGGTCTGTCCTCTCTTAAGCCATGTCTGCATTCCACCCTCAGGAAGGGGGAAAGGAAGTAAATAGGGCCCCCAGTGATCCTATGAAGGATGTGACAGAGAAGTTGCCCATATCACTTCTGCTCACAGCTCATTCCCCAAATCATACTTACATGGCCATATATAATATAAGCAGGCTGGGAAATATAGTTTCTAGCCAGGTAGCCAGGTGGCCACATCCCCTGATGAAACTGGAAGAAGGCTTCCCATTAGAAAAAGAAGAAAGAAGGAAGAAGAAGGAGAAAGATCGGAGGAGAACGGAGGAGGAAGAAAGAGGAGAAAAGAGGAGGAGGGAGGAGGAAGGAGAAGGAAGAAGGAGGAGAAAGAGGAAGAAGGGGAGGAGGAGGAAGAAGGGGAGGAAAGAAAGAAAAGAAGGAGGAGGAGAAGGAGGAGGAGGAGGAAATTCAATGGTATCTTCTGTCCTGAAGCTGGCTGACATAGGCTCATGAAAGGCAATGGCATGCATTT
The DNA here is from genome assembly GCF_029289425.2 of Pan paniscus. Lineage (NCBI taxonomy): Eukaryota > Metazoa > Chordata > Mammalia > Primates > Hominidae > Pan > Pan paniscus. The sequence continues at coordinate 193,385,367 of NC_073249.2, forward strand.
TCCCCCATTTCTGCGTTCATTGTCATGACTTGAAATCAACCTTGATAGGAGTACTTACACCACAGAAATTGGCAAACACTACAGATTTGGACTCTGCCCCTGCCACATCCTCCACACACCAAGGGCCCATTGTTAAACACTTGTCAGCACTGAGGATAATGGATACTGGGAGGCAATCAGCAGTGTCTGCCAAAAGTCGGGCCATGTTTCCTTGGTGCCTCCGCTGGCTTCTCCTCTCCCTCCTGCTCCACGTCCTCACTTTCTGCTTTGCAAGCAGTCTTCCTTTGGTTCAAATTTGTGAGGGCAGCTCATCTGTTCTTGTTTCTTCCTTGCCTGTAGATTGTCTGCCCTGGGGCCAGGTACCCACACTTGGGCTGCTCAACTCTGCCCAGGGGTGGAGAAGGTGGATCAGGATCATGCATAAAACTGCCTTCAGAGGAGCTGTGGGCAGAACTGGTGCCAGAGCAGGTACTATGTGGGGGAGTGAAAGCTCCTTCTCCCACCCCCACCAGCGTTTAGCTTTGTAGACAGCTGTCCTTGTGTAACTTTTCTAATATTCTTTTGTACCTCTGGAGATTGGATGGCTCAATTAGGTGAAATATGTACTTGCTGAGGTAGCAGGAGGCCTCTGGCTGAGACACGGCTGTGCTATATATTACAAGGGTAGTTTTTGTTGTTGTTGTTTGTTTGTTTGTTTGACAGAGTCTAACTTTGTCGCCCGGGCTGGAGTTCAGTGGTGCAATCTCGGCTCACTGCAACCTCTGCCTCCCAGGTTCAAGTGATTCTCCTGCCTCAGCCTCCAGAGTAGCTGGGATTACAGTCATGCACCACCATGCCTGGCTAATTTTTGTATTTTCAGTAGAGATGGGGTTTCACCTTATTGGTCAGGCTGGTCTCAAACTCCTGACGTCAGATGATCCTCCCGCCTCAGCCTCCCAAAGTGCTGGGATTACAGGTGTGAGTCACTGCACCTGGCCAATGGTAGCTTTTTATGGTATAGGTAGTACAGTAGTGATTTGCAGATCTGAGGTCCACACCCAAGGATTGAGGAAACGGGGCTGAATGAGCAGAGGCAAAAAAATCCAGGAGGACAGAAAGAACAGAGACTTCAGAGCCAGTCAGACCAGGACCCAGAACCAAGCCCTATCCCTTTTCTGCCAGGTAATCTTGGGCAAGTTCACCTAACACCATATTCTTCATGTCTGCTGTGCCCTCTGTGCCTGAACAGCTCTGCCCTTTGTTTGTCTGGTTAATTTCTAAAGTACTTCAGAGGCCTCTCATCTAAAAGCGAGTCTCTACATGATTCTGTCCATGCTTTCTCTTTGGAGCACGAGTCAGTTTGTTAGTACATGTTTATCTACTTAGCTCCTAATTTTTCATCTGTCTCTGCACCAAGCTGGACTCTTCCATGTCAGTTTGGTTCAGCATTGTATCCTCAGCACTTAGCTCAGGGCTGGCAGAAAGCTGTCACTCAATAACAATGTGCTGAATGAATGAATGACCATGTGAATGAATGAATGAAGTTAACTTCTCTAAACCTTATCTGTAAACAAGGTTTACAGATATTTTAAATATCTGACAAATAAGGCAGGACAGGAATGAATCAGAAAGCATGCCAAGTGTCCAAAACAAAGTTGTAGAGATCCTGGTGGTCCCTGCTGTGCCAGTTATTAACCCTTTAGTTGCTGGAAGCTGCAGAGGTCTGAGGGATCCTAGGGGAGGAACTGGGAGTGTCGAGGAAGGTTGGAGTTGGGCACTTAGGGGGCTTGGAGCAGCAATCAATAGAAAAATATTTTGCTACTAACAAGCACTTGAGGCTGTACTGGTGCAAACCAGCTAAATGTCAGCCTTGTCTGGAAAACGGAGGAACTGATACGTAACTAATCAAAAGAGGTGCTGGAGGAGATAACATAAATCAGCTCCATGACATGCTAGGAGAGGCAGGCCTAAAATAAGGAAAACACCAGAAGCTTATGTAATAGTAGGATGGAAACACCTGCACTTCACCTTCCTGCTCCCCATCTTAGCCCCCAACGACAAGAGAGATAGATACATCCTAAGCACCAATTCCAGGTGTGTATGGGAAATCCAGCTCGATCTGGAAAGAGTATCAGTGTCTGAGGAATTGTGAGTATGAAGAAACAGAAGAGGCCCTGGGCATGACAGGCAGCAGAAGAGACTACGGCTCTCCAGAAGATTCTTTGGCCGGGGAATGTTAGAAATAAGAATCCCTTCCATGAAAGCCTGGCCAGGCACCCAACTAGTATTCAAGACCTCAGGCAGGCCCTTTCCTCCTCTCTCTGCTTAAAGATCCCTGACCCAAAAGCTTATTAAAGTAGCAACAGAGACTCCAGAGCCGGGCTAGGGCTTTTTGGTTTCAAGACTCCAGACCAGGATCCCTGAATTTATTTCTCCCTTGAGCAACCCTTGGGAAACAGACATCTTAAGCACGGGAGGACCAGCTGTTGGGGATAAAGCCTGACTTCCAAGCATAAGGTAAAAACAAGTTATGTCCCCTACATCAGACTTAAGCACAAAGAGGAACTGCTATAAGGGCAATGGATGAGTTACAGAATCCAAGGCTGGAGATGGTGCTTGGCCCCGGGTTAGGAAAGCAATCTGGAATCTTAGTACCCTGAAAAACCCAAGCACTGACTTTTCTTTCTCACTGAAGACTGACTGGCTCTATTTTCTGGTATGCATGGTGGAAAATGTCCACAGCCAACCACTCCTGCATTTATACCACCTCCTTTCCAGAGAGCAACCAGAGTCAGGAAGAATCGCTTCAAGGGCCTGGAGATGGGATATGATTGGTTTAGTTTGGGTCAGGTGTCCACTTTGACCAATCATGTGTGGCCTGGGATGAGGGGTGGAAGCACAGGTATATTTGACTGTTCTCCCAGCCTTCTAGATACAAGAGGAGCAAGGCCATTTCTAGAACAGGGATTCAGGGAAGGCAGGAGACAGAAGGTCTTTTGCATGTGATTTGTCCAGTGCCACGTAACTAGAAAATGCAACACCAAGTCCAATAGATTCCTATGTTTTTTCCATTTTGCTCTATTTCAAGGTTATAAAATGAAGGTCATTGTGCCTAAGGGACACCAGAAGTGAAGCCCAGAGCCTCAGAATCCAATAAGGGTTTGGAGAGCTAAAGGCAATGAGTAAAACAGTGCTTCCCAATACTAGCTTCCCAGGTAGGCCATAAACTGGGGAGAGGCTGGACGTGATGGCTCACCCAGTAATCCCAGCACTTTGGGAGGCTGAGACAGGCAGGTGGTTTAAGCCCAGGAGTTCGAGACCAGTCTGGGCAATATGGTGAAACCCCATCTCTACTAAAAATACAAAACATGAGCCAGACATGATGGTGCGCACCTGTAGTCCCAGCTACTCAGGTGGCTGAGGCGGGAGGATCACCTAAGCGCGGAAAGTCGAGGCTGCAGTGAGCTGAGATTGCGCCACTGCCCTCCAGCCTGGGTGACAGAGCAAGACTTTATCTCCAAAAATAAAATAAAACCAAAAACTGGGCAGAATTATGTGTATCTAGCCTGGGTCCTGGCAGGTAGGAGTACTCAATATTTAGTTCTAGAACAAAGGAACAAGTGAATGAATGAGTGAAGGAAGGACTATGCTGCTAAGTCACTTGCAGAGCCTGGTAAAAAAGAAAGATAACAATAGTAAGCATTATTTATTGAGCACTTAGTATTCCAAAACTTTGCAGGTATTAAATCATTAATCTTCACATCAAACCAATGAGCTGAATATTATTATTCCCTTTTATAGATAAAATACTGAGGCACCGAAACATTAAGAAATTCACTCAAGTTCACTGGGCTAGTGAGAAAAACATCAAAAACCTAAGCAGCCAGGCCTGAGTGTCCACACTCAGCCACTGTATCACTGCCTCTCAAGATGTGAGCAGCTCGTCCCAGATTTAGGGAATCAGAATCTCTGGGGGTGGAACCTGAAAATCCGTATTTTAACAAATTTCACAGGTGATTCTGATGCACAGCCAGAATCAGACCTAAAACTGTGCGTCTAAAAACTAGCAGTAAGCCTGGAGCCATATGGCGAGAATAAACAAGGTTGTTTCCAGGTTTTCAAAGTTTATCTGATTATGTGAACATAAGGTCTGCGGAATAATGTTGACTGATTATATCCCCCTTGTGAGGGGGAACTTCAAACCCAGATCAATTACAAAGAACCCTCTGGGGACCTTCAAACAGAAAGCCTGCTAAGAGGACCTGCTTATGAGCTGCTTTCCCAAGGAGCTGTGCAGCGGCTAGCAGGCCCCCATCCTTGGGAGAGTCAGGACTGACTGTACCTGCCCTAGTTCCTGGACTTTGATCACCAGTCTGACCTCCTTCTCACCCCTGCTCTGATCTGACAACTCCTGCTGGGTTGACCCCATCTCTGACCCTGGCCTGCCCCAGTTTTCAGGCTCACTGCTCCAGACTGATATCTCACATCATGACAGCTCGAGGCAGGACAATATTTGTATCAGCCAATATTGGAATCAAAATACCATCTCTTCTAATGATGTAGTGGTAAATGGAAATTCCCGTCAAAACAGCTGTGACTTTGAGAGTGGAATTCAGGTATCTTAAACCAACTCAGCACTGCCACTGAGCATGGGATATAGAAACAGCAAGATATAAATAGCCCTTGGTACTAACTGGAGCAATGCTCTTTCATTCATTGAACAAATGGTTATTGAGGGCTGATTCCACCATGGTTTCTGTATTAGCAGTGGGGACAAAAAAAGATGAACAAGATGTTGTCTGTGCCCCAAGGAGTTCCATTACGCCCAGTTTTGCTGTTGCACCCAGAGATGATGTTTCAAAGATTAGGCAATTAATTAGAGCAAGGAGAAGAATGGCTACAGGATTGCACTTTTAGAGAGGGTGTGTTTCTAACTTTGTCCAAGGCTTCAAAGACCCTCAAATACTGGACCAACCTATGGAAGCTCGGGGAAGTTGGTAATGCACCTCAGAACACAAACGTTTTTCAAAAACTTAGATCTGTCTATGCACCAAAGGTTCAGGTCCAGGGGGATTGATAACCTTCCTAGTAGTCATCAAAAGGGCTCAGGTCTGGACTTTGTTTGACATACCTTGTTCTGTTCCTGGCTGTATTCTAACTTGATGTGTGATCTTAGACAACCCACATCCACTCTCTGGGCCACAGTTTCTTCAGACCTCATCTTTTCTCTCTGCCCAACTCCTCAAAGAATATTTGATAAATGTTTGTCGAGTGAATGAATGACTCCCCAGCGTCCCTTCCAGCACTGGTATTGTAAGTCTGTGAGCTAGACACTTCTTTGGGAAAGAATGGAACTGGCCTAGAAGAGAAAGTTTGGCCCATTCTTGAGGAACCCTTGGTCACACTTCATTCTGTCCGTATGATCCGCCCCTCATGAACAACCTCCCCTTTCTCTTCATTCCCTCCCTTCATTTTCCATCTCCTCTCCACTCTACCCCAAACATATTATTGTGGGTTGTGTCCCCCAAAAGGATATGTTCAAGTCCTAGCCCCCAGTCCCTGTGAATGTGACCTATCCAGAAATAGGGTCTTTGCAAATGTAATCAAGTTAAGACAAAATCATACTGGATTGGTGTGGGCCCTAATCCCATGACTGGTGTCTTTATAAGAAGAGGTAAATTTGGATACAGATACACAGAGAGAACACCATGTGGCAACAGAGTCAGAGATTGGAGTGACACATCCACAAACCAAGTGATGCCAAGGATTGCTGGCAGCCACCAGAAACTGGGAGAGAGGCATGGAACAGATTTTCCCCCTAATGCCCCAAGAAGGAACCAACCCTGATGACACTTTGATTTCAGACTTACAGCCTCCTAAACTGTATGAGATTAAACTTGGGCTGTTTTAAGCCACCCGGTTTGTGATATTTTGTTAGGGCACCCCCAGAAAATACATCTATCCAAGGCCATTATTTGGAAATCACCCTACTGATGCATATTAACAGAGCCCTAAAAAGCTCCAGGGGTCCTGACATCTCTCCAAATGCACACTGAAGATGAGTCATCACTGTGTCTATTGTGGATCTCTGACACCAAGAAGCCTAACTCTCCCATGGGGAAAGGAGGGAGGCCTCCCACATTATTATTTATCAGAAAGAGGATACTAGGGGGTGGGGAGGAGAGTCACCAGCTGCTTTTATTCCCACCAGGGACAGCTCAAGAAAAAATGGACTTTTATCACTATAAAAGGATGTCATAGTCACTTATTTTCACTCATTCAGTAAATGTGTATGGAGCACCTACTATGCCCAGTGCTGGTGGGTGACCAGGAAGAGTGTATATATGGACGGGGGAAGGATGCTAAAGAAATGTAACACACATTCCCTGGGTCCTATGAGCCAAGCTGGAGTAGGAGGCATGCATGTAGCATGGTGGGTTAATAGCATGGACTTGGGAATCAGATAGTCCCGGCATAGATCCTGGCTTGGCCACTGACTTCCAGTGTGATCTTCTTGAACATGTTACTTAATCTCCCAGAGGTTTAGGTTTATTTTGAGGATTAAATAAAATGATGTATATAGCACAAGGCCAGGCTAAGTGCTCCATAAATGTTAGTAATTCTCATTAATGTAGAGCAAAGATGTTTACCAGAAACAACTCAGGAAAAGAACAATGTGATTTTGATGAGGTATGACCTCTGTCCAGTTCAGGCCCTCATCACCTCTTGCCAGACACTATCTGATTGAATGCTCAGAACAACTCTGGGAGGAAATTAGTTTCATTTCACAAATAATGAAACTATGGCTCAGAGATGTAAAATAACTTGTCCAAGTTCACAGAGCAAGGAATGTGGCAGAGCCAGGTGCAAACCAAAGTTCCCAAGCACATGTCTTCCTACTCCTGGGCAACATTTATATGCCAGTCAGAAGGGGGTTGGAGGGCAGGCAGCACATCAGAGAGGGCCTAGGGAACTTCACTTAAGCTGCAGTGTCTTCTATAGAAAGTACATTGCTTGTACTGGATTTATACATTTATTCTTGTTTAATTAGCAAATACATCTCTAGTGTATACTATCGGGTGTTCTAAGCAGTTTACGTTAGTAACTCATTTCATCCTAACAAGAGTCTATAAAATGGACACTGTTATTATTTCCATTTTACAGATGTGGAAATTGATATGCAGGTAGGTTAAGCAAGTTTCCTAACATCACACAGATAGTTGAGTAGTAGAAGCAGGATTCAAATCTGGATCTTTGATTCCAGAGACAATGCTCTTAACCAGTGTTCTATTCTGCGGTATCTTTTTGTCAGGGGGTAATAGGTTGGCTGTTGGAGTGTGCACATATGGGGAAGTGGGGAGGATTAACACCACACACACACACACACATACACAAACACACACACACACATACACACGCCACCCTTTGGTGCTATTGCTGCAATAAGACCATGAGTCATTTGACCCTCTAGGGTGAATGGCAGGATGGGGGCTGTTTAGCCCTGGGATTCTCTGAGTCAACAACTTCTCATCCCTGGCCCACTTCCTGAAAACTCTTTGCGCCTCAGCTTTGGAAACCTTTTGAGCACAAAAAGCTCATTTCCTGTGGTCAGGAAGGATGGGATGAGTTCCTGATGACGGCTCATCTCCCTCATTAAGGCGCTCATAAAAGTGTTTCAAGGAGCCTGACTTATGGCTCCACTGTTTGTCAAGATCCCCTTCTGCAAGGAGCAACTCCAGTAATTTGGTGCTAGGAGATGTGCAAGAGAAACCAGTTCCTTTGAGTGCAGGAATTATTTATGGTCCCAAGAAGAGAGAATGTCATTTGGAGAGATAACAAGCCTTCAGCAGCACAACAGGCTGTTTAATATGCCACGAGGGAAGGAAGGCAGCTTCAGAATTCCAAAGCTAGCTAGGAAGCCTTGAGATATTGTGTACATGTGGGTTGTCTGTTCCTAGGAAAACTCCTGGGATAATAACAAAAATGACAATAGCTATAAATTATGGAGGGTTTATCCTTGGGCCGGGGCCTATATATGAAATGTTTATATATATATATGAAACCGAGACTTTGGGAAGTTAAATATATATATATATACCTACACACACACACACAGAGTAAGTCATTAAATTCTCACAACATTTCTATCCTATTTTACAAATGAGGAAATTGAGGCACAGAGAGTTTAAGTAACTTTCCCAAGGTCATACAGTCAATGAGTGGCCAAGTCAGGATTTTTAACCCAAGCAGGTCTGCTTCTATGTTTGTGCTTTTAAGCACCAGTCATGTTTTAGGAGGAAATTGGGTTTTAAAGCAGTCTAGGAAGGTGAAATGTACGTATATTCAAAATTACCTTTGATGATCCCTTTAAATGCCTATAAAGTTTAGTACATTTAGTTTGAAGCATAGAGCCCTGTCCAGTAATCCATAAATATATTAAAGTTAGAGAACCATGGCCAGATGTGGTAGCTCACACCTGTGAATCCCAGAGTTTTGGGAAGCCCAAGTAGGAAGATTGCTTGAGGCCAGAAGTTCGAGACAAACCTGGGCAACATAACAATTACCCGGGTGTTGGGGTGCATGCCTGTAGTCACAGCTACTCCTCGGGAGGCTGAGGCAGGAGGATCACTTGAACCCAGGAGTTCAATGTTATAGTGAGCTATGATCACACCACTGCACTCCAGCCTGGATGACAGAGCATAATTCTGTCTCTAAAAAATAAATAAATAAATAAAATTAGAGAATCACTGCGCTAAACAAGTCTGTACACAGATGTTTGTGTTTTTAAACTACTGTGCCTTTAGCTAAACTATCAAATCCCTAAGGTAAAAATGGAAAGACAGGCATAAGCCGGACGCGGTGGCTTATGCCTGTAATCCCAGCACTTTGGGAGGCCAAGGCGGGCGGATCACCTGAGGTCAGGGGTTCGAGACCAGCCTGGCCAACATGGCGAAACCCTGTCGCTACTAAAAGTACAAAAATTAGCCGGGTGTGGTGGCAGATGCCTGTAATCCCAGCTACTCAGGAGGCTGAGTCAGGAGAATAGCTTGAATCCAGCAGGCAGAGGTTGCAGTGAGCCAAGATCGCAGAGGTTGCAGTGAGCCAAGATCGCACCATTGCACTCCAGTCTGGGTGACAAGAGCGAGATCGGATTCAAAAAAAAAACAAACAAAAAAAAAAACAGACAAACAAAAAAAAAACAAAAAACAAAGGAAAGACAGAGAATTCTACAGTGCCCCTACCTACCTGGTGACTCTATTCTCTTAATATATAGCCTCTGTGACCTTAACACATGTCACTTGTCACCAGGTATATTTGCTGTGGGATTAAGACGTAACACCATCATATCTTGAGAGGAGACAAAATTCTATTAGAGAAGGGATTCTAAGTCCAATCCTAAATTAAATAAATCTGATACAATGAGACTAGCTTTGGGGGCCAGATAAACCTGGATTTGAACCCTAAATCTGCCACTTACTAGCTGTATAACGTTGGGCAATTTGCTTAACTTCCCAAAGTCTCGGTTTCTTAATCCATAGAATGGTCACACTAATTCCACCATGTTAGAAGACTGAATTTAAAAGTTTCTAAAGTAATGAGCTTCAGTATAAATCAGTGTAACTCAGCATTAGCTCTTAACAGCTGTTTGACCTAAATTATGTCACATGGCCTCTCTGAGCCTCATTTTCTCTCCTTTGTAATACGGGCATAACTATTCTGCCTATTAATCTCCAAGGTCACTGTAAGGAAACAGTAAAACTCTGTACAAATTATGTACAAGGATTTTCTCAACTGCTCAGTACACCTGAAATTGTGAGGAGGTGCTAGGAGACCCCTGCTGGATTTTAAAAAACTCGCGATTGTCCCGGGTCTGAAGTCAAAAATGATCTTAGATCTCCACTTTTGCCATTTAATGTTGTTGTATGATCTTGAGCGAATGATCTAACCTCTCTGAGCCTCCACTTTCCCTACTATCTAGTGGGGTTAATAGGACAGACATCACTTTCTGCAGCGAAGTGTTAAGGCACGTGGTAAGTGCTCAATAAATGTTGGCTGAATCTGGATCTCTCTGGCTGAGACAAATCTCTCCATCCGCGAGGTGGGAAAACTGCGCGTGGTCGCCATGTGGAGCTCAGGTAGAGGAGATGCTCCCGGGGGCACTGGGCTCCCGCACCTCCCCACTCCCCCGCCCACCCGCCCGTTGCCATGGCCACCGGTTCAGGCTGGGAGCAGCACTAAGGCGTGTTCCGCCCAATCCCCGCCCTTCTAGGGTGACCATTGGCTGGAGCGGCCACGTGACGCGCGCTGGTATGCTAATATATGGTAATAGCGCCCTCGCCCCTCCTCCGCGGGCAGCGTCCGAGCAGCCAGCAGGGTGCGCGGCGCCGAGCCGAGGGGGCGGGCTGAGGGGCGGCCCCCGGGAGAGAGCGGCCAGGTGGAGGAGGAGCGCGAGGCGACCGCAGGTAACGGGCGGGCGCGTGCGCGCTGGGGCCAGCTCGCGGCTGACGGGCAGCGCGCGGGGGACACCGGCCGCCGCGCTGCTGGCTTAACCCTTTGGGCACCCAGCTGTCACGGTCGGGCCGGAGCGCTCGGCCGGGACGGGCCGCGCGGGGCGGGGCATTGCCATGGGCACGGACAGGCGGGCGGCAGGCGGCCTGACCCCTGGTCCGCGGCGTGGGGCCCGCGCTGGGAGCCCGCAGTCCCGGCCGGCGACCGGCAGAGCGCGGCGCCCCCGGGCCGGGAACGCGCAGCGAGGAGGGCTGCGGAGAGCCTGGGGCCGAGGCTTGCCGGGGTGCTGCCGGGAACCGGAACGGGAACGGGCCAAGGTCCCGTCACTGACTCGCTTTCTCCGGGGACCGAGCCCCCTCCCGCGGAGAGGCCCGCGCCGCGGCAGCCCGTGGCCTTGCGCGGCCTGCGCCTGCTCCGCTTGTCCCGCAGAGTGCGGTGAGACCCGGGCGTCGGGCCTGACCGGGGCGCCCGCTCCCCAGCCGCGGCGTGACAGCGCAGCCGCTGGCACTTTCGGCCCAGAGTCAAGCGTGGCGTGGGGGGCACCAGCAGAGGGAACCGGGGGTTGCTGGAACTGGGAGGAGAGAACAGTCGTCTAAAGGAAAAGCGGGCCCCAAGGTTGGAGAAGGAGGGATGCCCTAGAAAGGCGCTGGTCCCTTGTTTTCTGTGCTGAGTGACCTGACACCCATGGGAAAAGGTCGCTGCTGGACACCTGGATCGGGTCTGTCATGCACAGAGGAAGCGGCTGTTCTACGTGAGTGTCTAACAAATTTCTTATAAGGCGAGGTTTAAATTCATCTTCCCCCCCTCCCCAGGTCTGCTACAGAAGTGTCTTCTTGTAATTATCCCCCTCCCCCAATTCACTAAGACTGGTGGCAGCTTTAGGCTCACAGTGTAATTTAGCTTTTGCGACAATAGAAATGGTAGGAGGAGAGATGCGCCACTGATACTAAGCTTGCCCTGGGAGTTTCTTGGAAGTGTGGGGGAAAAAATATTTCTATCACCAGTGGGGATGAAAAATCGGCTAATGCGCCCGTGATATCAATAGAGTTTCTTTTATGAGTCTAAAGTCGTTCCTTCTAAATCAAGAGAAAATGCAGTTACAATTGAGAAGTACCAGAAACCAATTTGATTTTGCAAGTGAAGTGCAAATTCCACTTCCACGTTGCTCTTGATGTCTTTTATCACCCAACAACAAATACTTGGCATATGCCAGGCACTCTGCTATGTCTTGGGGATGCAAAGATGAATAAGATAATTAGTCCTTGTCCTGAAAGAAGTGGTAGGAGAAACAAATGAAATTGCTAGTAAAAGTGATTAACAGCATAATAGACGTGAATGCAAAGGGCTTTGGAAGCACAGAGGAGGGAACAATTAGCTGTCTGAGAGGACCAGGGAGGGCTTTCCAGAGAACACATTTAAGCAAGGTGTTGAAGGATAAATAGGAGTTTACCTTGCAGAGAAAATTGGAAAGGACTGAAAAGGCAGCCAAAGCGGGGGAACAGCGAATGCAGCCACATAAAGAATATGTTATCTCTAGGGAATGGCTTTCTATTGTAACTATGGCTTTTTTTCCTTCCTCTGTAATGTAACTTTCTAAAAGTAGCCTAGAATTTCTTATTCCCAGCACAGTTGTCCAGTGATATTTTTCTTATTGTTTTCTCCCCCATATTTTCCCCTCATCAGTTTTTCTGAGCCTCATTCCTGGTCTTTGTCACCCATATCTTTCCAAGTAAGGGTCCATCATGTGGAGGTTGAATAGGAGTAGTTTTCAGTTGCTCCAAGGGAGAGGGCCTGAAACTGGGCATAATGTTTGGCACTAGAGGCAGCATCTGAGAAGGGCAAATCTAAATTATACAAAAAGAGAATACATGACCATAACTAGGGAAGCAATGCTGAATGTCAAATTTGTGAGACCTGGGGAAATAAGTAGTAAGATCAGAAGCTGGAAGGATCTGGATTAAGAGAGGATTGGAGTGTGAGATGGGTCAGGGCAAGTAGTCCAGGACTGAGACCATGAATCGTGCACATGCAGCTGAGCCCACTGTTGCATGGTGCCAGCTGTGCACAACAGCAGTGGATCTGCCAGACTGGGCCAGGCCCTCCATAGGCTTTCCAATGCCGCCTCCTTTCTGTTCACCCTCCCTCCTTACTATTATCCTCTTCTCTTCATCCCAGTTTCCACCCATGTCTCATGCATTGGGCTTCTTTTAATGAGGTCTTAGCTAACAGAGCAGAGAAAATCCCATTCTGCTGTCTTAGCATCTATCTCTAGAACTATAAATAGTCCATTTAACCTCATTAGCCATCAACTAGCCAGCCTATTTTTACTTCCTGATCATTTAGAAGCTGAGCAAGGTTGGGCCCAAAGTAGCAAAGTGGACCTCATCCCCAAAACTCTTCTAATATTTGAATCAGATAAAGGCCTTTTTGCTTTGCTTAGACCACATTTATTTTTAGAATGGATTATGGTGAGTTTTTGGCAAATTTCCTGTTTTGAATTATATTACAGATCAAGTCGTGTAAAGAAGGTGTCACTGGGGTGACATGCTTAATACGGTCTGCTAAGATTGATGATACTGTAAGTGCTGGAAAATCATGGGCGGTATTTAAGCAATCTTCTCAATCAGTGTATTTACTGAACACCTGCTTGTGTGCAAATACTATCCTGTATTTGTGATGTGGAGGAGACAGGAAAATGAGAGTGGTGGTGTAGTATGGGGGTTATTCTCACCTAAACAAAGATTTGGATCCCAGTTCTACCAGATACTTGCTACATGACTTTGACTTCAGTTTCTTCATCTGTAATAATGCCACCTACCCAATATAGTTGTGAGGACTAAATGAAATCACAAATGTATAGCAGTCATTTAGTACCTTTTTGAGATGCTTAATGCATGGTATTATAGGAGTTGAGAAAAGAAAAAAAAATGGTGATAATTGAAGCCATATGATTAGCTGAGTTCACTGCTGGTAACAGCATAGAAATAGAATAGAGGATGAAAGACTGAAGCTTGAAGATATATCCCACATTTAGGGAGGGAGGGAGAAGACATGGAGTCCGTATGGTAGAAAATAAGAAAAGAAGCAAGAGAACCATCTAATGTATTCATCCAACAAATGCATTCTATTCACCACCATTTGTTGTGTACCTGACAGATGCCAAGGCCAGTTAGACATGCTATTAACCATGAGAGTGTAGTATCACAGAAGTCAAGAGAAGAAAAAGTTTTGAGCTGCAGAAATTCGTCAGCAGTTTGAAATTGTACAGAAAGAGTGGGAAACATTCATTATACTTAGTAAACAGAAGGTCATTAGTAACTTTTTGAAAATGATAGCTTCAGTAGAGTGGCGGGGGTGGCCATGGGGATATTAAAAGCCACCCCCCATGAGAGAGAACTGTGGCATGAGATGCCGATAAGAAGTGGAGACAGCATGTGGATCACCTTTTGTATGTTTGGCAATGAAAGGAAGAAAAGAAATAGAAAAGTGATTAGTGAAGGCAGCACAGTCAAGCGGAAGATTAATTTTCCCTGTCTGCTTCATTATTTTAGTTGACCTAAAATATTATTCTTTTTCTTTCATATCCTTAATAGCAAGTCAGCAGTTCATTTCTTAAACTTACTGCTTTGATAACTACCTGAATGTTTCACTGAACAGTAATAGTGTAGCTGTCGTTTATTGAGTGCTCACTATGTGCTAGGCATTGTGCTAAGCTCTTTGTATACATTCTGTTCATTATCCCATTTAATCTTCCCAGCACCAGATTATAACCACACAACCTCTTGGCAGCACGGAAAGACTAAGTAAATTGCCAGAGGTCACATAGCTAATGAGTGGCACAGATGGGATTTGGATCCAGCTCAGACTCTAAAGCTTTCCTGAAGGATCATGCTATACTGTCTCTGAAGTCAGGGCCAGCTTTGTGGGTATGCAGCCTGTGCAGTCTCCCAGGGCCCTGTGTTTAGAGGGGCCCCATGCTTGGTTTAATACTCTCTTGTTGCTGTCTTGAAATTCTTAATGATTTTTAACAAGGGGGTTCTACATTTTCATTTTGCACCAGGCCCCACAAATTATATACCCAGTTCTGCCTGAAGGTATCTGTACTACCTCCTGAAGGTAGGAAAGCATTTTGTGCTGTGGCCTTTGGTTTGGGTAGGTGGCCTAAGTCCTTGCTGTGTCATGCTGCACAATCACATTTTCCTATGGTCCCCTCATTTTGGACTCTGTGAGTTTGCTGGTGTGAAGGGCAAAAGGAAATGCCCAGTCAATATGAAGAGAATAGAGAATAAAGAGGCAAGGAATTGCTTACTTAGACTGACTTCTGGAAACTCATCCACCATGTTTTGAGGGTATTACTGGAGAGAGTTATAGTCCTGATGCTATTGTTACTCCCAGTTTAAATACAACACAAGTTCATTTCTATTCCTTTTGTAGTCAGGTATACCCATTTGTTCATGGGAAGATATGGAGACCATTTTTCAACGTACTGAAACAGAAATTGGAGTGGAACAGGTACACTACAACTTGTCTGCCCTCATCTGGTGCCTTTTTAACCACGTTGATGCCACCCTTTGACCCTCAAACCATGGACCCCCCCCCAGCAGCTTTGAACCCCACTGGTTGCCACCATTGTCTGGAATGCTTCTGTTCTGTCCTGCCTTTGTTGCTTACTCTGTTCCTTCATCTACCCACATGAATCATGAAAAACAGAAACTTCTATTTTCTCTCATTTTTGGCTTTAGGAAAGAAATAGGAAAGTGATTAGTGAACTGAGAACCAATTAGGTTTTTCTGGGTTTCATGGTTATGGTTCTCTCAGAAACAATTTTTACTCATCCTCTTGCTCCTCTCACTTCTGGTCTCTCTGAGTAATGATTTGACCAAGTCCTGACATCACTTGACACTTACCACTTGACCAAGTCCTACGCCAACCAACCTGGATTCCTTTGTGGGGGAAATCAGACAAGACTGAGATTGTGTTGCCTCCTCCCATTACCTGTCTTATCCCCGTTCAGAGTGTTTGTTCTCATTTTCTATGCCCAACATGGACCAGGTGAGCCTAAGAAAACGTGAGAAGAAAAATATAAAGAGATGTCCAATATAAACTGCAGTATACATCATGAAACACAGTTTACATGGCTGGGCTGGGTCTTCTCCATAGTCTCCTAGTTATGCTGTGGCATGGTCTCCATAAGGCACTGTAGTAGTTACCCATTGCTGTGTAACAAATTACGCCAACATTTACCAGCTTAAAACAAAATTTTCTACTTATCTTTTAAGACTCAATTCAAGCATTACCTCTCAGAAGGCATTTCCCAGCTTGCTTTTTAAGAATTAGTAATCTTCCTCTTTGATGTTTCTTCGTACTTTAGCATCTCATTATAGCATTTACCACATTGTTATAATTGCTAGGGACCATGTCTTTTTCATACCCTTAACTTCAGTTCCTAAAACTATTTCTTGAATGTCACAGATGCTCAGTAAATGGTTGTTAAAAGAGCTTAAGAATAACTCATACCTTTATCGGCTTTCACTTTATTCTTTATAAAACGTAGGTATATTGCAAAGTATCCAGCCTTGTTTCCTGTGATAGGCTCATATATCGTTGTTGAAGGTTAAATGTAAAGAAACGTTGTATATGTCCAAGACTGCTTGACTTGCCAACTTATCTACTCCAGTGAAGACTTCTTGAATTTATCTTTATCTATAGGTCTCTGTGCCATTCCTAGTCTGAAACCAATTCTGGCCCTTATAGGAAATTATACAGTGAGCACCCCTAGTCCAAAGATACTTGGTTCAATAATAAAGTCAACATTTGTTCACTATTCAGATATTTGACTCTTAAATTTTATGAGGGTACATCTGTGTCTGGCTTATTCACTGCTCTTTTCCCGACACCATGCCCTAGTAGATGCACAGCAAATACTTAGTGGATGAATTAATGAAACTCAATTCTTGATAATTCATGTCCCATTCCTGTTATCCAGGTCCTGACCTCTGATCACCCAGAATCTTAGGCCTGATTCATCATTTCATGTGACCCAGACTTTTTGTTTTGGTCTTTGACTTTTATCTTCCAGGGCCTTATTATGGCTGGATAAGAATCTGACTCCTTGCTTACTCAGAACTAAAGTATCTCTTTGTTTCTTGATCGTCCTAACTAATAATATAGGCCAGATGCCCTTAGAAAAATATTATTTTCTCTACCTGAAGCCAGAAACATTCCGAATACATATTAAATGTATTTAAAAATATTTAAACTGAAGATAATTACATTCAAATTTCTAAAGAAAGTAAACAGGCCCTTTGAGAAACAAGTTTTGGGCAGAGAGACCAGCGTCTAAAATTTTGTGAGTCTATTAGAATGATTAACTTGTAAGCTTCAGCAAATCAATGCAAATTAATTTTTATACCCACCAGTGAATCAAAGGAGGGGAGGGAATTGAGTGAGTGTGTAAATATGGTTGCCAGGGAAACTTTTCCTGACAGAAGAGAGAACCTCGCAGGAATTTTTACAGGCCCACAGAAGCAATGTAACCTGATCTTTCTCTGTTCTCTTTCTAATGGGGGAAGAAAAGATGTAGAAACCATGGGTACAGATAAAGGTGGCTTTAGACTTTTCAAGAGACTTGAGGAGTAAGTTCTCCAGAACAAATGATGACTATTATAAGGCACCCGTTCCTTTTAAGGAACCATCTGGAAATGAATCTATCTCTAAAATAGTATTAATGAATCAATCTCTATAATAGTATTAATTTACTCAACAAATATTCAGCACTTTCTTTTTTTTTTGTTTTGTTTTTTTTTTGTTTTTTTTTTTTTTTTTTTGAGATGGAGTCTCGTTCTGTTGACCTGGCTGGAGTGCAGTGGTGCAATCTTGGATCACTGCAACCTCCGCCTCCCAGGTTCAAGCAATTCTCCTGCCTCAGCCTCCCGAATAGCAGGACTACAGGTGTGTGCCACCATGCCCGGCTAATTTTTGTATTTTTGGTAGAGATGTGGTTTCACCACGTTGTCCAGGGTGGTGTTGAACTCCTGACCTCGTGATCCGCCCTCCTTGGCCTCCCATAGTGCTGGGATTACAGGCATCAGTCATGTGCCCGGCCTTATTCAGCACTTTCTAAATAAAAAATATATATTTCCATTGTCCAGAAGGAAATATAATTATAAGCAGTTGATAATTTGAAAGTACTGCATTACACCTAGTTCTTCCAAGTTTTGCCCCAAATTAATTTTTTTAGTACAGGGTAATGTGAACTTAATTAAATATTTAATGCTGTTTCTAGAAATAAAATTCTGCTTCTGTACAAAAAGCTTAACAGGCGTGTATCTTCTGTTATTTCTATTCTTTGGTTGCTGCTCCTGAGAAAAAACTAATTCATTGGTCCATAAAGCCATACCCCAAAGTAGATGTTCATCTAGTGACAGTGTCATTTTAATTTTAGATATAGTACCAGTGTAGGACACATCCGTCTCCTTGATGGCTAAAATCATGAGATCCTTCTTATTTTAGCTGTACGGGACGGATGGTTTCAGGTCTTAAAATCTTGGCTGTAAAATGCATTTGGATTGAAATATGAAACTGTCCCATATCTGAAGCCTACCATTCAGTGTCTCCATTCCTTCTCTTCCCACTTTTATTTTGTTTTCAGTTACAAATAAGGCTTGCATTTGTTTGAAAAAGTATATACTTTTTAAGCCCTTTAATACTTTAATGTGCTAGAGTTATGTTCCAAGCACAGTATCTTCCGCTGGCCTGCAGAGAGGCAGTTGGAGGTAAGGGTTCACTGCAGGGACACTAGAGCCATAATGCTGGGGTTCCAGCCTTGCCTCTGCCACTCATGAGCTGTGAACTTCCCAGCCGCCTTCCATCTGTACTCTCTCTGCTCTAGTCTTCTTGGGTATAGTGGGGGAGAATCACGGTCCCTACCTCGAAGAATTATAGAATTAAACAGGTTAATAATGTGAGGTACATAATAAGAATTGTGTAGGTTTTACCTTTCTTTATTTCCTGGGGCCTCCTAGATAGAATTGATATTTGAAGGAAGAGAAAGTTGAGATGTATAAAGGTATAATAACTTGCCTAAAGTATACAGTAAATTTAGGCTCAGACTATTCTCATTCTTAAATTACCAAGGAAGTTTTCCATTCCACCTAGTAAGAGAGAGACAAAATGAGAATTAGAATAAGAGGGCAGAACTTGGCTTTTAGGGCATTTTGAAATAGAGGTTACTTCACATAAGATGGTGACACTAAAGCACATGAAAATGAAATTGCTTTCTCAAAGGCAGAGTATTAGAAATGGTTTGGAATAATATAAGTAGGGAATGTGGTACTAGGTCAGGCCCATTGTATAACCAGCCAAAAATTTGGTTTCTGATCATGATAACAGAGCTCAGTTGGAAGGGTGTATTGTAGCTTCAAGCCATGACAAAATCTTCTGATTACAGGGATGGGCTTGCCCATCCTTTTAGTATCCTTCTGTCTTTGTTTACCTGAGTATTTAAGCTTTATTTCTATTTTTGGCCTCTACAACCATATTTATTTATTCAACAAACATTTAATAAGCTTCTATACCTCACTCTAGCAGCTGGGGATTCAAAGATGAGGAGAACCCAGGCCTGGTACTACAGAGGTTTCTAAAGAAAGAAAGACATGGAAACATTAATTATGGTATTGTACTTAGTACCATAATAGAAGTATGGTCCCTGCTTAGAAATGTTAGGAAAAGTTTTCTGGAGAAAGTGACAGGGTAAGAGGGAGCTTCTCAGCCAGACAGAAGCAATGTCTGCAAAGGTGAGGTTGTATTTGCTTGAGAGAACACATATGGGGGGACCTCCAAACAACCTTTCAAGACCACAGCAGAACATTTGAGGAGGGTCATTGCAGAAATAAGGCTGAAAAGTAGGCTGGCATCAAATCACAAAAGGCTTGGTTTACCAGGCTAAGGAATTTGGACTTTATGGTGGAGGCCATAGGGAGCTGTTAAAGCCCTTAGGAGTAACAAGATCAGATCTGCCTTTTAGAAAGAACACATCAGCAATGTGAAGGGTGGTTTGGGCAGGAGTGAGACCAGAGACGGAATCATGCAGTTAGCGAAGAACCTTTAATGAGCCTTCTCGTCTACTGCCAGTATGTTTACTCTTGAATATATATGTTTGTTCATTCAACCCCAGTTTGTTAATGGCATGTGAGATACTAGACTCACTGCTGGAAATACTGAGAAACAACACACCACCCATGTCTTGGAGTTGCTTGCAGTGTTTTATTTGTCCTAAACACAAACGTTCTTGAGTTTTCAGCTTCTCTTGTCTATCCTCTATTTCATCTCAGTCCCGGGACTGGGGTTCTGGTATGTTGAAATGAGCTCATTTGGGTTTATCTTGTCTGTACTCCTCATGACATCACCCATAACTCCTTCCTTTCAGCCTTCATATTTCCAGAGTGCAAAGTTCTAATCATTTAATAAGTTCCTGTAGAGAATGCATCTATTTTACATCCCTTTACTTAGACTTCTGCTATTTAAATTCTTATTTTTTTTCTTATTTCCCCCAACCTCAAGTACTGTGTGTCAGCGCTCTTAGTCACACACTTTGCCCTACTTCCTGTCCTTTACTAGCTGACAAAGTCCCGTCTTTATTCCTCTTTTCCTGTTTCCCCAAGGATATGCATACCAGAATTGTAGACTACATTGTTTTCTTTGCTTTTCTCATGTGGGTGCCTTTCCCCCATGAGATCACAGTCCCCAGAGGAATAGCTCCTGACAATAAAGAAACTGAAGATAAGACAATATTTCTCCTGAAATAGAAGAGATGGAGTTGTATTAGAAACGGTAGTGTTTATTACATAATAATAATTGGAATTACAACTTATTGAGTGCTCATAGATGATAATTGTCATGCTAGAGCATTACGTTATTCTTATTTAATCCTCACAGCTACTCTGAGGTAAGTACTCATGTCATTTCCATCTTACAGATGAAGAAACAGGCTCAAAGAGGTGAAAATAGTCTGGGCACAGTGGCTTACACCTGTAATCACAGCACGTTGGGAGGCTGAGGCAGGAGGATCACTTGAGCTCAAGAGTTCGAGACTAATCTGGGCAACGTGGCAAGACCTTGTCTCTACAAAAAAATTTAAAAATAAGCCAGGTGTGGTAGTATGCACCTGTGGTCTCAGCTACTCAGGAGGCTGAGGTGGGAGGATCACTTGAGCCCAAGAGGTCAAGGTTGCAGTGAACTATGATCGTGCCACCACACTCCAGCCTGGGTGACAAAAAGGAAAGAAAAAAGAAAAAAAAAAAAGAGGTGAAATAACTTGTCCGAGTTCAAATCATGAATACATTAGCCAGATTTTGAACTGAGGACTGACTCTAGAATGGAAGTTCTTCATTGCTGTGTAATGTAGGGTGAACATGCAGGCTTTGAATTCCAGTACCTGTGGTCATTAAGAGTGAGCTGATTTTTTTCAATCTTCCTTTAGTTATAACTGCCATCACCAAATCTAGTTTCTCTTTATCTTCTTGATTCTTACTAGCGATCTTAGTAAGCTGTTTTATTTGAATCATAAGGTCTAGGCGCGTTTCCCTCCCCCAAAGTTTGTGATCAGTTTCATAACTGTATAGATTTGAGTTTGTATGTTAGCACTATTGTGGTGTTATAGTTCATTGTAGATACTATGCTTACAGTTTTGGGAGCTATCTCTAGGCGAATGGATTGTGCCTTGAAACATGGTTGCATAACAGGTTTGTTGTAGAGAGAGCTAAATATCCTTTAAAAATAAATGTTGTTTATGTAATAATTTCCACACCACATCAGCCTTCCCTAGTGATAAGTAGTAGGCTGAATAATGACCACCCAAATATATTAGGTCCTTATCCCCAGAACTTGTAAAAATTACCTTATAAGGAAAAGGAATATTTGCAGATGTGATTAAATTAAGGATCTTGACATGGGGGGGTTATATCTGGGTGGGCGCTAAATACAATCACAAGTGTCCTTATAAGAGAGAGGTGGCTGGGCGCGGTGGCTCACGCCTGTAATCCCAGCACTTTGGGAGGCCGAGGCGGGTGGATCACGAGGTCAGGAGATCGAGACCATCCTGGCTAACACGGTGAAACCCCGTCTCTACTAAAAATACAAAAAATTAGCCGGGCGTGGTAGTGGGCGCCTATAGTCCCAGCTACTCAGGAGGCTGAGGCAGGAGAATGGCATGAACCCAGGAGGCGGAGCTTGCAGTGAGCTGAGATCGCGCCACTGCACTCCAGCCTGGGCGACAGAGCGAGACTCCGTCTCAAAAAAAATAAAAGAGAGAGAGGCAGAAGGAGACACAGACAAGGTGGAGACAATGGACATGGAGGTTATATCTGGGTGGGCCCTAAATACAATCACAAGTGTCCTTAGAGAGGCAGAGGGAGACACAGACAACATGGAGACAATGTAAACACAGAGGCAAAGAGTGGATAGATTCTTCCGTAGAACCTCCAGAGGGAGAGCACAGCCTGCTGACCCCTTGATTTCCACCCAGTGAAGCTAATATTGAACTTCAGGCCTCCAGAACTGTGAGAGAATAAGTTTCTGCTGTTTTAAGCCACTAAGTTTGTCATCGTTTTTATGGCAGCAACAGGGGACTAAATGAGGGTAGTCACTTATCATACTGCTTAGCTCATTTTGAGAGAAAATATTATGACTTAATAAAGACAACAACCAACTAATATAACATGTATAATAATAATTTCGGCAAACATGTATGTAGTCTTTACTATGTGCCAGGCACTGGTGTAAGCATTTGAAATGTATTTACTCATTTATTCTTCATAGCAACTCCCATAATGGGGGTTCTGTTTTAAATGGGAAGTGCACAGAGAAGTTAGGTAACTTGGCCAAAGCGATGCAGTTAGTAAATAATGGGGCCAGGACCTGAACCAAGGCAGACAGTTTGATTTCAAAAGGCCATGCTATTAAACACTATGCTATACAGGGCTTTACACTGGGCAAGCATTCCACAAAGGACAAAGTGACAGTGTCTAAAGTCTTTTCAATCTTCTAGCCTCTTCTCCATGTTTTCTGCTGTGTTCACTGTTTTTAACCTTTTCCATTAGGTAGCCTTTATCTTTAATATTTTTTCTCTTCTAAATATCCTTGTGTAGTTTTGGTATCAGGGTAATTCTGGCCTCATGAAATGAGTAGGTAGGAGTTTCTTTTTCTGTTTTCCAGAAGAGTTTATATAGTATTGGCATTGTTTCTTTTTTTTGAATATTTAATGGAATTCACCAATAAAGCCATCTGTGCCTGGAGTTATCTTTGTGAATAGATTTTAAGCCAAGAATTCAGGTACTTTAATAGCTATAGGGCTATTCAGGTTATCTATTTCTTCTTGAGTGAGCTCTGATAGTTTGTGTCTTTCAAAGAATTTGTCCATTTCACCTAAGTTGTTTAAGTTATTGGTATAAAGTAGTTCATAATATTGTTTTGTTATCCTTTTCATGTCTATAAGATTTCTTTCATTCCTATCACTGGTGATTTGTGTCCTCTTTCTCTCTCTCTCACTCTCTTTCTCTCTCTTGCTCTTGCTCCTTTTTCTGATCAGTCTGGCTAGAGGTTTATCAATTGTATTGATCTTTTCAAAGAGCCAGCTTTTCATTTCATCAATTTTCTCTCTAGTTTTTCTGTGTTCTATTTCATTGTTTTCCACTCTTTATTATTTCCTTCCTTTTGTTTGCTTTGCATTTTATTTACTCTTCTTTCTCTAACAAAATAGAAGCTGAGGTTAATGATTTGAGATCTTTCTTCTTTTCTAACACTAGTGTTTTAATGCTGTAAAATTTCCTTTAAGTACTACTTTAGCTATATCCTACAGATTTTGATACGTAATGTTTTTGTTTTCACTAGGTTTAAAATATTTTCTAATTTTCCTTAGGATTTCTTCTTTGACCCATGAGTTATTTTGAAGTGCATTGTTTGGTTTTCAAATATTAGAGATTTTCCTAATGGCTTTCTGTTATTGCTTTTGAGTATAATTCTGTTATGCTTAGAGAATATGCTTTATATGATTTCAGTTCTCTTAAATTGAGACTTATTTTATGGCCCAGAATGTATATTCTGTTGTCATTAGGTGGAATGTTCTATATATCTAAATTAGGTTTGTAGTGTTGTTCAAGTCTTTTATATCTGTATTAATTTTTACATCTACTTGTGTCATCAATTACTAAGAGAGTAGTATTGAAGTCTCCCACTATAGTGGTAAACTTGTGTTTTCCTCCTTTTAGTGCCATCAGTTCTTACTTTACGTGTTTTGAAACTCTGTTACTAGGTACATACACGTTTAGGATTGTGTGTTCTCTTGATGAACTGCCCCTTTATCATTATAAGATTACCTTCTTTTTTCTGGCAATATTCCTTCTGCAGTCTATTTTGTCTGATATTGATATAATCATTGCAGCTTTCTTATGGTTATTGTTTGCATGGTGTATCTTTTCCACCATTTTACTTTTAGCCTATATATGTCCTTATTTTTAAAGTATGTTTCTGTAGAAAGCATATCTTTGGTTTTTAATCCAATATAAAAATTTCTGCTTTTTAATTGGGATGTGTAAACAATTTACATTTACTATAATTATCGGGATAGCTGGCCTTGAATTGACATTCTTGCTGTTGTTTTCTATTTGTCCTATCTGTTCTTTGTTCCTTTTTTTCTCTTTTTTTTGGCCTCATTTTGGATTGTTTGAGTTTCTTAATCTTGACCCCATATTGTCCTTGTTACTGCATTATTGCTTATGTGTCTTTGTTTTATCTTTTCTTAGTATTTGTCCTCCTGTTTATAACATATGTCTTTAACTTATCCCTGTCTATCTCCAAATAATATATATCACTTTATATATATTAGAGAAACATTAAAACTATATACTTCCATTTTTCCCTTCTGGTCCTTTGAGTTATTGTCATGTATTTTATTTAACATATTTTATTATTACTTTAAGTAGTCAATTATCTTTTAAAGATATGTAAAAATGAGGAAACATGACCTTTATATTTACTCACCTATTTACTGTTTCAGATGTCCTTTTTATTCCTTTGTGTTTCTGTTATCAATTTCTTTAGACTAAATAACTTTCTTTAATATTTTTGATAGTGCAGTTTTACTGGAATTAATTATTTCAGTGTTTGTCTGAAAAGTTCTATTTTACCTTTGAGAGATATTTTTACTAGGTAAAGAATTCTAGGTTAATAGTTTCTTCCAGGACTTTAAAGATATCTATCCATTGCCTACTGGCTTGCATAGTTTATGAGAAGAAATCTGCTGTAATTCTTTTTTTTTTTTTTTTTTGGAGACAGAATCTCACTCTGTTGCCCAGGCTGGAGTGCAGTGGCGTGATCTCGGCTCACTGCAATCTCTGCCTCCTGGGTTCATGCCATTTTCCTGCCTCAGCCTCCCGAGTAGCTGGGACTACAGGTGCCTGCCACCATGCCTGGCTAATTTTTTTTTTTTTTTTTTTTTGTATTTTTAGTAGAGACGGGGTTTCACTGTGTTAGCCAGGATGGTCTCGATCTCCTGACCTCGTGATCCACCCGCCTCAACTTCCCAAAGTGCTAGGATTACAGGCGTGAGCCACCGCTCCTGGCCAGAAATCTGCTGTAATTCTTATCTATGTTGCTGTAATGTCTTTTTTCTCTAGTTACTTTTAAGGTTTTCTTTTCATCACTTCAGCAGTTTTATTATGATGTTCCTTGGAGTCACTTTCTGTATATTATGCTTGGATTTATGGATTTCATCAAATTTGGAAAACTTTTAGCTATGGTTTCTTCAAATTTTTTTTATGTTCCCTTCCTCCCCACATCTCTTTTCCTTCTGGAGCTCCAATTTCATGAATATTAGATTGCTTGATATTGTCCCACAGGTCACTGATGCTCTGTTCATTTGTATTCAGTCTCCTGTGTCTCTGTGCCTCATTTTGGGTAATTTCTAATTCTGTGTCTTCAAGTTCACTGATCTTTACTTCTGAAGTTTACAATCTGTTGTTAATCTCATCCAGTCTATTTTTGGTTTCAGATATTGTATTCTTAGTCTCTAAAAGTTTAATTTATGTCTTTTTTACACTTTCCCTTTCTCTTGTCCTCATTTCATGTTTTCCTCCACTTCTTGAACATGTGGAACATATTTAGTAAAAGTATTTTAATATACTTGTTTGCTAGTTCTTTCATCCATGTCATTTCTGAGTACGTTTTTACTTATTTATTTTTTCTTCTGGGTAAAAGTCTGATCTTCCCATTTCTTTGCATGCCTGGTAATTTTTTATGGGGGACTAGGTATTGTTAATTTTATATTCTTGATTATTAAATTTCATTATATTTCTTTAATTAGTGTTGGCTTTTATTTTGGATGTTACCTAGGATTACTTTGATCCTTTCAAACATTGCTTTTAAGCTTTATTATGGTGGGTCCAGAGCAGCCATTGGTCTAGAACCAATTTAGCCCTCACTACTTTGGCAATATTCTTCTGGGGGTTGTATCTAATTCCTTGTCTATTACAAGGTCTTTCTGCTCAGATAGATGTGAACACAAACTATTTACAGCCCTGTAAGAACTCTGGGAATGGTTCTGCCTGCTCCCTTCCAGTTGTCTTGAGTAGTTTCCTATCATGCATGTGCAGACCAGTACTTAGTCAAAGACTCTAGGGAGGCCTGTCGATAGAACTCCAGAGTGTTCTCTCTATCTCCAGTTCTCTGTCCCACAAATTCTAGTCACTTTGCCCTCCTGGATGTCTAATCTCATCACCTCGACTCAGTGAGATCCATTCCCCCTCCCTGTACTGCATCCAGGAACTGTCTGTAGGCAGTAAACTGGTACACTCGTAGGGCTCACTTTGTGTCCCTTTTCTTAGCGATCACAGGCCTGTGTTGCCTGTCAGCCAATGTCTGAAAACCATTTCTTTCTATATTTAGTCCAATTTTTTTAGTTGCTTAAGGCAGGAGAGTAAATCTGGTCCCTGTTTCTTTAACTTCTAAATAGAAGTTTCAAACTTATTTTTTAGAGAACTTACATGTTGACTACTAGTAGATTCCTTTCTTTAAAGAAATTCTGTCGTTTAAAATATGGCTTGTGAATAGTTAAAAAGTAGATCTGCATTTAAAGTAATAAAATTCTACGTGATAAATTAAAAATAGGATTTAGGAGATTTAGATCTTCCCCACCTTGCTATCTAGCATATGATTAGAGAGTAATTCATTGCTATTAGAATGGCAGAGGGTTGAAAAGGAATTTCAAAATAAGGCTAAGGCAGACCAGAGTGTGATTTACTGCAGATCCATGGTTGTACGGAGCTGTAACCAGTTACTGAATCTTGGCTATAAACCCTTTAACTGCCCTACTGTCTATTTAAATTCTTTGTCAGTGGGCTTCAGTGTTTAAATGTTTGCTTTGATAAACATCCCAATATTCAAACAAGGAATAAAACATTCAGAACCATTGAGATAAATATCAAAACAATAGTGAGAACATCTGACAAATGCTAACTTTTTAAACTGTAGAAGCCTCCACTAACTACAGACTGTCTGGCCCCAGAATTAGGATTTTGCTCCCTGTCCTTGCTGGCCACACTGAAAATAAGTGAGGCTAATTACAATAATCTATCCTGGGGCAGGTTATTTGGGGCAATAAATCAACCTCAACTGTTAACCTTTCGTGTGTGTGTGTGTGTGTGACAGAGAGAGAGAATACATATGTAAACATGATGCATGGGCACTTATTTATTTAGTATCTTATATATGCCAGGCATTTTAATCTTCATAACAGCCCTGCCAACTCAGTTTTTAGATATACATTTAAGGGATTTAATGAACAAGCTGAGATCTAGAGATACTAAATGATGAGTTCAAGTTTTTCCATTATACCATGCTGTTTCTCACAATGCCATGCTGTATTACCCTCAGTAGCACCATAATTCAGTTGTCAGTAGACCACAAACACAACATTGGGTCATCCATCTTGCAGTCATGTACTCTGGGCCACAGGAGGCATTCGAAGACAGAGTTTGATGGATAATTACAGCTTTTTTCGTTAGGAAAATAATTTGAAGTTCATGGTTTACATACAGTGGATCAAAACAACAATAAAGCAGTGAATAGACTTTGTTATTATCTATATAGGCCAGTTTTACTGAAAAAGACTGATACATCCCCAATACCATACCACCTGCTGCTCAAAGACAAGCCTTTTAGTTTGAGGTTGTAGTCACTATCGGCAAAGTCTGACTGTGTTTGCAACTGTCTTTTAAACTTACAGTCTTCATAAAGAGCTTCACTTTTGAGATTGTTGCCATTGAGTGATTTTTCTGTGACTGTTTACTAGCTGGGCCTGAATAATCTCCTGCACCAGCCACTTTGCCTGCAGTCTCCTTTATTTCATTCATCATGAGGAAGCCACCTCAGGCTCCCGTTGTCATTTCTGTCTGCCTATATGTCAGTATCCAGTGTCAGTGGACTGGCTATATTTCAAGACTTCAGTGTTGGATAGTAGCCCTAATAAATGCTTGTCAATTTAGCAACAGTAGTTATCCAATTATTTCTGTTGTCGTGGTACAGACAACCTTGATTATAACTACTTAAAAGTCCAGGACGGGCACGGTGGCTCACACCTGTAATCCCAGCACTTTGGGAGGCCGAGGCGGGGGGGATCATCTGAGGTCAGGAGTTCGAGACCAGCCTGGCCAATGTGGTAAAACCCCATTTCTACCAAAACCACAAAAATTAGCCAAGTGTGGTGGCACATGCCTATAATCCCAGCTACTTGGGAGGCTGAGGCAGGAGAATCACTTGAACCCTGGAGGCAGAGGCTGCAGTGAGCTGAGATTGTGCCATTGCACTCCAGCCTGGGTGACAAGAGCGAGACTCAATCTCAAAACAAACAAACAAAAACAAACAAAAAAAACAAGTCCATATGTAAGGTCCCTGATGATAACCCTGAGTTTCCTATAAAGACAAAAATGCTGCCAGCCTTTACTTTGGCTTGTGACTAATTGGGCATTAGTGCCTTACTTTTGAAATCTATGTCAAGCTTTTAATTCTGTTTCTGAATTTTTCAATGACCATGCTATCCTTCAGTTACAAGATTTATGCTCCTGATGCATCATCAATACTCTTTCAAGTTTTGTTTTCTAGTATTAGAGATAAGTTGCACCAAACTTGAGGATTTGCCACTTATTAGGGTAGTGGCTAGATAGGGTACATATATCTGGCACTGTATTAGTGAGGGGTTTTTTCAGTGTGAAATGTGCTGGCCTGTGCAAGGATTAAATCTATAACTTTGGTTTTATTAGGGCAATCAGTGATCATGCTTTCTATATACAGAATGAGGATTCAAGATTCAGGTATTGTTTATTTATTCCTCTTCACCAAAGTTTAGGGTAAAGCTGGTGGTAATTGAATAGAAAAGGAAAAGTGATGTTTAGTGTTTGAATGCACACGCATGCACATGTGTGTGTATGTGTACAGTAACACTTTGATTTTTAAGTTATCATATAATTAATAGTTAAGAGAAAGGCTCTAGGGCCAGTCTAACTAGAATTCTGGCTCTTCCAGTTACTAATTATAATTGTAACCCTGGTCAAGTTACTTAACCTCTCTGTGTTAATGTATCTTGTGACCTCGATCAATTTACTTTAGTTCTAATAGATTTTTTGTGGATTCCTTAGGATTTTTTACAAACACAATTATGTTGTTTGCAAATACAGTTTTACTTCTTCCTTTCCAATCTTTAAACCTTTTTTTTTCCTGCCTTATTGCACTGCCTAGTACCTCCAGTATGATATTGAAAAGACAATTGAATGGCCATTCTCAATCTTAGGGGTAAAGCATTCAATCTTTCCCTTAATAAATATGATGTTAGCTGTAGGTTTTTGCTAGATGTCCTTTAAGAAACTGAGGAAGTTTTCTTCTATTCCTGGTTTGTTGTGAATTGTTATGATGGTTGAGTATTGAATTTTGTCAAATGATTTTCCTTTGTCTATAAAGATGATCAGGCCGGGTGCGAATGGCTCATGCCTGTAATCCCAGCACTTTGGGAGGCCGAGGCAGGCAGATCATGAGGACAGGAGATGGAGACCATCCTGGCCAACATGGTGAAACCCCACCTCTCCTAAAATACAAAAAATTAGCTGGGCGTGGTGGCGTGCACCTCTAGTCCCAGCTACTCGGGAGGCTGAGGCAGGGGGATTGCTGGAACCCAGAAGGCAGAAGTCACAGTGAGCCGAGATCATGCCACTGCACTCCAGCCTGGTGACAGAGCAAGACTCCGTCTCAAAAAAATAAAAAAAAAAAAGAAAAGATGATCATATGATCACTTTCTTTATTAATATGCTGATTTACATTGCTAGATTTTTTTATGTTAAACTTTGCCTTAATATAACAACAACAACAAAAAAAAAAAAACAGAGATGTTCCAGTATGTTTTTCTGTGCATTTCTGGGGAACTAGCGGTATCTTAAGGTAGTTTAGAATCTCTAGGTTTATTCTCTAGTTGTCTCTCAATTTAAAGACTATATGTTAATGATATAATAATCAACAGCAATATTTCTTCTGGGAGAGAACAAGTGATTATATTGAGATTTCTTGATTAGTGATTTAAGTATATTTTAGTGAAATATAAACCAGTACAAGGAGAATATCATATTTATACTAGCTTTCAGATTATTTATTTCTCCCATAATTCACAGAAAAATAATTTTAATTCTTTTGAGAACTTCTTTTTTAAAGAAATGAATATACTGAGTAATGAAGCTGGCTGGCTAAGACATATAATTATCGAAATGTAATTCATTCCATATTTAGAAATTATTTTGGACTAGTAATCATAATAAACGGAAGTCTCCAGGTGAAGAAAGACTTGGTTCTTCATTGGGTGATAAACAAAACAAGGACCCCCATAGTTAGTGCCTTCATTTATCATGCTTGCTATTTAACTGTGACCATAATATGATGTTTGTTCTCTTTATATAAAGGAAGGTTTTTGTTGTTTGTTACTGAGTATTTCCAGTCCTGTTTAATTATAATGGCTACTATTTTTGTAAAGAAGGTATTTTAAAATCAATGCTTAAATGTAGTAAAAATGATTCATTCCCCCAATGCCAGTTCCAGTCCTACAAATGGAAATAGCACTGAGGAGGACATCAGCTGATTTAATCTTCCATTAAGGTTTTATTTGCGTAGCCCTTGATCCCTAAAGGCTTAGTCTGCCCATTGCCTCAACAAACCCTTTGTACAAATAAAATTGAATCAAGCAGATGAGTGAGTAAGTGTGTCTGGATAGCAGCCCTGGAATATCGCTACCCTTCTCATTTGCAAAGTTACATTTCCCAGTCCTTTCTGCATACACACAGGCTGTGGGGTCAAACCCGATTAGGTGCTCTCATCAACTCTTTTACAGGATTGGCCTTTTCAGCTTCGAGAAGCAGCATGACCTGTTCCATTCAGCGGCTGTTCTTAGCCCATTCTTTAGCTCTGTCTGTTACGTTCCCATGGAGTGAGGCTCTGGCTTCTCCTGCACATGCTCCCTGAGAGAGTCATTCACAAAGACAATCTGCTCTCCAAGGAAAAGCAGCAAAGCCAGCTGAGGAAAGAGATGATGGATCATGCCAACCAGAGGGGAAGAGTAAGGCATATTAAAAATGACATCAGTGCAGTAATCCCACAGGGATTAATGCAAATTGAACTGGTATGTTTTTCCTGGAAATTCCAGCTCATTCCAGGCATTCATTTTTTCCATAAAGGAGTGGGGGCAGGTTTGATTCTCTCCATGTGACAAGCAATTCAGCAGCAGAGGCAATTAAGCCTTATTGACCAGCACTATACAAAACTACTAAATATTCAACAAACAGACCTTCCAGAGAAAATACATGAAGTCATTATAGTAATAGTTTCCCCTTTGGGTATTCTTTCAAAATATTTTTATTTAGTTTGAGTGTGAGAGATAATATAATGCCTGTAAGGATAGTTTAAAATGGTAGAAAACTATCATGTTTTAAGTATGTGACATTCTGTTAGCATTATGTGAATAAATTTCTGTCTCTCTGCAATCAGTTCAGTTCACCAAATATATATTATGAGACACCTATCCAATGATGGATGAATGTTACTCTTCTGGTGGCTAACAACCTATGTATGGACCAAGTGGGACAGACTATAGAATTGGAAGAATGTGGACTTCTCTGCCAACCAGTGATAGATAGATTGGGCCTGGAAAGGGCTGGTCTGAGGTGGCCTATTAGATATGGGAACTCTAGTTTATTTTTTAATAATGAATGTTATTTTTATTACAAAAGTATATATTTTCATTATAGAAGATTTGGGGGAGAGGAATAAGCATAGTCAAGAAAAAAACCTGTTATCCTCGCATCCCGAAGTAATGCTGTTAATGTTTTGTTTTATATCCTTCTAGTTTTTTAAATTTATGAGTGCATACATTTTCTTATTTAAAAAAAGATCTTGTTACACACTCTTTCTTAAACTGATTTTATCACCTTACTATGAACCTTTTTGTGTCCTTAAATATGATATTCTATTATATGAAAGTACAATTACTAATCCTTACCAATGGGATTTTAAATCTTCAATTTCCCCTCTTGTAATGACCACTCAGGTAGCTGAATCTTTGTGAACCCCTGGGATTATTTTAAGGATAAATTAATAAACATGGAATTACTGGGTTAAAACCTATGTAAAATACTACGGCTCTAGATGTATATTTTTTAAATGTTCCCCAATTTATATGTCTTTCAGCAGTGAGTATATGAGAAAATTTGACTTCTAAGCTACTCATGATTGAACAGTATCAAACTCTGTATTTGTATTTACTTACTTGTATATTCTTGCACTCTGATTAAATTCTCAAGCTTCATGTAAAGTAGTTCTCATTGTTCGCAGTATTCAATTAGTGGTCTACAACAAGTAGGTGGGAGATGGGGAAAGAGATGAATTCCTGAGAGTCTGGTTCTCTCCTGGGGCTCTCAAGCCCTGGGATGGTAACAAGGAAGTCAAGAAGACTGGCATTTTATCGTTT
The DNA here is from genome assembly GCF_029289425.2 of Pan paniscus. Classification (NCBI taxonomy): domain Eukaryota; kingdom Metazoa; phylum Chordata; class Mammalia; order Primates; family Hominidae; genus Pan; species Pan paniscus. The sequence goes on from NC_073249.2 coordinate 193,417,903, forward strand.
TGTCCCAGGTCCTAGAGGAAGGATGAGAGATATACTTAAAACCTACTAAAAACAGGCCAGGCACGGTGGCTCATGCCTGTAATCCCAGCACTTTGGGAGGCCGAGGCAGGCAGATCACAAGGTTAGGAGTTCGAGACCAGCCTGGCCAACATGGTGAAACCCCGTCTCTACTAAAAAAAACAAAAAAAAAATTAGCCAGGTATGGTGGCGCATGCCTGTAATCCCAGCTACTCAGGAGGCAGAGGCAAGAGAATCGCTTGAATCTGGGAGGCGGAGGTTGCAGTGAGCCGAGATCGTCCCACTGCACTCCAGCCTGGGTGACAGAGACTTCATCTCAAAACAAAAACAAACAAAAACAAAACAAAACAAAAAAACTACTAAAAACAGAAAGGGTATCTAATCTTCAAGAGCTTACTGTCCAGTCAGGAGAAAGAATATACATCCATGTGAAGCAAACTAGTGCAGCTCCATTTGAAGCAAACTAGTGCAAATAAATTCATACAATTCAAACTATTTTCTTATTGGTTGATGATTTAAATATGTTATTCTTTTTGCTTGTAAACAGATTCTGACGTGATGTGACAAAAATAGACTAACTGATTCACTCCCTCTCCAGCTTTCCATCACACTTAATCCAGAAACTTTCACTTCCAGTAATGGCGAGCTAGATAATTAGGATGACAAGGACAACTTAAAAAACTGAGGGAAATAAATTTTTTAAATTTTCTTACATGTACTAAAAAGCTAACAAAATAATAAAATAGGCTTGGGCCAAAATCTAGGGTAAAACAAGAACCCACGAGGTAAACTCACCATTCAAAGCCTCTTTCTCCCCCCTCACACCTTGTTTGTGCTCTGGACCCACATGATCAGGGACAGGCCAGAAACCTGACCACAGGTATCAGGAATGCCAGCTCCTGAGAAAGCTAACCTGATGACTACTTCATTGTTTTTAACTTCATCTATTTCTATGAAACACATTGATTGTACCATTTTTTTAAAGTGTTGAGATTATTAGGTATGTAAATTTGCTGCAATTGTTTTTAAATAAAAATACTCTCTCAGAATAATGAATTTTAAAAATACCTCTCTTTCTCTGAAGGCATTTACTAGTCTGAATGAAATATCTGTGTAGTCAGGCTGAGTTTTTGGTAGTCTTACAGGGGAAGGAAGACAGGAATCAAAGCTGAGAGCCTGCCCAGGGTAAGAAATCTGATAAACCACCTCCCTGTTTAATCCAGGAATCTCAAGTGCTCCACCTTCAAAGTAAGAGTGAACTAGAAGTAAACCATTACTGGAGCAGCTCAAGTTTGTGTCACTCAGGTAGTCCAGGGAACCTCAAACTTTTGACATAGGTAGACTAGGATGGTTCCATACTAGTAGTGTCTTCTGGTGCTTGACAGAAGCAAAGAAAAATCATTTCTAGAGAATGGAGCCATTATCTTAGGACATTTATTAACCTTGAAAATATTTATTTTCTAGTATAATGACCAACAGTCAAAGATAACACTTTCACAGAATAACAAGATACCCTGAGTAGTAAACAGCAGAAACAACACAGAGTCCCACAGAAACTTCAGAAATTGCAATCATGAGACAGACTGTAAAGTAACTATCCTGACTATGTATAAAGAGATTTTTAATGAGCTTGAAAATATCTGCAAGAAGGGAATCTATAAAAAGTATTGTAACAGATTGTTTTAAAACTAAATAGAACTTACAAAAGTGAAAAATATAACAATCAAAATTATGAACTCAGCGAACATATTAATCAGTAGATCATACGCAGCTGAGGTCAGAACTGAAAGATAAGTCTGAAGAAATCATCCAGAGTGTAGCAGAGAAGAGAAAATGATAGATCATATGCAAGATAGGGTAAGAGACATGCAGGTCAGAATAAGAATACCTACTAACATACCCTTATGGAAGTCCCAGAAGATAAGGAAAGAGAGTTTTGGGACAGAGGCATATTGGAAGAGATGGTAGCAGAGAATTTTCCTTAACTGATAAAAAACACAAATCCACAGATTAAAGAAGCCTAATAAATTTGTTCTTCTAACAAGTAGACCCAGGCAGAAGGAAAATTTATCTCAGATGAGTATCCCAGAAGGAAAATTAAAGGCATTTTGACGCAAACAAAAACAGTTTGCCTCTATTACATCAAATGTAAATGGACTAAATGTTCCCATTAAAAGACAAAGATTGTCATACTGGATAAAATAATACTATAACTCTCTGCTGTTTACAGAAGACACACCTAAAATATGTCAGTAAGTTTTCAACTGTGGGTGATTTTGCCCTCGAGAAGATATTTAACAGTGTCTGGACTTATTTTTGGTTGTCATAACCTGGGGAAGTGCCATTGTAAACTACAATGCATAGAACTGCACCCCCCCACACACACACACAAGGAATTACCTGGCCCCAATATCATGGTTGGAGAAATCCTGATGTAAGTAAACAGAAAGTTAAAAATGAAAAGATAGTAAAGAAAATATATATCAAAAGTAAGCCCAATTGCTATGTTAATTATAGACAAAATTATAATGAGTCAGAAAATACTTCTAGAAATAAAAGGGATTACTTCAAAATAATAAATGTCCATTTAGCAGGAAAATCTAAGAATATTAAATTTATATTCATCAAATAAAATGGCCTCAAAATACTTAAAGCAAAAATTCCACAACTCTAAGGAAAAAGACAAATTCATTATCAAGGTGTTTTATATTTACATTCTTCTCTCAGCATTTGATATAAAAAGCAGGCAAAAAGCCCCAGTAAGAATATATAAGATTTGAATAACACAATTGTCAAATTTCACTAAGGGACATATATATAACACTGTACTTAACAACTGCAGAATATTATTTTCAAGCATACATGGAAGGAACAGTTATAAAAGATGACTCTATATTGGATCACAGAGCTAGTGTCAACAATTTCATAGAATTAAAACCACACATAATTATGCTCTCTGACCACAGTGTATTGTTAGCATTCAATAAGAAAAAGATGACTGGAAATACCAATATTTGAAAATTAAGCAGTACACATATATAATCCATCACAGTGGAAATTAGAAAATATTCCTGACTGATAATGAAAAATACTATATATAAACTTTTCAGTAAATAAAGCTGAGCTTAGAGGAAAATTTATGGCTTTAAATTCATCTAAAGAAGTTAGGGGAAAAAACAACAAATTAAATCTGAAGAAAGTAGAAGGAAAGAAATAATAAAGACAAGAACAGGAATTAATGAAATAGAAAACACTTATAGAGAGGATATACAAAGCCAAAAGGTGATTCTTTTTAAAGACTGATAAGACTGCTGCCGGGTGCAGTGGTTCACTCCTGTAATCCCAGCACTTTGGGAAGCTGAGGTGGGTGGATCACTTGAGGCTAGGAATTCAAGACCTACCTGGCCAACATGATGAAACCCCGTCTCTACTAAAAATACAAAAATTAGCCAGGCGTGGTGGTACATACCTGCAGTCCCAGCTACTTGGGAGGCTGAGGCACAAGAATTGCTTGAACCCAGGAGGTGGAGGTTGCAGCGAGCCAAGATTGCACCACTGCACTCCAGCCTGGGTGACACAGAGCGAGACTCTGTCTCCAAAAAAGAAAAAAATAAATAAAGACTACAAATCCTTATAAAGACTGATTGAGGAGAAAAAAAGAAAGACACAGATAACCAAAATCAGGAATGAAAAGGAAGACATCACTGCCGATCCTAGAGGTATTATAAAGAATACTTTTTTAAATAAATGAACTCCAATTTCTTACTCTGGGTAAACAAAGCCCTGTCTCATCTAATTCATACATTCATTTTATACAGTTTTCTCTCTCGTCTACTGTGCAGCCATTAAACATGCCAAGTTTGTTTCTCTGATAGGGTCTTCATTACCAACTAATGCAAAGTAATGCAATGACTGTCTCCTTGTCTCAGATTTAAATATAACCTCCTCAGAAAGGCCTTTCGTGACCACTCAATCTAAGAGAGCAACCTGTTATTCTTCATATCATTCAATTTTAATTCCTTAATTAGCTCATGCTATTTACTTCATAATTGTTTGCTCCCCACTCCAGACATAAAACACATCAGAGTAGGATCCTTATCTTGCTCATCACTCTATCCCAGAGTGCTCGATAAATATTTGTTGATTGAAGTACCATCTCTGATTCAGTCACAGAGAGGTGGGCATGAGGGAAATAAGGAAAAAAGTAGAAACAAGAAATAAAGAAAAATCAGAAACAATTTAAGACCCTATTGGGTGCAAAAGGGAAGTGGAAAGAAGAGACAAGAAAATACATAAAGGGGTTAAAAGAGAGGAAAATAATTAGATAGTATTACTGTTGTGTTTTGGAAAAACTCTTAATTAGAAGGAAAGGAACTAACTTTATTAAGCTACCTCTATGTAGGAAAACTAAATTACCAGGTGATGTGGGGGTTTTTTTTGAAAGATTTTATTTCAACTTACATGCATCACCAAAATTATTTTCCTCATTTTCAGCCTTTTCCTAGGAAGAAAAGAAAGTGAGTTATTTTATTCTATAGAAGGAAAAACAAAAGCCTATTTGTTTTAATCAAGTAAAATTGTCAAGGATGACTGGCAGTGCCATTCACTGAGAAGGAATATTAGAAGAAGTGTTTTGCAGGGAAATCATGAGTTTCCATTTTAACAGGTTAAAATTTAGATATTTTGAAATATCCAAGTAGGGGTGTTGACAAGATAATGGGATACTTCACTCAGAGGAGAGGTCTGAGCTGGAGATCTAAATCTTTGATGTATGGATGGTAATTGAAGCCATAGGCATAGATGTGAGTGTCTAGAGAGAAAGAACAGCATATGAAAAAATGGGGTTTCATGGATGTATCTTAAGGAGCTCCAATATTTAATGGTTAGGTGGTACGAGACAAGCCTTTGAAGGAGACTGAGAAGGAATGGTCAGGAGAATATGGTTTCATGAAAGCCAAGGGTATTTACTGTTTCAAGGAAAAGAATGGTCAGCAGTGTTGAATGCTGCTGAGACACCAGAGAAAATGAGAATTGAAAATGTTTATTACCTTTAGTGACATTGAAGTCTTTGACCTCAGTGAAAGTAATTTTAGCAGAGTGGAGATGGAATCTGAGTCATTTTAACATCCACAGTACCTTTCCGTAGAGTAGACATTTGATATGATTTTTCATTTGCTTTACCATGAAATGTATAATTATGCAGAAGAAAGTATAATGTATATGTAGTATTTGAAAAATAAAGTGAACAACATTTATCCATAACCCAATTTAGGAAACAGAACTTTAGAAGACACCCATATGCTCCTCCCTGTTTGCATCTACCTTCTTCATCTGCCCAGATATACCACTCTTAAACTGTTGTAATAAGTTTTCCCGCCAGGTGCAGTGGCTCACGCCTGTAATCCCAGCACTTTGGGAGGCCGAGGCGGGTGGATCATGAGGTCAAGAGATCGAGACCATCCTGGCCAACATGGTGAAACCCTGTCTCTACTAAAAATACAAAAATTACCTGGGCGTGGTGGTGGGTACCTGTAGTCCCAGCTACTCGGGAGGCTGAGGCAGGAGAATCTCTTGAACCTGGGAGGTGGAAGTTGCAGTGAGCCAAGATCGCACCACTGCACTTCAGCCTGGCGACAGGGTGAGACTCCATCTCAAAAAAAAAAAGTGGGCCGGGCGCAGTGGCTCACGCCTGTAATCCCAGCACTTTAGGAGGCTGAGGTGGATGGATCACGAGGTCAGGAGATCAAGACCATCCTGGCTAACACAGTGAAACCCCATCTCTACTAAAAATAAAAAAATTAAAAAAATTTTAAAAGTCGGGCGTGGTGTCAGGCGCCTGTAGTCCCAGATACTCGGGAGGCTGAGGCAGGAGAATGGCATGAACCCAGGAGGCGAGATCGCGCCACTGCACTCCAGCCTGGGCCACAGAGCAAGAATCCATCTCAAAAAAAAAAGAGTTTTCCCTTGCTTTTCTTTTATAGTTTTACAACATATGAGTGACTTCCTAAACAATATACTGTTATTTTTACAATATACTTTTTTAGTTTTAACTGGTTTTGAACTCTGTATAAATGGAATTATACTGTATTCATTCTGAGTCTTGCTTCTTTTGTTCAACATTATCTTTTTGAGATTTGTCTGTGTTGATACCTGAGATTGTATGTCATTTTCACTGTTGTATAGCATTCCATTGAATTAACATGCCATAATGTATTTTTACATTCTGCTTTTGATTGGTATTTGGGTCATTTCCAGTTTTTTGGTTTTTTGCTTTAAAAAGCAATTCCACCGCGAACATCATTATCATGTCACCTTATGAATATGTGCAAGAGTTTTTCTAAGATAGGTGTATAGATAAGAATAGAATTGCTAGGCCATATCATATGGGTATGTTCAACTCTGTTGTGAAATACCAAACTGTTTCCTAAAGTGATTGAATCATTTTTTACTCCTACCCATTCCATGTGAACATTACCATTGCTCTATATCCTCCCCAGTGTTTGATATTGTCAGTCTCTAGAATTGTTGCCAATTTCATGAGTATGAAATTTTATCCTATTGTAGTTTTAATTTGCATTTTCTTGATTATTAATAAAGTGAAGTTTTAAAATGTCTATTGGCCATGTAGTATTTCACAAAAGAGAAAATTCAATTCAAGTGTGATGCCCATTTTTCTGTTGTGTCTTTTACTTTTGAGTTATAGGTATTTTAAAAATATTTTTGATGCAAATTCTCTTTTTGTTATGTGTGATAGAAATATTTTTTCTCAGTGTAAGGCTTGTTATTATGCCTTTGACGAACATAAATTTTTTCTTTTAATGTAGTCAAATTTATCAGTCTTGTTTAAAATATCCTTTCCTACTGTAAAGTCATTATTTTGTCCTACATTTTCTCCTAAAAATCTTGTATTTTTGTCTATTCCTCTTAAATATTTAGTCTACTTTAACTTGGGAGGTTTGCTGTGAGGTGGGAGATCAATTTCATTTTTCTATGTGGATGCTTGGTTTTCCCATACTGTTTAATGAGATGTCCAGTCCTCCCCTACTGACCTGATAAACCCATCTGTAATATAGCAAGTGTTCATAAATGTGTGGGTCTATTTTGGGAACTTCTGTTTGGTTCCATTAAGTGGTAAATGTTTAGCAACTAGCTCTTCCCACTCCTTTCCTATAAACAAAAAGTACCAATTTGTAGTATTTGCTGATTTCCATGGTATAAATACTCCCACAATGACCAGTTTCAAGCTTCCAATGTGATATCACTAAAATGCGGAGTTGGTAAGAGGTGCTAACAGTTAGAGGTCAAGAATAGGGTCTATCCAAAAGATAGTGCTAATGCCAAACTTTCTTAACTAGTAGAGCTCGATATCAGGGCAATTCTCACATTGTCTTCTTTAGGAGTGATCTGCCTATTCTTGGTCTTTTGCATTTCCATATATATTTTAGAATTAACTTATAAAGCCTCTTTTTTTTTTGAGACGGAGTCTGGCTCTGTCGCCCAGGCTGGAGTGCAGTGGTGCAATCTCGGCTCACTGCAGGCTCCACCTCCCGGGTTCACGCCATTCTCCTGCCTCAGCCTCCCGAGTAGCTGAGACTACAGGTGCCTGCCACCACACCTGGCTAATTTTTTGTATTTTTAGTAGAGACAGGGTTTCACCATGTTAGCCAGGATGGTTTGGATCTCCTGACCTTTTGATTCGCCTACCTCGGCCTCCCAAAGTGCTGGGATTACAGATGTGAGCCACCATGCCTGGCCCAAGATGGATATAATTTTTATGTTACAAAAAGATTTATAATTGTACTGGAGTCTGTTAACCTTCAGACAATTCCTTTAATGCTTTTATTTATTTATTTATTTATTATTTTTAATGTAGACAAGAATGAGATGATGATGCATTGACATACCTCCTTTTTTACTAACACAAAGGGCAGCTATCTGAAGCACATTATTCCAACATGGATCTTTTCAGTTAATAATATATCTCAGAGATCTTTCCTGTCAACATGTACAATTCTTACTCTTTAATGCTTTTGTACTTACTATACTATTTTAACTGCTTCAGAGTATTCAGTTATGTGCATATGTATAGATGTGGATGTGAATGTGTGTGTGTGATAGTGGTTAAGAGCTTGAGTTCTGGAACCAGACTGCCTGTCCAAGAATCCTGCTCTGACACCTTCTATGTGACTTTAGAACAGTTTCTTAACCTCTGTGAGTCTCATTTTCCTCATTTATAATATGGTCAAAGTAGCAATGCCTATGTCATGGAATTGGTGTGAAGATTAAATGAGATAATTCATGTCAGGCATTAGAGCCTGGCTGCTACACAGTAAGTGCTTAATAAATGTTAACTGCTAGCGTTTTCATTCTTGCCTTTGCTGCTATTATTATTCCTAGTACTGCGCTACTGATAAATACTTGATTTGTTTCCAGGTTTTTGCTATGACAAACAATGCAGTGGTGAATATCCTTGTACATAGATCTTAAAATAACTTGGGGGATGTGTATCCCTGAGTGCAAACTCCTATAAACAGAATTGTTGGGTCAAAGAGTATGCAGCTAAAAATATTGACAAATTGCCCTCTAAAACAGATATTCCAAATTATATTCTTACCAATCGTATAAGAAGTATATTACTCACCTTACATCAGCCCTCCGTATTATTAAATTTCTAAATGTTTACCAATCTTATACTTAGTTTGTCCTGCATCTCTTTAGATATGAATGAGATTAAACATCCTTTTATAGGTTTATCACTTTTTTTTTACAAATAATAATGAACTACTTGCTCATATCCTTTGCCTATTTTCTACTAAGTTATATCTCTCTTTCTTACTGATTTCTAAGAGTCCCTAGTGCCTTATAAATAAAAATACTGACCTATCAATTTCCAGAAACATAGTTTCTATGGAAATTAGATATAACTGAATTACTTATATTCACTTGATTTTATTTTGTAAACATTTTAAAGCTCCCCCAACCCTGCCCCCGCCAGTCTCTTGAGCATTCCTACCTAAAGTCACTTGGGGTCAGGGACTGTAACTTCTATTCCTTTATTTCCACTTGTTCCCTTTCCCTCTAGTAGCACCGGGCTTCTCTGCCAAATTCAGTGACTGGTGGAGGGGCCTTGCTATAGAAATTTCAAAAGAGTGGATTGAGTCATGGTCCTGAAACATAAGCCACACATTAGGTTATGTGAAGTCCTGGAAAACAAGAAAACATGTCCAGAGGCTAAGCAGGCTCCTTCTATTCTATGCACATCTCCAATGGCAAGACGCTTAAGTCTATTTTAGCAAATAAGAAGATTGACCTGTTCGCATGGCATCTGACAGGAAAACGTGGAGCCAAGAACTTGGAGCTTTTTGGAATCCATTCATCTATAAATCTGTGGCTCTTTAGAACTTTTTCCAAATGGGGGCAGTGATAATGATAATGTGACTATAATGTGGCCCTTGTGAGCTCAGTGCCCAAAGTAATAATACTTCCAGCACCTTTTGTAGGGCACCTGCTCTGTGTGAGTACTATTCTAGAAGTCTTACACACATCCTCTTTATTCCTTGTAGGGTCCCTTCAAGGATTGTTCTTTCTACTTTAAAGATAAGGAAACAGTGACTCAGTGTAGCATAGCACCTTGTCCTAGTCACACTCATAGTGCAGGACAGAGGTGGATCCTATTCAGGCCTGAATACCCCAACCCCACACACTGTTTTGTTCTACTGTTCACTTTGTACATCTGTAGTAGAATTTTTCACATTTTGCCTTGTATATAGTTTCATTGTTCTTCCAATACTGTAAAACTCCTTGAACTCTGGACCCAGACTGCCTGAAGAAAGAAACCGTGTCTTTTTCACCTACCCTCCAAGCAACAATCAGCGAGGCTATCGAGGTCAACTGGACTTGCCCCAAGAACACTTCATGGTCAATGTCTGAGTCAGGAATTGACTTTAGCCAACTGTGCCCTCTGTTGTGAAGCCATCCTAGAAACCAGTGCCTCCCATCTGTGTGTGCTTTCTAGCTCTGAAAACTACCAAAAAGTCCCTGTATCTACTGGAATATAGCTTTGGGAAACCAAGAATGCCTGCAGCCCCTCGTTCAGCAGGTACTTCAATGCAGAGGACCAATGTGGGCAGAACTGCACTACCAGCTTGTGAATGAATGTTCAGATGGGAAGTGAGCATCTTTTCCCTTATGTTTTGTGCTAAGAATACTGTGGTGTTCAAGCCCAGATACTTTAAGATACATAGACATTTGGAAAATAAAGAAAAGGACAAATGAGAAAATAAAAATCAGCAGTAACACTATCACCCGAAGCAGCCATTGTTAACGTTTGGTATCTATCCTCCCAGCTAAGCTATACATTAAGTAACATGTACTTAACAATGGGATTATATTATGCATATTACATTTGTAACAAGCTTAGTGCCATTTTGATTGGTTATTCCAAATCTAGGGGAAGCCTATTAAACAAAAGTTCTCTCCTTCCTCTGGCTGTGATTTATTGGGGGTAGAGGTGGGGTTTAAATCATAATTACACTTACTTAATGTCATTTAAAATGTTGCAAAGCACTTCACATCCTGCTGAGGAATCTGATAGTGCTGAAGCAAGACCAGAGTCTACATCTGCACTCAAGCCTCAGAGCCTTTCCACAATGCTTTTCAGTTTCAGGTTTCAGGAGCAAAGAGAAGCAAAAAGCAGTGCTATCATAAGCAGGACTAGATGATCTAATGGCAGAGCCAGATGGGGTCTTGTTTTTAGTTGCAATCTGTCTGAGGCATTCTTGTAATATTATTTAACAATTAATTTTTAAGTATTTTTTTTACATGCACAGGGAACAAAGTCCAAAAGATTCAAAAGAGTATACGGTGAAAAGCATGCCTCCCCCTACTCCCCGGGAGGCATCACTGTCTGCGATTTCTTGTGTATCCTTATCTGAAGCATTTTGAGTTCAAAGGGCAGGCAAGCATTTGCAGAGGTCATCAAGGGTATTTTCCTTTGTCGCATCAGTATTCTCTGCAGAGGTCATCCTGGTAACCAGGCTTCATAACCCCCAACAATATTCCAAAGGAATATCTCCTTTCAAAGTGCATGGTGGATGTATCCTGAGGCAGGGCCAAAACCACCCACTGAGACCACCCCAAACAAAGAGGGCAGAGAGCTGCCGTGCTGCCAGAGGAACAGACTCAGGAGGGCCACAGCTGAATCTGGACCAGTCTCAGAGTCAGGAGACCGAGGCCTCATCTGGTCTCTGCCATGGATGGACTGTAAGCAAGTTACTTAACCTTTCTGCGAAGTCTCCTCCTTGTCTAACAGGGTAAGATTATAATTAAGAGGATGGCTCAAAACAATTCCTCTTAAGCTTTAATGTGCACGTGAATGACCCGGGGGATCTTGTTGCAATGCTCATTCAGATTCAGCAGGTCTGGGGTGGGGCCCAAGATTCTGCATTTTCAACATGCTCCAAAGACTCAAGAAGTGGCCCTCAACTACTGGCCTGTGACCTGTTCCCAGGACTAAGCACCTGGTAATGTTTACTTCAGAGCTGAGCAGCTCCCTCTGGAGAACCCTGGCATTCAATTTCCTAAGATTTTTATTTGGCCTCTGGTGCCTGGTGATGGTGCTGCTGCCAGACCCTGTGCTGAATGCTCTGAATATATGGTTCCTCTCTTCATCCTCCCAGCTACTCAGTGAAGTAGGTGTTGTGATTATCCCCATTTCACAGATGAGGAAACTAAGGCTTAGAGAGGTGAATGTGCTCAAGATTACACAGCTGATAAGAGGCAGAGCAGGCCTTCCCACAGACCATCTGATTCCAGACTCCTCGTGTTAACACTAAACCAAAGAGCGAGTGGCATTCTCTGTTTCAGCCTTGAAAGTGAACACCACAGGAAGTGCTGTACCAAGGGGCCTCCTCTTGTGTCTGTGTGGGAGGAGGACACTGCTGTCCGTCAGCTCAGAGTGTCTCCTCCAAAGAAATGCATCTCAGCTTGCAAAGCCTCTACATCAAATTTTTGTGAAAACTCTTCAAGGATTCTGACCGCAGCTCTTATCAGTTACGGGGCAGGAAGCCGCCTTCCACAAGCCACCCTCTCCCCATACGAGAGGGTTCCTTGGCTGTGAACAGCACTTAGATTGTGTCAGAGGAAGGCCATGGGCTTTAACAGGCCACATCCATTTTCATTTACCTTCTGAAAGAAGATTAAGGAGAAAATTCAATTTTGCCTAATGCCTCCCCCAAATGGCTAATTTATATGCTAATTAGCAAGATAGGGATCGATGAAACTGGTAATCAATATGATATCCAAGGCAATGGTAATGAAATTCATTCTGAGATGCACTGGCAGTGGAAATGAAGCAATTATGCAGAATAAATGGGGCAGCTCAGGGAATAAGGGCCCCAGATTGCACTTGACTGCATTATTTCCCCTTTTACCCCTCCCCTCACCCTTCCCCACCCCATTAAAATCAACTGTCCATTCAGGTCCTTTGAGGTACCACGTGCCAGCTTCTCCCTCTCCAAATACCTGATCCTGCATTAACCCTGTGGATTTGTGGCCCACCATGGGGAAATGCTACAGAAAACAGCAGGCTCTGAGAAGACTAGGGATACAAACCCTGGAGGAGAAGCAGGGGCTGAATAGGGGCTCTTAAGCCATAGACTGAGTGGTGAATTCGTACTTTACTGTCACACCTACTGAGGTTGGCTTAAGGTTTTTTAATTCTAAAGCATTATAGATACCATATTGCCCAAAATTTCCACGACTGTCCTAATTTCAAATATTTTGTCCCATGAGGCCATATGTTAAATGACGTGTCCTACATAAGTCCAGTGATAAGTAGGCCACAGTGTTTTTGTATGATTTAGCCTAATACTAGGAAGTCTTGTTTCAATCTGGACATTTATTCCAATGTTTCAGATATTTTGGAGGAGAGGGGAGAGGTGTGATTGCAATTATCTCTGGAGATTTAGGGGCCCTATAGTATTCATTTCACACTTTTCAACTAAGATAATTGAAATTTGTCTTTTACCCCAATGTCTGCTCATTGGAATCGCCTGGGTAATTTGTCCCCAAATTTTCTTATGAAAAGTTCTGAACATACCAAAAAGTTGAAATAAGTATACAGTGAATGTCACATGTATCCTATCCAGATTCTACAATTAACATTTTACCATACTTGCCTTATCACATATCTGTCCAACTGTCCATCCCCCTATACATCATCAGTTCATCTTTTCTTAATGCATTTCACAATAAATTGCAGGCATCAGGATACTTCAGTCCTAAACACTTCAGTATGTATATCATTAACTAGAGTTCAATATTTATTTATTTATTTTTATCTTAAGGTAAAATGTATATACAACAAAATGCACAAATTTGAAAAACACTATTCTGTAAATTTTGACAGAGGCATGCATTGATGTAGTACAAATCCCTATCAACATCACCCCAGAAATTCCCTCTTCCCCCTTCCCAGCCATTCCCCACCCCATACCCCACAGAGGCAACCACTGCTCTGATTTTTTTCTATCATAGATTAACTTTATTCTAAGAACTCCATATAAATAGAACCATGTAGTATGTACCCTTGTATAAGGCTTCTTTTACTCAGCATAGTATTTTTTAAATTCATCCATGTCATTGCACATATTAATATTTTGTTTCTCTTTATTGATGAATAGCATTCCATTGTGTGGATATACCACAGGTTTGGGGGCTATTATGAATGAAGCTGCTATGAACGTATTTGTACAAGACTTTTTATGAACATATGTTTTCATTTTGCTTGAGTGAATTCCTAAGGATGGAATTTCTGGGTTATAGGGTAGATGAATGTTTAGTTTTATAAGAAATTGGCAGACTGATTTCCAAAGTGGTTGTGCTATTCCTGGGAAGTGCTTTAAAAACGCTGTTTTGGCTGGGCGTGATGGCTCATGCCTGTAATCCCAACACTTTGGGAGGCCAAGGCAGAAGGATCACTTGAACCCAGTAGTTTGAGACCAGCCTGGGCAGGAAAGCAAGATGCCATCTCTACAAAATAAAAAATAAAAAATCAGCCAGGTACAGTAGTGTGTGCCTGTGCTTCGGAGGCTGAGGCAAGAGAATCACTTGAGCCTAGGAGTTCCAGGCTGCCGTAAGCCATAATTGTACCACAGTTGTACCACTGTACTCCAGCCTGGGTGACAGAATAAGACTTTGTCTCAAAAGAATAATAATAAAATAAAAACATTGCCTCTCTGCTCCCCCTACCAAAAAATTCTTAGTTAATTAGTTGATCAGGAGTGGGGCCCAGGCATTGGTGTTTCCAGCATGCACTGCTGTGGTTCTGATTTGCAGCTGGAGGAGAGAGTCACTGAAGGTTTAACATTTAACTCTAGTTTAAAGACCTTTTGGTGCCTATGATAAGTGCAAAAAGTTGACTTTTTTTTTACTTTGAAAACTGGCTTTCTGTTGCTGTTCCCCTTTTTCCTTTACTTTTTTTTTCTTTTGCTGCTATAAAGACTTGATGGTGTTCTTGGATTATTTGGACATCAGAGTTCACTTGAGTCAAAAGATCTGCTTTTTAATCCCAGTTTTGCCCCTTTTAACTGTATAAGTTTGAGCAAGTTACTCATCAGTGTCCTTTTCTGTAAAATATGGTTTCTATTATGTATTCCAAGGCTATGAGGATAGAAGTGCCTGACTCAAAAATTTTCTGAAATTTATTATAGGACAGGAGTGGAAATAGAGTTATCCATTGCCCTCCCCAACCCCCAGGATACGTGAGATTCCTTAACTCTGCCTTTCTGAACAAAGGCAGATTGACAGTTCTTTTCTTTGGTTCTATAATATGGCTCTGGATCTGAGGCTGTGAATGTCAGAGGTTGGAGAGCTGTCACCACTTCCTTTAATGATTGGAGTATAATTACCTATTGTCTTACTAAAAGTATGTAAAACTCCAAATCAGTAGGATAGGGATTTTGAATTGGTTTTCCATTCCTGATGGTGATGTGGGCTGATCCATCTCTTCGTTGTCCCCATGTAACCCACAACACATCTTTGCAAGACTGCTGGGTAGAGTTGGTATTAAGAGAACAGTGAAGAGCTGTGCAGCAGCTGAGGTCATCGTTTATTCTTGCCTTCATTGGCTCTGGATTACTGAGCATCAAGTCAATAACAACAATGACAGCAAAATCAACCTACCTTCTGAAGCCTAGCCTGCTCACTCTGAGGAGACAGGCTTGGAGACTATCTCCTGAGTCCACTTCATATGGTTCTGGTCCACACAGACTGCACTGGTCCCTGAGCACAGGAAGTTGGTGTGTGTGGCTCCTGACAAGATTTACATCAAATGCTCAGTACTTGTTGGAAGAAAAAAACAAAAACAAAAACAAAAAACCTCTTGAAAAGGTCTTATAAGTGATGTGGCTTCTCTCATTGTTTTGTTCAACCATTTAAATGAGGATTTTCCAGTCAGCACCAGGAAGAATGCACTTGAGGCCAGCATGGGCACAGATGAGGCTTCTAAATCAGGGTAGAAGTGCCAGGCTTAGCTCCTTTCTAAACAGGAGGGCTGAGGATTCTCCATCACATCCTCCCAGACAACTACTGAGCATGCAGCATGCATTCTTTGCCTTCCTAGGAAGTAGGAAGGTAGGGTTTTCAGAGTATTCGAGGTTGCTCTGGGCGCCAGTTATCAGTGATAACTAACAAAGATCCAGGGAAAATGATGGCTGCTAATGAGCTTCTTTTCAAGTTTATGGCCTCCCTGAGTGTCTATCTGTGGAACTCTCATGCTTTTGTAAGGGGGTACAGGATCGAGGGGACAAGGGAAGGGATCAGATGGCCTGCTATCTGAAGCATGTGCCTGGCTTCAGTAGTCCCCTTTTGGGTTGGTTTATTCTGTAATGTGTCCCCTGAGAAGACAGACTAAGCAGCCTGGGTTACCCTGCAATTTCTCCAAACTATTTGCATGAAATACTGCAGGCAAAAAGCCCAGCCCCTGATTGGCTGTTGCTAGGTAACAACATAATCATCAGGAAATTAGGCTGTCCTTTTTTTTTTCCCAACACGGAGTATGTGTGTGATTGCAGTGTTGTGCAGGAAGAGAGAGGGAGTGGAACAAAGACAGATAAATGGGATGATCTTGAAGGCGGGGACACCACAGCCACAAACCTGCATCCCACGGTAGGACAATCTGCTTTGGGTTGGGCTCTTTACTCAGTCAAACCAATATTGGTACATTTTCCTTTTTATAATAATGGCAAAGCTAGGAGGGCCCTGCAGACAGCAGGAACAGGAGCTATAATAGAAGCAACTTTGAGATTTGAAGTGCTTTTTAGAAGCAAGAGGTAGTATTTAATATGTGGGAATGACTCTAGTGAAGTGAATAAACGAGTGTGTCTGGAGAATGTATATAGGCAGATAAGAATCCATTAGTATGGCCGTAGAGCACCTGCAAGGAACAGAACGTGAGAATGCGCATGTGAATGAGGCATAACAGAAAAAACAAGCATGCTTTAAGATAGGAAAGGGAGCCCATAAACTGAAGTTTAGAACTGTGTCTGTTATGACTCCGCCAGTGTTTAGCATGTGGACCTTGCATTAGGACCTCATAGACTAGACAGGTGGATGAAGAGGCAGCAGTCTAAAGAGAGCATTTGTGTATGTGCATGTGCATGTGTGTGTGTGTGTGCGCACGTATGTGTGGACACAGCTGAAGCACCTAGTTCATTTTCAAGATTGTGTCCTGAATAACAGTGTGCAGAGCCCTGGCAAGTACACAGCCACACCTGGATGCTTCCACTGGGTAATGAATATCCATGAAGACCGTTAGCACTTTCCTTTCCCTCTGTGCTAGCCCCAGGTGGCTTTCTCGCCTCTAACCTCCCTTATCTTGCCTTCCTTTTGAGCTCCCTAGCAATGACCCTGCCCTTACACTAGAGCCTCAGTTGCAATACAGCATACTTCATTGGCTTGCTACAACCCCAGCCAAGCTAATTGCCTTTTGCCATTCATTGTCTGCCAGATTAACGACTCCTCGTGTGTCTGGTTGCCCATTGCCTCCTCTGAGATTCCTCTGTGTACTCTCTCTGGCTTGTCTTTCCCTTCTTCTGTCTCCTCAGCTCAGCCTCTCTGAGCTCCACATCTGAATTTTTGGAAGATATTTAATTTAAATGATAAAATAGAAGCACTGCCTTTTTTTTTTCCTGATCAAAGGGAATAGTATTAGGCATGATGCAGAGGGGACCATTTTGTAGGAGTGGTAAAAAATATGCAGATGTATCAGAAACAAGGCAGAGTATGTGCCAATAACCAAGACTCAGAAGAAAAGATCTTCCCAAGCATACAGTCCCCTACAGTGATTTGCTGTCTCCAGTGGGTGAGCCTAACAAGGCTCAAAGCTCCTGCCCGAAAGAAAAAAGCCATCACTAACGTACAGTGGCTCAAATCCCCTTTCTGAGTACATGTACTAAATGGAATGAACTTGATGCTCTGCAAAGCCTTTAGGACTTGAAGTGCAGATCATCTTCCTCTTCTCCAGTGGCGACTTTCATTACCTTTTAGTTCTCAAACATTAAAATAGAGCACAATCTCTGTTCCACTTCTGCTTCCCCACCATTCTCCAAGACAGTGGTTCTCAAAGTGTGGTCCCAGGACCAGCAGCCTCAGAAGTCTGGGGATGGGTGGGGCCCAGCAATCTGTTTTAACAAACCCTCCAGGTGATTTTGTTGTGTGCTCAAGTCTGAGAACCACTGTGGACCTGAAAATTTGCATTTTTAATAAGACCTCACTCTTTGAAAATCTCTGCTCTAAAAATAGAAAAGAGGGGACAATGTGTGATGAGAAAGATCTCATTCCACCTAGAAAGCCCCCTCCCCATTTCCGAAGTCCCGATCGAACCTGTCTTTAAAGATCCACCCAAATGAAACTTTAGCTGATGCAAGTGAAAGTTATCCCTTGACAGCTTCCTGCATTTCAGGGGTGCACAAACCAAGGGCCAAATCCAGGTCACAACTTGTTTATGTAAGGCCCTCAAACTAAGAATAGTATTTACATTTTTTTAATGGTTGGAGGGGGTGAGGAACCGAAGAAGAATGTGCAGCAGAGACCATATGTGGTGTACAAGGCCTAACCTAGATACTCTGTCCCTTTACAGAGAAAAAAAAAAAAAATGCTGACTCCTGTTATATTTATGTGCTTTTCTTATTTTTCCTCTTAAACTGTTAACTTCTTAAAAATAGAGTCAATATCCAAGTCATGTTTGTATTGCATTCAGTACCAAACATATAGTAATTGTTCAATAAATATGGGAAGGGGCGGATGGTGGTGGTTGGGCAGCTGACAAGTGTTGTGGGAATCCAAAAGAGATGGACTTTTATACTTGACCACTTTGTGGCTGTCCTATCCATAAAATAAGAACAGTGTTTTTCTCCACCTTAAGTAGATGATGAACATCCAGAAGTTCATACTAATGGAATTTACTCTAGTAACTAGATGGTGAAAAGCAGTTGGGAGCTGCCCTGCAGCTTGAAAAACAAGATTAGTATTGAAAATGTCCATAAATGGATAAGTTAAAAATAAGCAAAAAGCTTAAAATTTCAGGTGGATTTCTGATGTCCAGTAAAAAGTTTTCACGGAATTATATGCTACCATGGTTAAAAGAGCCCCTAGTGATGATGCTGCACGAATTCCACCTGCCCCATGGTTGCCCAGCCTCTGCTTGAACCCCTCCACTGACTAGGAACTCACTTCCTCACAGCCAGCCCCACTCTACTTTTTAAACAGCTCCAGTGATTAGGAAGCACTTCTTTTCTATTCAGTTGAAATCTATCTTCTTATAATTTCCACCCTGTAGTCCTAGTTCTGCATACTTTAATTTCAAAATTAGCTACCTACGTTTCATAAATACGATAAAAGAAGTGGGGTAGAGTTATGCTTGACTGGAAAGAATGGGAGGTTGAGGGGGACCTATCCATTTAGATAATTTTCCCCTGCAAATAGGGAACAGGTTAGAAATACAAGAAGCTAAAAGCCAAGATGTATGCTAACAGAGGAAAGGCAAACTTACGAGTATAAAATGGAATAGAACATTCCAAATACGGCAGGAAGCAAAAGGCCGGTGGTCACAGTAGATCACAGGCTGACCACAGATGTGCATGCTATGTTTCTGCTAGAAAGGAATGTTAATAGCAATTAAAGGCTATTATTTGGGGCAAATGAGGGTAAGGAGGCCCCAGAGCTAGGCCCAGGGGACTCTGGAATTGCTTTGTGATTCCAGAGCTATGAAACAGCTGCCAGGACAAGTTGCCAGGGCAGAAGCAAGCAGGAGGAAATGTCCTGGGAAGGGCTGGGCCCTCTAAGTGGTGGCTGGGCCAAAGCAATGAGGCCTTCAAAAGGGAACGGTCCCAAAGAAGATGGAGGAAAGGAGTAGAGAAAGGAAGCTGGAAGTTCAAGTTATACTCCTGTTTATAATGTAATGTAGGCTTAAGATTAATCCAAACACCCTGAGAACTGATGAAGCATTGCATGAACAATATCCCCAAGAAGAATGTGTATTGAACATTCACTGCTCTGGATTTCTAAAATGCTTTTACTGCACAGAGCTTGGAGTTGCGTGGGGGATTGAATCTAGTAATAGCAATCACCAACTAGCTTCGTCTCTTTCGCACCCCCCACACCCTGCCAAACACCCACCACATGCACAACCCATGGCTTACGTCTGTCCTGGTTGTCACTTCTTCCAACTTCATCTGTAGGTGAGGGGGTTTTTTTTCTTTTCTTTTCTTTTTTTTTAACAAGAACATTTCTTGGACTTGAGAATGGGGCTTTTGGGAGCCTGGTGTAAAGTTTATGTCCAAGCCAGGACTAAGAGTGTAGTCAAAAATTGTAAGGGATTAAAAACCCACATGTTTGAGAATCTTCCCTTCTCCACATTCAAGGCACTCCCACGTTACAACCTGGACATGAGCTCCAGATTCAGACTATTGTGATTTATGCCACTTCATAGTTTTATGATCTTAGAAGTTACTTTACCTCTCAGAACCTGCTGCCTCATGTAATCACTGATCTAAAGCAATGCTGGAAGGATTAATCAGGCAGAGGAGACTTGATCATGATAGAATGATGCCCATTCTGTGCTGCACATGGTGCTGGGTGTTTTCTTTCTACGTATTTTTTAGGTGCTTGCATTTTCTTATTTACTTTTCCCAATAACTCTTCATAATTGCTGTCACTGGGCTGGGTGTGGTGGCTCATGCCTGTAATCTTTGGGAGGCCGAGGTGGGCAGATCACCTGAGGTCAGGAGTTCGAGACCAGCCTGACCAACATAGTGAAACCCTGTCTCTACTAAAAATACAAAAAATTAGCCGGGCATGGTGGCGCATGCCTGTAATCCCAGCTACTCGGGAGGCTGAGGCAGGAGAATCGCTTGAACCTGGGAGGCGGAGGTTGCGGTGAGCCAGGATCGCGCCATTGCACTCCAGCCTGGGCAACAAGAGCAAAACTCTGTCTAAAAAAAAAAAAAAAAAAAAAAAAAAAAAAAAAAAAAAAAAAAAAAAAAAAATTGCTGTCATTAGCACTGTTTCCCAGATGAGGAAACCAAGGCCTGTGGAGGTTAAGTAACCTGTCTCAGGTCTTCTAGCTGGGGCAGAGACAGGAATCAAGACAGCTGTCTCCAACTATGAAGCTCCTCCTCTTTCTTATAAATTATGCTGCCTCTCTGAGCTTGTGCCCAGCATGTGGTGGGCATTCAGGAAAGGTGGGCATCCTCTATCCCCTCTCTCCTGTGGGACAGTTGTTTTTGTTTTGTATTACTTTTCAATTAAATGATTGCAAATGATTTTGTAAACATTGCTAACAGGACCAACCTTATGTGTAGATAATATATGTTGAAATACTTATGAACAGGAAAGGCCTACAAATGTTAGACATGCCCTAATTATTACTCAGAGTGTGATTTCAGGGATACCAGGCAGGGCCTGAGAGAGTTCTAGTTGACACATTTGCCTTAGACTGACGCTGCTGCGGGAGATGACTCTTGTTGAGATAGGCTAGTAAACAGAAGGCTATGGGAGCCAAGTGAACTTCATAAGAACTGACTGGCCCAGAGAGGCCTGGATCGGAATAAGCACAAGTAATTCTGCCTCTTGTGCATGGACTTTGAAACCTGTGTTTCCGATCCTACACCTGCCATTTGCTAGCTCTGGGGCTCCGATAAGTTACAGGGCCTCTATGAATCTCAGTTGTCTTGTGAGAAAAATGAGGAAGTAGTGTCTGTACCAGAGGGTGGTTGTGAAGAATAAATGATATTATGTCCCTGAGCAAGCAATAAATGGCAAGA
Organism: Pan paniscus; assembly: GCF_029289425.2. NCBI lineage: Eukaryota > Metazoa > Chordata > Mammalia > Primates > Hominidae > Pan > Pan paniscus. The sequence continues at coordinate 193,439,244 of NC_073249.2, forward strand.
ATTATTATCATTTACCAGTGGCTGGCCTGAAAATACTGGCCTCCTAATGGATAAAAGACCATCTACATACCTAATTAAGGCCCTTGTGATGGGAGACACCCCATCTATCCCTGGCAGTCTCTCTTTAGAATATATCAAAGTGCTTAAAGCCCCATTCCTTTAGTCTCCTTATAGGAGATGTAAAGGGAAACTCCAAGGGAGGTAGGCTGTATCCTTGGAAGAAGCTCTGGGGGGAGCATGCTCAGATCTTCACAAGAAAACAGGGCACCCAGTACAGTCACTGCTTCTCTAGGGCACTCTCAATGCTAGTGTTCATGAAAGTCAGCAAAATCCTTGACCCCAGAGTTACAAAGAGTTAAGTGGTACCTGTAGGGCCACTGGTAGGCCTAAGATACAGCCCGATTTCAGGGGTGGAGGAAGAGAAAAAGAAGGCCAGTAAAAAATTTCTAGATAAGTTTTTAGGCCCTTGAACTTTATTCTGAAAGCCTGATAATTAGCCACTTCCCATGATCCCTGTGTTGGCCTAGTCATACTTGTCAGGACATAGCAGTGGCAGAATGGCCAGCATACTACGGTTTAACCATCAGGCCAGTTCAAGGCTGAGCAGGAGCAGGAGAAAATGGCCAACTCTAGAAATAGTAGCTGTGTGTATGTGTATGTGCACATGCACATGTGTGCTGCGTGTGCTGTGTGTGCGCTTTGTGTATGTGCTGTGTGTGTGCTTTGTATGTGTGCAGGGTGTGTGTGCGCACACTGTGATGTGTGTGCACACACTGTGATGTGTGTGCGCACACTGTGATGTGTGTGCGCACTGTGTGCTGTGTGCTTTGTGTATGTGCTATGTGCACTTTGTGTGCACACTGTGTGTGCACTGTGTGCTGTGTGCGTGCTGTGTGCACCGTTTTTGCCTGTTGTATGTGTGCTATGTGCTTTTTATATGTACACTTTGAGTGTCTCTGCTGTGTGTTGTGCTCTGTGGGGAGATTTAGTATGGAGAGATTTTGTTTTTAAGATGAGGTCTCACTATGTTGCCCTGGCTGGTCATGAACTCCTGTGCTCAAGCAGTCTTCCCATCTCAGTTTGGGTAGCAGGGATTACAGGTGTGCGTCACCACACCCAGCTTGAAGAGATTTTTATAGGGATCTTTTTTTTTTTTGAGACAGAGTCTCACTCTGTCACCGAGGCTGGAGTACAATGTCATGGTCTCGGCTCACTGCAACCTCTGCCTCCCAGGTTCAAGGGATTCTCCTGCCTCAGCCTCATGGGTAGCTGGGATGATTATAGGCGCCCACTACCACGGCCGGCTAATTTTTGTATTTTCAGTAGAGACGGGGTTTCACTATGTTGGCCAGGCTGGTCTTGAACTCCTGACCTTGTGATCCACCAGCCTTGGCCTCCCAAAGTGCTGGGATTACAAGCATAAGCCACCACACTCAGCCAGGGGTCTTTTTTTTATAGCAGTCTTTTTCGTGACCTTGGTACTGAGATTTCTATGTATAAATCCCCAAAATGCATACCCTTACAAAGGCTAAACAAGGAAGAGCTGACTGAGATTATAACATAAAAAAATTTACTCTGGGCCGGGCACAGTGGCTCACGCCTGTAATCCCAGCACTTTGGGAGGCCGAGGCAGGTGGATCACCTGAGGCCAGGAGTTCAAAACCAGCCTGGCCAACATAGTGAAACCCCATCTCTACTAAAAATACAAAAATTAGCTGGGTGTGGTGGTGCAGGCCTGTAATCCCAGCTACTCAGGAGGCTGAGGCAGGAGAATCGCATGAACCTGGGAGACAGAGGTTGCAGTGAGCCGAGATCATGCCACTGCATTCCAGCCTGGGCGAGAGAGCAAGACTCCATCTCAAAAAAAAAAAAAAAAAATTTTTTATTCTGTTACTAGACCCAAGAAAGTTACTAGACCTGAGAACACTGTGCTGACTATAACTGGCTTGGATAGTGATCTTATTATAGGTCTCTGTTGCCCACAGGGCCTGAGACCAGCAGGTCTCAAAATCTAACCTGAGACCAGCCGATCTCAAAATCTAACTTTGAGTTTATTGAAGGAAATGATAGTATCTTTTTTCTCTGAGGGAAAAAAAAGTCAACTTCTATCCTACCTTAATGTACTCTCTTTGTAATCCATGCTTAAGCTGTGCTGGATGTTTTAAATGCATTGTTTTACCTATTATTTAAAACCAATGAAGTCTGCATTCTTGTCCATTTTACAGAGAGGCAAATGAGGCGCAGAAAGGTTATGTAACATGGCCAGGGTTGCATTACTGTATGTAAACCCTGCCCTGGCAATGTTTGCTCATTTTTATGGAGTAGAACGTCTCTCCCCTTTTCTAAACTCTCTCTCATGATACTTTGCCTTTGTGTGATTTTTGTTTCCGAAATGCTTTCTCCTATTTATGTTGTTTCATTTTCCGGAAGCTCTGGGAGGTCGGGGTAAGGTATTACGATCTCCACGTAATGCTGCTGCCTAGCTCCCACCTAGTCAATGTGTGGCTGGGTCTAGTCCCAGCCTTTTGGCCAGGACCTTCTACATCTGCTTTTTGCAGTGACCACAGTCCCACACCCATCACTTCAACACCACTCATCTTTCATTTCCCCTCTCCATTCCCAAATCAAAATTTACATGTCCTAGGCCCTGTTGAGAGTAGCCATATGGACCCACAAATTTGAGTAAAGGTGCTAATGGCTACTAATAGTTTCAAAGGTCCCTTCTCAGATAACATGGTATTTCCACAGTGTGTTTCGGTATTTTAACCTTGGGTTCCTCATCAGGAGGTGAAGAGCTTCCCAAAGAGCTTCAAGCTTTATTCATTCCTCATTTAACAAAATCTTACTGTTGCTGGCTCGGCACCATGTTAGGCATTAGGAATCTAAAAATAATGGAATCACTACCTAGTAAATAAAATCAGCTGTCCTGCTATGCTATTAAAGTTCAGAAGAAGGCACCAAATCTAGGCTGGGGTACAAAAAGGAAGTCCCTAAGAGGAACAGACGTTATAGCTGAACTGCAAAGGGTGAATGCGCTCCGGCCAGGGAGATGGAGAGTGAGGGGCCTGGGGAGTGGCCCAGGCAGAGGGAAGGTCTGGGCAAGGGGTGAGACAGCATATGACTAATTCTGGAATCAGCTGTGTGGGGGCACGTGGTAGGCAATGAAGCTGGAGAGAAACAGGAAGATCCCTAAACAGAGTGCTGCCAACATTTTCTTTCCACGTGGAGGTATTTTGAGGTTTCAGCAGGGAAGAAACTATGTTTGGTAACTCTTCCCATCTCAAATTCTAGCCCCTTTTTGCAGGGACTTCATTATGACCATCTTATGGCATCAATGATGACTGCCCCTTTTAAATCTCATATTCAAATGGATAGTGGGGCCCCTTAGAGCAGTGGCTCTCATGCTTCATCAGCATCAGAATCTCCCAGAAGGCTGTGAGAACACAGGCTGCTGAGCCCTGCTCCCAGAATTTCTGATTCCGTAGGTCTGAAGTGGTGCCTGAAAATTTGCATTTTTGGAGAGTTGCCAAGGGACCACATTTTTGAGAAGCCTTGCCTTGGAGCATACAAAGCCATGATATTAACGAGGCTGTTTTTAATGCCTTTGCACCCTTTTTTACCATTAGTTTCAGTTGACCTTTTTAGGCTGGTCAGGTTGAGTATTAGGCAGCATAATAGTTCCCTAAGGCCGCCTTAACAAATTACCACAAACTGGGTGGCTTAAAACAACACAAATGTATCATGTTACAGTTCTGGAGGCTGGAAGTATGAAATCCAGGTGTCGGCAGGGCCATGCTCCCCCTGAGTCCTTCCTCGCCTCTTCCTAGCTTCTGGTGGCTGCAGGTGTTCTTTGGCTGGTGGCAGCATAGCTCCAATCTCTGCCTCCATCTTCACGTGGCTGACTTCTCCCCGTGTGTGCCTGTTTTCACATGGCGTTCTTTTATAAGGACACTGCTTATATTTGATTAGGGGCCCATAGAAGACACAGAATATATTTTGCTCTGCCTTACAGCAGTGAGTCCAGGGCTGCCCAAGTCTAGACAAACTCATCCATCCCGTCCCCAAGCATTCAGCATCTGCACAGTGTGGCTTTCACTGTACATCCCTTCCAAAAGACAGCAAATCCTTCTTTTTCCTCCTCATATTCTTCAACCAACCAGCACCACCTTGTTATAGAAATACTTGATATAACCTGCCTTTTATAAATTAGGAAGAAAACAGTAAGGTTTCAGAAAGTTTATTCATTTAAATTTATAGTGTTTTGCATCACAATGAAATCATTCTGTTTGGATTGCTAGGACTATATGACCAGCTTTAATTCCTCATCCTTCCCTTCTATTTTTGTTGGCCTTCATTTACTTACTTTGGTTTCTAGAGACACTAAAGGTGGCAACATGCAGAGGACAAGGGAGAGGGAGGGACCTTTTGAGATGGTTTGAGCTGCATCCATTTGGACTGCTCCCAGTGAGTCAGTGGCTTCAGACTGGAACAAATCAGGACACTTATGTTCATGCAGCAGCCGAGAGGTGTAAGGAGGCCTCCCCCAGGTCCCCTAAGTCTAGGGAGTCTGAATCTTCTGTTATTACTGCCTTATGCCTCTGGCGGAGAGGCATCCAGAAAGGAGAAGCAGAGCCACAGCAAAGGAATATGTTCACCCATCTCTTCAGACTCTCCATACCAAGCTGCCTCATGATAATACCAGCAGCCACGATGGGGCTGACTAGACTTCTCATTTCCTGCCCAGCTCTGATTCCATTAGGAAAAACCTCACCCTGCCTTACCCCAGGGCTTTAGGCTAGATTTGGAGAGAGGTTTTCAGTATCCTTCCCCTCTGCTTTCCCGGAACCTCTGTCACAGCTGTAATCCACAGCAAATGGATTTCCCTGACACTGGGGACAAAGGCCTAGTGTTTCGTAGACTTGGCGGCTCCTGGGAGGGCAGAACCATCAGCGTTTCTCCAGCTGCTGGTCTCAGGCCCTGTGGGCAGCAGAGACCTGTAATAAGATCACTATCCCAGCCAGTTATATTCAGCACATCATTCAAAGTGGCCCATTGCAGTTAGGAGGGGAGAAGTGACTTAAATAGGAATCATAGCCCTTCAGAGCCCGGGCTCATACAAAACCACACAGTGAGTGGGAACCCAGAGAAAAACAGACTTCTAGTTCTTGATGTTAGCCATTAATGAGATTTGGCTGTGATTTATAATGGGAGTCCGCAGGGGTGGGTGGCCTTGGGGAAGAAATAAAGAACTAGTTGGAAGAGAAGGAAAGAATAAGAGTAGGAATTAAAAGGAAATTGAAAAGGGTTGGGTAGAATACTGAAAGCCTAGATACTGTGAAAGTTTAAGGATTCAGATTTTCTAATGTGGGTCACCAGAGGGAAGGATGTAAGGAGAGTCCACAGATGCCTCAGTAGCCCTCACTGAGACTGCAGAATGCCTCCGCTACTCTCCAGCAGCCAGAACTTTGAGCGGAAGGAAGGTGTGAAGGGGGAGATATGAAAGCTCTGGTTCAAAAAGGGGAACTGTAGAAAAAAAAGTTTTAAAGCTGTTATATGGGTCCACACTTCCTAATTATGTTTTCTTCCAACTCAAGTTCCCTTCTACTAGGAGACCAACAATAAAGTGACATATGGCAGGACCCTAGCTTCTGGTTTCTCTGCAGGGCAAACTTCACCTCTCTCGTTGATAAGTCACCACCACCATGCGGGCAAGAGGTTTCCTGAGGTGCCTTCCATGGTACTGGATGAGAATCAGGGGAGCCATATCACCCCAAGTCACTTACCTCCCCCACACTGGGTCTCCGTTCTTGCATAGAAAAAACAAGGGAGATTATGGTAATTTTTGATTTCTCATACTGGTTGATGGGTACACAAGCATATTATCCTTTATATATATATTACATAGAATATTTTATAAGTATAAATGGACATTAATTAACAATTAGGGAATTAAATTCAGAGATATCAGTTCGTTTTCAACTGAAAATCTAGTATGCTTTGACACGGACTTCACCCAGTGTGGCTGAAATAATGGCTCAAGATGAAGTTGCAGAGAGGATCATGGGAAGCGCTCTGGCTTTGGAGTCGGACTTGGTTTTGAATCCCAGTTCTATGATGACCTTACATAAATTGCTTAGATATATTTCTCATTGACAAAATTGGGATAATCATACCTATACCATAAGGGAGGTCATAGCATCTATGATAGTGCTTGACAAGTAGTAAGTGCTCAATAAATAATCACTATTATTAGTATAGACACCATTGATGGAAGGTACTGAAGTGAAATCACAGGTGGCTGATGTTTTAAACTAGTTGGTGAGAAATTTGTGGATGAGGTAGAGATTAAGCTTTCAGATGAGGAGTAGGATGGAGTATGGTGCATTTCAAGCAATTTTATTCAACAAACATCTATGGAACGAAGCACAAGGTATTATGGGAAAATATGACATGATCCCACCCCCAAGAAAATCACTTTCTTGTAAGGCTATGTTGTAAGTGCTAGGAGACAGGCAGGCACAGAGTGCTCTGGGAGCAGCCATCCAGCTGGATGGCTTACAGGAAGACACTGGAACCTAATTTGAAGGAAGCAAGAGGAGAAGAGTTGGGGGGGTTGCATTCAGTGCATATTTCACAGGAGAGACTCAAGTTGTTTTGAAGATCTAAGGAGTTGGTTACATGAAAAATTGAAGGAAGGCATTTCAGGGGAGGGGAACAGCGTGAGTGAAACCACAGCGGTAAAAACCACAGAGGTAGGAAGTAGCAAGGCAGCCAAATTCCAAATGACCTGGGCACCTTGGTCATAATGCTGAGACCAGAGAGAGTGCAAGTGTGGAAAATGAGGCCAGGAAGGCAAAATGGGTCAGATCATGGAGGGTTTCACATCCCACATGGAGCAGCTTGTGGGGTGGGGGCACTGGGTGGGCCCAAGAACAGAGGTAATTCAACACATGATGCAGGGACAAATGGATATTCACATGCCCAAACATGGAATAACATATGACCCAGAGATTTCACTGCTAGGTTATACCCAACAGAACAGAAGCGAGGACTCAAACAGTCCTTGGCATATAAGGGTTATATGCCAAGGACTTATATGCCGTGTTCATTCCATTGCAACATTATTCACAATAGCCAAAAGGTGGAAACCACCCCAGTGTTCATCAACAGATGAACAAACACAATGTGGTGTGTATGTAGGTATACAATGGAATACTATTCAGCTATCAAAGGGAAAGAAATTCTCATACATGCTACAACATGAATGAACTTTGAAAACATTATGCTAAGTGAAACAAGCCAGACACAAAAGGACAAATATTAATATGCTTTCACTTAAATGAGCTATCTAGAACAGGCAAATTCATAGAGAATGAAAGTAGATTAGAGGTTAGGGGATAGGCAGGGGACAAGGGGGACTGAGGAGTTATTGCTTAATGGTTACAGAGTTTCTGTTTTGGGTAATGAGAAAGTTCTGGGAATAGATGGTGGTGATGATTGCACAACAGTGTGAGTGTAGTTAATGGTACTGAATTGCACACTTAAAATCTAGTCATATTCTGACCTTTCCTTCTCTATCCTTTACATAAGTGATTGAGAGAGAGAGAGCAGTCAAGAGAGTGAGAGAGCACACTTGAAAGACAGCCACAGCTATCAAAAGTGTGAGCTAGAACAGAGGGTGCAAGCTGGGGACAGAGAGCAACATGAGCATGCACTATCCAAGAAGTAAGAGAGAGTGTCTGTGTGAATTGAAGAGACAGACCTGCTGATCAAGCCTGGGATGGCAGATGCTCAGGGAGGGGGAGACTACAAGCGACAGGAGAGAGAGCTGGAGCATGTGCAGCAAGGATGCGGGCACTTGGGAGAGCCACGGGGAGCCAGAGGCAGAAGGAGACTGGTCAAGGGCGAGCAGCCCAGGAGGCAGCAAGAAGGTCGAGTGGGGGAGAGAGCTCATTAGAGGGAAACGGAGCTACCAGTCTGGATCAATCACAGCGGGGCAAGAGGGCAAGAGTGGGAGCAAGAGCGAGGGGGAGGACGTGCTCGTATTCCAGAGAGCCAAGGCAGAGTGAGGGAGGGTGAGCACACCGAGGATGGGCCCACCCAAGGAGCAGCTCTGAGAAATCAGTGGTGAAAGGGAGCATGGGCACAGGTGTGAGAGACGGCAGGGACCAGGGGCAGGGAAAGAGTGGGAAAACCAGGGACTGGGGAATCAAAAACTACTGACACAGAAAAGACACGGGTGGTTGGGGGTGGTAGTGGGAGGAGGGGCGGGACAGTGGGTGGGGGGATGGTGGGGGGCGGGGGGGACAGGGGGAATGGTGGGAGGGCGAGGGGGACAGTGGGCAGGGGAGACCGGGGGGAAGGGGGGGACGGGGGGGCGGGGGTGGGGGGGACGGGGGGCGGGGGGGCAAGGGACGGTGGGGGGGTGGGGGGGCATGGGGGCGGTGGGGGGGTGGGGGGGGCGGTGGGCCGGGAGACAAAGCCTAGAACTGGAGAGAGAAGAAAGGAAAGGCATGCTTGCCCACAGGAGGAGACAGGCGACAAGAGTGTGGGAAGTGCACTGTGCCCACGTGCCCAGGTTGCTGCAGTAAGTCTCTCTCCCCTGCATGGGGAACAGTGGCTGTCCTGGCCTGTACAGTTTTTCTGTAAAGGAATGCCATGCTCCTTCAAGACTTTTGTCTTATTTCTTAACAAGATTTGAGTGTACACTCTCCACAGTGTCTGCCCTAGCTGCTACAAAAGGAAAAAAGAAATAGAAATGATAACCCCCAAACTGAGCAGTACTGGGGAGATAGCAACAGGACATTAATGATGACTTTGGCTTTTTGCACTAATCATGCTCTCATTAATGTGAAAAATTGTATTTTCTTCCCCTCTTAAATGGGTATACTCTACAAGCAGAGGACTGAATGTCTGTGATGGGATGACAAATAAATATTATTTTTCCATGTAGGAAGGAATGGGTAGAAGGAACAGCCTCTACACAGCCTCTGTTCTAGCTCATGCTTTTGATAGCTGTGGCTGTCTTTCAAGTGTGCTCTCTTACTCTCTTGATTGCTCTCTCAATCACGTGAAGGATAGAGGAGGGAAGGTCAGAATATGACTAGATTTTAAGTGTGCAATTCAGTATGATTAACTACACTCACAGAAATAGAACTGAGACTTGATCATCCAGGATGTAGATTATTCTACCCTCTTAATTTGCTGCCCTATTTTCCCATTTTATTTTTTATATTTATAAGTACTTCAGTTGAGATTTTCCAGTGTGTAATGAAAAGCAAGAAATGAAACCCAATTCTGGCCAACATTTGGGAAAAGGGAGGTGAGACTTTGAACTAAGAGAAGATGTTGGGATTCTATGAGGTAGTCTGTGTTTGAATGGAACTATCATTTACTGATTTGTTGCTTGATGATCCTTATAATTTCAATTGCACCTCATCTTTACAATTAGTTTTTCAGTTTCTGTGAGATCAGGAATTATACCTCCTACCACTTTTTATGCAGCCTAATTTTCCCTCCCTAGAACATAAGATAAAGTGGATTTTGACAGCGCCAAGACATAGGAAGTACTTGTTGACTTTGCTGCTTCACTGATTCCTGCATCATCATTATCATCATAAGCATCCTTAGCAAGTCAGTAGCCATAATAAGGCCCAGCACTGCGTGCAGCTCAGGACAAAGGGAATTAATTCATGGACAAGCACCTTGCTCTATGGCAGTAAAAGCAGACATATGAACATAAGGAAAAATCACTGCTTAAAGAGTAAGGTCAAGAGTGCAGCTTGCAGGCTGCTACACTGCCTTGGAAATCATAAGCAACTTGCTGCCTGCCACCTGGGAGTGGCTTGGGTTTCCAGACTCCCAACATTCCTGTCTTTTAGACTTTACCCACACTTTTTTCAGCCCACAGTGAAATTCCCCCAGTCTGAAGAAGGCAGCCTGAGAAATGATAACCCTGAAACTGAGCAGTATTGGGGAGATAGCAGCAGAATAGTAATGATTACTTTGGCTCTTTGCACTAATCATGCTCTCATTAGTATGAAAAATTATATTTTCTTCACCTATTAAATGGGTATACTCTACAAGCAGATGACTGAATGTGTGTGATGGGGTGACAAACAAATATTATTTTTCCATGTAGGAAGGAATGGGTAGAAGGAACAGCCTCTACACAGAAATGAGGATTTTTAAGAAAAGCATGGAAAAAGAAAAAAAGAGGAACTTAAACTCAGATCTGGGTGTGCCTCTCCCACCACCCTTTCCTTCTTTCCCAACCCCTCTCCACTGCCAAGCACACAGCCTCAAGGGAAGGTAGAATTTCCAGTTCTGTATTCAGACCATAGGATGGGCCCTGAAGGAATTTATGGCCCTCCTTACTGACTGGGATAGGAGATTCCAGAAGGTTCTGCCATTTCTGTCTTAGGAGAGACCCTATCTATTGGATCTGGGCAGTGTGAACCAGGCCACAAGAGCCAGTGCTTACAGAGCACACAGGATATGCTTGGCACTCTGCTGAGCACCTTTCATCATCACTTTTCTTTATGTTCACCACAGCCCATATCCTGTCACATCTAATTGATTAAGAAACAGGTCAGACAGGTGTGACATGCCAGGATTTCCTAGCTAGAAAGTGGCAGAGCCAGGACAAAGCCAAGTCTTTCTGATTCCACAACCTGAGATTTTAACCAGATTGGTCAATATGGTACCCTGCTAAGTGTTAGATCCAGAGGGCACTCAGTAAGTACATACCTAATAAAGATGGATACCTCAAACACACTTGAGCTCTTCTGGCTTTGAAAACTAAACTAAATAAACACCTCAGTTTATTTGATTGGCTTCTGGTTTTGTCACCAGGCTGGAGTGCAGTGGTGTGATCTCAGCTCACTGCAACCTCTGCCTCCCGGGTTCAAGTGATTCTTCTGCCTCAGCCTCCCAGGTAGCTGGGACCACAGGCGCACACCACCATGCCCAACTAATTTTTGTATTTATAGTAAAGATGGGGTTTCACCATGTTGGCCAGGATGGTCTCGATCTCTTGACCACGTGATCTGCCCACCTTAGCCTCCCAAAGTGCTGGGATTACAGGCGTGAGCCACCGCACCCGGCCTTCTCTGTAGATTGTTAGTCCTGCTTCTTTCACTAGGTGGCTGTATAAATATGGACAAATAGTAAATTCTCTGATGTTCAGTGTCCCCACCCCAACGATGAAAAGGCTGATAGGGTGAGAGGTGATCCATGAGATCACTGCTAGGGAGAACGTTATAGGAAGTCTGCCTCCTTTCCTAGTTTTGCTTCCTCTGGCAGAATAAACAGGTCATAGGCTTTAGAATCAGCCAGACCTGATCTCAAATCTCACCTAGTGAACCAAGTCTGCCCTGTCCTTCTGAGGGCAAGTGTGTCTTAAGTGGTCGGGCATGGCGGCTCATGCCTATAATCCCAGCACTTTGGAAGGTCAAGGCAGGTGGATCACTCAGGGGCAGGAGTTCGAGACCAGCCTGGCCAACATGGTGAAACCCTGTCTCTACTAAAAATACAAAAATTAGCTGGGTGTGGTGGTGGTCGCCTGTAATCCCAGCTACTCAGGAGGCTGAGGCACAAGAATCACTTGAACCCGGGAGATGGAGATTGCAGTGAGCCAAGATTGTGCCACTGCACTCCAGCCTGAGTGATAAAGCAAAACTCCAGTCTCAAAAAACAGAGACCTCAGTTCCCAAGTGGCCCCACCACAGACTGGAAAGCTGATGTATATACTGCATAGTCGTCACCTGGTATCCACTGAGGACTGGTTCCAGGAACCCCCTTGGATGCCAACATTCATGGAAGCTCAAGTCCCTAATATAAAGTAGCATAACATTTGCATATAACTGACCCACATCCTCCTATATACTTTAAACCATCTCTAGATTACTTATAATACCTCATACAATGTAAATGCTATGCAAATAGTTGTTACACTGTATTGGTTAGGGAATAATGACACAAAAAAAGTGTACATGTTCAGTACAGACACCGTGTTTTTTGAATATTTTTGATCCCGTGGTTGGTTGAATCCATGGATGTGGAACCCACAGATACAAAAGGCTGACTTTGTGAGCATTCTCTAGTAAGCGTCTGTCAAAACATTCACTTCTGCCTCTTCCCTCCTAGCATCTGCCTGCCCTTCTGCCATCTGAGCGCCCTGACTGCGCCACACTGCAGGCCATGGAGAATGAGCTGCCAGTCCCACATACATCTAGCAGTGCCTGTGCCACCAGCAGTACCAGCGGGGCCAGTAGCAGCAGTGGCTGCAACAACAGCAGCAGTGGTGGAAGTGGCCGCCCCACCGGGCCCCAGATTTCCGTGTACAGTGGTATTCCAGACCGGCAGACCGTGCAGGTAAGAGTCTAATTGATCTGGGAATTATACTCCTTAATCATCTCCAGGGCTAGCAAGAAGGAGGTGTTGGCATGGTCTGGTGGGATAATCTAGATGTGGACTCTAGAACGGGCATATGGGAGTGAGTTCGTAGATACACATTTGTGTATAGTTACAGGGGGTGAAGGATGCAAAATGGCCCAATCAAGGAGTTTGGAGGACATGTGTGTGAAAGTGTAAAGGGCAGACAAGTAACAATAACAAATAATACATGACCAAGAGCTGCTCAGCCACAACCCAGACCCACTCTCTAAATGACCATTGCCCGGTGAAGAACAGATCTCAGTTTTTCAAAGACCAAAAGCCAAAGAGAACCCCCAAATAATCCTTTGTCATTGCAGCTTTTTACCTTCTCCCTTAAAGCAGCAGTTGGCAAATGTCATCCAGAAGGCCTTCCAGGTGGCGGCTCACTGCTCCTAAATGCAGTCAGGGCCATGCACTACTATCTGCTGTGTGCCTGACATGGTACTAAGCATTTTGCACGCTTATCCTTTTGGTTATTATTAGGCACAATTCTGTAGTTGAGAAAACTGGGGCTCAGAGAAGGTAATAACTTGTTCAAGGTCATTCAGGTAAAGACAAAAAAAATTGAACCTCTCACCCCAGACCTGTGTTCTTAATCACTACAATGTTTTTTTGAGGTTCCTGGATAATACAGGCAGAAAAGAGAGACCACAGCTGAGAAGTGTTTACTCCCAGTGACTTTGCTATTACAGTTTGGATATACTAGAAAAGTGACCTCATCCTGCTTTGAACTTAGGCCCAGATAAGGGAACAAGGGAGAACCCACAACAGACAGTAAGAGGGCCTGAAAACCCAAGTTAAAGAAGATGCCATCAGATACCCTGGACTCTTCCCTCTCCCACTTATTTCTACCTCGTGCTTAGTGAATCCATGTTTCCTGCCCCTACCCTTGTCCCTAGCCCCAGCACCTGGCCCTGGCCCGTCATGCATGAGAACCTTAGCTCTGATTTATAGCCACAGCATTCAGATGTACCCACTCCTGCCACTCATCACAATTCTAGGCAAAAGGGGGTCTGGGGTCCTGCTCTGGCGAGTGGAATCACCCAAGGTTGCACGCAGAACCATCCTGGGCTCCTCCTGTCTCCCTTCATTGACATCTTCTCATGAGGAAGGGTCACAGGATCTCAACTACATGGGCTGGACTGCTGGGGAGGTCACTTTCAGGAGTCTAATAGAAAGGCCTAGGCAAAGGGAATACAGACAGATAATTCTGAGAGAGCAGGAGAGAAAAAGAATAGAGTTAAAATAAAACAGGGTATCGGAGAGGGGTGTTCACGTCAGAGGAGTGGAATCTGGGGGCAACATGTGGAAGAGTTGGGATGGGGATGTCTGGGGAGACGCCAGAGCCCACGGAGGATCTGCTATAACAACAGGCTGTTTTTACAGAACCCCAAATCTGAGCCAGAGGCTGTTTTGTCCTAGAGCTGTCAGCCCTAGAAGTCACACCAACCTGGGGAAAGCCTGACCTGACCCTGGGCCCCGTTCTGGCAAGGCTTGCTCGCCGGGACAGGGCCCAGGGTCAGGAGCTGCCTGTGGCCAGGGATTCAGCAGAGGTAAGGGTAGAAAATAGGGGGAAGCCTGGTGAAGGCCAGTGCAGGGCATCAACTGGGAAGAGATGGCAGGAGGGTGACCAGTGGGAGAAGGGAGGAGAAATGTCTCTGGGACTCACAGGAAGAAGACAGAGGATCTTAGGGCTGGGGAAAGGCACTCGCTGTTCTTTGTTCCTGGGGATCGGGAGGATCAAAGGACAGCCTTTTGTCCTTTCCAGGAGATTGGCCAATCCCATCAGGAAAGAAGGAATAAGCAGTAAGGCCAGGGAATGGGAGACAGTAGCTAAAAAGAGGGAATGATGGAGAGAGAGAGGAAGGGAAAGAATTAAAGGGGGCCGGGCACAGTGGCTCACGCCTGTAATCCCAGCACTTTGGGAGACCGAGGTGGGTAGATTACCTGAGGTCAGGAGTTCGAGACCAGCCTGGCCAACATGGTAAAACCCCGTCTCTACTAAAAATACAAAAAAAATTAGCCAGGTGTGGTGGCGGGCACCTGTAATTCCAGCTCCTTGGGAGGCTGAGGCAGGAGAATCACTTGAACTAGGGAGGCAGAGGTTGCAGTGAGCCGAGATCACGCCATTGCACTCCAGCCTGGGCAACAAGAGCGAAACTCCATCCCCCCTCCAAAAAAAAGAATAAAAGGGGAGTGTGCTGTCCCTGTGGCACTGGCCTGCTCTGTAAGGCCCAGACAACCTTCTTCTAAGGGATTGATGGGACTCTGAGAGGCTGTGGGCAGAGCTGGGGAGCAGCCCCAAGTCTGCCTTGCAGCCCCAGCCTCAAGAAGGAGGCGTTGCCTCCACCTAAGTTTGCCTGTGGCTGGCTGTTGCTGAAGCTGGAGTAGGCCCCCTGCTGACTTGGCTCTTCCCTCCACCCCCATTCTTTTCCCTGCCTTATTGAGCTTCACTCTCATCTGAGGCTGCAGAGTGACAGAGGGAGAGGAGTGCCTGACAAGCCTGGTGGAGACCCTTCTGTCTCCCTGAGCCTCCCTACTGCCCAAGAGTTGGTTAAAGCACTGGCGTGCGGCTCTGATTCTCCTCACCGAGGCAGTTGATGCAGGAGCAGGCCGTGCTGGGGAGGAGCTGCAGAGAGAGGCAAGATAGACAAAGTCAGACATGATGAAGAAGCTCTGCGAACCGCTGTCCTCCCACTGCCCTAGAGAGTGGCCACAATTGGCTGTGGTGGTGGTCACAGATCTTGGTGTCTCCCGAGCAGTTATAGAGACCTGGGGTGGGCAAGGCATTACTGCCAAAGGGGTGTTCTGTGTGGCAGCTACCAGCCTGGCTCTTCCCCCTCCCTCCCTTCTCAGGTGATCCAGCAGGCCCTGCACAGACAGCCCAGCACGGCCGCTCAGTACCTGCAGCAGATGTACGCCGCCCAGCAGCAGCACCTCATGCTGCAGACAGCGGCGCTCCAGCAGCAGCACCTCAGCAGCGCCCAGCTCCAGAGCCTGGCAGCCGTACAGCAGGTGAGACTTGGGAAGGACCTTGAGGCTGGTGCCAGGCATCCTGGTTGTGGAAGCAAAAGGGAGAGGAAGCAGGCACCGCACCCGTGCTTCACATCCTTCTCTTACCTGCAACCTAAAGAAGTCCTTGTGACACGAGCACTACTGTCATTATCTCCTTTTGGCAGGTGAAGGACAGAGCCCAGGGTCATGCAGCTAGTGACTATAGTGGCGGAATGCTAGCCCAGGGAAGAAGTGCTGGGGAGCCCCTCTCCTAACCACCTTACCGCAGGTCTAGGGAAAGGACTGTGGGTTCCAGGGAAGCGTTCGTGAACGAAGGGCACTGCCTGTTTAGCTTGTCTGCCCATTGTTGCTCTCTCTCCTCCTTAGCTGAGAAGAACACATTCATTTATCCATTCAGAAAAACATTTTATGTACCTTCTGCATGCAAAGTTTGTATCAAGCACTGGGTATACTGAGCACCCTGTCTTCTTGGCACTTACAATAGGAGACAGCAAGTAAACAGGAACCAGAATAGCCAAGGAAACAAAATATTTAAATCTCTAAGTTACAATAAGCGCCATGAAAGAGAAGAACAGATTGTTCTGACCGAAGGGCAAGGTAGACGGCCTTGCATTGCATGGTCAGGAAAAGCCTGTCTGTTGGAGTAACACTGGAGCTGACACTTGAAGGATGAGAAGCTGGCCATGGGGAGAAGGGCAGTTTGGACACTCCAGCTCATGTCTGCAAATTCTCTGTGGGGGGCAGTGGCTGGGTGTGATGGCAGTGGCCAAGTGTGATGGCGGTGGCCGGGTGTGATGGCGGTGGCCGGGTGTGATGGCGGTGGCCGGGTGTGATGGTGGTGGCCGGGTGTGATGGTGGTGGCCGGGTGTGATAGTGGTGGAGTGGAGGGCTCCACACACCGAAGGCGGTGGCCTAATAGTTGGAGTGCTCAGTGGCAATGCCTTGCCTTATTCAGTCCTCTCAGCAATCCTATCAGGCAGGTACTGTTAGCATCCTCACCTATTCACAGAGGAGGCGGGATACTTGCTGTGGGCCACATAGAGGCAGGTTGGGGGCTGACCTCCAGAGGCTGTTCTCCTTAACACCAGCCTGCAGCACCTCCTGTGGATGATGAGAGCCCAGGAGTGACTGGGGGAGGTCTGGGACTCTAGCAAGAGGAGTTTGTTCTTTCCTAGGCAAGCCTGGTAGCCAATAGACAAGGAAGCACTTCAGGCAGCAATGTGTCTGCGCAGGCCCCGGCCCAGTCATCTTCGGTGAGTAGAATGGGGGAGCAGCAGCAGAGTCCACAGCCCCAGGACCAAAATGCCCAAGTTCCCAGACCCAGTTGTGGTGAATCCGTGGCCATGTAGCATCATGGCTGGAATCTATTGCCCTTACCGGGAAGAAAAAGAAAAGGGCATGTCTCTTACTGACCTTTAGGTTAGTAACTCCCTGTCATCCTCCCAGTGTCAGGGCTCTCTGTGGATAGCTCAGTTCTCTCAACATGGGATCCCCCTGCAGCTCTGCACCAAGGTCAGAGATGGGACAGGGCTGGGGGATGCTCCAAAGCCAAGGACCACAGACGTTCCTGAAGGAGGCTGAATAAACCAAGGAGCAAAAGAGGGGGGAGAAAGAAATGGATGAGGGGGACACAGCTCACCAACAGAACCTCCTATCTCCTACCGCACATGTCTCTCTCATTAGATCAACCTGGCAGCCTCCCCAGCAGCAGCCCAGCTCCTCAACCGGGCCCAGAGCGTGAACTCTGCAGCAGCCTCAGGCATCGCTCAGCAGGCTGTGCTCTTGGGCAACACGTCTTCCCCAGCCCTGACTGCAAGCCAAGCACAGATGTATCTGAGGGCACAGATGGTGAGTACCCATGGCCAGGGCCATGGCTCAGAGGCACCAGGAGGACAGAGGCAGAGAAGCTGGGAGCTGGGAGCTGGAGAAGGGTGGGGAGGAAGCACTAGGGGCAGGGGCAGGAGATAAGGGGTGGGATAAAGAAGGGGGCCTGGAAGGCTGAGTGGGAGCTTTGGTATAGCCTCGAAGAGTCATGAAGGGTGGGGCTCCAGACTGAAACAGAGAAAGTTACCTGCGATGCCACCTTTCCTTCTCCTCCTAGAGTGAAACAGAAGTGTCCCCTTATCAGAAACTCCTCAAAATTAATCAGGATGGGCAGAGTGGTTCATGCCCAGGTGGTCCTGGACACCCAGACATCCATATACTTGACAGAAATGGGGTCTTCCCCTTCCCACCATCCTTACAAGGACTGGCCACCTCTAACTCAAGGGCCAAAGATGCTTTCCAGCTTCAGCGTGCCTCCATTGCCCTCCCAGCGGCCCCCATTCTAATCAGGGTCAGGTGAGCTTGTTTGGGCAGGATATACTCAGGATAGCACCAACTCTTTCCTTTGCACCTATCCCTGAGGGGTGCAAAGGTCCTTAGGAGCCTACCAGGTCCCTAAGATTTAGGAGAATGCCCTGGGAAAATGGCAGCATACTCCCTGCGTGGCAGTAGCATGCAGCCCCAGCTAGGGCTCAGTCACTGTGGGTCGTGTCTCATACCTCCCATTCTGAAGTCTGCTCCTTCGGGCTCTGGACACACTATCCCGAAGGTAACACAGTCCCACCCCTCCCTTTGCTCTTATGGCCAGGACGTGACCCTCGGAGCTTGTCTGGTCTTGCTCCCGCACATTTGTTCTTGGCTCCGAGTTCATCATTTGAGGCGCATCTCTATCCCCAGGGAACAGCCTCTTAGACACAAGGCATGAAATAGACTTCCATCTCCTCGGGAACTGGACAGCCACACTGTGATGCTGCTGCCCAAAGCTGACTGTGTCTGCAGGTTGCTTGTCCCTATGTCCTACTCCACTGGGGTCGTGATGCCTGCCTGTCTGCCTCCCTCCCCAGAGCAGGGCATACACCCACAGAGGAAAAAGCACAGCTGTGCTATCGCAGAGTTCTAGGGAAAGCACCCTGTCAAGGCACCAGCACATCCACACTGATGCAGAGCTAGACTCCCACAGAGGTCGAGGTGTCATGCAGAGAACACCATGGATCCTGCACCCTGCAGGATGGGATTCAGACATGAGGACGGCTCCAGGCGGTCCGCTTCCTCTGCTGTTGTTGTCTCTAGGCCCCTCTGAATCTAACTTTGACTAGAAAATGACCAAAAGGATACATCGAACTTGATCCCCTGGAGGGCAGTCTCATCTTGGCTCAGCCCTGGGTTCAGCAGTGGGTTAGACCTGGAAGGTGGTCTTAGGGCATCCATCTCGCTTCCCAGGACACTAAGGAGGTGGTGGCTTCAGCGTATCCTGGGGATATCGGTCTCCTCTAGGATGAGCCCCTCACAGAGGGTTCTGAAGGGAACTCGGCTTTGGTGTAGCCCCAGAGCGGCTCTCCCCACCCACCCCTGCACCCAGCCTGGGTCAGGACGCAACGAGCCTCTAGAGAAAGGCAGGCGCTCCCCTTGGACTCCCCCTTCCTTTCTGCTTCTACTGTCCTGCCCTTCCTCATAGCCGCTCCTGGGCTAAACAGTTGTGTCCTGTGGCTGAGTCCACATCGAGCAGGTAAAAGGCGCCTCGTTTCCTGTGATTCCAGGCCCAGCCAGGTAACCTGGTGCAGGTAGCTAGGAGCCTAGGCGGCACTGTTCCTTTGTCCCCTCAGCTCATCTTCACGCCCACGGCCACCGTCGCTACTGTGCAGCCTGAGCTCGGCACTGGCTCCCCCGCCCGGCCCCCCACCCCCGCCCAGGTGAGGACTCCATGCTTGTGGGAGGGCAGGGGGGTGGGCACCCCTGTAGAGGGGCACTGATACTGGGGAGGGGCACAAGGAGAGGCCGGGATCAGCTAGGAAAGCAGGCGGGAGACAGGACACCCCAATGCCCCCAGGCCTGCGCGTCTACCCTGTTCCAGAAGGCCTCAGTCCCTCCTGGCTCTGTTTCGTTCCCTCAAACACAGGTCAGGAGCCAGAGGGCAGCCTGCTGAGGCCAGCATGATTGCCAGGGAGGGGTGGGCTGTGCTACCCTCCATACTTTACACCTGCCCCAGCATAGCTGGTCTGGCTGCTGCTGCTTCATAAGTGGAAAGTCCTGCTCCGGTTACACACAGTAGCGCTGCTAGGATTCGAGAAAAATGGCATGTAAGAGGGAGCAGAGACGTGTCCTGCTCTGCTAGGAGCGCACAGATACTACCGTGGCTGGGAAGATTCTGTGGGCAGCCGGGGAAGGAACCCCTACCACTCGCATCTCCCCATCCTCATCTACGGAATGGGGAGGGCGATGGGACAGGGCTGGTAGCCGGATTTTCAGAGTCTGGCACAGCCTCCCTGTGTCCAGCAGAGGGCGCCAGGGACCGGACTGAGTAAGCATGCCGGCCGTCTTGGAAGAGCCGGTGGCAACCTTATTCTGAGACAAGATATTTGCCTGGTGGCCTTCCTGGTCAGTTAACTTCCACTTTTGCCCTGGCCTTTTCCAGTGTGGGAAGCCCCATGCTCCCCCTCACTGGGAATTATTTCTGGGTGGTGTGCATCCAATCCTGAAAGTGTTGGGGAGGAGGGAGGGCAACAGAAGGGACAGAGCCTGGCCTCCCCACCCCTGCCCGCCCAGCTGGGCAGCAGGTCCTTCTCAGAACTCAGCCTCTTCTGCTGCTGGATGCAGTCACAGCGAACCCTCTGGCCCTCTTTAGCAACTCCATGTGCTTCTGGTTCCTCTTCTAGCCCCTAACACATTCTCTCTCTCTGATTTGACAACCTCCTGTTCTATTCAGCCATTCCTGGATCCATCCCTCTCTCCCTCTTAGTTGTATACTGGCATTGCTCCTGCCACATTCTCTGGACTCCCACAGACCCCTCTTTTCCAGGTACAGAACTTGACCCTCCGAACACAGCAGACACCAGCGGCAGCAGCCTCGGGCCCCACCCCCACTCAGCCTGTCCTGCCCAGCTTGGCCCTGAAACCCACGCCGGGCGGTAGCCAGCCTCTGCCTACCCCAGCACAGAGCAGAAATACTGCTCAGGCTTCCCCCGCAGGTGCCAAGCCTGGCATAGCTGACAGTGTGATGGAGCCACTCAAGAAAGGAGATGGCAACAGCAGTGTGCCAGGGAGCATGGAAGGCCGGGCTGGGCTCAGCCGGACGGTTCCTGCTGTGGCTGCCCACCCCCTCATTGCACCAGGTAAGGTCTTCAGGAAGCAGGAATCCTTTCCCAGAAAACTCAGGGCCATGAGTCAGGAGGAGACTTTCACACTTTCCTTTTTCCCATGGATTTGCAAAGATACCAGCCATGGGTCTCTCTCTCCTCCCTCCCTATCTCGAAGTGTCCATCAGCTCCTGGCTCTGTGCCATGCTTCTGGTCTAACTTTACGCAGGGCAGCCATGTTAGTTGGAATAAAGGAGTCCTTCTGCACTGTAGGCACAGCGATGAATCAGGGTACACAGCCACAGCGGTGGAGCTGTGGGCACAACCTGGAGTGGCTGGAGGCAGGCAGTTGAACTATTTTGAAATTCTCCAAGACTCAGCAAAAAGGCCAGGGGCTAGCCAGAAGCATGTAAGAACCAGACAGAGAGATGGGAATGTAGGAAGTTTATTTTTCTCATCATTCAGCAAGCATTTGTTGATTAGTATTTGCCAATCATGTTGCCAATTCTAGGTGTGCAGAGATAAATAAGACTCAGGTCCTGCCCTCCACAGTGTAGCTGGGGAGACAGATGAGTGCAGTGCATATGCCATAATAGATCTAAGCTCTGAACACTGTCAGAACAGAAGAGCTATGTGGCTTGAGGAGAGGAGCTAGGAAAGGCTTGCTAGTGAGGGTAACACTTGAGAATAAATCTAGGAGCTTGCTTGTGAGGCAGGTCCGATGAATCCACATGCCCTGCTAGACCCCTTTCCCTGCCTACTAAAACTCTCCCTGTGCTGCCCATTGTAGGCAATCTTTAATGGGAAAATCTGCCAAGAGCCCAAGAAGCCAGGCCTATCGATCTAGGTAACAAGACCACGCTGTTTTACCATAGAAATAAATAGAGTGGCGAAGCACATGGCTTTGCATTAAAGAGAGAGTCACGCTGATCGCATCCCTGAGACAACCACTAACCTCAGTCCTCTCTCAAACCATTTTACCATCCAGTATAATCTGTGGGGTTTTTTCTTGAGAAAATACATCAAGAATATATCTCAATACATCTTTGTCAAAATAGGATAGGATTTTTATTTTTCCCTAAAGGAGTGTGCAGTCAAAAGAAGGGAACCAGATATAGAAGCAAATCCATTCCACTTCATAAATTCTATTTTAGGACTAAGTACCAGGTACAGTGTGGGCACAGATGGTCAGCTGCCTGTCAGGCAGAATGGGTCAGAGATGCCGTCCTTCAGAGGACATGGCACATGAGCCTTGCGGCACGAGCATGTGACCTGACAGAGTGGGGAAGGTTCCCAGGCAGAGAAAAGCAAAGCAGCGCACATGGCACTGAGTTAGGAGGAAACGGGGTCAAAATCCCTCATTCACCTTCTTGAGGCTTCAGAAGTCACCCAGGGGCAAAGGGTCAGTCGCTGCATTCCAGTGGTCACCGCTGAGCCAAGAAAGGCACCTCCCCACGGAGGCCTCACGGCCCTGTGGCTTCAGATGTTTCTCACTGTCTGGCATGGCTTTCTCCAGAAAGTGGCCCGGCCTCTTCCTTTTATGGAAAAAGAAAGTGAGGCTCAGAAGGGTAGACTGGGGGCTCTTTCAATGCGTTGAAAGCAGCTTGGACTACAGCTGAGACCCCAGATGAGCACTTCTTCTAGTTTCTCATTCAATCCGCATGCCCTGGAGGACCATCTGCGTCTCAGGCCTTCCTGAGAACCCCCTTCCAGCCCAGGCCGAAATGTAACCTCTCTCTAAATCTAAGCCAGCCCCCCAAGTTCTAACACTGTTCAAAAGAAAGACTAGTTCTCGGGTTCCTCCTAAGGCTGCTAGGCAACTCAGTTCTCAAGAAAACTGGACAGAAACGGGACCAGCACTCACAGGACGTCCGTCGTGTGCTAGATAACGTGCCCTGCATTGTACGCATCACGCTTCTTTAAACCCTGGAAAGATCCCTGTCCGGTAGGTGTCTTTATCCATTTTACAGATGAGCAAACTGAAGCTCAGAGAGGTTCTCCAGGAGCTTACCACATCCGTCATGCACTCAAAGTCACCTAAGTAGTAAGTGGCAGGACTGGGGGCCATAGCCTGCTGAGTCAAACACTGTTCTTCATCTCAAGCCAGATCGTCCCTCTCAGTTCTTACAGTAATCTGGGGCCTCCTCAGCCTTTCCTGTTTCTGACCCAAAGCTGAAAGCATCTGGGGGGTCTAAGCCTATTGAGGGTTTGCAGAGTCTGGTGGAGACCCCGTGTAAAGGTAAACACCAGCAGGTGACAGGCTTGAGGCCCGAGGGCCTAAGGCTAACAGTGCCTGGCTAGAATGCAGTACAGAGACCAGTGGCTCCACAGAACTTTCTATGGAGCAGCTGTGAGCTGCAGTCCCACAAAGAACCTCTCCCCAGAGACACAAAGCAGTGGGCCTGCATTGTTCCTGCCTCCCACCATCCTGTTCATTCTTCCTCTCTCCCACCCCTTCCTCTCTGTAAGCCCAGAGATTGCGCTGCCCCACTCCCACCTCCCATATGGAAGGCAGCTGGGGAGTTTTAGTAGGGGAAGGTCCTCTCAGGGCCTCTGGACAAAAAGACTGAAATCATTCTTAGGACCTAGTGCACGGCAGCCAGGAGCAGCACCTGTCTTGGGCTACACAGTTCCCTGGGCAGAGGTGACTTCTGGCCTCCTGCCCAGCCAACCCACTGTCAATGAACCAAGGGATCTGAGAGCAGGAGAGAAGAGCGTGCTTGAGCGTGTGTGTGTGTGTGTGTGTGTGTGTGTGTGTGTGTGTGTGTGTGTGTGTGTGTGTGTGTCTGGGAGAGAGAAAGCAAGCGAGCGCACACACATTTTTTGTTTGTTATTGGAGCATTTTTTGAGCTGGCTGGCTGGCTGCCCCCAGGGAAAGTAACCAGTGGAGACTTGCAGTGGGCCAGTAGGAGGGGGTATGGCAGTGAGGAATGTGTTCTCCTGGGGGCTGTTTCCTCCCAGAGCAGGCAGACCCTCCAGTCCCAGCTGGGACTGCTCCCACTGACAGCTGTTTGGGGGCAAAGCCCCTCCCCCATGGCAAGCTCCCTGCT
This sequence comes from Pan paniscus, assembly GCF_029289425.2. Classification (NCBI taxonomy): domain Eukaryota; kingdom Metazoa; phylum Chordata; class Mammalia; order Primates; family Hominidae; genus Pan; species Pan paniscus. Next base: position 193,462,864 of record NC_073249.2, read on the forward strand.
GTTCCTGCTCCTGTCACCTTGGCAACCGGCTTCTTCAGGCTCTGCAAATAGAAAAGGTCCCTTATGCCGAGAATAGGGGTGGGGGAGCAGGTGGGGGAGGGGAGTAAGGGGCGGAGAACAGAGCCTAAGAGGTTGGGCTTTGGAGGGGAAGGAGAAGGGCCTGGCTTGCCCTTCTCACTGACATGAGGACTGAGCAATGGAGGGCAGAAGAGAGGCAGGCAGCAGGGGTCCCTTGGGCCTGGCCTTCAGGGAAGCCGAGTCCTAAGGGAGTGGGCCACAGCCCCAGATAGGAGACCTGGTTCTTGGAGTCCTCATTCTAGTGGATAAACTCCAGGCTTTGGGTGCACACTCAGGCCCAAAGGTGAGGAGCAAGTTGCTGACTGGGAGGGATATGCTGTGATAAAAGGGAACTGTCGGGTTGTTGAAAAGCCAGGGCCCTTTCACCCAGTTGGGCCTCCAGATGCCAGGTCTTTGTTCTGCATCCTCAGCCCGCCTCAGGTCTCAGCTGAGGAGCGAGAACTCTGCTGGAAGGCCACACAGCTGCTTTGTTTGAACACAGAGAGCGTTTTGTGCAGGGGGCAGTGATTTCTGTCTGTGATAGGCTGGACAATGCAATGTTGCTGATTCCAGGATTCTTGGGTACCCTATTTCCCTCCCAAAGCAGCCTCCAAACTGCAAGCACACTTTTACTTAGGGAATCCAATAAAAACCAAAGCATACAGGTGGGACTGTCATCTGCTAGAAATCCCCAACGATTTTGATGAAGGTCATTTCAGCTATCCACTGTAGCACCAAATCTAGATGACTAAGAATCTCTTTTTATGTTAGGAGAAAAATCCAGAATCATCAGCTATCAGTGGAGGAGCTTTATATTTTGCTTAACATCTTTGTGTGTACGAGCCTGTGTGCATGTATGTGTGAGAGAGAAAGCAGACTGACACACAAAGGGACTTGGCCTTGCGGGACGTTTCTTCTTTTCCGAAATTCTTCATCCTAGGCTTCTGTTAGACTATTTCCCTGGTTGCTGTGGGCTAATAGTAATAATTACCAGTTAATGAACAGCCATGTTCCACATACTGCACTAAATGCTTTACCTACATATCTCACTTAATCTCAGCAGTGATTATTCCACTTCACAAATGAAAGAGGTATGGCTCAGAGTCACTGTCATCCCCAAACCATTCGTCCCTTTAATTATGTAGCTCAACAGATACTCACTTAGCACCTCTTATGTGCCAAACATTATGCTGAACACTATGGGTGTTAAAGAGATGAACAAGAGTTTAAATTCTAATGGGAGCTGCAGACATTTGAGTTGTGCTTTGAAACATGATTAAGTTTCAAGAATGGAACAGGAGGAGGAGTATCTCAGCTGGCACTGGGAAGCACCTAAGCCCAGAGTGGCTGTGTGCGCGTGTGACCATCTGTGTGTGTAAGTGGGACCCTCCTTCCTTTTCCCTTGCCTCTGACATTAGCTGTGGGTCTCCTAAAACTCAGTCCTGTGCCCCTGTGTTTCACTTACAGAGGAGTTTGTCAGTTCATACCTTTCAGACATCCACCACCTGTCTGCCAGTGACTTCCTAATACACATCCATCCCTGTCCTCCTCTCTTCTCCCCATACATTTCAGCTGTCTATAAATAGACATCACCCCACTGCATACAAGTTTTTTTTAATCTGGAGAATTTGTAAAACAAAAACCATGCATCTTCCTCTCTGGAAAGGCCCCCTCTACCAGTTTCCTGAGCACTGTCCACAATTGCGAGGTCCTCCTGTACCCCAGACTCACAGAGTTATTTTGACTTCACATTCAGATAACAGGTAGTATTTTTAAAATAGTTACCATTTACTGAGCATCTAATAGGCATTGAGCAAAGGCAGTGAACCTCTTTGTGGTTTAAACAAAATACTCCATTTGATACTAACAAGTATGTGCTATGTATCACCATTTACAGAACAGCAAGTCTAAATCCAGAGAGGTTAAGCAATTTATCTAAGATTGCACCACCTGTTGGTGTCAGAGCTACCAGGGAGGCAGAGCGTTACAGTGGGAAAAGCAGTGGGCTTCGGAGTTAACCTGGTTTCAGACCCCAGTTTCATCACCTATTAGTTTAATGACTATGATCAAGTTACTTAAGCTCTGTAAACCTCCATTTCCTCATCCGTAAAACAGAGGTGATTATATTTCCTATGGGCTGTAAATGACTGAGATGGCCTGTGCAAGTGACCGGCACAGAGAAAGCCCTCCCTCATTCCCACGCTCCATCACCACCCAGCTTATCACCAGTTTGTCACCAGGTTCTGATGAGACTTCCTCTTGTTTTGGCTTCCTGCTTTGCTTAAGGCCTGCTGACGGGATGAGGCTTAACTGATCGCCAGGATATCCTACTCACAACTGCTAGAATTATCTCCCTCAGAGACTGTTATTTCCTTCTTGTTTAAAAACCTTCACTGTGGCCAGGCACGGTGGCTCACGCCTGTAATCTCAGCCCTTTGGGAGGCCGAGACAGGCGGATCACTTGAGGTCAGGAGTTTGACACCAGCCTGGCCAACATGGTGAAACCCTATCTCTACTAAAACTACAAAAATCAGCCAGGTGTGGTGGCTCATGCCTGTAATCCTAGCTACTTGGGAGGCTGAGGCAGGAGAATTGCTTGAACTGAGGAGGCGGAGGTTGCAGTGAGCTGAGATCATGCCATTGCACTACAGCCTAGGCGTCAAGAGCGAAACTCCATCTCAAAAAAACAAAAAACAAAAACCTTCACTGTGTCTTTATGTCCTCCTTGATCAGCTGGAATGCCTAGTCTATAGTAAGGGCTCACTCAATATCATGTTAATGACTTCTGACTATCTGACTTCATGGGGGACCTTAAAGACCCTCCCCCCACTGCCCACTGCACCTGACTGCTCGTGGTGTCCTCATGCAGACGCTCTGTTATGGCCAAGCAAATATGCTGTTGTCTCTTCTCTCCCACTCCTACCCCTTTGTGACTTTCTTGGCCTGTCATATGCCCTTTTCCTCCCTGCCTCCTGGCGTAACAATCCCTTTTTGTTGTCCATACCTCCAAGATTGCCTCCAGTATTCTCAACTGCCTGCAACTAATACTCCTAGGCTTGCGGTACTCGCTCATCCTTACTGACTTCTGTTATTCACTTGGCCATCGGCATTTTTGACCTTTTTTGTCCTTACTGACTTGTGTTATTCACTTGGCCATCAGCGTCTTGTAATATGCAAGGCACCATGCCTCACCTGTCAAATGAAGTCAAGTTCCCCTTCACTTACTGCATTGTACAAGTCACTTGGAAACTACTCTCAGCTCTTGCTTGTAAAATAAAAACACTTCTCAATTGCCTCATGGGCTTCTTGTTAGAAATAAATTAGATTTAAATGATAAAAATTCTTTGAGAAGTTCAAAGCAACACACAGATAACAGGTAGTATTTTAAGAATAGCTACCATTTACTGAGCATCTACTAGGTACCAAGTGTTGAGCAAAGGCAGTGAATCTCTTTGTGGTTTAAACAAAATAGTCCATTTGATACTAACAACTATGTGGTATGTGTCACCATTTACAGAACAGCAAGTCAAGATACAGAGAGGTTGAGCAATTTATCTAAGATTGCACAGCCTATCAGTGTCAGAGCCAAGATTTAAACCCAGATCTGACTGACTCTAAAACCCATGCGTTTATCCACTTATGCTATCCTGCCATCCTCTGCCAAGCGCAGGGTAGGGGCAGAGATGCAGATAACAGTTTCTTTTATAATGCTCCAAGCTGCTTAGCAAAGTATCCTGTACACAGCAAGTATTTGGTAGTTTTTCCAGAGGGCTGCAGAACAGGCCTAAAAACCTTCAAGCATAATCAGACTATCATAGAGTGCCCCTGCAGCTGGCAACCCAACACCGTTTTGCAAGTTTCTTACAGGTAAACTTCCCTTAGCTCTACATCCCCTCTCAAACTCCTCCTGACCCCAAGCCAAGGGAATGCATCATGGAAAATTTGTGTGGCTGTTGCTTTAGGGTTTTCTAAAAGGAGCTTCCTTGTCTATTCTTGTGTATGCAGAGCACTGACCTCTAGAGCTAACCCTAACCTTAGTTACCTCATGAAGCCTAATCACATGAGACATCTTTAGGGATAAGCAGCCCCTAGAAGATGCTAGCGTAACTTAGACCCAGCCAAAAACTGCCTCCTTTCTGACTCCTCTCTCTTAGACACCTTGGCTTTCAACTATACATGATGCCCTGGAGATCCCTGAATTCACCATAGTATTTTATGCCTCTGAGTCTTCCCGAATGCTGTTCCTTTTGTCATCTTCCTAACTCTGAATCATGTTAAACACTTACTTGCTCTGGGAAACCTTCTCTGCTCTCCTTCCAAAGCTGAATCCCCTTTTCCGTGTTCTCAATATTCTGTGCTTATCACCTATCATAATATTTACCAAATTACGCTGAGAGTATCTGTCTTCCGTCGCTTTTACTAAACTGTAATCTCTTCTAGGGACCATGTCTTAGCCAGTACCAACCATAGTACTTGGTGTGTGGTGGGTGCTTAATAAATTGTTTGTTGAGTGAATGAATGGTTGAAAGTGTATCTTCCCTTAAGGGTAGTGGCTAGTAAAAAGATCTGCCATTCCTCTCCCACAGGCACATTCTCCTTGCTGGTAGGCCAGGTAACATCAAACTTTAGTCAACTATAGTGGACTTCTAGGAAAATGAGTGCATAAGTAGTCCTGTAACTATAACTGGTATGCTTGCAGCTCCCATATACTTTGCGGCAAGAGTCCCAGCATTTCTGGGACTGTGAGTCGTTTCCTGCATATTTGAAGCCTTGAGAACAAGTTTTGTAGGATAAACAAGTCCCACCATGTTGTCTGTCATTCATTCATTCATTCAGCAATATTGATTGAGCATCTACTAAATTCAAGATATTTTGGAGGAAACAAATGACTCACATAAATTCTGCCTACTAAAAGATAAGTCACTTACTGAAATAACTCTGAGATAGGTGTAATCCTTACCTCCATTTTAAAGATGATGACATAGAGGTACAGAGAGGTCAGGTAACTCACTCACCCCATGTCACACAGCTGGTAAGCAGCAGAGTTGGAATTCAAATCCAAGCATTTTGACTCAAGAGCTCACACTTGACTTCTGGGCACACTGCTTCTCTGAGGGCAGTGCGAAGCAAAGCGGCCTGATTGTCATCTCAGAGAAAGGAGAAAGTCCTGTCAGCTGTAAAGACCAGAGAATGGTGACTAGAATTTGATTTGTGGCACTCTAGACAGTATGAGAAAAGGCATATACTCTGTACAGGGTACAGTGAACAGTAAAGATTGCTTGGGTCAAAGAAAATAAAAATTAAAAGGTTGGTTTATGTTGTAAAGAGATCCTGAATGTCTGCCAGGGGCTTTAGACAACCGTAGACAAAGGAGAGTCCCTGGCGGTTTTTAGTGAGAGATCAGATCTGTGCACTAGGAAGATTAGTTTGCACTCTCTAAGCTGGATTACAGAGAGAAGAAACTGGAATCAGGAAGACCCTTCCTCTACTGCAGTACTCGAAACAAAAGGATTTTTTTTTGATCCAGGATAATGCTGGAGTTAAATCATGATCTTTGTTTTTATTAACCTCAAAAAGTTAAGGATGTATTAATATATACCCTAAATACCTTTGGGTCTCTGATCTATAAATTGATTCAAGCCTTATGAGCTTGATTTCCAGCCTTGGTGTATAGTAGCCTCGTTTGTCCTAAAACAATTGCTTTCAGTTTTCCATGAGCAGCACAGGGTGGGGAGGGAATGGGATAGGAGAGGAAGCACAGGAATAGAAGCCAGGCAAGCAGTCCCCTTTCCCAGTCTTTTGGGAAAACAAATGTGTGTTGTCCCTACCTATACTCTTTATGCTGTAGAGATTTAGAACCTTTTCCCTCTGTAATCCTTTTTCCTCCTTATTAACCCTGATTTGTAAACTACTTTTCTGCTATAGCCACTCCATCAAATTCTAGATGTGGAAGAGATTTATGTGATCACCTAGCCCAGACCTCCTCTTTCACAGATTAAACTCTGAAGCCCTGAGAAAGAAGAGTACCTTGTCTCAGGCCGCACAGCCAGCAAGTAGTGGGGCATGCCATTGATCCTCTTAGCCTCCCTGACCTGGAACCATCTCCAGCTCCCACCTCACATGGGCAGCCCCTAAGAATGATTCCACATCCCAGGAGCAGGAATCCATGATTTTGCATTACAGGAGAAAAAGTTTTGGTTGCATTTGCAGTGACATGCCCAACATTTGCAGATCATTTTGGCTGTGGGGGCCTAACAAAGTCCTGTGTGGCCTCTTCAGTGTCTCCCAGGTGCCTTATCAACAGTCTTCTCAAAAGTGCCTGATTGTTAAATTCTGACCTATTCAATGTGAGATAAGGAGACACGGCTTAGATTGGGGTCAGTTTATAATCACCAAATGTCTGCTGGCATTTCCACAAAGGTTCCGCCATCAACCCAAACCCAACACACTTCCCTCAACATCACACTGGTGTCCAAGTTTCCCAAACCTGTCATTCAGTATCATCCATACTAAACCCCTCTGGGCCATCCATAGTCCCTCTCTCTCTGACTACGACAGTCAGTCACCAAGGACCATTTTGCTTTTCCTTTGTAACACATCTTATTTCTGTCCTTTCCATTCCTATTGGAATTCTGCTTGGAATTTCACGTTGGGCTGGGATGAGACCATTCAAAACTTGCATGTGAACAGACAAAATTCAAGAAGGAAGGCACCTCCCCTAACTCAGTTTGAAACCTGCTTACTTTGCACCTGTTGCATCACAGGATCCATTTAAAACGTGAGCTCAGGACCCAGAATTCACCTTTATCCTTACTGGCATGAGGCTTTAGTTGTAAAAATCCATTTGCGGGCCTCCAGCTGTGGCCTGCCATGCACTTGGCTAGCTCTCCAGCCGTGGAAGTCTCTGTGGAGGGCAGTTTTTAAACAGGACAGATTCAGCTGAGCTGCTTCATCCTAGGCTGGCCTGGCACTAGCCAGAGAGTGATCTGTGCAAAGACAATCTCTGAGCTGAATTTCCTGAATCCCTACTCTAAACAAGGCATGAGCTAGACACTGAAGGGATACTAAAAAATATAAGAATTTTCGCCCCGTCCGGGAGGGAGGTGGGGGGCAGCCCCCGCCCGGCCGCTGCCCCGTCTGGGAGGTGGGGGGCGCCTCTGCCTGGCCGCCCTGTCTGAGAAGTGAGGAGCCCCTCTGCCCGGCCGCCACCCCATCTGGGAGGTGTACCCAACAGCTCATTGAGAACGGGCCATGATGACGATGGCGATTTTGTCGAATAGAAAAGGGGGAAATGTGGGGAAAAGAAAGAGAAATCAGATTGTTACTGTGTCTGTGTAGAAAGAAGTAGACATGGGAGACTCCATTTTGTTCTGTATTAAGAAAGGTTCTTCTGCCTTGGGATGCTGTTAATCTATAACCTTACCCCCAACCCCGTGCTCTCTGAAACATGTGCTGTGTCCACTCAGGGTTAAATGGATTAAGGGCGGTGCAAGATGTGCTTTGTTAAACAGATGCTTGAAGGCAGCATGCTCGTTAAGAGTCATCACCGCTCCCTAATCTCAAGTACCCAGGGACACAAACACTGCAGGGTCCTCTGCCTAGGAAAACCAGAGACCCTTGTTCACATGTTTATCTGCTGACCTTCCCTCCACTATTGTCCTATGACCCTGCCAAATCCCCCTCTCCGAGAAACACCCAAGAATGATCAATAAATACTAAAAATATATATATATAAGAATTTTCACCTCAAAGAGTCAGCCTGCTTAAAATAGAAGAGGGAAAAGCTAGCATAGCAACACATGCCAAAAAACAAATTCCTGTCAGGCACTGTGGTAGGTTCTGGAAAAAGAGATACACAGTTTCTGACCGCAAGGAGTTCATGATCTGGAAGACAGATAAGAAACAATTACAACTCACCTTAATAAGCATTATTATGATAGAGGTAGACCCTGGATACTTTAAGAACCTAAACCAGACTGATATAATAGTTATAACTAGAAATGACTGAATATGACCATGTGCCAGGCACTGTGCTGTGCACATTAAGTCATTTTTCTGTCATTTTCTTCTCATTTCATCCTTTTAGCAACTTCTGTACAGAAACTATATTTTCAATTTTTAGATTGGGAAGCTGAGGCCCAGAGAGTAGTTATTTCCAGGTCCCTTGGTATATAACAGAGGGAACCAGTAATCCAGCCCTGGTCTGTCTGATGCCAGGATCCAAGAACTACCGTTGTCTACTGGCTCTTCCTGGAGAAGGCCTCGCCTGAGCAGAGCCAGAGGCTGGATGAGGACTAGCCACACAGAGCTGGGTTGGGTGGTGGAAAGGTTGTAGCTGTTGCAGGCACAGAGAACAGCAGGTGAAGGGCATGGAGGAGAGTGAGAGCATGTCACACTTAGAATCCAGTATTTCTCTGAACTGCCAGAATGGCCAAAGGGCATCACAGAGGAGGTGAGTTTTTAGTTTTGAGGAGTTGAGCTTTGGGGATGGGGGACAGCTCAAAGAGCCCAGTGTTCCTCCAGCAAAGGAGGAAAGCAGGAATAGAGTGAATGTGTTAGGCCATGGCAATGAGCAGGCCAGGCTCAGGGTGAAAAATGAAAGAGATGAAAACAAGAGACATTGAATTTGGGAAGCCATTTTTATTTGGATGCGGGAGGGGCAGAGTTGGAAGACAGCAGAAGAGAAGGTCAAGCCATGCTCTCTAACCTGGCCTTTCCCCTTTCAGCCTATGCTCAGCTGCAGCCACACCAGCTCCTCCCACAGCCATCCTCAAAGCACCTGCAGCCCCAATTTGTGATCCAGCAGCAGCCACAGCCACAACAGCAGCAGCCGCCGCCCCAGCAGTCACGGCCTGTGCTCCAAGCTGAGCCCCACCCCCAGCTCGCCTCAGTCTCTCCAAGCGTGGCCCTCCAGCCCAGCTCAGAGGCCCATGCCATGCCACTAGGCCCGGTTACACCCGCCCTGCCACTCCAGTGTCCCACTGCCAACCTGCACAAGCCTGGCGGCAGTCAGCAGTGTCACCCTCCCACACCTGATACTGGGCCTCAGAATGGACATCCCGAGGGCATGCCCCACACCCCTCAACGCAGGTTCCAGCACACTTCAGCTGTCATCTTACAACTGCAGCCTGCTTCACCAGTGGTGAGTAAGCCAGCCCCAAGGTCCAGGGAGCACACGGGGTGGCCACAGCTCGGACGACCCCACAGCCCCGTCAAGAGGTGCTTCTGGGTAGGCTGATGGGTGAAGTCATCTTTGGGGATTCCAAGAAGGAAGAGAGGGCCTTCCCCAATTTGAGGATGACTGAATCTTAAGGTCCTTACCTGCTTCCCAAGCTCCATGGAAACCAGGGAAGTATCCAAGAATGCAAAGGCTATTTCTGAGAGGCCCCCCTCTCTGTCCTGTCCTTTGACAGCCCCAGCAGTGTGTCCCTGATGACTGGAAAGAAGTGGCACCAGGGGAGAAAAGTGTGCCTGAGACGCGGTCTGGCCCATCACCACATCAGCAGGCTATTGTCACTGCCATGCCTGGTGGCCTGCCTGTACCCACGAGCCCTAACATCCAGCCGTCCCCAGCTCACGGTATGAAGCACAGTGGGGCCCTGGGGGAGGGGAGGAAGTTGGCCTTTCTTGCCATGCCCTGGCACATTTCACTTGGGCATCTGGAATGGGAGGGTAAACTATTACAAGCAAGGAAGCTGGGGGGTTGGAAACAGAGGAGGGATGTGAGAAGATGAACCAGGGATAAAGTAAGTGAGACACGGAAGATATTAGAGCAAGAGGGTGGAGAAAGAAGAGGTGAAAGTTCTAGAGCCAGACACTGGGGCCTACCTGCATGTCACTGGTGTCAGATGTATCCACATAGACATATGCCAAGTGGAGAGTGGAGGCAGGTGGCCAGTTGTCACAGTTCTCTGCTTCCTTTGGTATGAAAGGGGGTTCTTGATATTGGAAATATGGCAAAACGGCTACCACATCTCAAAAATAAGGGAAATGCCAGGGGGAGGCAGAAGGGGACTCAAATGAGTTCAGCTCACAGGAAGCATCTCTGAGGAAAACTGCTCAGCTCTGGGATCCCCATCTGTCCATCTGTGCGGGCTCAGTTACAAGTGGACTTCTCCCTGCCTGGGGTTCAGGAGACTCTGCTGGGTCCCTTCACCTGGATGGGAGAGGCACAGCAGTACCTCCGCCTTCTGCAAAGATCTATTTGCTTCCCTTCCCCTCTCTGCCAGTTTGCACAGCACTGTTGGCCCAGATCTCAGTGACATTCTGAGCCATGGACCACCTGCAACTCAGGGAGGCAGTTCCAGTCATTGTGCTGTGTTTGCTGAGGGGGTAGGGGGCGGGGAACAGGCAAGAGAAAAAGAGTTTAGAAATTGATGGAGAAATAAGAAAAAAATACCTTAGCACAAGGCAGGGCAAAAAGAGTACGAAGGTTCTATAGGGAACAGAAGCAGGATCAAGGAAGAGAATATGGAGAAAGGACAGCAGGAAAATTAAAGGATGGGAAGGAGGTCATCTCTTCTCTCTTTGCACACTTGCAGATGAGAAGGGGTTTTGAACAGCAGTCCATTCCACTGTAGATTTGCTCTAATTATCAGAAAGTTGCTTTTCAAATGAAGTCAAAACCTGCTCTCTTGGAATTTGCCAGCATTGGTCATGATTCTGTCTTGTGAATTATAAGAGTCCATCTTATACAGTGTTTGTAGACAGTTGTCGGACTGTCTCTTGCCTTTCCCCCCATTAAAAAAGAGAAAATCTCCAGCCTAAATATCTGAGACTTTTTTTCATTTTTTACCTATGACAGATCAAGACCTCCATTCTCACCATTCTGGTCAGGCTTGTCTATCTACATTCTACCTTTTCATTAATTTTCCTAACGTTTGGTCCCCAAAATTGAGCACATTAATTCCAAATATAAACAGCTACTAGTCTTTAGAAGCCTGTTTCAGGGGCAGGGCTGTTCCCTAGATCCATGTTTTATGGTAGGGAGGAACCAAAATTTGTTGAACACTTAGTATATGCTGAGTACTGTTCCAAGTCCTTTACTCACTCACGACAGCCCTAGGACATAAGTAGAATCGCCCCATTATTCAGAGGCAGAAACAAAGGCTGAGGGGCTCCAGGTCCCGCGGCTCTGAAAGGGCAGCGCCATGACTCTGACTCCTACAGTAGTCACTCGCTCACCTTCCTTCATCAGGATGGTGCATGAATGGCCCCCGTGAACTCTCCCACCCTATAGGAATGACACTGTTGTTCACAGACCACTGTCACCTGAATTCCAGAGAGCTGGGTTTCATTTTTGTTTCTGAGGTTTCGTCTTACCTGGAACTGCTGTCATGCCAGCTCTCCCTAGTCTTAAACTTGTATAATTTATAGTTTGAACTAAAATATAATTGCTTACATCTGTTAAGTGTTATCTTGTAAATTTAGCCCATAGTTCCAGCCTAGCAAGAAAACAGTAATGATTAATAGTTAGTATTTATTGAGCCCTCTCTGCTAGACTACACATATTTCCTCATTTAATCCTGACAATAACCCTCTGAGGTAGCAACTTTTATCATCCTCATTTTAAAGGTAAGACCACTGAGGCATAGAAAAAAACAAGTGGTGGGGCAGGAATCTTTTCTATCTGAATTCTGCTATTCATTATACTAACACCTCTGCTTAACTTTGCCACCTGTAAATTATATAGCATGTTTTATTTGCCTTTTACCAATTTGCTAATAGAAGTACCATATGGGACCCCACTGAGTACTCATGCCCTGTCTCCGCAACAGTGGTAATCAACATTTTTTGCTCAAGTGTTTGTAATCCAGAAACCCCTAAATGAACTGACATTTGCCTGTCTTTCTCCTCCATAAAGCTCTCAAAATTTTCTTTCTGAAATCTAATCATGGTGATATACAAACAAGCATCCTCCTCTTGAGGTCCTATCTCATGAGAGAAGTAAGCTTTACACAGTGGAAACAACTGTCAACCACCCAAGACTTAAATATCCATTCTGTGTATGTCTTTTTTTTTTTTTTTTTTTTTTTTTTTTTGAGATGCATTCTTACTCTGTTGCCCAGGCTGGAGTGCAGTGGTGTGATCTCGGCTCACTGCAATCTACGCCTCCCGGGTTCAAGTGACTCTCCTGCCTCAGCCTCCCGAGTAGCTGGGATTACAGGTGCACACCACCATGCCCAGCTAATTTTTGTACTTTTAGTAGAGACAGGGTTTCGCCATGTTAGCCAGGCTGGTCTCGAACTCCTGACCTCAGGTGATCTGCCCGCCTCGGCCTCCCAAGTGCTGGGATTACAGGTGTGAGCCACTGCGCCCGGCCCATTCTGTGTATGTGTGAATGCCTGCTCTGTGCAAAGCACTGTGGGAAGGGAGGTAGCACACTGAGAAACACGGTCTGTACCCCACCTCAAGAGCTGAAGGTCTACTTGGAACGATGAAAAATGCACAGGAAAAAAATTACAATAGAAAGTAAAATGCGATAAATGCCATAGATGGATTTGAGGTAAGTCATTTAAAAGCTACAAAACAGGAAAAGTTACTGCCAACTAGAGATGTTCAGGATAGATTTCAGGGAGGACGAGGCATTGTTCTAGAGCAGAGGTTGACAAACTACAGCCCAATGGCCAAAACCATCACATTGCCAGTGTTCGTACAGCTCGCAAGCTAATAATGATTTCTACATTTTAAATTTTTTTTTAAAAAAATCAAAAGAATTCTATTTCATGATACATGAAAATTATCTGAAATTCCAATTCTAGTGCCCATAAATAAAGTTCTATTGGAACACAACCACACTCCTTCACGTACATATTGTCTGTGGTTGCTTTCCTGCGGCAACAGCAGAGATGAGTTGTTGCCACAGACCGTGTGACCTACAAAGTCTAAAATATTTACTCTCTGGTCCCTGGCAGAAAAAGTTTGCCAACTGCTGTTCTTGAGTCTGGACCTTGAAGGATAGGTAGGACCTGGACATGCAAAGTTGAGGAAAGAGCATTCCAGGAAGAACTGGTGGAACTTAAGAGAGGGAGGCAGGAAAGTGTGGGCATGTTAGGGAACAGGAGTTGAGGATACAATCCTGTGTTACCCTAGTTTATAAAACAAAATATAAGTGTAAGAAATGCAGAGGCAGAGGAGAAGGAAATATGAATATTAATGAAAAGGGGGGTTGAAAATTTGAAAAATAGAGGAGAAAGGGAGCTAAGTAAATATTCGGGGAATGTAAAATAAATGTAAACAAAGAAGATGGGATGAGGCCTGAGAGTGGAAAGGGGTGGGGGGAGAAGAAAGGCAGGCAACGAATATGAATACTAAGGAAGGCAAGATAATGGGGCCATGTTGGGAACAGGGAAGTCAAGAATGGAGAGAAGTGCCTGGCGTGTGTCCAGCACCTTCCTGCGCCTCGCGCTCCTGAGGGTGGGGACTGTGTCACGCTGCACCTCTCTGTACCCCCGCAGCCCCTCGCGCGCGTGCTGAATGAGTATGCTTCGCCACAACAGCGCAGGTTCACCCGGTGCGCTTGGGGAAGATAACCAACACTTACGGGACTCTGACCGTGTGCCAGGCACGGCGGGCCGCCTGAACCCACTTCCTCAATCAGCCTCAACCGCGAGCCCGAGGCCGCTCACGGAGGTGTGACCGGGGCACTCGGGCCATGACTTCCCTCTGATCCTCGGTTCCCAGTGGGAAGGAGAATGACTTGTAGGGTCGTTGTGAACAATAAGTCGGGGACAGCGCGAGCAGGGTTTGGCACGAACTGAGCTCTCGGTGACTGGTGGTCGTTAGTCTTCTGACTGACCCTCAGGGAGTGAACGGTCCAAGGCGGGAGTCGCGGGCCGCCCCGCCAAGGAGCACTTGCACCGGGTATCAGGGAAGCCTCCTCGTGGCGTGGCGCCCGCCTCCCTAAGCTGAGCCCCGGGCGTCCCTAACCCGCCTTCCGGAGGGCGCGAGGCGGGGCTCGCCGCACAAAGGAAGCGCGCGGCCCGTGTCCGCCCCGCCCCTCCCGCGGCCCCGCCCCGCTCCCTCGCCCCGCCCCCGGCGGAGGCGGCCGCGGGAGCCGTCCCAGACTCGCCGCATTGTCTCCGCGGCGGCTGCAGCCCTCGAGCGCCCGCCGCGCGCGCGCGCGCAACCCCGGCCGCCGCCCGCGCTCCCGCCCCGGCCTCGCGCCCCCGTCCCGGCCTCGCGCCCCGGCCGCCCTTTGTTGACGCCGGCCAGGCCGGTGCGGTCGGATGCGCCGCGGCAGCCCCGGGCCCCGGCTCGGAGGCTCCCGGCGGAGAGGAGGCGGCCCGCCCGGGCCCGGGACCCCGCGCGAGTCGGCGCCCGGCCGAGGGGCTGCGTAGGCCCCGCCCGGCCAGGCCCAGCCGGGCCCTGGACAGGTCAGTGCCGGGGCGGGGGAGGGGTTCTCGCCAGTAGGGAGGCCGGGGGCCGCGCTCGCCGCACTGGAAGTCGGGCACCGCCCTCGGTGCCCCTAACGGCCCGGGCCTACGCGGCTGCCAGGCCGTGCCAGTCGCGGCTCTCGTCCGCGCGGCGCCTGGGAGGTGCCCTGCTCCCCAGCCTCGCTCGCCTGGGGACCCTGCGCGCCCGTCGCCCCTGGAAGCCCTGTGTCACCTCGGCGCGCCGCAGCTTCCGCGTCCCCAGGCCCCGCACACCCCACCCCAGCCCCAACCTAGGACCGGCCTCCCCGCCGCTGCGACTTCCCTGGGACGGACGGTGCGTTCGGGGTCGAGACTGCTGGCATCTGCCGTACTTTATTGGTGGTGGACTCCCTATCTTGGAGGCGCCTGCGGCTTCGCTGGAGAGTTTTGTTTTTAATCTAGTTCAGTCTCACGAGGTTTTTAATTGGATGGAAAGGGACAAGCTGTTCTGTGTCTGTCTTTTCTTCCATTTTTAGAAGAGCGTTTTCTCTCCTTCCTATGCCAAATGAAGGTAGACTATATTTGTTGCTTCTTTACATTAAAATCGGGATTTGTGAGATTCTGTATTTAAACTGAAGTCCACAGACAGGGAAATAATTGGCCCAAGGTCAGGTTGCAAACCAGTGGCGACGCTACCATCTGAACTAAGCCCTGGGCCCCGTGTCGGATACGAGTCAGTGCCCTGCTACGGCCCACCCACCCGTCTTCCATAACCTGAACTGATCTCACCCACATACTTTCGGTTCTGAACAACTTTCCTTTCCTTCCTACTCCATACCTACGATATGTACCTTCATGTGCTGTGTACGGAACACACTCTTTTCATCTTTTTCTTCCCTTACAAATCAATGACAGCCTTCCCCTCGGATATCTCCCGTGTTTGATCCTTAATCCCCTCTCCATTAGCATATTGGGCCCAGAGGATCCCTTGCAAAATAAGCTACCTACCTAAATCCATCATATGTCCCTGATTTTTCTAGGACAGCCCCAATTTAAACTATTCCATCCCATTGTCTATCAGCCTGAGTATCTCCATTTTTGGTTTAAAAAATAATGTCACTTTGTACCACAGCCTACTGACCTGGCCTTTTCCAGCCATTTGGCTCTGGAGCATAACTGGGTAATCCAATTATCATTCACCTGGGATTTTTCTTCTCTGCCTGAGTCAACCCAAATGTTGGAACTGCCAGGATTTCTAGGTCAGCATGAACATTACAGGCTAATGAGGCAAGGAAATTCCTTCTTGCTCTTGTATTTCTTCCCACCTCCCCCACCCGCCCATCTTTTATTCTGGTACAGGGCAACAGACCTGTGGCAGACCCTATTGATTAGGATTTAGGTTTAGGTCACAAGGGATGTAGGGCTTCCCATCGTTTTGACTTTAGAACAGAAATAAAGTACCTGACCGTGTTGGTTATCGGGCAAGAGGCTGTCTTGAACCTTAAGATAACCAGCACAGCAAAGTAGTTCTGGTTTCATTCAGTTAGATTTAACATAGTTTTATTTGGCTCCCATTTTAGGTAAAGTACTGCCCTAGGCACTGGGGAATATAAAAGTGATTTTAACAAATAGCTCCCAACATCTGGATCTACATTTGGGAGTATTCACCCTTTCTAACCAGCTGATAAACTGTGTTTTCCACTGGTGATTTCTCTGTACCTAAGTTCCAGCCCCTGCAAGGCGGGAACTGGGGCCTCTGGCTTGGCTCACTCACAAGGGCGGGCTTGTTTCGCAGAAGGTCGGGCAGATGGGGAGTGGTGCTCTTTTGGCACCTGCCCTTTCCAGGCACTCTTCATCACATGAGCTCTGCTTCTCAGCCCACCCAAGATCTGTTTCCAGGCTCGTCCATGCACACAGGGAAGAATAGACATCTTTTTCCTCCAGCCTGAATCTTGAGAAAGGGGGTAGTTTCTTAGTCCTTTCTGTTGTACTTGAGTCGGTTTCTCAGTTGTCCAACTATGTTTTCTCTCCTGTTTTCACCCCCTTCTTTTTTCCCCCAAACTGTTCTTTACTGACATGTGGCACAAAGGTGCTTAATGAATGTTGGTGTTTCATCATGTCCCCACCTCCTGGCCCTTTCCACTCTCTCCCAGGTCCTGGGTTAATTTTTAATTTACCTTTGTCAAGCTCACTCCATATATATTATTTACTCTTCCCTCTAAGTAAAGAAGGACCTCCAGCCCCTTTTCCTTCTGTCACAGTCATCATTCTCCTGGCTGTGGGTCTCATCATCTCATCAGCCATTGTTTCTGCATTCTCTGCCTCCTTCAGGGAAGGAGAGCCTCTTAGGAAGGCAGTGTGCTGCTTCCCCTGACATACCTGCTCTGTCATTGACTTTCTAGTCTAAGCGGACTGACCCTGAGATTTCTCTTCCTGCCACCAAGCCCTTCCCTCAGCTATGACCCTGTGCCTGTTCCTTGCTCTGGCTCAGCCCCAGAATCCACTCTTTTTCAGACCACATCCTTTTTCCTGTGTTACTCATTTCCTGTCTCAGATACTTTGGATCCCTTGGTTCTGATCTTTCAGCGGGAGAGGGCATGTTAAGAGGAGTAAGTAGATGGATGATCTTACACAATTGAACTCTTCTTACCTCTGGCCTTGTATGCTCTTACATAGGCTGTCCCCTCTCTACATTTTCTTATTTAAGGAAAAACACAGAACATGATTATTGTCTCAGAATTAGGAACCCCTACTGGTGTGCTCGTAGGTGTCTTTTTGTCTACTTTTCTCTATTGTGAATGTGTAAAGGGGATGACCTCACTGCCTTAGACTCTTCCCTTAAGTCTCTGTCCTCCCTTAGGCTGTGGACCTCAGGCCAGGCGTTCAGTAACCATTTGTCAAGTAAAGTTCCCCCACCTCCTCACTTTCATCCAGCATGGATCAGCAAGCCAAAATAAAGTTAAAGTTTAAAAAACCTAGGGAATAGGTTGGTGACTCCAGTTCCTGTAATGCTGCTCATCATTAGTACGGTGTTTACCAAGAGTTTTTCCCTCTTCTTGAGTCAGTCTAAATTTATATTAAACTTCTCCCAGCTGTTCAATATTTAATCTCCAGACAGATTTAGTTCCAGCCATAGAAAGATTCTCTTCTGAAAGGACACCTACTGGAGACGAGAGTAGGGAAATGAGAATGAGGAGTCTTCATAATTGATAGTTTCTCTTTTATTCCCTTTGTTTTGTGCCATTTTGCTACTGAAAGATGATCATGATGATGACTTTCTGTGGTCAGGAGGAATCTCACAAAAGTGGTTGTAGAGAGAGGCTTTTGTGTACCCCTCAGGAGACTGTCCTGGAGTGAGGTGCCCCTCTGAGCCTGCCCACCCTCCCCACCTCCCCCCAGTCCCCAGCCCTATGGGAAAGCAGGGTGAGAACTGACTGCGTTATGCAGTCTACTCTGATGGGGACTTTGTGCCAATGACAGAAGTGGCTCTCTCTTTGGGGACTTAACACCTTGTTTCATGGAACCCAAAACTGAACTACCCCTCAAGATGGGAGTCTGAACACATAGATTTATGCTTTAAATGTTTTTAGGGCATGGTTTAAACTATGAGTCACCAGTTAAAACCCTTTTTGAATATGTTTTCTGTTTAAAAAAAAAGTTGCCTATTTAAGATAACTACTTATTCACAACTCAAACAGAGGTAGGCTTCACTTGAAGCAATGACTTATTTAACATTTTTCATTTGAATTACTAGCCACATCAGAACACTGATTTGATATTTCTAAAGATATTCAGAGGCAAACCATCTTTAATTCTGCTTTATGATGTGGATATTTTGGGAATTGTTAGGAAAATAATCAACCATTTGCATATCCAAGACATAATTATTACAAATTCTGGATTTTTCCCCATCAGTAACAAAAGTCCAGTATAAATGACATGGTCAAGAAATGGGCTCTTTTATCATAGTCAAGAATTATACAATTTAGAATTACTAGTTTTTGAAGAAAAAGTATGCTAAGGAACACAGCATATAATTTAAGTCATAAACCGTTGCTCTGAGATTCATTGTAAGACCATGTAGACCAGCATAGAAAACTTCAAGGTTTTTTTTGTTTCCTTCTCCTTCCAAATTATTTTTATAGTTAGTGAAAAAGGATATGCTTTCCTGTTCTTCCAATTTCCAAATGATATTTAGGTAAGTCCAAAAGAAGAGAACATTCTTTCTACATCTGGTAAAGACATGACTGCTGTTAAACACAGATTGCCAGTGCTCTGAGATGAATCCAGATGTTGAAGAGAGCCCCAGTTTGCTATTATGACTTTAAAACATAAGCAAATGTCTGTTTTTTTCAGATGATTGTCTTCTTAGCAGTGAAATTTATTATCATTTGTATTAAGAAGAGATGACTGTTAGATGCCATGCCATAACCAACTCTTCTCCAGTAGATTAGGAGGACCAGGCCTGATACTGAATATTGGAACTGTTGGCAAGAAAATGAAAGTTCGTGACTGCTTGAGTTATTTTTAAAACTCTAGTTGCATGGCTGTTATGTCTCAAATACTATATAATTATCCCTAGTTACTGGTATCTTTAGCATATTTGAAACCATCCATATGTGACCTAAAGCCACACAGCTATATTAAGACATTTTTGAACAATCAAAGCAAATGACACTTTAAATTAAAACAAAACTAATATGAAGCAACTACTTTAAAAAAAAATTGGGACCAGGCACGGTGGCTCATGCCTGGGGGGCCGAGGAAGGAGGATCACTTGAGCGCAGGAGTTCGAGACCAGCCTGAGCAATATAACAAGACCTCGCCTCTACAGATAATTTAAAAAAAAAAATTACCTGGGCATAGTGGCACACGCCTGTGGTCTCAGTTGCTCAGGAGACCGAGGTGGGAGGATCGCTTCAGTGTGGACAGTCGAGGCTTCAGTGAGCCATGATCGTGCCACTGCACTCCAGCCTGGGTGACAGAGCGAGGCCTCATCTCAAAAAATAAAAAATAAAAAAATTTGATTAAATCCACATTTTGAGGCCTCCAGTAATCAGTATTAATCTGTTCTGTCAGTTGACTGGTGGCAAAATAGGGTGACTGGAAGCTTAGACAATGGTTATAAGGAGGAAAGGAGTAATGTTTCCATGAGCAGAAATGATCAATAGAACTGATTTGCAAGGTATGTAGTATGTAGTCCATAATATAGACAGGACAACTGAGGCTTAGCGTTCCCTCCTCCAGTCTCCCCTGACATTTATCTAACAATATTAGTGATGCTGCAGTTGATAACCAAAAAAATAGTCATCATATTGGGGAACATGGCTGCCTTTCCCTGTTATCAACCTGAAAATAATTGGAGAGTTTACTAAACATTTCTAGATTTCTTTTGTAAACTGGTAGAAATCCATCTTCCATGAGTTTATCTTAAACTGGGTTTATTTTTAGCCTTTTAAACTAATTTCTTTTCATAAGCTAAATCATCTGGCATTACAAGTTACATAAATTTAGTATTTTCTAAGTAAAGCAGTGCTTCCTTTTATTTGTCTTAAAGTTAACCTTTCTTTTGGTTTCTAGGGTTCTTCTGCACTGTCTGCTTAAAACCCCCCTTTATGAAAAAACTGCATAGAAAGAGAATCTGGTGCTTGTCTTCTTGTCCTTTAGATTAATAGCCATTGAAGGTGACTTGAGTCTTTGCTTTGCCCTTTAGGACAGAAGCATTTCTGTTATGTTGCAGTCACAGTGGAGGTAACATTTCTTCCTGAAGCCTGACCTCAACAGTGCAAGGACAGGACTACCGACATAGACCAAGACGTCTGAGGAACACAAACCTCAGATACCTCAGTTTGGGCCACGGAAAGATTAGCCCTGCTCTGGGGCTGTAAGAGGCCAGACTCAGTGAAAGAGTGAGATTAGAATGATTTCCTAATCTTCTCACAGGTCTCAGTGACGTTGGCACTCCTGTGTCCAAGCTCAGCCTAGTCCAGTGTGTTGTGCCTGCATTACATTATTTAATCCTCACCACAGCTATATGTAAGACAGATATAAGTACCCCATTTCATAGATGAGGAAAGAGGCCTAGAGTAACTTGCCCAGCATTACAGGATAGGATTTAAGCCTAGAGTCTTTTTTTTTTTTTTTTTTTTTTTGAGACAGAGTCTTGCTCTGTTGCCAGGATGGAGTGCAGTGGTGCAATCTCGGCTCACTGCAACCTCTGCCTCCAGGGTTCAAGCAATTCTCCTGCCTCAGCCTCCCGAGTAGCTGGGACTACAGGCGCTCGCCACCACACCCAGTTATTTTTTATTTTTTTATTTTTTGTATTTTTACTAGAGACAGGGTTTCACCATGTTGACCAGGATGGTCTCAATCTCTTGACGTCGTGATCCACCTGCCTCAGCCTCCCAAAGTGCTAGGATTACAGGCATGAGCCGCTATACCTGGCCGCCTAGAGTCTTTCTAATCCCACAGTCTTAACTGCCATGTAGCACAGCTTCTGCGTGTATTCAGTGCCAGGCATTTTACATATATAATATTTACTGAAACCTCCCAGACAGGTAGGTAGTATGAGCCTCGTTGTTACAGATGGAGAAACCAAGACTCAGAACAGGCAGTGAGTGCTTGAAGCCACACAGATAATCAAAGGTGGACCAGAATATGAGTCCAGGTCTGGCCCCCAGAGCCCATGCTCTTTCTACTCTGCCATTCTGCCTTTTATCTCCCCTGATCTTAGTGTCTACTGTAGAACCTCTCCCATTGGTTCTAGACATTTTGCATTTTGAAATCATAGCATGGGCCGGAGCACTATGATGTGAGACTATCTGGGAGCCCTTGACCCTGGCATTTGATACCAGTGGACTGGCCTCCATCACCAGGGTTAAGTAGAACTCTTTGAAAACTCCTCCCTGACTCCCTGCAGCCAGGGCCAGCTATTATTCCCTGGTGTGTTGACCTGGTGGAAGTCACTCTGGTCCTGCAGGTGCTGCTGCTGAGTTTGAGCTCAGGCCCCTCTTGCAGTCCTCAGCCTGTGGGCTGGGAAGCGTTCAAGCAGCTGTTTGGAAATCCCCCACTGCTCCCGTTGTCCTGAACTGCATGGGGTAGGGGGAGGGTGGCTGTTCGCTCCATTGATTCCTTCCTGCATAGCTGGGGGTGGCAGCTTGGAGCACATTCAGCTGTTTACAATTCAGCTTATGTACACTTTAGCTGGGGATTGTGGGTGAGTCAGAAGGGCCGTTCTCTTTGCCTGTGTCCTGAGAGACAGCATGAAAGTCAGCTGTATGGTAATGGCTGCCAGCAAGGGAGGAGCCCCCTCCCTGCCAGATGCCTTAACGGGAGCTGGTCAACACAGATGCTTAAAATCCAGTAAGCTCTCCAAACCTTTCAACCCAGACCCAGCAAGAGCATTTTGCAGTGACGCTGAGGGCAAGGCTGGAGGGTCCCCTGGCTTGGCCTCTCCTTCATCCTGCTGGCCAGCCCCCTGCAAGGAACTCAGGTGTGGATCTCAGTCATCCGCAGCCAGTGACCCTCCTGTGCCTGAAAAGCTCACCAGTTTTCTCAGCAAAGAGCCCCACAGGGTCCTTCTGTCACTGCTGTGCCTTCCCTTCTCTGGGAGAGGTCCTTCAGAGGAGGTGCTTCAGAGAGGTTCTTCAGGGAGCCACAGCCTGCTGTGTCAAGGCAAGGAGTCCTTGTCCCTTTGACAGCTCTGCCCTTAGCAGATTTGAAAAGGCTGCAGACATTGGATGTTCCCCCTGCCTTCTGGTATTCAGAGGACCCCAGGTGGGAAGGGTCTATAATTTTCCCACCACTAAGAGTTCATTTTGTGTATGTTTTACAAGATATTGTCTTCCAAATAAATGGCATTCGTTCGTTTTATTCTAAAATGCACACTTTTACAATCTGTACTTGAGACGCACACGTAATCAATGTGTAAATTCGTTGTGGGGGAAATGGGTCATCTTAACAACTGACCGCATTTTAGAATTTGGGAAACATGGTAACATGATATTAAATAATAGCATGTTTTGCCCTCCTGAAGGTATATATTATGTGCTGTTTCCTTTTCGGCTTCTTGAGATATCGAATCCAGCTTGTGCGTCCTGATTAACTAGATTCAGGGATCCTGCTTAGTCATCCAGGAATCCCAATTTGGGAATCACTCATCTAGATCATCCTGTGCTTCCCAACCCAAATGCTCCAGCCCACATGTGATATCTGGCCTCTGCCTCAGAAGGTCCCAGAATACAGTTTACATGTCTTGTCCTCTTTTCCCAAGTGCCCTCGTGCTATCCACGGCTAATCAGCGCAGCCCTCCCTCCACCTGTGTGGCCCACCCGGAAAAGTCTAAAGCACTGGGTTCTAGTGTGGGTTCTGCCACTGCCTGTGTCCAAGCTCAGCCTAGTCCAGTGTGTTGTGCCTGCATTACATTATTTAATCCTCACCACAGCTATATGTAAGACAGATATAAGTACCCCATTTCATAGATGAGGAAACAGGCCTAGAGTAACTTGCCCAGCATTACAGGATGGGATTTAAGCCTAGAGTCTTTTTTTGTGACCTTTTGTGACCTTGGGCAAATCACCTCACCTCTGAGGCCAAGTTGCTTCATCTAGGACATTTAAGATGTTAAACTCAGGGCCTTTCTAACTTTAATCCTCTGGGATCTAGTGCCCTGTGATCCAAAACAATCACTACCCACCCCCTCCCCCACCCCATCCCTAAATTGGGAGGAAAGCAATCTGTTTATCTGAGTCGAGTAATTCACAGTAAAGTGTGAATGACTGTAAGATGTATACTTGCATTTTAAAGAAATTGTTAACCAAATGAATCTCTAATTGATGGACTCTGTCAGGGTCCCAGATAGAGCTTAGCCTGCCTGTTCCCCTCCCTCCTCCCCTCCTCCCCCCAACTCCCTCTCAGTCACTTTCCTACCCTTCACTTACCCCGCCCTGGGGGAAGGTGTCAACAAACAGGTGTTTGTGAAATCTCTTGCCTTCCTCACTTTCAGTGGCATTAATTTCTTTGGGGGCCCAAATATAACCAAAGAAATTGTAAAGCGTGGCCCCAGATCTTTCCATGAGGACTGGGCACTCTGTCCTCAGCTTACCGCACTGCAGTACGGCCTGTTGCTTGGACCAGGTATGTGCTGTGTTTGCTGCTGTCTCCTGGATATGGTTTAACTGGGCATCACTCTGCAGTGCTCCACTGAGGCGGTTTCTAGAGCAAATGGTTCCTTGGGAACCCTGCAGAGACCACCCTGGCCACATGGCTGGGCCTGCTGAACTGAAGCACAGTGAGCATGACTTCAGTGCTGGGGGCTTGGAGATTGTGCTTTGGGTTTTATAGGTGACCTTGTTTGCCATTTGTTGAGCGAATTTGTTGTAAGAAAATGAGCCATGTTATCATCTACTCTGCTTCTTTAAATTCTTTATTCACTTCATGAGCTCTGTCATACTCCTACTGCAACCAAACAGTAAATAGAAGTCTTTTAAGTTAAAATACATACTCCCTTCTCATGATAAGGTGGAAATCAGCCATTGACCAAGGTGAGGGGGTAGAAGGAAAAGCTCCGTTTGGTCTCCATTGCCTTTGAAGCCATGTCTTCAGGCTATCTTAGGGTCAGATAGAATGAGTGCTAGGCCATCTGAAATACCTGTTGCAGATGTTAGTACAGATTGAGCATCCCAGATCCAAAATGCTCCAAAATCCCAAACTTTTTGAGCACCTACGTGATACTCAAAGGAAATGCTCATTGGAGCGTTTCAGATTTTTGGATTTGCTCAACCAGTAAGTATAATGCAAATATTCTAAAACCTGAAAAAATCCAAAATTAAAAACACTTCTGGTCCCAGGCATTTTGGATAAGGGATACTTAACCTGTACTAAGCTGTATTCCAGTATAACAAAACAAAACATCAGCACTGGCTCTGAAGTGGCCCAATTGTGCATAACTGGCACCAGCCTGACGTCTGTCCTCAGCAGGCTGGAGAGCCCGTCAGCTCTGGACATCAACCCACTGGTCCTAGGACCCTCCCTGCCTCTGCCTCTAGAGGTCATCCTGCCTTGCCAAGTGCCTGGGTCTGGCAAAAATGTTTCAAAGGGGACAGGGAATTCAGAGGTCCACCTGTACCTCTTTTCTGTTGAGGAAATCCCCACTGTAACAGGAAGACATGGGCCAAAAAATAGCTCTTATTCTTCATAATCAGGTATCTAGAAATGCCGCTCCGGTAGGCAGGTACCACCAGCCTAGCTGCTCTCAAAACATCATAGCTTCAGAAAGCAACTTGTAAATCTCAGCTAGTGCCAAATTGCTTATCTTGGCACTAGGCAGCCCTGTATTCTATATGTAGACAGTGAAGACTGAGATCATGGATGCCACACATTCCAGTTTAGTGGTCATTAAGCACCTATCATATTTTGGACATGGGGTTAGCCCCTGAAGATCTCGAGGTGACCGAGTGAGTGGTAGCCCCCTGCCTAGAGAAGTCTGCTCTGCTTAGGAGACGTGACCAGTCCCAAAGCAGATAATTTCACAAACAGGAGCTGAGTAGTCCTTCCTGTTTTCTCCCACCCCTGTAAGGGCTGTTTGTACCAGAGCCTGTGAATGAGACCAGAAATGAGAAACAGCCTAGAAGTTGAGACATATGTTAGGCAAGACTCCGTGGAATATGCTGCTGTGTTCATTCTGACCGGAATACTTGGCCCTTTGTGGTCAGCGTCAACTAAAGGCCAAGATTTTACCTCCCCCTTCCCCCACCGAAGCCTGGCTTTACTCCCCTCCCCCAGCCTCTCCCATCGGCCTTATCCTGCCTCCACCTTTCGGTTTCAAGTGCCTGACTGTATACAGGCATTTGAGACCTGTGGGAATGCCCGGCAGCACTTATAGCCTCTGAACTGGTCAAGGGAATTGAGTAAGGAACCAAATTCAGAGTATTTCTTTGTCTCTTTTATCTGGCCTCAGGGCCAGCAGGGCAGGTTTCTGCAAGTTTCACTGTTAAGCTGCTTTCCCCCAAAGGCCGCAAAGCAGTCTGGGAGAGCGGGAAGCAGATTAAATTAATCTCAGTGTGCTGAGCTTGGCAGGGGGCGAGATTGTGTTCGGTCATTCCAGGAATAGCCCAAACTCCTTTGTTACTAAAGCAGATGAGGAGCTATTGGCCTACAAGATGACTGCAAAGCGAAGTAGCTGTGAACCTTTGTATATTCATAAAACACTCTCCCATCTGTCCCTTGGATTCTGTCTCTCCTTTGATCTGCCCTGGGTTACAATGGGGAGTGGTAGTTTCTAATGTGGTGCAAGAGTTTTTTAATGTGTTCTCTCTCTTAACAAGATCTTTTTTAAAAAACAACCTCAAATTCCCAAAAGTTTTGCTTCCCAGAGTTAAGCATTGGCTCTGTAGCCTTTGAGCTGGTGACCATATCTGCTCACGAATGTATCTGGCACGAAGACAGACTCTGACCTCAAGAGTGATCTTCTGTCTTGCAGTGAACATTAATAGGCATAGATCTGAGACAGGAGTTGGGGATGGAGGCAGGGAAGTCAAGCAAGGATAGAGGGATCCCACAAAAGACAAGGTCAGAGGGGGGCTGTTTTCTGATGACTATCAGCGAAAGAGGCAGGAGGTGGGAGTGATCCCAGAATTAAGAGGAGAATGGATTAATTCCATGGAGGAATTCATTAAACTGAAACAAGGGAATTATTACTTTCTACCTATGCTCTCAGTCAGAGATGTGACTGTCTTTAAAGCAAACACAGAAAACCAAAAATCTTACCAACCAGATCTCTTACATGACTACACCTGACAGATGATGCTTAGTATTAACTAGGTACCTGATGTTAAAAGATGTAGGCAGAGAGGGCCTAGGATGATTAGGAATTTGTAGCCTTTTTATGTAAGAAATACCTGAAAGAACAGAAGGGCTTTGTCCTGGAGGAGAGAAGACTGTGGTCATGAGTGACATCCTTCATGACACCAGGAGCATTCTCAAGCATTTTCTCGTAAGCTAGCACGCACTGCCTTTCACTGGCTCATTAGTCCTCACAGCAGCACTCTAAGGTAGGCGTAGGATCCTTATTTCACAGCCAATGAAGCTGAGGCTTAGAGAGGGACAATGACTTGCCCGCAGTTGACTCAATGATAGAGACCAGTCTCTAAGCCAGGTCTAAGCCCGTGTCTCTGCCTGTTAGACAAATCTGATTGGCCTTGTTCTCTGTGAGTTTAAGGAACAGAACGAGGATAACTGGGCAGAAATTAATAGAAAGACAGATTTTGGGCTCGTTATATAAGGAATCACTAACGAGCCGTCCAATGTGGGAACAAACTGCTTCCAGAGTAGTGAGTTTCTTTGTCGCTGGAGGTATTCAAACAAATGCCAGAAAATCATTGGGTGGGCATATTATAGAAAATTTTCAAGCATTGGTAAGAGATCGAACCAGACTTTCCAATCCTATAATTGTATAATCTGCAGTCCATTAGACTCATCAGGGAATATTTTACCAGGCTCTAATTGGGAGGAAATAGCCATCATCTAAAAAACAAAATTTTAGCTTTCATAGTAATCTTTCTATGTTAGTAATTCATTTTAAATAAAATAGATGTTTCTTAGCATATGCAAAACATAAAAGCAGAGAAAATGTAATTGTGTAAAGGCAGACTTAAATATTTAAAATTTAAAAGCACAGAAACTTAATTTGATTGAATCATCAACTCAGTCCTCCTAGTTATTCATAGATTGTGAGGGAAAGGGGTTTTTTCTACGTTCTCAAACATGGATGTGAGGGCCATCTGGCTGCAACACCTGTCACCCCATTGATCGGCAGAGTTGATTCCGCTGATCTGGCTGGCTAGGCAGGTGTCCCCTTCCTCCTTCACTGCTCCATGTGCGTCCCTCCTGAACCAGCAGCTGGGTCAAAGAGGACGACCATCCCGTAGAGGAGGGCCGTCCCTCAGTCAAGGGCATATGAGTAGCTGCCCTCCCCTGCTAGAACCTCCAGACAAGCTCTCAAGTTCTCAGACACCTTTGCAATTGGAAAGACTAATTCTAAAAGAAAGGAAATGTTTCCATCTCTACAGAAAAGCCAAAGCTGTTTAAAAAATTTTTTTCAAGTGAATATAGGCACTTAATGGAAACTTTCTAACTTACTGGTATAACTGTGTCTCAAACAAACAAAAAAAAACTTCATTGGTTCTTTCTCTTAGATGGCCCCTGCTCAGCTCAGAAGTTTATTATGTAGCTGAATTATGGAGGACTGAGTACTAAAGACATGAGTCATAGTCAACTCTTGTTCATTAAAGGTTTATCCTGGTTTAGTTAGCATTAGAACCACCAGTAAGAACATGAGCTTGAGGCTGGGCGCGGTGGCTCATGCCTGTAATCCCAGCACTTTGCGAGGCTGAGGCAGGTGGACCACCTGAGATCAGGAGTTCGAGACCAGCCTGGCCAACATGGTGAAACCCAGTCCCTACTAAAAATACAAAAATTAGCCGGGTATGGTGGTACGTGCCTGTAATCCCAGCTACTCAGGAGGCCGAGGCAGGAGAATCGCTTGAACCTGAGAGGCAGAGGTTGCAGTGAGCATAGGTCGCACCACTGCATTCCAGCCTGGGTGACAGAGTGAGACTCCATCTAAAAAAAAAAAACAACAACAACAAAAAAACATGAGCTTGAGTGGACCAAGACCCATTATGAACTAGTCATAAACCACCTTTTCTTTCCCCCCCTCCCCCGCCAAGATAGAGTCTTGCTCTGTCGCCTAGGCTGGAGGGGAGTGGCGAGATCTCAGCTCACTGCAGCCTCCACCTCCTGGGTTCAAGCAGTTCTCCTGCCTCAGCCTCCTGAGTAGCTGGGATTACAGGCACGCACCACCATGCCCGGATAATTTTTGTATTCTTAGTAGAGACAGGGTTTCACCATGTTGGCCAGGCTGGTCTTCAACTCTTGACCTGGTGATCCACCCGCCTCGGTCTTCCAAAGTGCTGAGATTACAGGTGTGAGCCGCCATGCCTGGCCCTAAACCACCTTTTCTCAAACGTGTCTGTTTTGACTTTTCCATACTATATAATTAAGCACAAAGAATTCCTATTCTGTGGTGGTATTATGGATCTTTAACATGAAATATGAGCATCTTCATATAAAGTTTTATGCAAAGATTACTTAACAAGTGTGCTGAAATCACTTTTAAAGTATATATCACTCATACCTCACTGGGCTATGCTTTATATTAATGGACTTGTTGCAATAAAGAAATGGCTTTTTCTTTCTTTTGTTTTCTTTTTTAGGAAGTTCCAGGTTAAAGGCAGCCTCAGCTCACGGGGCAGTTGGTGGTGGTAGAGAACAGCCCTGGGAAGGGGGCGGGAGAGAGTTACAGAAGTGAGGAGATGAAGTCTTGCACGTCTAAGACAATGAGACAGCTCATGAGAGATGCTGTTTGAAGTGGAAGAGAGGAAGTTCACTGTCGTGTGGTTGTGTATAGGCATGTAATCTCACTTTCTGGAGCACTCTGTTAGGTCTTTTAGAGGAAGGCTAGCAGGCCCATGGGGAAGGAGAATTAGGAAAGGTTGTCCACAGAGAGACAGAGGATCTATGATTTGGTGAGGATCAGATTAGATAAGAAGCTGACATCTGGGCATGAGGACTGATTTTGAGAGCACTCAGCTCAGCAGAAACAGCAGAGAAAATCTCAGCTCTGCCTAGCAGCCTTCTTAGCAGAGAAATGGAATTTCTGCATATTTCAATGCACTGACCCCAGATGACCAGTCTCTGAATAGTCAAATATACATGATAGCCTTTACTTGGGGTTCAGCACCCACATTCCCTTGGCATCAATTTCTGGGGTTCAGTGTTTTGACATTTCACAGGGCTCTTAAAATCCCTCCTCTGAGGAACCTCGTAGAAGCTTCTCTTTATCATACTCAAAGCCCTATACCTAGCTCAGCTTCTTGTCCTGGTTTTAGATGTCACCTTGAATACTTTTCTCCCTCAAACTGAGTATTAACCTTATTTGTTCAAATCAGTATCGACCAAGGTCTTAACTCCTCAAAGATAGAATTCCCGTCTGTTTAACCGGGTTAACTGTTCATAGCACGGTTGGGAAATGAAGAAACGCTGCTAGCTGATTAGCTGCATGCGTTGTTGTGGAACTGACTATACTCATACTTGGTGATGTGTCCATTGAAACTGTGCCACTTTTAAATGGGTCACTGAGGGGAGGGGACTGCTTGGTTTGCATTGTCGCTTGGCCCCACGGTAAAAGCCGGGCGCAGTTTGAGTCCTTGCTGTCCCTCCCTGGGCGTGGACTCTGGCTCTGATCTCCCCTGCTTTGTTTTCCTACTCTCTCTCATGCAGAGACAGGGCAGGGCATTGTTCATGCACTGACCGACCTCAGCAGCCCCGGCATGACCTCAGGGAACGGAAACTCTGCCTCCAGCATCGCCGGCACTGCCCCCCAGAATGGTGAGAATAAACCACCACAGGCCATTGTGAAACCCCAAATCCTGACGCATGTTATCGAAGGGTTTGTGATCCAGGAGGGGGCGGAGCCTTTCCCGGTACGGACTACTTCTTTTCCCCTTTTTTTTTTAAGTATATTTTGGATGTGTCTTAGAATATTTTTACATTTCCATGTAAAATTTCTGAAAATGTGAACAATTTGCTCTTTCCTTGCTAACTTCCTCCCCCAAAGAATATAGAGCCATTTCTTTCTAGGATTATCTTTCCAAGGTCCAGAAGAGGGGGGTCAGTGATCAGGAATAATTGACAAGACCCTTGGTTAGAAGTTTCCCACACAAACTCAGGTGTGTCCCTGCCTGATGATGTGTGAACCCTTGGTTAAAAGGGAGTTCACTGTGGGATATTTGGTGAGAGATGATGGGTTTTGGGAAATTAGATTTCATTGGGTTTTGAATGCCAAAACCTCTGAATGGCAAAACTTTGGCCAGTTAGGAACAAAAGGAATTGCACAGAACAGAATTCTCAAGATACGTGTATCAGAAATGAATGTGAGGAAACAGGGTCACAACCTGAAGCTTGTTTTCTGGGGACAGAGCCTTGAAAGGGGAGTTAATGAGATTGAGGGGCACTCAGAAAGGTCACGATGGAAGCCTAAGACTAACAAGAAATATCCAAGAGCCACGAAGATGGGTTATTGACCAAAGCACCCAGAGCTGCTTCTGTGCAGTGTGCACTGGAGACAGTGGTGCTGCCCTGTGGGTGTGGAGGAGCCCAGAGCCAGGGGCACACCAGCCTCTGTTCTGATGAAAAGTATCTGGCTGTTGGAGAGACATCTTTCTGGGATACCATCTGCCTTTTCCTCATTCTTTGGTTCCATGAGTGGTTTGATTAGCCTGCAGAAGACGCGGAGCTTGATTAACTGAGATGGGTGAACTGCTCCTGTAAAATGCCAAAAGACACATAGCTTCTTGTCTTCTTTCCCACTGGAGGTTGTCCAAGGCCAGTGGCAAAGAAATCTGCCTGGAACACCTTAGCTAGAAGTGGCTCTCGCTCTGTTACATCCCTTCCCTGTTAGACTGGGCCTCCTAGAGTAACACTAGAAACCACCTGATCTCATGGGGTGGAGGCAGATTGCATAGCACCCCCAGCATTGCCCTAGAGTCGGTGCCACGTGACTGGCTACCAGGCTGCCTAAACACAGGTCACAAAAGGAGATCTAAACGCGTAAATAAGCTGCTCTGGGGTTCTGACAACTGAGAGTTCATTGGCTTTGTGGCCCAGGGTCCATTTTTTCCTGCTGTCCTCTGTGGCGGCCTGTACCTCTGGCTTGGGTCAGGCATTGGGGTAAGGTGGAGAACAGTAAAAAAATCAGAAAATGGGTGCTGAGTCTCTCTCTCGTATGTACAGCCTCACACAGACTCCGCTCTGTCCTTGCCTGGAGATGCGTGGGTACTGGGTCTTGGTGCTTGATCTGGCACTGTGGGAAACCTGATCTCAGCCCTTAGACTCTTACTGGAATAGACATTTTCCTAATCTCCTGAGCCATCCGTTGGTCCTGGACAGAAGCCATCCCTGTACTTTGCCCATTAGCATCTTACCTCGTGAGCCAACCAGCAAAATAGGGCCTTGAGCCCAGCACACTTGGATGATGACATGGGGGAAGGTTTGAGGAGGGCTGGCCTCTGTGCCTGGATACTTTATATGTGTAATTGTGATGAGGATGGATAGCAAGGAAGCCGCTCCCACCTGACCCTCACGGCCTCCGTGTTACCTGTCCTCTAGGTGGGACGCTCGTCCCTGCTGGTGGGGAATCTCAAGAAGAAGTATGCACAGGGGTTCCTGCCTGAGAAACTTCCACAGCAGGATCACACCACCACCACTGACTCGGAGATGGAGGAGCCCTATCTGCAAGGTGGGCATCTCAGACCCTGAATCTCTCAGCCTCCCAGCGTGGCTGGAAAGGCAGGCCTCACACACTTCCTCTCTCTGTTTCCCCAGAGGAACCCTGAGCCAGCGAGTCTGTAAACATTTCCCCCAGCACCTCCTCAGCCTCCTTCCCTCAAAAAGAGGGATAGGGGAAATCAGGGGAACCATGTGTCCTCTGCTCCCCCAATCCCCCTCCAGCCAACCACAGGATCCCAAGAATGGCTTTTCCTGTGGGAATCATTGGAAAGTTTTAGGCATGACTGTAGGAGTGGCCCCAGGCAAGTCCTGCCCTTCGTCCCTGCCTTGAGACTGGGGCCAGCTCTGGGTCACAGCAGAGACCAGGCAAGGCTGCTCTTTCCACATGAAGCACTGACAGGGCTGCACAGCTGCAGGAGCATGGGCTCCTGAGGTCTTTTATTGGGTGAGCAGCCAGCTGCATAGATCAAGGTGTGATGATGCCAGCGGAGCAGCTGTGACAGCATCCAGAGTATTTCCTGGGGGCTCCTGCTTTCTTCCACAGTCATTTGATGCTGATTCTTCCCCACCTGTGTTTTGCCTCAGACTCAGACCACGTGGAAGAAAAAATGTCAAGTATACAAGGGGCATCCCCAGACACCCTTGAGTGCATTCCAGGGGTGAGAACCACTGGCATTTTCCATGCTAGAATGCTGCTGTATGTCACAGCTGTGAGAGCAGGAGGACCAGGCAGGATGGAGTAGGGAGGCCCCGTGGTGGGGCTGGCCACAGTCCTGCAGGAATTTCTCATTCTCCACCCTACCCATTTCTATACTTTTCAGAATCCAAAGAGGAGGGTGCTCCCCTCAAACTCAAGTGTGAGCTCTGTGGCCGGGTGGACTTTGCCTATAAGTTTAAGCGTTCCAAGCGCTTCTGTTCCATGGCTTGTGCAAAGAGGTGAGTGGCCCCAGCCCCCTCCATTTCCCCAGGACTGCACTTTATGTCCCACCTCCTGTCATTAATAGTCTACCCCAGGAGGTCCATAGGGGTGGCTTCTCCAGTTTCCTAGTTCCTCGACCCACCTGGAAGCAGGATGGCATCCCTAATTCAACAAGCACAAGAAGCCAGAACCCCTAAGAGCAGGTGGGAGAGAGCAGCGGGAGTCCAAGGAAAAGCCGCAGTGCTTTGGCTCGGCTGGCCCTCCTGGGCTCCATTGGCACCCATTCGCCTTTCCTAGCATTGGCAGCCCCTGCCTTGTTAGGGTAAGCCTTGCCCAGAACCACAGCTATAGTGTTCCCTTGGTGAGCTCTCGCCCAGCATAGATCACTAATGGTCATCATAAAAACCACTGTCATTTCCTGAGAACCTGCTGTGTGCTAGTCACTGTGCCAGTCAATTGATACGATTATCTCATCTTCAAAATAACTCCCAAGACAGGTATTACTATTGTCCCCTTTATACAGGTTAGGAAGCCAAAGTACAAAGGAGTAGTAGTGCCTCAGATGACACAGCTAATAAGCCATGGGCCTGGGGATTTAGGCTTGTCCAATTCTAAAGCCATGTGTGGTCTTTGTACCACGATGGAAGCAGCAGCTGACCTTGAAGCCCTGAAATCCCAGAAGAGAAGAAATCTCTAGGTCCCAGACAGAGGTGCTCTGCATGCCAAGCTAGAGTTCAGCTATCTTCAGCCCTCATTCCCCTCAGGCTGTTGGAGCAGCCAGGCCACTCCCCAGCAGGACAGTGGACAGTAGTTTCCCGTCACAGGGTAACATTTATAGTGGAATAAGTCAGGTGTGAGCTTTCGCCCTGGTCCAAGTCCAGGTGTCTCAAACATTTTACAGACATTATCTCATATTGTAAGACCAGACCTAGAAAGTGAGTGGTATTACCCCCAACTCCAGATAAGGAAACGGAGGATCAGGGCTTAAGTGACTTAAACCCAAAGTCACACAGCTAGTAGTTAGTGATGGAGTTAGGATCTGAACCAATAGATGGACTCAAAATTTGTCAGACAGCTTGGCTGTGCTCATTCTGCCTACGGCCCATAAGCACAATGACTACTGTGACATCCCCTGTTCCCCTGTCCCTGAAGGTACAACGTGGGATGCACCAAACGGGTGGGACTTTTCCACTCAGACCGGAGCAAGCTGCAGAAGGCAGGAGCTGCGACCCACAACCGCCGTCGGGCCAGCAAAGCCAGTCTGCCACCACTTACCAAGGATACCAAGAAGCAGGTAAGAGGCGGGCAGAGCCTGAAGCTCCATCCCCACAGTCCCCACAGCTTCCCTTCCATGGCCCTCGACACCACGGTCCCCTCCAGCTGCCGACTTCAGCGCACTCTGCTGTGCTCTCATTCCTTGTAGACCTGTCCAGTCGAGCCTTCTGCACCCCAGTAGGTCCCTTCATTTAGACCCATGGGTGCTTACAAGGTTCCCTGCCCCCTTCCGTGGCCTTGCCTCAACATCACCCCACCTTCCAGTTTGCCTCCATCCTTGGCTTCTGGAGCCACGGAAATGGGGTCTCCCCTGGGCTGCTCAGGTAACCTCCTGCCTTACGTGGAGGGCTGGGTGAGAAGGCAGCCTCCACCCTTTGTTTTGCCACCTTTTTGCCTCCCTGAACACGCGAGCACAGAGTTCTTGAAGGTCTCTACCAGGAACATGGGTATTCAGTCATTAAATATTTTTTAGCACCAGCTGTATGCCAGAAACTCTGTTAGGCACTAGGCTCTAAGGACACAGTCTCGCCTTAAAGGAACTCCACAGCGTGGTGTGATGTTTTATAACCTTATGTATAATTTTGCCTGTTGTTTTTGTCTTAAACCTCCTTAAGAATGGTCCAAAGCTGTGTACGTACAGAAGAAATGTTACATGCTATTTCAAGTGGCTCTGTGATCACCTCCTAGAACTCAGAGCCCTGCTTTAAAACTCATGTTTAGAAAAAGATAATTGCAGTATTGTGTGGTAGACACTACAATACTAAGAGGGACTAACTCTGCCTAGGGTAGGAGACAGGACAGCATGGAAGATGCTGTTAGATCTGGGAACTCAGACGTGTAGTAGTAGGCCAAGTAGAAAGAGGAGAAATACCTCCTTTGTTCATCACTGCTGCTAGAGATGGTTTGTTCCCCCATCCTGAAGAAAACTCTCTGCTCCCAGCCAACAGGCACTGTGCCCCTTTCGGTTACTGCTGCTTTGCAGCTAACACACAGCCAGGAAGACTCCAGCCGTTGCTCAGATAACTCAAGCTATGAGGAACCCTTGTCACCCATCTCAGCCAGCTCATCTACTTCCCGCCGGCGACAAGGCCAGCGGGACCTGGAGCTCCCCGACATGCATATGCGGGACCTGGTGGGCATGGGACACCACTTCCTGCCAAGTGAGCCCACCAAGTGGAATGTAGAAGACGTCTACGAATTCATCCGCTCTCTGCCAGGTAAGGCCCTTGGAAATTCCATGTCTCCCCGGAATAGCAAGGAAAGAGAAAATGAGAGACCCTCCCACCACCAGGAGGATTAGGTAGTTCAGTTAATGACTCAGGTTCAGGAACTGGGGTGCAGAAATGAGTGAGATGAGCTCCCTGCCTATAAGAGCTTGCTTATATTCAGCATAGAATGCAAACTATAAATATTCCATAGCTGTAATTCTGTGTATTTTCTGGCATGGGAAGTGATCTGTGTGAAATACAGAGATGATAATATAATTAACTGTCTCTCTCTCCTGGGAGAGATTAGGAGGGGAGTCAGGTAGAGTGTAGGATATGTGTCAAGAACATCAAAATTAAGAAAATAGCCAGGTGTGGTGGCTCACACCTATAGTCCCAGCACTTTGGGAGGCTGAGGTGGGGGGATTGCTTGAGGTCAGGAGTTTGAGAACAGCCTGGGCAACATGGTGAGACCTGTCTCTACCAAAAAAAAAAAAAATTTAATTAAGAAAATGTAAACTAAATGACAGTAGACAGACAAGTATGCCTTTGCTGGATGGAGAGACTGCAAGAGGGCGCACATGCAGAGGCATGAAGATAGGGAAGTCTGTGGTATGGCCAGACATGGCACAGAGCCCTGTGTGGTGGAGCACAAGTGGTGGTGAGGCCCAGGATCTAGGAGCCAGCTGTAAGAGGCAAGCCTTACATCATTCACAGATGCCTTCAGTGGGGCCTGGATGCATTACTGTTTTTCTGCCAGTCTCACTCATACACCGACCAGGTCAGGTATTCATGGCAACCACAAGCCTCTTTCTCAGAGACTGCAGTGTGGTTAAGAGCACAGACTTCTGAGTCACACAGAACTGGGTTCAAATTCTGGCTCTGTCACTTAACCTAGTATGTTATCTCTTCATCCCCAAAATTTTTATTACACAGTTGCTGTGGGTAAGGAATTCAGGAGTGGCTTCCTGGGCCGTTCTGCCTCAGGTGTCTTATGAGGTTGCAATTAAGATATCAGCCAAGGCTGAGGTCACGTGAATACTGAAGAGCTGTGGGGTCTCTTCCAAGGTGCCTCACTCACGTGATTTGCCCTGGGCTGGCTGTTGGCAAGAGGCCTTGGTTCCTGTCTATATGGGCCTCTCCAGAGGGCTGCTCGAGTGTTCTCATGATATGCATGGCAGTGGGATGTCCCCACAGGTAGGGATCCAGGAGCGCAAGGTAGAAGCCACTGTGCCCTTTATGATCTAGCCTCTGAAGCCACGTACTGGCATTTTCACAATATATTTTTTTAATTACAATTTTTCACAATATCTTATTGGTCACACAGGTCAGTCTTACTCATTGTGAGAGGGCAAGAACTGGGAAGCAAGGATTATTGGGAGCCACTCAGAGACAAGCCATGTAGTTCACCATGACCCCCAGAAATTTGTGTTCCTTCCTCATGCAGAATACCCTCACCGCCACCAAATCCCCGACAGTTTGGTCCCATGACAGCATCAGTTTGAAGTCCAGGCTCTCATCATTGAGGTGAGATGAGGCTCCTGGGGTCCAGTTCTTCAAGTATAGGTCCTCTCAGTCTGAAGATCTGAGAACTAGAGAGAGAGGCTATCTGCTCCCTTCCACAAACCCAATGCACAGTGGGACAGCCATAGGATAACCATTACAGACATGCCCATCCAAAAAGGGAGAAACAGGGAGCGTACAAGAGTCGCTGATCCATTCCAGTTCCGAAATCCGCTAGGGTTTATGGTGGCATTTCCTCAATTGGGACTCAAAGCCTGGGAGTGATTTCTGTCTTGGTTCTGCCCTCTGAGTTCTCCTTCCTTTTCTGTGAAAAGTAGCCTGTATTTTCAGGGTAGTCGTTTTCTCAGCCTGCTTCCTCCTTTTTATTTTATATTACCTTTGACTTTTTTGTTTTTTGTTTTTGAGATAGAGGCTTGCTCCGTCACCCAGGCTATTGTGCAATGGCGTGATCTCGGCTCACTGCAACCTCCGCCTCCTGGGTTCAAGCAATTCTGCCTCAGCCTCTTGAGTAGCTGGGATTACAGACATTCGCCACCACACACAGCTAATTTTTGTATTTTAGTAGAGATGGGGTTTCACCATGTTGGCAGGCTGGTCTCAAACTCCTTACCTCAGGCGATCCACCCACCTCAGCCTCCTAAAGTGCTGGGATTATAGGCGTGAGCCACTGCGCCCAGCCTACCTTTGACTCTTAAAATCAGTAATTCAGTATTTCTTAAAATAATTGTGGGTTTTCTGGGAATCTTGTTGGGGTCCATTCCATTAGACAAAAACCACACCCAGAATTATCTTCAAGGGTAAGCTGTTGTCTGCATTGGTATTCTTCTGAAGCTGAGGGGCAGCATGGACAGTGCCCTTCACATTCTTAGAAACCCTGCTGTTGAAAAGAGGATCTGCGAGGCATGCCTAGAAAATCCATCGAGAGCCTTTGGATTGAATAGCTCTTTGAGGCATCACTTTAGATCTTTCTGAAGTCTTCACAAAAAGATTTAAGTCACATCCTAAGTTTAATCTGTAGACCATGTTTTCTTAACTGTGCCCTGAATTTGATCTTTGCCTAGAAACCATTTCTTAATGTTAGCATCATGTGCCATCTGGAGAGGCTGGGCATTTTTAAAACCGGCAGATCCCGGTTCCTTTATGTTGAACAGTTTTGTTTGTTTGTTTTTACCTTCTCTCTCTCCTATTTTACTGTGAGCAGCAGTAAGAAGCCAAGCAACACCTTCCACATTCTGCCTGAAAATCTCCTTAGCTAGACCACCCACTTCATGAGGTACATTCAACTTACATTTCTGCTACCAACCACATTTTTACAAAATGTTCTTTTATTTCATAACAGAGACCCTGTTTCTTCCAATCTCCACTAAGAGTTTCCTCACTTTCCTTTAGGACTCCCCAGCAGCTTCCCTAAAGGCCATGAGACTTCTATATACAGTCTCTCAAAGCACCTTAGACACTCACGCTTTCCACAGAGTCCTTCTGGCTCCTGCCTGTGGCCAGTTCTGAGGCCACGCCCACATCTATAGAGCTGTTTGATGTCAGCACTCCTTTTCCAGGTACCAGAATCTGCATTAGTTACCTATTGCCATGATGTAAATTATTCCAGAACTCAGTGACTTTAAGCAGCAATCAATCACTTGTCATCTCAAGGGCCATGTGGGTCAGGAATCGAGTGGCTCGGCTGGGCAGTCCTGGTATGAGGCTCCTGGTGTCCAGTTCCTCTAAGAACTGGAAACAGAGAGGTTATCTGCTCCCTTCCACAAACCCAGTGTATGAGTTTGAGGTCATATGAGGTCTCAGGGAAGACGCCATACAGGCTGCAGTGTCTGAGGTCTGGAGCCAGAAAACCCACTTCCAGCACGGTTCACTCACACGGCAAGGAGGCCGGGGACCACCAGGGCCTTGGCTGTTCTCCACGCATGCCTCTCCAAAGGGTTGCTGGGGTGGCTTACTGGTAGCTGGCTTACTCTGCAGTAACCCAGGCAGAAGAGTGAGGTGAGAACTGCTGTGCCCTTTATGATCTAGCCTCAGAAATCACACGCTGTCACTTCCTCAGCACTTTAGTGGACATGGGTCTGCCCAGTTCATGGAGCAGGGGTCTGAACAGGGGCACATAGGAGGAGGCCCAGATCGCGGCTGCTGTGGGTGAGTTGCACAGCCTCTCTCAAGCTGCAAAATAAGAACAGCAGCGCCTTCCTCAAGGCGTGGTTATGAGGACTAAAAGAAATAATGGATGCAGATAACTAGATCTAGATAACTAGATGCAGTGGCTGCCAGAGGTGAACACTGGCGGCTTGGATTGACACTGTCTTTGGTGGTACCCCCTCAGGCTGCCAGGAGATAGCAGAGGAATTCCGTGCCCAGGAAATCGACGGGCAAGCCCTGCTGCTGCTCAAGGAGGACCACCTGATGAGCGCCATGAACATCAAGCTGGGGCCCGCCCTGAAGATCTACGCCCGCATCAGCATGCTCAAGGACTCCTAGGGCTGGCGGCAGCCAGGATTCTGGCCCAGGGCGCCTCCTCCCGACTGAGCAGAGCCAGACAGACATTCCTGAGGGGCCCAGAAATGGGGCCAGTTGGAGGGCAGGGGCTCTCCCTAGGGGCATAGCTGGTGAGGAGGTCTGGGCACCTCCTCCATGGCTCTCAGGGGCCTTTCATTTCTGTGGGAGGGGCAGAGAGGTAGGTGGCACAGAAGATGGGGCTTTATGCTTGTAAATATTGATAGCACTGGCTTCCTCCAAAGTCCCAATACTCTAGCCCCGCTCTCTTCCCCTCTTTCTGTCCCCCATTTTCCAGGGGGTATATGGTCAGGGCTCCCCAACCTGAGTTGGGTTACTTCAAGGGCAGCCAGCAGGCCTGGATGGAGGCGTAGAAAGCCCTTGCCTTCCTTCCTCCCACTTCTTTCTCCAGGCCTGGTTAACTCTTCCGTTGTCAGCTTCTCCCCCTTCAGCCTGTTTCTGCAGCAGCCAGGGTTCTCCTCCCTACACCCTCTGCAGGTGGAGAGAGAGAAGCTGGGCCCAGCTGGGCCGTGCCTGCTGGCACAGACGCCTTAACGCTGTGTGTATGACTGTGTGACTGTGTGGGAGCCTGGACTGACAGATAGGCCAAGGGCTACTCTCTGGCATCTCCAGGTGTTTTGTAGCAAACAGCCACTTAGTGCTTTGTCCTGGACTCCACTCAGCCTCAGGATGGGGAATAGCCAAGAATGGCAGCCTCAGCGCAGAGGCAAGGTCAGAAAGAGACGGCGCTTCAGAGTTTCCTTTCCAGACACCCCTCCCCGCACTGTGAAGTTCCCCTGACTGCCCTCCTGGTTCACAAAGAGCATTAAGAAAGCTGCGGTGGTCTGAGCAACATAGCCCAGAGGGCTGAGCCTCCTGGCCTGCCTGCCTGCCCACCCTGGGAGTCCCAGTGGTGAGGCTCAGAGAACTTCTAAGGGGAGAGAACAGCTGGAGTTTCTGTTGATGTGAAGAAGGCAGCTCTTGGCCTCCCACTCCCACACTTCTTTGCCTATCATCTTCCTAGCAGCAATTTGAGCTACCTGAGGAGGAGGCAGGGCAGAAAGGGCGAGGGCCTGCCTCTGACCTGCAGTGTCCTTTGCAGGAAGGAGGTAGGCACCTTTCTGAGCTTATTCTATTCCCCACTCACACCCCCAGGCAGGGTTGGAAATGAAGGACTTTTTTAACTTTTGTTTTTGTTTTTTAAAAATAAATCTGTAAAATCTGTCTCTTTGGTGCCTTTCTCCCCTAGGAATGCCTGTCTCTGGGCCCAAATGGCTACTTTTCACCCATACAGACAGGTGGGTCCCTGGGCTGGGGAAGGGACCTTAAGTGGACGGCATATCCTCCACACTTTTCTGGAGCTGGGTCATTTGAGGGTGCCCTCAGCTGCAGTTCACACGGGTAGATACCAGCTTTCTTCACACGGTGTCCCTTGGAGTGAGAGGGTCCAGAAGCCCTTTCTGCTCTGCGACCCCCTACCCGCCATTCCCACTTGGGAGATGATGACTGTTGGGCTAGCAGCCTCTGGACACCTGGGGCAGAACCCAGACTCTCCCATCTCCCAGCACACACCTCTCGATAGAGCTGCACAGCATCCAGAATAGCCTTGGGATGCCTTTGGTTCACTGAGCACTTTTACATGCTCAAATAGAAAATGATTAGGGCAGAGATGAGGCATCTAAGCCTTGAATAAAGGAGAAAGGGCATTCCAGACCAAGGCAGTAAGTGCAAAGGCACAAGCATGAACGTGGAAGTGCAAATGAGAGGCAGGTGAGCTGGCTGGATTAGACGTGTGTGCTGCTAACCGTGACCTGTGTTGACCACATGCCTCTGAACCAGGCACTGTGCTAGAAATGAGACTGGGGTGAAGCACAGAATAACCATGTGCCCTCTTGCGTGGAGTGAAATCTACCCCACATCTATGGGGGGAGGGGAAAAAGGGGCAGCTTGGCATTACTGCTCCTCCCCCTTCATCAGGTTTTTCCCTAAGGGACCATTTCTACCTGTTAAAAATTTAGGTTATGGCTGCTCACATCTGTAAACCCAGCACTTTGGGGAGGCCGATGTGGGAGGATTGCTTGAGGCCAGGAGTTTGAGACCAACCTGGGCAACATAGAGAGACCCCATATCTACAAAAAAATACCAAAAAATGGCAAGGTGGTGCATACCTGTAATCCCAGCTATTCTGGAGGCTGAGGTCGATCACTTGAGCCCAAGAGTTCAAGGCTGCAGTGAGCTATGATTGCACCACTGCACCCCCAACCCAGGTGACAGACAAAAACCCTATTTTTTTTAAAAAAAAAAAGCAGGGGTGGGGGTGGTTTGAGGGTCAGGCCACAACCTACTGAATCACAGTCTCTAAAGGACAATTACTTACTTGAAAGTAACTTTCAAGAACCAACACTCACATCTTAATAACTCCTCTTTGGAAAGCCTATTAAAATGGAACTGTCTTGGAGGAGAAACACACTGATTAGTTGATCCCCAGGGGGTAGAACTAGGGACTGGAAAGCCTGGTGCCCCAGGAGGCAGGGAATGGCTGGCAGGACCCTGAGCTGACAGGGGAGGAGGAGGATGCTGAGATTGGGGAGTGAGCCCTGGGGAGTCCCCAGGCAAGAACGAACGCCCCATGTGCTGCCTCCTCTCCTGCTGCTGGAGTGCAGGCCACGTGTGCAGGTGCACCACTAGCCTATAGGACTCTGGGCAGTTCTTTTCACTTTCTGGACCTTAATTTTCCCTTTATGGAAGAAAATGAAAACCAGGCCCCACCTGAGTTTGTTGTGTGTAGCAAAGAGGGAGGGAACCAAACCTACTCCTAAAAGAAGATGTGGTGAATTTGATTCACACCAATAAGTATCCATCTTCTTTAGATGAAAAGCTCCAACCTGCTGCAAGTTTGCAGGGTGCACCTGCAATAGGCATTTGCTATTCCTGTTGTTTACACTTCACACTGAATTTCACAGACCTATTTCCATCATGATCCACAATTTAAAGAAATATTTCCCAACCTTGTATACACACTTCAATATCTATCAACTGAAACAAACATTTCATGAAACAAAACCTACCCTTACGTACAATATAGAATATTTTCCATTGTATTCCTGTTCGTATTTTTAAAATCTTGGTCACGACCCACTAAACTCATTACGCGGCCTTCAGATAGGTCACAACTGGAACTTTAAAAAGCACTGCCCAGAGTAAATCACAACGGTTCAACATCCACGAATTTACATGGTTCTCTCTCCTGGGTGACTGGTGTATGTACTGGTGTACATTCTACTGAGAAGGTAAAGGGCTCCACTAGGTGAACTGTCCAAGGTCACAGGTGCCGAGTGCCCTTCAGATCTGGCTGAGGCTCTGTGCAGAACGGCTTTTCCTGGGTGGCAAACACCATACCTTGATTGCCAGCTGTTCCCAAGAACCAAAGACACTTCCCCTGGGGAGGGAAGAGGAGTCTGTACAAAATGACAGAGCCTCCAGCCAACCAGAACTGGCCTACTCAGACCCACCCTCTTCCA
The DNA here is from genome assembly GCF_029289425.2 of Pan paniscus. Classification (NCBI taxonomy): domain Eukaryota; kingdom Metazoa; phylum Chordata; class Mammalia; order Primates; family Hominidae; genus Pan; species Pan paniscus. The sequence continues at coordinate 193,505,564 of NC_073249.2, forward strand.
GGTGATTGGCCCCAAAAGGGTTGCCAGCCCCACTCCACCTTGGGGCCAGCTTCCCCCAAAAGGTTGCATCCCCGGCAGGTCCCTCGCAGGCAGTCCATCCTGACTGCTCCTGTGGGTGCAGCTCCTCAGGTAAAGGGGGAGGAGCTGCTTGTTCCAGATCTCCAGGAGCAGGCCATTTCTTCCCCAGCTCTAAGCTGGGAAAGTTTGCTCCAGGCCATCCTACCTGCTTCCCCATATGGCTCTCAAGGAGGGACTCAGGTGAGGGGGGACAATGGTATGGAGAGGAAGAAAGCTTGGGGACAGCTGAGCTAAGAGGGATCCAGTCTGATGGCTAAAACAGTACCAAGGGGAGGCACCAGAGTGAGCCCAGGAGTACCAGCTGAGCCTCCGGTCCTGGGGAAAGGTGGCTCCGAGAGGGGACGTTGCCCCAGGAGAAGAAAGACAATCCGTGTGCATGGACACCAGGGTGGGGGAGGTTGTATTCCACAAGATTTTGTAGCCAATGAAAAGCTGGACTCCCCTTGCTTCCCTTAACTCTAAACCCCCTTGGCGAGCCGGAAAGCAGAGACCTGGGGGTACATTCCCTCCCCGACTGTAACTGAGAGCTCCCTCTATCCCCACTGGGACTGATGGTCCAGGACTAGGAACCTGTGCCCCCTTAAGACCTAATGGCTGATCTTTAACCCTTTCTTGAAGCCAAGGAGAGTGGGGAGCAGGGCACAGGGTGCAGCTTGAGGGACCACCTTCTGCAGGTAGAACCTGAACAAGAAATGTGGAGGAGTGGACTGATCAGGGGCCTCCACAGACCACGGGCTCCCAGGCTGGGGCATAGGAGGGGCAGGAGGAGCTGGTGGGTCCCACCCAGTCCTGGGTCTCAGCACCCTCCCAGGCCTGACCACAGGAGTTCACAAGACCAACTCTGCCTGTGTGCCCTGGCTGAGGCCCAGAGCCCAGAATAAGCATCGGTTTGCCCTACCCTGGTTGGGAGGAGGCTGGTGAAGAGGGTGGGACAGCCACAGAGGGGGAGAAAGCCCCTCCAGCCTTTTCCTGCTCCTGTAGTACCTTACGCAGTACCTCGCACACCTCCCACAGTGCACCTCCCGAGGCAGCCTTGCCAGCTCCCAGTACGGGGTTTGACCAGGCTTCTAGGAACCAGAGAAGCCCAGCTGCAGCCAGCCCTCCAGGAGCTCAGACAGGAGCTGAATAGAGTGCGAAGGGAAGAAGCCAAGCCCACGGGGAGAAATAACAGGGCCGAGAACCTTGTGAGATGAGCCTCAGGGCTGAGCTAGGCCCAGGTCAAATGGAACCCAAATGCCATGCTGGAAGCTCTGGCTGGGGGATCGGGCAGTCCTACTCAAAGCCCAACCCCACCCATTACCCGCCATGCAAATGCCTTGGTGTAAAGTGTAAACAGGAATGGCAAATGCCTACTGAAGGTGCACCCTGAAAACTTGCAGTAGGTTGGGGCTTTTCACCTAAAGAACACGGATACTTATTGGAGGAGAAACAAGCTGATTATTTGATCCCCAGACGGTAGAACTAGGGACTGGAAAGCCTGGTGCCCCAGGAGGCAGGGAATGACTGGCAGGACCCTGAGCTGACAGGGGAGGAGAGGATGCTGAGATTGGGGAGTGAGCCGTGGGGAGTCCCCAGGCAAGAACGAACGCCCCATGTGCTGCCTCCTCTCCTGCTGCTGGAGTGCAGGCCACGCACGCAGGTGCACCACTGGCGTATAGGACTCTGGGCAGTTCTTTTCACTTTCTGGACCTTATTTTCCCTTTATGGAAGAAAATGAAAACCAGGCCCCACCTGAGTTTGTTACATGTGTAGCAAAGAGGGAGGGAACCAAACCTACTCCTAAAAGAAGATGTGGTGCATCTGATTCACACCAATGAGGCCGCCCAGCCTTGCAGAGGTGAGCTGTCACTGAGATCTGCTCCAAGCCTCCGTGCGTCCTCTCTCACACAGTGACCCTGGCCCAGCCCCCTTGCTGAGCGCTGCCCTCAGGTATTGTGTGTCCCCTGGACAGCAGTATTCACCTGAGTGTCCCAACTCAGTGCTTCTCAAGCTGCAGTTTGCATTTCCTTGATCTTTCCTTCTATGTTCTCAGCGATTGATCCCAGTGACCCAAATGGACCCCTGCTTTCTCCCCGAGCAACTGCAACCCTAAGCAAGTGATTTAACCTTTCTAAGCCTCAGTTTCCTCATTTATAAAGTAGACATAAGCACAGCATCTCCTTCAAGGGGCTGTGGTGTGCCTTTAACAGGACAGGCACATAATACACTTGGCCAGGTATCCGTCTCAGTGTCTGGGATTATGCATAAGGAGTACAGACTTAATCCTGAAGAAAATGGAGTTTTAAGCAAAGGAGTACCAGTCAACTTGGAAGAGAGAATGAACACAAATAACTCATTCGTTGTTTCATTCATTTGCTGAACAAATAATTATCAATAGCATGAATTATGAGGCAGAGGCATAATGAGTGAGGCAGACAGTCCCTAGCATCGCTTGGCAGGTACTGGAGGAGAGGTCTGGGAAAGGGACAGAGGCACATCCTGGGGGAGGGACCTAACAGGAGGAGATGTCAAGGCCAGCTTCAGACAGGAGGAAGCTGGGTGCTGAGGAATGATGCGGAGCTTGTTGGCTGATGGAAGGAAGAGTGCAATCAGAACGGAATACAGAGGTAGGGAAGCCTAGGAGACTTCATAGTGAAGGGTAAAAGATGGAGACTCGGAGGCAGGGTCAGGAGGCTGTTATAGGAATCCAAGTGAGAAACAAGGAGGCACGGATAGGACAGTGAGGGAGGCCAGGAGGGGAGTTTTGGGCACTAGGAAGGAGGCAAAAGCAACAACTTGGCTGTCAGGAGAGAAAGCAGGGGTCCCACTTGGGTCACTGGGATCAATCGCTGAGAACACAGGAAGGGGAGAGTGAATGGCAGGATGGGGGAGGAGTGAGTGGGGGGACGGAGGAGAGTGAGTGGGAGAACCCCCAGGGTTTGCTGATGGGCTGCATGTGGGGCATTAAATTATTTGTAACAATATTTTTATTTAAACCAGCACATCCGAATTTATACCTGTTTCACTGTTTTAATGTGGCTACTAGACATGTTTAAATTACATATGTGACTCACACTATACTTCCACTGGATGATGCTATTCTAGATCTCTTCCTACACTCATGAAAGAATGCGGCTATACGTGACTGCAAAGGCTCGAGTGCACAGGCACAGATGCTTCCCCCTGCCAGAAGCAAGGTCTGCCTCTCCGTATTAGTTATTCCTTCCTTTTCACCTTAACACATTAGGGTCTGTTTTCCAGAGAGTACATATAAATCTACCTCACCCTTTTCAATAGCCATGTTGATCTCCATTATACAAGTTGAGCACCCCTCATCCAAAAATCTGAAATCCAAAACGCTCTAGAATCCGAAATTTTTTGAGCACTGACAGGACATTCAAAGGAAATGCTCCCACTGGAGCATTTTGAATTTCAGATTTCCAGATTAGGGATACTTAGCCAGTAAATACAATACAAATATTCAAAACTCCAAAAAAGTCCAAAATCCAAAACACTTTTGGTCCAAACTTTTGGATAAAGGATACCCAACCTGTATAGAGATGCCTAATTCATTGATCCAGTTCCCTACTGATGAACCCTGGGGTTGTTGCATTAGTTTGCTTTTTCAGAGAAGGCTATGGGAACATCCTGGGACTAGTCACTGCAGAGTCTCCATTCCTAGCTGCAGGCAAGCTGGCCAGGGGCTGTGAGCACTGACAGTGTTACAGTGGAGGAGCTGGACTTGGAAGGCTTCTCAGGCATGGTTAAGAGATGTGGACGGTGTCCTGCACTCAGCAGGAAACCACAAAATAACTTCAATTTTTTTGTGTGTAAATTGCTATCTTTGAATTTTTCCTTCATTAAAAAAGCAACATACTGTAAATACATTACAGAAAATTGAGGAGAAAATAAGAAACTAATTTTATTGCACAAACACATTCTTCCTTTTAGTCTTATTTTCTGATGCACATTTTTATTCTTGCTTAAATTGTAATCAGAGTGCACCTCAATTTTAGATCCTGCTTTTTTCCTTTCATGTTCCTGTATGAGCATTTTTCTACGTGACTGCAGAGTCTTCCTAACACGTTTATTTGCCAGTCCCTTCAGCTGGACACTAAAGCCTTCTTCAGTTATATTTGAGCAGCTGAGATAATGCCTCTCCCTGTGACCCAAAACGCCTTCTCTGCGGGTGCTTTCCAGGCAGCATTCAACCAAGCTCAAGTCTCGCTTGTGTAAGGGAAACAAGCACACACCCATCAATACAACCACCCTGTCCCCTCCAGTTGCCACCCCATCTCTGTCCTCCTTACAGCCCGACTTCTGGAAAGACAGCCCCACTCCCACCCAACCCATGTGCCTCTCCTTAAGTCCTCTACCTCCTCAGTCTCCCTCCCATTCCCACCTGGTCTAGGCCTGGGCCCTGGCCTCCTCTCCCTCTGTACTCTCTCCCTCTCTCCCATAACATCCCTGCCCTCCTGGCAAATCCCAGAACTTTCTCCCGAGCCTGCCTGCCTTCTGGGCTCCAGCCCCCTTCCTCCAACCAGACAACCAGGCATCTTCTCCTTTCTGGTACCTCAGCCCCGTCCCTCAAATCCATGGCCAAGTCTTGCCCATGTGCCCTCCCTGACAGCCCCTCACCACCTATTCCTCCCCATCCAGCTGCCAACTCCCTGGTGTTGCCCCTGATACCTCCCAGGGGCTGGCACCTAACTCATCTTCCTGCCTCCAGCAGTGCCCTCCCTGCCACCCCACCATGGCCAGGCTCCAGATTTCAGCTGGAGTACTTTAAGGTTTGTGGAGGGTTTTTTTGTTTGTTGGTTTTTGGGGTTTTTTGTTTTGTTTTGTTTTGTTTTTTCAAATAAAAATCTGACTGAGTCACTCCCCAGAGGAAATACCTTTCAGGGCTCCCCATGACCCTCAAGATGAAGTCCAATTCCCCGAGCCTGACATGCGGGCCCTGGGTGACCTGGCCCCGGCTCACCTCTGCAGCCTCATCCCTCCCTCCTCATCTGCTACTACACTCCACCCTGCAGTTCCACAGACATTCCAGGAGTGAGGCTTCCTCACTGTTGCATACTGTTGTTTCTTTTCCATGGACCTCTCTTCCCCCTCCATGCCTTCTTCACCTGAAGAACTTCTATTAATAATTTTTTAAGTCCTACCTTAGAAGTCAACTCCTCCTCCAGGAGGCCCCAACTACCTCCTCATCTACGAAGGCTCAGGTGCTACCCTCCAATTTGCCTCATAGCATCTGATACTGTTCCCAATCACGGCATTCATTGTGCTGTGTTCCACGCATCTGTTTTCAGTCTGTCATGTGACCCATACCCTCACCACCGCCTCCCCGCCCAACTACACCCACATCTTCCTGACTCCGCACCCTGAAGACAGGGTCTGTGTCTCATTCACCTCTGAATCCCTGACTTAGCACAGTGCTTGACGCTGAGCTTGTGTCCAATAAATATACGTTGAATGCACGACTTAACAGAAACTGATGAACATCTTGATGCATAAACTTTTCTCATGCTGAAGATTATCTCCTTTGAACAGATTCCTAGAAGCTTGGAATTATTGAATCAAAGTGGATGAATATTGAACACTTTCAATTCCCATAGCTAAGTAGCTTTCCAAATGGCTGTGGCAATTTACACTCCCACCAGCAAGTGTAAGAGCACCAATCTCACTGCATTCTTGCAGCTTGGCTATTCTCATTATGCCTTTTGTTTTTAAAATCAAGACAGGGTCTACCTCTGCCACCCAGGCTGGAGCCCAGTGGCATGATCATAGCTTACTGTAACCTGTAACTCCTGGGCTCAAGCGATCCTCCTGCCTCAGCCTCCTGAACTGAATAGCTGGAACTACAGGTGCATACCATCTGGCTAATTTTTTTTTTTTTTTTTTTTTTTTTTTTTTTTTTTTTTTTGAGACAGAGTCTTGCGCTGTCACCAGGCTGGAGTACAGTGGTGTGATCTCAGCTCACTGCAACCTCCGCCTCCCAAGTTCAAGTGATTCTCCTGCCTCAGCCACCCAAGTAGCTGGGACTACCGACGCGTGCCACCACGGCCAGCTAATTTTTGTATTTTTAGTAGAGATGGGGTTTCACCGTGTTGGCCAGGATGGGCTCGATCTCTTGACCTCGTGATCCACCCGCTCGGCCTCCCAAAGTGCTGGGATTACAGGCATGAGCCACCATGCCCAGCCCCGGCTAATTTAATTTTTTGCAGAGGCAGGGTCTTGCTCCGTTGCCCGGGCTGATCTCGAACTCCTGGCCTCAAGCAATTCTCCTGCCTTGACCTCCCAAAACACTGGGATTACATGCACAAGCCCCTCCCAGCCCTATTATGTTTTTTTTTAAAAAGTACTCATTTTATAGGCAAAACATACCACCTTGTTCTAATTTGTGTATCTTTGATTGCCAGTGAGGGTGAACATTTTTCCATATATTTGCCTACTAAATGCACTTCTTCTTTGAGGATTTACCGGTTTGTGTGACACGGAAACTGTTAAGGCAGGCTGACTTGTTATGAGATGACTCTGGGGCTGTGGAGGAAGTGACCAGGAGCATGAAGAGTGCTGCTGCAATGATCCCGTGACGGAGGAGCAGAGATCAAGGAGACCAGGTCAACCCGGGACTGAAAGCAGACAGCAGGTGCAGAGCAGGAGGGGTCAGGGTGCACCCAGGTTTCTGGCTTGGCGCAGTGAACTAGAGGAGGGGCTGTGCTCAGAGACAGTGCCCAGGTGGATCCACACACCTGCAAGGCAGTTCGCAGCACTCTTTACTAGACACACCTGCTGAGGAACAGCTACGTGGGGCAGCAGGAGAGGCAGGGGCAGGAGGGTCTGAAGCTGGCGGCCTTCTTGAAAGAGACCAGGGGAGCCAGGTTTTGAAAGGATTTGTAGGCCGGACACGGTGGCTCACGCCTGTAATCCTAGCACTTTGGAAGGCCGAGGTGGGTGCATCACCGGAGGTCAGGAGTTTGAGACCAGCCTGGCCAACATGGCGAAACCCCGTCTCTACTAAAAATACAAAAATTAGCTGGGCAAGGTGGTGGGCACTCGTAATCCCAGCTATTCGGGAGGCTGAGTCACGAGAATCACTTGAACCCAGGAGGCAGAGGTTGCAGTGAGCTGAGACTGTGCCATTGCACGCTAGCCTGGGCTACAGAGCAAGACTCCGTCTCAAAAAAAAAAAAAAAAAAAAAAAAAAGAGGAAGGAAGGAAAGAAGGATGGATGGATGGATGGATTTGTAGGGGCAGGGAGTGGAGTGAGGAGGCTGCCCAGGTGACGATCAGGGTGTGTTCAGGAAGAATGGTCATCACTAGATAAAGCTGAGTGAACTATTGCAACATGAGAGGCCTTGTTCTCAACGCTTAGCTTGTGTGAAGGCAATGACAGCCCTAAGGCAGGAGTTCTTATTACCCCATCCTATAGATGAGACTGATGTGCAGAGGACCAGACCTTGCCCCAGGGTCAGAGAGCTAATGAGTGGTGGAGCTGGGATTCGAACCCAGGGCTCTGGCCCCCGTGTCTGTGCTCCTTACCACGTGGCTCCAGTTGCTCTAGATACGTGAGTACTCAGGAAGGTGGGGTGACAGTGGAACAAGCTCCCCAGAAGGAGCTTATTAAGATTCTCAGCATTTGGAGCCCTTCCTGGAAAACGAAGTGTAGACAAATCCCAAAGCCCACCTCTTCTGAGCCAAGAATTGGGCTGCTGAGCTCTGCTTGGAGGAGTTCACCTGGCCTGGTGACTGGAGCCACCACAGACACCTGGTCTCTGACCACAGCCAGCCCAGTAACTCTTCTCTAAGTCCCAGACAGCTTTTAACTCCCAGTGACTGAGGCGGGAGGATTGCTTGAGCTGAGTTGGAGACAAGCATGGGCAACATAGCAAGACCCCATCTCTAAAAAAAAAAAAAAAATACAAAATTAGGCATCTATAGTCCCAGCTACACAGGAGGCTGAAGTGGGAGGATAGCTTGAGCCCAGGAGTTCAAGGCTGCAGTGAGCTGTGATCACACCACAACACTCCAGCCTGGGTGACAGAGTGAGGCTGTCTCAAAAAAAAAAAAAAAAAAAAAAAAACTCCCAGTCACCGAACCACAAACACTTGTGCATCCTCTCCCGGCCTCTCCTGTCCAAGGTCAGTCCCACCTTCCACCCAGGATAAGTAAGTACCTCAACCCCTAACGTTATCATCCCCGCAACCTGCCCAAGGTCATGCCCCTGCACAAGAAACTGGTAACACTGGCTACCTTCATGCAGAAGAACCGGCTGGCTGGAAGTAAGAAAGACTTTTCATGTATGTGTGCATATAAATATTTGTGTCTATACATATAAATGAGTTACTGATGCCCCCCTCCCGCCCCCAGGGCCTGGAAGAGAATCTTCTGGCGGCAGATCCTACTTACACTTGGCCTCTTAGGCCTGTTTCTGTATGGCCTCCCTAAATTCAGGTAAAAGCCCCTTTCCCCAGCACTTGAGGTGGGACCACAGAGTCAGGTTTAAAGGGGATCTGTCTAAGTGCCTCCTTGAGGGATGGAGGGCAGTGGCTAACTCAGCTCAAGTGTCCTTGTGAGCTCTCTCTCCTTGTAAGAAGCAAAGCCAGAGGGCTCCTGGCCAGGCTGACATGCTTCTCACGGCTGCCTCCCCCACGCCCCTCAACCCACCACAGGCATCTGGAAGCCCTCATCCCCATGGGCGTCTGCCCTTCGGCCACAATGTCCCAGCTGAGAGACAACTTCACAGGTGCCCTGCGTCCCTGGTAAGAAGCTCCCATCCCTCCCACTCCAAGGGCACCCCCAAACCCTACACAGCTCTGCCCCATGTCCCTGCCCTCCACACATCTCCCACCCCAGCAGAGCCAGGCACTCTGCCACCAAGTCCAGCAGCCCCATCGGGCCACACATCTCCCAGTCCTCTGTGTTGCTCTGAGCTGGGGGCTTCCAGGGGCAGCAACTAGGTCTCATCGGTCTATGGGTCCCTAGGGCTCAGCACTGGGGAGGTGGCAGTGAACATGCACCAAGTGGGTGGATGAATGGAGCTATTTCCATTTCCCATCCCTGCCCTGGCCAGGGCCCGGCCTGAAGTTCTGACCTGTACCCCCTGGGGGGCTCCCATTATTTGGGATGGCTCTTTCGACCCAGATGTGGCCAAGCAAGAGGCTAGACAGCAGAACCTCACCATTGGGCTGACTATCTTTGCTGTAGGCAGGTAAGGCCTGGGAAGGGGAGCAGTGCTGTCAAAGCTGTGAGTGGGAGGGGTGTGCATGTGATGAAGGAGGCGGGGCACTCTGCTCCCCTGTGCCATGGGATCCCAAAGTGAAGCGAGAAGCAAAGACAGCACTTCTTGCCCCACACCCCCAGATGAGCACAGGACCATCCTTCTCCTCCTCCCTGGACACCAACACCATAGAGCCCGCCCAACACAGGCAGCCAGGGCTGTTCTAGAACCACATCTGGAAGGGTCCTGCCTAGGGGCTGGGGCTCATCCATCTGGAGGCACTGGTTTTGTAGTGAGAAAATGATGGAGTCTTTCAGGTGAGAGTGGTGAGAGGAGGGGAATGTGACTGGGTAAGTAGAGGGATGATTCACTGCATTAGGTGCCCATTGGAGGTCAGCAGCTCAGGTGCAGGTACACAGGATTGTGGGGGCAGGTGCCAAGCAAGTCTGATGAAGGGAGAGGGGCTGGGGAGCTGAAGGATTGCAAGGGAGTGAATCTGAACTGGGCAGAGGGAAGTGAAGAGAGGAAGGGGGTGACAAATACTGAAGTGGCAAGGTCACCAGATTAGAGGATTCAGTGAGGTAGGACTGTTTTGGGTTGGGGGTGGTAATCACAGTAAGTGAGCTAGAAGAACGAGGTCCTTACAGAGTGGGACAGACACTGATGAAGATCAAGTTGAGGGAGTAGCCATGGGAACAGGTAACTGTGAAGGGAACAGGTGACTGTGGAGGGCACGGGAAAATCACTACAGGAAAGGAGGTCAAGAGAAGAAATGGCAGCGGGGCGCTGACCTCCCCACTATGGATGACAGGGAGTGTCTAAACTGGGTGTCGACCTTCCTGAAGTGACACGAAGGGGACTCTTGGCTGACAGTGGCAGTCAGATCCTATAACCTAGTTTCGGGCAACTAAAAGAAGCATTTCTAAAAGTGGAACTAGTTGCTTTGGGAAGGTGGTGAGAACCTCCCATTCAGGAAGGATGGGGAAGGAATTTTGTTACCAGATACCCCAGACAACTGTTCAAGGCTCCTCGAACTCTGTCCCCCACACCCTACAAGGGAGGGAAAGCCAGGAGTGCCACTGACAGGCAAGGGGATGAAAAGGACCAAGGGCTGCCCCTGGACCAGGTGGGCAGAACTGCTGGGCTACTTGGGCCTTCGCCTCTCCCAAGGCCTCGGTGCTCCCACTTCCATCACACATGCTGAGTAGGGCATTCCTGCCCCAGCCCTAGGGTCAGACACTCAATGTACAGAAAATTCTGGGATACTGAGGTCCTGAGTTCCAAGATTCTGAGTCCAACACCACGAAATGCTGAGATTTCCTAGGTCTCTGATTCCCATTTCCCACAGTCACCAGGAATAGAGCAAGTGCAAGTAAAGGTACAGGCTCTAAGGCCAAGCTGGGTTCAAATCCTGGCTCAACCACTTACCAATGATACATACAAGTTTCTAACGCTCTTTAGATGAGACAATGCACATTGACATAGAAAGCAGTGGCTGCCACATGATAAAAGTTCAAAGTATTATTAGGCACTGTTACTACTATTTTAAAGTCCTAGGATCCCAAGGTCTGTTCATACAGTATTCCAGGCAGCCTCGTTATCTATATAGTGAAAGACAGTGACTTAAAACAACTTATTATTATAGCTCATAAAATAATTCCCCTCTCCCTCTCCCTCTCCCTCTCCCCGGTCTTCCTCTCCCCGGTCTTGGTCTCCCTCTCCCCGGTCTCCCTCTCCCTCTCCCTCTCTCTCTCTCTCTCTCTCCACGGTCTCCCTCTGATGCCGAGCCGAGGCTGGACTGTACTGCCGCCATCTCGGCTCACTGCAACCTCCCTGACTGATTCTCCTGCCTCAGCCTGCCGAGTGCCTGGGATTGCAGGCGCGCGCCGCCACGCCTGACTGGTTTTTGTATTTTTTGGTGGAGACGGAGTTTCGCTGTGTTGGCCGGGCTGGTCTCCAGCTCCTGACTGCGAGTGATCTGCCCGCCTCGGCCTCCCGAGGTGCCGGGATTGCAGACGGAGTCTCGCTCACTCAGTGCTCAATGTTGCCCAGGCTGGAGTGCAGTGGCATGATCTCGGTTCGCTACAACCTCCACCTACCAGCTGCCTGCCTTGGCCTACCAAAGTGCCCAGATTGCAGCCTCTGCCCGGCCGCCTCCCTGTCTGGGAAGTGAGGAGCGTCTCTGCCTGGACGTGCATCGTCTGGGATGTGAGGAGCCCCTCTGCCCGGCTGCCCAGTCTGGGAAGTGAGGAGCGCCTCTTCCCGGCCGCCATCCCGTCTAGGAAGTGAGAAGCGTCTCTGCCCGGCCGCCCATCGTCTGAGATGTGGGGAGCGCCTCTGCCCCGCCGCCCTTTCTGGGATGTGAGGAGCGCCTCTGCCTGGCCGCGACCCCCATCTGGGAACTGAGGAGTGTCTCTGCCCGACCGCCACCCCGTCTGGAAGGTGAGGAGCGTCTCTGCCCGGCCGCCCCGTCTGAGAAGTGAGGAGCCCCTCCGCCCGGCAGCCACCCCATCTGGGAAGTGAGGAGCGTCTCCACCCGGCAGCCGCCCCATCCAGGAGGTGGGGGACAGCCCCCGCCCGGCCAGCCGCCCCGTCCGGGAGGGAGGTGGGGGGCAGCCCCCGCCTGGCCAGCCCCCCGTCTCGGAGGTGGGGGGCGCCTCTGCCCAGCCACCCCGTCTGGGAAGTGAGGAGCCCCTCTGCCCGGCCGCCACCCCATCTGGGAGGTGTACCCAACAGCTCATTGAGAACGGGCCATGATGATGATGGTGGTTTTGTCGAATAGAAAAGGGGGAAATGTGGGGAAAAGAAAGAGAAATCAGATTGTTACTGTGTCTGTGTAGAAAGAAGTAGACATAGGAGACTCCATTTTGTTCTGTACTAAGAAAAATTCTTCTGCCTTGGGATGCTGTTAATCTATAACCTTACCCCCAACCCCGTGCTCTCTGAAACATGTGCTGTGTCCACTCAGGGTTAAATGGATTAAGGGCGGTGCAAGATGTGCTTTGTTAAACAGATGCTTGAAGGCAGCATGCTCCTTAAGAGTCATCACCGCTCCCTAATCTCAAGTACCCAGGGACACAAACACTGCAGAAGGCCGCAGGGTCCTCTGCCTAGGAAAACCAGAGACCCTTGTTCACATGTTTATCTGCTGACCTTCCCTCCACTATTGTCCTATGACCCTGCCAAATCCCCCTCTCTGAGAAACACCCAAGAATGATCAATAAATACTAAAAAACAAAACAAAACAAACAAACAAAAAAAAACAAAAAAAAAACAACTTTGACATGACAAAAAAATAATAATAATAATTCTGTGGAGGGCCAGGCGTAGTAGCTCACACCTGTAATCCCAGCACTTTGGGAGGCCCGAGATGGGAGGATCACCTGAGGTCAGAGTTCGAGACCAGCCTGGCCAACACGGTGAAACCCCATCTCTACTAAAAATACAAAAAAATTGGCCGGGCGTGGTGGTGGCCACTTGTAATCCCAGCTACTTGGAGCCTGAGGCAGGAGAATCGCTTGAAGCCGGGAGGCAGAGGTTGTAGTGAGCTGAGATAGCGCCACTGTACTCCAGCCTGGGCCACAGGAGCGAAACGCTGTCTCAAAAATAATAATTCTGTGTGTCAGTAATTCAGACAGGGCTCAGCAGGAAGGGCTCCTCTTCTCATGCTCTCAAATGTCTGCGTCTCAGCTGGGAGACCAACTGCTGAAGACTGGTGGGGGCCAGCTTAGGCTTCCTCACTCATGGCAGCACCCAAGTTCTGGGACTTCTTAAATGGAGGCTTAGAGCTCTAAAGAGAGAAACGCTGCCAGTCGTCCAAAGGGCCAGTATGAGGCAGGAGTGGCAGGCAATTTGCAAGCATCCTCAGTCCAACCTGCCCTGCCCCATCTAAGTTGAAAGATGCTAGGGCTAGAGGGTCCGGAGTTCCAAGGCCAGGTGTGGGGAGGACCAGGCAGCACTGGTGGGGTGGGGGTAAGGTTGGGGTGGGGGTGAGGTGGGTGAGGTTGGGGTGGGGTAGGGGTGAGGTGGGGTGAAGTGAGGTTGGTGTGGGGGTGGGGTGAGGTTGAGGTGGGGGTGAGGGTTGGGTGGGGTGAGAAGGGGGTGAAGGCTGGGTGGGGCAGCAGAGGGGTGAGGTGGGGGTGAGCTTGGGTTAGGCGTGCTGAGGTGGGGGTAGGGATAAGGTTGGGGTGGGGTGAGGTTGGGGTGGGGGTGAGGGTTGGGTTGGGTGGGTTGAGGTGGGGGTGAAGGTTGGGTGGGGTGGGGGTGGGGGGGAGGTGGGAGTGGGGGGAGGTGGGGATGGAGTGAGGTTGGGGTAGGGTGAGATCGGGATGACGGTTGGGTGGTGTGTGGTGGGGGTGAGGATTGGGTGGTGTGAGGTGGGGGTGAGGGTTGGGAGGGGTGGGATGAGGTGAGGGTGGGGTGGAAGTGGGGGTGAGGGTGGGGTGGGAGTGGGGGTGAGGGTGGGGTGGAAGTAGAGGTGAGGTGAGGTGGGGAGGCCGGCCCCGCCTCGCTTCACTCTCAGGCTGACGGTGGCGCCGCGCCCTTAGATACCCGGAGAAGTACCTGGAGCGCTTCCTGGAGACGGCGGAGCAGCACTTCATGGCGGGCCAGAGCGTGATGTACTACGTGTTCACCGAGCCTCCGGGAGCGGTGCCCCGCGTGGCGCTGGGCCCGGGACGCCGGCTGCCCGTGGAGCGCGTGGCGCGCGAGCGGCGCTGGCAAGACGTGTCGATGGCGCGCATGCGCACGTTGCACGCGGCGCTGGGCGGGCTGCCGGGCCGCGAGGCGCACTTCGTGTTCTGCATGGACGTGGACCAGCACTTCAGCGGCACCTTTGGGCCCGAGGCGCTGGCCGAGTCGGTGGCGCAGCTGCACTCCTGGCACTACCACTGGCCGTCGTGGCTGCTGCCCTTCGAACGCGACGCGCATTCGGCCGCCGCGATGGCGTGGGGCCAGGGCGACTTCTATTACCACGCGGCGGTGTTCGGGGGCAGCGTGGCGGCGCTGCGCGGGCTGACGGCGCACTGTGCCGGGGGCCTGGCCTGGGACCGCGCGCGCGGCCTGGAGGCGCGCTGGCACGACGAGAGCCACCTCAACAAGTTCTTCTGGCTGCACAAGCCCGCCAAGGTGCTGTCGCCCGAGTTCTGCTGGAGCCCGGACATCGGCCCGCGGGCCGAGATCCGCCGCCCGCGACTGCTGTGGGCGCCCAAGGGGTACTGGCTGCTGCGGAACTAGCGCCGCCGCCGGCTCCCGGCCCTCCGGCTTCTCCGCCGGCCCAGCCGGCCCGGCCTCGCTCCCGCTCCGGGCGTCTTCGGCCCCGGGAAGATGTGGAGTGGGAGTCACTAGAGGAAGAGATCCTGAAACCGGGCGGGGCCCTTCTGGACGCTGATGGCGCTCTGGAGAGCAGAGAGATACTGGATACAAAAGCCCTACCCGCTTCGTGTGCGCCAGTCCGTGGGAGTGGGAGTAGGAGGGAGAGCTCCTCGCCTTTGGGGAGCTCCTCACTTCAAGAGAAAAATCCCCTTCCCTTAGCTTAGCAGTGAGCGAGGCTCAACTGCAGTAGAGCCCCGAGCTATCAGCCTGTAGACCTTTCACCCCTGAGCCTGCAGAATGCAGCTGGTGTCTCTGGAGATGTTTTAGTCCCACCTGCAACCCCTTTTTTAAATGAGGAGACTGAGATACAAAAGAGGAAACATAACTGCCCAAGGACACAGAGGGTCCGAGTCACTGTGATGTCAGCGGCTGGAGAGGCGTGGCTGGCCCCTCGGGATGTCTCTGGGCAGGAGCCACAGGAAGAAACACAGGGGGCACCCCGTCATTGGCTCTGCCCTTTTACCTCCCCTGCTCATAAGCATGGTTTGTACATATTTCAGTAATATTATGATAAATTATTCCTGTGCTGCGAGACAAAGTAGCAAACATAAGAAGCCATGTTTGCTCCTTTCCCTTGCCAGCATAATTTCACAAAACCCTAACTGTGACAGCATATAGCTGTCAAAACAAAAAACACAGCTCCCCACGTCCCTTGCCAGAGTCACTATATTCCCTAAAAAAATAAGTGACTCTAGATATATCTCCATATAAGATAATGTCAGTTGGAGTTAATGATCATGCTTCTATAAACTATAACCAGATACACTCTTACACACAAACTTAGATATAATTTTACGCATACTGAAGCTTCACCACCTATATCTAAACTCTAAACTAAAATACTACATTCAGGCCGGGCATAGTGGCTCATGCCTGTAATCCCAGCACTTCGGGAGGCTGAGACACACAGATCACTTGAGGTTAGGAGTTTGAGACCAGCCTGGCCAACATGATGAAACCCCATCTCTACTAAAAATACAAAAATTAGCAGGGCGTGGTGGCACACACCTATTAATCCCAGCTACTGGGGAGGCTGAGGCACAAGAATCGCTTGAACTCGGGAGGCGAAGGTTGCAGTGAGCCGAGATCGTACCACTGCACTCCAGCCTGAGTGACAGAGCAAGACTCTCAATAAAATAAATAAAATACTACATTCAAAGCGTCTGATAGAACCTTCTAAAGAGCTCCTCCCGGGCCATAGGCCTTGGTCGATGGTCCTCAATAAGACTTCTAAGTGACACTAACTTTAATTATTTAAAAACTTACTTTTATTCTTTAGTTGACATTCCCAAATTGTTATTATGGCTTTTTCTCCTAGACAAAGTCCAAAATGACATTTTCTGGCCTGGGGGCGATAGCAGGGTGACATTTGGCCACAGTATCTGGGAGGGAAGTTTCCACGTCCGTGGCAGCTGTCTAGACTTCTGATCCCCAGTGGGGAAACACAGGCTCTGAATAGGAGTGTGAAGGCGTCAGACCCTCCCAGGAAGGTGGTCACAGAGCCAAGGAGATAGGGAAGGTAGCCACTGAAGCCCCTGAGATTTTGTCTGACATTTGGGAAAACTGGGGCCCTGAGAGACTGGGATTTCACCCTGGCTCTCCTGAATCTTTTACGTAGTATTGTCACCAACCTTGCATTTTAATAGCCTCCACTCCCAGGTAGGGCAGCAATTCTTGCTATTTACCAGGCCCAGCTATTGACGATAAGAGAGATCTGTCCTCTCAAAAGCAGTTCAAAATGTCTCCTATCTAAACTAGATTAGCAAAACCCAGAAGGTCTTCTGGACTCAGGATTAGAGATGAGAATGGGCCACGTGTGTCAGAACAGGCAATTTGGCCGGGCACAGTGGCTCACACCTGTAATCCCAGCACTTTGGGAGGCTGAGGCAGGCGGATCACAAGGTCAGGAGTTCGAGACCAGCCTGGCCAGCATGGTGAAACCCTGTCTCTACTAAAAACACAAAAATTAGCCAGGCGTGGTGGTGGGCACCTGTAATCCCAGCTACTTGGGAGGCTGAGGCATGAAAATCACTTGAACCTGGGAGGCGGAGGTTGCAGTGAGCCAAGATCGTGCCACTGCACTCCATCCAGCCCGGATGACAGTACGAGACTCCGTTTCCAAAAAAAAAAAAAAATTTCTGCCTGTGAGCTGGGGAAGATGTGTGTCCTCCACCTTAGCCTGCAGCATTCACTGAGGGCCACACGTGCTGACCCTAACAATTGCTGCAGACCCTAACAATTGCTGGGCCATTCAATACCTGAGCATGAGCCAGCAAGAGATGATGTGAACTGGCTCTTCTGTGTGTGGGTAGACAAGTTCCTTACCTTTGCTGGCCTCAGTTTTCTCATACGTGAAATGTGGATGCCACTCTTCCTCCCTGCAGGGGTTGTGGTGGTGCTCTAGAAAACACAACTTGCCTTCCTCTCCGTGCCTGCCCTTTCTCCAGCATGCTCAGAGAGTGCAAAGGATTTGCCAAAGAACAGTCATTTCCTGTTTTTTGTTTGTTTGTTTTTGAGACAGCATCTCACTCTGTTGCCCAGGCTGGAGTGCAGTGGCTATGATCATGGCTCACTGCAGCCTCAACATCCCTGAGCTCAGGTGATCCTCCCACCTCAGCCTCCCAAGTAGCTGGGACTACAGGCATGCACCACCACACCAGGCTTTTTTTTTTTTTTTTTTTTTGTAGAGGCGGGGTTTCACCAAGTTGCCCAGGCTGGTCTCGAACTCCTGGGCTCAAGGAATCCACTTGCCTTGGCCTCTCAAAGTGCTGGGATTCCAGGCATGAGCCACTGCGCCCAGCCAGTCATTTCTGTTTTAAAGGGGAAATAAATGGCATGCTCAGGAGTTTCCAAGGCATGGACTGGAGGCAGCCTTGCGCTGTTGGGGATCTTCTTGAGGAGGGAGGGGTTCCAGGAAGCTGCAGGGTGGGCAACCCTTGGGAATGGCTCCCCTCCTAGTGAGCCCAGAGGCCTAAGGAGGGGTTGCGGGGGTGGGTACAGAGGGACTTGGATCTAAAGCAGGAATAACAAGAGGGCTAAAGCTCCTTCTGCAGCTGCCTCCATTACCATCAACACTGTCCTCAGCACCTATCCTGAGGCTCCCCCAGGGGCAGTGGCACTCACTCCCCACGTGAGCAAGTGAAAATCAGACTCAGTCCCCTCAGTATCACTGCTACATGCAAAATCTCCACCTGTCCCCGCCTTGCCATGCAAGCTCAAATGCCACCCCTAGAAATTCCCAAACATCTTCAGCTCTCAGTCAGGGATCACTGATCATAAGGATCATAGATCCCTTAGGGCTAAGGCAAATAGCAGCAATAATGATGTGGACATATATTGGGTCTTACAACGTGCCAGTTCTAAGCATTAGACAGGTATTGATTCATTTAATCCTCACATCCACACTGTAAGTTGGTTACTACTGTTTACCTCATTTTACATATGAGGAAATCAGGCACAGATTTAGTAACTAACACAATGTCACACCACTAGCAACTTAAACTCATTGAAGTGAGAACAAACAGGAGATTAAACATAGCCAGAGGATGAAGACTGACAGGAACAGAGGTTACCACTAGCTCTTGGTCTCCTTGGTCCATTTCTGCTCTTTCTCTGCCGGCTTTGTTCTTCTGCTTGTGTCCAGCTCAACACAGTCACCCCAAACCGCAGTCTACAGGGTTTTCCAGTTCAGGTACCCACCATCTCCTAACTTGTTCCTAATTCATGGAATAGAGAATCTGACAGGAGAGTCAGCTCCGTCCGGTGGTGTGCTGGTATAAGTCTAGCAGTTGACTGGGGAAAAAGAAAGCCCTGATTTATAGTGTTTGCCAATATCCATGGTGTAAATCCCACCATGGCTGATTTCAAGCTACCAGTACTCCCTGAATGCAGAGCTTGGAAGAGGTGTGCACAATTTTCTCACATGAATCAGGACAGCCATTATGCACCACTGGCTGCACCTATGTATCAAGTCAGAGTCAGGTGTCCACCCCTGGCCAATCGGCTGTGGCTGCAATGGGGTCATGTGACACAAATATGGCTGCCAGAGCCCATCCTTTCATGGCAAAGCAGGCTATGGGAGGTCAATTTCAGAGAAAGAGATGAGGCCCCTGAGATTACTGAAAATATGCTGGTTCTTGGCTACCACACATCCATTTCCTCTTCTGATAGTAACACACTCTGGTTTCCTGTTAGGGAACCTCTTGTGCTTCAGAAAGTAAAGAAGGTGAGGGCTTCACCCTCTACTCCAGGCTTAGAGCATGGGCCCTAGGCCCAAGCCAAACAAGCACGCAACATGATGCAGTTAGAACCAGGAAGACCCAATTAGACTTTTGCTGGGTGCTATGGTTTGAATGTGTCCCCCCAAAAAAACATATGTGTTGGAAACAACCCCCAGTGCAACAGTGTTAGGAGTTGGAGCCTAGTGGGAGTTGTTGGGCCATGGGGGCTCCACCCTCATGAATGGATTAATGCTGATTATAAAAGGATATGAGGCTTCGAGTTCCATTTTTCTCACTCTCACCCTCTTTTTGAGATGGAGCTTGTTCTGTCTCCCAGTCTGGAGTGCAAATGGTGCAATCACGGCTCCCCACAGCCCTGACCTCCCAGGCTCAAGCAATCCTCTCACCTCAGCCTCTCAAGTAGCTGGGACTACAGGCGCACGCACCACCACACCTGGCCAATTTTCTTTTTCTTTTTTTTTGTAGAGACAAGGTCTCCCTATGTTGCCCAGGCTGGTCTCAAACTCCTGGACTCAAGTGATCCTCCTGCCTTGGCCTCCCAAAGTGCTGAGATTACAAGCATGAGCCGCCAAGCCTGGCCTCACCCTTTCTTGCTCTTCTGCCTTCTGGCATGAGATGACATGGCATGAAGGCCCTCACCAGATGCTGGCACCATGCTCTTGGACTTCCCAACCTCCAGAACTATGAGACTGGAATTTATCATGAACAGAATGAAATTTCTGCTCATTATAAATTACCGAGTTTGTGATATCCTGTTATAGCAGCATAAAACAGATGAAGACACTGAGGCTTTTGTCAGAGAGACAAGAGGCTTGATTGCTGGAACCCTGGGGACCGAGAGACTAGAGCTGCTGACCCCACAGGCGCCTCAGGCTGAAGCTGACTCAGAACAGAGTGGAGAGCTGGAGACACATCCTTTGAGCCCTGAAGCTGGCCTGACCACTGTCCTGTTACATAAACCAATACACCCTTGTTTGGATTGGACTTTCTATCACTTGCAGCAAAGTCTTGACACATGAGGACTGTGAGGACTCAGGGAAATGAGTTCCCAATGATGACCTCCATGGTAGATGACCTCCATGATGACCTTCCATGGACAGTGGAAGCACTGTCCCCCTCACAGTGCTTCCACAGGGCCAGACTTGATAAGCTTTTGGGGATTTTATTACTAAATTTCCTTCCTAGGCAGTCAAAACATTGACCCCTATGGGGAAAAAACAATGTATGACAAGGATGTCTTGGACTCCCCCTTCAATCACTAGACTCACTTCCACAAATCAGGCACTCATGATGGACCCCCCCCCCCCACATAGGTGGGGTGCCCCCTCAGGGAGCAGTGGAAGTGAGACTTATTGGTGGACCTAGTATATCCAAGAAGGCTCCAGAACTAGGCAATGCTGGGTCAGTTTATGTCACTGCCACTATACTGCAACATGATCCTTAGCAAAGAGCCTCTCTTGGTTTGCTGCCCACTTCTTAAGGAGTTGTGAGGCAATCAACATAAAGCACTCAGTTCAGCACCTGGAGTGAGGCCAGCCCACAGTGAGAGGCCACTTTCTTCCTTCTCCAAGTCTGGGGGGCGGGGGAGGGGAGAGGAGCAATGGAAAGGTGCCCCCCAGCCCTGCCCTCGCACAGAGCACGCCAAACACCACCGCCACCCGGGTGCAGGTACAGTTTATTCTTCACAACAGAGAAATACAAAGAGCAGAGGGTTTGTAATTCCTTTGTTTCTTGCCCCCTTTAGTGTTTTCCCCCCACATTTGATTTTCATTTGCTCCCCACCCCCTTTTTTAAATAGAATGCAAACTACCTTCCTGAAGTGTCTGAGGGGCACCTGCCCTCACCTCCCTGCCTCCAAGATGCAGACTGAGAAGCCAACAGACTGTTTTTTCTTTTTTAATAAGGTAACTAGTTCTAAATATGGTGGCCTGGAGGTCCCATAGAAAAAGCAAAGGGGTGTTAACAGTATGTATAACAGCGTATTTACAGGGAGTAACATGCGGACAAAAAGCTACAATACTGAGTATCAGACGACGCAAGTCAAACAAAGGGCCGGGGGTGGGGGCAGAGAACCCCATGGGCAAAGAAACCCCAGGAAACGTTAAACTGGTAAATCAATGGCGAGTTAAGGCTTAAAAAGTGTATAAAAATAACACAGTTAATATTCAAAACGGAACTCCAGATACAGAATATATAGATGAGTTTCTGTCTAGTTCTCTTTTTTTTCCCGGGGGGATGTAGGGGGCTTCTCTGGGCTCTGTACATGGTTCCTATATACACCGACACGCATGGCTTTCAGATTGGGGTGTGTCTGTGGGGGCTGGGGGCAGGGTCTGCTCCTGGGACCTGCCTCCCCGAGGATCCCTTCCCTGCTGAGGGGCCTAGGGCCTCGGCTGGGGATTCCCACTCCATGGCAGGGAAGACAAATAACCCCTCCCTGGGCACTGCCCCCATCTGGAGGAAATTCTGGAGGGAGGTCCCAGATCCAGGCCCACTCCCTCCCCATCCCCCTGCCCACAGTCTGGGATGGTGGGAGAGGTAGCCGAAAGGTTTCCTGGCCAGCACCGAGGTAGACTGGGGTGGTCTTCAGGGCAGCAGGGGAGGGCCAGGTCTTACCCAGCCCATCCCCACCCCATTTCCCTGGGCCCGCCACCCAGCCCATCACTGCACCCTTTGGTCCTGTGGATCTCCCACCCCTCTCGTTTCCGCCTCCTGAAGCTGCCGCACCCCTCTGCTCAGTGATGCCCAGGGCACAGCTCGAGAGGTGCGAGCCAGGCACTCAGGGGCGAAGGGCTCACTCCGGCTGCTTCCTGCCCCTCCCACCTGGGGGTCCCCTTTGCAGTCCAGAAACCTAGGCCCGAGCCTTCCCTCAAGACCTGAGGCCATGGCAAGAGAAGGTCCCACACTGCCCTCTGGTTCTCTGCGTCCATCTGTCCGATTCTTTAAATTTCTCGGTCTTAGCAGCACCAACTTCCTGGCCAATAAATATCTTTTCTGTTATTTCCAAAACAAACTTAAAAAAAAAAACGAAAAAAAAAAAAAAACAGTGAAGCAAGTGAAGGGTGGGGAACAAAAAGAAAACTCAACAGAGAGGTTCAAAGTGCTCTGAGATCGTCTTTGGATGCCACCAAAACAGTCCAGAATCTTGCAGTTGGCCTGGCCGCCCCCGGACTGGACCAGGCAGGGCTTCTGCGGACCAAGCTTTCTGGAAGATTGGGAAGGTCGTGAGAGAGCTTGGTGGTTCCTGGAGGGCCCCCGGAGGGAGCTGGGGCCTGGTGCTGCCTGGGTCTGTGTCTGCCAGTGGGCCGGGTGGGGCGGCGCCTCCAGTGGGCTCAGATGAGAGAGATTCGCACCGGGATGCCGGGGGACTCCGTCCTCTGGGGCGAGTGATGGCTCACCAGGTGCTCCACCACCGTGTGTTTGGACATGTGCTTCATCAGGTAGGTCTCCTGTGGGCAGGGATGAGATTCAGAACAGGGAACCACCAGCAAGGGAGGGAGAAGAGGCTGCAGTTCCCACCAGCAGCCACTGGAGGGCTCTTGGTAGGCGGTTCAGAGGGTGGAGGACAGCCACAGTTTCGCAGGGTCAGATGGGCGTCGGCCATTGGTTCTAGAGACACTGCACTGCTGCCAGTATGAGTGCTGGCTGGAGAGCTCACCCCTCAGCAGTGCCCACCTGTGGCTCTCTAGGGCCAGGCCCCCAGCCCCTTGCCACCTGGGTGTAGCTGGGTATACTGGCTGAACCTCAGCCCTGTCTGCCAGGTGAAGCACTGTGCCTGCATCTGGCTGGTGATCCCAGTGACAGTGAGGCAGCAGGACTGGGTCTGAGCCTAGCTCTGCTCTTTCTTAGTGGTGAGAACTTGGACAAGTCATCTTGTCTCTCTGAGCCTCAGTTTCCTCCTCTGTAAGCAGGCATAGGGGAGGAACAACCTCAACAGGTTGCTATGGTGACAAAGATCAAGCCCTTAGCATGGAGTAAGGGTTGAAGGGTCCACTCCTGCCCCAGTCTCTACATTTCCTTTCCTTCCTTTTCTTAAGGTCTCACTGTGTCACCCAGGCTGGAATGCTGTGGCACAATCACAGCTCACCACAGCCTCAACCTCCTGGGCTCAAGCAGTTCTCCCACCTCAGCCCTCCAAGTAGCTGGGACTACAGGTGGGTACTATCATGTCCTCCACTGGCTCTGCTGGATCTGACCTGAGGCACCAGGACTGGGTAGGTGAGGTTGTGACCCAGGGCTCACTGCAGGCCCAGAAGCCCTCACACTAAGCCACATCCTTCCAATAGCCTTTGCCAGAAGCAGAGGCGGTACTCCCATCTGCCACTCCTTGACTTCAGACCTCAATATGCTCAGAACCCAGCACAGGAAGCCCTCAAATGTGGCGGCAACATGCTATCCAATACCAGAGGGAAGCAACCTGCAAATTCCTAGCTAGGAAACTATTCTTCAGTGAATAAGTAACAAAGAAAAAAAGTGGGGGTAAGGGGACCTAGAGATTAAAAGATCTACTGAGCTACTACGATGCAGGAATCTTATTTGGATCTTGATCTAAAAAGAATAATGTAGGCTGGGCACGGTGGCTCATGCCTATAATCCCAGCACTTTGGGAGACTGAGGCGGGCGGATCACCTGCGGTCAGGAGTTCGAGACCAGCCTCGCCAACATGGTGAAACCCCGTCTCTACTAAAAATACAAAAACATTAGCTGGGCATAGTGGCACATGCCTGTATTCCCAGCTACTCGGGAGGCTGAGGCAGGAGAATCGCTTGAACCTGGGAGGCGAATGTTGCAGTGAGCTGAGACTGTGCCACTGCACTCCAGCCTGGGTGACAGAGCAAGACTCCGTCTCAAAAAAAAAAAAAAAAAAAAAAAGAGGAATAATGTAAATACACCAAATCATGGCATTCATGACACAAATGAAAATGTCAATGCTGAACGGGTATTTGAGTATCTGATGATGATAAGGACTTTGGTTAATTACTTTTTGATATTCCAAAGGTATTGTGGATATGCTCAAAAAAGGAGTCTTCATCATTAGAGAGATAAAGTGAAATTTTTAGAAATAGTATGTCGTCTGGATTGTACTTCAAAAAATAGAGGAGTATGGATGAGGCAGGATTGGTTGATGGTGTAGGAGGTTATGGAAAACTTGAGCCTTGGAGAGAGGCAGGGACTGACTGGAGATCAGCTAGCCAAGCGAGGGCTCCTGCTCACCCCTTTGGAGCCCTTTTCCCTGCAGATTCTGTCCTCTTCGCCTCCTGACCCTCCTCTGCCCTTTGAACTCCAGGGAAGAATAAATGTTACAGACTCAGCACTTAGCAAGTGGCAGCCCTGCCCGGCACCTGACAAGTACTGCCAACAACCCCACCTACGATCCATGAACAGCCTCCAGCCAGAGTGACCTTGCAAAAATACCTTCCCTGCCAGGCACAGTGGTGCACACCTGTAGCCCCAGCTACTCTGGAGGTTGAAGCAGGAGGATCCCTTGAGCCCAGGATTTTGATTCCAGCCTGGGCAACATAGCAAGACCCCGTCTCTAAAATATACCAAAAAAAAAAAAACCCTTCCTGACAGTCCCCTCCCTGTGGCTTCCCATTCCACCTGAAAAAATATCCAAACTTTTCTAACAGAGCCCCAAGGCCCCAACTGACCTAATTTCCTTTGAGTTCTTGTAACATGCCAAGTTTGTTACCCCTCAGGGGGTCTGCACTCAGTGTTCGCCTGCGTGGAAGCTTCTTTCCCCTCTTTCTCCTTCTCATCCAATTATCCTTCAAGGCTTCACCTAAGTGTTGCTCCTCCAGGTGGTCAATCTGGACTCATCCCCCTTCCCAGCTCCATTGTGTCCTCCCTGCTGTCTTTCAAAACACACTTTTATCACAGTGGTTCTCAATTGAGGTGATTTTGCCCCCCAGGGACAAAGAGCCAGGATGAGAACCCAGGAGTGGCAGGGACAGAAGGAGCTCCCAGGGAGGACACAGAGGGACAGAGCTTCAGGGCCATGCTGTCCCCCAGGATGCAGGACTCCAGAATGCAGGACGACATGGCCCTGCAGCTCAGCCCCTCTGTGTCATCCCTGAAGACATTTTTTGGCTGTCACCACTTGGGGAGCGGTTGCTACTGGCATCTAGCGGATGGAGGCCTGGAATGCTGCTCAGAGCCCTGCCACATGCAGGCCAGCGCCCACAGTGGAAAGGTCCGGCCCAAATGTCCATCTGGACTAGGGCCGAGAGTCTCTGCTTTACAGCAGCTACACAATTTCCCGTCAAACAGTTATGTGTGTACTTGTTTAATACTTGTCTCCAACAGTTCTTAACTTCCCTGGGGGCAAAAAATAGATCTGTCTGGCTCATCCCAATGCCCGAGCACCAGGCAGAAGTGTTTAGTAAAGACTGAGTGAATAAATAATGGTACTAGCTCAGGTTGATCTGGCACCACTCTGCCAGCCAACAGCCCTGTGAGTTCATCCATTTGACAGATGAGGAAACTGAGGCTCAGTGACCTCTATGTCGGGGATACGGGGTCTGTTAACTAGAATATTAGATCAAACAGAAGCACACACTCAAGCGATTCGCCTGGGGGTGAATGGTATTTCTGGGTGCCAAAAGGCCCTCGTTTGGGGAAATTCCCACCCAGGGACGGGAGCTGAATGCTCTGAGCTTTCCGGGCTGCTCAGGCCTTTCCTGAGATGAGGGTGGCTATGGGCCATGTCACTGCGCCACCTTGTGGCCACAATGGGGGTTGCAGCTTCCTGGGTGACAGGAAGGCGCTTCTCTCTCTGTAGCTCTGCAGAGCAGGTGAAAAGCCCCCTGCCACTGCTGTGAGTATTCCAGGGCCTCGGAGACTCAGGCTAAAGGTGAGCAGGAGGCTAGGGGCTTGGTCAGGGGTAGCTGAAACCAGAAGTGGGAAGCAAAAGCCCTGGTTCTCCCCTTCCCTGTGATCTCAGGGTGTCACTTCCCTTCTCTAGGCCTCAATTTCTTTGTCTGGAAAATGGGAAGAGTCGACACAGATCTGACAATGGGGAAGCAACTGAGGCCTGGAAGAGGAAGTGGCTCCCCCGGGGCAGGGCACAGGCCGACCGGCACTCACCGAGGTGTAGGCCCGCCCACACATGCTGCAGCAGTAGGCCTTGGCGTGCTTGATGGCGTGGGCCGAGAGGTGGATCTGCAAAGAAGCGGAGTCCGAATAGGCCCGGTAGCAGTTGGGACACTTGTAGGGCTTGTCCTTGTTGTGCTGGCGCTGGTGAGACTGTGGGGGCACAGCAGGGGGTCAGGAGAGGAACAGGGCTCCCTCGCCCCACCCCCTTCCTACGCTTCCTTGTGGGGGTGGGTGGGGGGGCACCAGAGCACCTGGTGGGCAGGAGGCAGGCAGGCACTCACCTGGAGGTTGGAGAGCTGAGTGAAAGCCTTCTCGCAGCCAGGATGTGGGCACTTGTAGGGTCTGTCGCCTGTGTGGATTCTGTAATGGGCAGCCCAGTAAGGTCGAAGTCCCTGACACACACCCCAAGACCGCTCCAGTTCCCAAGTCCTTACTCTGGCCCCTAAGCCTCTCGGTCCCTACCCTGCCCACGCTCCCCAAGGACCCAAGAGTGAGCCCAGGCAAGAGCTGGGGACTTCAACGGCCATGGCTCTTCCTTCCTTCTCTGGCCTCCACTGCCAGTCTGACCAGAGCCTCCTACTTCCCACAGGCCCCAGCTGTCCCCAGCCCACCACCAGAGCCCTTGCAGCAACCCAGTGCAGGCCTCGGAGAGGGCCTGATTTGGCTGCCCCTCTCTTTGAAAACCCCACACTACGGACCACACATTGCAAAGAACACAGATGCACAGCTTTGTCGGGACCTTCCCTGCCCTCCCAGCCTCCTTCCCTAAGAAGAAGGAGACATCTCCCTCTAATTGGCCCCAGACACTTATTTCCTGTCCCTACCCCATGTCAGGCACATCTCCGTGACAGCTGCATGGTCACCCCAGTAAATGGGAGAATGTGGGACAGCATGGCCCTGAAGCTCAGCCCCTCTGTGTCCTTCCTGAGAGCTCCTTCTGTCCCTGCCACTCCTGGGTTCTCATCCTGGCTATTAACCAGCTGGGTGACCTTGGACAAACCACTGAGCATCAGTTTCCTCATCTGCAAAATGGGTATAAAAATACAGTTCCTATCTCATCGGGCTTTGTGAAGATAACATCAGATAATGCATGTAAAGGGCTTAGCCTAGTGTTGGTACAAAGTAAGCACTCAACGTTTGCCAGTTATCGTTACTCATTCATTCACATTCATTACATTGGGTACCCATGCCCCAGGCACTGTGCTAGGTATTTGGAATATATCATGAACAAAACAGACAAAAGCCACTGCCTGGAGGAAATAAGCAACAAGCGTGAAATAAGTAAATCACATGTAGAAGGTAGTAAGTTCTGTGGGAAAAACAACAAGATGGGGAGACCATGAGTGACGGGAAGGAGGGGTACAGTTTTAAACGGAGATAAGGGCCTCATGAGGAAGGTGACATTGGGGCAGTGACTTGAGGGCTGATGACCCTGTACCTGCCCAACAGCCCAGGTGAGGATGGAGCTGTGGACTGGGCGATGATGTCCACAAATGGAGCTCAGCAGCCTGGCATGCACTAATAGTGGCCTTCCCTGCTTTCCACACTCATGCCTTTGCACCATCTCCCTGGGCATGTCTTCAAGCATCTGTTTGGGCAAATCTGCTGTACCAAGCAGGTGAGCAATGAAATGCCAGCTGGGCCTGCACCTTGTTTGCCTAATTTGTTGAGGAACAAAAGTGGAGGGGAATATCCAGATTTTATCAAAAGGGTGTCCACTCCTTCCTTCCAAGGCCCCAGCCCCTCTCACTGACTGGGTTTGCCATCAGCCCATCAACAAACTCATCAAAGAAACTAAAGCCCCTCTGGCCAGGCCCAGTGTTAGACTTAGAGACACAGGGTTGAGTAAGAAACACTCCCTGCTACCAATAAGCCCATTGGCTGCCATTATAAACACTGACAAAGTCCAAATTCCTTATATGTCATTCAAGCCTTCACCAGGTGGTCCAGCATCCCCTCCCTGCTCGTACGCACCCTACGTCCTGGTCAGATAATGATTCTTCCCTGCCAGCCATGTCTGATAAGTCTCCCCACACCTCTGCTATGTCTGCATCCTCAGCACTGGGACCTCCCCAGCTCTTTTGCCCAGTAAATGTCAGCTCATCCTTCCAGATTCGTTGGCGAGTGGGGCTCTGCGGAATCTCCCCTGAGCGAACTGCTCACCCCACAGGCTTCCAGAGCACATTCCTCACCACAGAGCCAACCCCACTGGACTCTCAAGGCCTCCCACACTTCTCTCCCCTGCTAGATGGGGAATCCCGAGGGCAGGGACGGGCCCCAGTCTCAGGATCAAGGCCTGGGGTCTGGCCTTCCACAACAGCTGTGCCAAGAGAAGCTGGGCTGACCCAGTTCTGAGCACCCCTGCACATTTCTGGATGTCACATGTTTCAGGATCCCATCCCAGGCTGCTGCACCGTCTCTACAATGGAAGGACCTTAAGGGTCATCTGGACCAACTCCGCCTGAGGCCAGCATCCTCTTCACTTCATCCCATCCTCATTCTCTCTAGGGCTGGGGAATTCGTTTACTTAGGCTCCCCATCACCTAATCCTTAAGGGTCCCCAGGACTCACAATGCCTTTGTTTTAAACCCCACAACCAAGTCCAGGACCAGACGGATTCACAGCCGAGTTCCACCAGAGGTACAAGGAGGAGCTGGTACCATTCCTTCTGAAACTATTCCAATCAATAGAAAAAGAGGGAATCCTCCCTAATTCATTTTATGAGGCCAGCATCATCCTGATACCAAAGCCTGGCAGAGACACAACAAAAAAAGAGAATTTTAGACCAATATCCCTGATGAACATCGATGCAAAAATCCTCAGTAAAATACTGGCAGACTGAATCCAGCCACACATCAAAAAGCTTATCCACCATGATCAAGTGGGCTTCATCCCTGGGATGCAAGGCTGGTTCAACATACACAAATCAATAAACGTAATCCAGCATATAAACAGAACCAACGACAAACACCACATGATTATCTCAATAGATGCAGAAAAGGCCTTTGACAAAATTCAACAGCCCTTGTTGCTAAAAACTCTCAATAAATTAGGTATTGATGGGACGTATCTCAAAATAATAAGAACTATTTATGACAAACCCACAGCCAATATCATACTGAATGGGCAAAAACTGGAAGCATTCCCTTTGAAAACTGGCACAAGACAGGGATGCCCTCTCTCACCACTCCTATTCAACATAGTGTTGGAAGTTCTGGCCAGGGCAATCAGGCAGGAGAAAGAAATAAAGGGTATTCAATTAGGAAAAGAGGAAGTCAAATTGTCCCTGTTTGCAGATGACATGACTGTATATCTAGAAAACCCCATCGTCTCAGCCCAAAATCTCCTTAAGCTGATAAGCAACTTCAGCAAAGTCTCAGGATACAAAATCAATATGCAAAAATCACAAGCATTCTTATACACCAATAACAGACAAACAGAGAGCCAAATCATGAGTGAACTCCCATTCACAATTGCTTCAAAGAGAATAAAATACCTAGGAATTCAACTTACAAGGGATGTGAAGAACCTCTTCAAGGAGAACTACAAACCAGTGCTCAATAATAAATAAATAAAAGAGGATACAAACAAATGCAAGAACATTCCATGCTCATGGATAGGAAGAATCAATATCGTGAAAATGGCCATACTGCCCAAGGTAATTTATAGATTCAATGTCATCCCAATCAAGCTACCAATGACTTTCTTCACAGAATTGGAAAAAACTACTTTAAAGTTCATATGGAACCAAAAAAGAGCCTGCATTGCCAAATCAATCCTAAGCCAAAAGAACGAAGCTGGAGGCATCACGCTACCTGACTTCAAACTATACTACAAGGCTACAGTAACCAAAACAGCATGATACTGGTACCAAAACAGAGATATAGACCAATGGAACAGAACAGAGCCCTCAGAAATAATGCCACACATCTACAACTATCTGATCTTTGACAAACCTGACAAAAACAAGAAATGGGGGAAGGACTCCCTATTTAACAAATGATGCTGGGAAAACTGGCTAGCCATACGTAGAAAGCTGAAACTGGATCCCTTCCTTACACCTTATACAAAAATTAATTCAAGATGGATTAAAGACTTAAATGTTAGACCTAAAACCATAAAAACCCTAGAAGAAAACCTAGGCATTACCATTCAGGACATAGGCATGGGCAAGAACTTCATGTCTAAAACACCAAAAGCAATGGCAACAAAAGCTAAAATTGACAAACGGGACCCAATTAAACTAAAGAGTTTCTGCACAGCAAAAGAAACTACCATCAGAGTGAACAGGCAACCTACAGAATGGGAGAAAATTTTTGCAATCTACTCCTCTGACAAAGGGCTAATATCCAGAATCTACAAAGAACTCAAACAAATTTACAAGAAAAAAACAAACAACCCCATCAACAAGTGGGCGAAGGATATGAACAGATACTTCTCAAAAGAAGACATCTATGCAGCCAAAAGACATATGAAAAAATGTTCATCATCACTGGCCATCAGAGAAATGCAAATCAAAACCACAATAAGATACCATCTCACACCAGTTAGAATGGCAATCATTAAAACGTCAGGAAACAACAGGTGCTGGAGAGGATATGGAGAAATAGGAACACTTTTACACTGTTGGTGGGACTGTAAACTAGTTCAACCATTGTGGAAGTCAGTGTGGCGATTCCTCAGGGATCTAGAACTAGAAATACCATTTGACCCAGCCATCCCATTACTGGGTATATACCCAAAGGATTATAAATCATGCTGCTATAAAGACACATGCACACGTATGTGTATTGCGGCACTATTCACAATAGCAAAGACTTGGAACCAACCCAAATGTCCAACAATGGTAGACTGGATTAAGAAAATGTGGCACATATACACCATGGAATACTATGCAGCCATAAAAAATGATGAGTTCATGTCCTTTGTAGGGACATGGATGAAGCTGGAAACCATCACTCTCAGCAAACTATCGCAAGGACAAAAAACCAAACACCGCATGTTCTCACTCATAGGTGGGAATTGAACAATGAGAACACTTCGATGCAGGAAGGGGACCATCACACACCGGGGCCTGTTGTGGGGTTATACCTAATGTAAATGACGAGTTAATGGGTGCAGCACACCAACATGGCACATGTATACATATGTAACAAACCTGCACGTTCTGCACATGTCCCCTAGAACTTTAAGTATAAATTTAAAAAAAAAAAAACCCACAACCCCTTCTCCCCTTGCCCTGAAACCCAGCCACAGTGGCCTTGCACTAGCTCCTCCAGCACTGAGCCCTTGCCCACCTCCAATCCTTTATCCAAGCTGTTCCCTCTACCAGGAACACCTGTTCCTCAGTTAACACCTGGCTAAAACCCAACTCCTGATCTCAGCATAAAAGTCCCTTCATCAGGGCAGTCTTCCCTGACCCCCTAGACCAGGTCAGGCTCCCTGCGGCCCACCTCGCAGGCAACAAAGACATCGGCTTCCCAGAAGTCTCTGCATGGGTACTTATTTTCTCCATGTCTGGTCACTGTGTTCCTTCAGAGGAACTCCCTTGGGCTCATTCCCCACCATCACCCCAGCGCCTGGCATGGGCTCAGCACAGAGGGGATTCCATAAATAGACACAGACTGAATGAAGGAAAGCAAGTTCTTTCTCCCTGAAGTCAATCATTGACAAGAGAAATAGGTTCCACATTATCAGCGACTTCCATGCTCTGGGTGTATTTCATGAGGGTTTGCTCACTCACTGACCAACAGTCCTCCAGTGGATTCAGCTCCTTCCTCAGGAACCAGCCAAGCCCTCTTGACCAGCAAGTTGCCCCTCTGGCCTCCTCCCATGCACGTGCAACAACTGCCCGGCCTCCCCCTTGACTCCCAGCCTCAGCCTCTCCCCGCCAGGCCTCGGCACGGCTGAAGCTGCAGGGCTCTGACCTGGTCACAGCCCAGTCTGGCAACCTCCATGGTCTCCCTCTTTTTCCAGGACAGAGTCCATATCCCCGTCCCCAGCTTGCAAGGCCCTTCACATTCTGGCCTTTGTTTCTAAGGCCTCCTGCTCTGCCACTGCGCTCCTGAGAGGAGCATCTTACCAACCTCCCCCAACACACATGCAGATGCAGCCTCCCGGCGGGCCTCGAGCCTTTGCTCATGTCGTTCTTCCTCTGACTGGGGAGGGCTGTGGACCCCTCCGTACTCAACCCAGATGATCCCCCCCAACCTCCACCTCCTACTTCCCTCTCTCAAGGAAGTTTCCACATCTGCCATCCTCCTAGGTCACAGTGGCAGGGGCCTGCCTCTGCCCACTCCTGTGTCCCTGTGCATGGCACCCAGCATGGGGCTGGCTCAGAAAAAGCTTCAGGGAGCAACTGTTGGATAAGGAAGGACCAGGCTACCTGTTCTTTTAGCCACAGAGCTCTTGTCTTCAGTCCCTGAACTTCAAGTCAAGCCTAAGCCCTCAATTCTAACATCAGAATCCTCTCTGTAGGGCATCTTCCCACTAGGGGAGCACCCAGCCCCAGCTCCCACATCTGTGGCGATGGGAAGTCCACCCCTGACTCTAGGTGGTCACGCTTCTTTTTTTTTTTTTTTTTTTAGACAGAGTCTTGCTCTATCGCCGAGGCTGGAGTGCAGTGGCACAATCTCAGCTCACTGCAACCTCCGCCACCCCAGTTCAGCGATTATCCTGCCTCAGCCTCCCAAGTAGCTGGGACTACAGGCCTGTGCCACTGTGCTCGGCTAACTTTTTTGTATTTTTAGTAGACCACCATGGTTCAAGACCACGTCAGCCAGGCTAGTCTCAAACTCCTGACCTCAAGTAATCCACTCACCTCAGCCTCCTAAAGTGCTGGGATTACAGGAATGAGCCACCACCGCACCCGGCTGGTGGTCACTCCTCTTTAGGCAGCACAAGGAAGCTGAGCTGAAGCTAGTGGCCCTGGACTACCCCACTTCACCCCCCACTGTCCCAGTCCCACCCAGGGGCTCCAAAGACTTGCTCTTCTCTCTTGCCTGGCACTGCCATCCCCAAGTGCTTCTTCTGCAGCCTGATGCCCCAGCCCTTCCTTCTTTCTGAACTGGGCTGCTCCTTGGTGCTCTGCACTCAAATCTTGCTTCTGCCACCTCTTAGCCGGGTAACCTGGGGCAGGTAACTCTGCCTCCCTCAGCCTCAGTTTCCCCCTCTCTAAAATGGGGATAATAGACTGTAAGAATTTAAAGGGTGTTCATAAAATATTTTTGCAGTGTTAGTTTTTAATACATTAATTTCTATTTAAGTTAAGCAACTTATGAAAACAGAGGAAACGTATTCACTGTTTCAATAAAATTATTAAGGATTCATGAATTATCACTTTTATTTCTCAGCCATGATATGGCTTTTGGCATGTCGTGTTTTTTAACTAAAACAATGGTCATAGATATATGAAAGTTAAACATTCCTTGAGAGGATTCCCCCTCTGTGGCATTTTTCAAATTCATTATCTCTTATGAAGAAATAACAAATTCACACTGTACAGGGATTTTATGGACACCTTGTATATTAAAACACCTTAAGCAGGACCTGGCACACAGAAGTTCTTTAATAAGGAATAGTTGTCGTTGTTATTAGCATTATTATCAGACTTGAAAAAACTCAAAGGACACTTTCCCCTGCTGCAATGATCATTAGGCATGTACATAACATCACTCTGTCAGGAAAAGAAAAACAAAAACAAAACCCCTTTGCACCCTGAATAAACAGACAAATCCAGAGTCACTCTGTCTAGTTCTAGTTCCACAAATAGATAAAACTTTCAGCCATTTCCTATAACTTAACTTCCTCCCAAAACAATGGTTTGTTTGTTTGTTGTTTGTTTAGATAGGATCTCTGTCACCCAGGCTGCAGTGCAGTGGCGTGATCTCAGCTCACTGCAGCCTCTACCTCCTGGGTTCAAGCAATCCTCCCACCTCAGTCTCCTGAGTAGCTGGAGCTACAACACATGCTACCACACTCGGCTAACTTTTTAATTTTCTGTAGAGATGGGTCTCAACATGTTGCCCAGGCCAGTCTCAGACTCCTGGCCTCAAGCCCTGACTCCCACACTGTGATATCTGCAGGTACAGACGACCCTTACACATACACTAACTGCACGAGACAATGCTGGTTTTCTACCATGAACAGACTAACAAGAACAGAAAATGTTCTATTTTCTCTATAAATCCATGTGGTGTTTATTATGTAGAGGGCTGATCCTTCTGAAGCCTGCACTTGTTCAACACTTTGCAAGTCCCTCACTTTGCTTGTGCCTTCCTTTCACGCTGCAGGCCAATTAAGATGCTCCAACGCCACTCAACCGCCTCACTCCGACCATGCTCCCAAGCACAACCTTCTCAACTCCCAGGATGGATCTTGCTTGCCCTCTTGCTAACTCTACCTCTATTGCTTGACCGGGGCTGGCTCTGTTTTGGACATGACCTTCTTTTATGCCCTTCATTAGTGGCTGTAACATTGGGAAGATGGATTTGATTATATGATCTGATGCTTGGTTCTCTGCCAAGGGACAAATAAGTAGGAAAGGGCCTCCGTCAAATAGCAGAGGACAAGGAATCTGGAATCTGGTTGTTTCTTCAGCTTTGGCTTTGTTTGTTTGTTTGTCTAAAGAATCCTGGGAGTTCTGGGCATGTGGGACACTCGCCTCTTTGCCACTGAGTTAGGACATATCAGTTTAATTATATGTGCAAGCGTCTAGTGACTTATAAACTGTCTTCCAAATGTTGATAGAATCCTCTTTTGTTGTTTGTTTGGTTTCCTGCCATTATGAACTCAAATTAGTCCAAAAGAGAGAGAGAGAGGGAAAAAAAAAAAATTGTGCCCTCAGGAATGGAGAATAATCCCTGAGTCAAAGAACATTCTGGCAAAATACTCTCCTCTCCTTCAAAGGCCTGTTAATTTTTTGTTGCTTTTTTTTTGGTCATGTTCTCAAATAATATTTTTAAACAAAGTCTACTTCTTGGAAAAAAAAAAAACAGAATTCTTCATCATTATTATCACTTGCTCTTGTGTTTATTAGCTTGCCTGTTCTGTCAACTTTGTGCTGTCGCCTTTCTCAGATCCAGGTCCCCATTCAGAAAGATAAAATTGTCAAGGTGCAAATGCAAATGCAATTGCTCTTGGCATTTCCAGACGGCTGCTGGGCAACACCAAAGATTTGCTCCCTTGTTTTACAAAAGGAGGGATGCTTACAATGATTGGGTTTTGTATTCTTCTTTTTTTGTTGTTTTTTGTTTTTTTGTTTTTTGAGACAGGGTCTTGCTCTGTCACCCAGGCTGGAGTGCAGTGGTGCGATCTCAGCTCACCGCAACCTCCGCCTCCCAGGTTCAAATGATTCTCCTGCCTTGGCCTCCTAAGTAGCTGGAATTACAGGCACCCGCCACCACACCTGGCTAATTTTTGTATTTTTAGTAAAGACAGGGTTTCACCATGTTGACCAGGCTGGTCTCAAACTCCTGACCTCAAGTGATTCACCCACCTTGGCCTCCCAAAGTGCTGTGATTACAGGCGTGAGCCATGGCACCCGGCCTATGTATTCTCCATGGTTTTAATTAGCCAAACACTAGAGTGACAGCTGCCCTACAAAGTTTGTAGCGTAAGAAAGTTGGCAAATAAAAAGAGAAACTCAACCTCCCTGGGTTAATTTTATACATACATAAACATATAATATGTATAACATATAATATGTTCTTGTGCACTTTTTAAGATGGACCAAAAAAACCTAATCTAATGCACAGAGGCTGGCATAACAAGCATCAACAAAGACATTTCTTTAAGAAGATTTTGTCTCTAGATTTAGAATGCCCTTAACAATTAGTGATAACGCTTTATGGGATTAAAAGACCCTGAAGATGGGCCAGTGCGCTTGATGCCAATAACATTTTTTTGTTGGTGGTGAGATGGGGTCTTGCTCTGTCACCCAGGCTGGAGTGCAGTGGCATGATCTCGGCTCACTGCAACCTCTGCCTCCCGGGTTCAAGTGATTCTCCTGTCTCAGCCTCCCGAGTAGATGGGACTACAGGCATGCACCACCACACTCGGCTAATTTTTGTACTTTTAGTAGAGACGGAGTTTGACCATGTTGGCCAGGTTGGTCTTGAACTCCTGACCTCAAGTGATCCACCTGTCTCAGCTTCCCAAAGTGTTGGGATTACAGGTGTGAGCCACCGTGCCAGCCTACCATGTTTTTAATTTGAAAAATTGATCGTGATTATACCTTAATAGAGGACTCCATTGTCCTCCATTGTGATATTGTTGATTATTACAATTAACTAAGCAGAATCATTTGTTCTAGTCAACAGGTCTGATTTTTACCCTCACACTTGCTTAATTAAAGGCCTCTGCTTTGAGCTAGAAAAGACAAATGCATACAGGCTGCCACGTTGACATCCTCTTCTTGACCAGACACTGCCAGAGGCCAAGGTAGGCTCCAAGAGTCCTTGCTCCAGAAGTAGATAACTTTGAAAGCAGGCTAACTAACCCAGGATCAGAGGAACAGGAATTATTCCCCAGGACTGGATGAAACTGATTTCACCCTTAATGTTCTAATTTTCTAAAGGTCTTTTTTTTTTCTTTATTACTGTAGCTAATCCTCAATTTAGGAGGCTGTATTCAATAAACTGGAATAAAATATTCCTAAAATGGTGCCTTCTTCCTTCTTCCAACTAACTCTTCAGAATTCTGGGGGTGAGGGTGGGAGGGGGACTATAAAAACCTAACATAGATATGAAATAATAAATCATCAAGGAAATGTTCAAATAATCATTCTATTGAAAACAACAAATGTAATTGGCCTTATCTACAAAACTACTAGGAATAATAGCTAAAAACTCTTCAAAGTACCTTTGCTGAGACCCTTTTCTTTAACGATCATTAGTTCTGTAAACAGGATCTGTAAGAATCTGTCCTCCTTCCTAACAGGATATAATTGGGTAAATCAAATTTGTAACCATGGCTGTGCCAGAAATGTCACAGTTAAAGACAAATTTCATTTAATTAGGCATGACAAGCCTGAGAGTAAGAAACAAGGACTGCACTTCAGAAGTGGGAATGAGGCCTCCCCGGGCCTCCAGGAAACCGGACTGGACCTGCTCTATGGCTTGTGGAATTTCAGCCTTTAAGGTTATAAAAACACATCAATCTCTGCTTGTTCAGAAACACTGACAAATGAAGATTCTCCAAAAAAAGGGTAACCGCCACGTTACACGTTGTATAGGCACAATCTGGCAGAGGTGAATTGGATGGTTCTAGGTTCCTGATCTCTAATAATATAAAATTTTTTCACATACACACACACATACACAATTCTGGCCTGGGGGCCTTACAAAGTCTCCTAATAGAGTTAACTCTCAAGCTTTTCTATCAAATGCTCTAATTTTAAGAACCATACAACTGGGAGGACTTTATCAATCAACACCTTGTTACATACATCTCTGTACATAAACCTGGCCAAATTTTTTAAAAATCAAAGTAGCAACAAAATCAGAAAATTGCTGAAACAAACTTACATGGTCAGACTTGTGCCTTGGGAGGCATGGTAACGAGAAAACAGACTGACACCTGGCCCTGCTGCCATTGTACCATTTTATTCTTTTATTTTTTTTTCTTTTGAGACAGGGTCTCATTCTGTCCCCCAGGCTGGAGTGCAGTGGTGTGACGTCAGCTCACTGAAGCCTCGACCTCCTGAGTTCAAGCAATCGATCCTCCCACCTCAGCCTCCCAAGTAGCTGGGACTACAGGCATGCACCATTACTCCCAGCTAATTTTGTATTCTTCTGTAGCAATGGGGTTTTGCCATGTTGCTGGTCTCGAACTCCTGAGTTCAAGTGATCAACCCATCTCAGCCTCCCAAAGTGCTAGAATTACAGGCATGAGCCACTGAGCCCAGCCTGCCATTTGATTCTTACTATCATACCCACACATCATGTCCCAAAGTCAGAGAAATAGACAAGGTAAAACATCTTGCACCCAGGGATAAAGGATTCAAAGACAATGGAGATAAACGAATAAATGACAAAAACAAAAAAAGCAAATAAAAAATAGAGCCCTTCTCATGGTGGCACACGCCTGTAATCCCAGCTACTTGGGAAGCTGAGGAGGCAGAGGTTGCAGTGATCCGGGATCATGACACTGCACTCCAGCCTGGGCAATAGAGTGAGACTGTCTCAAAAAAATAGAGCCCTTCTGTATAGTATTAGTCCTCAAAACAGAAAAAACCTTGAATTCTTTCTGTAAATTACAAACTCCACAACAAAAACCAGTTTTATCCCTGACTTTTACAATGCTGATATTGGCAAACACGTGACAATGCTCACACAGATGATCATCGTCATGTGAGAAAACGGTGCTGCTTCCCCTCTGAACAGAGGGACTGCAATCTTGGTAATCTTTGGCTTGTTTTTAAAAATACCAATGGTATTTTTATTTGGTGAGCCAGTCTTTCTGATGTCTATACCCTCCTGCACAAACTTTTTTTTTTTTTTTTTTCTTGAGACAGAGTTTCACTCTTGTCATCCAGGCTGGAGTGCAATGGCGCAATCTCGGCTCACTGCAGCCTCCATCTCCTGGGTTCAAGCGAGTCTCCTGACTAAGCTTCCCAAGTAGCTGGGATTACAGACGCCCACCACCACACCCAGCTAATTTTTGTATTTTTAGTAGAGATGGGGTTTCGCCACGTTGGCCAGGCTGGTCATGAACTCCTGACCTCAGGTGATCCACCCGCCTCAGCCTCCTAAAGTGCTGGGATTACAGGTGTGAGCCACTGCACCCAGCCACAAACTTTTCTTAAAGCATTTATAGCTTTGAGTCTCCCTTTCACACACTCAACTAGACTGTATGCCCCACGAAGGCAGAGATTTTCATCTGTTTTGTTCCTTGCTGTATCCTCAACATCTAGAATAGTGTCTGGCATAGAGTAAAAGTTTCTATAAGTGTTTGTTAAATGGATGAATCATATGCTCTGTAAAAACCAGTTATATTTATTCCAAAATATTTAATAATTGCTTATTTTGTGCCACAAACTGGGGATATGGAAATGGAGGAGACTGAGCTCTTGCCTTCAAGAACTCCCAGTAGATTGAGTGAGGTGGGCAGATAAAGAGACACGGGCGTGACAGCCTACCACTGCTATGATGGACATGCACAGAGCCCTGTGGGGACACAGAGGTCGGGTCCCTCACCCAGCTAGAGCAATCAGGGAGGGCTTCCTGGAGGAAGCTAGACTGAGAGAGGACAAGGGGATGGCCAGAGAAACAGGGAAAAGCGGGAGAGGGGTGTCTCTCTGGTAAAGGACACAGCATGTGCAAAGACCTAGAGATGAGAAACAGTGGGGACGGGGTGCAGTAACAACAGCTGAGGCCAGTGAGGTCCACAAGGGCCGTGACCCCGAGGGCAATGGGCACCTGGAGAAGGTCCTTGCCCCTCCTTGCACTGGCTCCATGTGCCAGGCCACGGGTGCTGAGCTGAGTTGGGCTGCAGCAGGGCAGCAGGCAGGCCACTCACCTGGTGTGCTGCTGGAGGTGGGAGAGCTGCCGGAAGGACTTATCACAGTAGGAGCAGTGGTAGGGCTTGACGCCCAGGTGGATGCGCAGGTGCTGGGCCAGGTAGGAGGCGTTGGCAAAGGACTTGGAGCAGTGCGGGCACTTGTGGGGCTTGGCTTCTGTGTGCGACTTGGAGTGGATCTGCATCTCTGACTTGGTGAAAAAGGTCAGTGGGCATACCTTACACCTGCGGAGCAAGAGACAGGTTCACGTGGGAAGATCCCCCAGACTGTCCATCTCAGGGGAGGCCTTCTACATCAGAGAGACCTTGCACCTGGGACAGGTCTTTCCTGTGATGAGCCCAAGAAGCACAGGACCACCTGGGAAAGACAGGGGACAGTCTCCCAGCCTGGGCACCCTTAAATCTGGAGGAGGAAGCTCTTGCCTGGGGAAACATTACAGAGCCTGGAGCATAGGTTACACCTCATAGGGAAGACAGGCCTGATCCTGGTGAGGGTTTGCCCAGGGCTATATCCCATGGTTCCGGGCAGGAGGCGCTACCACGTGAAGTAGTTCTCAACCAGGCTGCTCATTAGAATCATCTGGGGAGCGTCTAAGAAATACCAACGCCTGCCCCACCCTCCATACTTTCCATCCTCAGAAAATTAACTCAGAATTCCTGGAGATGCAGCCCTGGCATCCGCATTTTCTGAAAGCTCTTCAGGTGATTCTTTAAAATTGTTGTTGTTGTTGTTGTTGTTGTTGTTGTTTGAGACAGAGTCTCACCCTGTCACCCAGGTTGGAGTGCAGTGGCCCGATCTCGGCTCACTGCAGCCTCTGCCTCCCAAGTTCAAGTTATTCTCTTGTCTCAGCCTCCTGAGTAGCTAGGATTACAGGGGCGCACAACCATGCCCGGCTAACTTTTGTATTTTTTGTAGAGACGAGGTTTCACCATGCTGGCCAGGCTGGTCTCAAACTCCTGACCGCAGGTGATCCACCCGCCTTGGCCTCCCAAAGCGCTGGGATTACAGGGATGAGCCACTGTGCACAGCCTCTTCAGGTGATTCTAAGGTGGCCAGGGTTGAGAACACTGCTTAAAGGGAGGAGGAAACCGACTCTCACAACCCCAGGCTGTGGGGGTGGCTGCCAGCCACAGACCACACCT
Organism: Pan paniscus; assembly: GCF_029289425.2. Taxonomy (NCBI): domain Eukaryota; kingdom Metazoa; phylum Chordata; class Mammalia; order Primates; family Hominidae; genus Pan; species Pan paniscus. The sequence continues at coordinate 193,546,211 of NC_073249.2, forward strand.
AAGGGTCCAAGCCTCTATTCCCCTCCCCAGCAGCCCTCCCCGAATTGGGACTTGGGATGTGGGTGGGGCTCTCCAGAAGGCCCCGCCCCTCTGGACCCTAGCCCTGCCCCTCGGCCCTAAGGGTCCTGTTTCGGCCCCGCTGCTGGGCTCCTGGAGCAGCCCTGGCTCAAGCCCCAGCCCCAAGCCCACTCGGACCCCATCCCGCCGAGACCCCCACCTGTACGTCTTGCCCTCCTTGGCAGTCTCGCCCGAGGCCAGGATGGGATAGGGGACTACAAGGACAGGCGGACCCCCCGGGCTCTCCGCCTTGATCTTTTTGCGGCCGCGTTCGGACTTGGGGGGGCCAAGCAGGCCGTGGCCCTGGATTGTCTTGATGGAGTCCAGGAGAGGGGGGCTGGTGATCCCTGAGATGAGGGTGGGGGACGAGGCGATGAGGCGGCTCTGGCTGGTGGTGGTGGGTGTGGACGGGGTGCTGGTACCCGTGCCCGTGCCCGCGCCCGCGCTTGACTCAGAAGTGCTCACAGACGGGGTCCGGGTAGACAGCCCCAGACCTGCGAAGACAGGTGGGTGGGGGCAGGGGTGAGGGGAGCTGCAGAGACCAGCTCAGCTGCCCACCCAGCTATGTGATTTTGGCAGGCGAGCATCCCCTTAACGTTCATAAGTTATTACCCAGGGGTAACTAAATGAGACCTTGTGCATGTGTAAGATGCCTTAGACACCTTAAGATTAAATTGAGTTAGATAACAGGGGCACTTTGGAAAAATTCAAACTATAGAAAAATACTGAGGCACAAAGAAGTTCACTGCCGTCTTATTTATAACAGCAAAATTTTAGAGGCAACTGAAATATGCAACATTAGGGAAGGATTCGGTAAACAGCAATTAATTGCCTCTACTGAACTGCCCATTGAAAAGGAGGTTATGTTTGTTTAAGCAAACTACGTATGTATGCACACAAAAAAATAAGAAGGAAAGAACGTGCCAAAATGTGATATGGATAGTAGATCAGGAGTAATAAAAAAAAAAAGAGGCTTAACTGTGCTTGATTCTTTGACAATGAGCGTTTTAAAAACTTCTGTAATAAAAGTTATTCTTTTAAAAATGATAGGACTAGAAACATAATATCAACTGAAGCAAACAAAATCATGAAAATGGTATCTATTGTGTGGTTCTATGTTTTAAAAAAAAAAACTAAAAATTTGTGCATTGAAAAAGATAATGTCAAGTTGGCAGGAGAATGTTTTATATCATACACTGGTGGTGGGAGTGTACATTTGCAAAGCCTTAATGAAGCCTTAATGTTAATGAAGGGTAGTCTGGCAACAGCCATTAAAATTTAAACATGGCCGAGCACGGTGGCTCACGCTTGTAATCCCAGCACTTTAGGAGGCTGAGGTAGGAATATCACTTGAGCCCAGAAGCTGAAGACCAGCCTGGGCAACGTGGCAAAACCCTGTCTCTACAAAAATTACAAAAATTAGCTGGGTGTGGTGGCGTGTGCCTGTAGTCCCAGCTACTAAGGAGGCTGGGGTGGGAGGATCACTTGAGCCCCGGAGGTCGAGGCTTCAGTGAGCCATGATCACACCACTGCACTCCAGCCTGGGTAACAGAACAAGACCCTACTCTTAAAAAAAAAATTAATTTAAATAAATTTTAATGTACACAACTTTTGGCCAAGCAATTCTACTTCTAGAAGTTTACAATAAAGAAATATTCCCACATGAGCACAAAGATGTGTGTACATGTCCATACAAAATTGTGATCAGACAAAATTGGACACAACCTGTTTGTCCTCAGCATAAGCTTTGTAAAGAGCTGTGGTCCACTCTCATTAGGGAGAACTGCACAGCCACTAAAACAAGATCGATGTGATACAGTGACACAGAGAGAAGGTCGAAATGAGCTGTCAGGTGAAAAAAGCAAATCACAGACATACGAGGCCATCTATTTTAAAGAACACACACTCAAACTACATACGTAGTTTGGACAAGATATATGTGCATGTAAACGCACAGGAATAGATCTGAGAGGAGACACATCAAACTGCTAATTGTGATTCTCTCTAGGGAAAGAGAATAATTTTTTGGTAAAAGGAGATTTTCATACTTTGTCTATCTGATTCTGTATTATTTGAATCTTTTACCTGGTGAATTTATCCATTTTTAACATCTGTGATTAAAGGACAAAATAAAATAAATTATAAAATATGAAAATTCTTAACAATAGTAGGATTAAGGCTATTTTTTCTCCTTTCAGCTTATCAGCAATTTCCAAATTTTCTATAATGACTATGTATTACCTTTATAATAAAAAGTGGAATATATATGTTTATGACAGAATGGTGAGTAGGAAAAGCAAGTTAAAATCATGGGTACAGCCCTACCACAAGCTCAGCAAAACACACATGAATATTGAAAAGCCAAAAATATGGCAAAGGAAGGAAATGGACCAACAGCCTCTCTGAGCTGCTCAGTTGGGAGCTGGGGATTATGAATGATTTTTTTGTTGCTAGTTTCTCTTTTTTCCAAACTTCCCTTAATATGCTTATATTACTTTTTAATATTACTTTTATAATGGAAAAAATAAATTTAATAAAATCATAATAACAGGGGACATACAGAGTGTGGCTGGGGCCTGGAGAGGTTTACCAGGCCCTGTAATTCTTGGGTCACTCTGGGAAAATGCAGGAGAGAAGAAGAGAGGCAGAAGCACCTGCCTGGCAGCAGGGGCGACAAGGGAGGAACAAAGGCCCAACCACTGAGGTCTCCCAAGAAAGCCTATCCACCAAGCTCCGAGGAGGCCTCCGGTGGCTCCAGCCCCTTGACATTATCCCAGGATGTCCGCCTGGCACCCCAGCCTCAACCTATCCAAGACTGAGCTCACATCTTTCCCCAACCCTGTTCCTTCTCCGGGGATTCCATCACAAGGGCGGTGCCCTGGGAGTCTCCCTCACCTCCTCCCTCCCCTCACGCTCCTACATCCTGTCCTCTCTTCTCCCACAAAGTATCTCAGATCTGTCCACTTCTCTCCATTCCCACTACCACTGCATTGCCCAGGCCACCACACTCCTGAAGGTCTCCCTGCTTCCATGCTTACCCCCTGACAACCTGGTCTCCACCTAGCAGCCAGACTCGGTTTTCTCAACCCATATCTGAGTGTTTCCTCCCCTATTTAAAAACCTTCAGTGGTTCCCCACTGCCCAAGGGTCAAGTCCAAACCACTCTGTGGCCTACAGGGCCCTTTTTAATCTGGTCCCTGCTTCCTCGAAGCCTCAGCAGAACTGAGCATCAAAACAGAGTGAAGATACAGGCTCTGGAGCCACACTGCCGGCCTCTGCCTCTTACTAGCTGTAAACCGTGGTTGCACGTGGCTTTACCTTTCTCTGCCTCAGTTTCCTCATCTGTTGAATAGAGACATTAAGGTGAACTGCATGAAACTGCTGTTTTTCTAAGTCAAAACGGTCCAGTGTTCCGCCTAATACCAACAGCACACACCTCACAGGCTGCTGGGAGTACAATGAACACTGGTGAACAGACACAGGCGCTCGACTGGAGCTAGCTGTCATCATCACCATCTTGCGGGCCTCCCCACCCCAGACGGTCTGTCCTACTCTTGCTTCCTACACACATACTCCCTCTGCCTGTGCGGTTCCCTCTTCCTGTCCCATTTCCCTGGTTTGCTGCCAACCTTTCCTCGCCTTTTGGCTCCTCCAAGGAAGTCTTCTCTTACCCCCTAAATCTGGTCAGGGTCGTTCTCTGGATTCCCAAAGAATCTCGTGATTTCCAAAGTTCTCTATGTGAACCTAACTTTCCTGGTGAGCCCCATGGGGCAGTGACCGGCTCCTGTCGTGTCCACTGGGGGGAGAAGGGTCCTTCCAGTACTGGGTCGTTGGAAGTCCGGTGCTGTGGCTCGTCGTGGCCAACCCCGCCACCCCAAGCTTTATGCCCTACCCCTAGGCCCTGCCCGCCCTGCTGTTACCTAGCCGGGTCCCATCCTCACCAAGTCCCCCGCTACGCCCGCCCCCTCCCGCCCAGTCCTCGCCGGCCCCGCCCACCCGCCGGCCCCGCCCACCCGCCGGCCCCGCCCGCTCGGCCTACCTGTGACGGTGCTGGTGGCCGGCCGTGCGTGCAGCGCCACGTCGGGCTGCGGCACCGCCTGCGGATGCAGCCCCGGCACCTGCTGCAGCTTGGGCAGCGACATGACGGCCTGGCTGCTCTCGGCGGGCGCCGGCGGCACTAGCAACGGCTGCTGCGACGAGGCCGACGTGGGCGGCAGGTGAGGCGGCCTGATCTTCTCGGCCATCAGCTGCTCCTTGATCTTGTTAATCAGAACCAGGTTGTCCAGCTGCGGGAAGAAGAGGACGGGCTGAGGAGGTCTGGACCACCTCCCGCCCCTTGCCCAGGCCCGCTGGTCCACCCGCGAGCCCCTCGCTCCTCACCCTCCTCCCCGCAGGCCACAGCCAAAACCCAGGGGAAGCGAAGCAGCGCCAAGGAGGGTAGGGCAGCCGGAGGGGCGACGTCAGTCTTACCTGGCTGGGCATGGTGGGAGGAGGGGGCCAGAAGTAGGGGTTGTTAAATCGAGGCTCGGCCATCCTGCGGGAAGAGAGCGACTGTCACCGGGAAGAGAGCCCTCCCCAAGGCCTGGGGCGAGCACCCTTCAGCTGCGCCCACTCAAGTCAGGGCCAGTGTCTGGGATCCATGTCCCCGTGGGTCCCCCAGCCTCACAGCACAGCAGGCCTCCCACCAGGCCAGGAAGCCACATCTCCAGGCTGAAAAACCTGGAATTCAGTGACACCCCCACCACCCCCCCTTAGTGGGCCCCATAGGGCAAAGGTCACATCCAGACCAGAGTACTCTCAACCAGCTCCCACCCCTATCACCCCAATGCTGGCCAACCACTTTCCATCCCCCAGGAGGGCCCCAGGCTGCTGTGCCAACCCCGTAGGTTCCATACAGAAGGCCCCCCAAGTCCAGAGACAAACTGGGGAGGACTGCAGCAAATTTGTAAATGCCCATCCCTGATCCCTGCCCTTCTGCCCCCTGACCCCTTGAGTACGGACATCCTTCTCAAAATCAGGGGGCAACATGAGGTCACCAGATATAGCCTTTCTGAGGGGCAGTTTGGCAGGACAATTTACAGTGACCCAAATGATTATTGCCCTTTGACTCAAGAAATTGTACTTCTGGAAAGTTATCTTCAAGAAACAGGCCACGTGTGGTTGTTCAATGTCACGTGCAACATCTGACCTACAACGACGTGGATGAGAATGCTGTGGTTATGGAGTGGGCTGAAGAGGCTGAAGCTAGGGCAGTCTGCGGCTCTTTGGTAAAAGTGTGTGACAAACTGTCTGGTGGCCCTCACCTCTGGCAAGTTCCATGGCAGGCCTGTGCGGTTAGAAGGCCTTTTCAACCAGGGCAGTATGAAGGATGGGCCTTCAGGGCTATCTCAGTCTTCCAGAAGGTTTGTCTTCCTGCGACCCTAGAGTAAGTCAAGAAGTGACTTACAGGGACCATGCCTCACAGAGGGTTTCCATTAAGTCTTGCTCCCTGTCAAGTTTCTCGTCTCTCTCTCTTACAGAAATCACTTGCCTAACTGGTATTACTGCTTAAATGAAATTGTTTATTTTGACAGGAAAGACCAAAATGAAGTGCTTTCAACCTCTTTTCCTGATTCTATGAGCTTGAGAAACCCCTATTGGAATGGTAGCTATAGGGCTTCGGGAGAAAACTCTCAATAAGGACACAATCTAATCTCAATATTTTAAGAAAGACATTTTAGATGAATTATCTCTTGTGATCTTTACTTGAAAGTAGGCACAAGAGGTATTATTATACCATTTTATCAGTGAAGAAACTGAGGCTCAGAGAGAGGGGAAGGAGGAGACCTGTCCAAGGCCACAAAGCGAAGGTGCCACAGTCAAAACTAGAAATCAGATTTGCTCAAGCTGGTTCCTCTGGGGAATTTGCTTTGCAAACCCTAGTCTTTGGAAGAGCAAATGCCCATATGCAAATGGCTCAATATCTATATGCAAATGTCCTTACCCCTCACTCCCAGCCTGAGGGCCAGTTTGGGTCAGAGCACCCTCCTCAGGTGGCTGGGGCAGCTCCTGCCCTCTATCAGCCCCCCTGCTCCTCCATCCACAGGCACCAAGATGCTCTTCCCTCTGCCCACCAATCCCTTACAGCCCAACACAAGAAGTACTTCCTGCCTGGAGTTCTCCCTGAATGCTCCAGACCCCTGGGACGTATCCTTTCCCAGAACAAACTCAAAACAATAATTATGGTGAGGAGGCTGCAAGTTACCAAGTGCCTCTCTTGTGCCAGGCACAATGACACTGAAAGGCAGGTAGGTACTCTTATCCCATTCCCATTTTATAGCTCAGGAAACTGAATTCAGAGAGGTGGAGTGACTTGTTCAAGGTCACACAGCAAGTAAGCAGAGAGCTGAGATTCCCACTCTAATCTGCCTGACTCTGAAGTCCAGCTCATCAGTCCCTTACGTATTCAGGGGAATGACGCATCCTGACCACAGGCTTGTGAATAAACCCTACCTTAGGATGACACGGCTGCGACCCCACAGGTGAGCACCCGCTCACACAGCAGTCTCAGGACCTGTCCCAACCCTGCTGCTGTCCACAGGGGGAAATGTGGAGGGGACCGAGATGTAAAGCCAGGGTAAGGAGGCTCCACGGCTGGGGGCAGGGAGCTTGAGAATTGGATACACCTGTCCTGTTCATCTGGGTATCCCCAGCACCCAGGCCCAGAGGTTATCAATAATGTGAGTTGCATAATGGAATGAATAAATGAAGTAATAATAATCAGAATGACTTTAAAGACAATCCCATACAATTATCTAGCACTGCTCACAGTTTACAAAGCTCTTCTGTGCCCACTGGCATTCTCATAAGAACCTCAGGAGGATGGCAAGCAAGGAAGAATTTTCACCCTGATTTCACGGAGGAAGAAACAAGGGCACCAGGAGGGAGGCACCTTGCTCAGGCCACATGCATGAGAAACAGGAAGCAGCACTGTGATGTGATGCTGGGTGCTAGCTCTCTAAGCCTCAGGTTTCCTCCTCTGTAAAATGGGGTGAAACAGGCTACCCTGCCTCACTCCTGCCCTGGCCCAGGACTCTGCCCACTGCACCTCGCTGCTTCTCAGACAGTTCTGGGAGATCCGTCTTTTCCTCCTCTTCAGTTCAGTTCAATGCCAAGTTCAGAGCCACTACCCTGATCAGGAGGCTATGGGAAGAGGGGTTCTTGCCCAGGGTACCACAGCTGGGATAGAACATCCTGCCACTTATCAGACCCCTGGTCAGGCAGGGGCCACCCTTCACCCTAGCTGGGCCCCAGATCACTTAATCTGATCCACACCACCTTTGCCTGATTTCTCTGCATCATTTTCTGGCTGGTTCTAAGTAATTTAATGATTCAGTCAGTGACCCTAGTCCTGGTGTCTACCTACTGTGTGACAGGCACAGGGAAGGCAGGGCAGGGGCCAAACATTTCCTGAGCTCTTCCTGCGTGTCAGACACACTGCTAGGTGCTCATCAACAGCATCTCATGTGAGACTCCCAACATGCCTTTGAGGTGGGTATCCCCTGTGCAGCCCTGGGACCTGTACAAGAGGGTGGGCCCTGGTGAGAGGTGAAGGGGTAAGACAGCCAGGGCCAGGCCAAGCCACTCAGACCTTGTCTAAGGGAGGGGCTTGAAGCCAGAAAGAGACATGGCCAGAAGTGTGTTCAGGACAGAGGGACAAGGCAGAAGGACATTCCTGGAAGAGGTCACAGCTTCAGCAAAGGTGTGGAGATGTGAAAGCACAAGGCAGGCTTGGGACAGTGAACAGCACCCACAGACACCAAAGAGAGCTGCAGACCAGGGAGGTGGGGAGACACAGGGCACTGAATGCCATGCTAAGATGTTGGGTTGGAATGCTGGTGGTGAGAAGGTGGCAGGAAGCATGCTGGGCCAGGGGAGCAGTGAAGCAGAGGGGACTATCTGAGGACCTGGTGAGGGCAGGGGGTGGAGACAGAACAGCCACCTGGGGGTTGAGTGTGCATACCAGAATGGGCAGAGGAAACACGCTGGTGGCCAGGCCTCAAGCACGACAAAAGCCAAGACTCTCTACTGTGAGTCCCAAGACACAGGGCTGATCCTTACAGGGGAGCAAATGTCATTTTGTTTCTCTTATTCTAAAAGGTGAAAAACAGTGGATGGGTGGATGAACGAAACGCCCCTTCCAGAAAACGGCCTGCTGATGGCAGCTGGCCCATCTATCAATCTGTCCATCCATTCATATTGGACAAATCCTCTGGGCCAAACTGGGACCAGTGCTGGGGAACCTGAGCCAACTGGAAAGAACTCTGCCCTCCCCGAGCCCCAAGCTAAGTGAAGGAAGCAGACAAGTGAGCCATAAGCTTCTGCAAAGAACTCCCACCTATAAGGCCAACCACACACCACCGTGGCCTCCCTGAGGTCAAAGCTTATGGCCCACCTTCCAGTCCTGTCCTCCATGGCCTCCCTGCCACCTGGCCCCTTGGAGAAGGCCTGTGTACCATGACACCTGGCTCCTCACTTTCTCAGCCTCCTTTACAGTCCCTAGCCTCTCTTCCCCACCAATTCAGCTCCTCAGGACAGAGCGGGAGCCCCCTCTCTCCCACCAGCCTCAGTTCCTGGGTGGCCCAACCACTTTAGAATCTAAATACCAGCCAAGCCCGAAGTCCCCACCTCCAGCCAGGCCTCTCGCTGACAGTCCCTTTGGCCGACTCCTGGGCTGCTCAGACTCTGCAGGCCTGAGCTGGACTTAGTCTTCCCCTATGCCATGCACCTGGTCTGGTCACCCCCAGCTCACAGCGGGACATCCCCATCTGCCCAGATGCTCCTGCAGACACACAGTGATCTACCACACATCTACCCAGATGCTCCTGCAGACACACAGTGATCTACCACACATCTGCCCAGATGCTCCTGCAGACAGAGTGATCTACCACACATCTGCCCAGATGCTCCTGCAGACACAAAGTGATCTACCACACTCGCCCTCCCTCCCCACTCACCTCACACCCATCTCAGCCATGTCCTCAGGATTCCAGTTCCAAAATCTCTCTCAAGCCCACCCACTCTTCTCCAACAGTCCCAGCCACTGTCGCCTCACCAGGACTGTGGAACAGCCCGCTCTGTTTGCAGCCCAACATACCCGGGTTCCAATCTTTACTCCAACTCACCAGCTGTGTGATCTTGGGCAAGGCACTTGCTCCTGCCCCCCATGTAAGGGATTAGCAGCCCAGAGCCAGGGACCTGACCCAGCCTGGAGAGGATCAGGGAGGACTTCCCAGGGGAGGTGATGCCTGCCTTGGGTCTTAAAGGATGAGTGGGAGTTAGCCAGGCAGAGAAGAAGTGGGAGCATTCCCAGCAGAAGCAACAGCTTGAGCAAAGGCCCCCCAGGCGAGGAGCCCAACAGTGTGAGGGGAGCCACGAGCGTTCGGTGTTGCCTGGCAGATGGGAGATGAGGCTGGAGCCAGCAGCTGGGGCCAGACCTAAAAGGCTGCTCCCTGACTCCTAGGCCTGAAGGCTAGACTTGAAGCAGTGGGTGATGGGACAGAATCTGTGGTTGAGAAAGGCCCCTCTGAGTGCCCAATGTAGAGGGGACTAGAAAGGACAGGAGAAGAGGCAGTGGGAGGCCCCTGGGGAGCAGAGCAGAGAGGCAGGGGCTGCGCCTGGGCCAGGGAGGAGAGCGGTCAAAGAGCCCTGAAGCTGGAGGCCAAGGAAGCATGTAAGGTGACCCCCACAGTGGAGCCCAGGAGGCCCACTGCATACCAATGCTGACAAACACAGCCACAGGAACATGCGGACAGACAGCACCAAACCCAGACGCAAATGACAGATACAGACCTGTGGCCCCAAACGTGGACTGATGGGGACCCAGCAGCTGCCGTGAGGAGGAACCCATAGCCACCACGACACAGGAGGCCGCTACAGGAGGGTAAGCACACACCTCCCCCAGGGCAGACCCAGAGGGTAGCAGCGGGGGCACTCAGGGAAGGTGGGATGAACACAATGCTTTAATCCCCCAAAGAACAAACCCTCATTGACAGAGTGCAACCTGGAATCACAGGCTCCTTACCTAGAGTGTCCTTTCCCACTTGGTGAACTTCTACTCATCCTTCAAGACCCAGCTCAAGTGTTCCCTCTTCTACGGAGCTTTCCCTGAACCCCCAGCCAGTCACTTCCTCTGTGTTCCCAACAGCACCTTGTATATGGGAATAACAATAACAATAATAACAATAATAATAATAGTAAAGTGCCAGCTACCATTGATTTCAACATCTATGTGTTGAATATGTCATGATTCATGTCACTGAATCTTCCCAATGACTCTGAGATGCACGTGCAGCACAGAGAGATTGACCAACTTGCCCCAAATCACACAGCTAGTAAGTGATGGAGTTAGGATGCCCAGCACTGGCCCAGCACTACAGGGCCAACTGCACTCCAGTGCAGTTATATTTTCCCGGGTGTCCTCCCCACCAGACTTCAAACTCTTCACAAGTAGGGTTGGTGCTCATTCATTTCTGCCAGCCTCTAGCCCAAGGTGGCCACTTCCAATGGACTGGGAACTGTGTCAGGATATTTACAGCCATTATTTTACTCTCACAATAAACCTATTGTACAGATGAGGAAACTGAGGTCCAGAGAGGTTAAGCAAGTTGCCTTAGGTCACAGAGCTGAATCTGAACTTGAAACCGGGTCTGTTTATCACTCCGTCCCAGAAGGGTGTCTCTGAGGCCAGCCCAGCAAGCTCCAGAGAGGGGAACTGAGGGAGGGGGTACTGAGGAAGGGGTACATCAGGTGCCAGGCCCTGCCACCTGGAGACTTTCAGACCTAGACAAATGGACAGAAAGAGGACAGGCAGCCCAGGGAGGAATGTCACAAGACTTACCCACTGCAAGGCAGAAGGGTTCAGTAAAGCAACTTACGGCTATCCCCCAACCCCCGCCCCAGCCCAACCCACAGACATTAAAAAGTGAGATTTGACTGGGCTGGGCATGGTTCATGCCTGTAATCTCAGCACTTTGAGAGGCTGAGGCAGGAGAATCGCTTGAGCCCAGGAGTTTGAGGCTGCAGTGAGCCATGATCACACCACTACACTCCAGCCTGGGTGACAGAGTGAGAACCTGTCTTTAAAAAGAAGACACTGCCCAGACCCCATGGCCACATGGGAACTAGCTCTTCACAAAGCAAATGCGAGAGAGCAGGACCCAAAACTATCCGGACACTATGATTACAAAGGAGGCAAAAATAAAAACCTGCATCAGAAAAAGAAAGCTTCAGGGAGCCACACCCAGAGGGAGGCTGGGAGCAAGGCAGGAGGCAGCTGGGGCCAATCTTGGTCTTTGTCTTTGTTTCTCTGATTTCCAAATTCTCTGTAATGCTGTTCAGCTGCTTAATGAAAACAATAAATTTATTCTTAAAAAATGAAAGAAAGTAGTTGGTAGCCCAGTGCGGGGAACAGATGGAGGGTCCAGAGGCATGGGGCAGGGGGAGGTCAGGGTCAGCTGCTGGTGGGCAGGCAGTTGACTGTTGCATGCCAGGCCCTGCACAGCCTCAGCCTCAAAGCACAACTTGGAGGGTGGGTGTCAGGAAGGGCTATCCGGAAGAGGTGGCATTCAATCTGTACCATGAAGCTGATTAGGATCCTACAGGGTGGGGAGAGAAGAGGGTCTGCACCACCTCCCCTGCCCTGATCCAGGCCCCCTTCAGCTCTGGCCTCAGCTGTTGTAAAAGCCTGCTCACAGGTTCCCCCACTCCACCCTCATCCTCCACTCCATTACTGCAGTCACTGTGATTTTAATAAAATAAAAGATCATAACCCTGCCCTTCCTAGGACCCTCCATAGCTCCCTACTTCCCTCCAGACAATTTCTGGATTGCTTAAGCCTTACATGTGCGGCCCCTGCCAATCTCTCTGGCTGTTCTACTTTGCACTGCCCAGCCAGAATGAACATCTCACAGTTCCCCCAGGGTTCTGCTTCCCTTCTCACCTTCCACAGGCTGCATCCTCTCCCTGGTGCTCTCTGCCCTCCCCATTTCACTAGTGAATTCCAATGCATCCCTCAGGCCCCAGCTTACAGGCCACGTCTTCCTGGAAGCAATCGGGGACTGCTCTGCCTCCATGCCTGAGCTACTGTGTGCTCTCCTCTCTGCTCCCTTTGTACCCTGCCTTTCCATCATCAGAACCCCTCTCATCCCATGTTCTGTCTGTTTGCTCATCCATCTCTGCTGCCAGACAAGCACTCTGTTGGGGAGGGATCATGGCTGAATCATTTATCTTTTAAGCCCTGCACAGTACCTGATAAAAGTTTGGATTAATTACTTAATAATCAGGTGGGGGGAACTGAAAGGGCTGTGGCCTGGATGGAAGGAAGCCCCCTCCCCCTCCTCCAAGTCCCCTCCACCCACTCTGGCACTGTGCTGTCCTCTGTGTTAACACTGTTTACTATTTCCTGTATCTAAGTCCTGTCTTCCTAATTGACCCAAGAAGGGGCTATGTGTGTTCTCTAAAGACGAGCCAACCCAAAAAGGATGTTAACAGCTAATAAACACAGAAAATGGTTCTGCTTCCATAGCAGTGAAAATTCAATGAGTTTAACCTGTCAAAATAGGAAAAAGAAATAAGAAAATGCTAACACCCAATACTGGTGAGGGTATGGTGAAATTGGCACGCTCATGTATTATTGGTGGGAGTGTAAACTGTAACAATCATTTCTGAAATAAATCTGGCATGAATTTGTCAAGAGCTCTAAAAATGTCCAAACTTCCTGGCCTAGTGATCCCATTCTTGGTCATCCATCCCTAGAAAAATATAGAAAAAGTTATATGTACAAAGCTGTTTGCGTCAGTGGTTTTTTACAGCAGCAAAAACCTGGAACAGCCGAAATTTTAAACAGGTTCTGTTTAAGTCATGTTACCTGGTGTCATAGTCTATGGTCGTTAATAACAGCTAATGTTACTGGCCTTGTAATGACTCATTTAACACTCCCATTGGCCTGTCAGGAACTGAAGGCACAGAGAGATCAAGAAATTTGCCTAAAGTCAAGCAGTTAAGTGTAGGATTTGAATCCAGACAATCAGGCCCTAAAGCCCATACTCTCCACCCTGACACTGGATCCATTAAAAGGAAGGATTGAAACCACTCTGCAGTCATTTAAAAAATACTTGTGATACAACAATAGTCAGGGGGGAAATGGGAAGATTTTAAAAAACTGCATGTATAGATGGAGCAAGGACATCTATATAAAAACTGGGTGCTGAGAGGAAAGAGGGGAAGAAAACACCAAAATGCTAACAGTGGTGATGCTTCCGGCTTGGAGCAGGGGCAGAGATGAGGTGGGTTTTTACTTATTTCATATCCCTGTTTTCTCATTTTTCTCCATGTCACAGCTGATGGGGCGATAGGCCTGGAAGAGTATTCTTATGTGACTTTTTAAGGGAATATTTTTAATAAAACCAAAAGTTAAGCAACCTTTGACAAAGCAAGACACCCCAAACCCCAGCCTAAGGCCCTGCAAGTTTACCCAGGAGAGTGGGGCTCAGGGAGGGACAGGGGCCTGCTCAAAGTCCCACAGCAAAAGCCTCCAGCCCCACCCATGACCCCAGCCAGGAGAGCAGTCAGGAAGGGACTCCTGGTCCCATCCAGGGGCCCCAGCAGGGAGGACCAAGCCGAAGGAGAGCCTGCCCAGGGCGCTAAGTCTACCGCTTAAAATCCTTCTTGGATTCCCATCACTTTTGGGGTATAGTTCAAACTCCATAGTCTGATGCTCGGGTTTTCGCCAAGAAGGTCCCCTGGCCACACTCATCTCACCAGGTGTGCCCCTTGGCAGCATCCCTCCAGCATCAGGGCCCCCAGAACAAGGTGATCTGATGTGCCATGGCTTTGCACAGGCTGAGCCCCTCCATCTGGGAGCCATACCACCCAGCTGGAACCCTGCCCTCAAAACTCTGCTCAGCTGGCACCACCTTGAGGAACTGTCTGGTTATCTGGTTATTTGTCCAGTCCCCCAAGTAGGCTGTGGGCTCCCCAAAAGCAGGGCTTGGTCTGGTTCTTAGTTACAACCCCTACCCCAACATAGCCCCACAGCTCACCCAGGTCTTCCCTCCTGTCTCAACTTAAAGGTCACTTTTGACGTTTCCCACATAGGAATTGGGCTACCCTGTTATACACTCCCATGGTCCCCTGCCTTCTCCCTACCCCACCTTTGTATTAATACCATGCACCTAAATATGCTTTAGGCCTGTCTCCCCATCAGCCGTCACTGCTGCAGCCCCAGAGCCCAGCGCCAGCCATGCAGTAGGGCCTCAAGTGCCTAGTATACACTGGGTACTCAACAGATGTTCACTGAGGGAATTGATGAGGAGGGGTCTTTCCATGTGAGCCGTGAAGACAGACGAGTTTGCCAGGAGAGCCACTGCGGCAGAAGGGCAGCATGTGCAGAGGCTGGAAAACTGTTAACTCCCTGGGAGAGCAAAGGTTTCCCAAACATAATCCCTGCCCCCAGAGAGAGGCAACAGCTACTGCTGCAGTCAGGCTGGGAGGGAAGGGAGGGTAGTGGCAGCATTCTCAGGAGGGTGAACTCATCTCACTGTGGGAAGAACAGACTTCAGGAAGGTGGGACTTACTGATGGGGGAAGGGGAAATTGCAAGAGGGAGATGCCAGAGGAGAGCATGGCAGGTGGAAAGAACTGCATGTGCAAAGGCCCCGAGGCAGGAAAGCACACAGCATCACGTGTGTCAGGGGTATAGTGCAGGAATTCACAAGGGAAGAAGGGTGGGGTGGCTGGAGCCGTTCATAAAGGACCAGAGTTCCAGGCTAAGGTGCTCCGGTGAAAGAACATAGCGGGGACATGGGAGGTCCCTGAGCAAGGGAGGGCCATGGCCAAGGTTTTCAATGGACAAGCTGTATGGGGCCAGAAGGATGGCCTGGAGAGGATAAGCAGATGGTCTAGGAGAGGGAAACTGAGGCTTCTCATGTTTTAGGCTCCTGAGACATGCTCAAAGTTTGCCTCCCATGGCCCCTCTGCCCTCTGCCACTCCAAGCAGCTAGAACCCTGAGCCCCAGCCACTGCACCCCACCCCACTCTCAAGACTTTGGGCAGGCCTGGCCAGCACCAGAAACACACTCCTGGGAACTTCCTTCCCCGGAAGGAAAGAGGATCCCAGGGTCCTGGATCCAATTAGACCGGGTTTCCGCAGCCCCACGGGGCTGGGAAGGGCTGTTTTCATTGTGATGGCAGGGCTGATCAGAGCAGGAGAGGTTGCTGTCTGTGCCCAGGTCAGTGGGAGCTGGGAGCCTGCCCCTTCCCCTCACTGTCCCTCCCCCTCCCCAACACCCTCAACCTCTGGGCCCCCCATTCCCACCTCCAGCTACCCAGAGACACTGAGGGCGGTTGAGCCTCTCTGGGAGCCTCAGTGCCCTCATCTAGGGAAGGGGCCATGACACTCTCTCAGTTCTGAGAGAATGTTCTACAGGCTTGGAGCACATACCCCTCCCTACTTCTATTTCTCCTGGGGACCCCCAGCTCCTATCCCCACAGGGAACTCCTTCTGCTTGTATGAAATGATGATGGCAATAATAATAATAGTTGCTTCCTCCACGCCAGGCACCTTAAGATACTTTACAAGCATTTCTCACTCTGGCTCCTAACGACCCCATGAGGTAGATGCTGTGAGTGTTTTGAAATATAACATATATTCAGAAAGATGCTTAGAACATGAACGGACAGCTTAATCACTTACAAAGCATGTATCAGGAGACCTAAGAAGCCCTCACCCTGGGTCCTTTCTCAATTTCAGTCCCCATGTGTCCCCCAAGCTTCTATGGTCATCACTTCTTTGTTTGGGGTCAGGAATGAGGCTCAGAGAGGTAACTAACCTGCCCAAGACCATGCATCTGGTGCAGGCAGAGGTAACAGAACCCTCTGTCAAGTCCATTTTCTCTCTGGGCCTCCTTTCCTGCCTCTATAAGGTGAAGGGGTTCAACCAAATCATAGTGTGGGCTCCTGGACCCTTAAAGGGGAAATGTGACAGCTCAAGGGTTCAAAGTATGGATTCTGGAGGCAGATAGCCCCAGCTCAGGCCTTTGGGATTGTTACCTAAATCTCCAAGCCTCAATTTTCTCATCTGTAAACTGGGGATGATCATGGTATCTCCATGGGTTGTACTGAGGACTAAGTTAGCTAATATGGATAAAATCTTTCGAACACTGCCTGACACACAGTGAGGACTCCTGAACAGTCAGCTGCCGTTGCTGTTGCTAGGTTCTCTAAAGCCTAAAGGAGCCTTTCCCAACATTCCAAAGACCCACATGGAAATCTGACCAGCCAGTAATGCCATCTAGGGGGTGGGGGGTGGCAGTAGCTCTGGGCGGCCTTCAGGACCCACAGGGACCATTCTTCTGACTGGCAAAGATCTAGGTCTGAGATTAACTAAAAACAGGAAAGCCAACTGCTGGACCCTGGCTCTGGCCCGGCCCCCAGGAGCTTTCTAGACAGGTCTCAGGGGTCCTGGACAGGGAACCCCTGGCAGGCAGTGAAGCCTGCTTCCCTGCTATATCCCAGGACCTCCAAGGCAGGCAGCCTGTGGGGCAGGCCAAACAGGCCTCCAGCCTGGGGTGCAGGCCAGCAGACAGAGCAGGCCCCAAGCAGGCCACAGCAGCAAAGGGAAGGCTGAGCTGGGCTGGGCAGAGAAAGGAGTGGGGAGGGTGTGGGGTGGACAAATGGCTCGCAGGGAACAGGCCAGGGAAGACCGGCTACAGGCCCCACCAGACTCAGCCTCACCTGCTGCCTCATCTCCTGCAACTTCCCTAGGTCCCAGTGCCACCACCTTCTCTTTGTCCCTGAATTTCTCACCTCGGGGTCTCTGCCCAGGCTGTTCCCTCTGCTCCTCCCCCATCATCAGTCAACATAGTGACCAAAATCTCTAATCTTAATCATCATGTGGCTGGGCACGGTGGCTCACACCTGTAATCCCAGCACTTTGGGAGGCCAAAGTGGGTGGATCACCTGAGGTCAGGAGTTTCAGACCAGCCTGACCAACATGGCAAAACCCCATCTCTACTAAAAATACAAAGATTAGCCAGGTATGGTGGCACACGCCTGTAATCCCAGCTACTCTGGAGGCTGAGGCAGGAGAATTGCTTAAGCCTGGAAGGTGGAGGTTGCAGTGAGCCAAGATTGTGCCACTGCACTCCAGCCTGGGTGATAGAGCGAGACTCCATCTCAAAAAAAAAAAAAAAAATCATCATTTGTGTGATCTTTTATATAGTGCCGTCTACCTCCACTAGGGCAGGGACCTATATACATCAGTTTTCCTCCCATCTATCCTCAGCATCTAGCACAAAGCCTGGATATAGTAAATGCTCAAGAAATACTAGTGAATGAAGGCAGGAGACAGAAACGGGCTGCCGGCTCCACCATTTCCAGTAGGTCCAGGCCAGGTGTAGGTGCAGGTGTGAATGCAATGGTGTGTATGAGACACACTGCGCAACGGCTAGAATTTGAGGCTATGTTATCTCAAGTGTAAATAAGCATGTGCATGCAAGACTCATCTACATGTAAAAACACACATGTGCACAAGGAGGCCTGAGTGAACAGAGCTGTGTACAGATGAACACCATGCGTGTGGGAGAATGTGCAGATGATCAGGCATGTGGCTGTGTGCTGTTTCCCAGGAGAGTGCACGGTGTACGCTTGGGTATGTGGTCCTCCCAGTGGCAAGAGCACATGCACGTGCACCTATGTGATGTGCATACCGTGTGTGCATGCACACTCCAGCAGACATGCTTCCTGAACTCCTGGCTCCGGTATTTCTGAAATAGCAGAGGAGTGCTCCACATTGGCAAGGATGGTGCAGGAGGGAGGGTCAGGGGTGGTAATGGAAAAGGTAATAGTGTGAATATGTATGAATGTATTTGAGTGTGTTGAAGGGTTTTGCCCCCTCTCAAGCAGGTGTCCCCCGACAGAGCCCCAGAACCTGGAACGGCTGCCTAGACTGTCCCCTCAAGAATCCTTAAGCCGGCCAGGTGCGGTGGCTCACGCCTGTAATCCCAGCACTTTGGGAGGCCAAGGCGGATGGATCACAAGGTCAGGAGATCGAGACCATCCTGGCTAACACGGTGAAACCCCATCTCTACTAAAAATACAAAAAAATTAGCTGGGCGTGGTGGTGGGCACCTGTAGTCCCAGCTACTCGGGAGGCTGAGGCAGGAGAATGGTGTGAACCCAGGAGGTGGAGCTTACAGTGAGGGGAGATCGCGCTACTGCACTCCAGCCTGGGGGACAGAGCGAGATTCCATCTCAAAAAAAAAAAAAAAAGAATCCTAAAGCCTTTGCCCAAAGTTCAGAAAAGGACCCAGATGGTGGAGACCCCACCAAGGGTACCCTTGTGGCCACATGCATGAGGCAGGGAACAAGGCAGGACCCCTTAGGCCCCAGAGCCAAATCCCTCGGCCTTCCCTACACACCTTATCCACTAAAGATACTATTCAGCCACCTCCCCCAAATTCCACCCAGCCTCCAAAGCCCAGTTCCAGCCCCAGGTTCTAGAAAGCCATCCCCATCACCATAGCCCCAACCAACTCCCAATGCAGCTGGCTTCCTCAATCTCCCCCCAAGTGCCAGGCACACCCTGTGCATCCAAAAATGTTGCCCCCATTGTACAGGGGTAGCTTCTCCACTAGAGAAGAAGTAACTGTCCCATTGAGCACTTTTCCCTGCCTTTGATCCCCAAGGCAGATACTGCAGCAGCCTGTTGGCCTCTGGGTAGCAGACAGAGATGCACGTGGCCTTGGATAAGGCCTGCTCCTCTCCCTTCCCACTTCAGTTTCCCCAACGGGTAGAATGAAGTTTGGCTAGATGACATCCACCTCGCTCCTAATAGTGCATGATTTTAGATCTCACATGATTCTCCAAGAATTGCATACGTAAATGTCATCAGATACAGACTTTATTGGAGAGATAACGGTGTCTCCTTTTCCTGAGTACACCAAGCCTGACCAATTACCCTGGATGAGTGCCGAGCACCAGGCTAAAGAGATAGGAACTCAGAAATCCTGAGGGTTCACGCGGTCTTTGTGCACCAATTTATTCATTCTTACATTCAACAATGCACTGAAGCTGTCTGCCTCAAGGCTGTCTGCCTTTCTTCCCACAACCCAGTGGGAAGAAAGAGGCTACTGAAACCAGGAATCCACAAGGTCAAAGGCACTGGGAAACCATGACACTAACACCACTTCCCAGGCGTTACTCACAAGGGAGGTGCAGCACTTTACACATTGTAAAGAAAATCTTACTAGCAATGAGAACTTTCTGACAGCAGGAAGCTAGGTGGCCTGGTTAGGAGGGAGTTCACTGGAGGGGGGTTTTTTGGCAGAGATCAGAGGCCCTTTTGACAAAGGTGTGGGAAAAGGATTCCTGCTCTGTGCAAGGGTCAAGTGAGGTTGGGCTTCCCCTCAACAGTTGAGGGATTCTAAGGAGTCCCAGAGTGCTAGGTTCAAATCCCAGCAACTGCTCCATGATACCTAAATACCTCTGTGCCTCAGCTTCCTCACCTGTAAATATGTTAATATTTATAAAGGCTTTTAAAACATGGCGTGGCACAAAGCGAGCCCTCTGTGATGCTAAATAAGGCAGTGAGAGTCCACTTTGTAAGATTCTAAACCTAAGACTGGATCATCCTATCATGGTAAGATTCCAAGTGTCAAAGGTTCTGAGCTGGAAAGCTTCTCAGATGCTAAAGCTCTGAGACTGGAAGAGACTGGGATTCTTAGATTCCATGATTTAATCATCTCATTATTTCCTGACAACAGCCCTGAGTCTCCCAGGGTAGGGGGAAGGAGAAGACAGCCCTCAGTGTAACTTTATCTCCCAGGCAATGCGCTGCCACACCTGGACTCCCTAGCATTTCCTCACCTCTACAAAAGCCCCAGCCACACCACACCAGAACCACCTGCTCACTCACACGCATGGCGCTTCAGCATGTTCTAATGGTGTAGACAGGCAAGAAATGCAAATAAATAAATGAGAGGGTTTCAGGTACTGGTGACAGCCATAAGAGAAAAGAAAAAGCAGCTGATGTGAGAGAGTGAGAGTAGGAAGCTATTTTAGAGCAAGTGGTCCAAGCAGACCCTCTGAGGAGGTAACATTCAAGTAGAAACCTGTGAAACAAGAAGGTGCCAGCCATGTAAACACTCAGGGAAAAGCTGTCCTGGTGGGGGAATGTGCAAAGGCTCTGCCACCAGGCTTTGTAAATTCAAGGTGTAGAATGAAACTGGTGTGTGGCTGGAGGTGGCAATGGGATGCGGGGAGCCAAGGTTGAGAGGTGGGCAGAGCCTGGACTATTAAGGGCCTTGTAGGCCCAGAAAGTACTTCAGATATTTTTTCTTATAAATGCCTAGGAAACATGAGAAAAGTTTCAGCAGGGGAATGACAAAGCAGACCAGGGCTTTCAGGGTGCCCAGATCATTTGCCTCATTCTGAAACCACCATCACGGTTCTCAAATTCATGGCAGGGCCTAGGACAGTCATCAGCAATCCTTATAACTCAGTGGGTACGTACTGAGCTCCCACCACATGCCTGGCCAGGGCAGGGAGACGTGTCATACACTGTCTCGATATCACTCCCAACAACCCATGAGAGATTCACAGAAAGTACCCCATTTTAGAGTTGAGGAAACTGAGGCTCAGAAAGGGAAAGAATGTGCTGAAAGTCACAGAAGCCATGTGACACAATGGGACCTAATCTCAGGACCCAGGTCTACCACTGTGATGGTTTATGGAACTCCTTTGGTGTCTTCAAGCTTTCCATTCTCTGAGAGACCTCCCCTGGGGACTCATGGAGGCACTCAGCAAACACTGCCCTGGCTAGTGCTTCATGCACCTGCAGTCTCACCTCTTCTTCCTTGTTGGCTTTAAAGCCCTGGAGGACTACACTTGTATCTCACATGTCTGTCCAGTGTGGGCTGGGTGAGCTAAGGATTGCATAGGACAGATGGGTAGATTACTGAGATGACTAACCAATAAACTAATTAATGGATAATGAAAGAATAAAGGAATAATCTGGCAACAAATGAATGAATAAAATAGCCCGTGGCAGAAGAAGGAATGAATGGCTCCTCATTTTACAGAGAGATAAGACAGGAAAGTGTCTGCCCAGGGAAGGGCTAGGGCCAGCCTGGCTTCAGACCCGGTCCCCACCTCACCCACACACCTGCTTCCTCCTTTCCATGTGGGACCAACTTGCCTCCATCCCCCAAGACTGCAGATAGCCTATTCCTCAGTCCCTGGGATAAGTTCATGTCTCCATGGAGCGCTGGCCGTTATTCCATGACACCATCACCAGCACCACCACCCACTAGCAATTCCTGCCATCCTGGGGCCCGTGCAGCCTGGCAATGGGTAGAGGGGCTCATTGTCCCTCTGAGTGTCACAGAGGAAGGGAGGCAGGAGATCAGGGTCTGGTTCTGAGACCCAAATCACTGACTTCCAGCCAGTAGCTTCCCCTCTCTGAGCCCAGGTGACCTCCTGACATCTGAGCCTTTTCAGCTCTGACATTCTTTGGGTGGGGTGGGCCTCTGGATTTTTACACAGTCACTGGGTTCAGCAGAAGAATTAGAGAGCCCAAAACCTAGAAGAGTCCTTCCCACAGCACCAAAGTCCACCTGGGAAAAGGCCAGGCGAGGAGCCTGCAGGCCTGAATTTAAGCCTCCTCTGCCACTGTTCAACCTCTCTGAGTCTTGGTTTCCTTATAATGAGGTTCATAATCCCCATTAGGACAATTTAACCCTAACTGAGTTTCTGGGAGAACCTGATGTGATAATCACCACACCATACTGTGAAAACTGTAAAGTTCAATTCTCTCAGGAAAGATTATGATAGCGGGGGTAGGAGGGGGTGAAGGGATCGTGCTGTCCCATTCTAGTCCAGTTCTGTTCAAAACGGATCTTCCAGGGGTCCAGGCCCGCCATGGAGAACAGTGGAGGGAGCCCAGCAGTGGAAGCCTGAACACCCAGGTCCCGGGCTCAGTCTCCTTCTACCTGGTAGCGTGACTTCAGGCAAGTCACTTCCTCTCTCTGGACCTCAGTTCCTCCATCTAAAAACCACCTGGCTTGGTACCCTCTGGCCAAGACATGCCAAGTTCCACAGCCCTGAACCCCTAACCCCAGCTTTCAACCCCCGACTCTGGCTTCTGGGAGCTCACTCTGTCTAGTGGAGCCAGGACACAAACCAGGAGTGAGACTAGAAGGGTCTCCCCTCCAAGAAATGCTGGGGTAGGGGACACATGAGAGGCTAGGCCCAACACTGCCCCAGTGCCTTGGACAGCACCAGTCACCCCAGACCTTGTGGGCCTGGCCTTCAGATCCCCCTCGGCAGCCTGCGGAGCCAGCAGGCCCTGACCTGTCCAGCGAGATACTTCAGGAACTTAACCGAAGTCCAAAGTGCTTCTACCTCCCGGGCGTAGGGCAGCAGTGGCAGAAAGGAATAAGAGCATACCACAGGGGTGAGGCTCACACCGAGGAGTCTAGCAAACCAGACTACCTTTCCTGCCCCTTCCCTCAGACGGGACCCACTGGGCTGCAGGCCTGCACCCAACCAAAAGTTCATCATAGGGTGGGGTCGGGGAAGACATTACCACCAGCTGCCACCTCTGGGGGCAGGAGGACCACCAGGTTGGGGAGGGGGCTCTCCAACTGCAAAGGGCCAAGCTCACTTGCCTCAGGGTCCAAGGGTCACCCCAGGGCCTGGGCGAGATTCCAGCCTACACGGGGGGTCCTGGCCACCCATGAAGGAGACAGGCCCACTGCCACACACACAGCTCCCGAAGGTTCCACACTGCTCGAGGGCAGGGTGGTGGGACAGCAGGATTATTTCCTCATGCCAGGGGTCTTTGCTGGAAATCCTGGACCCATTCTGAGCCCCTCTTGCCGGCCCTCTCCCCCAGATCTGAGGATCTAGCTCCTTACAATGCCATGTTTATAGAGCCCCTTCCAAATAAATGTTTCCCAGTTCCCCCAAAACTCCCATCCTCAACCCTCCACATCCGCCCCCCCACCCCCATCCCGCGCAGCTCTGAGGAAACTTGCAGTTAACTTTTCCCAAAAATCCTGCAAAGGCAGCTGGCTGGGGGAGAAATGGGCCTCGAGATCCTTTCGCGGCATTTCACCGCCTTCCAAAAAAAAAAAAAAAAAAAAAGAAAAAGAAAGAAAGAAAGAGAAGCAAAGCAAAGCAAACTTTCGGAGTTAACTTTAAATTCCCAGCCCTCCCCCCCCAAATCGCCCGGCAGCTTCCCTTTTTTTTTTTTTTTAAAGTGCAATTGCATTGTGTCTCACCTCCCCGAAAGGCTCGCGGCTCTCGCCAAAGAAAAGGAAAAAAGCCAACCCTTCGGGTGCCCCCTCTGCTTCCAGCCGCCTCTCCCACATTCTCAGACAGTTTTATTAAAATTTTCAGACAAAAGAAAAACAAAAATGGCAGCCTGGCTTATTTTTAAAACAGGACAGGGACGCCATATTCTGCAGATCTGCAAAAAAAGGGAGAAATCCGGCACTGGCCGCTCCACCGGGCCGGCTGCAAAGTGCGCGAACCGCGCCGTTTGCAATCCGTTTATTTGCATTAAGCCCCATGAATCATTGTTTACCGGAGAATTGCAGCAGGGTTTGAATAGCCCGGCTTAAGAAAACACACACACACGCGCGCGCACACACACGCACACACACTCGGAGACCAGCCCCAGACACGCCGCGGGAGACACTTCCTACCCCGCGCGCCCCGCTGCCGCCGCCGCCGCCGCCGCCGCTCTGGGCCGGGCCCGAGGCGCAGGCGGCCCCGGGCCCTCGGAGCGCCCCGGCCCGCGCTGACAGCGCCCGCGCCCCGGCCCGGCCCCCGCCCGCAACTCGGCGCAACTTTCCCGCGGGCAGGCGCCCGCCGCCGCTGGGCCCGCTCCCCGCGCGCCCCGGGCCCGCACGGACCTGGCTGTGCTGGCGGCGCCTCCGGGACGCGGCCGCAGCCCCGCGCCCGGCGGCCCGAGCAGGGCCGGGCTGGGGCTCCGGCACAGGCTCCGGGCTCGGGCTCCGGCTCCGGCTCTGGCTCGCTGCGGAGCCGCGCGCAAACCTTCCGGGTCGCCTGCTGTTCACTTCTGGGTTCTGCAAGCGCCGAGGCGGCGGCGGCGGCGGCGGCGGCGGCGGGAGGCTGGGTCTGCAGCGCCGCGCGGCCCCCAGTGCGCTCGGCGAGCCCCCGCGCCAGGCGCCCGGCTCCGGGGGGGCCGCGTCGGGCCCCCGCCTCTCCGGCTGCGCAGCCCGTCCGGCCCCGGGGGCTCCCGCGAGTGGGCAGCGCCGGGCGCTGGCGACTGCGCGCGAGGGGAGGGGGCCGGGCGGGGGGCGGGGGCGGGCCGCGCGCTGGGGGCCCCACTCGGGCCCCGGGGCCTCGTCTCGCGCTCGCCGCCGCCGCCGCCACCGCCTGGCAAAGTTGCGCTGCGCCCCCCGCCCGCGCCGCGCCGGAGGCAGAGCCACAAAGGAACTCCTCGCCCCCCTCCGCCCGCCTGAGCCGCGCGGGGAGGGCACCGGCGCCCGGCCCTAGGACAGCCCCTTCCCCAGCGCGGGGGCTCCCGGGGCCCCGGCGGCCGTGGCCATTGTCCCGCCCAGGCCCGGCGGCCGCCTCGCCACCCCACTCCTGGGTGATGGCAGGCTGGGGACTTGGGCCTGGCGGGCCACGGCCCTGACCAGGCCGAGCCCGCGCGGTTCCAGGCTGCCCCTGGGGGTCTCCCTCGAAGACGGCCGCCTGGAGGGGACCCCCAGGATGGACCCTCACACCTGATAACGACCTGCTCAAAATCCAGGCCGATTTTTTTTTAAGACGAGGACATAGGGGTGGGGAGTAGAAGTTTGCACAGGCCCAGCCACCCCTCCCTAGCCCTAGGCCGGATCCCCGACGGATGGGGCGGCCCGAAGCTGGCAGCGGCTCCTCTCGCAGAGTCTATCAGAGGTGGCACCGGCTGTCCCCCGGCTCCAGACCTCAGAGCCATCTGTGTGACTCCTCCTCCCGCCTCACCCTCCCCAGCCAATCAGTCACCAAGTCCTCCTGATTCGGCCTCCCGAGCTGTGTCAGCTTCCAAACTTACACTTCTACCTGAGGAGGCAGCCGGTTCCAGGATCCCTTCACCGGCTTAGATTTCTATGGCATCCACCACCCCCCGACCGCTGGGCCAGGATGGATCAGGGCTGGCCCTGCCCTCAGGGAGCGCACAGTCCCCCGGGAAGGGCACAGAGATAAACAATCATCTGCCAGCGTTTGTCCTCCAGGAAGCATTTCCAAATTCAGTAAATATTCATAGAGGACCTAGTAAACATCAACCACTGTGCTGGTTGGCTGGGAGCACAGCTATTAAAAAACTGGATAATGCCCCTGCCCTCACGAAGATTCTAGTCCAGCACAGGATGGTAAACACTGTGAGCAACTCGAAGACAGGGCCCATAGGGACTGCTTGTTCTCAATCCCCAAGCACAGTGCCTGGCACAGAGCAGGTGCACAAGAAATCTGTGTGGCATGAATTAGTTGGAATGTTAAAGCATGGCGGGAGAGCACAGAGGAGGCCACTCTTTCCTGGAGAGGTGGAGAGGGCTTCAGAAATTGGCTCTGGGGTGAGCGAGGTGGGGAAGAAAGGAAGGCCTTCCAGTTTCCAGAAATGACGATAATCAGAGGACCAACCCATTGTTGAGAAATTCAATGAGATAATAAATTAATAAACGGGAGAGAAGAGACAAATTGTCTGTGCAGAAGAATTCCAAATAATTTATGTAGACAATCAGGGAGGGGGAGCATCACTCCCTACTCTTTAGGAGTAGGCTGCAGATAGTGACGTCCTCCCCAAGCGCACAATATGGAAAGGGAGAGGAAAGGAGTAACTTTACAGGGAGAGAGCTGATGACTGCTACTCAGACAAGTGATCAAGGCCAAGATCAACAGCCACAAATCATGTTGATATGCGCTTGATACTATGTGATGAAAATGACACTTTACCTTTGTGGTCTTCCTCCCAATAACCCATAACCCCAGCCTTGTGAGAAAAACAGACAGACTCCAAGAGTGGGCTATCCAACAAAATTGCTGGCTGACCAGTACCCCTCAAAACTATCAAGGTCATCCAAATCAAGGAAAGTCCGAGAAACCATCACAGCCAGAGAGGAGCCTAAAGACACGGCCGGGTGCAATGGCTTATGCCTGTAATTCCAGCACTTTGGGAGGCCGAGGCGGGAGGATCACCAGGTCAGACTTTAAGACCAGCCTGACCAACGTGGTGAAACCCCATCTCTACTAAAAATACAAAAATTAGCCAGGCGTGGCACGTGCCTGTAGTCCCAGCTACTCAGAAGTCTGAGGCAGAAGAATGGCTTGAACTCCAGAGGTGGAAGTTGCAGTGAGCCGAGATTGGGCCACTGCACTCCAGCCTGGGCAACAAGAGTGAAACTCTGTCTCAAAAAAAAAAAAAACAGACAAAAGACACATAACTACTAAATGTAAAAGACATTAGGTAAAAACAATCTAAATAAACTATGGAATTTAGTTATTAATAACAATAATATGTCAAGGAAAGTATCTACCAAGAATTATAACAAATCATAACAAATAGTAACATAAGGTATTACTCATAGGAAAATTAGAGGAGGTATATATGGGAACTGTCTGTAATATCGTCTCAATTTTTCTATAAATCTAAAAATGTTCTAAAACATAAAGTCTATAAATTTTAAAATTAATACCTTTAATTAATTAAGGCATTAATTAATTTTAAAAGGTATTAATCACGGCATTGCTGAGCAGTTCAATGAAATAATGCCCATCACAGCACCTAACACATTCTAAGCGCTCAAAAAAGTTATGTTATCATCAATATCATCATTATCATCATCATTCTAGGCACTTAGAACAGCACATGCAAAGGCACAGAAGTTTAGAATGGAGAGGCAGATGGGAGACAGGATCCTGAAGGCCTTGAGTGCTGAGCTGGGGCCTTTGGAAGGGATTTATGGGGGAAGGGTACATGCTGGCCCACCTTTGCCCCACCAGTCTCCTCCCTAGCCACCTGGAAAGCTGTGCTCCAGCCAGCCAAAGTGAGCTGCCATCTAAGGCCTTGCTATCTCACTTCTGAGGACTTTGCATATGCTGTTCCCTCTGCCTGGAACACCCTCCCTTGCCCTTTCGCCTCACCTTTTCTGACCACCTTCAGTTTATCCTTCAGGTCTTAGCTTAGACATTTTCTTAAAAGCCTTCCAGAACCTTCCAAGATGCTATTAATATGATTTGGTTGGAGGCAGTTGGGGTGAGGTGCAGGAAGCTAGGGATGGAGAGACTGAGCTCAGCTCTTTGCCACTGGCACCCATCCCCCTTTCCCCCCAAATCCAGCCATACTAGATGCTGCCCTGTCTCTGAACACACCATCCACCTTCATGATGCCTGGCCTCTGCTCATGCTGTTCCCTCTGTCTGGTATTCTTAGTCCTTTTCTCCTCATCTCATCTCTGTAGTGAATACTTACTTATCAAGTCTTAGCTCAAACATCACCTCCTGTATGAAGCCATTCTAGATCCTTCACATAGAAAGGGCACTTTCCTTTGGTTCCCAAGGTGTCCATGGTCCTTCTGCCACACTGCTGGCAACACACTCATCACGATGCATCGGAATAAATGTTTGCTGAATGGATGGACAGCAAGCCCACTGTCATCCTCTCCAATTCTGCAAAGCTTTCCTCTAGGAGGCCCTCCATGGCAGCTCCAGCCCATTAACCCCTCTCCCTTTCTTTTTTTAGCAGTTATCCCCTAATTGTATTCTAACTATTGTGTGTATAAGAATCAATCTCTTGGATTAGAGTAAATTATTTAAGGAAGGAACCATGTCTCACACTTTCTGTTTTTTCACTCATTCAAGTATTTACAAAGCACCTACTCCAGTGTTTCGGTTAGGGTCCCAGGCTCTGGAGAGGCAGCAGTGAGGAAGACCCCAGCTCTGCACAAATAGAGCACTGTCTTAACCAGACTATGCCACAGTAACAAAGAACTCCAAAATCTCAGTGACATAGCACAAGAGTCATTTATTGCCCACTTGTGCCACATGCCCATCATGGTTTCTCTGCTTTAGTCACTCAGAGACCTAGACTGAGGAGTCCCTTCCATTTTGGAGCTGCACCCACTGGAACTTGTGACCTTCTCAGTTACCATGGCAGAAGAAAAGAGAATAGATGGTTTTTCTGGTGGTTGTTGTTGTTGTTGTTGTTGTTGTTGTTGTTGTTGTTTTGAGATGGAGTTTCACTCTTGTTGCCCAGGCTGGAGTGCAATGATGCAATCTCGGCTCACTGCAACCTCTGCCTCCTGGGTTCAAGTGATTCTCCTGCCTCAGCCTCCCGAGTAGCTGGGAATTACAGGCACATGCCACCACACCTGGCTAATTTTGTATATTTAGTAAAGACGTATTTCTCCATGTTGGTCAGGCTGGTCTCAAACTCCCGACCTCAGGTGATCTGCCCGCCTCAGCCTCCCAAAGTGCTGGGATTACAGGCGTGAGCCACCACGCCCAGCCGAGAATGGATGATTTTTTTCAGGCATGGATTTTTCACTGCTTCTGCCTGGAGGTGACACACACACCCCTTCTCACCATCCATTGGCCAAGACTAGTCACATGGTCCTGCCTACTGCAAGGGAGGCTGGGAAATACAGTGCTCCTCTGGAAAGAGAATAGACTGGACATGGGTGAGCTCTTCCACTGTCTGTCCCAGGAGAAAGAATTTAGCAAATAATTACTGAAGTAATGCTTTAATTAGGTCTCATAAGTGCTACAAAGGTGAGGCTGGAAGTGTCTGGAGAGTGTCTGAGAGAAGATCAGGGAGGGATTCCCAGAGTAAGGGACATTTAAGCTGACATCAGGGAAGAGTGTTTCCAACAGGGAGAACAGTACGTGAAGGTTCTGGGGCAGGGAGGAGTTTGACACATTGAAGGGCCAGAAAAGAGAGGGGAGCTGTGAAGTGACACTCAGGGCTAGATGTCGTAGGCAGGCCCAGATAGGTAAGGGTTTAGGATTTTATCTTAAGGGTAAAGGAATTCCCAGGAAGGTGTTAAGCAGAGATGTGATATGGCAGAGTTTTCTCCAAAAGGTCCATGTGGTTGCTGAGGAGAGAATGGGCTGGAATGGGCAGAGTAGGGAAGCGGTGGGGGTGCTGGGGGCAGTGAGGAGACTTTCAGAGTCCTCCAGGTGAAAGATGGCAATGGTTTGGACCTTGGCATTGGCAGAGGTGGAGAGAAGTAGACAAACATGGGATTTATTAAGGAATCAGCCCTACCAGGACTTGGTGACTGATAGATGCGGGGAGTAAGAAAGCAGGAGGTGTCCAGGTGACTCACAGGTTTTGCAGCCCTCATAGTGCCCAGCACAAGGCTGGCTCCACTACATTGTATCTCCAGCATGTTCACCATGGGACCTTGACCTTGGACTCATCTGGGACATCTAGCCCTCAGTGTCATTTTGCAATCCCACCTCATTCCACTCCAGATTCCCTGTTCTTTCTGTCCCTTCAGTGTGGCAAGCTCCTCCTTGCCTCATGGCCTTCACACTCCATTCTCTCTTTTGGAAATACTTCTTTCAGCTCCTCTCTCATGTCGGCTTAAATGTCCCTCTCTGTCATCAAGCTAGCTAACCACCTCCTCGTTCTGTAGGAGGAGGGGTGTACCTCCCATCAGAACTAAAAACGCTCTCAAGCATCAACCATGCACCTTCTTCTTCTTCTTCTCCTTCTTCTTCTTCTTCTCCTTCTTCTTCTCCTTCTCCTTCTTTCTTCTTCCTTCTTCTTTCTTCTTTTTTTTTCTTCAACTTTTCAGTTCCAGGGTACATGTGCAGGATGTGCAGATTTGTTACATAGGTAAATGTGTGCCATGGTGGTTTGCTGCACAGATCAACCCATCACCTAGGTATTAAGCCCAGCATCCATTAGCTGTTCTTCCTGATGCTCTCCCTCCCCCTGCTCCCCAAATAGGCCCCAGTATTGTTGCTCCCTCACTATGTGTCCATGTATTCTCATTGTTCAGCTCCCACTTACAAGTGAGAACATTCAGTGTTTGGTTTTCTGTTCCTGCATTAGTTTGCTGAGGATAATGGCTTCCAGCTCCATCCATGTCCATACAAAGGACATGGTCTCACTCCTTTTTATGGCTGCATAGTATTCCATGGTGTATATGTAGCACATTTTCATTATCCCATCTATCATTAATGGGCATTTTGGTTGATTCCATGTCTTTGCTACTGAACACATGCACTTTCCACTTGGACCCCCTACAGTAGTCTTGAGAGGGAGGCTGGTAGGAACATTATCCCCATTTCACAGTGGAAAAAACTGAGGCCAGAGAAGGGAAGTGGTTGGCTACATCTTGGGGCCAGGCCTCTAGCTAAGGTCCTCTAACTCCTGGTTCAGAGTTTCTTTTACTGCAGTGCCTGGTGCATAGTGGGTGCTGTATGGCATTTGCCAAGAGAATAAATGAATGAATGAAGGAATGAGCACATGACTGTCTGCCTATTCACTTCTTTACCTTTGCTCATTTTGTTTCCCTCAAAGAGGCTGTAGATTGAGCTAATAGATTAGGTTTAAGAGTCCCAGAGAGCTGTTTGAACCCTAGCTTTGTCATTTAAAGATAGTGACTTTAGGCAAGTTTCTTCCTGTCTCTGCAAATTAAGGATGCAAATACCTACTTTATAGAGCAGGTATTAAAAGAGAATGTGTGGGTTAGGCCAGAGTAATGTTGGCTGCCTGTTCTTCAGGGACCTGTTCCCACCTTGCCTCCCTTGGAAAATCTTCCCTGAGAACACCAGCCTGCACTTACCCACACCCAATAAGAACCTCTCAAGCCCTTCTCATCTGTATCTCCCAGGTTATGACCCAGATGAAAAGTGTCATTTAAACCGCAAACTAGATGCTCTGCCTTCCGAGGGCAGTGGCATAATTCACATCGGTGTGAAACTCAATCTCTCTGTACTCTCCTTTCCACTTTCTTGGGGGAGTGGGGCAGGAAGGGGAAAACTTCTACCACTTTCTCTGGGGAGACTCTGAGTATCATTTGGCCCTCTGTTAAGCAGAGATATGAATGGAGCTTTGGGTAAACCAAAACTGTCCATGAGCTGAGCAGGAGATGGAGATCTAACTTGCTCTACATGATAAGCTGATGGGGATAATGGCCTATAAGTCTCTACATGGCATGGTCGCTGCCAACCCTTTCATCCCCAACTAGAACTGTTTTCCCCCTTGGCCTCGGTGCTGCAGCCACACAAGCCCCCTGGAGTTCACAGAAGGCATGCTGATTCCTCTTGCTACAGGGACTTTGCACAGGCACTCCTCTCAGAATGTGCTCCCCAACCATCTCTGCCCTATCACCTAGCAAGCTCCTCCTCACCCACCATGTGGCTCATAGCCACATCCTGAGGGTGACCTTCTGCCATCTTCAGGATACTCTCATAGCTCCATGGACCTACCTTTCCTTTTTTACAGACTTATCTCAGCTGTAATTATTCATTCTGATTTCTAATTGTTTGCTTTGACATCAGATTGTAAGCTCAATACATATTTCTTCCTTCATGCAATAAAAAGTGACGGAGATTGAATTTTTGAAGGTGAAGGGGCTCAGCAAATGAACAGGTTGAAATATTTGAGCATTATCTTGAAGTGTGGGGGTGATCCATAAAATGGGAGAGCCTGAGAAGAGCAGTGGCCGGCACTGGTGGCTGAAGGACTCTGAAGAGCAGGGCTAGCCATTATTCAACTTGCTCCCCTTTGCATTGCTATGATACAACCCATCTCCTTCAATCTCAGTAAAATAACCTGCATACTGAACGTGAGGTTGGCACAGGGTTGCCTGGCTTGGCACTGGGCAGAGAGGAAAGGTGAGCAGAGGAGAGATGAAAGGTGTACCGGGAGGAAAAAACTGGGGCTGAAAGTAAGCACAATTTTGCAAGTCACTGGAATTTGAAGAAATCTTGGGGCCATCACTGGATTTCTTCAAGATGTGAGATAGGAAATTCCAGTCCATTTTTTATCTAAATCTCAAAGGACTAGTAATCTGGGTTCTCAGCAGGAAGAATGCTGTGACTGATTAGCAATGTCTGTCATGGGCAGTGACAACTGGTTACATAGATCTGCAGTTGAGCTTAGCGTTCTCTTAGCCAGAGGGTGAAGACTATGTCTTAGTCATCTTTCACCATCAGTCACCATCAGCAGTGAGCTGGGGGTTATGGGATGGAGGGAGATAGCAGTGAAATGGGCAGGAGGGCAGAGCCTTGACCAGGCAGGGCAGGACATGGGGCACCAGGTCCTGACAATGTTAAATCCTAGAGTGAGCTTGGGCAAGCCATGTTGCATCTCTGGGCTTCAATTTCTTCAACTTTGAAATGGGCCAGTAGTACCTGTGGCAAGTTATAAGGCAAGAGCATTAGTGCTTTGAGATCAGATATACAGGGTTCAAATCTTGGTTCGCCCTAGCTTTAGGATCTAGAAAGATCTCAGTCTTCTCATTTATAAAACTTCACAGGTCAGTGTGCCAGGATTAGAAGCAGTACACACCAACAATTAGCAAGCATTTGCTATAAGCAAGGCACCTTGCTGGACTTTTGGGGACTTGACCTCACCCAGAGAAGGGAGAGTGCCCAGCACAGTGCCCAAAAGACAACCAGTGCTCAATGACTGTTCACTCCTTTTTCCTACCAAGTCTAAGGAGCTCATGGGTGTGGAAGGGCTCTATCATCCATAAATTGTCTTCAGAAAGCGAGGCCGATGACAGTAACTACTTACAGCCTTTCCCCCATCTGGGCTGACAATCCTCCCGTGCTGCACCCTCGCAGCACATCTGGACCCAGCTCCCTTTCATGACTGGCCCGGGGACTGCCAGAGGAAAAGGGCAGAAGTGCCATAATGAAAGGGCTGACAATTACCTTCCCTCTTAATTACCATTTGCAGTAATTAAATAATAATAGCCTTTTGTTGGCCCTGAGAATTCAAAGCAGCCCACATCATAACATCTGGTTCTGCCTTTTGCCAGGAATTGAATGCCCATAGGGACAAGATGGGGAAATTGAGGCAGAAGGGGATAAGGCTAGCCATTCTTCAGTCACACAGAAATCAGAATGCCAGCGTTAGGGCAAGGTCCTTGAAGAAACGACTCCAAGTGGAAGATGGCCGCAGCCCTGCATTTTGGGTGCCGGCTCAAACCACTCACACGCTGTGTGGTTTGGGTGGTTCACTCCCCTCTTTGTGCCTCAGTTACTCCATATGTAAAATAAGATGAAGTCAATACTTGACCTGCCCTGAGCATATTTTTCTAGACTTTACTTTGTTCATACATAGTAATGGGAAATTCTTTTTGCAAACTTTGGGTTGCTAGAAATAGAAATCCACCATAGACCAGCAAATAAACAGAAAAAAATGGGTTACCAGTCTACTAATTCTAGAAAGGGTTGAACAGCCGGAGGTCCTGAGACCTCTGCTTTTTGTGTGTGAAAAAAGCAGAGGGCTCAGGAACAATTAAACCAGAGACCAGGACATCGCAAGGCCTCCTTCCTCTCTGCACCTCTTAAACATCAGCTTTATTCTTTCTCCACCTTTCTTCAGAGGGTAAGGAACATAGAGCACCAACAGCTACTCCAACCTTCAGTTCAGACTGTCAGCCACCTACAGGCATCTACCCTCACTGGTCTGGCTTGAGCCAGGCAGCCACCCTTGAACCAATAACTGCATCCAGTAAGGCAGGGTCTATAATGGCCTGTAGCAACTTCAGGGATGGAGTAAGAGAAGGGGCCAGTCACAGAGTTAGTAGGAGCCACTAGGCAGGCAACATAATAGTCATCCACTAAAACAAAATTCCTGCACGTGGCCTGCAAAACAGTGAAGGGAAAGTTGCTGTAAAATCAAAGCAACAGCATAAATCACCAGGAACAGAGAAATAGCAGAGGCTTCCCTTGGAGGGGAAGGGGAGAGCTGTACCATCTCAGGTGGGCTTGACTTCAGACCTCAGCCCTCTGAACTGGGGACCCAGTCCTATGTGAGCATCCACTCTGATCACTACACCCACCTGGAAAAAAGCAATTCCCAGGCTTTTCCATGGCCTGAGTGAACATCGATTGGTGCTGCCTGCCAGGCCCCTTCTTTGGGAGTGTTCCTGGTGGGGACCAGCGGGTCACATAACCCAAGCCAGGCCAATCAGAATCCTTCTCCTGGTCTTTCCTCGAGAGATACCCAAGGCCACGGCCCCATCCAAGAGAACAGACATCCCATGCCAAGAGGGCAGCATTCCCCTGCCTGGTCCCAGCCACCCCGGAGTTGGGCCTAACTGCAAGCCCTTCCCTTGGTTTGGCTATATTGAGTCAATCAAATCCCCCTTTGAGTAGGTGTATTCACTTCCTGGGACTGTTATAATAAACTACCACAAACTCAGTGGCTTAAGACAACAGGAATTTATTCTCTGGAGGCCAAAGTCCAAATAGAAGACATCAGCAGGACAATGCTCCCTCCTCCTAAGGCTCCTAAGGCTCTAATCCTGTCTTGTCCCTTCCAGTTACTGGTGGGTGCATAACTCTGATCTTTGCCTTTGTCTTCCCACAGCTGTCTCTCTCTCTGTCTCTCTCTCCCTCCCTCTCTCTCTCTGTTTGAGATAGGGTCTTGTTCTGTCACCCAGTCTGGAGTGCAGTGGTGTGATCATGGCTCACTGCAGCCTTGATCTCTTGGGCTCAAGTGAGTCTCCTACCTCAGCCTCCTGAATAGCTAGGACTACAGGCACATACCACCATACCCAGCTAATTTTTAAAAATTTTTTGTAGAGACAAGGTCTTGCTATGTTGCCCAGGGTGGTCTCAAACTCCTGGCCTCAAGCGATCTTCCCGTTTGGGCCTCCCAAAACACTGAGATTACAGGCATGAGCCACTGCATCTGGCTTCCTTCCATCTCTTATAGGGATACTTGCTGTTGGATTTTTGTTCACAGTTGTATGCCTACCCAGGTAGTAATCCAGAATGATCTTCAGATCTCATCTCACGATCCTTAATTATACATGCAAAATCCTTTTACCAAATAAGGTCACATTTACAAGTTCTGGGAGGTAGGACATGGGCATATCTCTTTTTTTTTGGTGGGGGGTGGGCACCATTTAACCCACTATAGCAAGCCTATGTCATTTGTAACCCCCCAAAAAAAAATCCCTCGTATATGCCTCAGGATTAGGCATGGATCAGTCCTCCTCACTGTGTTCTGGTCCTGAACTCTGAAGCAACATTTTAATAACTAACTCCAATCCTTTCTGAGAATGTGATCCATCTCTGAGCCCCAGGTTTTGTTTTCCACCTGTAAAAATGGGGCAAATACCATCTAAATGGTGGTTGAGTGGACTAAATGAAGGGTCATCGGTCAGACCCAGCCTCACACTTTAAACATCAGAGCTTTTTCCCAGCCTTGATGGTGGACCTGAGCACTCAGGCCCCTGCGAAGGAGAAGCCCTGCTTACAAATGAGCCACCTGACACCTGGTTCATTCATCAAATTCCCAGGAGTCCTGGCAGCCTGAGTTCACCCAGACTAGACCCTGTGCACCTGACAAAAACAAATTTCTGCTTCTGCAGAGCTGAGGGCTGGAGCCTCTGGCTAAGTCTGTCAGCCTTGTAGAATGACAGGAATCCCAAGGCTGATAAAATGAGGTTGGCAGTCCCATGAAGAAAATCCCAGAGATTAAACCCAAAAAACCCAACACAATATTAATAGCTGTTCCTTATTGTGTACCTCCTCCAAGCCAGGCCCACACTCAGGCCCTTGCCCCCACTCCCTTTTAATCCTCACCACAATCCTATGAGGCAGCTCTCATGATCTCCATTTTACGAAGTTGTTGAGGCTCAGAGAGATGAAGCCAGTGATCTAAGGCCACACAGCAGAGTAAATTGTGGAGCCCGAGGCAACTCCGTAACTGTCACCTCAGCCATAAGTGCCTTCCCAGTCTCTCCTCCCCACAAAGGGTGGCATCAGAGCAATTAGCACCATGGTGAGATAGGATTCTGAAATATGAACTGAAGGGCTTTCGCTCACAAAATGTCCTTGTCCCCTTGGTCATTCCTCCATGGACTTTGTCTTGTTCACAGTAGTATGCCCAGTGATTAAAAGAGTGCCTAGCACATA
Source organism: Pan paniscus (assembly GCF_029289425.2). Lineage (NCBI taxonomy): Eukaryota > Metazoa > Chordata > Mammalia > Primates > Hominidae > Pan > Pan paniscus. Next base: position 193,582,431 of record NC_073249.2, read on the forward strand.
CTCTGTACTCAATAAACATTTGTTGAATGAATGAATTCAGTTAGTGAGGGCATTCCGGTGGTTAGTGCCTCAGGGAAGAGATGATGTGATAACACAGACAACAAAGGGATCCTGGTCTGGCCTTTAAAGTGTCAAAACCCTAGGCCCAGACAGAAGACCAAAGAGCTGGGAAAGCATGTGATATATAAGGAAACAGTTCATCCCTGATACTAGAACACACATCTCCTGGCCCTGCCCCTCTGGGAATGACAGGAAGGGGAAGGAGAATCAGAGGGGAAGCAAAAACCAAAAACAAAGCTCTCTGCTTTGTAAAAGCACTTGAAAAACAGAAAGTACTGTAGACATTATAGTGATTACACAGGGGAACCTCAATCCTGCTTCCCCCATCCCATCCCTCCACTGACAATTCTTTCATCAGTCTCCAAATCCATGGACACTTTTCCTTTTTTTTGTAAATTACACATATTTTTTTCCATTCTAAAAATGTGCATGCTTATGATAGAAAATACATAAAAGTCGGCCGGGCGCAGTAGTTCACGCCTGTAATCCCAGCACTTTGCAAAGGAGGCCAAGGCGGGCGGATCACGAGGTCAGGAGATCGAGACCATCTGGCTAACACGGTGAAACCCTGTCTCTACTAAAAATACAAAAAAAAAAAAATTGGCCAGTTGTGGTGGTGGGCGCCTGTAGTCCCAGCTATTCAGGAGGCTGAGGCAGGAGAATAGCATGAACCTGGGAGGCAGAGCTTGCAGTGAGCCGAGATCGCACCACTGCACTCCAGCCTGGGCGACAGAGCGAGACTCCGTCTAAAAAAAAAAAAAAAGAAAAGAAAATACATAAAAGTCGAAGGAAAACAGGAAGAATCTACTTCAGGTCCATCACTTAATAATAACTAAGATTTTGATGTATTCCCTCCAAACACTTTTAAAAGTTGTGATTTGGGGCCGGGCGTGGTGGCTCACACTTGTAATTCCAGCACTTTGGGAGGCCAAGGCAGGCAGATCACCTGAGGTCAGGATTTCAAGACCAGCCTGGCCAACATGGTGAAACCCCCATCTCCGCTAAAAAAAAAAAAAATACAAAAATTAGCTGGGTGGGGTGGCGGGTGCACCTGTGGTCCCAGGCACACCTGTGGTCCTGGCTACTCTGGAGGCTAAGGCAGGAGAATCACTTGAACCCAGGAGGCGGAGGGTTTCAGTGAGCCAAGATAGCGCCACTGCACTCCAGCCTGGGCAACAGAGCAAGACTCCATCTCAAAATAACATAACATAACATAACATAACATAACATAACATAACATAACATAACATAACATACCATAATAACAGTTGTGGTGATTTGGTGATATAAAAGCATATATAATTATTTTGAATATCTCTCATTATAATACATTGTCATTGGGAAAAAAATAGAACAGAAAGAAAAAAAGAAAGAAAACATAAATATTAAACAGAATCCCCCAATCTCAGACACAATCCAGGTTCCTCCCTCCACCTCCTACTGTTTTCTGGGACTTGTGGTTTTGGTATGAATGTTTTTTTAAGGACATATATGGGGAAGGGAGGAGAGGAAGCAGCACTTTGGCTTGTCCAAAACAGGATTTATGACTTAGAAACACAACAACTGCCCATTTTTCTGGTTGCAACATATCTTCAGTTTCTGAACTAGGAGCAGAGAGTGAGGGGAAAACGAGATATTTACACCTTGCACTTTCTTATCAAGTACAACAGGGGATTTAATTCCACTTCTCAACCCACCTCCATCGCTTCCTAATCCGTGGGAAGTCTTGATTCTGGCCATGGGTTGATTTTCAATGCTGGTTTTCCGTGTCTTTCTTAGAGAGTTTTTGTCTTTTTCTGGGTCTTCACAGGTATGTTAGTGGGTGTATCACTAACTGCTTGCTAGGATCCACTTTATGTATTATTGACAAATTATAATTTCATATATTTATGGGGTATAAAGTGATGCTATGTGCAGAGAGTGTGGAATGAGAGAACCCACTTTAAAAGTTCATCCTTATCCTATGTGACCTCTCATGGCATTTCTCCCCAGCAACCACTTCCTCCTGCTCAAAATGCTCACCTCCCTTGATTTCTGTGACACCACAGTCACTGCACTGTCCCTTTACCTTCTGATCTATCCTTTTCTGTTCATTTTCCTCAGTCCTCTTCCTCGGCCATCTTTCCCTAGGGTTCATTCTCGCTCTCTTCCATCCCCTCCATGACTTACACAAGGTTAATTCTCCCTCCCTGATCCACCCCTGCAGCCTCAGGACCACATACTCAGTGGCTTGCTGCACACCTCCCCCTGCTCATCCCTCAGGAATCTGAGATTCCACGTGTCCACAGCCTCCTCATCGCCTTTCCCGGAATTTGTTCTTCTTGCTGGACTGATGCTGTCTCATCCTCTTCCACTCACCCACAAGGGTTGGCTCAGTGTCATCTTTAGCTGTCTCTCCCCTTTACCCCACATACCACTGAGTCCAGCTTAACTTGCTTGGTTTTGGGGGTGGGGGTTGGGGGTTGGTACATTTTCATTGTGAAATAATTTCAGGGCCAGGCATGGTGGCTCACACCCATAATCCAGGTACTTTGGGAGGTCAAGGCAGGAGGATGGCTCCAGGCCAGGAGTTCGAGACCAGCCTTGGCAACACAGTGAGATGTTCTAATATTTCCCTTTTATTTCTTCTGGCAGCATAAGACCAGCATCTTCTGTTGTTTCTCTCAACTCTCTTCTTTGAGATTTGATCGTTTTTTCTGTGTAAATACTCATTCCTTTATGATTTGTTATTGCATAGTTAGTGGATTTTTCCATGATTTCTATACACCAGTCTTCAAGGAGAAATATTTATTTATTTGTTTATTTACTTATTTATTTTAGTGTAAACATAACTTTGTAAAAAATTTTATTCGAACATCTTTTTTTTTTTTTTTGAGATGGAGTTTAGCTCTTTGGCCCAGGCTGGAGTTAAATGGCATGATCTCGGCTCACTGCAACCTCCACCCCCCCAGGTAGAAGTGATTCTCCTGCCTCAGCCTCCCCAGTAGCTAGGATTACAGGCACCCGCCCCTACACCTGGCTAATTTTTGTATTTTTAGTAGAGATGGGGTTTTGCCATGTTGGCCAAGCTGGTTTCGAACTTCTGATCTCAGGTGATCCACTCACCTCAGCCTCCCAAAGTGCTAGGATTACAGGCGTGAGCCACCGTGCCCAATCCATACATAATTTTTTAAAGCTTGATATTTTACTCTCCAGTGATCAGGACTGATTTTTGTGTCAGATTCACCTTACCTAAAACTCCACACTTGAAAAGGACAACTCAGAGTGGGGGGGGAGTTGTCATATACAGCAGAAAGCAAAATTTCAACAGATTCCCCCTTTGGATTACCCAGCACTTCAAAGGTTGGGGTTCACTTTTCAAGCACCGTCTCTACTGCATGCACAGCTTCGTGTGGTGAAATCATTTTGCGTGGGAAAGTCTTTCCACTGTCACACCCTTATTCTGCAGCGTCTGCCACCAGCAAAGTGAGATTGAAAAGCATGGGCACATTTTTTCCGAAGTTCTGTAAAGTGTCACGCATGGGGGGAAAACGCCAGGTAATCACATAGAATGTCAGAATTGTACTCAGGTTCAGTTTCTTTGCCATCACTCTGCTATCACTGCTTGTTTTGAGTCTACTATTTAAACACAGGGATATGGGATATGATGGGTTGGAGGTGCAAACTGCACCAAAGTTAGCTTGAGCAAGAAGAACCAAAATGGATGTACTCTGTAAACAAACAAATACATTTTGCAGAGTCTACATATACCAGGGCAAAATGTCTACCTGGGAATTCTCCAAATAAACTTCCACTTTGAACCTAACATTTACGAAAAGATAAGTAGTAAGAATTTGCTCATGTGAATTGTACATATGTATGTGTCTATGTATGTGTGTTTATGTATATATGTATATGTATACTGAATATATAATTATATCTAAAAGCAATGGGAGCAATTGCTCAGATGTTTTAAGGGAAGACTGTTTTATCACTGAATTGTTGGCACATGGTGATAATAAAAAGCACCTCAATTTTAGTCTGTTTTACTACTTTTAAATTCTTAAAAAACACCACTCGCTGCCTGCACCCAGACCAGATGATTCCCGCCCTTGGTATGTCACTAATTCAGTGCCTCATGTCAGGAAGCAGGTGATTGTCAGTTTGTTCCAATATAGGCTGTGTTAACTTTGATCACTTGATGAAGTCCTCTGTAAAGTTACATGTTTCCCTTTGTCACTAATAAGTAACATGAGGAGATACTCTAAGACCACACTAATGTCCTGTTCCTCAACAGGCTTTCACCCGGGAGTTCTACCACCCTCTGATGATTTTCCAACTCTCATTTCTATATTTAGTAGTTGGCACTCTACTGTAAGAAAAAGCATTCCCTTCTCCCTACTTTATTTCCTTATTTATGTCAGTACGGATACATAGATTCATATTTTTTCAATGGGTGATAGTCTGTTACTATCATTATTTATTTTGGTTTTCAAATTATCCCTGATTTGGCCAGTGGGAGGGTTTTCAGGTTGGTTCCTATGTCCTTCTGACATGTTCCCATCTGATATGATTTTGTTCTGTGTCTCCACCCAAATCTCACCTTGAATTGTAATCCCTGTAATCTCCACGTGTCAAGGGCAGGACAACGTGGAGGTAATTGGATCATGGGGGCGGTTCCCCCATGCTGTTCTCGTGATAGTGAGTGATTCTCATGAGATCTGATGGTTTTATGAATCTAGCATTTCCCCTGCTTGCACTTACTCTGTCCTGCGCCCCCGTGAAGCAGGCGCCTGCTTCTCCTTTGCCTTCCGCCATGATTGTAAGTTTCCTGAAGCCTCCCCAGCCATGCAGAACTGTGAGTCAATTAAACTTCTGTCTTTTATAAATTAGTCAGTCTCGGGTATTTCTTCATAGCAGTGTGAGAACGGACTAATACACTATCATTCTTTTGAGCACTTCCCTACTTTCTGATGTGTACCACTATGTATTATTAAAAACCCATGTGAGTATATGTACCAGTAAGTATATGAGCACCAGGAAATGATCTAGGGGACCCCAGAGGGAACATTTGGGGCCCCTATTAGGGCCCACGTTTGGGGTCTTGCCAACAACATTGGAACAGGAGACAGCAAATCTGAGATCTACCTTTAGCATTGTCTGCAACTCCCCACCAGAGTGAGTGTGCTGCCACTGTTCTGTCCAGTATAAATACTCTGGCATATAATAATCTATTATTAGTGGTATTTGATAATAGTGCCACAGACACAAATTGGGGGATGGAGTAGGTGTTATCTGGCTCACAGCGGTACTCCCAGAACTAATTCACTGTGTTGGTAGTCTCCATGCCCTCAACCAGCACCTTCTGGGAAACCACTCCTGCTGGGGCTGCCATAACAAAATGCCGTAAGCTGGATGGATTAAACAACAGAAATTCATTTTCTCACAGTTCTGGAGGCTGGAAGTCCAGGATTGAGGCACCTGCATGGTCCGGTTCTGGTAAGGCCTCTCTCCTCAGCTTGCAGAGGGGGCTTTTCATCGTGTCTCCACATGGCGTTTTCTCTGTGTGCATACGTCGAGAGGGAGAGAGAGAGAACGCTCAGGGGGTGTCTCTTCCTCCTCTTATAAGGACCCCAGTCCTATCGGATTAGGACCCCACCCTTATGACCTCATTCAACCTTAATAACCTCCTTTAAAGGCCCTGTCTCCAAATCCAGTCACATTGGGGGTTAGGGCTTTAACATATGAAGTCTGGGGAGACACAATTCAGTCCATAATAATTCCCTTCGCTCTGGCTACATGACCCTTCCTTTCTAGCTGCATTGATTGGCTGAGGTGCAAGCACCTGACCTAGGCTTGGCCAATCACAGCACCTCACTTTCCTCAGCTATTGTGATTGGTTCAGCCACGGTCACATGACTCAAATGGGCTTTCCAAGGGATTTTATTTTTTAGTTTGAAGCAGAGATCTCATTTTATTTTTATTTTATTTTATTTTATTTTATTTTATTTTATATTTTGAGACAGAGCCTCACACTGTCACCCGGGCTGGCGTGCAGTGGTGCGATCTCAGCTCACTGCAACCTCTGCCTCCCAGGTTCAAGTGATTCTCCTGCCTCAGCCTCCTGAGTAGCTGGGATTACAGGCGCCTGCCACCACGCCTGGCTAATTTTTTTGTATTTTCAGTAGAGACGGGGTTTCACTATGTTGGCCAGGCTGGTCTTGAACGCCTGACCTCTGATCCACCTGCCTTGGCCTCCCAAAGGTGCTGGGATTACAGGCGTGAGCCACTGCACCCAGTCACAATTTTTTTTAAATAAAAGGCTAGATAGTAAATATTTTCAGCTTTGGGAGAGAAGGAGTATATGGTCTCTGTCACAACTATCAATCCTGTGTTAAACTCTGCCCTTGCAGGTAAAAGCTCTATGAAGTGATTCATAGATTTCACAGATGCTCATTTTTATTAGCATGTGGTTCCAGCGTCTTTAACACAGCCTTCAAGGTTTCCCTGTCCTCAGCAGCTGATGAAGTAAAGAAAGAGAAACCTCTACTCACATACCATTGGCCAGAACTAGTCACATGGCTCCACCTGGCTACAAGAGGCCTGGAAAATGCAGTTTACTTGTGGGCCCAGGAAGAAGAAATGGGTCTGATGTACATCCAGCCATCCTCTGCCAACGACTCCACCACAGATCATCATGAGGACTGAGGGGAAGAATACTATAAAGACTTAGGACAGCATCTGTTCCACATAAGCACGCAATAAATGTTAGCTACGATTATTACTGAAGCTTCAAGGGGGAAAGAGAAAGCACTCTTTTCCTTTCTGGTAGTAGAGCCATATCAATGTCATCTCGGAGCAGCCTGCAGCCATGGCTGCAACTGTGAGGGGAAGGTCAGGGTAGGGAAGAGATGCTGACACACAGAAAGAGACCAGTGAGATAGTCCTGACTGCACAGAAGTGTCTGTTGCAATCAAGCCTGTCCTTCTGCAGCCTTGGTCAGTCTGCTCTTAACAACAACAACAGTAACAGTACCTGACATCTATTAAACTGTGCTATGTGCCAGATGCTTCATTAAGCTCTTAACAGATAATATTTTTCTAATTCAAACCACAACCCATGGCAGGGGGAGGAGTCATTAAATCATTTTAAGGAGTTGATACCAGCATTTAATAAAAATTTTTAAATTTTATTTTTAATTGAAAAAATAATGGTATGTATTTATGAGGTACGATGTGATGTGTGGTTTTGTTCTGTGGAGTTTTTTTTGAGACAGAATCTCGCTCTGTGCCCAGGCTGGAGTGCAATGGTGTGATCTCAGCTCACTACAACCTCCGCCTCCCAGGTTCAAGTGATTCTCCTGCCTCAGCCTCCCGAGTAGCTGGGATTACAGGCATGTACCACCACGCCCAGCTAATTTTTGTATTTTTAGTAGAGACGGGGTTTCATCATGTTGACCAGGCTGGTCTCGAGCTCCTAATCTCAAGGGGTCTATCCACCTCAGTGCTGGGATTACAGGTGTGAGCCACTGTGCTTGGCCACAATGTGATATTTTGATATATGTTTACATAGTAGAATGATTAAATAAAGCTAATTAACAAATCCATCACCTCATGTACTTATCATATTTTTGTGGTGAAAACATTGAGTGTCAGATTTTTAAGAATAAACAAAATAGACTACACTAGACTAGACTAAACTAGAACATAAATTATTAGAGTATATTACATATAGTAGTAAGGGAAAATATTGTGTGTGTGTATATCTATCTATCTATCTATATATATATATATTTTTTTTTTTTTTTTAAGAGGCAGAGTCTTGTTCTGTCACCCAGGCTGGAGGCTACAGTATCTTGAACTCCCGGGTTCAAGCAAGTCTCCTGCCTCAGCCTCTTGAGTAGCTAGCTAGCTAGGACTGTAGGTGCACACCACCACACCTGGCTAATTTTTTTTCATTTTTTGTAGAGATGGGATCTCACTATGTTGTCCTGGCTGGTCTCAAACTCCTGGCCTCAACCGATCTTCCCAAAGCCTCCCAAAGTACTGGGATTGCAGGCATTAGCCACTGCAACCGGCCTGTTTTATGAGCATTTGTCTTCGATTTATGTGTGTGCTGGGTGATGATATAAAGTATGTTTCTCAAGGTGGGCTGCAGTCACTGCACTAATTCATTGCACTAATCCAGCCTTCACCTAGTGAAGGAGGTATTACTATGAGCCCGTCCTCTAAATAGGGAAGGTAAAGCCCTGAGAAGTGACCTCACTTGCTGTGGGCTGCACAGTTAGAAGGGGCACCAGTCAGCACTTGCACCCCCAACAGTCTGGCTCCTGAATCTCCCTCTAAGGTCTACCCTAACACCCTTCCAATAAATCAGTAACTTCTCTTTCAGCTTAAGCATCTTTAAGTTGGATTTCTGTGCTGTGCAAACCCAAGAGTCCTGACCAACAGAAGGAGGGAGGAACAGCATTGACAAGACTGACAAAGGTCCGCTGCTTGACCAAACTCTAGTCAGGCTTCTAAACCTTCTCCTAGGTCCACCCATATGCCCACCCTGGCCTGTCTTCAGCAAGAATCCTGTTAGGTCAGTTTAGCCAGAATTTCCCTTATCTCTGATGTTTCCTCTTAGTAATTTTCCATGCACTGACCCTCACCCTGCTTCTGGGCTATAAATTCCCACTTGCCTGTTCTGTATTCAGCATTGAGCCCAATCTCACTCCTCCACTACAAAATCCTATTGCAGTGGTCCCTATACCTATAGTGACAGTCCTGAGTAAAGTCTGCCTTACTGTGCTTTAGCAAGTATCCTTGAATAATTTTTTCTTTAACAAGGCACAGATGTGGAGAGAGGAGGCCAGGTCCTAGGCTAGGCTTAGCCTGGAGTTTGCTGGAGACCTTCAAAACGACACCTCACTTTTCCAAGTATCTGTTTCCTTCTCCTGGCAAATGAAGATGGCAATAGTGTCTCCCTTACAGGCATCGTGAGGAAGAGAGATAACCTAGGAAAACTAATCATGTGTCTGGCCAGGAGTGCCTGGGGTGCGGGGTGGGACAGGGACAGCACATGCAAAGGTGTGGGGAAAGCAATGAGCAGAGCAAGGAGAAATCAGCACAGGAAAGCGGTATTGCAGGGCCTCAGAGGCTGGATGACGAGGAACATGGTCCATTACCAAGCAGAGTCCTGGGAGGTTCCAGAAGAGTAAAGTGAGGAGTTCCCAAGTGTCCTAAGGTACAGACAGACATTTCCTATGAATTAAACTTGAGGAACACACAACACGGTGCCTCCATCACAGGTGGCTAACAGAGGAGAGTCAAGCATCTTAAATCTATGACCCGGGACTGCAGGGGGAGTGAGGAAGCCCAATGATCGACCTCAGCTGAGGCCTCAGCCATTCCCAGGGCTGAACAGCAGGCTCCATGCAGAGCAGGAAGCCAGGAGCTGCTCAGAGGGCAGGCAGCTGTGAGGCCTCCTCTGGGAAACCACTCTTTGATCTCCCTGGCAACAGAGGGGTCCCACTTCCTGCATCATAGAATGCCTGCTCTGGAAGGGACCTCAGAGTACGTGGACCCAACCCCATTGGACAGATGGGAGCAATGCTGCCCTGAAAGGTGCAGGCTTTGGTCAAGGCTGCACAGGGAGCCAGTGGACAAGTCAGGACCAGCATCCCAGCTGCCGTGCTGGTCCTAGACCTCCCTGTTCCTCCTGCTTCCTCTCGCTCAACGGGAAGGCAGCAGGGAGGGCCTGCTCCTTCCGATCTCTCTGATGCGGAGGGTCCATTTCCTGCCAAAGCTGAATGAGTTCAAAGGCCCCTGGATGGTCGGGGGATCTGGACAGTACAAGATGGGGCGGGGGGTCTTTAAATCACAAAGATTACTTTCTCCTCTGAGATTTTTTTAAGTGGAAAGAAGCCAATTTCCTAGCATTCGTTCTTCTGATGTAGCCCTTGGCAAAAATGATGACACGGCGTGGGTGGGGAGGGAAGGAAACTTAAGGTATTTGAGCTCCTACTGTGTGCTGGGCTCTGTGCCATGTGAATATAACAATCTTTCATGGCAGGTGTTAGTTTACTTATTTCAAAGTTGAGGAAATGGAGATAGAGGGAGGTGAAGTAACTTGTGTAGGGTCACACAGCTAGGATTGGAGCCCAAGTTCCTCTGACTGAGGAGCAGTATTTGACTTTAGGCCACATCAGTACCCTAGGGGTTGTATTCTGGGTAATCCGAGTTCCACTGCCCCATTCATTCTTTCAACAAACACTTGGTGAATGTCTGGTAGGCAGCAAGTGCTTCAAGTACAGGAATAATCATAAAAATAGATGAGATTTATTGAGTACTTCCTATGTGTCAGGCCCCATTCATCCTAAGTGTTTACATGCAGAAACTCATTTAATTCCTGCAACAGTCATGTAAGATGGAAACTATTAAATATCCCCATCTTAAGAGTGAAAGTGAGGCACACAGAGTTGAGAGGAGGCATCCCAGTTCCATATTTAGGAAGTGATGGAGCTGGAAGTCAAACTCTTGTGTGCCAGAGTTCACTCTCTGGACCACGGCACTGCACTACCCTGCCAGGCTCCAGAGGCACAAAGTCTCAGGGGAAGACAGACATGACTCCAGGTAACTATAAGAAAGTGTAAAAAGGGGCCGGGCTCGGTGGCTCATGCCTGTAATTCCAACACTTTGGGAGGCCGAGGCAGGCTGATCATTTCAGGTCAGGAGTTCAAGACCAGCCTGGCCAACATGGTGAAACCCCATCTCTACGAAAAATACAAAAATTAGCTGGGCGTGGTGGCATGGACCTGTAATCCTAGCTACTCAGGAGGCTGAGGCAGGAAGATTGCTTGAGCCCGGGAGGCAGAGGTTGCAGTGAGCCGAGATTGCACCACTACACTCCAGCCTGGGCGACAGAGCGAGACTCTGTTTCAAAAAAAAAAAAAAAAGTGTGAGAAGGGATGGGTGAGGGAAAAGCAGGGCATTGCAGGCATGCAGAGAAAAGGCAGGCTAAAGCCAGAATGGGTGGCCAGGAAAGGCCTCTGAGAGCATGTGACAATGCAATCAATGCCTAAAGAGTGAACTGTAGTTGGTCAGGCAGAAAGTAAATAGACTATCTCAGGCAGAAGGAGCAATCAGGGGAACTAAAGGATTTTGGTCTGCCCAGGGCTTAGAGTGAGAATGGGAGTACAGAATGGGGACATCTGAAGCTGAGGAGGATGGAAAGGAGCAGAGAGCCTGAAGAGTACTGAATGCCACATTAAGAAGTTTGATTTTTATCCTATGGGCAACTGAGTCTCAGTGCGTGACCCTGGACAAGCCACATAACCTCACTGCATTTCAGTTTTCTTCTTAGTAAATTGGGACTAAGAGAAACTATTTTGCATACCTGTAGTTATTCAGTGGAAGAAATGAGATGATGCATTTGTAGTAAGAACCTTACAAATGTTAGTTTCCAGCCTCCACCTCTCCACCACTGAAATGAAGAACACAGAGACGCAGTTGAAGAAGCAGACAAGTGTCACAGGAGTGGTGCCGTGTGCCCATCAGGAGGCTTCAAGCAAGGAACAGAAACCCCAACTAAATACGGCTTAAGCCATAAGGAGGTCATTTTCTCACATAATAACAAGAGTATAAGTTCTGGGGTTTGGAAATTCGGTGGCTTAATGATGTCTTCAAGCGGTGTCAGCTTCCTTCCCATACTGTCAATGCCTTGCCTCATGCTAACTAGATGAATGCAGCAGTGCCAGCCACCATCCGCAGACATGACAATGTCCAGTGAAAAATGCATTTCTGGCCGGGCGCGGTGGCTCACGCCTGTAATCCCAGCACTTTGGGAGGCTGAGGCAGGCAGATTACTTGTCAGGAGTTTGAGACCAGCCTTGCCCACATGGTGAAGCCCCGTCTCTGCTAAAAAATACAAAAAAAAAATTAGCCTGGCATGGTGGCGTGAGCCTGTAGTTACTTGGGTGGCTGAGGCAGGAGAATCGCTTGAACCCAGGAGGTGGAGGTTGCAGTGAGCTGAGATCACACCACTGCACTCCAGCCTGGGCAACAGAGTGAGACCCTGTCTCAGAAAAAAAAAATACATTTCCGCTTACGCATCTTTAAAGGAAGAAAATCTTTTCTGTAGACCTCTTCATCAGACTTCCCCTTAGGTCCCATTGACCAGTATTGGCTTGCATGCCTTTTGCCAAACCAATATCTGGCAAGGGGAATATAATCATGATTGTCTTAGACCAATCATGACTCATGCCCCAATACTGAGGAGTGCCCTGTCCTCTGAGTGCTTGGCCTCAAGGGAAAAGGACCCAAGCAAAACAGGCCTTTCCAGCCAGGAAGAAGGAGGGATGGATTTACATAGGTCATCAACATCATCTGTGACTCCAAGAACCAAGTCCAGGCTCTGGCCAATAACAGTAATTTCAGCTCCCAACTACTGATGGGCTTAGGCTCCAGCAACCTTCTATAGCCCTTGATATCAGGACAGGATGAGAAAACATCCTGAGCCTTAGAAGCTGCCTTAGTAGGGCTGAGGGAGCTGGGGTGTGTCCCTTGTACCCCCTTGGTCCAGCTCAGTGCCTCCGGAGGAATCCATCATTCGCTCATTCAGTCCACAAATATTAATTGGACATTTATTTTGTAGTGGGGACACAATGATAATCAAAACCCAGCATGGACCCTGCCCTTACTGACCTCACTCTCTAGTTGGGGAGACAACAAAATAACTACACAGGCATGTGTAAAATGACAACTGTGTCAGTTGTGGACTGACAGGTAAGTGGTGCTATGGGAGGAAATATCAGGGGACTTGACCCCAGCAGGGAGATCGGGGACTGTGGATTCCACAGGTATCTTTTGGAGCCCAGGGTCAGCCACTTACTGGCTGTGCAACTTTGCAATGATAATTTGTTTGACATCTCCGTGCCTTGGTCTTCATTGGGAAATAGCTAAAGCACGAGGAAATGTCTCTTAGGATTAGTAGAAAAAACAAATGAGACGATGTGGCCATCATGCAATAACTGCAGTTCTAAGAAACCTCATGCAATCAACAAACCAGTAGAATAGCACAATGGTTGTGGCTCTGGCTCAAGCTAGACTATATGTGTGTGAGGCCCAGCTCCGCTTCCTTCTAACTGTTTGACACTGAGCAATCGTCTCATCTCTCTATGCCTTGGTTTCCCTATCTGTAAAATGGAGCCAATAACAAAGAACATTGCGTGAAAATTAAACAGATCATTGTGCAAATCTCTTAGCACAAAGCCATCACATAGTAAGTTCAATAAGCGTTAATGAAGTTTATTATTATTGTTGTGGTGGTTCTTTTGAAATTAATCATAAAAACGAATGTGAAAATGTGGTTGGGTTAGAGATTTTCAGTCTAGCAACTGCAAAGTCATTTTTCTTGTTGATACCTTAATAATAACAGTGTTTGCCCTAGCAATATGTGTATGGTTATGAAAGTTTTATATCCCTGAGCATCCCTGAGCTTCGATTACATTTATATTTTCTTTCAGAGTGCTGGCCTTCCTATTTCTAGCACCACCAGCACCATCAGTAACACATCTTGAGAAGCAGCCATTGTTTGGATAAACAAAGCAAAACCCAGCCAGCAGCCTCACGGCAGCCCAGCCGCAACTTCCAGGCTGCTTCCAGCTTGCGCTGCTGTATAACCAATCACAAGCCGCAGGATGCAAATCGTGTTCCCTAATTGATCCATCAAGGTATGCACAGATCAGGTTATGAAAACTGGCACTGTGGGAGGAATGTCTGCACGTGCGAACACTTAGCACTGGGCTCGACACATGTGAAGTATTCGGTGAACATCAGCTATTGTTATTAGTATTATGTATCCTACAGATGGTGGGAGCATCAGACTCTTACAAGCTGGAGAGAGCCATGACTGGTTTTGCTTTTCCTTTCCTTGGTAAAACGACTGTAGCCTCTTTAGGTTATCATGTTATTACTACACCTGCTTCATAGGGTGGGTATGAGGATTCCATGAGTTGGTGCGCGGATGTATTTGGAATGGTTCCTGTACAGCATAAGCACTCAGTAACAACAATAATAGCTAATACTCATTGAGAACTTTTCAGGTTTACTTTCCAGATTTAATCCTCGCCACCCACCAATGAGGTGGGTATTAACACCATTCCCAGTTTACAAGTGAGGAAACTGAGACATTGGAATGTTAAATAACATGCTTAAGTTACACAGTAAACATAAACATCAGCTGCTATGGTTATAGGTTTTTTTCAAAATAGGGCATTAATCTGAAGAGTCAGTAGAAGCACAGCTATATGTTAAAAAACAAACCAAAAAATCCAGCTTTTGCATAGAAGAATGCTTCAAAATGTAAATAGTGCTTATCTCTAAATGGTATGCATGTGGGTAGGGATCCCACCTTTTTTCATCTATCTGTGTCTTCAAAGTTTTCCATTAGCAACATGTATTACTTTTATATTGGTGAAAAATAATAATTTTTAAATGTATGTGGCAAAAGCCTAGATGGACAGAGAGCAGAGGGAGGGACGCGGGTTACTAGACAATTGTAATCGCTAAAGGGGAAGAAGGTGGAGTTTGAACCAGCTGTTGACTGGGGGCTAAGGGGAGGACAGTGTGGATGCAGGTGATTTTAAGAAGGCAGAATAGGGCCGGGAGTGGTGGTTCACGCCTGTAATCCCAGTGCTTTGAGAGGCCAAGACAGGCAGATCACCAGGTCAGGAGTTCGAGACCAGTCTGGCCAATATGGTGAAACTCCATCTACACTAAAAATACAAAAAGCTAGCCGGTGTGGTGGTGGGCACCTGTAATCCCAGCTACTCAGGAGGCTGAGGCAGGAGGATCACTTGAACCCGGGAGGTGGAGGTTACAGTGAGCTGAGATCATGCCACTACACTCCAGCCTGGGCAACAGAGCAAGACTCCGTCTCACAAAAAAAAAAAAAAAGGCAGAATAGAAATGACTTTTTGACTGATTGGACATAAGTGAAGGAGCTGCCTGGGATCCACTCATTCATTCCACAGATGGCTAATAAGCTCTTTCTAGAATTCTAGGCACTGTTCCAGGAGCCAGGGTTGCATAAGACAGATAAATCCCAGAGCTCATGGAGCTTCCATTTAAAACTGAGAAAAGATGTCAGTGCGTGTGGGGTCAGATGTTAAGGGTTGTGGAGAAAAGGAAAGAGAGGGGCTAGAGAGTCCTGGGTGGGGTGGAGAGTAGTCAGGGAACCCCACCCCCACCCCCAACCTTCCTGACCCTTAGAAACATTTGAACAGAGGCGGAAGGAAATGTGAGAACAAGCCCTACAGATACCTCGAGGAAAACCACCCCTTGCAGAGGAAACGGCAATCACAAAGGCTTTGCAGCAAGAGCATCTTCAGGGAAGAGCAAGGAAGGCTGGGGTGGCTGCAGAGAGGGAGGGACCGAACAAGCAGTAGGAGATGAAGTTCGTTAGCCATTGCCAGGACTTAGACTCTTATTCTGAGGGATGTAGGAAGTGGCGGAGGTTTCCAGTAGAGGAATGATAGGCTTGACCTTCATTTTAAAATGATCACTGAGGCTGCTGTGTGGGAAACAGACAAGGCAAAGTTGGAAGCAGGGAGGTCTGTTAGGAGGTCTTTGCAATAATCTTGGAGAGATGGTGATGGCTTCCAGAGTGGCAGAGTCACACTGAGGAGTGATTGGATTCTGAATCTTTGAATAGAGCTGACGGCATTTCCTGACTTCTTGGATTGTGGTGCAGAAGAGGAGTCAAGGGTGAGTCCCAAATTTGTGGCCCATGCAACTGGAAGAATGCAGTAAACATTTCCTAAGAAGGGAAAGACTGCCTGAGAACCAGATTTGTGGAAGGCAAACCAGAGTTTGGTGTTGGATATGTTGAGTTTGAGATACCTTTTAGATGTCTGTGTGGAGAGGTCAGCTAGACAAGCGGATGGACTGGAAAGAAGTTCAGAGGAAAAGTCAGGACTGGGGACAAAAATTTAGGAGGCCTCAAAGTATAGATGATATTGAAAGCCTGAGTACCAGATAGGAAGGTCTAGGAGTGAGCATAGCAAGGGAAGGATGACTCCTGGGTTTCAGGCTTGGGCAACTGAAGGATAATTTTCCTTCTTCAGAGATGGAGGGCACAGGAGCAGGAGCAGGTGTGGAGGGGAAGATGATGTGCCTACTTGTGGACACACAGATTTGGGGTCCTGGAGGACATTACAGAGGGGAAGGGAGTAACCTGGCTCTAGTCGGATGTAGAGGTCATGAGCTCAGAAGAGAGGGTTGGGTAAAAGCCAGAGCCAGGGGGCAGCTGAGGTCCCAACAAATTTATGTAAAAGAAATGCAAATCTCCATAAACCTGAGCCCTTTTCACAATTCCGAGTCAGGGCAAACAGGTGTCAATGCAGGTGTTCTAGGGATTAACAGGAATTTGAACTCACAGGTAAATTTCAACCTTTTCTGAGGGAACACCCTCAGTAAATAACTGAGTGGGAAAAAAAAAGACCCCTTCCCTCTCCATTTCTGAGCACCATCTGGCTTCTCTAGGGCACCTGAATGAGGGACTCTTGAGAGACTGGAAAGGGATCCAATGGGATAGAAACAGGAATGGTAGAGCCAGGAGTAGGACTGGTGGCCTCTACAATCTGTTGCTGCATAGCAAATACCCCCAGCTTGGCAGTACAAAGCAACATTTTTATTAGGCTCATGGATTTGGCAGTCAGGAATTTGGACAGAGCACTGTAGGAATGGTTTATCTCTGCCTCTTGATGTCTAAGGCGTTAACTGAGAAGGCTCCAGTGGCTGGGGACTGGAGTCATCTGGGGGTTCCTTCACTCACATATCTGGCTCCTGGCCTTGGATGGCTGAAGGCTGGGCTTAGCTGGGAATGTCTCCTTCATGGCTTATATATGGCTTGGGCTTCTTATAGCATGGCAGTTGAGTTCTGAGCAGGAACGTCTAAAGAGTCAGTGTTTAGAGAGAGCCAGGTAGAAGATGCCCAAAGGCCTAGCCTCAGAAGTCACACAGTGTCACTTCCACCATACTCTATTGGTCAAAGCTGACACAAGCCCACTCAATTCAAGGGGATGGGGCATCGACCCCACTTCTTAATAGGAGGAGCTTCAAAGGATTTGTAGCCAATTTTCTTAGTAACAGTTTTATTGAGATATAATTCACGTATCATATGATTCACTCATTTAAAGTATATAGTTCAATGATTTTTAGTATATTTACAGAATTGTGCAATCCATCACCACAACCAATTTTAGAACATTCTTATCACCCCAAAAAAGAAACCTTGTACCCTATAGTTATCACTGTCCCCAGTATTCTCATCCCTTCCCTCAGCCCCTGGCAACCAGTAATCTACTTTATATCTTCAGGGATTTGCCATTTCTGGACATTTCATATAAATGAAACCATATAGTATGTGGTTTTTGTGATTGGCTTATTTCACTTAGCATAATGGGTGTCTTGTTTTGTTTTGCTTTTTGTTTTTGAGACAGAGTCTCAGTCTATGGCCCAGGCTGGAGTGCAGTGGCACAAACCAGGCTCACTGCAACCTCTGCCTCCCGGGTTCAAGCGATTCTCATGCCACAGCCTCCCAAGTAGCTGGGATTACAGGCATGCGCCACCATGCCCAGCTAATATTTGTATTTTTAGTAGCGATGGGATTTCACCATGTTGGCCAGGCTGGTCTTGAACTCCTGACCTCAGGTGATCCACCCACCTCAGCCTCTCAAAATGCTGGGATTACAGGCGTGAGCCACGGCGCCCGGCCTCATTTAGCATAACGTTTTCAAGGTCCATCCATATTGTAGCAGGAATCAGCACCTCGTTACTTTTTATGGCCAAATGATATTTCATTATATGAATACACCACATTTTGTTTATCCATTCATCAGCTGATGGAGATTTGAATTGTTTCTATTTTTAGGCTATTATGAATAATGCTGCTATGAATATTCATGTGAAAGTTTTGTGGCCAATTTTTAAAAACCATCACTGACTCACGGGCAGGAGCTCCAAGGCTGGTGGACCCCAGACAAGATTTTGACATGTCTTAGCTCCATGCCCTTCAGAAAAATCATTCAGTATTTCTGAGCTCATCTGCAAAATGGGACAACAAAATATTCCTGGACAGGTGAGGATTAATGAGCTCAAGGCTGTGAAGTAATTTTTTAAATCATAAACTGAAAAGCTTTGTAAGAGATCTACATGTTGCCATCCCAACAGCACTCCCTTTCTTGGTAAAAGAACCCTGATTTTGGTCAGGTATGTGCCTCCTGGGGGCTTGACACCCACCCTCCCACCACAGTAGACAAATCATGATCAGTCTAAACCAATCACAATAATCCATTGTCTTTGCCTATTTATGGTTTTGGAATGACCTAATGATGCATTACTGGTCAATGAGACAGAGGGGGTCTGCTGGGGAACACTGCAGTAAATGGGTATCTTAGACCTAAAAATCATGCAAAAGAAAAAACCATCCCTTTTTAGCAAGACATCTTCATGTCTGCTTGTGAAACTGCATAGTAATCAGCTTGCTGAGTGAGATAAAATCTGAAGATTGACAACAAGTTGATGTCAGCATTGAGCTAACCCTGGAGAAGTCTTGCCTCTGGATGACTTATGTGAGGTAATAAATGTCTTTATTCTTTAAGTCACTTATAGTTGGGTTTCCTATAACTTGCAATGGAAAACATCCATACTTAAACACATCTCAGTATCTGTCTGTCTGTCTATCTACCCCATCTACTTTCAGAGAGGATTAGTCTTACCTTACAATAAAAGACACAGGGAGAAATCAATACAAGGGTAAACAAGCAACGATGGGAACTCATGCTTCTGGCATCATGGCATACCAAATACCCTGAATGACCCTTCTGATTAGAAGAGCTGTAGTTATTTTAAATACATATATATTTTTTAAATAAATCAGTTACATGAATCAGCTTACATTTAGGTAAAAGGAGAGCAACAACACAAAAAGTATAAGTAAGTAAAATATATAATATGTCAGAAGGTAATAATGCATAAAGAAAAATAATTTCAGGAAGAAGGATGAGGAGTACCAGGTGGAATAAGTGTGTTACCATTTCAAAGGGGTGGCTAAGGTAGGCCTCATTGGAATGGTGACATTTGAGAAAGGACTTAAAGATAATGAGGGCAAAAGTTATATAAATGTCTGAGAGAGAAGAATAATCAAGTAGAGGAAACAGCCAGTGTGAAGAGTCTATAGTGTGAATGTGTCTGGGATGTACAAGGAATAACAAAGCCAGTATGACTAGAATTAAATGAGTGAAGGGAAGAGCAGAAGATCAGTTCATAGTTGTAATGGATATGGAAATCTAGATGGGCAGTAGTTGTTGTCTTCTGGCTCTTGTGGTTTCTGTGGAGAAGTCCACTGTCAGTCCTATTGTAGATTCTTTGAATATATATCTTTTTCTCTCTGGCCTCTTTTAAGATTTTTCTCTTTGTCTTTGGCTTTCAGAAGTTTGACTACTGTGTGCCTGAATATGGTTTTCTTCGTATTCATTCTGTATAGAGTTCATAATTCTTAATGCATCTTATGACTTGATATCTTTCTTCAGT
The DNA here is from genome assembly GCF_029289425.2 of Pan paniscus. Taxonomy (NCBI): domain Eukaryota; kingdom Metazoa; phylum Chordata; class Mammalia; order Primates; family Hominidae; genus Pan; species Pan paniscus. Next base: position 193,602,047 of record NC_073249.2, read on the forward strand.
TTTGGAAATTCTCAACCATCATCTCTTCAAATATTGCATCTGCCCTATTTTCTCTTTCCTTTCACTTCGAGATTCCAATTATACATAATTTAGACATGTCCATGTGTTTCATGTGTCTCTTTCATCGTTATCTCTTATAGATCTCTTGCAATTATAGGTCTCTTCAAATTATACATAATTTAGACATGTCCACTGTGTTTCACATGTCTCTTACATTGTTATCTCTTATAGATCTCTTGCAATTATAGATCCCTTCCAATTATGTAAGAAACACATGAAACACAGTGGATACATTTAAATTATGTATCTCATATAGATAGCAATGTAAGAGACACAATGTTATTTGTATTTTTGCATCCTTTACACTCTCCTTACTTAGGTCTGGAAATTTGATCTATTTCCAGTTCACTAATTCTCTCTTCAGTTGTGTCTAATCTGTCGCCAAACCCATCTATTGAGTTTTTTATTTCAACTGCTACACTTTTTAGTTCTAGAGTTCATTTTTGATAATTTCTATAGTTTCCAGTTCTCTGTTGAAATTTCCCATCTTTCCATTTAATTTATTTATCACTGTTACTTTAAAGTCTGATAGTGCCAATATCTGGACTCCTATGGGTCTCTTTCTATGATTTTTTTTCTCTTGATGTTTGGTAAATTCATGTCTCTTTGCATGTTCAGTAAATTTTGATTAAATTTTAACATTGTGTACGAAAAATGTAGAGATAATTTGAAACTCTGGATCATGTTCTTTTTCTCAAGAGAAGATACACTTTTACTTGTGACAGGTAGTAGAGACAGATCACCTTAATGCAGTCAGGGACTAAGCTGATCCAAAGCTGGTCTTCAGTCTCTTTTTTCTTTTTTTTTTTTTTTGAGACGGAGTTTCACTCTTTTTGCCCAGGCTGGAGTGTAGTGACGTGATCTTGGCTCACTGCAGCCTCCACCTCCCTGGTTCAAGCAATTCTCCCATCTCAGCCTCCCAAGTAGCTGGAACTACAGATGCATGCCACGATGTCCAGCTAATTTTTGTATTTTTAGTAGAGACAGGGTTTCACCATGTTGCCCAGGCTGATCTTGAACTCCTGACCGCAGGTGATTCACCCGCCTCAGCCTCCCAAAGTGCTGGGATTACAGGCGTGAGCCACCATGGCCAGCCTGGTCTTCAGTCTTTATGATGGCTAATCTACTTCTGATTCACCCAAAATTACAAACTCTGAAAAGTGCTATGAAGGAGGTAAATGGTAATAGAACAGAGAGTAATTTGGGATGGGAGAGAGAAATATATGCAGCTTTAGCTAAGTGTATTAGTCCATTTTCATGCTGCTGATAAAGACATACCTGAGACTGGGCAATCTACAAAAGAAAGAGGTTTATTGGACTTACAGTTCCACATGGGTGGGGAGGCCTCACAATCATCGCAGAAGGTAAAAGGCATATCTCACAGGGCAGCAGACAAGAGAAGAGAGCTTGTGCAGGGAAACTCCTGTGTTTTTTTGTTTTTTGGTTTTTGTTTTTTTGAGACAGAATCTTGCTCTATCACCAGGCTGGAGTGCAGTGGCTCAATCTCGGCTCACTGCAAGCTCTGCTTCCTGGGTTCAAGTGATTCTCCTGCCTCAGCCTCCTGAGTAGCTGGGACTACAGGCACATGCCACAACACCCAGCTAATTTTTGTATTTTTAGTAGAGACGGGGTTTCACCATGTTGTCCAGGATGGTCTTGATCTCCTGACCTCGTGATCCACCCACCTCAGCCTCCCAAAGTGCTGGGATTACAGACATGAGCCACCGTGCCCAGCTGGGAAACTCCTGTTTTTAAAACCATCAGATCTCATGAGACTTATTCACTCTCAAGAGAACAGCACAGAAAAGACCTGCCCCCATGATTCAATTACCTCCCACCAGGTCCCTCTCACAGCACGTGGGAATTCAAGATGAGATTTGGGTGGGGACACAGCCAAACCACATCACTAGGGTACTCAAAGAAGGCCTCTATGAGAGGTAACACTTGACTGCCAAACTGAATGATGAGAAGGAAACAGCCACGTGAAGATGTAGGTTCTTCCAGACAGATTAAGCAGCAAATGCAAGTGCCCTGAGGCTGAAATGAGCTTGGTAGCTTTGTGCAATAGAAAGAAGGCAGGATGACACTACAAGGTAGATAACAGCTAGCTATTAGAAGTCCTGGCAAAGAGTGTGGATTTCAGGCACAGTAGGAAATTACTGGAAAATTTTACACAAGCAGTGGCATGATGTGATTCATGTTTTTAAAAGATCACTCTGGCGAATGTGGAGAAATATTCATGGGAAGCAAAACTTGAAGCAAGGAGATCAGTGATATGACTATTTGCAGTAATGTAGATGAGAGATGCTGGCAGCCCAGACTAGGGTGCACTGCAAATGAAGAGAAATAGATGGATCTGAGATATATTTTGGAGGTAGGATGTACAGGGCTTGTTTCTAGGTTAGAAATAGGGTTGGTGGGGGGCCAAAAGGACTTGAGCAATTGGATGGATGGAGATGGGGAAGTATGGGGAAGGTATAGTTTTGGAGATAAAGGTCAAGCATTCCATTCTGATGCCATTTCCATGGTATACAAACAGCATTAATTTGATGGCTTTTGGTTGCAAGTGTCAAACTGGCTTAAGCAAACATGAGAAATTGTTGGCTAGTACTCTTGGGAAATACAGGCTCATGGACAGCTCATGAACCTATACTGGGCACTGTAACTGTCCTCAGAACACACATACTACCTCACTCTTTCTTTCTGTCTCCTTGTCGCCCTCTTCCTCCTCCACCTGCTTCTCCTTTTTCTCTCTACCTTCTTTGCTGGGATGATTTAATCCTCCACCCATGGAGGAAACTGTCTACAGTAGGAAGAAAGGCAGCCTTCCCACAGCCTATCCACTGCATCCTACTGCCCATCCACTGCATCCTACTGCCCCATCGTTCATGCTGGGTGAGATTATCCATCTGTTTAACCCTCTAGGAACAGATCAGACACACCTTAAAGTTAAGGACCAGTTCTTACTCCCTCTGAAACACCAGCTTAGTGAAATGAAAAATGAATTGTCTTTGGAATGAGCCAGTACCTGGCTCTGACATTTAGTAGTTGCTTGACCTTGGACAGCTCACTTAATCTCTCTGAGACTTATTTTCCTTATGTAAAAACTAGTGATTACAAATATATACTTGTGCAAGCTGTGAGGATTAAATAAGATCTTGATGAGAAATGCCTGGTATAGTTTGGGCACTCTATGTTTTGAAAACTATGGATATACAAAGACGGCAGCAACCCTGTGGGTATAATCTTGGTGATGTGGGTGTGGAGGAGTGAGGCTGGACTGGTTCCTGGCAGCAGGGAGGAAAAGCCAGTTTGGGACAGGGGTGCCTGAAACTCACTGTGCAGTTTCCTTGGGCAGGCCCACCCCAAACCTGGCTTCAGCCCAAGCCTGCCTGATGGGGGCCCTTCCCAGGATCCCCACCCACAGTCAGGACAGGTCCTGGCCCGTACCTCACTCCTCTGCCTGCGGCTGGGGTTTGCTTAAGCCTCTTACATTCCGGAGGGATTGATAAGATTCCGGAAGCCACACCCACCACCCACTGCCAATCCCAGGGTTAGGAGAGAAACACCGGGTCTTGCCCTCCATGCCTCGGGCTGATGGTCGGCACCCCGCCCCCCAGCACCAGCCTTCACATACACACATGGCCCTGTCTCTTCTTCACAGAACAGCACAACTTTAAGGAACCCCAAGGAGCCCTGCCACCCTCTTTCTGCTGACCCTTGCCCTGTCAATCTGATGGGCCACACCCTTCCACATTCCCCACAGAGCATCAACCAGTTTCATTCCTTTCCTCCCTACGAAACTCACAAATTCAAAGAACTTGCCCAGAATTCGTGGCATTAGGAGAACCAAGGCTATAGGGTGACCTAACGGTGGCTGAATGTACCCACATCCGCTGGGTTGCTTCACCCAGATTATAGCTCCAAAGACTCTGGGTTCCTGGGACCCCATGTTGGAAAACACTGTTGGACAAATGGGGAAACTGAGGACCAGAGAGCAAAAGGAACTGACCCAAGTCATAGTCAGGCCTGGCTGGGCAGTGGTAGAACCCAGGCCTGCGATGCTGCAAGCCAGACAGACTCCTGAGGCCTGCCCTCAGGACAAATCAGCCACAGATGGCGCCTCCACACCCACAGAGGCACCTTCTGGTGGGTGCATGACATAGTCCAACATGACTGTAGGGGAGTGGGTTTGAAGGAACTGGGGGCAAACAGATGGCTCTGCCCTGACTCCCTGACTCCTCAGTGTGGCCTAGGACAAGTGGCTTAACCTCTCTGAGCTTCTGCGTCCACATCTTAAAGTGGAGATCAATCACAAGGTAACTGAGGGTTAGAGGATGTAATGCTTGTAAAGAGTTTAGCAGGAGGCCCAGCATATGGTAAGCAATCTACAAACAGCTGTTATTGCTATCATTATTAATAAAAACAATGGAATAGAAGTCTATAATCCTGCCTTAGCCATGGCACCAGATTGGAGATTGAGGGAAACTCAGGACAGGCCCCCAAACCCCCCACTGCAGAGTCCTGTGACCTTACAACCCCTTCCCTGCCCACCTTTCCTTCCCCACAAAGCCCACAGCCTCCGGGGCCTGGGCCCAGCACTCACCTTCTGCTCCACTGCGCTCTCCCTCTGCTGGCTCTGATGATTCATCCACCCCCAGGCCATAGTCATGCCCATCAGAAACCCATTTTTCCAGTTTCCCCTTCTGAGCCAGGGGCCTCTTCGGCCATGCCTTGTTCCCAGTATAAGGGAGGAGTAGGGGGCCCTGAGCTGGAAAAAGAGTATCTAGGGGGAGTTGGCGTAGCAAGGAGGAAGACGGGAAAGGAAGTAAGGACAGAAACAATTTCCTCCCTTGGCTTGAATTAGTCTAGAGCAGCTCTGATCCCTGGGCAGGGATAGACCCAGGTTTTTCAGGTGTGAGAGGTGGGGAGAGGTCAGGCTAGAGCCGTGATTTGCCACTGCTGAAAGCATCCTGGAAGTCCCTCCAGCACCTCAAACTCAGCAGAATTCAAGCAGAACTTACCCCATGTCAAAACTGCCCCTACTCCTTGGCTGTCCACACAGTCCCTCAGATAGGAAACCTGGGCATGCCCCATCTCACCCCTCTCCTGGCCAGCACATCTCACCCACGGCCATGCGCTGGCCTTTTCTGCCTGGGAACACCATATCTTCCTGTTGGGCCCTGCTGCCCATGCTACCTGGTTAGGTCTTCACGAGTCCTCCCCTTCCTCGCTGGGCTCCTCCCCTGCAATCTCCCTCCATACTACCCAGTGAATCTTTCTTAGACACAGAATTAATCAAACATGTGGGCAGGCTTGAGACAGCAGGAGCCAACTTGTCTCTGGTCCGCCGATGAATGAATGGCGGGCAGAGGTTGGGAAGTGGGCTGGGCAGGCCCACTGTGGGCTCACACTCACTGAGCACCAACCGTACACTTTACCGTCATCATACCCAGTGAAGGTGGGTACCACTGTACCCATTTCACAGATGGGGAAATTGAGGGTACAGAGGTCATGAATGTCACACCCAGCCCCCAGCCAGGAGATGACAGAGTTGGATTTTGAACTCCAGTCTGACTTCAGAGCCTGATTCTCTTCAATGTTTAGAGGTATCTCTAGAGACTAAGGGGAAATAATTTGTGTTTGGGGCCCTTAAGGGTCAGTGAATCAAGTGGCTTCCTGAGAAAGGAAGGAAGTCTCTTGCGGGGGGCGGGGGGTGGTGTGTGTGTGTGTGTGTGTGTGTGTGTGTGTGTGTGTGTATGTCCAGCTCCTGGGCAGACCTGTGCATCCAGCCTGAAAGTGAATGTTGCTGCCACTGCTGCCCTCCACTGACCAGAGGCAGAACTGTTCCAATCTCTTGGGAATCTGACTTCACAGGGGACTACATTGCCCAACTCCACGGACCCTGAGAAACCAGATGGGTTAAGGTTAAATCCCTAATATACAAAGAGTTCTTAAAAAGCAATAAGAAACAAACAAATTTAATCCAACAGAAAAAAATAGACAAAGGACATAAACCGGCCATTTCACAAAAGAAAACATCCAAATAGCCAATAAGCAGATGATCAATTTCACTAATAATCAAATAAATGATAATAAAAACAATAATGACAAGTTCACCTGTTAGATTACAAATTGACAATGCCTTCTTTTGGAAAGAGTGCTGAGAAACAGGCATTCATGTATTGTCAGTAGCAGTGAGATTGGTACTAGCTTTTTGGAGGGCAATATCAAAAATTTTAATATTCACATTTTTTTTTGAGACAGGGTCCAGGCTGGAGTGCAGTGGTGTGTGTAATCACAGGGCACTGCAGCCTCGACCTCCAGGGCTCAAGTCATCCTCCTGCCTCAGTTTCTCAAGTAGCGTGGACCATAGGCATACACCACCATGCCCAGCTAATTTTTAAATTTTTTGTAGAGGCAGTATCTCCCTATGTTGCCCAGGCTGGTCTTGAACTCCTGAACTCGAGTGATCCTCCCACCTTGGCCTTCCAAAGTGCTGGATTATAGGCATAAGCTGCCATGCCCAGCCCCTACATTTTTCTACCTAACTGTTCTGCATCTAGAAATTTATCCTAAAAATGCAAAAGAATATATGTTTAAAGGTGTTTGCTGCTACAGTGTTTATGATCCATCTATGGACTATAGAGAAAAATAGGGAGCCACTAAAAATAAAGACGTAACTGGATTCTGCTCATGTTCATGCTGATCACGTTTATACATTTATGTAAATTGTATATTTGTATGTGAGTAAGTAATCAAAGTAAAACTTTGACAGTAATAAGATAAATATATTTTTTACATAGATACCCATGACATATTATGGAGTGAAAAACTGAGATTGCACCATAGTTAAAATACTATGATCCAGTTTACATAAAGTTGTGGGTGTGTGTTTGTGTGTGTGTGTGAACATAAGGAGTTATCTTGGAAGACTGTTACCAAAATCTTAATGGTGGCTACCTTTGTATAATAAGATTTCACTTAAATTTTACTTTCTCCTGTATACTTCTCTTATGGTTTAAATTTCTTTTTAATGAGTCTATATTATTTTAATAATGAAAACAATAAAGTTGTTTTCATTCTGAAGAAAGAAAACAGTCAGAAGATCTTGCTTCCCCAGGTGGGGGAGCCCAGTGGTAGGATGGGGGTGGCCCTGCTAGGAGAGCAAGCTGGTGGTTGGGACATTAAGGTGGGGTGCAGAGATCTGGAGCTGCATCTGACCCAGTGTAAAGTTGCCTGGAATGAGTCCTAGATGGCCAGAGAGGAAAAGGCCTGCCGGTCTAACACCCTCTGTGTGAGGCAGGAGTGACAGATTACATGGCTCAGATTGGGCAAGGGAATTGGCCAAGGTTACACAGTGAGCTAGTGCTGAATTAGGCACCAAAACCCAGGCCCTCAGACCCTAGGCCAGGGCTCCTTCCTCACTGCTCTAACTTCATAAGGTGGATCTGAAGGTCAGAAGTTAGATCAGGTTAGGCAGCAGGTTTCCACTGAGATGGTGCTGTTACTGATTTGCTGGGAGAACAATTATCTCCAATTTAGCCTCCTTAGCACTGAGCCAGGAAGTCATTGCTCCCTGGGAACATCTTTGTGCCACGCGCCTGTTCCTGATGCTGAGCTGGAAGCTGGGTTGTAAGGGATGGATGGTGGCCTCTCTCCATCCCCAGTCTTCCTGCCTCCAGGACCGCCTCAGCAATTCATTCTCTACACCACCCTCGGGGGATTCCTTGAAAACTCTACTCCCACGCATCGCCTCTGCTTGGAAAAGCTCTCTGTGGTTCCCCACCGCCCTTATTCAAGGCCTTCAGTGATGTGAACCCACCCTCCATTTGCAGCCCTTGCCCAGCCCCTCCAGCCACTTGCACAGGGGGCCCATCCTATGTGCTGACTCTACCAAGTCTTTTTACCTTCCTGTACCTTGGCTCATGCAACTCTTTCTATTTATTATTATATTCCTGCCTTCTATAAGTGCGAAGCTTTTGATCCTTCTTTAAAATCATCCTAAATAAATGTTCTTTCCTCCGGGAAGCCTTCTTTGACTCCCAGAGGAATTTTTTTTTTTTCTGTTTCTTTTTTTTTTTTTTTTTTTTTTGAGACAGACTCTTGCTCTGTGGCCCACGCTGGAGTGCAATGGCACAATCTCGGCTCACTGCAACCTCTGCCTCCCGGGTTCAAGGGATTCTCCTGTCTCAGCCTCCTGAGTAGCTGGGATTACAGGCGCCTGCCACCATGCCTGGCTAATTTTTGTATTTTTAGTAGAGATGGGGTTTCACCATGTTGGTCAGTCTGGTCTCAAACTCCTGACCTCGTGATCTGCCCGCTTCAGCCTCCCAAAATGCTGGGATTACGGGCATAAGCCATCGCGCCCGGCCCTTTTTTCTGTTTCTTAAGAGCATACTTTATTCATCTTTGTACCATCTGTGGCTAGCCCTGTGCTTAGCATAGAGTGAGCAGACAAGAGATGCTGGTCAAATGAAGAGTCAACTGCATTTAATTAAACTGTCTCATTTTCCCCTCCCCTCCCACCCCTTTTACTTTAGAATGCAAGGGATGGAAAAACTCTCTAAACTTTTTCAGAGGAGAAGAATATAGGAGGTCTTACATTTCACTTTCAGTATAAGTACAGCACTGGTCTTAGATTTAAAGTCTTATGGAAACGTTTGTTTTTATAAATATATCACAGGTTGGAGATACTGACATATAATAAGATAAAATTATTAGCCCAAGGTTTAGTTGGCAACACCTTGACTGTATTTACTTTTATAATCATGAGAAACATTGCTTCAAACCATGTTTGTTATACATAATAAGCATATATAGGCCCCTGGTTTATGGCAGAAAACCTTTTTCAAAAAATTCGTGACATTAAGAAAACATTACAAGCATCAGCATATTCCTATATATGTGTGCTCAATTTCAAAATTTATTTGAGGATTTGTAGAAAATATCACTCTGAATGTGACTGTGAACTTCATTTTTGCAACACTACCAGGGTACAGAATTTTTATATTGATTTTTAAATTTTTAAAAAATGTTAGTGACTATGGATACTCCATATTCATGGAGTACATAGGGCAATGTACTGATCCAGGCACTCAATGTGTAATAATCACATCAGGGTAATCAGGGTATCCATTGCCTCAAGCATTTATCATTTCTTTGTGTTAGGAACATTCCAATATCACTCTTTTAGTTATTTTTAAATGTACAATAAATTATGTTGACCATAGTCACTCTGTTGTGCTATCAAATACTAAAATACTAGGATATTATTCATTCTATATAAGTATATTTTTGTGCCCATTAACCATTCTCCCCTACCCCACCCTACCCCCAACTTCCTTCTCAGCCTTTGGTGACCATCATTCTACTCTCTATCTTCATGAGTTCAATTGTTTTAATTTTTAGCTCCCACATATAAGTGAGAACATGAGAAATTTGTCTTTCTGTGCCTGGCTTATTTCACTTACATAATGTCTTCCAGTTCCATCCATGTTGTTGCAAATGACAGAATTTAATTATTTTTATGGATGAATAATATTCCACTGTGTACATGTACAACATTTTGTTTATTTATTCATCTATTTGGGGACACTTAGATTGATTCCAAATCTTGGCTATTGTGCACAGTGCTGCAATAAACATGGGAGCGCAGATATCTAATCAATACACTACTTTCCTTTATTTGGATGTATACCTACTAGTGGAATTGCTAGATCATATGGTAGTTCTATCTTTAGTTTTATTGAGGAAACTTCAAACTACTCTCCATATGACTATACTAATTTACACTCCCAACAGTGTACGAGGGTTCCCCTTTCACCATATCCTCACCAGTATTTGTTATTGCCTGTCTTTTGAGTGAAAGGCATTTTAACTGGGGTGAAATAATATCTCATTGTAGTTTTGATTTGCATTTCTCTGATGATTAATAATGTTGAGCATTTTTTTCAAACACCTGTCAATCATTTGTATGTCTTCTTTGGAGAAATATCTATTTGGATCTTTTGCCCACTTTTTAATCCAATTACTTCATTTTTTCTGATCAAGTTGTCTGAGCTCCTTATATATTCTGGTTATTAATCCCTTTCAGATGGGTAGTTTGCAAATATTGCCTTTCATTGTGTGAGTTGTCTCTTTACTTTGCTGATTGTTTCCTTTGCTGTGCAGAAGATTTTTAGCTGGATGTGATCTCATTTGTCCGTTTTTGCTTTGGTTGTCTGTGCCTTTGAGGTATTATTTGAGAAATCTTTGCCCAGACCAATGTCCTAGAGAGTTTCCCCAATGTTTCCTTTTAGTAGTTTCATAGTTTGGCGTCTTAGATTTAAGTCTTTAATCCATTCTTACTTGATTATTGTATATGGCAAGAGATAGGGGTCTACTTTCATTCTTCTGCATACGGAGATCCTGTTTTCCTAGCTCCAAATATTGAAGAGACTTTCCTTTCCCCAGTGAATGTTCTTAGCACCTTTGTCAAAAATGAGTTCACTGTAGATGTCCCATAGGAATTTTTAGGGGTGTGCATCCAGCTATTCCTGTATGTTTTCCCATGGCTTCAGCTGCTATCTTATTTTGTGTCTTTCAATTTACATGCTTTTTATTTGCTTCTTTTTTCTTATTTCACATTTTTAATTGGATTAATTTCTTTTTAATTCTATTCTTTTTTTCCCTGAACTAGCATGAAGTTAAGTATACATCATGCACTCTTAAAATCTAGAACTCAGTAAAATCCCTAGACTTTTCCCAACCAATACAAAATCAGGTGTTTTCGTTCAATCTTGTTTTTTTTTGTTGTTGTTGTTTTGTTTGTTTGTTTGTTTTGTTTTGGTTTGGTTTGGTTTTTTTGAGACAGAGTTTCTGTCTGTTGCCAGGCTGGAGTGCAGTGGCGTGATCTCAGTTCACTGCAACCTTTGCCTCCCGGGTTCAAGCGATTCTCCTGCCTCAGCCTCCCAAGTAGCTGGGACTACAGGCACGTGCCACCACGCCCAGTTAATTTTTGTATTTTTAGTAGAGATGGGGTTTCACCATGTTGGCCAGGATGGTCTCGATCTCTTGACATCATGATCCACCCGCCTCGGCCTCCCAAAGTACTTGGATTACAGGCGTGAGCCAACACGCCCGGCCTCAATCTTGTTTTAAAACCTCCAAAATAGTAATTATTATTATTATTACTATAGTAATCAATACTTATTTAAATTCACCAACACATTTACCAGCTTCTTTGTTCACTTTACTGCTTCCCACCCTTCTTCTGGGATTTTTTCTAACTGATTTATTGAAATACAATTGACAAACAATAAACTGCCCATACTTAAAGTGAACAATTTTGAGAGGTTGTTATGTATGTATGTATGCATCTGTGAAATCATCGCCGTGATTAAGAAAATGAACTTCAGGCTGGGCGTAGTGCTTCATGCCTGTAATCTCAGCACTTTAGGAGGCTGAGGTGGGTGGGTCACCTGAAGTCAGGAGCCAAGATCGCACCACTGCACTCCAGCCTGGGCAACAGAGTGAGACTCCATCTAAAACAAAACAAAACAAAATTCTAAAAATTTATATGAATAGTATAATACATACATACTCTTTTTGTCCATCTTCTTTCACTCAGCACAATTATTTTGAGATTCAGCCATGCTATTGCACATATAAAATTTACCCTTTTTATTGCCAAGGAGCATTTCCATTGTATGGATGTGCCACATTTAGTTTATTCATTCATCCATGGATTTGGGACATTAGGGTTACTTCTAAATAAATTGTGACTATTATAAATAAGGCAGCAATAAACATTTGTGTACAAATCTTTGCATGCACGTATGCTTTCATTTCTCATATAGTTCGGCTGTCTTCTCCAAATCTCATGTTAAAATGTAATTCCCAGTGTTGGAGGTGAGGCCTGAAGGTCAGAGATGTTTGGATCATGGGGGAGTATCCCTCATGAATGGCTTAGTGCCATTCCCTTGGTGATGAATGAGTTCACACAAGATCTGGTTGTTTAAAAGTGTGTGGCACCTCCCCACTGCACCCCACCACCTCTCTGTCTTACTCCTGCTCTTGCCATGTGATAGGCCAGCTTCCCCTTTGTCTTCTGCCATGATTGTAAGTTTCCTGAGGCCTCACCAGAAGCCAAGCAGATGCCTAGCGCCATGCTTCCTGTACAGCCTGCAGTACTGTGACTCAATTAAACCACTTTTCTTTATAAATTATCCAGTCTTGGGTACTTCTTTACAGCAATGCACCAATAGCCTAATATAGGTACCTAGAAGTGGAATGGCTCAATATATGTTAGAGATACCTAGGTAAATTATTGAGAAACTGCCAAACTGTTTTCCAAAATGGCTATCATACTAGTCATTCTCACACTGCTATGAAGAAATACCTGGGACTGTATAATTTATAAAGAAAAGAGGTTTAAGTGGCTCACAGTACTGCAAGCTGTATAGGAAGCTTGGCTGGATCTGCTTCTGGGGAGGCCTCAGGGAGCTTTGACTCATAGTGGAAGATGAAGGGGAAGCAGGCATGTCTTACATGGTTGAAGCAGGAGGAACAGAGAGAAGGGGGCGGTGCTACACACTTTTTAACAACCAGATCTCATGAGAATTCACTATCATAATGACAGCTCCAAGGGAGATGATGTTAACCATGAGAAACAGCCCCTGTGGTCCAATCACTTCCCACCAGATCCCGCCTCCAACACCAGGGATTACAATTGAATGTGAGATCTGGGTGGGGACACAGATGAAAACCATCTCAGATGTACATTTGATATTCCCACCAGCAATATAAGAATTATCAAGACCAAATCTCCTTTGGATTGGTGTACCTGAAAGTGATGGGGAGAATGGAACCAAGTTAGAAAACATTCTTCAGGATACTATCCAGGAGAACTTCCCCAACCTAGCAAGGCAGGCCAACATTCAAATTCAGGAAATGCAGAGAACACCGCAAAGATTACTCCTTGAGAAGAGCAACCCCGAGACACATAAATGTCAGATTCACCAAGGTTGAAATGAAGGAAAAAATGCTAAGGGCAGCCAGAGAGAAAGGGCGGGTTACCCACAAAGGGAAGCCCATCAGACTAGCAGATCTCTCTGCAGAAACCCTACAAACCAGAAGGGAGTGGGGGTCAATATTCAACATTCTTAAAGAAAAGAATTTTCAACCCAGAATTTCATATCCAGCCAAAATAAGCTTCATAAATGAAGGAGAAATAAAATCCCTTACAGTCAACCAAATGCTGAGAGATTTTGTCACCACCAGGCCTGCCTTACAAGAGCTCCTGAAGGAAGCACTAAACATGGAAATGAACAAACAGTACCAGCCACTGCAAAAACATGCCAAATTGTAGAGACCATCAACGCTATGAAGAAACTGCATCAATTAACCGGTGAAATAACCAGCTAGCATCATAATGGCAGGATCAAATTCACACATAACAATATTAACCTTAAATGTAGGCCTGGCGCGGTGGCTCACATCTGTAATCCCAACACTTTGGGAGGCTAGTGAGGGCAGATCACAAAGTCAGGAGATCGAGACCAACCTGGCTAACATGGTGAAACCCCATCTCTACTAAAAATACAAAAAATTAGCCAGGCGTGGTAGTGGGCACCTGTAGTCCCAGCTACTCGGGAGGCTGAGGCAGGAGAATGGTGTGAACCTAGGAGGCAGAGCTTGCAGTGAGCCAGGATTGTGCCACTGCACTCCAGCCTGGGTGACAGAGTGAGACTCTGTCTCAAAAAAAAAAAAAATTAACCTTAAATGTAAATGAGCTAAATGTCCCAATTAAAAGACACAGACTGGCAAATTGGATAAAGGGTTAAGACCAATCGGTGTGCTGTATTCAGGAGACACATCTCACATGCAAAGACACACATAGGCTCAAAATAAAGGGATGGAGGAAGGTCTACCAAGCAAGTGGAAAGAAAAAAAAGTAGGGGTTGCAATCCTGGGTCTCTGATAAAACAGACTTTAAACCAACAAAGATCAAAAGAGATGAAGAAGGCCATTACATAATGGTAAAGGGATCAATTCACCAAGAAGAGCTAACTATCCTAAATATATATGCACCCAATACAGGAGCATCATGATTCATAAAGCGAGTTCTTAGAGACCCACAAAGAGACTTAGACTCCCAGGCAATAATAATGGGAGACTTTAATACCCCACTGTCAATATTAGACAGATCAATGAGATAGAAAATTAACAAGGATATCCAGGACTTGAACTCATCTCTGGACCAAGCAGACCTAATAGACATCTACAGAATTCTTCACCCCAAATCAACAGAATATACATTCTTCTCAGCACCACATTGCACTTATTCTAAAATTGACCTCATAATTGGAAGTAAAACACTCCTCAGCAAATGTAAAAGAACAGAAATTACAACAAACTGTCTCTCAGACCACAGTACAATCAAATTGGAACTCAGGATTAAGAAACACTCAAAACTGCACAACTACATGGAAACTGAACAATCTGCTCCTGAATGACTACTGGGTGAATAATGAAATGAAGGCAGAAATAAAGATGTTCTTTGAAACCAATAAGAACAAAGACACAACATACCAGAATCTCTGGGGCACATTTAAAGCAGTGTGTAGAGGGAACTTTATAGCACTAAATGCCCACAAGAGAAAGCAGGAAAGATCTAAAATCGACACCCTAACATCACAATTAAAACAACTAGAGAAGGAAGAGCAAACAAATTCAAAAGCTAGCAGAAGGCAACAAATAACTTAGATCAGAGCAGAACTGAAGGAAATAGAGACAAAACAAACCGTTCAAAAAAAATCAATGAATCCAGGAGCTGTTTTTTTGAAAAGATCAACAAAATTCATAGACCACTAGCAAGACTAATAAAGAAGAAAAGAGAGAAGAATCAAATAGATGCAATAAAAAATGATAAAGGGGATATCACCACCGATCCCACAGAAATACAAACTACCATCAGGGAATATTATAAACACCTCTATGCAAATAAACTAGAAAACCTAGAAGAAATGGATAAATTCCTGGACACATACACCCTCTCAAGACTAAGCCAGGAAGAAGTTGAATCTCCAAATAGACCAATAACAGGCTCTGAAATTGCGGCAATAATTAATAGCTTACCAACCAAAAAAAGTCCAGGAGCAGACGGAGTCACAGCCGAATTCTACCAGAGGTACAAAGAAGAGCTGGTATCATTCCTTCTGAAATTATTCCAATCAATAGAAAAAGAGAGAATCCTCCCTAACTCATTTTATGAGGCCAGCATCATCCTGATACCAAAGCCTGGCAGAGACACAACAACAAAAAAAGAGAATTTTAGGCCAATATCCCTGATGAACATCAATGCAAAAATCCTTAATAAAATACTGGCAAACCGAATCCAGCAGCACATCTAAAAGCTTATCCACCACGATCAAGTCAGCTTCATCCCTGGGATGCAAGTCTGGTTCAACATACACAAATCAATAAGTGTAATCCATCACATAAACAGAACCAACGACAAACACCACATGATTATCTCAATAGATGCAGAAAAGGCCTTTGACAAAATTCAACAGCCTTTCATGCTAAAAATTCTCAATAAACTAGGTATTGATGGAATGTATCTCAAAATAATAAGAGCTATTTATGACAAACCCACAGCCAATATACTGAATGGGCAAAAACTGGAAGCATTCCCTTTGAAAACTGGGACAAGACAAGGATGCCCTCTCTCACCACTCCTATTCAACACAGTATTGGAAGTTCTGGCCAGGGCAATCAGGCAGGAGAAAGAAATAAAGGATATTCAATTAGGAAAAAAGGAAATCAAATTGTCTCTGTTTCCAGATGACATGATTGTATATTTAGAAAACCCCATCGTCTCAGCCCAAAATCTCCTTAAGCTGATAAGCAAATTCAGCAGTCTCAGGATACAAAATCAATGTGCAAAAATCACAAGCATTCCTATACACCAATAACAGAGAGTCAAATCATGAGTGAACTCCTATTCACAATTACTACAAAGAGAATAAAATACCTAGGAATCCAAATTACAATGGATGTGAAGAACCTCTTCAAGGAGAACTACAAACCACTGCTCAACAAAATAAAAGAGGACACAAACAAATGGAAGAACATTCCATGCTCATGGATAGGAAAAATCAATATCGTGAAAATGGCCATACTGCACAAGGTAATTTATAGTTTCAATGCCATCCCCATCAAGCTACCACTGACTTTCTTCACAGAATTGGAAAAAAACTACTTTAAATTTCATATGGAACAAAAAAAGAGCCCACAGAGCCAAGATGATTCTAAGCAAAAAGAACAAAGCTGGAGGCATCACGCTACCTGACTTCAAGCTAAACTACAAGGCTACAGTAACCAAAACAGCATAGTACTGGTACCAAAACAGATATATAGATCAATGGAACAGAACAGAGGCCACAGAAATAACACGTCTACAACCATCTGATCTCTGACAAACCCCACAAAAACAAACAATGGGGAAAGGATTCCCTATTTAATATATGGTGCTGGGAAAACTGGCTAGCCATATGTAGAAAGCTGAAACTGGATCCCTTCCTTACACTTTATACAAAAATTAACTCAAGATGGATTAAAGACTTAAAACCATAAAAACCCTAGAAGAAAACCTAGGCAATACCATTCAAGACATAGGCATGGGCAAAGACTTCATGACTAAAACACCAAAAGCAATGGCAACAAAAGTCAAAATAGACAAATGCGGACTAGTTAAACTAAAGAGCTTCTGCACAGCAAAAGAAACTATCATCAGAGTGAACAGGCAATCTACAGAATGGGAGAAAATTTTTGCAATCTATCCATCTGACAAAGGGCTAATATCCAGAATCTACAAAGAACTTAAACAAATTTATAAGAAAAAAAACAACCCCATCAAAAAGTGCAAAGGATATGAACAGACACTTCTTAAAAGAAGACATTTATGCAGCCAACAGACATATGAAAAAATGCTCATCATCACCGGTCATCAGAGAAATGCAAATCAAAACCACAATGAGATACCATCTCACGCCAGTTAGAATGGCGATCATTAAAAAGTCAGGAAACAACAGATGCTGGAGAGGATGTGGAAAAATAGGAAGGTTTTTACACTGTTGATGGGAGTGTAAATTAGTTCAACCATTGTGGAAGACAGTGTGGTGATTCTTCAAGGATCTAGAACTAGAAATACCATTTGACCCAGCAATCTCATTACTGGGTATATACCCAAAGGATTATAAATCATGCTGCTATAAAGACACATGCACACGTATGTTTATTGCGGCATTATTCACAATAGCAAAGACTTGGAACCAACCCAAATGTCCAACAATGATAGATTGGATTAAGAAAATATGGCACATATACACCATGGAATACTATGCAGCTATAAAAAAGTATGAGTTCATGTCCTTTGCAGGGACGTGGATGAAGCTGGAAACCATCATTATCAGCAAAATATCACAAAGACAGAAAACCAAACACCGCATGTTCTCACTCATAAGTGGGAGTTAAACAATGAGAACACATGGACACAGGGAGGAGAGCATCACACACCGGGGCCTGTTGGGGAGTGGGGGGCTGGGGGAGGGATAGCGTTAGGAGAAATACCTAATGTAAATGATGAGTTGATGGGTGCAGCAAACCAACATGGCACATGTATATCTATGTAACAAACCTGCACGTTGTACACATGTACCCTAGAACTTAAAGTATAATTTTATAAAAAGGAATTGTCAAGTTTCTCCATATCCTCCCCAACAGATGGTATGATCTTAGACATTACAACAGGTGCATAGTAGTATCTTATTGTAGTTTTAATTGCATCTCCTTAATGATTAATGATGTTGAACATATTTTATATGCTAATTTTCCATCTGCATATATTATTTAAGTGTCTGAAAGTTTTTTGCCCATTTTGGGAGAGATGTGTGTTTTATTATTATTGAGTTTTCAGAGTTCTTTATACATTCTAGTTACAAGTCCTTTATCAGATATGTGATATGCAAATATTTTTCCCCAGTCTGTGGCTTGTCTTTTCGTTTTTATAATAGTATTTTTTTCTCTTTTTACAGATGGGGTCTCACTGTGTTGGCCAGGCTAGAGTACAGTAGTTATTCACAGGTGCAATCATAACACACTGCAGCCTCAAATTCCTGGGCTCGAGTGATCCTCCCATCTCAGCTTCATGAGTAACTGAGACTACAGGCTCATATCACCATGCTTAGCTATAATAGATTCTTTTGAATTACAAATTTTCTTAACTTTGATGAAATCCAGTTTATCAATTTTTTCTTGTTTGTTGTAGTCATTTTTTTTTTGTTTTGGTATTATGTCCAATAAATCTTTGCCCAACTCAAGGCCCATAAAATTATCTTATATGTTTTCTTCTAGAAGTTTTATATTTTTATGTTGTACACTTAAGCAGGAAAGATCTAAAATCAACAGGTGCATGATAGTATCTTATTGTAGTTTTCATTTGCATCTCCTTAATGATTAATGATGTCAAACATTTTTATATGCTAATTTTCTATGATACATTTGAAGTTATGGCTCAAGTTTTATTTTTGTTTTGTTTTTGCATTTGCACATGAATATATAATTTTTCCAATATTATTTGTTTTAAAAGATTATCTTTTCTCAAATGAATGGCCTTCACATCTTTGTCAAAAATCAGTTGACTATATAAACACGGGTCTATATTTGGAATCTGTACTCTGTTCTATTGATCTATTTGTCTATCTTTTATTTTATTTTTTATTTTTTTGAGACAGAGTCTTGCTCTGTCGCCCAGTATGGAGTGCAGTGGTGCGATCTTGGCTCAGTGCATCCTCTGCCTCCCAGGTTCAAATGATTCTCCTGCTTCAGCCTCCCAAGTACCTGGGATTACAGGCACCCACCACTACATCTGGCTAATTTTTTTGTATTTTTAGTAGAGACAGGGTTTCATGATGTTTGCCAAGCTGGTCTCAAACTCCTGACCTCAGGTGATCCACTCACCTCAGCCTCTCAAAGTGCTGGGATTACAGGTGTGAGATACCACACCTGGCCCTGTTTGTCTATCTTGATACCAATACCAAAATATCTTGATTATTGTAGCTTTATAATGTCATCAAGTCAAATAAGTCCTTCAACTTTCTTCTTTTTTTTCAGTTATTTTTTTCTATTTTAGATCCTTTGCATTTTTTTCTTTTTTGAGATAGGGTCTTTATTTGTTGCCCAGGCTGAAGTGCAGTTGTGCAATCATAGCTCAGTGCAGCCTCCATCACCTGGGCTCATGTGATCCTCCCACCTCAGCTTCCCAAGTAGCTGGGACCACAGGCATGCACCACCATGCCTGGCTAACTTTTTAAATTTTTAGTAGAGATGAGGTCTCACTATGTTGCCCAGGCTGGTCTTGAACTTCTGAGCTCAAGTGATCCTCTTGCCTCAGCCTCCCAAAGTGCTGGCGTTATAGTTGTGAGCTGCTGTGCCCAGCCATTCTCTGCATTTTTTAGAATTTTAAAATTAGCTCATCCATTTGTAAATACACACACACACACACACAAAAACACACAGGATTTGCATTAGGATTCTCTTAAATATATAGATGAATTTTGAGAGAGTTGACATCTTAGCAGTATTGAGTCTTCTAATCTAAGAACATGGTATATCTTCCCATTTATTTGAGTCTTTAATTTCTCTCAGCAATGTTTTGTAGTGTTCAATATATAGGTCTTCCACATATCTTGTAGATTCATCCCTAAGTATTTCCTATATTTTAAGGCTATTATAAAAGATGTTTTTAAATTTTAATTTCTGATTGTTTGTTGCTAATATATAGAAATACAATAGATTCTTACATATTAATTTTGTATCCTGAAGCCTTACCAAACTCACTTCTTATTCCAATGGGACTGGCAAGAACCCCTAGTACAGTAACGATGAATAAAAGAGATGAGTGCAGACATCCTTGATTTGATTCTGATCTTAGAGGAAAGCATTCAGTCTTTCACCATGAAGTATGCTGTAAACTGTAGGTTTTTCATAAATGCCATTTGAAATTGAAGAAGACACAACTAAATGGAAAGACATCCTATGTTCATGGATTAGAATTAATATTGTTAAAATGTTCATACTACTGAATTCCATATACAGGTTTATTCCAATCCCTATGAAAGTTTCAATGGCATTCTTTACAGAAATAGGAAAAGCAATTCTAAAATTTGTATGGAACCACAAAAGACCACAAGTAGACAAAGCAATTTAGAGAAAGAAAAACAAAGTTGAAGGCATCACATTTCCTGATTTTTAATTATATTATAAAGGTATGGTAATCAAAACAGTATAGTACTGACATAAAAGACAGACATATAGACAAATGGAACAGAATAGAGAGCCCAGAAATAAACTCAGTCATATATGGTAAACTAATTTTTGACAAGGGTACCAAGAAGACATAATGGGGAAAAGACAGCCTCTTCAATAGATGGTGCTGAAAAACTAGATTTCCACATGCCAAAAAATGTGGAAACTGGACTCTTATATTATACAGAAAAAAATCAACTCAAAATGGACAAAGGACCTAAATATAAGAACCAAAACCATAAAATTTCTAAAAGAAAACACAGAGGAAAAGCTCCTTGACTTTAGCCTTGGTAATAATTTTCTGGATATCACACAAAAAGCTCAGGCTATAAAAGCAAAAATAAATAAATGGGACTACATCAAACCAAAGAGCTTCTTCACAGCAGGGGAAACAGTCAGTAAAAGGAAAAGGCAGCATACAAAATGGGAGAAAATATTTGCAAACCGTACATCTGATATCCAAAATATATAAGAAACTCAAACAATTCAATAGCAAGAAACAATAGCAAGAAAACAAATAATCCAATTAAAAAATGCGCAAAGGACTGAAAAGACATTTCTTCAAAGAAGACATTAAAATGGTCAATACGTGTATGAAAAGGTGTTCAACATCACTAATCATCAGGGAAATGCGAATCAAAACCACAAGGAGCTATCACCTCACACCTGTTAAGATGGTTATTATCAAAAAGATGAGAGATAACACATGTTAAGAGTGTGGAGAAAAGGGAACCCTTGTACACTGTTGGTGGGAATGTAGATCGGTACAGCCATTGTGGAAAACAGCATGGAGGTTTCCAAAGAAATTAAAAATAGAAGTACTGTATGACCCAGCAATCCTTCTTGTGGGTATATACAAAAATGAAATAAAATCATCATCTCATAGAAACGTCTGTACTCCCATGTTCATTGCAGCATTATTCACAATAGCCGTGATATGAAAACAAACTAAAATATCCCTCGATGGATGAATGGGTAAAGAAACCATGGTGCACATATATGATGGAATATCATTCAGCCTTAAAAAAGGAGATCCTGCCACTTACCACAACATGGATGAACTTGGAAGACATTATGCTAAATGAAATAAGCCAAACACAGAAAGGAAAATATTGCATGATCTCACTTATATGTGGAATCATCAAAAAAAAGAAAAGTCAGAAAGATGGAGAATAAAATCGTAGATGGGAAGGAGTAAATAGGGAGATGTAGATCCAAGGATACAGTGTTGTAGCTATGTAGGATGAACAAATCTGGAGATCTAATGTAACACATAAGGACTATCACTAATAATATTGTATTATATTTGAGATTTTTGTTAAAAGAATGGATTTTAGGTGCTATTCCCACAAAAGGAAACGAGTAACTATTTGAGATGATGGATATGTTAATTTGCTTGACTACATTAACAACTTCGCCAAATGTATGTATACCAAACATCATATTTAAGGTATTTATATACCTTAAATATATACAATAAAAATTTTAAATAAAAAAGTGATCTTCACTGGGCTGAGGAACTCCACTATTGTTCCTAGCACATTGAGTGTTTTAATCAAGATTGAGTGCTGGCTTTTATAAATGTTTTTTTCTGCATCAATTAAGATGATTATATAGCTTTTCTTTCTCAGCCTGTCAACATGATAAATTATAGTGATTGATTTGGGATGCTTAAACCAATCTTACATTCCCGAGGCATAGTATCCTTTTGGTCATGATATAGCGTCTTTTTTTTTTTTTTTTTTATGGAGTCTCGCTCTGTCACCCAGGCTGGAGTGCAGTGGTGCAATCTCGGCTCACTGCAAGCCCCGCCTCCCGGGTTCACGTCATTCTCCTGCCTCAGCCTCCCCAGTAGCTGGGACTACAGGCGGCCGCCACCATGCCTGGCTGATTTTTTTTGTATTTTTAGTAGAGACAGGGTTTCACCGTGTTAGCCAGGATGATCTCAATCTCCTGACCTTGTGATCCGCCCGCCCTCGCCTCCCAAAGTGCTGGGATTACAGGCGTGAGCCACCACGCCCGGCCTGATACAGTGTCTTCTTTATATATTGTTAAATTCAACCTGCTGGTTTTATAGGATGAATTGGAAAATATTCCCTCCTCTTCAATTTTATGGAAGATTTTATTTAGAATTTGTATTATTTCCTTCTTATATGTTTGGAAGAATTCCTCAGTTAAGCTGTCTGGACCTGGAGTTTTATTTATGGAAAGGCTTTTAAATACGAATTCAATTTATGTAATATTTGAGGGCTATTCAGGTTATTTATTTCTTCTTGAGTGAACTTTGGTAGTTTTTATCTTTTGAGGAATTTGTCCATTTCATCTAAGTTATCCAACTTCTTGGCACAAAGGTGCTCATAGTACTCCCTTATTATCCTTTTGATATATTTAGAATCTGTGGTGATGTCACCCTTTCATTCTTGGTATTGAAATAATTTATATTTTCTTTCCCTTTTTTCCCAAATCAGTCTGGATAGAGATTTGTCCATTTTACTGGTCTGCTCTATGAACCAGCTTTTGTTGTCATTGATGTTCTGTATCGCTTTTGTTTTCTATTTCATTGAATTTTGCTTTCATCTTTATTATTTATTTCTTCTGCTTACTTTACATTTAATTTTCTCTTTTTGTTGTTTCTTAAGGTGAAAGCTAAGGCCCTTGATTAATATAGAGCATTTAGTGCTATAACTTTCCTTCTATGTACTATGTAGCAGCATCCTACAAATTTTAATATGTGTATTACCATTTTAATTCCATTCAAAATATTTTAATTTGTCTTTTGATTTCTTCTTTAGCCCATGGATTGTTTAGAAGTATGTTATTCAGTTTCTAAATACTTGCAGATTTTCCAGAGATCTTTCCATTATTGACTTTTAATTTTATTTCATTGTTGTCAGGAAATATACTTTATATGACTTGAGTTCATTTAAATTTATCAATCCTTGTTTCATGCCCCAGAATATGGTCTGTCTTAGTAAATGTTCCGTGTTAGCTGAAATTAATGTGTACTCTGCTGATGTTGGATGAAGTGTTCTATAAATGTCTATTAGATCAAGTTGGCTGACAGTATTGTTCAACTCCTGTATCTTTACTGATTTATGCCTACTCTTTCTATCAACTTCTAATAGAAGGGTGTTGGAATCTCCTACTATCATTGTGGCTTTGTCTCTTTTTCCTTGCAGTTCGTTCTATCAGTTTTTGCTTCATGCATGTATTAGTTTGCTAGGGCTGCCATAATACAGCACTATAGACAATGTGGCTTAAACAAAAAAAAAAATTTCCTCACAGATATGGAGGCCAGAAATCCAAGATTAAGGTTTCAGCAGGGTTGATGTCTTCTGAGGCCTCTCTCCTTGTCTTGTAGATGACGGTCTTCTCCCTGTGTCTTCACATGATATTCCCTCTGTACCTTGTCTGTGTCCAAATTCTCTCTTCTTACAAAGACACCAGTCATAGTAGATTAGGGCCCACCCTAATTTAACCTGATTATCTCTTTAAATATCCTATCTCCAAATATAGTCACATTGGAGGTTAGGACTTTATGATTTTGGAAAGGGTACACAATTTAGCCCATAACAATGTATTTCAAAGCTCCCTTATTAGTTGCTTAGGACTTCTATGTTCTCCTGATTAATTGACCCCCTTTTCTTTGTGAAATAACTCACTTTATCTCTAATAATAACCTTTACTCTGAAATCTACTTCATTTTGATTGGCTATGATGTGATATATATTTTTCCATCCTTTTACTTTTAACCTGTTTGTATCTTATATTTAAAGTGGATGTCTTATAAGTAACATATAGCTGTGCCTTGCTTTTTTATTCAGTCTGAAAATCTATACTTTTTAATTGGAGTATTTAAATCTTTTACATTAATGTAATTCTTGATATGGTTGAGTTTGAATCCTGGCTATTTGACTTCTGTTTGTCCTATTTCATTTTTTTCTTCCATTTTTTCTCTTTTTCTGCCTTTTTTGGATTGAGTATTTTTTCTTCTCTTTCTTTTTTAAGAGACAGGGTTTCACTCTGTCACCTGGGCTGGAGTGCAGTAGCACAATCATAGCTCATTGTAATGTAACCTCTAACTCCTGGGCTCAAGTGATCCTTCCACCTTAGCTTCTTGCCTAAGGTATTTTGTCACAGCAGCAGGAATAGACTAAGACAACAGCCTACCTTCAAGTGATAGTACACCACCTCACAAACAGAATATGACCCTTATAAAAGTACACTTCCACTTAGCCCCTCCTGGACTTTGTGCTATTGTTGTCAGATATTTTACTGGTTTTTTTGTTTTGTTTTGTTTTGGTTTGTTTGTTTGTTTTGTTTTGTTTTTGAGATGGAGTTTTGCTCTGTTGCCCAGGCTGGAGTGCAGTGGCGCCATCTTATCTCACGGCAACGTCTGCCTCCCAGGTTCAAGCAATTCTCCTGCCTCAGCCTCCCGAGTAGCTGGGATTACAGGCACCTGCTATCACACCTGGCTAATTTTTGTATTTTTAGTAGAGATGGGGTTTCACCATGCCAGGATGGTCTCAAACTCCCAACCTCAGGTGATCCACCTGCCTCAGCCTCCCAAAGTGCTGGGATTACAGGCGTGGGCCATCATGCCCGGCCTAGATATTTTACTTTTACTTATAACCCCACAGTAACAATGCATTGTTATTGCTTTTGCTCTAAATGGTTGATTATCTTTAAAGGGATTTAAATAATTTTTAAAAGGCATTATTTTTTACCCACATAATTGCCATTTCCAGTACTTTTCATTTCTTTATGTAGATCCAGATTTCCATCTTGTATCATTTTCTTTCTGCTTGAATAACTTCCTTTAACATTTCTTGTAAGTACAGGTCTGCTGGTGATAAATTCTTTCAGTTTTTGTATTTCCAAGAAAGTATTTATTTCCCCTTCATTTTTGAAATATATTTTCAATGGGTGTAGAATTCTAGCTTGATAGATTTTTCCTTTCAGTACTTTAAAGATGTTGTTCCACTATCTCTTAGCTTGCATTGTTTATAATACAAAAAATCTACTGTCATTCTTTGTTCCTCTGTGTAATGTTTCTTCTTCCTTTAGCGGTTTTTAAGATTCTCTCATTTTAACTTGTTTTGAGCAATTTGATTGTGATGTGCCTTGGTGTATTTTTTCTTTATGTTTCTTGTGTTTGGGTTTGTTGAGTTTCATGGTTATGTGAGTTTATAGTTTTCATCAAATTTGGAAATTTTTCAGATGTTTCTTCAATTTTTTTTCTTTTCTTCCCTTCTCTCCTTAAGGGACTCCAAATATACATATGTTAGGCTGCTTTAAATTATCCCATGACTCACTGATGCTCTTTTTATTTGTTTTTGTCTTTTTTCTTTCTGTGTTTTATTTTGGATAGCTTCTATTGCTGTATCTTCAAGTTTACAAATCTGTTCTTCTGCAGTGTCAAAACTGCCATTAATCTCATCCAGTATATTTTTCACTTCAAACATTGTGATTTTCATGTTTGGATGTTTGATTTGAGTATTTTTTAAATATCTTCTATTATTCTGTTTAACATGTTTAATCTTTCTTCTGGCTTTTTGAACATATGGAATTCAGTTACAATTGGTGTTTTAAAGTCTTTGCCTCCTAATTCTATCATGTGTCACTTCTGGGTCAGTTTTGATTGACTGACTGATTGACTTTTCTCTTTTTAAATTTTTGATACAGGATCTTGCTCTGTTGCCCAGGCTGAAGTATAGTGGCATGATCATGGTTCACATCAGCCTCAACCTCCCAGGCTCAAGTGATCCTCCCACCTCAGCCTCCTAAGTAGCTGAAACTAGAGGCGTGCATCACCATACCCAGCTAATTTTTGTATTTTTTGCAGAGATGGGGTTTTGCCATGTTGTCCAGGCTGGTCTCCAAACTCCTGAGCTCAAACAATCTGCCCACCTTGGCCTTACAAAGTGCTGGGATTACAGGCATGAGCCACCATGCCCGGCTTTGACTTTTCTCTTCTTTTTTATTTTTGTTTTTTAAATTTAATAGAGATAGCATCTCACTGTGTTGCCCAGGTTGGTCTTGAACTACTGGGCTCAAATACCTTGGTCTCCCAAAGTGCTGGGATTTATAGGCATGAGCCACCACACTTGGCTGACTTTTCTCTTCTTTATACATAGTATTTTGCTGCACTTTCACTTGCCTGGTAATTTTTTATTGGATGCTAGACATTGTAAATTTTACCTTTTGGGGGGCTCTGGATAATTTTTATATGCCTATAAATATTCTTTAGCTTTGTTCTTAATGTAGTTAAGTTACTCTGAGATAATTTGATCCTTTCAGGTCTTACTTTTAACATTCTTGGCAGAAACCCAGTAGCATTTAGTCAAGAGTTAAATTCCCTTGTTACTGAGGCAAAACCCTTCTGAGTGCTCTACACAGTGCCTCAAGAGTTATGAGAGTTTTCTACTGTGGCCGGTGGGAAGATCACTATTCCTGACTATATGTGAACTCTGAGAATGTTTTTCTCTACTCTTTTTGTGAAGTCTTTCCCAAGGCTTGGGTCATTTCCTCACATGCACATGATCAGTACTCAGTACTATGAAGTGCTCTCCTTTCTGGGACTCTGCCCTGCAAACTCTAGCTTCCTTGGCTTCCTTGGCCTCTCAGCTCTGTCTCTTCCTCTCAGAAAGACCTCCAGGGTTAGCCTGGGTTCCCTCCCCCGTACTGTGGCCTGGAAACTCTTTCTAGGCAGTAAGGTTGGAAACTGTTTAGCTCACCTTGCTTGTTTCCCAGAGATTGCTCCCCTTTTTGCCTAATGTCCAATGCCTTGAGAACCATCGTTTCATATATAGTTATGCACTGCATAACGACTTTTGATCAATGATGGACGCATATGTGACAGTGGTCCCAAAAGATTACAATGGAGCTGAAAAATTCCTATCCCCTAGTGATGCCATAGCCATCTGTATTAGTCAGGGTTCTCCAGAGAGACAGAACTAATAGGATATATGTATATATGAAAGGGAGTTTATTAGAGAGGATTGGCTCACACGATTACAAGGCAAAGTCCCACAATAGGCTGTCTGCAAACTGGGGAAGAGAGAAGCCAGTAGTGGCTCAATCTGAGTCTGACAGCCTCAAAACAAGGGAAGCCAACAGTGCAGCCTTCAGTCAATGGCTGAAGGCCCAAGATCCCCCAGCAAGCCACTGGTGCAAGACCCAGAATCCAAAGACCAAAGAACCTGGACTCTGATGTCCAAGAGCAGGAGGAGCAGAAGAAAGCATCCAGCACAGAAGAAAGAAGGAAGCCAGACAACTCAGCAAGCTAGGATATCCCACCTTCTTTCACCTGCTTTGTTCTAGCTGGCAGCCCATTGGATGGCACCCACCCACATTGAGGGTGGGTGTTCCTCTCCCAGTCCGCCAACTCAAATGTAAATCTCTGGCAACATCCTCACAGGCACACCCAGAAACAGTACTTTGCCAGCCATCTAGGCATCCTTCAATCCAATCAAATTGACACCTAATATTAACCATCAAAATGTCATAGTGCAATATATTACTCACATGTTTGTAGTGATGCTGGTGTAAACAGCCTACTGCACTGCCAGTCATATAAAAGTCTAGCACATACAATTATGTACAGTACATAATACTTGATAATTATAATAAACAGCTGTTACTGGTTTATGTATACTATGCTATACTTTTTATCATTATTTTAAAGTGTACTCCTTCTACTTATTAAAAGAAAAAGAAGTTAACTACAAAACAACCTCTGGCAGGTCCTTCAGGAGGTATTCCAGAAGAAGACATTGTTAGCATAGGACATGACAGCTCCATGCATGTTATTACCCCTGATAACCTTCCAGTGGGGCGAGATGTGGAGGTGGAAGACAGTGATATCAATGATCTTGACCCTGTGTGGGCCTAGGCTAATGCATATGTTTGTGTCTTTGTTTTTTATTTGTTTGTTTGCTTGTTTGTTTGTTTTTGAGATGGAGCCTTGCTCTGTCACCCAGGCTGGAGTGCAATGGAGCAATCTTGGCTCACTGCAACCTCTGTCTCCTGGGTTCAAGCAATTCTCCTGTCTCAGCCTCCCAAGTAGCTGGGATTACAGGCGCCTGCCACTATGCCCGGCTAATTTTTGTATTTTTAGTAGAGACAGGGTTTCACCATGTTGGCCAGGCTGGTCTCGAACTCCTGACCTCAAGCAATCCACCTGACTCGGCCTCCCAAAGTGTTGGGATTACAGGTGTGAGCCACTGCACCCAGCCTGTGTCTTTGGTTTTAACAAAGAAGTTTAAAAAGTAAAACCTAAGAATAATAATTTTAAAAATACAAAAAGGCTTATAGAATAAGGATATAAAGAAAATATTTTAGTACAGCTGTACAATGTGTACATGTTTTAAGCTAAGTATTATTACAGAAGAGCCCAAAAGTTTTTAAAAGTTTAAAAGTTTATAAAGTAAAAAAGTTACAGAAAGCTAAGGTTAATTTATTATCGAAGAAAGAAAATTTTTTTTATAAATTTAGTGTAGCCTTAGTGTACAGTGTTTATGAAGTCTACAGAATTATGCATAATGTCCTACAACTTCACATTCACTCACCACCCACTCACTGACTCACCCAGAGCAACTTCCAGTCCTGCAAGCTTCACTTGTGGTAAGTGCCCTATAGAAATATACCATACTTTAATCTTTTATGCCATATTTTTAGTCTGCCTTTTCTATGTTTAGATATGTTTAAACACAAATACTTACCATTGTGTTACAATTGCCAACAGTATTCAATACGGTAACATCCTGTACAGGAGCCTAGGAGCAACAGGCTCTACCATGTAGCCCAGGTGTGTAGTAGGCTATGACATCCAGGTTTGTGTAAGTATCCTCTATGATGTTTCAGTAAGGACAAAAAACACCTAAAGGTGCATTTCTCAGAATACATCCTCATCATTAAATAATTATCAATAATAACTGTTTTGTCCAGTTTTATTTGTTGTTCCAGGTGAAAGGGTAAATCTGGTTCTTATTCTTCCATTTTGATTGGAAGATTCTTTCCCTCTGAGCTGAATTTTTTTCTTGCTGAAGTCCACCCTTCATAAATTCTTTGAGCAAAAGTCTGAGATTAGTAAAACCTCAGTCTGTATATATCTGAAAATGTCTTTATTTTGCATTCATCCTTAAATGCTGGTTAACTGAATGTAGAATTTGTTTTTCTGATCACTTCAAAGGTATTAGTCCACTGGCATCTATTGTTGCTGATGAGAAATTGGCTTCAGGCAGAACATCATTCATTTGTGGATGTTTCATTTCTGATGGCTTTTCAGATTTTTTTCTTTATTTTTATTGTTTTTCAGTCTCTTCAATATGTCTAGAAATGAAATTTTTTATTCTACTCAGAACTCAATGTGCCTTTTCATTCCAGAGGCTCATTTTTCTTTGCTTGTAGAAAATCCTTCATCATTATTTCTTAGAATGGTGCTTCTTCTCCCCTATTTTCTCCTTGTAGAACTACTAATCTAATATAAATTTTGGAACTTCTCATTTTCTCCTCTATGATTTTTATCTTTCATATTTTCCATTACTCTATAATACTGAGCACTCTCTATGTGCCAAGAACTATAAACTCATTTAATCCTCATAGTAACACCATGAGGTAGGTACATTATAGTATATTATAACATTATAACATTATAGTATATCTCCATTTTATACATGAGAAAATTGATACACAAAAGGCTTAAAAACATACCTGAATCTCTATTGCTATTAATAGTAAGTATCAGAGATTTAATACCAGCTGTGCGGCTTCAGACCCCATGTATTTTTTTTTTTTTTTTTTTTGAGACAGGGTCACACACTCGTCACCCAGGCTGGAGTGCAGTGGTGCAATCTCTTTGCAGCCTCGACTTCCCAAGCTCAGGTGATTCTCCCACCTCAGCCTCCCAAGTAGCTGGAACTACAGATACGTGCCACCATGCCCGGCTAATTTTTTGTATTTTTAGTAGAGATGGGGTTTTGCCATTTTTCCCAGGCTGGTCTCCAACTCCTGGGCTTAAGCAATCCACCAGCCTCAGCCTCCCAAATTGCTGGGATTACGGGTGTGAGCCACCGTGCCCAGCCCACTGCACTAATATTCCATACTATTATAATTTCATCTCTTTGTGCTGCTTTCTGTGCTGCCTTCTGGGTAATTTCTTCAGATCAATTTGAGTGTACTAATTCTCTCTCTCCATCTGTGTCTAATCTACTCTTTAAAACATCTATTGCATTTTAATAGTTCATTTTTGCTATTTCTATTTGCTTCTTTTTTCATAAGCTCTTCTTCTTGCCTTATGTCTTCGATTCCTAATTTTATCTCATTTAAACATACTTACATTAAAGTTTCTCAGGTTGTTCTATAATCCTAATTTTTGGCATATGCACCACTAAGATCTCCCTTCAAGAAAGAACTTGCTCTTCAGCCACACAAGTGCAGTTGGCTGACTACCTCAAGCTGTTAGTACCGTTACTGCCTTCAAGATATGCCTCCGTTTTTTAGTTAAGGCTGTGCTCTTCTTCGGCAGTCCCTAAGCAATAACTTTATGAACACGGCAGGTGTACTATAGTCTTGCTATTTCTGCTCAACAAGGGACTTTCTCTAACAGGCGGTATTTGTTCTATAATCCCCCTTTGTGTTAGCCAAGACTTTATCACATTTGCGTCCCATCTAAGGCTCTCTGCCCAATCTTGATTCTCCCCATTTTGTCTTTTACAGGCATTACCCCTCAATAAACCCCTTGCACTCCTAATCCCGTCTCTGCATTTACTTTCTGGAGGACCCAACTAAAACAGCATGTGAATTATCCAGGTTATTTCATCTTCTGACTTTCTTTCCTAGCAATCCTTTTCCTCTCATACTTTGTAATGCTTTTTACCATGAGATTATCTTCAGTGGGAGTTGTTTTCTATAGAAGTCCTGTGTGCCCTGCATTGTGGAGGAGAACCACAGGTAGTTTCACAAGAAGATCCATTAGTTTAACCAGTTCCAAGACAAACTTTATGTCAATTTCTTAGCTAGGGTTCCCCCAAACATCACATCACTGCCACCATCACACAGTTAATGCAAACATGTGAACTTAATTCTCACACCCATACTAATGCAGATTGTGATTACAATTGCTTCCAGGTGACTCTTTCCTAGCTCTTTTCTAGCTCCATCTGAGCTTTTGAGCTCAGCTATATATTTTTTAATGTACTTTTTATATTTTACCTAGCATTTCTATTTATTTAGCGTAAGAGATAAAAGAAACTTCTTTTCTTTCTACAGTACCCCATAGTCAATGAAAGTAAACCCTGGAACCTGCATATATGTGTGTGTGTGTATATATATATATATATATGGAGAGAGAGAGACA
The DNA here is from genome assembly GCF_029289425.2 of Pan paniscus. NCBI lineage: Eukaryota > Metazoa > Chordata > Mammalia > Primates > Hominidae > Pan > Pan paniscus. The sequence goes on from NC_073249.2 coordinate 193,633,818, forward strand.
TATATATACATATATATTTCTATATAATTTATATTCTTGGTCATACTATCTATTTTTTAACTTTTTATTTTGGAATAATTATACATTCATAGGAAGCTGCAGAAGACTCCCGAGTACACTTCACTCAGTTCCCTTCATTCAGGGAATGTACTCAGGAATCTGCATTTTAGCAGGTAATCAGAGAACTCAGATGTAGGTGCAGGTTGTTGCAGATGCTATCAGTTCCCCATCCATATCCCTTGGACCTTTCCTACCAACTGTTAGCAACAACTCTTAACCAATGACTCTCAGCATTGGTATATAAATACCCTGGTTCCCTTACCCTTCATATGCGTTATTTCTGAGTCATGTTTTGCACCATTTCCCAGAGTCTCCCTGCTAAATTAACTGTTAATAAACCACTGTGGTAGCACTCTTATTGTCTGCCTTCTTTTCTTTATCACTTCCCACTTCTCTACCCAAATAGTCACTTTCCAAATAAGCTAATTTAACTCAAATCTTTGTGTGGCGGTCTGTATCTGGTCTTCTAAGCTCAGATCAGAAGTGGTCTTAGATCCCAAGGATGGAATCTAGGATTGTAAAATTTGTCAGCCAATGGTAATAAGATTCCATTATTGATGGTCTTTAATATATTGTAGAGGCCTAGGATGAATTGGCGGACAAGATACAGATACAAGGGGATACAACCATTTATGAAGTCTCTCTAACATCTGAGAGATGTGGAGGCAATGGTAGTTAAAGAACTGGTGGAGTTTGTTGGTTGTTGTTAAGTACCATTGAAGTGCTAAAGGAGGAAAATGATAGGGTCAAATTAGTCAATTACCAGCCCAGGGGATGGTATGAAACCTAGAAAGCCACTATGACAGCATTTTAAAATCCCCTAATTTCCTACAGCTGGAGGGCAGATAGGTCTGAAAACCACGTCCAGAACCTAATGATGAAAGTAGTAGAAGTGTCCCACTCCCGTTTGCTAGAGGATAATAGGCTTCCTCCTCTTGCCTGGAAACTATGCAGAAGCCTCCCCTAAGGCAGATGCCTTGCAAGATGATACTTGCCCTCTTCAAGATCTGCTTCTACATTCTCTTGCGTCTTCTAGGTCAATCACTAGGGTTAAATCTCATCACTCAACCATTGAGGAGGTACTATCTCTGCTTAAAGAAACAGGATTTTGGCCAGGCTTATGCCTGTAATCCCAGCACTTTGGGAGGTTGAGGCGGGTGAATCACCTGAGGTCAGGAGTTCAGGACAAGCCTGGCCGATATGGTGAAACCCCATCTCTTCTAAAAATACAAAAATTAGCCAGGCGTGGTGGTGCACACCTGTAGTCCCAGCTACTTGGGAGGCTGAGACAGGAGAATCACTTGAACCTGGGAGGCAGTGGTTGCAGTGAACCAAGATCGTGCCATTGCTCTCCAGCCTGCCTGGGGGACACAGCGAGACTCCGTCTCAAAAAACAAAAACAAAAACAAAAACAAAAAAAAAGGATGTTTACTAAAAGAACTGCAGGACCTGCCTAATAGGTACCAATAAAAAGCTGGAAGATGTGCCTGGGAATGGATATTGAGGCTGCTGAGTCAAGAAGGGAAATGGAACATAGGGATGGAGAAGAGAAGAGTTGTTGATATGGAGGAAGTCTCCTGAGCTTCTGCACTTACCATCCTGGCAAGAACACTTGGAGCTGGGATAGTTCAGAGGACAAAAGGATCAGTGTCCAATCAGGAGGTAGAAACTACACCACTAATTTAAATAGAGATCTAATGTAGTGTATTCTTAAGTAGGTATAAAATTATTAAGTAGGTAACTGCAAAGGTAAAAAGAGAATGCTAAGTTGTCACAAAGATAGCAATGACAAAAGCAGATACCATGCCCACGGCTGGTGAAACAAAATAAGAAGTGGAATTATCAAAATTTAGAAGCTTACAAGAGAAGTTCCAAGAAACCAAAACTCAGATCTCTGAGGAGGAACACCAAAGTATTGGAAACTGGTGCTAGGAAGTGTTGGGAAACTGCAAACTGGATTCAGCTGCTGCTAAGGAAAGATGCTGCTGATGCCAGGGTGAAGAAGCGTTGCTAGGGTGATGCTCACAGGAACAGGAAGCTGACAGGAAGTCAATAGGAAGAAGCAAGTCCCTCCTTCCTGCTGCTGCGACATCAATTCCCTCCTGCCCTCCTCATTGGCAGGCATAACAGGGAGAAACTGGCAATGCTGGAATGTGAATTTCTGAACCCCAGCCCCAGCACTACACAAGTTGATACAGAAGGGTGGTTGTGGCGCTAAGAGGTGACAGCTTAACAACTGACAAGAGTTACAATAAACAATGTAGAAATGCGTGAACTGACATAACTGGAGACAGGAGTCAAAAGTTCAGAGGAGAAATGTATTGCCTAAAACCAAAAGACCACCAGCTTAGTAGCTTAGTATGTTTCCAGTACACCTTCACTGGAGCAATAAAGAATGAGCTCCTGAAGGGGCACTGACATCATTGAGCAACTCAGTGGTGGCTGCCCCTTCTATGTTGTGTTGTAGCTGCTAGGGAACTGGAGTTCCTACTGTTTGTTAATGGTGACAATAGGATTCCAGAACAGCAGAGGCCAGGTAGCAGCACTTAACCATCAGACACATAGTGTATGGAATTACCATAATGGGCAGCAAAGTCAGAAACTCAACCAAGGGGCCCTTACCCACAGAGATCTGTGGGATTGCTAATAGACCCTGAAGTTCCTAAGGGTGAGATCAGTGGGTGACTAACAAGGGTATTGCTGCCCAATATAATAAAAACAGATCAAGAGCATGTAATGTGAAGACTGAGGTGAGCCATCACAGTGGAAAATCACTATCCCTCACCCATTTTTCATGCTTAAGCTAGTCCTCAGACCCAGTACCACAGTAACTGTACACAGGAGAACAAAAATATCCAGATATTTCTATAGTTGGGGAATTCAGAGTCCGGACTAACACTGATTCCAGGGGATCCAAATTGCCACTATAGCCCTCCTGTTAAAGTAAGGAGATATGGAGGCAAGATGATAAATGGAGTCTTTGCCAAAGCCCATTTTACAGTGAGTCCAGTGGGTCTTCACACCCTCCTGTGACTATTTTCCCCATCCCTGAATACTTAATTGGGATTAGTAAACTCAGCAGGCAGTAGAAACCTCACATCGGTTTCTTAATCTGTAAAGAAACTGGTGAGAGTCACCCAAAGCAGAGGTGACAACGGTATGTGTGTGTGTGTGTGTGTATATATATATATATATATATATATATATGCTGGAATGTGAATTTCTGAACCCCAGCCCCAGCACTACACAAGTTGATACAGAAGTGTGGTTGCGGCGCTAAGAGGCAACAGCTTAACAACTGACAAGAGTTACAATAAACGATGTAGAATATATATATATGGGGGATCAACTGATTATATAGCCAGAGTTTCCCATTGTAAGTTGTGTACTGTCAGATCCACCAAACTGTATAGTCGAGTATGTGCAACAGTAATCCATTGAAGCGTGGACATGGAACATTGTCATGAACTAGGCCTGAGCAGGACCAGAGGTCACAAATAAACTACAGAAGCAGGCCCAGAATCCCCTGTTGTGATCCCTGCATTGGAACCTCTCCCCTCAGCTCACACCTATGAAATCATGAGAGATTCCTGATGACCAGGTGACAGAGGAGGAAAAAGCTTAGGCCTGGTTTATGGACAGGTTGGCACAATAGGTTAGTGGAAAACAAAAATTCACTCTTGCTGCACTACAGTCCCACTCAAGGGTTCCTGAAGAACAGCCATGTGGAGAATTTTTTGCAGGGGCAGAACTTTAGGCGGCGCATTGAGTCATCAACTTGGTGCAGAAAGAGTGGTGGCCTGAGGTCAGGACTCCCAGGCAGTAGTGAACAGTTCAGCTGATTGCTCAGGGACTTGTGAAGAGCAAGACTGCAAAATTGCAGTTAAGGAGGTCTGGGGAAGAAGCATGTGGATTGATCTTTGAGAGAAGACACAAAAATATGTGGGTCTCTGTCTCATTTCATTGTCTACCAGAGGGTGTCCATCGCAGAGAAGGTGCTGAACAATCAGTTAGATAGGATGATTCATCCAGTGGAAATGAGCTTATCTCTTTCCTCAGCTGCCCCAGAGCATGCACAACAGACCCATGAACTGAGAAGCCATGGTAAGAGGGATGGAAGCCACACATGGCCCAACAGCATGGGCTTCCTCTGGCCGAGGCTGACCTAGGTATTACTACTAAGTGTCCAATCTGTCAAAGCACAGGCAGGGCTGAGCTCTTGACATAGTACCACCCCTCAAGGAGGGCACCCAGCCACATGGTGCCAGTTGATTACACTGGACCCAACCACCCTGGAGGTGCTGTGACTCTTCTATGACTTCATGGGACTGATACAGATTTGCCTTCTCTGTCCACAATGTCATGGTCAGCAGCACTCTCTCAGAGTTCCCAGGGTGTGCAGTTTATCATCAAAGCATTCCCCCCATAACATGGCCATGGAGAAAGTGAGCACATGACCATGTTATTCACTGGTCCTGCTATTTACCATACCAACCAGGGCTGCATCCTGAGAAAATACTGGAATAACCACTTGAAGGCATAGCTAAGTCATCAGCTTGAAGATAGGGTTGAGAACCTGTCCTTACATGTTTGTTTGTTTGTTTGTTTGTTTGTTTGTTTGTTTGTTTGTTTTGAGATGAAGTCTCATTCTGTTGCCCAGGCTGGAGTGCAGTGGCACAATCTCGGCTTACTTCAACCTCTGCCTCCTGGGTTCAAGGGATTCTCCTGCCTCAGCCTCCCGAGTAGCTGGGATTACAGGCACCCGCCACCACCCCTGGCTAATTTTTGTATTTTTAGTAGAGACGGGGTTTCACCATGTTGGTCAGGCTGGTCTCAAACTCCTGACTTCGTGATCTGCCCGTCTCGGCCTCCCAAAGTGCTGGGATTACAGACGTGAGCCATCGCACCCTGCCTCCCTTACATGTATTTCTATACTTGAGACAATAGCTATTGTAAGGGTGCTACATCCCCAACAGTCAGAATACATAGGTCTGGAAGCCAAGAAATGAGTGGCCTCTCTCACCTTTATTCCCAATGACCCACTTGGCAAATTTATGCTTTCTATTGCCAAAGCTTTAGGCTCTGTTGAACCAGAGATCCTAGTTCTCAGAGGGTAGGGAGAGATCACTTCTACCAGAGGACATAATTGTGGTTTTAAACCTAAAATTATATCTGCCTCTGGTAATTTTGGGATCCTCATGACAGCAGACCAACAAGCTAAGAAAGGAGATTCTGAACTGGCAGGAGTAAGTGACCCCTGCTGGACCAGGTGAGGGGCATCTAGAAAGGGTAGTAGAGTCAGAAGCTGAGCATCGGTTACACTTTAGGACCAACTACAGCAGTGGGGTCTGGAGATTGTCCCTCCTCTTATCTGTTATCCTTTCTACCTCTTCCTCTTCCTTCTTCTCCTCTCTTCTTGTAACAAATCATGACTTTCCACCACCCAAAGTAGCAGTGACAGAACATGAAACTTAATATGAATGCAAGTTTATCTGAGCAGGTGCAAGGGTGAACTGTGACACATACTGTCAATGCCCTGCCATTGTCCCTCAAACCTGTCAATGTATTCCCAAGACTTCCGACTGCCAGCATCCACATGGTAGCTAAGGGATCATTTTCCCAGAACTACAGAGAGCTGACTGTACACATCACAGTTCACAAGTGCCAAAGAATTAAACACCACCAGGGAGCAGCCTCAACACTCAAACATGGTGTATAAATACCCCAGCTCCCTCATCCTTTGGGTGGGATGCTTCTGAGGCATCGATCATTCTGAGGTTTTGTACCATTTCCCAGAATTTCCCTGCAGGATAAATCTTCAGTTCCCCTTTGTGATAATAGTGCACCCTTATGGGGCTGCCTTCCCTTCCCTGTATCACCTTCCCACTTCCCTATTAGTGTTACTTATGCTCCCCAAATAAACTATTTTCACTTTAGTCCTTATCTTAAGGTCAGTTCTTGGAAGAACCCATGCTAAGACACATGTGGCTCAAGGACTATGCATTGAGAAGCACTAATTTAGAGAGTGAACTCATTTCTATTTTGTAAAAATATCTTTCTCCCTCTCTCCCCTGACTCCCCTTCTCCTTCCCCCTACACCCGAGTTTGTGTGTGCACACATGTGCACACATATATAGAATATATGAAAAAGATCTGAGGATATGATCCAAGTATTAACAATAGTTCTTTCTGAATGGTGGCTTCTTAGTTTTCCTCTCTTTTGTTTTTCTACAGCAGCAATTGTGTCTCCGAAAGTATTTTTAATTGGCAATTAGGAGATGATGAGTGGAGTGGTGGGGGAGCAGAGCCAGGCTGCAGTGGGCTGATGCTGGCCCAAGAAGATGCATAGGCCACAGTGGGCTGATGCTGGCACAGGAGGATGTGCAGGCTGCAGTGGACTGATGCCAGTCCAGGAGGATGTGCAGGCTGCAGTGGGCTCATGCAAGCACAGGAGGATGTGTAGGCTGCAGTGGGCTGGTGCTGGCCCAGGAGGATGTGCAGGCTGCAGTGGGCTGGTCCTGGCCCAGGAGGATGTGCAGGCTGCGGAGGGCTGGTGCTGGCCCAGGAGGATGTGCAGGCTGCAGTGGGCTGGTGCTGGCCCAGGAGGATGCGCAGGCTGCAATGGGCTGATGGTGACGCAGGAGGATGTACAGACAATTCTCTCAAGGTGCTGGGCTAGAGACAGGCAAGAAATGAGATGGTAGCTCAAGGTGGGGCAACTGTAGAGAGTATCATTTGAAGAGGAAGTTGAGCCTGTTTCTAGGCTGAGGAAAAGCAGCCAATGACAAGGAAGGAGACAAAAATACAGAGTCAAAAGTGGGCTCACTGAAGGAGTCAGGTCCCAGAAGAGGCCTGAGGGGATTCAAGGGGCCCTAGGGGAGGAATCCATTCTCAACAGAAGGTGAGCTTCATCCTCTGGGACCAGGGAAAGGGGGTGAAGATGAATAACGTTAGAAATGCATTTATTTCAGTCATTTTTTTGTTCTACTCTCTGCTTCATTTCACAGAGGACTTGAGGTGTTTCTATAGATAAGTTGATAGGTTGGAGGGACTGGAAGTTGAGACATCCCCACGGAGGGGGCTCCACTTCCTCCATGGAGCAGGAGGCAAGGTCCCCCACTGAGAGGAAGCAGGGGTGTCTCTGTGGGGTTACAGGAGCCAGGCAAAGGTTTGGAATAGGGAGGAGGCACTGAGCGACAGAGCCCAGCTTGCCCATTTATAAAGTCTGCTAGGTGGAGCTGACCGCTCAGCTGTGGCCCAGCCAGGCTGCACAATGTGGAGTCATCTCCAGCTGCTTGGGCCCCAGGCAAGAATCACAGGAGGAGCCTGTGCCGCTTACTTGTCCTGGTTTTAGATAAGTCACTTCCCCACTCCCAGCCACAGTTTCCTCATCTGCCAATGGGGAGAAACAAGTCAAATCTGGAGATTTGATCCTATTGTGAGGATCAAATCAAATAACACACATGAAGCACCTAGCACAGTGCGTGGCACTCGGAAGTTGCTCAATGTTCCTTCTTCTGCTCCTCTGCCTTCAAGTGGGCTTGAGCAAATGTAACCTGGATAGGAAGGGACATGGATGTTTTATCTTGTATTGGTGGATGCTGTTACATGCAACAATTTTAAATACAGCTGACTCTCATTACTCTCTGTAGCCCTTAAAAGAGCTATGGCATCAGGCTCCTGTGAGTCTCTGGCCACATTTTCAGCAACCAGTCAATATACAACATTGTTTTATTTATTTATTTATTTATTTAGAGATGGAGTTTCGCTCTATCGCCCAGGCTGCAGTGCAGTGGTGCAATCTCAGCTCACTGCAACCTCCACTTCCTGGGTTCAGGTGATTCTCGTGCCTCAACCTCACAAGTAGCTGGAATTACAAGCACCCGTCACCACACCCGGCTAATTTTTGTTTTTTAGTAGAGATGGGGTTTCACCATGTTGGCCAGGCTGGTCTCAAACTCCTGACCTCAGGTGATCCTCCTGCCTCAGCCTCCCAAAGTGCTGGGATTACAGGAGTGAGCCACCGGACCCAGCCACAACTTTGTTTTATGTGTGTTTCTGCTTAGAGACCCTTATTTAATATATAAATTGTTGATTCACTAGCATTGAACTCACAGCCAACACTACTGTAACTCATGTCTGAACAAAGCTTATCAAGCACACGTATTTTCTCCTTAAGGCACATCACAGCCTTCTTGTGCTTGAGAATACCAGACAGCACTTCAGCACAATGCTTGGGGCCATTTTAAATAGCAAAATCACCAACAAAAAAGCACAAAAAATGAGAACAGTTCGCACCAAATAAGTCACAAAAAGAATACTTGTTTACACTATGACAGCTGAGACAAGAAGGCAGGGTGTCCCTTTGTTCAACTTCAGCTGGGAACATATGTGTGGGTAAGTCAAGATTTTCACCACTGCACATAAGTATGTCCACAAATAATAGCAATTGTGCCTCAAGTATTGATTTGAAGGTTAAAAATAAATTTTAGAAGCAGGTGATTTTGCAAATATGGAATCCATAAATAATGAGGATCAATTTTCTTTATTTTTTCTGATTATAAAAATATATATAATAAACAGAGCTATCTAATGTAAAAGTTAAAGTCCCCCATAATCCCAGCCCACAAATGAACACAATTAGAATATAGTTCTATAGAATTTTTGTTATGCAAATAATGCCTGTGATTGTGTCTAAGTCTGTGGGTGTCTATGTGTCTATGTGTATTTGGGTCTTTCTTTTCTTTTTCTCACTCAACAATAGCTCTTGGATAGCTTTCCAGAAAAAAAATTCCTGATGTTAATTTTTGGAGTATGAATGGAAGCAGATGGCATACACTGCAGTCAGGATCTCTAAGTCTTAGTTCAGACCACTCAACCACATCAGATGTGGAGAGAGCAATGACTTGCCAAATGTAAAGATAATCAACAGTTTTAGTGTTCTGCATCTTAATGGAGATGGAATAAGGTCAAGAGAAGAACTGCTCAGAGGATAAAAGGACTGAACACTGGGAAGTAAAGTGAAAGATAAGAGACTGGGTCAGGCACGGTGGCTCACACCTATAATCCCAGCACTCTGGGAGGCCAAGGCAGGCAGATCACTTGAGGTCAGGAGTTTCAGACCAGCCTGGCCAACATGGTGAAACCCCCTCTCTACTAAAAATACAAAAATTAGCTTGGCGTGGTGGCGGGCACCTGTAATCCCAGCTACTCGGGAGGCTGAAGCACGAGAATTGCTTGAGGCTGGGAGGTGGAGGTTGCAGTGAGCCAAGATTGCACCACTTCACTCCAGCCTGGGCAACAGAGCAAGACTCCATCTCAAAAGAAAAAAAAAGAGTCTGTGACTTTCAGCCAGAGAAAACCACATTCTATGTCCTTTGGAGGAGATTAGACCTACATATTAAGACTATCTACTGAAAGGATTTAGACAATAGAGTAAAATAGTACCAGAGCCTCTTCTAAAAACAGCTGCAAAATTGGCTGGGCACAGTGGCTCATGCCTGTAATCCCAGCACTTTGGGAGGCAGAGGCGGTTGGATGACCTGAGGTCAGGAGTTTGAGACCAGCCTGACCAATATGGTGAAACCCTGTCTTTACTAAAAATACAAAAATTAGCCAGGCATGGTGGTGTGCGCCTATAGTCCCAGCTACTAGGGAGGCTGAGAAGGAGAATCACTTGGACCTGGGAGGCAGAGGTTGCAGTGAGCCAAGATCATGCCACTGTGCTCCAGCCAGGGTGACAGAGCGAGACTCCATCTCAAATAAACAAATAATAAAAACAGCTGCAAAATAGTATGGAGAAAGCTGGGCTGCTGCAACAAAAGACCCAAAATACAATGGCTCTTAGAAAATAAGTTTACTTCTCACTCTGTAGTCCATGTCAGGGTGGCTGTACTTCATGCAGTCATTCAGGAACCCAGGATCCTCCCATATCTTTGCTCCATCAGCCCTTTTGAAGCATTATTGAAGCTGTGTCCCTGGTACATCTGTGTTCCAACTCAAGAGAAGAGAAAATGGAGCATGGAAAAGCAAAAGCTTCATGCCTTAAGGTCTATTTCTATTTATGTTCTATTAGAAAGATTTTAGTCACCAAGTCTCACTCGGCTGCAAGAACAGCTGGGATGTATGATCTCTAGTGGACCAGCCATTCCTCCGACTGCTACTCTATTACATAGAAGAACAGGAGGATGAAGTTTAGTGGACAGCTAGCAATTTCCATCATATCTCCTTTATTTGAGCCTTGGTATCTTCCTCTATAAAAGGGGGATAATAATATAAACTAGTTAAGGCTGCTTTGGGACTCAAATCCAATAATATATGTGAGAACACTTAGCAAGCCCTACTGTGCCTGATAAGAATTTCTCATTGATTTTGCCCTCTAGACTGCCAGCTCCTTGGGAGCAAGGAGCATAGTTTATTCCACCTACTCACAAAGACCTGCTTGGAGTCAGCATCAGTAAATACATGTTGAATAATGAAGTCACTGTTTCATCCATCATCAAGCCTTTTTTTTTTTCATTTCATTTCAAATGCTTCAATAATTTAGACTCTGCCCTGTTCACTTTCCCCACCCCCTCATTAGGGGTGCACGTCAGTATATCAGTTGGGATTCTCTGGGTTGCAAAGTGACAATGCACTACTGTTAAACTGGCTTATGCAATAAGATGGACCATCTCACATATCCTGAAGTCCAGACTCTGCATCAGAATAAAAGCTTCTCTTCCCTAGGACTCTCTTGGCCTTGCCCTCCCTTCTGTATTTGCTGCATCCTCAGACTGGGAGCAAGATGGCTGTTGCAATTCCAAGCATTGCCACCAAACATATCCCAGCAAAGGGGGCAGACTGTTTTGCAAAGTAAAGAGACCGTTTCCTGAAAACCCCTCTCTGCCATAGGCTTCCCCTTTAGTTTTTCAGGCTGGACCTGCCCAAACCGTCACTGGCAAGAGGAATGAGACCACCATAATGGACTTGGACCAAACAAGACTCACTCCATGAGACCACCATAATGGACTTGGACCAAACAAGGCTCACTCCTGGAAATGGGCTGGGGTCAGCCTTCCTTGGGTCACTTGGGGAAGGGGGCCACCTGAACAAAATCAGGGCTCTGCCCATAAGAAAAAGTTGAGAAACTGCTGTTGCATGAGCAACCAACTATTTTTCTCACAATGATGGAGATTCTGGGCCAGATGAGGGTGTGATGGAGAAAGTGTTAACCATAGAGAACTAAACTGAGAGCTTTTTCATAAACTTTACCTCAATAAAGTTTAACACCAATGAAGATATTTCTGGAGGAGGCAGAAACTGGTAGCCACCCTCTATGGCTCATTTCCCTCACCCCCGTATCCAACCATCACCAAATGTCACCGTGTCTGTACTTGCAATACCCTAGTCTTCTCTCCTTACCCACTGTTGGGGCCCCAGTTCGGGTCTCGCCTCCTGCAGGCACGATGACAACAGCACCTTAGGGGTGCCCAGTCTTTCCTTCCTCCTGCAACCCAGGGCGTTGATGCGGTTATTCAGCTACACACCTTTACTGTGTGCTGAGTGCTGTGCATGCGCAGACACATTGGAAAAGCTCCCTGTCTTCTTCACCTTGCAGATGGTATAATGATTATCTCTGAGACTTCCTGAAACCCAATCGGACCAGGTCATTCCCTTGCCTGAAAGCCCCATGCCTTCAAGAAATTCTTTACCATGACCCACAATGCCCTCCAGCCCACCCAGGCTCCTTCTCCACCCCACCCCCAACGGTACAGAATTACTCGCACTTCCTTCACTGCACCCTCCCCTTTCACGCCTCTATGCTTTTGCACAGGCTGTCTCCTCTGCCTAGAAATCCCTTATCCCCTCTCCATCTGGCACACAAGACAAGTTCTCCTATTACTTTTTCTCCCTCTCTCCTGCTCCACCCCTCACCGCCTTACACACACACACACACACACACACACACACACACAAATACAGCACTCCAGAATTGTTTGCCAATGGAGGCAGCCTCCGGGGCCAGATGTTAGCCAGGGCTTTCCAAACTTCTCCCCAAGCACTCCTTAAGAAAGTGAAGAGGAAATGGGACCCCAGCGCTTAGGAGTGTGAGGGCCTTGAACTTGCTCTAAGCAAGCAGGGCATTTCAAGAGTTTTATCTTTATATTTTATGCAGAAGTTGTATTCCAAATAAATTCTTGTTCGTTTTAATACAAAATATGATTTTTTCTACATCTTCAAATCGATGATCCAGAAAGATGCTCCTTGTTTATTTGTTGTGCTCTCAAATTAGCTGCTCCGCCTCGCCGCGGGGACCCTAAGCGAGACCTGGATGCAGTTCCAAGTACACACCCCGAAGGAACAGCTGGGCTTTGCTTCCCCGGGAGCTGGAGGATGGTGGGGGTGGGGCGGGGTCAACCGGCTGGTGGCCCCGCCCCTCCCCCGCCCGCTGCGGGGGCGGAGTTGCTTGGGTCCCGCCCACGGGGGCGGGGAGGCAGCCGCGGCCACCGGCTGCTCGGATTCGGCTGGTTCCGGGTTGAGAGGCTGCGCTGGACCGAAGCGGTGGCTGCTAAGCTCGCGGGGGTAAGGGGTCGCGCTGGGCCAGGGTTTGGGGCCGGGATCCGGCAGCTGAGCGGGCCGGCACCCCTCCTCTTCTCTGCCGGTCACAGCCAATGTACGGCTCGGCCTGGCTGCCCCCTCCCCCAGGATTCCCCATCCCCAGCTTTTCGCCCTCCCCGCACCGCCCCCACCCCGGGATTTCGACCCCCTCAAGGGCTCCACCCCGCTCCGGGATCCCCTTCTCCCAGCTCCTATCCCTTAGGACTGCCCCGCCCCCTAGAACCTCCCCGTCAGGATCTCCGTCCCTCAGCCGCTCACAGCCTCCTCCCAGCGCCCATCGCCTTGAGCTGCCCACTACCTCTAGACTGCCCTCCCGGGCTGGCGTCCCACGGAGTCTCAGCCGCGCACCCCTTCCTCGCGTTACCCTCCTTCCGGACAGCACCCCCTCTCTTCTCCGGTAGCTCCTACCCCTGCCTGTGCGGGCCTCGTCCCCGCGCCCAGCCCTCGGTGCTGCCTCCGACAGCGCCGCGCTCTCTCAGCCGCCCCCCTGCCCCTCGGGCCCCCCTCTCTGCTGCCCCCGGCGCCATGGCGTGCAGCCTCAAGGACGAGCTGCTGTGCTCCATCTGCCTGAGCATCTACCAGGACCCGGTGAGCCTGGGCTGCGAGCATTACTTCTGCCGCCGCTGCATCACCGAGCACTGGGTGCGGCAGGAGGCTCAGGGCGCCCGCGACTGCCCCGAGTGCCGGCGCACGTTCGCCGAGCCCGCGCTGGCGCCCAGCCTCAAGCTGGCCAACATCGTGGAGCGCTACAGCGCCTTCCCGCTGGACGCCATCCTCAACGCGCGCCGCGCCGCGCGACCCTGCCAGGCGCACGACAAGGTCAAGCTCTTCTGCCTCACGGACCGCGCGCTGCTCTGCTTCTTCTGCGACGAGCCTGCGCTGCACGAGCAGCATCAGGTCACCGGCATAGACGACGCCTTCGACGAGCTGCAGGTGCGCTGCCGGGCCTGCCTGGGGAAGAGGCGGGGCCGGGCTGGAGGTGGGGCCGGGAGAGGGGTGGGGTCAGGGCTGGACCGCGGGCCAGGCCCAGTCAGAATGGTCCTGGGGCGGGGCCGCCAGCCAGGTCAGGGCCCTATCAGGAGTAACGCGGGGCAGGGAGGGGCGGGGCCGCCGCAGGGCGGGACCGTGGGGGCGGGGCCTTGGGCAGTCCGGACCCTGAGGGATCTGAGACAGACCTGGAGTACCGGCTGGTCCGCGGTTAGGGAGAAGTCGGGGATGCGGATGGGATGGCGGAAACAAGTGAGATCAGAAGTGGACCAGATACTGGGCTGGGGCAGGGTTGTGGACGAAGCGGAATCAGAGCCGGGCAAAGTCAGGGCCACTGTCAGACTGAGGGCGAGGCCGCGAGGATGGGTCTGTATTAAACCGGGTAGCTGAGCTCTGGCAGGCTGGGGGTTCTGTGGGGGCGGAGACTGGATCAGATGTGCATCAGGACTAAGAGGAGTACGGGGGCTAGAATGTGTTGGACAGGTGAGGGTGAAACCTAATAGAGGGGTATAAGTTAGGGTGCCAAAGTGCTGAGAGGGCAGGTTTGAGTACTGAGGATTAGGCCAAGGTGTATGAGGGGTTAAGACTGAGATCAGGTCCAGATACTCTACAACAAGTTTAGATTTAAGCCAGAGTAGAGGCCAGGTTGAGTGGGGGCAGGACTTTAAGGTAAAGATTTGGAGAATAAGGCCCAGATGTAAGGTGATTCAAGAAGGGAGGGGCTAGACCTCTAGGAGTCTCTAGAGGTTTTTGATGACCTCTTTGGCTCTGTCCCCCACATCAGGACTTTTGAAGACTAAGTGAAACGGTACATGCAGAGTGACCTGAGCATAGTTGGCATAGAACTCTAATCGGTCTCCCTTAAGACTTCCTGTCTTCACTGACAAACTCCTACTCAACTTTTAAGGCCTTGCTCAAATATCCTCTCCGTGAAGCCTTCTCCAAGCTCCACTGGTCAAACAAACAAACAAACAAACACAAACATTAGAACTGCATTTCCCCAAATGCTCTCTATTAATAAGTGTGGGAAATACAGTATATTTTTTATACCCACCCCCTTGGAGAATTTTCAGTGTGCATTTGCATATTAAAAGCTTAGAGAAATTTTGTTGCAAATAAATCTATTTTACTGTGTTTAATAAAATGGTTCCCAAGCTTACTTGGGCCTGGAATCCTTTTTTCAAGCTAAATCACTTAAATCCAGCAGTCCCATGTACCTGGCTTTGGGATACTAGTCAAGCACGTAGTTCTCCAAGGCCAGAGACAGAATCTTATTTCTCCTATCTATGGCCCCAAAGCCTGGTGCAAGGCCTGGCCCACAGTACACACCAATAAAGGCCAAATGAATGAACGAAAGAATGACCAACCCTGGCCTAAGCTGGACCACACTGTGGAGCGTTTGGAAGCAGAAGGTTTTTGGCTCAAACATTTTATGAAAATGGAGTGGGCTAACTTGGGAGGTAATGAGCTCTCTGGCCTCGAGATACTCAAACAGAAACTAAATAATTACTTTCCCCTGTATTGTAGGGGCTCCCAACCCCTCCACACACTAGTCTTTGAGTAGGCCTGCACCCAGCAGATGCCCATGGGCCTCAGGAGAAATGGCCCATGTTCACCATCGCTCCTTCCCTGTCCCTTTTATCTCAAAACTACAACTGACTCCCTTCCAGTCTAGCTGTCTGAGGATGAAGGCCCCATCAGAGGCCTGGGCCTCTGGGAGCCTGCACAAGGCTTGGCCCTCCACCCCCAGAGCCATCGTGCTAGACGCTGCTGCTGTCCATCTCCCCGTCTATGGAGTCACATAAGCAGGAAGAGTTTGAGGGGACTCTGTCTGAAACCATCTGTCCAACCTCTTCATCATGTAGGAATGGAAAGTGAGGCCTGGAGAAGTGATGTGACTTGCCCAAGGCCACACTTCCAGACAGTGAGACAGCCAGGGCTATAGGGCACAGCCTGACCCAGATCCCTCTTCTCTGATCTCTCCCCTCCTTGTCTGACCTTCTAGCCTCTGCTTCAGAGCCTTGGTTCTCCTGTCTGCAAACCAGGAAATCCAAATTACTGTATGTTGGGCTTCTGTACTCTATCCGATGACCTGGGGGACACAGGAGAAATTGAACATGTATTACCTACAAATATTATTGAAATGCTTCATTATTGGGTGAAAAGTAAAACAGGACTGCCACTTGCTTACTTTCTAGCACACTGTCCTGGGGTTGGACATACTTGGGTTCCAAACCTGCTGTGGGCACTGTGTGCACCTTGGTGAGTCACTTCATGTAAACGTTGATGCTCTGTCTGTACAATGGGGTCAGGATGCTTCCTTCCTACCAGGACTTTTGTGAGGCTGACCTGGGATTAACCTGCTATTTGAGGTTCAAAGGCACACAGTACAGGCTGGAATAACATACAGCCCACCTTTTCTCTTTCTGCCTGTGAGAGCTCATGTGCCCAGCTGAGTGAATGCCCAGACTCTCCTCTCTGGCCCGAGAAGGAGGCCTTGCTTTAGTGTGTCCTCTGGGCTTGGCAATTTGGTGGCAGAGAAATCTGCCTCCCATCTAGAGAGTATGTGCTGCTGGGTGAGATTCAAGGCACCCTCCACCCCATCTGCCTCTCCCTCCATATGGGGAAGGCAAGGCTTATTAGCTATTTATGCAGCAGAAATAAGGCTGAACCCACCCTCACATCCCCTTCTCTCCCAGCAGCTGATGGAGCTGGGGCCCTTCTCCTGCAGAATTACAGACTCAGAGCCATGCATATGATCTGGTGCCACATCCACTTGACAGATGGGGAAACCGGAGAGGGAGCGGGAGGAAGGGGACTTGCCCAAGGCCTCGAAGCCAGAGGAAGCTGGGCCTATACTCAGCTGGAGTCTCCCAACACCCTACCTAGCAGTTGGCCTGGAGCTTTTACATTTATTATAAATCCTTGAGGCATCAGAGCAGAGAAATTAAGAGCCCTGCTTTGTACCCAGGCAATCTCAATCCTGGCTCTACCATTTACTGTGTGACTTTGGGAAGATTATTTACCATCTCTGAGCCTCGGGTCCTTCATGGACAGCATGGAAGTAATTATATTAGGATTAAACAAGATGATGTTTATAAAAACTTAGTACTGCACTTGGCACCTAACAGCACTCAATAAATGACAGCTATAGTAGGTTACATCGTACTCGGCATTATTGACATTTGGGGCTAGATAACTGTTGTGCAGGGCCATCTTGTGTGTTATAGGAAGTCTGGTAGCATTCCTGGCCTCTACCCATTAGATGCCAGTAGCAAACTCCACCCACCCTGCAAGTTGTGACAATCAAAACCATCTCCAAGCATTGACAAATGTCTCCTAGAGTCAAAATCACCTCTAGTTGAGAAACCTGACCTAGAAAAGTCCTACTGAACTTTAAAACTTCAGGTCAAATATCACCTCCTCTGTGAAGCCTTCCCTGACCTACTAAGCACAATTGCTTTGTACTCCAGATTCCATCACAGGGGTCAGATCCTGACATGCTGTGTGTCCTTGGTCACGTCACTTTGCTTCTCTAAGGCTCCTTCTCTAAGGTTCATCTATAACACGAGGATATGACGTTCCTGGGAAGGATGTTGTAAGGGTTAGGGATCCTTTATCAGAAGTGCCTAGTACTGTGCCTGGCATAGTAGGCACCCCAAAACTATTTTTAAATGTCTTTATTCTGATTATAAAATTAACACAAGAAGCAGAGCTGTATAATGTAAAAGTTAAAGTCCCCCCATAATCATATCCCATGAAACATGGCAGGAGCTACTATATAGTTCTAAGGATTTTTATGTAACCTGTGGGTGTGCATGTGCGTGTGTGTGCATGCGTACATGCATGTGTGTGCATGTGTGCATGCATGTGTGTGTGTGCATGTGTGTGTGTGTATATGTGTATGTGTGTTGGTGTCTTCCTCCCCACCTCCACTGCTGAGTACCTGGACCACTGAGCAAAGTGGAGGGAAGGAGCCCATTTCCAAAGAGTTCAGGGCTTCTCAGCCAATATTCATCGAGCCCAGTCTGAATGCCTGGGACTGCACTAAGAGCTTTTCTTGCATTACCTCATTTAATCTTCATAGCACCCTGTGGGATGGGTATTGTTATCTATTTCTTCTACTGATGAAGAAACAGACTCAGAGGAATTAAGTGACTCATTTGGTCACCCAGCTGGTAAATGGCAGGGCCAGGATTGGAAGCCAGTCTGACTAGGCCACATATCGTCCCTGAGCTACCTCTGAGGGCTGGGTAATTGTCTCCCAGCCACCCTGCCTGTCCTGTATTGACAGGGCTAGGCCATCTGTGCCAGCTGACGCCCTGAGGGCAGGTGGTTGGGACGTCATCTTGGTCAGAGCAGACGTGGCATCCGGCTCCCTGGCCATCTCAGGTTCCTAACCCCAGAGAGGGGATCCGATTCAGTCTCAGCCGCCCCCCTCCAGGCCTCATGTGACCATTGGAGCCCTTCCCAAGGCTTCCTTCATGCCAGAGAAGACAGCAGTGGATCAGCCTTGGACGCAAGCCCTGGTAGGCAGGGTATGGTGATCCAGTGACACCAAGGCAGCCACCCAAGGAGGGAGGGGGCTGGGGGCTAGGTTCAAATCTCGGCTCTGGTTTCTTCCAGGAGAGGGGGTGACACCCTCTTACCCAATCTGAGAAATGGAAGTAAGAACTAGCCCTCCTGCTTTCTGTATAAAGAGAGAGAAAGAGTTGCTAAATATCCAAAGAAATGAGAGATTCAGAGGCACTTTATTTTGTAGCATAGATAGGAAGGCAGCTGGGTTGTCTGTGTTGTGGCGAAGTGGCTCTGCTGTTACTTTTCCAAGGAGAGGGCAGGATTTCTATGCCAACAGCAGCCTCTGTGAGGGCAAAGCTGGCTGTGGGTCAAACTCAGAGCTGGCCGCTGGCATCTCTACATCCCTCTTCACAGGTGTCTGGGCAGCCAGGATACCTTGGCTGAGCACGGGCCACAGTGTAGAAGCTTAGGGCCAACACTGGGGACCCCAAGATGTTTATTTTATAGAAAGAAAAAAGACCTGGTAGGGACTAACAATGATGAAACAACGACTCTAAAAAATTATAGCCCAAGTTTTGGAGGCACAAAGTAAGTTATGGGGCACTTACTGTGTGCCAGGTGCTGTGTTATAGGCATTTGATCCTCACAAGGATTTTTTCGTTCCCTACTCCCTGAGTGGGACTGAGATCAGTACCATCTCACAGATGAAGAAAATGAGGCTGAGAGATTCAGTAACCTTCCCAAGATCACATTGCAAGTAGGAGGAAGAGCTGAGATTCAAAGTGGTCTTTCTGACTCAGAATTCACCCTCCTTCCCAACACGCCAACTGTCCCAGGGAGCACCAAATGAGGAGGAACCTGAGAAACCATCTGGTTGACATGCTCCCCATTTTGCAGATGGGGAAACTGCCTTGCCCAGGGTTAGACCAGAGCTCAGCTCTCCCGACTCAGTCCAGTGTTGTTTTCCCAGTACCATTTACCTTCCTGACCTCCATCTCTGCTTGAACACTCAGAGGGATGAGGCGGATTTGGAGGTGAGTTCTGTCTTGGATTCAGGGATTCCTTTAATAATTTCTGGGCTGGGCGCAGTGGCCCACGCCTGTAATCCCAGCACTTCAGGAGGCCAAGGCAGGCGGATCACCTGAGTTTGAGATCAGCCTGGCCAACATGATGAAACCCCCAACTCTACTAAAAATACAAAAAAAAAAAAATTAGCTGGGCATTCATGGCACACACCTATAATCCCAGCTACTCGGGAGGCTGAGGCACGAGAATCGCTTGAACCGGGAGGCAGAGGTTGCCGTGAGCTGAGATCGTTCCACTACACTCCAGCCTGGGTGACAGAGTGACACTCCATCTTAAAAAAAATACATATACATATACATATACATATACATATAAATACGTGTGTGTACATATATATGTATATGTGTATATATACATACATATATATGTATGTGTGTGTGTGTATATATATATATATATACACACACACACATAATTTCTTTAGCAAGTATCTGTGCCATGGCTACAGAGGGCCAGCCCTGTGTTGGGCCCAGGAGAGAACTACACAAGACCTGGCCCTGTGTGGTCCCGAGAGATAGGCCCATAAACTGGTAGGTTGCTGTAACTGAGGCTTGCTCTGTTGAGCTGAATCCTAAAAGATACGCTGAGTACTTCAGGCCAGGGAGCAGAAAGAAAGATGTTATGGACAGAGGGAATAAAAACATGCACAGCCTGGTGCAGATTGTTCCACGGACTGGGTTCAAGGCTTTGACAGGCAGGCATGCTCTCCTTCTCTCTCTCTCCCCCAGCCTACCTCTCATTTAATTCTAACAGTAACCCTATGAGATGGATCTCATTGCCCCATTTTATAAATGGAGAAACTGAGGCTCAGAAACTGTGCCTAGCTGGGCACAGTAGCTCACACCTGTAATTCCAGTACTTTGAGAGGTCAGGGCAGGAGGATTGCTTGAGCCCAGAAGTTCGAGACCAGTCTGGGCAACATGGCAAAACCCTATCTCTACAAAAAATGCAAAAAAATTAGCTGGGCATGGTTTCATGCACCTGTAGTCCCAGCTATTTGGGAGGCTGAGGTGGGAGGATCGCTTGAGCCCAGGAGGTTGAAACTGCAGTGAGCTGTGATGGTGCCACTGCACTCCAGCCAGCCTGGGCAACAGAGTGAGACCCTGTCTCAAAAAAACAAAAAGAAAAAACAGAAACTGTGCCTAAGGGCCTGGAAAGGGAGAAGGGAGAAGAAGGGGGAAGAAGAAAGGGGGGAAAAGAATATAAATGTACTTACTATCTCTGAATTGTACACCTAAAAATGGTAAAGATGATAAGTTATATATGTATATTTTACCTCAATAAAATTTTTTTTAAAAAGAGGCTAAGCACAGTGGCTTATGCTTCTAATCCCAGCTCTTGGGAGGCCAAGGTGGGAGGATCATTTGAGGCCAGAAGCTAGGAGTTCGAGACCATCCTGGGCAACACAGAGAGACCCCATCTCTACAATAAATTTTTAAAAATTATCCAGGCATGATGCATGCCTGTAGTGTGAGGTACTTGGGAGGCTGAGGCAGGAGGATTACTTGAGCCCCAGGAGTTTGAGGCTATAGTGAGCTATGATTGCACCACTGCACTTCAGCCTAGGTGATAGAGTGAGCCCTTGTCTCTAAAAAAATTTTTTTTAATTAGGGGAAAAAAAAAAAAAAGAAAGAAACTGTGCTTAAGGTCAGAAAACCACTAAGTGTCCCTGAAGCTGAAACTTGAACTCAGGTTATCTGAGTGTGACCAGGGACAGGCATGGAGGCGAGCACACATTCAGGTGGTTCATTGTGGCTAGAAGGGAGGGTGTGGCAGGAGGAGGTAAGAATGGAAAAGCAAGGCTTGACCAGCTCAGGAAGGGCTTTGAATGCTTGAATGTACACATACATGCACACACACACATACACACATACACATGCATGCACACACAAGCTCACACACACACATGCATGCACCCATTGAGCTTGATCCTTAACTAGGAAGCCAGAAACAGATGTGAGCAGGCAAGTGCAGCCCGGCCAGGTCTGCATTATGGACCAAGCACTCTGGGGCAGTGTGCCAGGGGAGCTGGTGGGAGACCCTAGAAGCAGGGACTGGCCAGATGTTGCCAGAGATTGTGTGGCTCGGAAGTGCACAGGGAGGGTTGGGGCTCAAAGATATAAAATAATTCCAGTCTGTTGGGAGGACCAGGAGCATCCGGTTCTAGGTATAGATGAAGGATTGGGGTTGAGGGAGGAAAGGGAGAGGCAAGTTCAAGTTTGTCACAGTCAGGTTTCTGGCATCCTTGGGTCAGAGAGGGAAAGAGAGAGAAGTACCCAGACATGGAGAAGAGGAGAGGCTTGAGCACCTATTGTGTGCAGCACCATGCTGGGCCGTGTCATAGGTGCCATCTCACTTTAGCCTTCATCACAACACTGTGAAAGCTTGCGGAGGTGAGCCCTGAGCGAAAGTCGTGCTGTCAGGATTTGAACACAGGCTTTTCTGATGAAGAGTCCCTGAAGCCAGAGCTGAGATGGCTTTCCACAGCTGCTTTGTCCCCTGGGCCAGAGGGAGGGATGGCCTCACAGCAGGAGAGATCTGGCCTTGGGAACATTTGAGCCCTGCCTCTCTGTGCCCCCCAACTCCTCTGTTGCCCCAGTCCTGGCTTCTTCATACCAATAAAGAGCCCCAGAGCCTCAAAGCTGGCATATTTGCATAACTGTGTGCTCAGGGCTGCGCAGACTCCACAGCCCCACCCTCTGAGGTGTGTCCTCCCCACTCACCTCATCCTGCCCTGCCCACCCCCGCTCCGATGGGGCCCTGTGGAATCCAACTCTCCAAGGCTGACATTCAAGGCCTCCTCCAGTGCCCACCCCTACCCTAGCTAGCCCCAACTGGCCTTTCCAGCTTGTGACTCCACCCACCTGTCACATGCCTGGCTGCAGCCATCCCCAACCACCCCCACTTCCTGCACATGTGAGGGTGGGCCCCTACCCAACCTGTTCTCCCCACGTGCAATGCCCTGGCCCATCCTGGAGACTTGAAGGAACCCTGGCCATCCATCTTCCTTTGTCCTTCCATCAGAAACAAACTCCTTCCTTGAAGCTCCCCCAGTTCTGAGTCCCAACTTTACATATAGTTACTATGATGATAATGACAACTAAGATTGATTGAGCTCACCCTGTACGTCATGTCAGGTCATGAATTAAGTCATTTCATTCCCAGAGCAAGCCTATGGAGCAGGTGCTGTTAGGCCTTACTTAATAGATTTGAGGTCCGGTGCCATGGCTGATGCCTGTAATCACAGCACTTTGGGAGGCCAAGGTAGGCAGATCACTTGAAGTCAGCAGTTCAAGACCAGCCTGGACAACATGGTGAAACCCCATCTCTACTAAAAATACAAAAATTAGCCAGGCGTGGTGGCGGGCGCCTATAATCCCAGCTACTCAGGAGGCTGAGGCAGGAGTATCACTTGAACCTGGGAGGCAGAGGTTGTAGTGAGCCAAGATCGCACCACTACACCCCAGCCTGGGTTACAGAGCGAGATTCTGTCTCAAAAAAATAAAAAATAAAAATAAGACCTTACTTTACAGATTTGGAAACCAAGGTGGAGGGAGGGTGCTGTGAGCACAGCCAGGTGTTGTCAGCTGTTCTGGATCCTAGCAGGCCCTCCATGTTTATCCTGTTCTTCTTTGTATTTTACCTATTCAAGTTTCTTCCTCCTCGACTAACTACAAATTCTTCAAGGACCATGTATAGGCCCACCCCTGGAGCGGCCAGCACAAAGCCTGACACTCATTGGGTACTCAGAAATTTTTGCTGCATTGATTTGCATGGGAGGTAGGGAGGCCAAGAGATTTTGAACATGGATTTTCGGAGCCACTGAGACCCTCCCCTCTGCCTCTTACTAGCTGTGTGAACTTAGGCAAGCTGCCTAACCTCACTGAGCCTCAATTTCCCCCTCTGTGAAATGGACGCAATAAAGACACTACTAACCTTGTGGATTGTTGTGAGAATTAGGTGACAAGATGCCTGTGAAATTCAAACCCAAACCACACCCGCCTCCAGCCCCTCTGGTCCTGGGTCTCTGCCGTTACCAGTGTCCTTCCTCAGGGTTAAGCTGTATCACTTGGGAGTTTATCAGGCTCCAGTTTCCTGTGTGACCTCTCTGCTGGAGTAAAATTTCCAGTTTGTTCTCCTGTGTCAAGCTGTGTGGCCGTGGGCCAGTCAGTCCCTTCCCTTGGGCCTGTGTTTCCTGTCCTGGCAATCCAAGGGGTTGGACCAGATGGTCCCTGCAGCCTCTTCCTGCTCTGGCCATCTGAGAAGGGAAGGAGGGGCCACCTGGACACAGTGAGGGATGAAGACACAAAGAAGCGACTAGGGAGCCGCATACGGGACACAGTGACCGCTCTGTCTCCCGAGCACCCAGGGTGTGCCAGGCTCTGTGCCCTGTGAGGCTGAATACTTCTTACCATTGTCTCATTTTATCCTCCCAACCTTAGGAGATATGATTATCCCCATTTTTCAGACAAGGCACTGGGGCACAGAGAGGTTAGGTGACATCCTAGGGTCACACAGCCCAATGGGTGGTAGAGCCAGTCTTCTAACCAAGGAAGGAGACACGTTGGAGGGGGAGGGGTGACACAGCTCAGGCAGCCTTCTAAGTCCTACCTTCCGGACTCTAGGGTTTGGCTTTCCTAAGTTAGCTGTTTCTTTGGGCTCTGCACCTAGCCCATCCAAGGAACTCTGCCTGCTGGGGGCCTTCTCTCCCCTCCCACCCTTTCAGAGGTGAACTCTGACCCAGCCTAGCCTCATCCCTGGGCAGGGACATCCTGAAGACTCAGTGAGGCCAGGGGTGTGTGGCCGTGTCCTAGGTACTGAGATTGTGAAAATCTCCCCTTTCCACAGTCCTTGCCCTCAAGAGCCCATAATCTAGTAGGGGAGATTTTTGTTGTTGTTGTTTTAAAGATGGGGTCTCGCTCTGTCACCCAGGCTGGAATGTACAATCTAGTAGGGGAGATTTTTTTTTTTTTTTTAGAGAGACTGGGCTGTGTCACCCAGGCTGGAGTGCAGTGGCACAATCTTGGCTCACTGCAACCTCCTGGGTTAAAGCGATTCTTGTGCCTCAGCCTCCCAAGTAGCTGGAATTACAGGCACCCGCCACCATGCCCGGCTAATTTTTGTATTTTTAGTAGAGACGGGGTTTTGCCATGTTGGCCAGGCTGGTTTTGAACTTCTGACCTTAGGTGATCCACCTGCCTCAGCCTCCCAAAGGGTTGGGATTACAGGTGTGAGCCACTGTGCCCAGCTTAGTAGGGGAGATTGACAGGTAACCTTGCAATTAAAATGCAGTGTGTGCCATCAGGGTACAAGTGTGGGACACTGTGCATGCAGAGTTTGAGACATGTACTCCCAGGGGAGGTGACATTTGATCTGGGTCTTGAGAGATGTGTAAAGGCCTGGAGAGCCCTGTGAGCTGCTCATGTATCTGCAGCAGTACTGTCCACTAGAACTCTCTGGTAGAACGGGCAGTTCTGTGTCTGCACTGTCTGATACAGCAGCCCAGGTGGCTGGCAAGCACTTGAAATGTGGCCAGTGCAACCGAGGAGCTGAATTTTCCATTTTATTTCATTTTAATTAATTGCAATTTAAATAGCCATGTGTGTCGTATTGAACAGCACACGTCTGGACCAAGAGCTAGGACTGGAGAAGAAAAGGTTGGGGCCAGCAGTGAAGAGCCTTGAATGTCACCCTAAGGCTTTGTGCCTTTCTTCCCAGACAATGTGGAAATCTGCAGACTGGCACAATGGGGAGAGTGAGGGGGAAGCATTTATACATCTGCCCTTTAGAACAATCACTGCAGCTGCTGTGCAGGGCACTTGGAGCAGCAGGAGAGCTAGAGGCAGGGAGGAGCCTGGGGCCACAGCCCAGAAAAGAAGTGATAAAAACCGAACCAGAGGCAGCACGCATAGAGAGGAGAGAACAAATTCCAGAGCAAACCTGGTGACTGGATTGGTTTAGAGGCGGTAGGAATCAAGGATGACTCTCACTCTGAGGTTTCTGGCTGGGATGGAGTTGGGGGAGGGGTGCCCTTCACTGAGATGGGGAATATCGGGAGAGGAGCAAGTTTGGGATCTCCTAACACGATCGCAGCATTCCCCATGATGTAAGTGTCTGTGTCCCTGACTGTCACCCCAACACATGCACACCTCGTGGCATCACATTTAGGACTCACCCCTCATCTCTCCCCATCCCTGACACAGCACCATGTGGGGCCCAAGGTCTCAACACATGTTTGTGGAATGGGCAAACGAGTGTTCTGATTCCCCCGGGATCCAGGAGGAAGGAGCAAGCCCGCTGTCCTTATTCCCTGACTGCAAAATCAGGGAGGAAATGTCCAGGTTTCTCAAGTGCCCTGAGCAACGTGAGGAAGGCAGACTCCAAGGCAGTTTCTCAGAAATCCTGAAGAGCTGCCTGGGTGGCTGGGTCTTCTGTGGACCCATGGGGGCCACCAGGGGGAGAATTGTAGCACTTGGCCCATCTCCTCAACATCTGCCTCTCAGCCACACTGTGTCCCAGGCTGGATAGCCCAAGGCTGTCAGAAGCACCTGAGGAGTGGTCTTTCTACTCTCTTAGGCAAACAAGATTCCTCTGCTCCGAGGACTGTATCCGCTCAAGCTGCACACGAATATTAGGAATGACTTTCAGCTGTTAGTAACAGAGCCCTGGCTGAAGTAGCTGCAATCAGATGGGGTGCGTTTCTCTCTCATGTAAGACAAGTCTCTAGGAAAGGACTCCAGGTGGGGTATGCTGCAGCAGGTTGCACTGGCTCCTGAGAGCTGATTGTGTGCATCTCATCCCAATGCCAAGTCCAACTACTACTTCACACTGATAGCTTGAAATCCACTTGAGTGGGAACATTAACACCATGGAAATTGGCACTGTTGGGGCTTTAAAAAAAAAAAAAGTTTTTCTCAGACAGCCAGCTTCCTAGCATGTCACTGAGTAAACTGATGGTGTGGCAGCCCCACAGTCATCAGGGACTCGGGCTCCTTCTTCCTTCTACTCTTCTGGTTTCAGCTTGTGACTTTGGTCTTTACAGTTGCCTCATGGCCTGAGATGGCTGCCAGAGTTCCAACAATTGCATCAGCATGGGCTCTCAAAACAAGCAGCTTGTATTTTTCTATCTTACCCCCATTTTCATGGCTGGCTCCTCCTCATCCTTCTGCTGTCACCTCCTCAGAGAAGCCTTCCCTGGCCACCCTACCTAAAGTCCCCTCCATCTCACACTGCTTTATTTTCTCTGCAGGACACACCATATTGGTAACCTCGCTCCTTTATTATTTTCCTTGTTTGTTGTCTGTCTTCCCCACCAGACTAGTCCCTATGGTCAGGGACTGTGTCTGTCTTGTCCTTCGCCATAATCCCAGTGCCTCAACAGTGCCTGGTACATAATAGTTGCCCAAGAAATATTTTTAAATGAATAATTGATAGTAATCAAAGATAATTTTGTTTCCTGCATTCTTCCATCAGCATGTCATCATGAATATTTTCCCATGTTGCTGCCTAGTCTTTAAAATTAATTGAACTAGACATTTACCAAGGCCCTCCCTGGTCTGACAAGTTGAATGAGTGGGAGGGAGGTGGATGTGAACAGGTAAGTCAGCCTTCCTGGCACTGCTCACAGCCCAGACTGACTTGGGGAAGTCAGAGGCCATTTCCAGGAACTTCATTCACGCAGCAAGCGTCATTGAGTCCCATCTCAGTGCCAGGCTGTTGCTGGGTGTGAGGTATATGGAGAGGGAGCAGTAGGAGCCACCCTGGAGGACTCGTGGGCCAATATGGGGACGAAGAAGAGATAGACAGGAGAACAACTGGCGATAATACAATGGGCTAGATTCCCAATGCCTGCAGACAGCTGGACCCTGTGCTAGGGAGCACTCACCTCCACAACCCATTTATCACTTGACAAATAATCACTGAGTCCCTGGGCATAAGGCAGGGAACAAGCCAGACAAGATTCCTACTACTCTCATGAAACTCACATTCTAGTGAGGAGATAAGCAATAAACACCACAGTCAAATATACTCAGACAGCAGAAGGCGCAAGGAAGACCGTGAATCCAGATGCGTGACAGGGTATGAGGAGGTGCCACTGTGCGTGGGGCGGTCAGGCAAGACTCTTCAAGGAGTTGGCATCTGAGTTAAATTAATGGTACAAAGGAGTCACCATGAGAAACTCTGAGAGTGGAGGCCACCAGCCAGAGGGAATAGCCAGGGCATAGTCTGAAGATTGGAACGAGCTCAAGATGGTGGAGGCACAGGAAGAAGGCCACTGGCTGGATGGGAGTGATGAGGGAGGGTGTTGGAGACAGGGGTGGGATCAGAGGGTGCCCCAAACTCAGCAATCAAGATGAATAGTATTTAATGCAATATTTCTTAAATCAAAATTAATGCAAAGAACCCACGATGAACAAAATTCAACATTTCAAACAAGGCCAGGATCACTAACAATGCTCTGCTGAGCCACACTGGAACCTGAGACAAAGGAAAAATCAGTGAGGTTGATCATGTTTTTATTTAAAATTTTGATATCTTGTGTGTCGTGGATTTATTGTTATTCATCGCAGGAGTCATCATGGTAGAAAATGTGTCACCTGGCATCAAGATCATGGTCTCCACAACCAGGCTGTCCGGGTTCCAATTCCTTCTTTACCATTATATGCTTATCTGTATGCTATGGGGCCAGTTTCTTGACCTCTCTGTATCTTTTTCTCCATCAGAAGATGGAGATAATAATTGTGCCTCCCTTAGGGTTACTGAGAGGCCCAAGTGATTTAATATAAGCAAAGAGCTAAGAACTGTGCCCAGCCCACTGTAGCCCTCGGAGAATGTTGGCAGCTAGTCTGTAGCATTGGACTGGTACAGCTTTGGTTCCTTAGAGCAGTGGTCCCCAACCTTTTTAGCACCAGGGACCAGCTTCATGGAAGACAATTTTTCCACAAACCGCAGGGGGTGGGGGTGGGGTGATGGTTTCAGGATGATTCAAGCACATTACATTTATTGTGTACTTTATTTCTATTATTATTTCATTGTAATATATAATGGAATAATTACACAACTCAACATGATGTAGGATCAGTGGGAGCCCTGAGCTTGTTTTTCCACAGCTAGACAGTCCCATCTGGGGGTGACGGAAGACAGTGAGTGATCATCCGGCATTAGATTCTCATAAGGAGCAGGCAACCTAGATCCCTCCCATGTGCAGTTCACACTCCTGTGAGAATCTAATGCCACCACTGATCCAACAGGAGGTGGAGTCAGGTGGTAATGCCAGCGATGAGGAGCGGCTGCAAATACAGATGGTTTGCCCCTCCCCACCACCGTTCATCTCCTGCTGTGCGGCCAGGTTCCTAACAAGCTATGGACCAATACCCACCTGTGGCCTGGGGGTTGGAGACCCCTGCCTTAATTCTAAGCGGGGATCCAGGGCCAAGTGTGGGGAGCCAGAGAGTGTGTATGTGGAAGTCAATTGTCACAGAAGCCTCTAGGGTGGCCAAAGAGGAGGAGGCTGTTGCAAAGATGCGGGTGAAAGATACGGACGGGTTCTGGAGGTGTTTAGGAGACAGACTCTACAGGACTTGCTGGTGGTTGAACTGTGACGGGAGGCAAGTGTTGGAGGTTGGGGACAGAGACCAGGCTAACCCCCAGCGCCTGGCAGTGGTCAGGGCTGAATGCCTGGGCCAGGCATGGCCCCTGCCCCCATCCCGGCCCTGTGTGTGTTTCAGAGGGAGCTGAAGGAGCAACTTCAGGCCCTTCAAGACAGCGAGCGGGAGCACACCGAAGCGCTGCAGCTGCTCAAGCGACAACTGGCGGAGACCAAGGTGAGCCTGGCCGGGGCGCGGAGGTGGGGCCGGCAGAGATGAGGGCAGGGCTTCGAGGGGCGGGGCCAGCTGGGGAAGAGGGGCGGGGCCTCGGGTGTGCGGTGGAAACCTGGCTTCAAGGAGCCAAACCAGGGGTGAGAAGGGCAGCGTGGGGAAGAGGGTAGGGCGTCCGTTAAGTTCAATGGGGCGGGACCCATCCCATCATGACTGGCGGCAAGGATGTGGGCTGGTCCCTCGGTTAAGGACGGGGCCATTTCTCCCTTCCCACTTTGGGTGGAAGTTGAGGCGGGTCCCGGGACCCTCCGGAAACCCCCTGCCTCCTGAAGGGCTGGGGAATGTGCTCAGTCTCTTTCTCCTCTCCCCTTATTAAAACCGCCCAACCCTGGTGTTGTGACACACACTTGTAGTCCCAGTCTCTTCAGAGGCCGAGGCAAGATGATGGCTTGAGCCCAGGAGTTTGAGACCAGCCTGGCCAATATAACGAGATGCCTTCTCTACAAAAAAAAAAAAAAAAAAAATTGAATATAGCCAGGCGTAGTGGCACATGCCTGTAGTCCCAGCTACTCTGGAGACTGAGACAGATGGGAAGATTGCCTGAGCCCAGGAGTTTGAGGCTGCAGTAGGCCATGATCATGCCACTGCACTCCAGCCTGGGTGACAGAGTGATACCCTGTCTCTAAAATGAATGAATGAATGAATGAATGAATGAGCCCATTGCCTAGGAGTCAGTCCTGAGCATGTCCCCTCGAAGCCCTCCAGAGGTGGCCCAGCCCTGGTATCATCTCCCCTTAAGCTCAGGCCATGGGATATGGACTCTGAAAGGTAGGGCCAAACTCTGCAGTCTCTGGCTACCGTGGTTTGGGAAACAAACAAACAAACAAACAGACCTTTCCACTGACCTGAGAAGGACATGGGTTCCGATCCCACCACTAACTCACTGTGTGACTTTGGGTAAATTGCATGCTTTCCTGGGTCCCCAGCCTTCCCATCTGTCCAGTGGGGACTGCCAGGCTCAGTCCAGCACTCTGGGACTGGAAGGTGCCGGGTGGAATCCCCACTATACAGAGTGACTCTGTGTCGTGAGGCCTGGGGTGATTTCAGGCTGACCCCGCTGTGTCAGCAGGAGCTGCGGCAGAGCCTTAGGAATGTGCTGGGCCTCTGGAGGTCATCCTGGGGCCTGAAGACACCATTGGAAACCCAGATCTATGCCCCAGCTTGGCCACCAACCCACTGTGGGGTCTCAGGAAGGTCATGACAAACAATTCTTCACAGAACATTCCAGAGTGCCTCTGGGCAGGACCCTCGGGGGCAACAGATGATAAACAGTCACAGGATGCTGGCCTCATTGCTTCTTGCAGCCTCAGTTTCCCCAACTGTCTGGTGATTCTGTACCTCTTGGATGATGAGAAGCAAATGGAAGCCTCTCTCTGTATGAGAGCGGAGTATTATGGGCTGTTCCTTCTCCCCAGCAGCACTCTCTTCTCTCCACATCCCACACCCTCTTTGTTTTTCTCCACTGACCTCTTCCTCCCCCGCTTTCCTGTCCATCTGTCTGCCTCTGGGGGGTCCTGTGGGGCCACATCCCCCTCGAGTTCCCCCAGCCCCACTTCCTGTCTGGACTGGGGTGTTTATACAAGAAATGCCTATGGATGCTTTGGAGGTCATATTTCACCTGGTGCCTGACTCGGCTTTCCTGCTGCGCCTGCCCCTCCAATGGCCCGGCCTGAGGGCCTCTCTGATCTCCCTCCTCAGGCCCTCTGTTTTCCTTGGTCGGCGCCCTGGCGGGGTGATGCATTCTTGGCAGGGTGTTTTTCTGAAAGGGCCCCAGCGCCTCCAGGCCCTAGGGTGTTCCAAGGGATGTGGTGGGTTGGGGTGGGGGCTGTTTCCCCAGCCACAGAGCTGAAAGGAGGGGGTTGGGGAAAGGGTGACTCTGCCCTGGAAAGAACTAGAATAAATGGGGTGCACCAGTTGAGCAGAACTTTTCTCTGTGCTGAGAATTGTGTTCCCCTTCATTATCCTGCCAACCTCACAGAATGTCACCTCCACGAGAGCAGGATTCCCTAAAACCTAGCACAGTGTCTGGCACACAATAAGTAGTTATAAAAAAAGTGATTGAAAAGAAAAAAAAATCGGCCAGGCACAGTGGCTCACGCCTGTAATCCTAGCACTTTGGGAGGCTGAGGCAGGCAGATCACCTGAGGTCAGGAGTTCAAGACCAGCCTGGCCAATATGGTGAAACCCCGTCTCTACTAAAAATACAAAAACTAGCTGGGCATGTTGGTGGGTGCCTGTAATCCCAGCTACTCAAGAGGCTGAGGCAGGAGAATTGCTTGAACCCAGGAGGTGGAGGTTGTAGTGAGCCAATATCGAGCCACTGCACCCCAGCCTGGGCAACAAGAGCGAGACTCCATCTCAAAAAAATAAAAAACAACAAAAACAAAAACCAAAAAAACAGGAAAGAAAAAAAATCGTCCCAGGTAGGAACTGTTGTTATCTCAATCTTATCAGTGAGGCAACTGAGGCACAGAGAGGTTGAGGGACCAACCTAAAGTCCCACAGCTAGAAAATGGCAACTCGGGAGCTTACCATCCAGTCCTGTCAGAGCCCAGTGCATAGTCCAGCTGGGATGTCTCCTGGGGTATCCTGCAAGAGCTATGGCTTTGCAGTCAGCAAGCCAGGTAGGTCAGTAGGACTCATCGGGAATGTACTTGGGGCTCCAGGGGTGGCTGTCACTCTGATGTTCCACTGCTGGCTGCCCTGTCCCTGCCTTCCCCCCTTTCCCTCCCATCCTCTCTCGTCCTTGAGACATTGAAACCCCAGCCTGGAAAGAAGTTGGAGCCTGCACCCAGCTCTACGGAGCAATCTCAGACAAGACTCTTCCCTCCTTCACCCCTCAAGCAACTCCTGATTGCCAGCCTTGTACCAGGCTCTGGGATGGGCACAGGGGTGCAGAGCCAAGGGAGATGTCATTCCTACCCAGCAGGGGCCCACTTACTAGCCAGGGAGACAGAAAATGTGGGACAATGTATTAAGACTGTTGACAAAAGGCTCTGGGAACATCCAAGTGCCTGAAAGAGAGGAAAGTTATCTCTGAAGAGGTCACTTTCAAGCTAGGTCTTGCAGGATGAGTAGGAGTTTGCCAGTTGAATACAGGGTTTGGGTAGGGTCATTCTAGGCAGGTGGAGTTGCAATGCAGTGGCGCTAGGGAGGTAAGCTAGGGTTAAATTGAGAAGGTCCTTGAATGCCAGACTAAAGAGTTCAGCGTTTTACTACGTGTCAAGGAGCTAAAGAAGGTTCCTAAACTCAGGATCATCTGTGATTCATTTGGCACTTTAGAACGATCACTCTGACAGTGAGTTTGCTGGCAAACACAAGAGTTGACTTGTAGACCAAGTGAGTTGGAAAGACCTGTGGGACCCCAGAGGGATGTGTTGGGGAGACTGTTGGAAAAATGGGTGTGGCACTCAGGAGACAGGCAAGGCCATCTATATGGACTTGGGAACCATCCTTAAAGCAGTTCAAGTTGAAAATGGGGGCAGGTGTACAGGGTGAGGATGGAAGGCGCTGACCTGGATGAGCCCCGAGGAACATGGGAGGCAGAGAGGCAGCAGTCACAGAGAAGGGAGGCAAAGCAGAACTTTCAACTAGGAGAGGGTGGCGAGTGGGCTAAGTGCTGCAGAGTGGTCTAGCAGGAGCCAGAGGAGTAGCTGCGGAGTCTGGGCGCCTGTGGAGGGCAGCTCCAGGTGGTGCAGGGACGACGGACCCCATCTTCCCCATCAGCAACATGCCGCTGCAGAGGCCTCCACCCTCCCCGGGTGAGGGGGCTCAGGAAGGCCACAGCAGCCTGGCCGTGCATCCCCAGCCTCTCGTCCGCCCCCCTTTGTCTGCCTGGCGTTCTGGGTGGGCATGTGCAGCGAGGCTGGCCCACCGCCAGCAGTTCTTCCTGCAGGCCAGCAGCCGCGCATCGGGGAGGGAACAGGCCCTAATTGAGCCTTTGTAGAGCCTCCCACAGAGCCCTGGGCACTGAACACAGTGGGATTTCTGACTCCATGAACTCCCAGCCAGAATCCCACAAAGTAAAATTGCAGAGGCAGGCCCCACATGCTGCTGCAGCCTGGCCGCACTTCTATAGCCCGTGTCGTCCTGATGTTAAGCCCTTCCTCATGCGGCTCCCTCTGCCTGTTCCCCTGACCCCCAACTGACATCCTGCCCATCCCTCAGGCCCCGGCTCAGAACCCGTCTCTCAATGAAGACTTCCGGGAAACGCTTATTAGAATTGCAGTCTTCAATAACCAGGCTCTTTCTCTGCGCCTTGGAGTGCGCACAACACCACCCCCTCATTTCATCTTCACCACAATCCTACAATGCAGTTTTTGTTACCCCTTTCACAGATAAGAAAACTAAGGTTCACAGCTCTTAGGCAACTGACGTTGCCATAGCTAGAGACCCAGAGCTAGAATCCTTACGCAGACTGTCAGGCACCAAACCTGTGCCCTTCACTACTTCACCCTTCCTGAGCCTCACAGTGCCCTTGGGGGCAGAGAAAACCATGAAAGTTCATGCTTACCTCCCTGATCCTGTCCACAAACACCAGTCCTTGCTCCTTAGCCAGAGGGTCCTAGAGGTAACAGGAGACAGCGAGTAACCACCAAAGTTTTCTCAATACGTTGCAATTTACAAAGCTCTTTGATGTCTGTGATCTTGTCATCTTTCCTTGAGCCCCCTGAATGAGCCCCATGAATGATTTTTGTAAAATAAAGACTTCAGCCGGGCACGATGGCTCACGCCTGTAATCCCAGCACTTTGGGAGGCCAAGGTGGGCAGATCACCTAAGGTCAGGTGTTTGAGACCAGCCTGGCCAACATGGTGAAACCCCATCTCTACTAAAAATACAAAAATTATCCGGGCATAGTGGCGGGCTCCTGTAATCCCAGCTACTAGGGAGGCTGAGGCTGGAGAATCGCCTGAACCCAGGAGGTGGAGGTTGCAATGATCCGAGATCGTGCCATTACACTGCAGCCTGGGTGACAGGAGCAAAACTCCATCTCAAAAAACTAATAATAATAAAAGCAAAAAAAATAAAGACTTCACTATGTCCTTGAGAGAACATCTTCACCCTGTCCCCTAGGCCTCACTCCAGCTCCCTCATCCCTCCTACCCCCAAGCCAGAAACCTGGGCATTATCCCCAGCTCCTTTCTCTTCTGTACCCCTCTAGCCAACACAGCAGGGTCAAAGAGGCTGCCCTCTAGATGTTTCTCAAACCGTGTTCCTCACCATTGCTGCTGCTCCTCTAGTTCAGGCCTCATTTTCTCACCTGGGCCATTTCATTAGCTATTTAATGGACCACATAGAACATGCCCATCCTTTCCTACCACCATGCTTTTGCATGTGACATTTCCCCCACCACGCGTGCCCTTTCCCACCCTTTCCTCTCTGTGTGTCAAGGCTCTCGATTTCCTCCTCTCACCCAGAGATCACCCCATCTGCTCCCCCAGCCATAACCCCTGACGACTGTCCCCCACAGTCTTCCACCAAGAGCCTGCGGACCACTATCGGCGAGGCCTTCGAGCGGCTGCACCGGCTGCTGCGTGAGCGCCAGAAGGCCATGCTAGAGGAGCTGGAGGCGGACACGGCCCGCACGCTGACCGACATCGAGCAGAAAGTCCAGCGCTACAGCCAGCAGCTGCGCAAGGTCCAGGAGGGAGCCCAGATCCTGCAGGAGCGGCTGGCTGAAACTGACCGGCACACCTTCCTGGCTGGGGTGGCCTCACTGTCCGAGCGGTAAGTGCCACCTGCCGGGGCCCTCCCCGGCTGACCATCCCCTCCTCGACCCATGCTGGGCAGTGGGAGTGGAGGCAGATGGGATCCTTAGCAGAGAATTCTTTCATTCAAATCTTCATCAAACATTTACGGGACATCTGCTATGGGTAGGAGCATGAAGCCTTGAGTATGAAGCCAGTGAGGCTTGAACTAGAGGAGCAGCAGCAATGGTGAGGAACACAGTTTGAAAACCATCTAGAGGGCAGCCACTTTGACCCTGCTGTCTTGGCTCTAGGGGTGCAGGAGAGAAAGGATCTGGGAATAAAGACTTCATATATTTACATTATTATATATGTAATATATTCTGTATACATTATAGATAGTAGGTAACATTTAATAGTGTTTACAATCATATAATATAAATATATTACATATTATTTTATTTATGATAATGTTGGCATTACGTGTTACTATATAAAGGCTTTATATTACTGTAACCCTCTCAGTCCCTTTGAAAGTAGTTACCACTGTCATCATCATTTCATGCATGTAGAAACTGAGGCTCCTGCTGGGCACGGTGGCTCACACCTGTAATCCCAGCGCTTTGGGAGGCCGAGGCGGGTGGATTACCTGAGGTCAGGAGTTCAGGACCAGCCTGACTAACATGGTGAAACCCCGTCTCTACTAAAAAAAAAATACAAAAATTAGCCGGGCATGGTGGCAGGCACCTTTTGTCCCAGCTACTCAGGAGGCTGAGGCAGGAGAATTGCTTGAACCCAGGAGGCAGAGGTTGCAGTGAGCTGAGATTGCGCCATTGCACTTCAGCCTGGGCAATAAGAGTGAAACTCTGTCTCAAAAAAAAAAGAAAGAAAAAGAAAAAAACTGAGGCTCTGAAAAGCTACATCAGTTGGCCAAGGCCCCCTATCTGGTAACTGGTAAGCCAGGATTCAAGCCTAGGTCTCTGTGACCCCAAATCTTCCCTTAGTAGTAATAACACTTAGTCATTGGTTTGTTGGTGATCAATACTGATTGCTAAGATCATGAATTTGGCGTTGACCGTGAGCCGAGCACTGTGCTGAGCATCTGTATATGTTATGCCATGTAATTCTCACAAAAAGCCTAGAAGGCTGATGCTAGCATAGCACCCATTTTAAAGATGAGAAGACTGAGGGAATGGTTAGAGAGGCCAGAAGCAGCACAAGCAGGCACTTGAATCTGAGTCCCACAGACTTCTCACTCATGACCACATCCTATGCCAGCTGCCCTGAAGGTGGCTGCGGGGCCCCTGGCATTGGGGCAGGAATCCAGTCCCTGGTGCAGCCCCCTTTCCTGCTCTCCTTCCAGGCTCAAGGGAAAAATCCATGAGACCAACCTCACATATGAAGACTTCCCAACCTCCAAGTACACAGGCCCCCTGCAGTACACCATCTGGAAGTCCCTGTTCCAGGACATCCACCCAGGTAAGGCATGGGTTATCATGGTCCAGAGCTAGGTGGGGCATGTCCCAGCACAGCCCAGCCCCGTCCTAAACACAGCATGGGGCAGTTGGGGTGAATGAGCAGAGTGCCTTGCTGAGCACCTAGTGTGTTCCAGGACCTGTCCTGGGCACCTGCACAATCACTCAGCTCAGTGGACCTTCATAACACCCCAGGAGATGGCTGGGCGTGGTGGCTCACACCTGTAATCCCAGCACTTTGGGAGGCTGAGGTGGGTGGATCATGAGGTCAGGAGTTCGAGACCAGCCTGGTCAACATGGTGAAACCCTGTCTCTATTAAAAATACAAAAATTAGCTGGGCATGGTGGCGTGCACCTGTAATCCCAGCTACTCGAGAGGCTGAGGCAGGAGAATTGCTTGAACCCAGGAGGCAGAGGTTGCAGTGAGCTGAGACTGAGCCACTGCACTCCAGCCTGGGCAACAGAGCAAGACTCCATCTCGGAAAAAAAGGAAGAAAAAAAAAAACATGAGATAGGTTCCATTAGCAAACCCATTCTCCAGATGAAATGACTGAGGCCTGGACACTTCATAGACTCCTTCTATACAACAGGGTATATAAGAGTTCACATCAGGAACTGTTCTAGGTGCTGGAGATACCATAGTGAGCAAAACAGGCAAAAGTCCCTGCCCTCACGCATCTTACATCCTAGGGTGTGAGATAGAAAGTAGACAAAAGTAAATCAGAAAAATACAGAGCATATTAGATACTGACAAAGAATAAGGAAGGGGGCTGGGAAAGGTGAGACAGGATGGAGATTTTAGACAGGTGGTCCAGGAACCAGCCCGCACTGAGAAGGAAGCATTAGAGTCAAGGGCTGAAGAAGAGTGAGCCACGTAGGTATCTGGAGGAAGAGTGTTCCTGGCATGGGGACAGCAAGTGCAAAGGACCTGAGGCAGGAGTACATCTCACTCTCACCAGTCTCCCTCTGTTTCCCAGGCAGGAAGAGCAAGGAGGTTAACGTGGCTGGAGGGAGATGAGTGAGAAGGAGGGTCAAGGTGAAGAGACTGAGAAGGTAGCAGTGGCCAGACACCACGAGGGTCTGTAGGCCATTGTGAGAACTTTGGATTTTATGCTGAGTGAGATGAGAGCCAGTGGAGGGCTTGGAGCCATGAAGTGACGTGAACTGGTTTAAGTTTTTTAAGGATCCCTTTGGCTAGTGGGTTGAGAATAGACTGAAGGGGGTGAAGGATGGGGGCTGGGAAATGGGTTAGGAGACCACTGCATAATCCAGGCAAGAGGTGATGTGGGCGTGAAGCAGGGTGGTGGTAGTGGAGGGGGTGGGAAGGGGTGGGATTTAGGACATATTTTGTAAGGACAGCCAACAGGATTTGCTAGCGGATTAGCAAATCCAGGTGTGAAAGAAAGAAGACGAGGGAGATAGCAATTATTTCAGCCAAAGTGACTAAAAGGATGAAGTTGTAAGCCTGTAAGGTTTGTGATGCCAATTAGTTATCTCAGCACTGATGCTGAAAAGGCAGTAGGGATGACAAGCCAGCAATACAAAAGGAAGGTCAGCACCGGCATCATTAACATATGGACAGCTTTTAATGAGCCTGGACAAGATCACCTAGGAAGTGGGGGTGGATAGAAAAGAGAGGGCTGCCCTAACATCAGGAGCCCCGGAACACTCCTAGAAATCAGGGACAAGAGGGGGACCCAGCCAAGGAGACCGAGAAGGAGCAGTCAGAGGGATAGGAGGGCAACCCAGGTATGTCCTGGAAGCCTGGAGGAAGCGTTTCCAGGAGAGGGTGGCTAACAGTGACAAAGGCTGCTGAGCCAAGCATGGGAGAACCCAGAAGAGACTATTCTCCAGATTTAGCAACAAGGAAGTCATTGGTGGACTTGATGAGAGCTGTTGGGTGGAGCAGTAGGGGCCAAAGCCTGGTTGGAGCTGGTCCAAGAGAGGTGGAGGCAATGCTTGAAAGGAGTTTTACTCAAGCGAAGGAGAGAGAGTGTGGCAGTGCTGTTTTTTATGATAGAAGAAATACAGCATATCTGTGAGATGATTGGAAAGATCCAGTAGAGGGGACAGAATTAAGGATGTAGGAGAGGAAGTTGCAGGAGTGACAGCCTTGACTGCTGCCCAGCCTTGACTGTGATCTGCTGCATGGCTGAGAGCCAGCTTCTGCTGGGAGCCCAGACAGTTCATCTTCAGGAGCCCAGAGAAAGTAGAATAAGTGGGCACCAAAGCCAGTGGGGCAGTGGTGGGCGCTTGGGGGATTCTCTTCTGATGGCTTCACCTTTCTCAGTAAAGCAGGAAGCAAGATCATCAGCAGAGATGGGAGCAGGGGATGAGAGGTTTGCAGAGAGAGAAGAAGGTCTGAAACAGGTTTCTAGTAGACTTATCAGGTGTTGGGACTGGGAAATCAGTGCCTTCCCAAAATCACAGATCCCCCCCAAGGGCAGATTCAAACTGACTGGCAGCAGAGAACCCTGTGTGTTCCTGAGTCAGGCACGATGTCCTTTAGAGGAGAGACCTGGATAGAGAAGTGAATTCTCCCTGAGAAGTGGGAAGTGTTATTATCCTCATTTTTTCAGAATAAGTAACGGAGGCACAGAGCTGTTAGGAACTTGTCCTTGGTCACGACTTGGAAATGCTACAGCCAGGACTTAAACCCCAACGTTGGGCCCCAGAGCCTGTGCCCTTCCTTACCTACTAAGCTCACTGGCCATTCTCTGACCTCACACACACCAGGAAGGAGGCTGGGGAGACCAAGGCTCAGGGAGACTCACTGACTCCCTCAGGTCACACAGGGGTCAGAGTTCCTTCCATCTGGCTGGATTCATTCTTCTGTTCCACAAACATCAAAAGTCCCTCAAGGCACGTTCAAGAGTCAGGGGAGGCCGGGCATGGTGGCTCATGCCTGTAATTCCAGCACTTTGGGAGGCCAAGGCAGGCGGATCACTTGAGGTCAGGAGTTCGAGACCAGCTTGGCCAACATGGTGAAACCCCGTCTCTACTAAAAATACAAAAATTAGCCAGGCATGGTGGTACACGCCTGTAATCCCAATTACTCGGGAGGCTGAGGCGGGAGAATGGCTTGAACCCAGGCGGTGAAGGCTGCAGTGAGCCGAGATCGCGCCACTGCACTACAGCCTGGGCAACAGAGCGAGACCTTTTGAGACGGAGTCTCGCTCTGTCGCCCAGGCTGGAGTGCAGTGGCGCGATCTCGGCTCACTGCAAGGTCTGCCTCCCGGGTTCACGCCATTCTCCCGCCTCAGCCTCCCGAGTAGCTGGGACTGCAGGCGCCCGCCAAGACGCCTGGCTAATTTTTTGTATTTTTAGTAGAGACGGGGTTTCACCGTGTTAGCCAGGATGGTCTCGATCTCCTGACCTCATGTTCTGCCCGTCTTGGCCTCCCAAAGTGCTGGGATTACAGGCGTGAGTCACCGCGCCTGGCCACTTTTTTTTTTGGATACGGAGTTTCGCTGTGTCAACCAGGCTGGAGTACAGTGGCGTGATCTCGGCTCACTGCAACCTCTGCCTCCTGGGTTCAGGCAATTTTCCTGCCTCAGCCTCCCAAGTAGCTGGGATTACAGGCACACGCCACTGCACCCAGCTAATTTTTGTATTTTTAGTAGAGACGGGGTTTCACCATGTTGGCCAGGGTGGTCTTGAACTCCTGACCTCGTGATCCACCCACCTTGGCCTCCCAAAGTGCTGGGATTACAGGCGTGAGCCACCGCGCCCAGCCTCAAAAAAAACAAATTTAATTAAGAAAAAAAAAAAGATCTAAAGATGGTTCCATATAGCTGAGCAAGATAATGGAAGAGAGAATGAGAAGCTGGCAGGCCCCAGATCCTATAGGGCTTGGAATGCCAGGCTGAGGTGCCTGGACTGCCTCTCCGAGCTGTGACAGACATGGAGCAGGTGGCAGCTGAGGCTAGAAGGCTCCCCAGGCTCCCTGCTCCAGGGCTGTCCTGGGTCAGTGACTGGGGAGGGAATCGGAGCCTCGGATGCACTTTTGCCTCCCAGAACTTAGTCTCAGCCTCCCAAAGTGCTGGGATTACAGGCGTGAGCCACCACACCCGGCCCATCTTTAGATCTTAAATGAGCCATATTCTCCCTCATCTACATGTTTTGTATTCTCCCTCATCTACACGTTTGCACATGCCATTCCCTTCGGCTGCAGCCCTCTACACAATCCTTAGTCTTTGATGGCCAACTCTTACTCTCCTTGGCATCTTAGTTTATAAAACCTTCCTCTGAGAAGCCTTCCTGGATTTCTCAAGGCAACCTGGGCTTACATGGTCTCACTGTTTTGTCATTGTCTGTGTGGCTGTCTCACTCACTAGACTGTGAACTGTGAGGGTCAGAGGCCAGGTCTGATTCACTCCCAGCAGCTAGCACAGCAAATGTTTGTCGATAAATGCATAAAAAAATGAATGGATCCTAGTCTCAGTTCTGTTTCTAGAATAGCGCCTCATATAAAATAGGTGCTTAGTAAGTATTTGTTGACTGAAGAAACTTGCTGCACAGCCTTGAACAAGTCACTGCCTCCTCTGAACTTCAGTTTCTTCCTCTGAAATAGGGATGCTAGTGTTCCCTTCTCAACTCCCTCACAAGGGAGCAAAGGGATGTGGAACTTGCCATCACCCCAGTGCAGGGTTTCTCAACCGCAGCCCCATTGACACTGGAGGCTGGACCATTCCTTGTTGCAGGGCCCCGCTCTGTGCTCTGCAGGATGTTTAGTGGCATCCCTGGCCTCTATCCACTAGATGCCAGTAGCCAGTAGCCACCCCACTCAGTTGTAACAACCAAAAATGTCTCTGGACTTTGCCAGATGTCCCTGGGAAGCAAAATTGGCCCAGTTGAGAACCACTGCTCTAGAGAAAGCTGCCTGCCAGAGAGGAGCTGAGGGAGGAACAGCCTGTGCTCCAACATCCTGCCCAGAGCAGAGGCCCCTGGGGAGTTCAGAGAGCAGCAGCCTGGTTGGCTGGGCCCCTTTCTTTGTCTGTGGGGCCTGTGAAGTCAGTCTGGCTCCTCTGCCAGCACCAAAGCCCTTTATGTCCAGATGGGAGGGGTGCCCCCAGGGACCTAGCCCATGGATTCTAGCAGCTTCCTGCCTGCCCCTCCCCTCCGGCTCAGGCTTCCTATTGGGTCACCTGAGAACCCCATCCAGCACCTGTCACTCCCCTGCTCTGGCACTTCCGCCCTCCCCCACCTCCCACCCCTCTATCCCACCCCCAGCCTAACATTAGGAAGCTCTCCTCCAACTGTGACCTTCTTACCTACCTGGTCTAAATCCCCCAACTCCCAGGCACAAACTGCCTCCCCAGCCAGGCCAGGCAGCCCATTGTCCCAAGGACACCAGGAGCAGCCTGCCTTGCTCCTGCCTCCTCCCCATCCTGGGCTGCTCTCCCCACCCCCTGCTAATCTGAATCCAGTCATTTTGAGTCCCAGCACATTCCTTGCCTAGCTGTGTGACCCAGAGCAATGCACTCCCCTCTCTGAGCCCCCGTTTCCTCATCTGTAAAACCAGGATAGTTGCATTTCTCTCCCAGGGTAGCTATGCAGATTAAATTATTTGTTTGTAATAATGATCCTGTAACACTTAGTAAGTACTTGATTCCTGTCTGTTTATTGTTATTATCATCATGAATCGACAGATGGTTCCCCAGTCTTTTTTTTTTTTTTTCTTTTTGAGACGGAGTTTCGCTCTTGTTGCCCAGGCTGGAGTGCAATGGCACAATCTTGGCTCACCACAACCTCCACCTCCCGGATTCAAGCGATTCTCCTGCCTCAGCCTCCCAAGTAGCTGGGATTACAGGCATGTGCCACCATGCGCCGCTAATTTTTTGTATTTTTAGTAGAGACAGGGTTTCTACATGTTGGCCAGGCTGATCTCGAACTCCGGACCTCAGGTGATCCGCCTGCCTCGGCCTCCCAAAGTGCTGGGATTACGGGCGTGAGCCACCGAGCCCAGCCTCCCCAGTCTTGCTGAACAGGCTTTCTGGGGCCACATGCTGGGAAGAGCATGATGTGAAAAGACCTCAGCTGAAGTTCCAACTCTGCTTCCTCTCCAAGTGGCAGCTTGAGCAAGCCACTTACCTCAGAGTTGTCTCCTTGGAGCCTCAGTCTCCTCTTCTGAAAAATGGCTAGAACAATCTGTGCCCCTGGGTCTGTCGTGGTGCTCCCATGAGCTAGTGAATGTGAGAATGTTTTTGCACATGTCTGCCCTGTACATCTGAGGGACTGAGGAACCTGGTTTTTTAAAGGCCTGGCCAGAGGAAAACGCTTACAGCCAGCCTTTCATGTTCTGTCAGGCCTCTGCATGCTGGAAGCCTCTGTTCTTGAGAACAAAGAAACACAATCCACTCACTGCCAAGCAGCTGTGCTGGGCTGTGCCCCGGGAGGGCTTTCTCCACTGCTTGGGCAGAATGTGATTGCTCAGTGGTGGCCGGGAAACATCTCCTGGGACCTCCACAGTCCATGATCCTTCCTGAATGCCTTTGACCTCAAGGTCTCAGAGATGCTTAAATGAATGGAGAACACACCTGGAGACCAGACGGGCTGCCTCAGTGTCTGGCTTGTTTTTATAAATCTTGGTGTCCCGGGACTTAGAAATGAGCTCTGACCTGTAGAATAGTGAGCCCCCAGGGACTGCACTTGTTTTGCTGGGCCTGTCACCTCCTGGGGATGAGGGACAGATGGAGGAACTGACTTCTCAGAGGGGGAAGGGGTGTTGCCATGCCCCTTCTAGGTCCCTTTCTGGTCTGAAGGTTGTTACTCCTGTTAGCCCTAGCCTCGGGGAGGGAGCCCCAGGAGCCAAGACCCTGTGTTAATGATGCGTGCAAGGCCTTAGAGGTGGCTTCAGCTAGGGTGCCACACCCTGCCCCAGCCTCACCCCTTGGGGTATAGAAGTCTCCTAAGAGTCAGGCCACACCCCCGCCTAAGAGAGTGGCAGGCCCTGCCCCTAGGCCAGCCCAGTGAGTGGCAGGCCCTGTACCTATCCTGTCCCCTGGGCTTCAAGCAGCACAGGTCCGCTCGCCAGGGCTGGCATTCAGTGGGTCAGGATTTCCTCCAATCTGCAGGCTCATCTTTGTCTACTGGTCTCAGACCCACGGAGAGCCCCCTTGTCTCCCTCTTAGGGTGCCCTCCCACTCATCAGTGGCACCACAAGTGGCTCACATTGTCCTACATAAGCTACAAGTCTGAGGCTGAGCCCTTATACCTGCTCGAGGGTACCCCCCGCCCCACACCCGTCCTTCTGCCCTGAGCCTCGGTTGCTGCCTGTTGCTGGTCTCAAATCACCCAGGCGCCTTAGATATCATGCCTAGGTTCCCCCAGCACTCTGAACTGCTGCTGTTCATGCCTGGGCACAGTGCATCGCTCTTCTGCCCCTCCGCTGTCACACCTGAGTGTGATCCACATCCCACTGTCATAGGGGTGGCCCACCTATGTCTGATTAGGTTCCTCTTCTCAATCTAGCTCTTCCCCCTACCACACACTCCTCCTACAGCTCCCTCCCACTCCCACCTCCCGACCCCACTGTGGGAATTCCCCACATTCCACCAGGCAGGGGCCCCCTGGTTCTGACAAGCTGCCTGTGGCCAGTCAGACCACAGGGTGAAACATCCAGCCACCAACTCAGTGGCCGTCCTCTCTTGGTTCCCCGTCTTCTATGTCCCTGGACAGAGGATTGAGTTTCCATTGACCCCTCTATTCACAAGGCTAATTACTTCCATACAGCCCTCTAAGTCCAAAGGACAGAAACAAAGAGGGTAAAATGCAAAACTAAACTTACTCCTGGCAAAGATCATGGAAGGAACTTGATATAGGTCACTGGTCCAGTGGGTATATGAACAGAGGCACAGTTCAGGGACTGGCTGTAGCTCCCTGTTGGGGACAGTCCCCATCATTGAGGCATCTTCTTTCTGCACATCAATGCAGCCAACAGAGGCAACTGAAGTAGGGAGAATGCTCCAGCCAAGCATAACCATGTCCCTACTTCGCCAGTAAAGGAAAGAGCCAGAGAGCTGGATGTCCAAGACCCCAAGGAACGGAGGCGATTCCTTCTTCCCACTTTTCCTCATCTCTGTCTTGCTGTTGCCTGGAAATGGTCATTCAGGCTAAGGAAAGCCAATCCCAGTTTCCTCCTTCTCCTCTGGCCAGTTATCAGCTCCCTCAGGGAGCAGAGAGTAAACAGAGATCTTAACAAGGGTTCATGAAATTTTTAGTCAGACCTGCTAAGCCGGTGTGGCCAGCCCAGAGCCAGGTGATGCAGCCCATGCCACCTGCCCAACACAAACATGGCCAGTTTAATTTGGTGAGTCTTTCCGGAAATGTGCCACAAGCCAGGCCCTGGGCTGGG
Source organism: Pan paniscus (assembly GCF_029289425.2). Lineage (NCBI taxonomy): Eukaryota > Metazoa > Chordata > Mammalia > Primates > Hominidae > Pan > Pan paniscus. Next base: position 193,678,466 of record NC_073249.2, read on the forward strand.
CTCTGGACACACAAGGGAGAGCCCCATTAGACAGTACACGGTCCTTGCCCTCTTGGTGCAAATGGGGAAATAGGGCAAAATGTGATCACAGAAGATAATACCCCACGCCAGTATCAGGGCACAAATAAAGCTAAAGAATTTCAGGCCAGGTGCAGTGGCTCACACCTATAATCCCAGCACTGAGAGAGGCTGAGGCAGCAGGATCACTTGAGGCCAGGAGGTTGAGACCAGCCTGGCCAACATTGCGAAACCTCATCTCTATGAAAAATTTAAAAATTAGCTGCGCATAGTGATGCATGCCTATAGTCTCAGCTACTCAAGAGGCTGAAGCAGGAGGATCACTTAAGCCAAGGAGTTGGAGGCTCCAATGAGCTATGATGACACTACTGCACTCCAGCCTGGGTGGCAGAGTGAGACCCTGTCTGTATTTTTTTTTAAAAAAAGAAGAATCCAGCACAGTGGCTCACGCCTGTAATCCCAGAACTTTGGGAGGCCGAGGTGGGCAGATCACTTGAGGCCAGGAGTTCAAGACCAGCCTGGCCAACATGTTGAAACCCTGTCTCTACTAAAAATACAAAAAATTAGCCGGGTGTGGTGGCGCGTGCCTATAATCCCAACTACTCGAGAGGCTGAGGCATGAGAATCACTTGAACCTGGGAGGTGGAGGTTGCAGTGGGCCAAGATCATGCCACTGCATTCCTGCCTGGGGGATAAAGCAAGACTCTATCTCCAATAAATAAATAAGAAAAAGAAGAGGCAAAAGGAATTTCAGAGGACAGAATGAGCACATCTGCTGGGTGACCAGGAAGGCTTCCCAGAGGGTGGGCCTTTTGAATTGAGCCTCTGGGGGTGGTTGCAACAAGCAGAGAGGAGGAGGTGGAGGGAACCGTGTAAGCAGAGGCTTTGGACCTAAATGGGGTAGGGGGCAGAAGTGAGAGGTTGGCTGGGAGAAAGGACTGGCACTAGACTGCAGACGACCTTGGTTAGTCCTGGCTCTGCCAATATTTGCAGGATGACCTAAGTTTGTCATGTCTCCCCTCTGGGTCTCAGTTTCCTCATCTGTCAAATGGAAGAGTTGGCCTAGAATTCATGTTTTCAATCTTTTCAGACCCATTGTCTACTTTTCATAACAAATCATGTGTAATATCTCAAAGATAATATAACCTTTTTATAATTTCAAGTTTAACCTTTTCACAATTTCAAGTGTTGTTTGTGTATATGTACATAGATACATACTCTGACTATTAATATGAAGGAAAATAGAAGGAAATTATTAATAATAAAATATTTTGTATGTCAACATGTAGATGCTCACCCACAATCACATTAGAAAACCTAGCAAAGCAGCCAGGTCCTCTCGTCATAGGTAAAACACCATCCTGCCTCAAATGCCTATACAGGTAGGTTGTCTCAGTCAGTGGTGTTGCCCTTAGGGATGTATTTTCCAACAAAGCAAACAGTTCTTAGGGAAGTTCCAAACAAAACAAATGCAGCCTTCCCTTCATTTACACAGTGGTTGCATTCTGAAATATTCAGTGTATATTAAAACTGCAAAAAAAATTTCATGTTTATACATGAAATGGAGTTAGGTTATAGTTTCTTATCCTTATAAAAAAGATTTTTCATCCACATGAATGTCTGCTGGGACACGTGAAAATCACTGGGAGTCGGGGAAGGTGTGGGGCAGAACTTCCCTTTGCAGAACTGTCCTGTCCATTTCGTGGTCTTTAGCATCCCTGGATCCCAGCTGTTGTTAAGACAACCTGAACACACTCACCAATTTCCCCATTCCCCCTAGGGGGCAGTAGCAACTGGATCATCTGGAAGCTCCCTTCCAGCTCTAAAATTCCCCAATTCTAGGCCTTATTCTGGTTAATTCAACAAACATTTGCCAGTGCCCACTATGTGCTCCGCCCTGGGCATCAGGCAGTGAACAAGCAGCTGTAGCCCCTGCTCCCCTGCAGACAATATCTGGAAGGACCTTAACCACCACCCTTCCATTCTACAGAGGAGGAAGATGAGGCCCAGAGAGGGCAGACTTGTATTCAAGGTCACACAGCAGGTCAGAGGCCTCCTGCGTACCAACCAGAACTCTGCCCTCAGGAAGGCACTGCATCGTGGGTCCACAGCCTTCTCCCCACTCATCTTCTCTCCCTCCTCCAACCCCCACAGTGCCAGCCGCCCTAACCCTGGACCCGGGCACAGCCCACCAGCGCCTGATCCTGTCGGACGACTGCACCATTGTGGCTTACGGCAACTTGCACCCACAGCCACTGCAGGACTCGCCAAAGCGCTTCGATGTGGAGGTGTCGGTGCTGGGTTCTGAAGCCTTCAGTAGTGGCGTCCACTACTGGGAGGTGGTGGTGGCGGAGAAGACCCAGTGGGTGATCGGGCTGGCACATGAAGCCGCAAGCCGCAAGGGCAGCATCCAGATCCAGCCCAGCCGCGGCTTCTACTGCATCGTGATGCACGATGGCAACCAGTACAGCGCCTGCACGGAGCCCTGGACGCGGCTTAATGTCCGGGACAAGCTTGACAAGGTGGGTGTCTTCCTGGACTATGACCAAGGCTTGCTCATCTTCTACAATGCTGATGACATGTCCTGGCTCTACACCTTCCGCGAGAAGTTCCCTGGCAAGCTCTGCTCTTACTTCAGCCCTGGCCAGAGCCACGCCAATGGCAAGAACGTTCAGCCGCTGCGGATCAACACCGTCCGCATCTAGTCCAGGCTGAAGGAGACCACAGCCTCCTGTGACCACTGCCACCTGCAAGAGCCCTGCCCAGGAGATAGAAGACCTGGACTCCGGCCCACCGTGGCCACTGGAGACCTCAGGCCAGTTGTTTACCCTCCAGCCTCCAGTCTGTAAAATGGAGGTTGCATTCCCTACTTCCTAAACTCTCTTCCAGCATCGATGTCCTGTAGCTCTGACCTTGATGGGGATACAGCTTTGATCCAAGGATGTGACATGGCTTCTCCTCAGGGCAACCCCTGCCCAACCCTCATCCCCATCTTCTCAGGGGCAGGGAACTACCTTCCAGTGTCTCCCTCCAGCCCAGCCCTGACCTCAGGAAGTGTCAGAGCATGGCCAGTAGTTGGCAGCCCGAAAGACACACAGCACCCTCTTATGTCCCATGGCCTAAGACTTACCCCTGACCAAGCTAGTGATGGGCCATTTACCCTTGACCCCAGTCCACAGTGGACACAGGTAGTACCTGGTCCTAGGGTTGCCTGAGAGCCAACCTCTCCTGCCACCCCCACACCAAGAACTATATGGTTCCTACTTTTCCCACTGATCTGCTGGTCAGTGATGATGCTGTGGCCTGTGGAAGGCACCTGGTAGTTGAGTCCACACATTATAGTCATGTGCCACCACCTTCCTGCCCACAGGCCCAGGGACAGGGTGAGGGTATACCCAAAGCTGATGCAGAGCCCATTAGCCTAAAAGCAACTGCAGGACAAGCCTCCCTGGATGATCGAGGTCCCCAGTAGCTCTGAACAAGAGTCCAGCCAACCCTCTTCAGCCAGGCCTCTGTGACCTGCTAGGGTGCAGGAGGCTTCCAGAAGCAGTTGTTGTAATTAGGACCCAAGCACTGGGAGGGGCTGTTGGCTGGACCCCTTGTCAGACTTGGCATCTATCTCAGTTAGGATCCTGCTGCAGAAAACAAGAGCCACTTGTAGCTGGTTTAATTAGACAAGGATTTACTACCTGGCCCCTGGTGGCTTGCAAAATTGTTGGAAGAGCTGGAGAAGCAGACTCTGCTGAATTTCCAGGAACAACTCCCAGCGCCAGATTCATCATGTCTGTTGTGACCAGGAAAGCTGCCCCCATCTGCAGGAAGACACTGTGCCAGAAAGCTGCTGACTGCAGAACTAGGCTCCCTCTGCCACGGTCCGTGCCAGCCAATAGATGTCCTGAGGCCTGCCCCTCTCCCACTTCACTCAGTTCCCAAATCTAAATTTTTACAAGAGATTCTGTTTGGGGGAACTTAAGTCAGATCCAGAACCTTGGCTGCAAGGGAGTCTGGGAAATGTCGTTTTCCTCTTTCCAACTTCAGTCATACAAAAAGGCTCACTAGAAGGAAGTTAGGGTGGGTGGAGCAAGCCCCACCTGTGTTTTTCTGCCACAGCATCCAATCGTGAAGAACTCGGGAGAGGGCGGAGTCCACATCTAGGGTTGTCCTGCCCCTTGGCTCTATCCCTGCCCAGAGGTGGGAACTGGAGGAGTGGGCTGCAAGACTGAGCCTAAATGTCTCCCCGGCCTTGACTTTTCTTTCTAGTCCTGGGGCCTAGATTCTGCACTTGGGGTCTCTGACACAACACACCATCCCAAAGTAGCCAGAAGAGCTAAACACAGGGGGTTCTTACAATGGCTGCCCCCGCCACCCGGGCCTCCCTTGGGCAAAAGGAATTGTCAGCCCTACCCCAACCCTTCAACTACCAGAATCTGGGCCACCCCAGCAGTATTTTTATTTAAAATGTTGCCCATTTTATGAGTTATGATCAATTTGTATTAAATTAAAGTTACAGATGTCAGTAGCCAGTTCCATTCATTTTGACAAACACACAGGCCCACCCAGCTCTGTCCCAGGCAGTGCACACACATGAGCATAGCTAATCCACAAAGCAGCCCGGCTGGGTAAATGGTATTATGCTCATTTTACGGAGGAGGAAAAATGAGGTTCAGAGAGAAGCCAAGACTTACCTGGAGTCCCATATCCCATGCTGGCAAGTGCCACACCACAAACCTGTCCAAAAACTTACCAGCCAGGGAAGGCTGTCAGTCTTTACCTGGAGGAGAGGTGGTGGTAGTCTTGGGAGCAGGCAGCGGGCAGCTCATGGGGCAGTGGCAAGAGCCTGGTCTCGGGAACCACACAGACCTCAGCTCAAATCCAGGCTCCATCACTGTGTGACTTTAGAAAAATGACTACCCTCTCTGGGACTCAGTTTTCCCACATGGAAGATGAGGATACCGATTTCACATAATTTATTGGTAAGCTGTAAAGTGCAGTGCACTTAAGGCGGCCCTACCCTATCCCCCCAGCTGCCTCCCAGAGTCAGTGCCTGGAGCTGTATGGGTTTCCTGAACCTCTGGGCTGGCTCTGACCCAAGAAGTCTGTCTTTCTCCTTATGGGCTGTGACGGGTATGGAACCACCTAGACCAGGACCATCCTGAGGTCCATCCCACCTCTGACTGATGAGGAAGCATCCTGGCTGGGAGTTAGGACAGGCTCTGCATGTGGACACACAGGCTGTGCACACTTAAGTGGAAAAGACTGTCGACTAAAGAAGAAATACCAAGCTTTTAAAGAATTAAAGTTCACTTTACTTAGAAGTCTTACTGAGTACTATAGACAGGCCTAGAGCCCAGCAGCGGCCCTTTAGAGAGGTTCTATCAGTCGGGCCCAGGACAGTATTTTAGCCAACTGCTTATATACAGGTGGTGGAGGTTTAGTACACGCAAAATCACATCACACTTGCTCAGAAGTAACATTAAAGCCGCCGGGCGCAGTGGCTCATGCCTGTAATCCCAACACTTTGGGAGGCCAAGGCAGGCGGATCACCTGAGGTTGGGAGTTCAAGACCACCCTGACCAACGTGGAGAAACCCCGTCTCTACTAAAAAATACAAAATTAGCCGGGTGTGGTGGCACATGCCTGTAATCCCAGCTGCTCGGGAGGCTGAGGCAGGAGAATCTCTTGAACCTGGGAGGCGGAGGTTGCGGTGAGCTAGAGATCGCGCCATTGCACTCCAGCCTGGGCAAAGAGCGAAACTCCGTCTCAAAAAAAAAAAAAAAAAAAAGAAGTAACATTAAAGCGGAATCATATATCAACGTTTGCATGTAAGAGTGTGTCTGGGCTACAGATTACAGAGGCATAATCATGAATGCCATCCGACACTATCTTCTGTACAGGAAAAGGCAAGGACTAGGTTTATTTATCTTTTAAGGAACGTAGTGACTCAGGCAAGAGACATGGGGGCCATGCCCACTGTTCTGTCTTGTCTCCAAAGTATCCCTCCACAGAGCCGCACATGGTCACAGAGTCAGAGGCTTGTGAAATTATGCTGGCAAACGGAAATGAGGGAAGTAGCTTCTTCCATTTGCTACTGTGTCTCCCAGGCCACTGGGTGCTCTCTGCAGTATGCAGGGAGTACAGCACCCCTGGGAGCCCTGGACTGGTGTTGGCTTTCTGTTAAGTCATTTTCACCCTAAGCCATTCTTGGCCTCCTCACCCACAGAATGAGGGAGGTTAGGCTGCAGGCCACAGGTGGATCTTCATCTACAGCCTGGAGCTGGGGAGAGGGAACCACCCCAGTCATTGACTTGCCTGGGTTTCTAGGAAGAGGAATGAGAACGAGGATGGGAGAGGGGCTGTTGGCAGGGGTGGGTGGAGAGGTCTCTGATTGTCTGATGGAGAGCAGCCCAGTTCACAGGGAAGTGACTGGGGTGATTCTGAGACTAGAGTATCCCAAGCCCTCCCCCATCCTCTCAGATCCCTGTGACTGCTCTAAAACCACACCCTCTCATTTTGGCTCAGTGGATCTGTCTTTGCTCAGCCTTCTCCCTCTGGGGTCGGAGCACCCCCTCCATGGCGCATTCCACCTTCTCCCCACTCAGCCTCAGCAGCAGCTCCAAGAAATGCTGGCCACTTCCCAGGCTTTACTCACAGTTTCCAAGTGTGTAGAAGTAACTATAGAGGCCGAATTTGCATTATCAACTGGGGACTCCTGGAAATGGGGGTGTCTCCAAGAGATATATTTGATACACGTCCAGAGAATTCCTGAAGGAAAGAATCTGGGGTTGTCAGGCTGATATCATGAACCCCACATTTAACACATTAAGTGAAGAGAGGGGACAAAGGCCAGGCTTGGGAAGGAAGGAGGGATCAACAAAGGCCTTACCCAGGACAGATAAAAATGATAGAATGGCAGTAACCCCATTTGGAGCCCCCATTTGTAGTCAGCGAGCAAAGTACTGGTCCTTTTTACACCTTATCTAACCATCGAGACACGCCCCTGCGGTTGGTATCATTATCTCAGTGTTTGAGCAGGGAAACGTCACTTCCCAGAGGACCCACAGCCAGTACTCGGCAGAGCTGGAAATCAAACCCGGTCCATCCAAAGCTAAGGCCAGATGTCTCTTTACTGGACCTCTCTGGAAATGCTTCTCAACTTTGATGATGGCTCCAGTGACAGGCAGCAGCCACCAGGACTGTGATCTCCCTGGGATTTAAAGTGGGAGGTTAAACCAGGCTCCACGCCACTGCGGAATTGTGCAATTGTAAGTGAAGTCTCAATTGTGAGCCAAGCTTCTCCCAGGGTCAGAGGTGGAGTTAGAAAGGCCCCATGTGACCCTGAGCAAGTCTCTCTCCTTCCCTGGTCCTTAGTTTCCCCATCTCTATTGGGGAAGGGTTAGGTATCTATTCTAGTTGATTAATTGCCAGGGCCTGAGCTCTGATGGTCCAGGATTCTGTTAAGTCTAATGTTAGGTCCCACGGCTTGCCCTGCTCAGCACCTAATAAGGCCATTAGCTCTGGCTCCTTCTCTCTGGGGTGGCAGCAGGGACAGAAAACAACAGAGATAAGTTCTCTTGGCAGCACAGAACTCAGCTCAAGGGCTCTGGGGATGGGGCCTTCCCTCCTGCCAGGGAGGCCATCTCGAGAGGCTGACTGCTCACACCTGGGCAGCACTCTGTCTCCTCCCCTCCTGCCTGGGTCCCAGCTCTGTTCACCACCCCAAAGCACATCATCACAAGGTCAGTTGCAAAGGCCCAGTATCACAGGCTTAAATACAGAGGGCTAGGAGGGAGGTGGGAGGTGGGAGAGGAAGGTGGAGTACTAACAAAGGTGCTGAATTATCACTGCCCATCAGGACACGGTTATTTCCCCTTACTCTGGGACACCAAAGATTCTACACAATCTTCCTATAATCCTGAACCACAAAAGGGAGGCACAGCCTCCAAAAAAAAGTAGGAGAGGGGAGGGGGGAAGTCCTTTTATTTTGAAATGTGTTCATTTTTCTTTGTTTTGTTTTCTATCTTGATGAAAAGAATGTATTTTTAAGCCTAAATACAAAATAGTACAGTTTTCTATTTTTTTTTTAAGTTCCAGGATACATGTGCAGGACGTGCAGGTTTGTTACATAGGTAAATGTGTGCTATGGTGGTTTGCTGCACCTATCAACCTATCAGAACAGTTTTCTATCTGCTTTAAAAATTTCAACAGTTCTATCATATTTCTATTACAAAATGCTCCCCCCTCCCTTGAAATTAGATGAAGAGGGGGAAGGGTTGACACTGTGGACCAGAGACCCAGGGACTTCCTACCCTGATGTCATGATAAGGGCTGGGGAAGGGCTTTCAGGAAGCTGGCATCAGAGGCACAAAGCTTCAGGTCCTGGTGAGCTTCCCAAAACTGTGAGACTAGATGTGATCGAATCTGAATGCTGGAAGGGTCTGAGTGATCCTCCAGTCTAACCTGAAGCCCAGAGAGGGTTAGTTTCTAGCTCCACATCACACAGCGTATGGTGGAGCTGAGATGAGTACTCAAGTGTCCTGGTTCCCAGTCAGCACATAGGGGAGGGAGATTGACCAACTGAGAGGGCCCCAGCCCAGGCAAAGAAAAGGAACACAGGCCAGGCTGGAAGGGACAGGGCCAGAGCTTAGGAGGGAGGTGCTCAGAGGAGAAGGGTCCCACATCTAAGAAGGTCTGCGGGGGTACAAGAGGGCCTATCAGAGTTGGGGGCTGCAGCTCCTCCGAGAGGAGAAGGAGGGGGCAAAAGGGTGATCAAATCAGGAAGTCCTCCCTGGGGTGTGCATGCCAATCAGCATCACAGGCCCCAACATGGCTGATGAGAGATCCCTGATCTCAGCCCTGCCATTTACATAGAAGAAAACTGAGACATAGATGCAAAGACAGCAGCCTGCAGGGCACAGTCAGGGCCAGATCCCAGTCTCCTGACTCCCAGCCATCGGCTCTTTTCATGCAAACTTCAGTCTCCCTCTTGTGGATTCTGGTGTCTCCTCCTACCCCCTGGGAACCTGGAGCCTGAGCAGAAGGAGAAGGGGAGAGAGGAGGGTTCCAAAAACCCCAGGCACCAGGAGCTGGGTGCCTTCCTCTGTTGTCCTCTCCAAGGAGAAGAGAGAGCTGGCCTGGACCTCCAGGGCAGAGCCACTTCATACCTGCCCACACCTGGTCCTCCTTTGCTGGCAACAGAGTTCAGAGCTAGCACCAGCCACAGCAAGGACAAAGCCCAGCTCAGGCAGCTGCTGGAGCTGCAGGGAGTCCCAAGTAAGTGAAAGCATTGGGACTGATGGCCCAAGGGGGTTCCCTGATTTCATGGCACTAGAGAAAGCCCTGGGATATCAGGTGGTTTGAATGTTTTGAAGTCTTTTTCCCCAGAAAAGAGGCTCTTGCCCCCTCACTCCCTGCAGGCTGAGCCCCTGTGCCTGCTTCCTCTGCTTACCACATACCCCAGGTCAAAGGCCCTCCCTGACCAAGCTGCCAGATCTGCCAATCAGAAGCGAGGTCCTGGGGCCCAGCAGCACTGTTCTTGCCACTGGGAGAAGGGAGAAGCAGATATGGGACCTGAAAGGTCACCAAAAAAAGCAGACAGGCTGGAGGTTTGTGCCTCTCACCAGGGTGGGGCTGTGGGTCGAGACCTGGGTAAACCCCAGCTCTGTCTCTGACTCACCAATGACCCTGGACAGCTCCTTCATCGCCACCGTAAGCATCCCTGTTCCTCATCGGCTGAACAAGAGGGACAGGCAAAGGTTCTAGCCTGAGGCAGCTTCCTGGGTTTGTCCATTGGTACCCCTCTCTCCCCCCTTTCCTCTTAGGGACCCCCCTCTGACACACTCCTGGAAGGTCCTTCCCCACTTCTTTCATTCCTCCATCAAAATTTACCCTCCGGTGTTCCTCAGGTTAACTGGCTTACTGTTTAAGATGTCTCCCTGTCTACAACCTATGCACATTTATAATAGGAACCACTCCCGGAAGAGTAGCTGATGGTGGGATCTTAGAAACTCTGACAAGCAGCAGAGGAAAGATTATGGGGAGGATAGAAAGAGATAGGGGACTTCTCATGACACCATATGGCAGCACTACAGCAGCTGCTGGTGGCTCCTGTCTTTCCAGCTGATCTGTCTCACTCTTGCCCCCATCCTCAGCACTCAGCCCTCCCCACCAGCAGCCCAATACAGGCTAACGGCCACGCACCACAGCCCTTCTGTTTGCAGGGGCTTCCTCTGCAGGAGGAAAACAACCTATGCATACAATGTTAGAATCAGACATGTGGACCTTTATGATCCCACGTGGAGAATGATAAGCATATTTATGGCCTTAATGAATCTGCTTTTGGAGTACTCTTCCCCCTACCTAATGCCCTCCTTTTCCTTACTGTTGAAATCTTACTCATCCTTCATGTCCCACTCAAGGCAGGCTGTGTCAGTCATCCAGGTCCAGGAGATTCACTGACCCTGGGCTTTCTAAGAAGGACTCTGGGTCTCCCACTGCCACTAGGCATGAGCATCTCAAGATGGGGATCCTGTCCTATGGTTTTGCATGCTGGGTGCACAGAGAATGTCAGAAAATGTTTTCTGGCTGAAAAGTAGCTAATGTCAACCTGTAATTGTGAAACTACCCCATCTCCAAGATGGGAGGGAACTTACAGACCAGAGATAACCCCTCCCTGATGATGCTGAGCCCCCAGAGCGACCCTCACTGATCATTCCCCCGACACCTAGATTTTGTGCAGGGAGAGCCAGGGAAAAGAGGCAGAGACTAGGAAAGTTATTTGTTTGCTTTTTTAACAAATTATAACATAACTTGTGCTCATTTTAAAAAATGAAAATAAACAGTAGAAATTCTCATTCTCCTTCTTCCCCAGTCCCAGAAGTCAGCAGCTATTAACAGTCAGTGCGAGTCTTGCAGGCATTTTTGCTTACACACAAACAAATGTCATTTTCTTTTACACAAATATGATCATCTTTCACATACTGTCCATCTTTCTATGTGTTCTGTGGTGTAAGTAGAAGCCCAACCCTTTCCCCTGCCACCTCCCTGGACCTCGGGCTCCTCAGGCTCCTACAAATGAAATTATTGGTCAAAAGATTTTCTCATTTAAAATGTGTTGCTTTCCTGGGTCGTTTTATTTTCTTGTAACATGCTCATTATAGAAAATTTGGAAAATACACAAGACACAAAGGAGAAAAATCATCCATCAGCCACTGTCCAGAGATAACTGCTGCTAGCATTTTGATGATAAGGTTTACAGTCTTTCTTTCCTTTTCTTTTTTTTTTTTTTTTTTTGTTGTTGTTGTTGAGACAGGATCTCGCTCTGTCACCCAGACTGGAATGCAGTGGCACAATCACAGTGCCTCAGCCTCCCAACTAGCTAGGACCATTATTGGGCGTGCTAATTTAAAAAGAAATTTTGCAGAGACAGGGTCTCGCTATGTTGCCTAGGCTCATCTTGAACTCCTGGTCTCAAGCAGCCTCTCCACTCGGCTTCTTAAAGTGTTGGGATTACAGGCATGAACCACTGCACCTAGACCAGCCTTTTTTCTACGTGAGTCTATTCTACATAAATCAAACCACTTTGCCTATTGTTCCATAACCTGTTTTTTTCCACTTAATAAAAGATTGTTATTCCATGTTAGTCTACAGCATCAGTTTAGTATGCTGTGTGACCTCAGGGCCACCTTAGAAGCCTACTTTTCCTAACCCCCATTCTGAGTAGGGAACCTGCTGCAGCAGATGCCCAGAACGCTCTTGCTCCAGGGTGTAACCTCTGCGTACTGGCTCCCTTTCAGGAATAAAATGCCCTGAGAAGTCCCTGAGCACTTGCCTCCTCCACCTCCCCTGAGCTGAAATCCCAGCACCCCACTGACGGTTATGCAGTCCCCCTGCAACTTCTCCGGCGCCACCTACCGGTGCAGTAAGTAGAAGCCTGCCCCTTTCCCCTGCCACCTCCCTGGACCCTCAGCTCCTCGGCTCTGCTGCCAACCCAAGACCCAAGGTGGGGAGGATGGAGGTGGGGGCCTGGGTGGTCCTGACTGTGAGGCAAGGGAAGCCCTCTGGACTCAAGTTGGGCAAGTGACAGTGCCACTTGCTCTTGTACCGTGGCCAGCTTTCCCTCAGAATGATGAGACTGAGGAAGGGACAGGGGCAGGTAGGTATCAGAGGTGGGCCAAGGAGGGTGCTGAGCCACTTGAAAGTTTTCTGGTTCCCAAAGCAAATACCCAGCTTCCCAGCCCAAGCCCATACTCTGCCCAAGGAATTTACTAGCCAAATAGTGTGGTTAAGTGTGGTGTTGGGCAAGATCCCCCCTCTGGGGATCTCAGTCTTCTTACCAATTATACAAGGGGAAATATAGCCAGGTGGTTTCTAAGCCACCTTCCCAGCTCTGAAACTCTAAAACCCAACTGGAATCCATGTTTTCAAATGCTCTGTTTTCTCTCAAAGTCCCTGTACGCCTCATGATTAGTTGAATCCAATTATAGACCAGGTCTGGTTTGAAATATCATTAACATAATAATTATTATGGGCTGTCCTCTCATTTAATCCTCACAACAAGCATAAGAGGAGATACTATTTTTATCCTCTTTTTACTGATAAGAACACAAGGTCCAGAGAGTTAAGATGACTTTCTGCTTATGTGGCAGAGCTCGGATTTGAACCCAGGGCTGTGTGACTCCCAAACCTGTGCTCCTTATTAGCCTCCAGTCCCCATACTACCCTGTGATAGGTGTAGGGATCATTCTTCCCTTGCTACAGTTAAGGAAACTGAGGCCAAACAGAAGAGATGTTTTCCTCAGGGTCACATAGCAAGTTCATGGCACAGCTGGGTGAACCCAGGCTCTGTGTCTCCCGGCCAACTGTCACTCCCCCACTCCCAACAAGCACTGGCTGATTTTCTTTTCTTTTTTTTTTTTTTTTGGAGACTGAGTCTTGCTCTGTCACCCAGGCTGGAGTGCAGTGATGCGATCTTAGCTAACTGCAACCTCTGCCTCCTGGGTTCAAGCAATTATCCTGTCTCAGCCTCCCAAGCAGCTGGGACTACAAGCACGCACCACCACGCCCAGCAAATTTTTGTATTTTTAGTAGAGACAGGGTTTCACCATATTGGCCAGGCTGGTCTTGGACTCCTGACCTCTGATTCACCTGCCTCGGCCTCCCAAAGTGCTGGGATTACGGGCGTGAGCCACCATGCCCGGCCTGGCTGATTTTCATAGACAGTTGTTGGGGAACCAGAAACAGCCCCTGGGGCCAGGCGCAGTGGCTCAGGCCTGTAATCCCAGCACTTTGGGAGGCTGAAGCAGGAGGATCACTTGAGGCCAGGAGTTCAAGACCAGCCTGCCCAACATGGCGAAACCCTGTCTCTACTAAAAATACAAAAAATTAGCTAGGTGTGGTGGCATGCACCTCTAGTCCCAGCTACTCGGTAGGCTGAGGCATGAGAATTGCTTGAGCCTGGGAGGCAGAGATTGCAGTGAGCCAAGATTGTGCCACTGCACTCCAGCCTGGGTGATGGCGAGGCACTATCAAGAAAGAAAGGAAGAAAGAAAGAAAGACAGAGAGAGAGAGAAAGAAGGAAGGAAGGAAGGAAGGAAAGAAAAAGAAAGAAAGAAAGAAAAAGAAAGAAAGGAAAGGAAGAGAGAAAGGAAAAGAAAGAGAAAGAAAGGAGGGAAGGAAGGGAGAAAGGGAGAATGGAGGGAGGGAGAGAGGGAGGGAAGGAGGGAAGGAAGGAAGGAGGAAGGAAAGAAGGAAGGAAGGAAGGAAGGAAGGAAGGGCTGGCCCCTGGGCTGGAGTCAAATGCCCAGAACTGAACAGGGATGGGGGCAGTCAAGAAGAGAAGGCCATGTTTGCTCAGACAAGCTTAGGTCCACCTTCCCCAGCTCAGTCCAGACAAGTATTGGCTTTGGGCAAGTCCCAAAGAAAGAAATACATTACCTGCAGGGTGGGGAGGGAGGGCTGGGCCTGGGGACCCCTCACTGTGCTCTTCACTCCCTCACTCCCTCATTCAATCGCTTACCCAACAATTCCTACAGCTTGCTAGGCACTGAGATAGGCAACAACAGCCGCATCCCAGGTCTATATCAAAGAGCTGATGGTGACCAGGCAAAGATAGCACATAGGTTGAGGACTCAGGAGAACAAGAGAGGCTCTCAGGAACTCAAGAGAAGAGGTTCCTCCTGGAGGAGGTTCTGCTGAAGCTGAGACCTGCATGCTGAGTAAGTGCTGGGCAAAGTTGTCCAGGAAGGAGGAACAGCATGTTTGAGGGACAGGAGGCTGGCAATGAGGCTGTGTGGCTGAGGATCCAATGTGAGACCAAGGGCAAAGCAATGGGCTGTGGGCGATCCTGAGGGCAACAGAGAAGCCTTGCTGGGTTGCTGTGAGAATGAAATGAGTCGAAATAATAGTAATGCCTAACGACAGCTAGAATTTATTGAGGGACTGCCACGTGCCAGGTGGTCTCTTACTGGGGTGGGCCACATGTCTGGCTCATGGTAAGTGTTCAGAGCTTGCTTGTGGGGAAGCACATGAATAGCGTGAAGGCCTGGCAGCATGCGGACCTGGGTTGTTTTTGTTTGGTTTGTTTGTTTGTTTGTTTGTTTTTGAGAGAGTCTTGCTCTGTCACCCAGGCAGGAGTGCAGTGGCACCATCTCAGCTCACTGCAACCTCGCTTCAAGGTTCAAGTGATTCTCCTGTCTCAGCCTCCCAAGTAGCTGGGATTACAGGCACGTGCCACCACGCCCGTCTAAATTTTTTTTGTATTTTTAGTAGAGACGGGGTTTCACCATGTTGGCCAAGCTGGTCTTAAAACTCCTGACTCAGGTGATCCACCCACATCGGCTCCCAAAGTGCTGGGATTATAGGCATGAGCCACAGCGCCCAGATCCATGAATGGTTTTAATCAGGGAAGGAGGGTGGTCATATTTATGTGGAGTGAAACACAGCTGGAGGCAGGGAGGGAACCCAGCGGGAAAGCAGCAAGGCTGGTGAGGCTGAGGCCAGGGGTGGGATGGAAGAGGAAGTAGAAGACGGAAGAAATGAGGAGCCAGGGATTTCTCCTGGGAGCACAGGACTGTTTCAGAGCTGACAACTCATCCTCGCTCCCCTATTTCTCAGAGTCCCAGAGAGGGCAGGCGCAGCAAGCTGGCAGCTGCTGTGGGCCAAGAACCCAGAGACCCGCATGTACTCCTAGCACCAAGAGAAAATTCCTGCAGTCTCCCATGCCACAGCTTCCCTGCGTAAACATGTCTGGTGCCAGGGAGCTCACTATCTGTGCAGCAGCCCATCCTACTACCGGATTAGGAGGTCTTTCTTTCCATGGGTCCCCTTGTGTCTCTGGTGGTCCTAGCTCTGTCTTCTGACCCCCTCCTTTCCATAGGATAGTCCTTTAAAGGCCCTCCATTTACTCCTTTTCCAAGGACTCCTTCCCATTCTTCAACTAAATAAACAGAGGCAGTATTATTGGATTCCTCTGCTACCTAAGCGCCTTAGCTAACATGGGAAAAGAGTCCACCTGCACTTAATTCCTGGCCCTGCCACTTAACCAGCTGTGGACCTTAGGCCAGACACTTCACCGCGATAGCCTCAGACTTCCCATCTGGAAAATAGGAACAAAAATACCTACCCTTGCTGGGTTGCTGTGAGGATCAAATGAGTCGAAATAACAGTAATGCCTAATGACAGCTAAAATTTATTGAGGGACTGCCACGTGCCAGGTGGTGTCTTATGGGGCTGGGCCACATGCCTGGCCCATGGTAAGTGTTCAGAGCATGCTTGTGGGGAAGCACATGGATAGCATGAAGGCCTGGCAACATGCGGATCTGGGTTCAAATCCTGCCTCTGCCCCTTATAAACGTTTTAGCCTCAGAGAAGCCAGCCTCGGCATCACAGCTTCACCAGCTGGTAAGTGGTAACAGCAGAGGCAGCTCGCCAGGTTGAGTAAGATAAGGCATGTAAAGCATCTGGTGGTATTAGGATCACATCTCTCCCTTTGGGTCCACAAGCAAGTACCCAGCACCTTCTAAGTGCCAAACACTAGGGGAAGAACAATTGGCCACTTGCCCAAGGTCACTCAAATCTTTGCCTCTCAGCCTGCTTTTTCTCTGCACCATGCCTCCTCCATGTCGTGGGAGCCCAGTGTTGTGTGGGCCAAGGCTGCTGAGGGCCAGAAGCACAGCCTGCCCTCGGGGAGCAGTCCACTGCCCTTGCCCTAACACCCCATCTCTTTGGCCAGACGTGGGTGGCTTACAAGCTGCAGTGCCCTGATGCCCCATCCCTTTGGCCAGGCATGGGTGGCTTGCAAGCTGCAGTGATCACCATCCCGGCCCTGCTCCCCTCATCCACTCTACTGGTCATCAGCTGTATAAATGGAAAACGTGCCGCCGGTGGTCCCAGGTCACCTGCCCCAGCCCACCATCCCCATGAGGGGCCCAGGTAAGCCATTCAAGGTCCACGATGACAGGGAAGATCCACTGCTCTTTTACTCTTGGTCTTATTGTGCAAAACACCCAGGAAAGGCCCTATCAGATCTGTATTGCCCAAAGGTGTGACATTTAAGAGTGACATTAAAAGGAGAAACTCTCCTTCCTCTCTTGAGGCGACAGGGACAATGTGCTTAGCTGGATAAAGCCTCGCAGAGGCCATGAGCACTGTCTTTGGCCTCACAGCCTCCCTTGCCCTTGTCCAGGATCTGTTGAATGTTACTCACCAAGCCCTTGGGTCAAGGAAGGTCCATTCTGCAGCCCTGTAACTGTAACTGTAAGTGACTATGGGCCAAGGCTGCCCTCGACCCCACAGTGTCTCTCTCCTGACCCACTGGGCCTGATGGGGCCTCCGCAGGGAACCTTACCAAGGAGCACAAAGCCTCCTCCAAGGAGTACACTCCTGGTTTCACCCCAGCTGAGGTGTGGCTTATCACATTATCCAGGGCTTGCAGCCCTTAGAATTTTCCACTTCTCCCATCTTAAAACATTCCCCCATGCTTTTCTGAAGTATTGGAGTTACAGGAGGTGCCTCTCATGCCGCTAATTTTAAAAGCCCAGAATTCTCATCACTACCCAAGATCTCAGGACATCTAGTCTGACTATGTGTCAACCACAAGGTTCATGGTTTCTTCCACTCATCCAATGACACTCAAGTGCGTGCCATGTGCCAGGAGTGCCAGGTGATGAGTTTATAACAAATGAGACCCAGAATTAGTAAGCCAGTGGTTAGAAAAGAACAATGACAACAGAGTATGAGAAGTGCATGTATGGGATACAGGGGTCTGTGGGAGCATAGAGAAGGAGCAACTAACCAGTCAGGAGAGGAAGGTTAGGGGGAGCCTCCAAGAAGTGGCATCTGAACTGAGACCAGAAGGATGACTAGGCACTTGCTGGAAGGAAGGAGTGAAAGGATAGTCCAGGCAGAGGGAACAGAAAGTACAGTTTAGGGGTTGACAAACTATGGCCCACCTCTTGGTTTTGGAAATGAAGTTTCACTGAAACACAGCCATGTCCAATCACTTATGTATTGTCTCTGGCAGCTTTTGCTCTGCAGGGCAGAATGAAGTAGTTGCAAAAGAAACACTAAGAATTACAAAGCAAAAGAAGTATTGACTATCTGGCCCTTGACAGAAAAGGTTTGCTGACCCCTAGAGACTGGAGAGCTCACGCTGCCTTTTAGGGAACATAGTGGCTGGAGGGTAAGGGTGGGAAAAAAGCAGTAGGCAGCTCACAGTGCGTTCTTCCCGTAGCCATAGCAGCTGGATCCAGAGTAGATACACCCTGATTTAAACTGAGCTGATCAGAGTCTGTCTTCTCAGAAATTGGAATGTGGGATGTCAAATTCAAAAATGGAGCCCGGTCACATTAATGCCTGTGAAGCTCTGCTGCGAAGGCCCCTCAAGCCTGCTCCTTGCCCAGACTGCTCAATCAACCATGCCTTGATTCAGAAGGCCCTTGCAATCAATTCCCCTAACATTTAATTTTCATTTCCCCTCAAGGTTTCTGTTACTTTCAATGAAAATAAAACAAACCTTTCATTAACTAAAATTAAAGTCACTGAGAGAGATAAAGTTGGTAGGGAATACAGATTTAGTCAGTGAGGTCCAACATAAATATAATGTGAGGTATATTTAATATATAATTTTAAATTTCCTAATAGCCATATTTTGGCTGTTAAATTTTCTAATAGCCAAAATAAGTAAAATCTATTATTTAAATTAATTTCACTAATTTAAAAAGAAATGTGTGAAATTAATTTAATATATTTTAATTATTTATTTTATTTCTTTTAAACATACAAAATGTTATCCAATGATAATACTAAAATCAATATTCAATATTTAAAAATTATTGAAATCGTTTACAATCTTTTCTTTTGAACTACATCTTTGAAATCTAGGGTGTATTTTACACTTATAACACATTCAATTTGGACTGGCCACATTTCAAGTGTCTCATAGCCACAGGAGGCCGGTGGCTAACATAACAGACAGCACAGATTTAGACCCTCAGAGCCCTGCAGGAGTGGCTAAAAAGTCCTAGCCTCAATCTTACTGTTTCTCTGCAACCAAGTTATGAACAGTAGTATGAAGGCAGGGACTTGTGTGTTTACTTGTTTGTCCCCAGTGCCTAGCACAGAGAAAGCACTTAGTAAACATTTGTGGAGAGAATGGCTAGATGAAGAGGAGAATGGTATACCATACACTTTGACAAGTAAATCAAACTCAGGAAAGAGAATTCCCTCCAGCTCTTCCTTGATTCTATTTTTCTGCATTATTTCTTCCCCAGCTCACAGTGGCTGTTTTCTTTGACCAACCTTGAGTCTGCTTTGTTGATCTATCTTGTTGTTGCCAGAAATCTCAAGGAGCCACTTTTAAAACTCATCCCCAGTGACCTGCATGCTGGCAGCTCTAGCAAATACCATCCCTCACATTACCAAACACTGGCGTTGCTCTCTCCTCTGCCTTATCCCTCCTTCCCACATCCAACTCCATTGCCAAATGTCTTCTGTTCTTTTTCCAGACATATCTCAAATTCATCTTCTGCTCTTCACCTGCACAGCCACTGCACAATTCAGGTTCTCATTATTAGAGAGATGGCCTACAACCACCACCCTCTCCTAATTTCTCTACTTCTGTCTTTGCTTCTAATCCCTCTGTATTAGTTATCTATTGCTGCCTAACAAATTACCTTAAAATTAGGTAAAACTTAAAACCACGAATATTACTTATCTCCCTTTCTGAGGGTCAAGAACCTGGGTATGGCTTAACTGGGTCCTCTGGCTTAGGGCCTCTCACATGGCTGCAATCAGGTGTTGGCTGGGGCTGCAGTCATTCTAAGGCTTGCCTGGGGGAGGATCTACTTTCAAGCTCACTCACAGCTGTTAGAAGGCCTCAAGTCCTTGCTAGCCGTTGATTAGTCATCTGTTCTTTGACACACAGACCTACCCACAGGGCAGTTCACAAGATGGCTGCTGTGTTCCCTAAGAGCAAGTGAGCAAGAGAGCAAGAGAAGGTGCCCAAAACAGAAGCCACAGGGAGTTTTTGTAATCGAATCTCAGAAATGACAACCCGTCACTTCTAACATATTCTATTCATTAGAATGGAATCAATAAATTCCATCCATACTCAAGGGGAGGAAATCACACCAGGGTGTGAATACTGGGATGTGAAATCATTAAGGACAACTCAGAGACTGCCTACCGCATCCTCTTCCTTGCCTCCTAGTGCACCATCTAAAGTGCAAAGCTACGGCCAGGTGCAGTGGTTCATACCTGTAATCCCAGCACTTTGGGAGGCCAAGGCAGGTGGATCACATGAGGTCAGGAGTTTGAGACTAGCCTGACCAACATGGTGAAACCCCATCTCTACTAAAAATACAAAATTAGCCAGGCATGGTGGCTCATGCCTGTAATCCCAACTACTCGGGAGGCTGAGGCAGGAGAATCCCTTGAACCCGGGAGGCAGAGGCTGCAGTGAGCCGAGATGACCCCACTGCACTCCAGCCTGACCAACAAAAGCAAAACTCCGTCTCAAAATAAATAAATAAATAATGTGCAAAGCTGACCTCCTCTCTCCCCCGCTCAGAAATTCTGATGTCTTGCTGATACTTCGGAACATCACCCTTTATTGTCCAAAAGATCACCAGAATGGGTAAATAGTAGAAAAGGAGAGCTTTATCGGTGATATTAGTTTGCAAACCAGGAAGAGAATCTCCAGTGTGGACCAAACGTGTTTTCTCTTCGAGAAGGGAAGGAGCAGTTTGGGTTTTATGCCTCACAAGGTCCATATTTACACAACAGAGTCATACATATTTAGCAGATTGTGGGGGAAGACTATATTTATGAGGGGAGCTGAGTGCATGCACAATGCGTAAACATATATGTAACACTCATCCCATGCTCACTTTGGGGCAGAATTTTTGCATTAAAATGAGGTAGAATTTGACTCTTTATATCAAAAGATGAACCACAGGACCCAAAGACAGTCTGTGTACCGCCTTTATCAGCTGGTGAAACTGGCTTAAGGTCTGCAGTTGCTTATCAGAAGAGAATGTTTGTAAGGCCGGTCCTCTGTCCAATCAGAGTTGTAGCGGTCTTGGGTTGTAAATCAGAGTTAGGAGGGATATGATGAACCCCCAACCCATAGGTAACTTTAACTTTGGTTTCCTTAATCTTAGGGTCTGTCTTAGTTGATAAGAAGTGTCTTCTTAGATCACTTCTTCGTAATATGCCCCCAATCTCCATTCCATTCTTACCTTCCATCCTATACTCCAGTTCCCAGAAAGGGCTCTGAATCATCAAACTACCATTCCCTTGTACACGCCAGTGCCCTGGTCTGGAATGCTCCTCTCAACTTCCCCAGACTTTTCTACCTGGCCAACTCCTACTCATTCACCAAGACCTGCTGCTTTTGCCACGCCTGTCCTAATCCTGGCCGGCAGCTTTATCTATCCCTAATCAGACCTCCCTTGGTGCCCTGTGCTTTCCACTAACACAGCACTTACCACACCAAATCACAATTATCTCCACTTGGATATCTGAAAAGATCTCAAATGTAACATGTTCAGAAGTTCATTTCTACTGATTTTTCCATAAGTAGGATTTAGTAGGAGGTGGATCTTGAAGCCATCCATTCTGACTTCTCCCAGAAGCCTTGCCCCTGGTCTGAGAGACAAGTTATAGGACCTCACCAACTTCATTAAAATTACAAAAATGCCCAGAGAGCAGCCACTTTGTAATAGGATGCTACCAAATAAATACATCTGATGCTTTAAAGGCAATTAGGATCATCACAGGCTCCCTGTAGACACAGGAAGAGGGTGGGGCAGGTATAGTGATTGAGATTCAGATTAGGCAGAGACTTTCCCAACCTGCCTCCACTAGTTGCTATCTGTTCTAGACAAGTTACTTCATACGTAAGCCTCATTTCTCAATTTGTAAATGAAAATAACTTACCTGGTTACTGTGGTTACCATGTGTCAGGTGCTGTTCTGAGTGCTTTAAATACGTTAAATTTTTTGTTCTTTTGGAGACGAGGTCTCACTCTGTTGCCCAAACTGGAGTGCAGTGCCCCACTCACGGCTCACTGAAGCCTCGACCTCCCAGGCTCAAGCAATCCTCCTCCCACCTCAGCCTCCAGAGTAGCTGGGACCGCAGGTGCTTGCCACCACGCCTGGCTAATTTTTTTTTTTTTTTTTTTTTTTTTTTTTTTTTGGAGAGGTGGGGAGTTTCACTATTTTACCCGGGCTGGTCTTGAACTCCTGGGCTCAAACAATCCTTCCACCTTCGGCCTCCCAAAGTGCTGGGATTACAGGTGTGAGCTACCATGCCCAACCTAAATATGTTAAATTTATTTATCTTTAGAATAATGGTATAAGGTAGATACTATTATCCTATTTTACAGAGTCAGAAACTGTGGCAGAGAGTGACTTAGGCCAGGATACACAGCTAATAACTGGCAGAACCAGGATTCCAACACAGGCAGTGGAGGGTAGGAGTCCTTGTCATTAAGACGCACTGCACAGGCCTGTGTCGATTAATTGAATAATGCGAGTGAAGGCGAGAGCAGGGCCTGGCAAGCAGTAGGCACGCTTGATTATTTTAAAATGTAAAACTCCTTGGCCTAGAGATCAAGAATTATTTCAAAGACCTTTATATTCTGCGTGAACCCAGCAGGTGTTTTCCCTCGCATATGAAATTGATGGTTGAGAAGGACATCGGAGACAAGTCTTAGGTTCGTACAGCCTTTCGGTTCTTTTACCCAGATCCTCCGTTTTTAAGTAGAAGCGAAAGTAGCTGATGCGCAAATAAGCCCACTTCCGGTGTTACCCCGGGCCTTTTTCCAGCTGAGCAGAGATAAGGTCGCCCGCTTCCCACGCCGCCTCAGTCCTGGGTTGACCCCTTTCCCGTGAGAGCCCCGCCCTCGGCGAAGGTTCGGTTTAACATTGGTTGAGGTTGGAAGACTGAGCTGCGCCTCTCCGTCTTTCAACCAACGGACTTCCCTGTTCCTTCTCACCGTTTGGTAAAGTCGGTCCCTCCTCCCAGCCGCCAGAGGGCGCGACATCGCGTGGCTCGAAGCCTAGAAGTCTCTCGAATACGGAAGTGACTTTACGCTACCGGAAGACCGTGGCCTCAAGGGATGGGGGCCGTGAGCTGGGGGTTCCGGTGGCTGGAAGCTGAGCAGTCATGGTTCCGCCAGGCAATCGTTTCCACTTCTGAGAGTCTCATATGCTCAGATGAGAAAACGGAGGCTTTTGGAGGAAGGAGCTTCTCGTATTTACACAGCGAAAAACTCCTCAGACAAGCGCGCTTCCCATACGACTCACCAGGACAAAGGGACGATCCATGAGGGTATTTGCTCAGCCTGAGGAATCCCTGAGGCAAGTCTCACAGAACTGTGCCCATTCCACCGATGGAGAAAGCGAAACCCAGAGAGGGACATGCAGCGTACAGGGACTTGCCAGAGTAGGGTTACCATATTTAGCAAATAAAATGCAGGATGCCCAGTTGAAGTTGAATTTCAGGTAAACGACGAGTAATGCTTTAGTATAAGACTATCCCAAATATTGCAATGAGACACGTACGCTAAAAAATTACTCATTGTTTTTCTGAATTCAAATTTATCTGGATGTCCTGTATTTTATTTGGCGATCCTACCCCAAGGTCACCTAACTGAGTGGAAAAACAGAAAGCGCTATTGGGGGGGTCCTACGTGCCTCCCTGCCTGGGGCTCACTAGTATATGGAGCTGGCTTGTTCCCAGGTGCTATTCTGAGGTTATTTTAAAGGCCCCCAGCTCATGCTAGTCAATGGTCTTCCTAGTGCAGGATCTAGACCTATTCAGGAGCTGACAAGGAGCCACATCCCCCACTCCCATTCAGGGCTACCGCACCACCACCACCCAAACTAGTTTATTCAAAAGACACTAAGTGTCTACTCTGTGGTAAGCACAGTCTTAGGTTCCAGATCACACTAGAAAGTAGGAGAAACACTCCCTGTCTTTATGGAATCAATAGGATTAGATACGCAGGAAGACAAGTATTTAGAGAGGAAAACTACAGTACGTTGTGATCAGTAGTTCTTTAATAGGGACAAATACAGGATGCATGAAAGCCCAGAGATGGAACCCCTAATGAAGGAATAGAAAGTAAGAGAAAGGAGAGAGACACCCAAGCTGAGGCCTGAAAGATTCATTCCTTCATTCAGTAATTTCTTGAACATCTACATGAAGGACAGTATTCTAGGCACTGTGGACCCAGCAGTGAACAAAATAAACAAATCTTTGCCCTCAGAACTTAATTCTAAGTGAAATGTATAATATGTTAGACGGTGATCTATGGAGGAAAAAGTAAGGCTCTGAAGGGGATTATAGAATGCTGGGGCAGGAATGGAAATGTTACAGTTTTTTTGCTTGTTTGATTTAGAGATGGCATCTCACTATGTTGCCCAGGCTGGCCTCAAATTCCTGGGCTCAAGTGATCCTCCTGCCTCAGCCTCCCAAAGTGCTGGGATTACAAGAATGAGCCGTCACTCCCAGCCTGAAGTGGGTAGTCAGGAAGGTCTCACTGAGAACATTACATTTGAGCAAAGACCTGAAGGGATGAGGGAGAGAGATCTATGCAGAGATTTGGGGTTGTAAGTGTGTCTGGCACGTTACAGGAAAGGAAAGGGAAAGGGAAAGGGGGTGTGATAAACAAGATTCCAATATGATAGCTTTCTAAGGGGATTTTCAATGATAATTTTGACCATATGATTCTTGCCTTAAATATGGTCTTTAGAGCCTCATCCCTGTAAAATATGACCACATAAGTTGGTGGGGGCTACTTTGAACAGGATGTTTGGAAAAGGCCTTCTTGAGATGGCAACATTCAAGCCGAGGCCTTTAAGATGAGAATGAGCCAATGCTGGAGTAGCTAAGGGAACAGCAAAGGCGAAGACTTGGAGGCAAGAAAGAAGTCAGTAAATGTGAGAAACTGAAATGTGAGAAAAGAGTGGCATGAGATGAGGTGGGAGAGGTGGGCAGGGGTCTCAGGCAATTTAGCTTTTATTGGCATCGCAGCGGAAATCAACTGAAGGGCTTTCAGCAGAGGACTGACAATCAGATCATTTTACTGGTTGAATTTACACAGGCTTAGCTGTTTATCCCAAAGGTGCCAGGAAGAGGGTTTAAAATGGAGCAAAGGGATGAGTGGAACCCCTGTCCTCTTGCCTCCCCTTTGTTCCCTTTACAGCTGGAATGAGATGGCTTGGGCAGGTGGGTTTCCTAGGTGAGAGATGACTCCCACCCAGAGAGCCACCATCTCCCTCTGAGCTGGGGTGAACAGAGTTGACAACTTGCGTCTCTCTGACCTCCTCAAAGTTTCCTGGTTGGATCCCATTACTGGGTATATACCCAAAGGATTATAAATCATGCTGCTATAAAGACGCATGCACACGTATGTTTATTGTGGCACTATTCACAATAGCAAAGACTTGGAACCAACCCAAATATCCATCAATGATAGACTGGATTAAGAAAATGTGGCACATATACACCATGGAATACTGTGCAGCCATAAAAAAGGATGAGTTCCTGTCCTTTGTAGGGGCATGGATGAAACTGGAAACGATCATTCTGAGCAAACTATCACAAGAACAAAAAACCAAACACCGCATGTTCTCACTCATAGGTGGGAATTGAACAATGAGAGCACTTGGACACAGGTTGGGGAACATCACACACCGGGGCCTGTCGTGGGGTTGGGGGACGGGGGAGGGATAGCATTAGAAGATATACCTAATGTAAATGATGAGTTAATGGGTGCAGCACACCAACATGGCACATGTATACATATGTTACAAACCTGCACGTTGTGCACATGTACCCTAGAACTTAAAGTATAATAAAAAAAAAAGGTTTCCTGACTGGGTCTGCCTTTCAGACTGTGGGCATAGGTGAAGGAAGTACATGCCACTACCAGCCCTGAAGGTCTCCTCCCTCCGCCCCTTTTGAGTATACTTTTTTTTTCTTTTTTTTATTTTGAATACACTTTCAATTAATCTTCCCAAAGATCCTGACGTGCTTCTTCTGCTCCAGAAGCATAGCGGGCTCCCTACTGCCTACAGAATTAAGTTCAAACTCCTGGCTTTGTAATTCAAGGTCCTCTGTGACCATGCTGCACTGTGAGCTCCCTGAGAACTCAGAGGGACTCACCTCTGCATCACCAACATCTACCATGGGCTATAGCCACAGTAAGTGCTCACTAAATGCTCAGGAATTACCTTTCAACCTCACTTATTGAGCACCTAATGGTGTGCTAAGTCCTGGACTAAGTACTTTATACCCATTTTCTTTTTTTATTTTTTATTGTTTTTTTTTTGAGATGGAGTCTTGCCCTGTCGCCTAGGCTGGAGTGCAATGGCAGGATCTCGGCTCAATGCAACCTCCACCTCCCAGGTTCAAGTGATTCTCCTGTCTCAGCCTCACAAGTAGCTGGGATTAGAGGTGCACGCCACCATGCCTGGCTAATTTTTTGTATCTTTTTTTTTGAGATGGAGTCTCGCACTGTCATCCGGGCTGGAGTGTCGTGGTGTGATCTCAGCTCACTACAACCTCCACCTTCCAGTTCAAGTGATTCTCCTGCCTCAGCCTCCCAAGTAGCCAGGATTACAGGTGCCGCCACCACACCCAGCTAATTTTTTGTATTTTTAGTAGAGACAGGGTTTCACTGTTTTGGCCAGGCTGGTCTCAAACTCCTGACCTCGTGATCCGCCTGCCTTGGCCTCCCAAAGTACTAGAATTATAGGTGTAAGCCACCGCTGCTTGCCAATTTTTTGTATCTTTAGTAGAGATGGAGTTTCACCATGTTGGCCAGGGTGGTCTCAAACTCCTGACCTCGTGATCCACCAGCCTCGGCCTCCCGAAGTGCTAGGATTACAGGCATGAGCCACCACAGCTGGCCTTATACCCATTTTCTTATTTAATCTTCACAATAACCCTCTGAGGGAAATAAAGTTATCAGCCACATTGTACAAATGAGTAAACAGATTCAGACAGATTAAGAGCATGTTTATTCAGACAGATTCAGACATGTTTATTCATTTGCCCATCCAGCATATACTTTTTGAACACCTACTCCGTTCTAGGTAATAAGGACACAGCAGTGAAAAAATACATCAGGTTTATTCCAAGAGCCTAGAGCTCACATTCCAGAAGGGCTGACAGTTGCCCTTGTGTTATGGAACACATTATGGAGTTATAGAGTATGTTGAGTGGTGGTAGGTACTATGAAGAAAAAGAAAACTAGTTAAGAGAAAAGAGAGAGACTGGGACATGCTATTTTCTAAAGGGTGATCCAGAAGGCTTCACCTAAAGAAAACATTTGCACAGAACCTGAATGAAGTGAGTGAGGCCCACAGATAACCCAGGAAGATCATTCTAGAGAGGGGACAGTAAATGCATGCCCAGCAGTGGAGTGTTTGAAGAACAGAGAGGAGGCCAGTGTGGCCAGGACCCAGTGCATGAGAGGGAAGTGTGGGAGTCAGAGAGCCAGCTGGCCAAGGACTTTAAATTTCATTCTTGGTGAAACGGAATCCCAGGAGGTACGGCATCTGGCTGCTGAGTGGAGGACGGACTGTGGAGGGGAAAGGGGAAGAAGGGGCCAGTCCTGAGTATGAGAAGATGGAAGCTCAGATCTGTTAACTCCTTGAGGGAGAGAATGAGAGAGAGTGAGTGTGCGCACAGGAGGGGCTTCAGGAGGCACAGGTGGGTTGTAGGGAGGCATTGGGAAGAGGATGTTCCTCAGGTGATGCCCCAGGGAAGGATGGGTCTGTGAGAGGCCAACAGGAACATCTGACTTCCAAGGCAGCCAGGAGGCATGAGGAGCCACTACCAGTGGGTCGCTCAGCAGGGAGCTTGGAGGAGGCAGTGCCCATGCAGCCAGGGGTCCAGGAGACCCCTGCTTAGATTCGCCTGCACAAGCCTGAAGCCCCTTACCGTTCTCCACATTTCAGGCTTTTTTCTTCTCTTTAGAAAAAGATTGAAATAAGAAACAAAAACAAATAACTGGGAAAAAATGACTATTAACTATTATCCTCAAGTAAGCCACATCAAGTTCTGCGTGTATCTTTCTTGGAAAAGTAAATTTCACATCCTTGCTGCAAATGGAACATGAAACACTAGAAAGGCTCCAGTGAGAAATCCATTCAAACTCCATGACAGCCACTGTCATTTCAAAAGCCACAGAATGCCCCCTCAGTGGACTTGCTCAGAAGAGGGAATCAGCTACACCTGGGTCTCACTGTAGCCAGCCATGAGATCTTCCCAGGATTCCTGCGCTTTTCACAGCAGATGCCTGGTTCCAGCAGAAAACCTATGTCCCTCCCCGCAAAAGAAGTATGAGTGCTTGGAGATCTGAGATGGAAGAAGTCTCAGAGTCTGATAGACAATTACAGGCATGGTAATACCTGTAAATCGTGGCTTTGGTGGATCACGGGGTAGTAGAGTAACCCTTTCTGATTGCCCTGAGTCTTTTGATGTCCCAAGCTTTTAGCCTATTTATTGTCAAGATACCAAAAACTAGATCCCACCTGGAAAAGGGAGACACCCCTGGCTTTGAGAAAGCACCTCGTTCACTCCAAACCCATGCCACATTGCCTCATGAGATGACCTCAAAGCCACGTACAGTTCCCACCAGGACTGGCTGAGATACTGAAGCAGGATGGCCAGGCTTACCTAGAGAGAAGCTCAAGTGAAGATAGAAAATCCATCACAATACAATGTCCAGAATAAGCAAATCCATAGAGATGGAAGGTAGATTTGTGTCATCAGGGACTGGGGAATGGGAAAAATGGAGAGTGACTGCTAATGGGTATGGGATTTCTTTCTAGGGTGATGGTTACACAACTGAATACACCAGAAACCACTAACTTCTCCACTTTATTTATTTCTTTATTTGAGACAGGGTCTCGCTCAGTTGCCCAGGCTGGAGTGCAGTGGTGCAATCTCGGCTCACTGCAACCTCGGCTCACTGCAACCTCCACCTCCCTGTTCAAGTGATTCTCCTGCCTCAGCCTCCTGAGTAGCTGGAATTACAGGCACATACCACCACACCCAGCTAATTTTTGTATTTTTAGTAGAGACGGGGTTTTGCCATGTTGGCCAGGCTGGTCTCGAACTCCTGACCTCAGGTGATCACCTGCCTCAGCCTCCCAAAGTGCTGGGATTACAGGTGTGAGCCACTGCACCCAGGCTTCTGCATTTAAAAGGGTGAATTTGATGATTGCATATGAATTACATCTCAAATCTTTTAATTGCAGCAGAAAAATATTTAGAGTCCCCTGCAGCCACTGAGGGGGACTCTAAAATCTGAACTCCTTTGCTCAACAGCTCACACACCCCGGGGGCATAATTTGGGAACCCGGCAGTGTGAAGGAGCCTTTGTCCTGATAAGCACTGCCAGTCTCAGGGGATGCCAGGGCTGTCGGCACTGGACACAGCAATACTCCGTGGCCAGCCCTGTTCTAACAGGCACTGCCCAAAGAAGCAAAAGCGACCACCAGGTGTCTGCTTTACTCTGACTGCCTTGCCAACCTGCAGGGAGAGCAAGGGTGCAGGGTCCACTCAAAACCTCCCACACACCCATTTCTTGGCTCTGTATCTTCAGTATGAATTTCCACAGCTGTGTTAAATACTCCATTGCCCCTACTCTGGGCCAGGCCTTAAGCTGGGTGTTGGGCTGACACAAAGGCCATTCACCAGTTATGAGCTACGTAACTGCCCATCTCAGTCTCTGACAGCAGCCCCTTCCTTATGGCACCAGGCCTGGAGGCCCATGAGGAGGAGAGAGATGAGTCAGATAAGGTGAGTACTAGTGGGGGAGGCACACGCTGCAGCCAGGGCTCAGGACTAAAACAGAGGGTGTGGGCTCATCAGTGCGTGATGGGGAAATCCTGCCCCAGGCCTAGCCCAGGCTGCTTTGTGAATCAAACTGCCAGATTCCGCTGCAGTTTTTAAAAACCTAAATATTTATTTATTTGCATTATATTTACAAAGGTGGGAAGGAGACCAAAGGAGACCCCAAGAACACCCCCACACCTGGCTGACCAGGCCCCTTGCACTGCAGAGGAGGCAGACACAGCTGGAAGGAACAGGATTTATGTTGCATACTTGAACTACAGCGAGTGTAAGACTGGTCCTATTTACAGGGCAGAAACACTGCAGGTGGAGCGCGGGGGTGGCAGGGTGGGCACCAGAGTCCTGGCCAAGGGTACCCTTGCCTGCCATCTTCCCCACCTCTCCCAGATGCATCTCTGAGGCCCCGCTGGGATTCTCCGGGGGGGAATGAGGCCCACTCACATGATGCTCGCTGGGGTGAAGACAGGGCCCACGCACAGGGTGTCTGTGATCTCCCAGCCGCAGGACAGAGGCTTGCACACACCCTCCACGTCATCCTCCTGTTCTGCAGCCATCAGCTGCCTTCGCAGCGCTTCCCTAGGGGTGAGAGAGGGTTGCTGCAAGTAGCCAGCATGGGACTGGCAGGGCCCTGTACCTGGAGATGCGGCCCCATTGGGCAGAGGGCTCTCACGTGAGCCCGAGCTCAGCTGAGGGCAGGGGCAGGGACAGGCTGCTGACCCCTCCCCAACTGCTTCCTACTCCCGTGTGGTCCCCACCCCTCAACAAGGGAAAGAAATCCACATGTATCGAGCATTTACTACGTGCCAGACATCATGCCAGGCACTTATATTATCTATTTGTATCTTCCCAAAAACCCCATGAGGGAGGCATTACCATCCACGTTGCATTGATGATGTAATCAATCAGTTCCCCAGAGAGAGAAGTGACCTACCTAAGATCACATCCCTAGTAGGTAGTAGAACTAGGACTGAACCCAACTCTCACTCGAAAGCCCACATTCATCATACCCCAGGCTTGGGACTTCAAATAAAATCATATCCCATTCTCTCAAACAATCCCACAAACTGCTTCTCCTCCTACATACCCATGTTGATCAATGGCTCCACTATCAGAGTTGTAAACAGTTGGCAATCTTGTTCCCACACCCAGTCGAGCCCTGCTGAGCCCAGCTTCTGAACATCCTCATGTGCCCCATGGTCTCCATCCCCATGGGTAACACCATTTCAGTCTCCCTGATCTGCTCGTGCCCTCTCCAGACAGTTCTCAGCCAGGACCCAGATTCATCTTTCCAAAAAACAAATCCCTGCCCTTGAGCTGCCAGCCGTTTCCCTCTGCTCTCAGGCCCTGCAAGATCTGGCTCTACCCGCCTCTTCCACCCACTCCTGGACACACCGGCCCACACACCTGAGCCATCCACTATGGCCACCTTTTGGGCTCTTACACATGTCCTCTCCCCAGCCTGGATCCATCCTTGTCTCTCTGCCTGTATCATCAACCCTCATCTAATTCCTCCTTAGCCTTCAGGTCTCAGCTTTGGTGACAGTCCTGAGACTGGACACAGCAGAGGAATTGAATGTGCCTGGGCAAACTGCTCCAGCTTTCTGTGGCCCTCTCCCTACCCCCAAAGAGGGACCCTTCACCACTGACTAGCTGCGTGACCTCAGAAGAATGACCTCTCTGTGATAACGCTGACCCCCACAGAGTGTTGTGTGGGTGAAATAGTCATACGACACCTAACGTAAGGCCTGATGTCAGGGTTCACTGGATGTGACTCCCCCATCTTGCATGCCTCTTGCCTCACTGGATCCCAGCACTAGCCTGGTGGGGCAGGCAGGGCTACTGTTACGCTTATTTTCTAGATGGAAAGACCAAGGCTCAGCAAGCAGGCAGACCAAGTCTCTCCTGTGTCACACAGCAGCCACCTAACTGGTCATCTCTTTCTGCATCTGCCCTTGTCCTCAGTCTATACAGGAACTAGGGTGGTCTTTCCAAAGTGCAAATCAGACTGTGTTATGCCCCTGCTTCAAACTGGTCCATGCCTCCCACTGCTGTCAAAGCATGTCACTCGGCCTTCAAGCCCTTCCCAGATCTAGCCCTGCCTCCCTCTGCAGTCACAGCCACTCTCCATGCGAGCCTTGAATGCACCACACTTGCTCTCCGTTCCTTTCTTCTGGGAAGTCCTACCACCCACTCCTGTAGTTGACTCCCACTTCCTCAGGGAGGCCTGGGCCTCAGGGAGGGCTCTGCACTTCCACCAGGCACAGTATTATCACAAGGGCCTGTCTGCTTCTCTGTGCCTCCCTCAGGGCTGTGAGCTCCTCTAGGAAAGCCCAGCCTCACTTATGGCCACAGCCAGGTGCCAAGCACATCCCTCACGTGGGACCAGCAGCCAACAGCTACTTGTCAAGTTGGATTACACAGAAGCAGAATCTCAAATCTCAAGTTTCCCTCGTTTCTGCCCAGTTCCTCCCCATACCCCCATTTTCCAGCAGGGCCCTCTTACCAGGCCACCCGGGACATGGCATAGGTGATGTGGCAGGCCTGGGTCCCCCCAAAGGGGGAACCCATGCCCACAGTGTAGGCGCCCATGTTGTCAAAGACCAGCCAGTCCCCTACGTGTAGTTGCGGCAGCCACAGGCCCTCAGCCACGCAATCACAGCCATCAACCGCCGGGCCCCACAGGCTGCTGCTGTACAGGGGCTGCTCCGTGGATGGTTTCTGTAGGAAGAAGGGATGGCCATGCCAGCTCTCCTGGGCATACAACAGCCTTGCCACTCCCTCCCTCAAAAGCCTTCTATGGCTCCCATAGCCAACAGGATAAAGTCTAGATGGGCCTCCTAGCTTAGCATTTAAGGCCCTTCCCACTTCTCTGCATTCGTTGCCTCTTACACTCTGAAGTCACGAATGCCTGGTCTTAAATCCAGCTTCCAGCAGTTGTTAGCTGTGTGACCTTGGGCAAAATGCTTAATCTCTCCATGTCTCAGTTTGCTCATTTGTAAAATGGGGATAACAACAGTACCTACCTCGTAAGGTTACTGCAAGGATAAATGAGTTAGTTTATGGAGAGCATGTAGAACAGTGGCCGGCACACGGCGAGGGTGCACGGAAAGTCAGCACAATTGTAACTTATTGTTGTGATTGTTGTTGTTACCACCTCTGCACTTTGGTCTTCACTGGCCTCTTTCCAGACGTCGGTATGTCCACACCTCTACAGCCCTTCCCCGACCCTCAAATCTAGCCTGTCTTCTGAGCCCAGCCCTGGGGCTCCCTCGTCTATGAAGCCCTCCCAGATGTCCTCACTCCGTGCCAGGCCCCACAACAGGAGCCAGCAGTATACCAGGCTAGACTCACCCTCCCTCAGGCCCTCAGTCTAATGAGAAAGATGGACTTCCAACAACAATCACAGGGGGACCTGGCAGAGGTCACAGAGGACCCCACAGAGTAGACACAATTACTCCCATTTCAGAAAAATGGAGGCTCTGACAGCTTAAATGACTTGCCCAAAGACACAACTACCAATGACATAAAATTTAAGATTTTTTCTTAAATGATTTCCACATCCAGAAATTTGTAACAGACTCTGGACAACCAAGTTATCAATGCCATTTGCCACAGTGTAGGCAGGGATCTTGCCAGGCAGATCCTAGAGTCACCACTGAAATGTGGATGATGATGACTGTGCCCTCTGAGAGGCCTCTTCTCCCATCACTGCACTTGCTGTGCTCCAGTTACTCCAGTTGCTCTGGGCTCCCCAGGTAAACCCTACTTCCCTTCCCATACCTCCTACTTTCCCCCATGCTATTCCCTGAGGCCCCAAATTTGCAAATTCCTATTTCTCCTTTAGATCTCAGCTAAAATGGCTTCAGGGAAGCCTTTCCTAAAGCTCCATGCTCCCTCAAGCTTTGCTTTCGTAGTATTTACCATAACTCATAAATATTTGTGAAATATCTGCTCAGGCCTGTCATCCCTGAAGACTATAAATTCCATGAGCCCAGGGGATGTGTAGGTCTTGTCATCCCCATCTCCTCAATGCCTAGCAGGCTGGCATCCATTAGGTGCTTATTCAAATAATATTTTTTAAATAAATGAATTAAAGAATGGGGAATATATGAGTGATGAGAAAGAGAAAGAATGACAAAGGGGAGAAAAAGGATATGAATGGAAGCCATCCAAAGGGCATAGATGGAAGCAACAGAGAAGACCAGCAGAGAAAAAAGGAAAGGCGTTTCAATACCTTAGCCAGAGCAGGAATGAGTAAAATTGAGAAAGGAAAGTCGCAGTTTCCATAAGCAGAAATAGTGCTCATATATTTGATAAAAAGTTAATTAATAAGGTATTAGTCCCATTAATAAAGAAAAATATGTACATTATGTAAGTTAAGAATGATAGCTATCCAATCTTCAGGAATTCATTCATTCAACAAGTACTTATTGAGCACCTACTAATTGCCAGGCTGTGATCTAGGAGCTGGAGATGCAGCAGTAAACACACACACAAAATAAAATTCCTGTGGTCATGAAGCTCCCATTCTAAGAAGGGGAGACAAAGGAATACTGTATATCCTTGTTCATATAACTGAACATTCTTGTTTATAAACTTTTTGTTGATGAATAAAATTAACCTCAAGTGGTCTGAAATATTTCCCTTAGCCCCACTCAATGAAAAACATTAAGCTAATGTTTAAAGATGAGTGGAGGGGATGCTCTATAAATGAATCTACAAGGATCTTTGAGAAAATAAATTTTAAAGATTCTTCCATGGTAAAGAGAAAAGGCACCCTTGGATTATAAGAAGTTAGCATTCCCTCACTTGTTATTAGTGGTGTAAATTTTTAAAAAA
Organism: Pan paniscus; assembly: GCF_029289425.2. Classification (NCBI taxonomy): domain Eukaryota; kingdom Metazoa; phylum Chordata; class Mammalia; order Primates; family Hominidae; genus Pan; species Pan paniscus. The sequence goes on from NC_073249.2 coordinate 193,712,696, forward strand.
TAGGTGAAAAAATTTTAAATCTTCACATGACATAATGCAAAGCTACGCTTTTACTATTTATGTATCTATTTAACTGTTTTTTGAGACACAGTCTCACTCTGTCATCGAGGCTGGAGTGTAGTGGTGTGATCTCAGCCCACTGCAACCTCTGCCTCCTGGGTTCGAGCGATTCTCCTGTCTCAGCCTCCCGAGTAGCTGAGATTACAGGTGCCGGCCACCACACCTGGCTAATTTTTGTAGTTTTAGTAGATACAGGATTTTGCCATGTTGGCCAGGCTGGTCTCAAACTCCTGACCTCAGGTGATCCGCCACCTCGGCCTTCCAAAGTACTGAGATTGCAGGTGTGAGCCACTGCACCCAGCCTATTTTTTTTTTAAGGAATCTGTGAAATAAATATTCTAAAAGCTGTGGCAACAAGCTTGTAAATCTCAGCTATTTTTACAAGTCTGAGTGGAAATGGACAAGCATCTGCAAAAATCCAAGATGCCCAGTCTGCCAGCCACTAGGCCCCTCTGTGAGAGAGAGCAGGGTGTTCCTCATTTACAAAGCATACCACCACCACTTCATACCTTATCTGGGAGGCAGGTGGCATGATTGCATTTCCATTTTACAGATGAGAAAACTCAGAGAGGGAAGGTGACCTGCCCAAGGCTCTAGGGGAAGTTAGTAGAACTCTGGGCAGTCCCAGATAAGGAGCCTCCTGGCTGCACCTAGCTGCCTTCTTCAAAGGCACATATGTCTGACAGAGCCACAGAAAAAACAAGGTCAAACATTGAAAAAGGTGCACGGCCTTGATGGAATCCCTAAATAATTCTTCAACTTTTAAAGAATAAATCAATAGGCTGGGCGCGGTGGCTCACGCCTGTAATCCCAGCACTTTAGGAGGCGGACACGGGCGCATCACTTGAGGTCAGGAGTTCGAGGCCAGCCTGGCCAACATGGCAAAACCCTGTCGCTACTAAAAATACAAAAATTAGCTGGGCGTGTAATCCCAGCTACTCAGGAGGCTGAGGCAGAAGAATCGCTTGAACCTAGGAGGCAGAGGTTGCAGTGAGCCAAGATCCAGCCATTGCACTCCAGCCTGGGTGACAAGAGCAAAACTCCATCTCAAAAAAAAAAAAAAAAAAAAAGGCGGGTCGCGGTGGCTCATGCCTGTAATCTCAGCACTTTGGGAGGCTGAGGCGGGTGGATCACAAGGTCAGGAAATCGAGACCATCCTGGCTAACACGGTGAAACCCCGTCTCTACTAAAAATACAAAAAATTAGCCGGGCATGGTGGCAGGCGCCTGTAGTCCCAGCTACTTGGGAGGCTGAGGCAGGAGAATGGCGTGAACCCGGGAGGTGGAGCTTGCAGTGAGCCGAGATTGCGCCACTGCACTCCAGCCTGGGCGACAGAGCGGGACTCCATCTCAAAAAAAAAAAAAAGAAAGAAAAGAAAAAAAAATCATCCAGTCTGGCCAACATGGTAAAGCCCTGTCTCTACTAAAAATACAAAAAAATTAGCCAGGCATGGTGGCAGGCGCCTGTAATCTCAGCTACTCAGGAGGCTGAGACAGGCGAATCATTTGAACCCGGACGGAGGTTTCAGTGAGCTGAGATCGCACCACTGCACTCCAGCCTGGGTGACAGAGCAGGACTCCGTCTCAAAAAAAAAAAAAAAAAGAAAAAGAAAAAAGAAAAGAATAAATCAATAATTCGTACAAAAATATTTTAAAAGACAAAAATGAGATCAAAAGAAAAAAAAAACCCTATGGCCAAAATCTCACTTGTGAATATATAGGCAAAAACCTGACATGAAATCTTAGCTAACCAAATTCACAGTCATATTATCTCTAAAAGGAAAGATGCAGACAACAGGAGAGAAGTCAATCACTGGCTTCATAACATGGAAAATATAGATCTACAGTTCAAGTTTAATTTTCCCAATACATGTCAACATACCATGAAGTAGCCTGTAGCATCTATTCTTTATTAAAACTACAGACAAAACAAAACCCCACAATGAAGAGAGACTATTTTAAATAACGATCCAACTCTGACTTCATTGAGATACACTAAAGTTCAGCCCTGTCATTTTCCAAATGGAGAAACTAGAGAAATAAGGCTCAGAGAGATTAAGTAGCTTGCTTTGCCTAAGGTTACTCAGCTGGTCTATGGCAGAGCCAGGTCTCAAACCCATGTCTTTAGATTCCAAGTCTGAAGCTTTCTGTCATCATTCCCATTTTATATATCATGAGAAATGCTAGCAATAGCTATCAGAAAAAAAGAAACAAAAAAGCATAATACATAGAAGATGAAGAAATAAAATATTACACTGCAGATAACGTATATGCCCACCTGGAAAATCTTAAGGGGGTGGGTGTGGTTACTAGAGGAAATCAATGAATTTTAGAATGCAAGCCAGCATCTCAGCTCAAAAACACAGGGAAAAGTTTTCACTCACAATAGTAGTGAAAGCATTAAGCTATTACATTCTTGGATGTACTTGGGCCACAGTAATACTTATTCAAATAAAACAATAAAAAAATAATAAAACCAGCTGGGCGCGGTGGCTCATGCCTGTAATCCCAACACTTTGGGAGGCAGAGGTAGGCAGATCATGAGGTCAGGAGGTCGAGACCATCCTGGCTAACACGGTGAAACCCCATCTCTACCCCATCTCTACCCCATCTCTCCAGGCATGGTGGCGGGCGCCTGTAGTCCCAGCTATTTGGGAGGCTGAGGCCTCCCAAGAGAATCGCTTGAGCCTGGGAGGTGGAGGTTGCAGTGAGCCGATATTGCACCACTGCACTCCAGCCTGGGCGACAGAGCGAGACGCCGTCTCAAAAAAAATAAATAAATAAAACCTTCATGGAAGAAATAAAAGATATGAAGTTTACACTGTCCTAGCTAGAAAAACTGAGTAAAGCAAAAAAGAGAATTCTCCCTAATTTAATAACTAGATTAAATAAACTATTACTAATTAAAATCCCCAGGATGTTTTTCTAAACATTAGAAATAATGTGATAAAAGAATAAATGTGAGCCTATCAAAGAATAATAATAAAGCAAATGACAAACTCAGTTTTTGTTAAATAATTTATACAAAAGAATATTTGTATCATGTCTAAGATATAATGAATGACAATAAAATGAATATCTGTGTACTTACCACCCAACTGAAGAAAGATAAAATTTCCAGTATCTTTGAAACTCCCTATGTGCCCACTCCAATGACATCTCCTCTTTCCTAACCTCTTTAGAGGTAACCACCATCCTCACTTTCATGTTCATCATTTTCTTACTTTGTTTTCCATGAGTGTACCTAACCCTAAACAATGTATTGTTTAGTTTTGCACACTTTTGGAATTTATATAAATTATAGAGTATGTAATCTCTACAAGTTCACAATACACTGTATAGAATTCACTGTACAGAATACACCATAATTTATGTTTCTGCTACCCTGCCAATAAACGTTAAGGTCGTTTCCAATGTTTTATATTATAAAGATATATATGTTCTGATATATCTCCTCGAACACACATGCCAAGAGTTTCTTTACAATATAGGCCTAGGAACTTGCTGTAATGTAGGGCATACATATGTGCAAATTTATCTGAATAATGCCTACTTGTTTCCCAAAGTAGTGATACACCACTGCCACCTAGCAGTGCCTAAGGACCCAACTACACCATATCCTCACCAACAGTTGGCATTATCATGCTTTTAATGTTTTTCTAATCTAGTTGTTATGAAATGGTATCTCGTTTTCACTTTTATTTGCATTTCCTTGATTAACACTGAGCACCTTTTCAGTTTATCTTCTGTGAATTGCCCGGTAAAGTCTCTTGCCTGTATTTCTATTGGGTTGCTTTTTTCCTTATTTTCTTGAGATTCTTGTTTGTCTCTATTTCTTACTTAAGAATTCTTCAGGCCGGGCGCCGTGGTTCACGCCTGTAATCCCAGCATTTTGGGAGGCCGAGGTGGGTGGATCACAAGGTCAGGAGTTCGAGACCAGCCTGGCCAACATGGTGAAACCCCACCTCTACTAAAAAAAATACAAAAATTAGCCAGGCACGGTGGCGTGTGCCTGTAAACCCAGCTACCTGGGAGGCTGAGGTGGGAGAATTGCTTGGACCTGGGAGGCAGAGGTTGCAGTGAGCCGAGCCACTGCACTCCAGCCTGGGCGACAGAAAAAGACTCCGTCTCAGGAAAAAAAAAAAAAATTCTTCATATATTTTGTCTACTAATCTCTTATCAATTATATATGTGTTTCAATATTCCCCCCAGTTTGCCTCAGCTGGTCTATTTCTTATGCTGGGATCAAAACTAAACTATTTTAATTACTTTCTGTGTTAGAAGTTATATTATCTTATTTCTATTCTTGTAGTGGTTACTCTATACATTTACATTTTAACATCTCAACGTGGCATTCAATAGCTGTACCGTCTATTCTTGATCAAAACTACAGAAAAATCAAAACAAAACCCCACAATGAAGACAGACCATTTCAATAAGGAACCAACTCTAACTTTGTGAAGATACACTGGAATGGCCTCACTTCAAAACAAGAAGCAACATTAGTAATTAAAGTTCAGCCCCCTCATTTTCCAAGTGGAGAAGCTAGAGAAGTAAGACTCAGAGAGATTAAGTAACTTGCCTAAGGTTACCCAGCAAGTACATGGTAGCATTCGCCTTAGTGGCCTTCACAGTTCAGCCCTGGCCTGCACCTTCCAGCAAGATTCTCCCCCACTCAGCAGCAGGCTGCTTCTGTGCTGCATGGATTGTTGCAGTAGTCACCCTCTGACAAGTTTGCCACTGGTGGACTGCTGTTTCTGTGACACTGCAGCCTCTCCTCAAAGGTTTCAATATCAGCCTTGGAGGGAGGAGCCCTCCTCCTCTGTGTTTCTAAGTTCCTGCCTTCTTCACTCTCCCTCAGGACCAGGGGTGGTAGCTGATTTTACCCCTTTTAGTAATTGTAATGAACCACCTTTACAGTTAACCATTCTTTATGTTAAAATTTCCCTGTTCAAATTACTAGTGTGACATTTGTATCCTGATACAGTCTCTTCCTGAAACTATGATTGGACATTACGCCTTCTGACTCTATGCACCATTTCCTTAGCCTTTCCTATTTTATATCTTTTTGTCTCTGTGCTACATTTGGATACTTTCTTCAACTCTATCTTCCCATTCTCTCATTCTCTCTTCTGTTGTCTCTAATATGCTGCTTACCCTGGCCATAATTTCAATTTTCATATTTTTCATTTCTAGTTCTATTTAATCCTTTTTAAAATCTGCTACAACATATTTTTATATTCACTTATTCTTTGGTCATATTTTCAATTTCTTATTTCTTCAAACATTGTAAAAGAATGTTAGCACCTGATAATTCCAATATATGAAGTAAACACAGGTCTGATCTGCTACCTATTGCTTTTGTGGTTCTTCCTCACGATGACTTGTTTCTTTGTATGTTGTGATTTTTGACTGTGAGCTCATGTACTTTGAAACCTTATCAGTGAGAAGCCTAAACTGAAGATTCCGCCTCCAGAGAGAATTTGTTTGCTTCTGCTAGATGAAATTATTTTGAGGCTTAAGGTTTTTCAGACCATAGTTAATGTGAATTTGGGCCACAAGCCCAAAAGAAGGCTGGCTTGTGGTTACAAAATCTCAATTTTTTGCTCTCTTCCAATCACTACCAAGATCAAAACAGTGAAGTTTTCTTGCTGCCGTTCTCTGTAGAATGGGCTTTTTTCTCTAGTTGACTCTTACACTAAGGATGTACTTCTTTTGGGTTCTCAGCTCTATGTAAGGGCATCCTATTGGATTCTCCATCTTGACTAGGCCCTAGGAACCCACACAGATATCAAAACTGAAGGTCAATGCTACCATGATTCAGCATACACTCCAAAACAAAAATCCAGTTTCAGAATTAGGTTGCCATTTAATACATATTTGGATAATCACTGTTTTGTATGCTTGGGACACACTAATAAACAAAATACACAAAGGTCCTTGTCCTCTTGGGGTTTACAGTTTAGCAGGGGGAAGGCAAACAAGTAAATTATATAGTATGTTAGAAGGTAATAAGCACTACAGAAAAAAAAAAAGAACAGAACACACAACACCAAAGGCACAATCCATAAAAGAAATAATTGATAAACTGGACTTTATTAAAATTATAAATTTCTGCACTGCAAAAGACAATATTCACCAGGCGTGGTGGCTCACACCTGTAATCCCAGCACTTTGGGAGGTCGAGGCAGGCAGATCACTTGAGGCCAGGAGTTCGAGACCAGCCTGGACAACATGGTGAAACCCCGTCTCTACTAAAAATACAAAAACTAGCCAGGCTTGGTAGTGCACACCTGTAATCCCAGCCACTCAAGAGGCTGCGGCAGGAGAATCGCTTGAGCCTAGGAGGCGAAGGTTGCAGTGAGCCAAGATCTCACCACTGCACTCCATCCAGCCTGGGTGACAGAGCAAGAATCTAACTTAAAAAAAAAAAAAAGAAAAAGAAAATGTTAAGAGAAGACAAGCCACAGACTGGGAGAAAATAGTTGCAAAAGACACATCTGATAAAGGACTGTTATCCAAAATATATGAAGAACTCTTAAAACTCAAAAATGAGAAAACAAACAAGTAAAACTCTGTTTAAAATGGTCAAAGGACTTTAACAGATACTTCGCCAAAGAATATATACAGATGGCAAATAAACGTATGTCATCAGGGAAATATAAATTAAAACAACAAATACCACTGAACACTTACTCAAATGGCCAAAATTCAGAACACGGGTAACACCAAATGCTGGTGTGGATGTGGAGCAACAAGAACTCCCATTCATTGCTGGTGGGAATGCAAAATGGTACAGCCGCTTTGAAATACCGTTTGGCAATTTTCTACAAAACTAAACATATTCTTACCATATGATCCAGCAATTGTACTCCTTAGTATTTACCCAAAGGAGTTAAAAAATGCTTGTCACACAAAAACTTACACATAGATGTTTATAATAGCTTTATTCATAATTGCCAAAACTTGGAAGCAACCAAGATGTCCTTCAGTAGGTGAATGGATAAACTGCTGTATACCCAGATAATGGAATATTATTCAGTGCTAAAAAGAAATGAGCTATCAAGCCATGAAAGGAATGAAGGAAACTTAAGTGCATATTACTAAGTGAAAGAAGTCAATCTGGGCCACGGTGGCTCATGCCTGTAATCCCAGCACTCTGGGAGGCCAAGGTGGGCAAATCACTTGAGTTCAGGTGTTCAAGACCAGCTTGGCCAACATGGTGAAACCCCATCTCTACTAAAAATACAAAAAGTAGCGGGGCATGGTGGCACATGTCTGTAATCCCAGCTACTCGGGAGGCTGAGGCAGCAGAATCACTTGAACCCAGGAGGCAGAGACTGCAGTGAGCCAAGATCGCGCCACTGCACTCCAGCCTGGGCAACAGAGTGAGACTCTGTCTCAAAAAAAAAAAAAAAAAAAAAAAGTCAATCTGAAAGTCTTTAATCCATTTTGTATATGGTGTGAGATAGCATCCAATTTTATTCTTCTATATGTGGATATCTAGTTTTCCTAACACCATTTATGGAAGAGACTGTCCTTTCCCATTGTGTGTCCTTGGCACGTTTGTTGAAGATCAATTGACCGTAAATGCATGGATTTATTTCTGGGCTCTCTATTCTATTCCACTGGTCTATATGTTCGTTTTTATGCCAGTACCATGCAGTTTTGCTTACTTTATAGCTTTCCAGTATATATTTTGAAATCAGATAATGTGATGCCTCCAGCTTTCTTCTTTTTGCCCAAGATACTTTGGCTATTTAGGATCTTTTGTGGTTTTATACAAATCTTAGGATTTTTTTATACTTCTGGGGAAAAGATCATTGGAATTTTGATAGGGACTGCATTGAATCTATGGATCGCTTTGGGTAGATGGACATTTTAACAGTATTAATTCTTCCAATTCACAAACATGGGGTATCTTTCCATTTATTTATGTCCTTTTTTATTTCCTTCATCAATGTTTTCTAGTTTTCAGCATACACATCTCTTACCTCCTTAAATTTCGTAAGTAATTTTTTGATGCAATTGTAAATGGGATAGTTTTCTTGATTTCTTTTTCAGATAGTTAGCATATAGAAACATTGTATGTTAATTTTGTATCTTCTAATTTTCTGAACTTATTAAGTCTAATAGTTTTTTGGTGAAGTCTTTAGAGTTTTTTTGTTTGTTTGTTTTGTTTTTTTTTGAGATGGAGTCTGGCTCTGTCGCCAGGCTGGAGTGCAGTGGCGCCATCTCAGTTCACTGCAGCCTCCACCTCCCAGGCTCAAATGATTCTTGTGCCTCAGCCTCCTGAGTAGCTGGGATTACAAGCACCCATCACCGTGCCCAGCTAATTTCTGCATTTTTAGTAGAGACAGGGTTTCACCATATTGTCCAGGCTGGTCTCGAACTCCTGACCTTAAGTGATCTGCCTGCCTCGGCCTCCCAAAGTGCTGGGGTTACAGGCGTGAGCCACTGCGCCGGCCTTTGTGTGTGTGTGTGAGATGGAGTCTCACTCTGTTGCCCAGGCTAGAGTGCAGTGGCATGATCTCGGCTCACTGCAACCTCTGCCTCCCAGGTTCAAGCAATTCTCATGCCTCAGCCTCCTAAGTAGCTAGGATTACAGGCACACATCTTTATGCCTGGATAATTTTGTATTTCTAGTAGACAGGGTTTCACCACATTGGCCAGGGTGGTCTTGAACTCCTGACCTTAAGTGATCCACCAGCCTTGGCCTCCCAAAATGCTAGGATTACAGGCATGAGCCACCACGCCAAGCCTTAGAGTTTTCTATATATAAGATAATGTCATCTGCAAACAGAGACAATTTTACATCTCCCTTTCCCATTTGGATGACTTTTATTTCTTCCTCTTCTCTAATTGCTCTGGCTAGGACTTCTAGTACCACACTAAATAGAAGTGGTGAGAGTGAGCATCTTAGTCTTGCTCCTGACCTTAGGATCCTTGTTGAGTATAACATTAGCTGTGAGCTTGTCATATATGGCCCTTATCATGTTGAGGTACATTCCTTCCATACCTAATTTGTTGAAAGTTTTTATCATGAAAGGATGCTGAATTTTGTCAAATGCTTGTTCTCCATCTACTGAGATGATCATATGATTTTTATCCTTCATTGTGGTAATATTATAGTACATCACATTTATAAATTCAGACATGTTAAAATATCTTTGCATCCCAGGGATAAATTCCACTTTAAAAGGATCATGGTGTATGATCCTTTTAATGTGCTATTTAATTTGGATTGCTAGTATTTTGTTGAGGATTTTTGCATATCTGTGAACATGGCCTGTAATTTTCTTTTCTTATGGTGTATTTGGCTTTGGTGTTAAGGTAATTGTGGTTTTGTAAAATGAGTTTGGAAGTGTTCCCTCTGCTTCAGTTTTGTGGAAGCATTTCAGAAGGATTGGTATTAATTCTTTTTTACATGTTTGGTAGAATTCACCAGTAAAGCCATAAGGTCCTGGGCTTTTCTTTGTTGGGAGGTTTTTGATTACTGATTCAATCTCCTAACTCACTATTGGTCTATTCAGATTTTCTGTTTCTTCATGATTGAGTCTTTGTAGGTAATATTTGTCTAGGAATTTATCCATTTTGCCTAGGTTATCCAATTTCTTGGTGTATAATTATTCATGCTAGTAGTGGTCTCTTATGGTCCTTTGAATTTCTGTGGTATCCTGTAATGTCTCCTCTTTCATTTATAATTTTATTTATTTGAGTCTTCTGTCTTCTTAGTCTAGGGACACACTTGGTAAGTGCTATTGCAATACATTCCAGACAGATTCACACTTTTGAAAGCATAACAAACTAGAATAAAATGGAACAGCAAGTAAGAAAGCCCCATCTTGGCAATAAAAGGAGAATCTCTCTTCATGGACTGGGGTAACTGTCCTGAATTTTGCCTGCCAAGATTCTTATAAAACTCCCATGATACTTGCCTCCTCTTGATTCCACCCTATACCAAATCGTATCTTGCATTTGTGAAGTGCTGATACACATTTGTTGAATTGCATCTTTACACACTGATATGGTTTGGCTTTGTGTCCCCACCCAAATCTCATCTTGAATTGTAATCCCCAGATATTGAGGGAGGGGCCTGTTGGGAGGTGATTGGATCATGGGGGGCAGTTTCGCCCATGCTATTCTTATGATAGTGAGGGAGTTCTCACGAGAGCTGATGGTTTTAAAAGTGTTTGGAAGTTCCCCCTTCACACCTCTACCTCCTGCAGCCATGTAAGATGTGCCTGCTTCCCCTTCTGCCATGAATGTAGGTTTCCTGAGGCCTCCCTAGCCATGCAGAACTGTGTCAATTAAACCTCTTTTCTTTTTAAATTACCCACTCTTGGGTATTCCTTTTTGGCAGTCTGAGAACAAACTAATACACACACTAAATATGTATTATTTTAGAGCACTCAATGAACATTTAAAATGTTTCTATATTTAAAAGTCCACCTAACACGTCAGTATTTAAAGAAAACCATATGCTCACAATATATAAAACTTTAAAGTGAAAAACAAAGTGAACTATGACACTTTTTTAAAAAGTAGAAATCAAAAACAAGATTGGTCTTTCAAAATGTTACAGCATTGTAAATTAGAGATTTTGGGCTTAGTTCTCTCCCCCCACCCAGCTCTGATTATTTCCAATATTTTAGAAGTATATTAACAAAAACACCTTTTAATATCAGAGCAGCTAAAATTGGTTAAATCATGACATTAGTAAACGAAACGTCTTGCTTATTCTTAGCAAGACTAGACAACCTTTAAAAAAAAAATTATCAGGTCAGGCGTGGTGGCTCATGTCTGTAATCTCAAGGTGGGAGGATTGCTTGAACAAAATAAGGAGCTCGAGACCAGCCTGGGCAACATGGCAAAACCCCATCCCTGCAAAAAATACAAAAATTAGCCAGGCATAGTGGCATGTGCCTGTAGTCCCAGCTATTCAGAAGCTGGAGTGGGAAGGATGGCTTGAGCCTCGGAGGTGGAGGCTACAGTGAGCATGACTGTGCCACTGCACTCTGGCCAGGGTGACAGAATGTGACCTTGTGTTAAATAAAATAAAACAAAATAAAATAGCCATTAAACCCAAAAAAAGTAGAAATCAAAGTACATTTAACAATAGTCATCTCTGAATGGTGGGATTAGTGAATCATTTTATTTTACTATTTGTGTTAAATTTTTTCTAATAAACATTCTATTTCTATAAGACTATATATATATATGTAATAAAGATAATCTATAACAGCAGAGCACAAAAGAAAGTAACAGATTTCCTTCCTATTAATTACAGCAAACTTAGTTAAAACAAAATAGTGTGTCAAAACTTCTATGAAAGAATAACAAAGAATTACAAAACTAAAACAATAAACCAATAGAGTGAAAAAATATTTGTATCAAACATCATATTAAATACATGCACACATGCATATGCAAGCTCATTTCTATGTGCAAGAAAAAACTTCAAGACCTCCCAAATTAAGTGAACAGAGGATATAAAAAGACATTGACATCAAAATAAATAAAACAATAAACAAAAACAAAATGGTTTATCCTTGTCAAAGACATAGAAATGAAAGAAACAATGGCCGGGTACAGTGGCTCATGCCTGTAATCAAAGCACTTTGGGAGGCTGAGGCGGGCGGATCACTTGAGGTCAGGAGTTCAAGACCAACCTGACCAACATGGTGAAATGCCGTCTCTACTAAAAATACAGAAATTAGCCAGGCATAGTGACGGGCGCCTGTAATCCCAGCTACTCGGGAAGCTGAGGCAGCAGAATCACTTGAACCCGGGAGGCAGAGGTTGCAGTGAGCCAAGACTGTAGCACTGCACTCCAGCCTGGGTGACAGAGTGAGACTCCATCTCAAAAAAAAAAAAAGATCTATTTAATTCCAACATATACTGAACCTACCGTATGCCAAGTTCTGTACTAGGGAAACAGATATGAACAGATGTGAGACCCTCAAGGGTCTCACAGTTTATTGAATGATTGATTCATCCATTCACAATTCATTCAACAGATATTTAGTGAGCACCTACTATATGCAAGGCACTGTGTCTGGTGCTGGGAACTCAGAGGAAACTAACTGGACAACGTGGCTGCCCTCATAGAGCCTACCTGCTAATGGAGAAGACAGACTATAGGCAAGTAAACAAAAACAAGATAATTAACAGATTACGATGGGTTGTGAAGAAAATAAGCAGGGTATCAAAATTATCTGACTAGGGGAGGTGAGCCTACTTTAGAGAGGGCAGTCAGGAAAGGCCTCCCTGACGAGGTGACATCTGAGCTGAGACATAAGAAAGAGAATACAGCAGCTGTCTCAGGGGTGAGTGGAAGAGCATTCTGGGCGAGCGAATGCAAAGGCCCTGAGAGTAGAAACAACTTAGGTGTTACAAAAACAGAAAGGAGAGGAATGGGACTGGAGCAGGTAAGTGGAGCTGAAAACAGGGACAGGAGTGAGGGCAGAGGTGCCTGGGAAGATGGCAGGAGCCTTGCTCATTGTGGTAAGGAGTCTAGGTTTTATTCTGAGAGCAATGGGAAGCCACAGATGGTGTTAAGCAGAGGAGGGGCATAATCTTTGGGATTTTAAAAGATCATTCTGTCTGCAGCATGGAAAATGGGTGGTAAGCAGGTAGTAGTATGGGGGTGGAAAACCAGTTAATGGCTACTGCAGTAGCTCAAGCAGGAGGCAATGGTGGCTTGCATTAGGGTGGCGACAGAGGAAGAATTCACTGAAACCAAAATGTATTTTGGAACTGCACTCAAGAATTGCAGGTGGACTGCATGTGGAAGGAGAGGGAAAGCAAAAATCAAGAACAATGCCAACTTCAGCAGTTGGCTAGTGGCAGTGCTATTTACTGAGAGAAGTTTGGGGTTGGAAATCAAGAGTTCAGTTCTGAACAAGTTAAACTTGAGATGTCTGTGAAATCCCAGTAGGAATCTCAAGCGGGTAGTTGGATGTGCAAGTCTGGAGCTCAGGGGTGTGATCCAGGATAGAGATAGAAATTTGGGAGTGATGATAGTATGGAAGATACTAAGAGCCTCAGTCTGGAAGCATTTACCTAGGAAGCGCATATAGACAGAGAAGATCAAGGACTGAGGCCCGAGACAGTCAACACTTAAAGGGTGAGCAGGAGAAGTGCCAAGGAGACAAGGTGAGAACAGCAGAAGAGTAGCCAAGGCCCAGGATGTTGCCACAGAAGCCAGGAGAGGTGAGCATGAAAACAGAGGAGGACCAGCTGCTGGGACAGGAGAGCCATATGGAAGAGCTAGCAGTGTGGAAGTGACTTTCAAGAGCATCTTCCGTGGCATCATGGAACAGGTACCTGACTGGAGAGGTTGGAAGGGCTAAGGGAGCTGAGTGAGCAGGGGCAGTGGGTACAGACCACTCGGTGGAGAAATTCAGACATGAAGGGGAACACCAACTTACAAAGTCCCTGGAAGAAGTTCCGGGAAACACATTTGGCCAGTAAATATACAAAGAGACATCCAGCTTTGCTAGTGATGAGGGAAATGCAAATCAAGACACAATGAGATATCATTTTACATCCATTCCACTGGGAAAATGTTTTCAGTCTGGCAATACTCCATGCTGGAGAAAATGCAGAGCCACCGAGTCTCTTACACACTGCTGGTGGGATTGTCAGTACAACACTTCAGAAAATTGTTTGGCATTTTCTCATGAAGCCAAACATTCACATGTCCTATACCCAGCCATTCCACTCCTTGCTCACTCATCAGAGAGAGGGAAACAAGAATTCACAGCAGCAGTATTCACAGTAGCAAAAACCCAAAGACAGTCCAAATGCCTTGAGAGGAGAATGGACAAATAAACTGCAGCATACTCACCAGAAGAGCGCTACACGGCAATGAAATGAATGGACTCTAGAGACATGTAGCAGGGTGGGTGGTTCTTAGACTGTGATATGAGGGAGAAAAAGCCCAAACAGGTTACATGCATCAAAATACCTTTTTATAAAGCAAAAAAACAAATATAATAAATTATAAATACACTCGAGGAATAGATTTAGATGTGATAAACCTATACTGAAAAAGAAAGCCAGAGAATGATAATGCTTGAGTCAAGATAGTGACGACTTTGCATGGAAGGCAATGTAGGTTAAATAATAAGGATGCTTATTACTCTAAAAGGAAAACAAAGACAAGATCTCCCATGGAGTATTTTTATTCCAAAGCTGATTGAGATGCTATTCAAACCTCTAAATCTACCTAATTTCAAAAAAAAAAAAAAAAAAATACCAGGCAGAGAAACATGTTCAAAAGCACCAAAGGGAAATTCAGGAAATTCACCAATCAGGAAAATCAAGAATGCAGGAAACTCCACAGGAAAAACAACTCAGTTTAAAATTACCAAAGAAAACAAACAAACAAACAAACAAAACAGACTTAAAAAGAGGGTGGGGGCCAGGCACAGTGGTTCATGCCTGTAATCCCAGCACTTTGGGAGGCTGAGGCTGGACAATCGCTTGGGGCTGGGAGTTCTCAACCCGCCTAGACAACACAGGGAGATTGCATCTCTACAAAAAAGAAAAAGAAGAAAAGAGTATGGGGAAACCAATGGGTTAAGAGAGAGACATGGTGCCGGGCCCAGTGGCTCACACCTGTAATCCCAGCACTTTGGGAGGCCGAGCCAGATGGATCACTTGAGGTCAGGAGTTCGAGACCAGCCTGGCCAGCATGGCAAAACCTCATCTCTACTAAAAATACAAAAATTAGCCAGGCATGGTGGCACACACCTGTAATCCCAGCTACTCGGGAGGCTGAGGCAGGAGAGAAGCTTGAACCTAGGAGGCAGAGGTTGCAGTGAGTCGAGATCGCGCCACTGAACTCTAGCCTAGGCGACAGAGTGAGACTCTGTCTCAAAAAAAAAAGAGAGAGAGAGAGATGGCAACCAAATGCACCATGCAGACCTTCTTTGCCTCCTGATTTCAGCAAGTTAATATAAAAACCATTATGAGACAGTTGGGGATAGCTCAACACCGATGATGGGGGATACTATGGAATTATTCATTTTTTAATTTGATAATGGAATTGTGATTTTTTAAGTTCCTTATTTTTTAGAAACATGTACAGTACTAAAATATGTTTTAAAAGCTCCAATAATATTTGTTCTGTACTTTTCTCATACATGGTTGTAGCTTGTATACTAATCACACACACACACACACACACACACGTGTTTCTATCCAACAGGACTGTACTTCCAAAGCACAGACAATTCCTCTGCAGACCTCAGCACGGTGCTTTGAGTATTGAGAGTACTGCTTTGAGAGTACTGAATTATTTGCTGAATTTATAAAAATAAAAACCAAAAAGAAACACACAAAAAAGGGCC
Source organism: Pan paniscus (assembly GCF_029289425.2). Classification (NCBI taxonomy): domain Eukaryota; kingdom Metazoa; phylum Chordata; class Mammalia; order Primates; family Hominidae; genus Pan; species Pan paniscus. Next base: position 193,728,114 of record NC_073249.2, read on the forward strand.
AAGCATGGTGCAATAAGAAGTATATCTTGAGCCAAGGATTATGTTTCATACAACTTTTTTTCTTTTCTTTCTTTTTTTTTTTTTTGAGACAGAGTCTTACTCTGTCGCCCAGGCTGGAGTGCAATGGCACAGTCTCGGATCACTGCAACCTCCGCCTCCCAGGCTCAGGTTACTCTCCTGCCTTAGCCTCCCAAGTAGCTGCGATCACAGGCATGTGCCATCATGCCCGGCTAATTTTTGGATTTTTAGTAGAGACAGGGTTTCACCATGTTGGCTAGACTGGTCTCGAACTCCTGACTTCAGGTATCCAACCGCCTCTGCCTCCCAAAGTGCTGAGATTACAGGCTTGAGCCACCACGCCTGGCCTCATACAACTTTTTATACCCAGGTCTAAACACAAAGTCCCTGGGAAGGAAGAGCAGGTATGCAAAGAAAGATGCCAAAACTAATACTTGTAAGGGGACCTTCTTTGGGAAAGAAGGTACGGATACCCCCAGCCAGGCTGAATCCCTCTGACACACACTCCCAGCACCACAGGAGTTAACTTATTATGTGTATTGTCATCTATGCAATGTCTTATTCCACCGCCAGGCTGTGGGCCCCACTCTGGAGGCGCTCACGTGGCCAAACTTGAAAAGCAGTTAAGAGCCTAAAGGAAGAAACCGCAGCATCGTCCAGGGGAGGAACAGCACAGACCACAAAGAGAGTCAAACATCCCAGTGCCCAAGTCAGGAATGCCAACTAGAGATCAGCCAAAGCAAAGATCCCGGTGGGGGGCGTGGCAGTGGGCTGGGACCATCATCTCCTCTTCTGAGGAGCCAATGAAGGGAGTGGAGTGGGTGAGAGCCAGCATGCAACAGGAAGACGAGTACTGGAGAGGCAGAGTAACGGGGACTCAGCAGCTGCCCGCTCTGTAACCTGGCTGGCCTGGTCCCTTCTCAGTGCAGTAGGATGTGGGCTACCACAAGAATGCAGGCAATGCTAGTGCGTCAGAGTAGAGAGCTCAGCATTCCTCAGCACCTTGGGGAGGCCTACTCTGACCAGCAGATGTAACCACATTTAACCATGGAGTGAGGCTCCATCAAGCACATCTGGGGTGCCTGGGTACCTGGAGGAAGGAGGGAGGGAGAGAGGGGTTCCCTAGGCCAGCACAGGGATAAGGGGCAGGAAGAGCCACAAAGTGGAGTTGATTTTCAAGACCCCTCTGACTGACTTTTGAAAAACTGGATAGGTTGGGAAGGGAAGGAAAAACATAATGAGTGCTAGTTAGGCACTTCAAGGCATGCAAGGAAAGTTTCTTTCCAGGAAGAGGGGCTGCACAAAGGTCAAGAGATGGGAAGAGGCCAGGCGTGGTGGCTCGTGCCTGTAATCCCAGCACTTTGGGAGGCCAAAGTGGGTGGATGATTTGAGGTCAAGAGTTAGAGACCAGCCTGGACAACATGGTTGAAACCCCGCCTCTACTAAAAATACAAAAATTAGCCAGGCATGGTGGCGGGTGCCTATAGTCCCACCTACTCGGGAGGCTGAGGCAGGAGAATCACTTGAACTCAGGAGGTGGAGGTTGCAGTGAGCCGAGATCACACCACTGCACTCCAGCCTGGTTGATGGAGTAAGACTCCATCTCAAAAAAAAAAGAGAGAGAGAGATAGGAAGACACAATGGAGAGGGGAAGATAAAATGATGTCTGGTTTTCTTTATCCTCTCAAAGATGCCCATTAAAATTGCTGGAGGCCCTGGGCTGGGTTCCACAGGCCAGGAGGAATGTTTTATGTATTCCTGTTCCCCTGTTATTACAGAAAAACCCACTGTATATGAACTGTTTCTACTTCCAGGAATTTACCACAGAGCTGAAACCTCAACATATATTCACAGTGCTCAAAAAGAGGAAACCAAATAGCCAACCACTAGAGTTAGATTGGTTAAAATACAAAAGCATGTTGTCAAAGATCAGTTAATGGCATGGAAAGAGCTACACCCCATATAAATGGAAAAAGCAGGTTACAAAACAATATGATTCCAATGTTATGAAAAAAGTATAAGGCATTTTTTAAAATATGTAATGCTCAAAGAGTGTGGCAGGATTATGGGTGATAACCTTCATCATCCTTGTTGTCTATTATCGACAATAAATATGTTTGACTTTTTAAAAATTAGATAAAAACACAACAAATGTTATTGAAATACACACACACAACTGAAAACAGGCCCACGTGGGGTAAGCTCACCTTCTGCAGGATGGGGGTAGGGCAGATGTTGTCAAACAGGACTGAGTTGAAGATCCCATACACGCCCTCATCAAGGTGGTACACGATGGTCTTGGAGGTGGAACCATTTTCCTCTGCAGGAGGGGAGGTTTCAGAGGCAGCACAAGTAGCAATGTGAGGGGGTGGTAGTGGGGCTGACACAACAGTGGGCTCAGTAAGGAAGCAAAATGGCTGCCCATTCCTCAACCATGAGGCAAGGCCTACAACAAAAGCCATCAGCAGCCATCCTTCCAATGACATGGGTTCACTGCCGTGTTGGGAACACTCACCCCTGCAGCCAAGCAACCTGCCCAGGATGCACTCCCCTGCTTGCATCTGAGCCCCTAGGTGCCCCAGCAAAGGCAGAAGAGCAGCCCACCCAAACTCAAGACCCCAAAAGGTTAAGCCACTTGCTCAGAGGCACATGATAGGGCAGTGGATCAGCCAGAATGAGAAGCCAGGTCTCTTGATTGGATCAGACAGGACAATCCCCCAGGTCTATAAAGGAAGCCAGAAGAATGCCACACACGAACACAGGACATTCTACCTGGAGCCCACCACCCTTCACATGAATTCTCTCCGGGGAAAAGCACACAGTCCTGAGGCTCCCCTGCATGAGGGTCCCAGAGCAGAGGGCAAGCCTCAAGATCAGAGTCCCTGACACCTGTCACTCACAGGCTGCTATCCCTGACCTATCTGGAAGGGGAGGGAAGAGCACTGATGTTGGTGATGTGGGCCCAGAAGCTCTGAGTCAGCCTAACCTGAACTTGAATCCCCACACTGCCCCTTATCAGCCATGTGACCTTGGGCTAATGACTCAGCCTCCCCCTGCCTATGTTGTCATCTGTAAAGTGGACTCAAACAAATGTAAGCTGTCATTAATTATTTTCATTATATTATGAGAAGCAGTAGGGTGAGTAGGAGCCTGTATTTTGGAGAGGAGACAGACATGGGGTCAAATGCAGGCTCTTACTAGCTATTAAGCAGTTCACTTGTATTCTCTTTGGCTCTCAGTTTCCTCATCTGTAAAATGGGGTCAACAGAGTATCTATTCTCTCTAAGGTTGTTTCGCTCTCAATCTTCACAAAATATGAACACGCCTAGGAAAAAAGATGCTAAATAAATGTCTTGGGGTGGGGCGACTTGATTGAAAGTTTCCCTAAAGCAAGAACCCATTCATTCTCCAGATTCCCCCATCCTCTGCCACTGGGTCTAAAACCAGATCCTGCTCAGCCAACCACTATCTGCAGCTTCAGGGGAGAACAGGGCTCCACTGCCCACCTGGCACCTACCCTCCCTGCCAGGCTGGTCTAGCAGAACCTCCTTCTTGGCAATGATGCTGACTGCCACAGTGAAGGCCGAGGTCACGTAGTAGCGCCCCAGCTCAGCAAAGATGTCCACGCCACAGCCCTCTGGGAAGTACAGGTCCAAGGCTGAGTTGATCACGGAAGCAATCTGGTAGGAGGAGAATGGGGAGACAATTATGTGTTTGAAATGTGGGCTTTATGCTGAAGACTTGCTACAGCTCCAAGTCTATTTCTTGAAAGCTGCTTTGATTTCCGGAAGAAGGATTTGGCAGCTGCTAAGGCCCCAGCTGATAACTGTGGACAGCTGGCCAAGAAGGTAGGAGGGGGACAGAGCTGGGTAGAGAGCCTCGTGCTTGTGTAAATCACCCTCCTCCATGGCCCCACAATGGGAAGGAGTCCTCTTCATATCACACTTGGTACTCAGATTCCAGAAGCCCTGATGTGGATCTTTCTTTCATAAATAACCAGTTTGTTAAATACAGTTGACCCTTAAACAACACAGGTTTGAACCGTGTGGGTCCACTTATGCATGGGTTTTCTTCTGCCTCTGCCACCCTGAGACAGCAAGACCAAGCCCTCCTCTTCCTGCTCCTCCTCCACAGCTTTCTCAACTTGAAGACAATGAGGACAAAGACCTTTATGATGATCCACTTCCACTTAATGAATAGTAAATACATTTTCCCTTCCTTATAATTTTCTTAATAATATTTTATTTCTGGCCAGGCATGGTGGCTCATGCCTGTAATCCCAGAACTTTGGGAGGCTGAAGTGGGCAGATCACTTGAGGTCAGGAATTCGAGACCAGCCTGGCCAACATGGTGAAACCCCGTCTCTACTAAAAATACAAAAAATAGCTGAGCATGGTGGCTTGCACCTGTAATCCTAGCTACTTGGGAGGCTGAGACACGAGAATCTCTTGAACCCGGGAGACGGAGGTTGCAGTGAGCCAAGATTGTGCCACTGCACTCACGCCTGGGTGATAGAGTGAGACTCTGTCTCAAAAAAAAAATTATTTCCTCTAGCTTACTTTATTGTAAGAATACAGTATATAATACATATCACACATAAAATATCTGTTAATCGGCTGTTTATGTTATCAGCAAGGCTTCTTGTCAACAGTAGGCTATAGTAGCTAAGTTTTAGGGGAATCAAAAGTTATATGCAGATTTTTTAGTGTGTAGGGGGTCGGTGCTCCTAAGCTCTGCGTTGTTCAAAGGTCAACTGTAATATACTTGATTACAGAAAATTCAGAAAATACAGAAAAGGAAAAAGAAGATAAAAGTCACTCCAAAGTCTATCGCCTAGATGAATCTAATTATTGTTAACTTTTTGGAGTAGTGTCTTTAATTATTTTTTATACAAACGCTATTTTTTATTATAACCATGGTAGGTCTCTGTATATGCTTTTGGAACCTGTTTTACTTAATAGACTGTGAACGACCTCCCCACATTAAGGAAGTGTTTTCATCAAAAGGATGTACCATAATTTAACAAATCCTGAGTATTAGATGGACCAGGGAAGTCCACTGGACTTCTGTTAGGAACAAAGCTAGAACAGTCATCTTTGAGGCAAATTCTTTGAGACTATCCCAAATCATTTCTGTAAGGTCAATTCCTACATGTCGGTATTCCCGAAGGAGGCGCCTTCCAAGAAGAGGCGACCTCTAGTGGTTGGAGTGGGAACTGCTAGGACACATTTTTCTTAACTTCACCTCACAGTGGGTAAGGAAAAGGGAATAGAGGAAGAGAATGGACAGGGAGCAGACCAAAGGTTGGTTTTCGTTTCCCTGCCTTCCCACCCGATATCTCATCAGCCCACCTTAGGGTGAAGAGGCCTATCCCGCCCCTTAAAGAGCCTTACGACTTATGTAAATGTGTCCTGGTTATGCCTCCAATTGGCTGAAGTGCATGGCAGGCAGAACCAGGTTCTGCTTTGGGCTCAGGAAGTAATGTAACCTCTGTGAGCCTTGGCTTGCTCAGCTGTAGCACAGGGTTAATAAGCAGTGAGATCACCCAGGTAAGCAACAAGCACTGCATGCAGTGCATAGGACCCACGCACCACCCACCCTCCGATCATCTAATCCCTCCCTATCCTCCCCGCCATAGAGCCTAGCACGACACTCCCAGCTCCAGGGTTACCTCTTCAAATCTCACTTTGGCCCCTTCTGTGCCAGGGAAGCCACCACCAAGGTCCAGAACGTGCATCTTGTGACCCAGCTCGGTGCCCATTTCAAACACGAGCCGGGCATCTGCGATGGACTGAGCATAGGCCTGAGGGTCAGGACAGCCACTGCCAATGTGAAAACTGGGAAGAGAGGAAGAGCCTCGGCTGACATGCAGGGCTCCAAGTGCCACCACCTGAGCCCCAGCCAAGAATGACATTGGGCAGGCACATGAGACACTGTGCCCATTTTACAGATGCAGTGACCAAGGGCCTGAAATGTTCAATGGGTTGCCAAGGGCCATATGGCAAGGGAGAAGTGGACAGGAGGCTTGATCCAAGGGCTCCTGGCACTTGGTGCTCCTCCCATCCCTCCTTCTGGGATGAGAGCCAGGACCCCCAAGTCAACCAGATCTGGCTGTGCCTCCCAGTCAGCAGGGTGGCCTTGGCAGCTTACTCAGCTTTGTTTTAGTTTCCCCACCTATAATGCGGGGACAAGACCCACACCACACAAGGCTGAGAGAATGTGCATGAAGCACTTAGCACAGCACCTGGCACACCTAAGTACAGAATAAATGAAGCCCTATATTAGGTAGTTCATTGTTCATTAGGTAGTTCATTATTACTCCTTCCATATCCCTGTAAGACAAGAGGCACACAGCTGGGTGCAGTGGCTCACACCTGTAATCCCAGCACTTTGGAAGGCCAAGGCAAAAGGATTGCTTGAGCCCAAGACTTTGAGACCAGCTTGAGCAATAAAGTGAGACCCCATCTCTACAACAAATAAAAATTAGTCAGGTGTGGTAATGCACACCTGTGGTCACAGCTACTTGGGAGGCTGAGGCGGGAGAGAGAATTGCTTGAGCCTGGGAGCTCAAGGCTGCAGAAAGCCATGATCATGCCACTGCACTCCAGCCTAGGTGACAGAGTGAGACCCTATCTCAAAAAAAAAGAAAGAAAGAAAGAAAGAAAAGAGGCCCCTCAAGAGTGTAGCTGCAAAACCTTTGTCCTACAGGCTGGTAAGACTCCCTCAAAGCCAGGTCTCTGGATGGAACTTCCTGGGACAAGACCTTCTGGGGACCCTGGGACTGGGGAAGGGACCCTTCTAAACTTCCTTTTCAAACAGAGGAAATTCTCAAATGGCAGAATTCCAGGCCCAGGGACAGGCCCTACTCAGAGGCCCTGGGGAAGGTCTCATATAGAATTAATTCCTGGGAAAGAGGCAGGGAGCCTGGTGTGGGAGGGGATGGCAGGGGTTCCCAGTGCTCACCTCACACCCACCACCTCCGCATGGTTCTTCTTCGCATTTTCAAGCAGGTGTCTGCAGGATTTCAGTGACACTCCAAACTTTAGGCTCAGGCAGCTCAGGGAGTGGGAGTCATCAGTAGCAATGCACAGAACCATCCTGATGAGACACGCAGTGCCCCTCTGCTGGACAAACCCTGTCGCCCCACCCCAGCCACATCTCTCAATCAAGGGCTGTGAGCTACATGGCTCAGAGCCACCCAACCCCACAGGCTCCCTGACCCCTCCCTCTCCCTACACAGCCAATCAACCTTCAAGTCCTGTCCAATCCATTCTCTAAATGTCCCTGACCCATTCCTGCAGCCCCTGCGCCCTGGTCCAGACCTCACCAACTCTCCTGGGGCAGCTCCAGTCCCTCCAAATCAGTCTCCACACCAGTTAGAGCTTTCAAACTTGTCGTGTATGAGAGGAATCATTTTTAAACAAAGCCTTAAGGAGAACCCATTAATACGATGGAAGCTGCTTTGGATGGACTAGAGTGGCCCATCACCTGGCCACCCCCTTCACTCCAAGGCCCCTCCTGGGAAGTCCAAGGGTGTCCAGTAATCATGTAAAAGGCACAGCCAGAGCAAAATGTCCAGCCCTGACCCCTTCGAAAGTCCATTTGCATCGGCTCCCCGCCCCCGACCAGGATCTCCTTCACCCCCTACACATAGCATGCGGCAGCCACACTAAGTTTCTGCTTACGCTTGAATGTCCCATGCTGTTTCCAACCTCAATGCATTTGCTTACGCAGTTCACTATTTATGCCCCCTCCAAATTCTATTCATTCCTCAAGGCCTGCTTCAAATGCCACTTCCTCCGTGGAGCCTTCCTGACCACTCCCTCGACTCTCTCAAGCCTGTGACTTTGGCCTCCATAACACATGGGTCTCACTCTGCCTAGGGCTTTAACCAGTTATTTCTGCCTTTGTTCTAGCTAGACCTTAGCATCCTGGGTTCAGTCCAGGAGTACCTGCCCCAACCTCCTGCAACTGTGGCTGGGTCCAGGACAGGGTGACCTGCCCCAGCTCCACCCCCTCACCCCACCCCCCCCTTCACTCTGAAGCCCAGCCTTCCCACAGCCCAGTCTCCCCTCAGCCCAGCCTCCCCACAGCCCAGCCTCCCCACAGCCCAGGCTCCCCACAGCCCAGCCTCCCCATGAGTGGTTCTCAGCTTACTTGGCACTGGGGTGGCTCTTTACCACCTTTGCCAGCTCCATCTCATTGTCAAAGCTCAGCAGCTGGATCCCATGCTTGGCAGCATATTTGATCTGTGCAATTTGCTTACAGGGGTTGGCGCAGATGATCTTACTGGCAGGGATTCCAATATGCTGGACCAACTCCATCTCTGCCTATGGGGCCCCAAAGGTGGTTGTAAGGAGGCACCAGGGCCGCTAGCCCATGGAGCCCAAGGAAGCACAGATGAGGGCAAAGTCATAGCTATGCATAGGGAGGCCCATAACAGTGGGCCTTGCTCTAAGACAACAGATACATAGAAATCAGGACTTACATGGATTCACCATTCTTTGATAAGCAGGGCTGCCATGTACAGCCATGCGGGTGGTACACTGAACAATCCTGGGGGTGGGGAGTTCCCATTCAGAATGAATACAGAGTAGATTTGTATATTTATTAAAACTTCCTGGCAGTAAAGCATCTCATTCTAAGAAAATCAGTATATTTATTATAACAATTAAGTGTCTTAAGGAAAGGGTACATTTTCTAATTTACACAAAGGCATTATATGGACTCATGGTAGCCCTGACAACAGGCTTCTGACACATTTTCCTGGCAAATTTAAATGTTTAAATATTACTTGGAAAACAGTATGGAGGTTCCTCAAAAAAAACTGAAAATAGGACAGGGCGCAGTGGCTCACGCCTGTAACCCCAACACTTTGGGAGGCTGAGGTGGGCAGATCACTTGAGGCCAGGAGCTTGAGACCAGCCTGGGAAACATGGCAAAACCCCATCTCTACTAAAAATACAAAAATTAGCCAGGCTTGGTAGTACATGCCTGTAGTTCCAGCTACTCAGGAGGCTGAGGCAGGAGAATCACTTGAACCCAGGAGGCGGAGGCTGGAGTGAGCCGAGATCACATCACTGCACTCTAGCCTGGGTGACAGAGCCAGACTCCATCTCAAAAAATAGAACTACCAACTACCATATGATCCAGCAATCCAATACTGGGTATACATCCAAAGGAAAGGAAGTCAATATGTAAAAGAGATATCTGCACTCCCATGTTCAGTGCAGCATTATCCACAATCGCCAAGATACGCAAGCCACCTAAGTGTCCATCACAGATGAACAGATAAAGAAAGTGTGGTCCACATACACAATGGAATATTATTCAACCTTAAAAATGCAGGAAATCCTGTCATTTGCAGCAACATGGATGAGCCTGAAGGACATCATGTTAAGTGAAATAAGCCAGGCACAGAAAGACAAACATGCATGATCTCACTTATATGTGGAATCTAAAAATGTCAAACTCAGAGAAGCAGCATAGAATGGTGGTTGCCAAGGGCTCGGGTCAATGGCGAGGGGGCAGTGGGAAGAAGTTGGTCAAAGGATACAAAGTTTTAGTCAGGAGAATTAAGTTCAAGAGATCTAATGTACATTGTGGTGACTATAGTTAATAACAATATATGGTACACTTGGAAATTGCTAAAGAATAGACCTTAGGGGTTCTCACCACAAAAAAAGGTAAGTATGTGAGTTAATGCCTAATTAGCTTGTTAACCATTCCACAACGTATACATATATCAAAACATCATGTTGTACACCATAAATATATACAATTTTTATTTGTCAGCTTAATAAATAACAAAAGTACTGCTGGTGTATTAGAAAGTCCACCAGACCAAGGGTCTTTTGGACAGAGATCACCCCACTCCAAAGGCCTACTCTGTGCACGGCCCTGCGCTGGGTGTGCAGGGTGTGCGGGCTCAGCCCTGCTCCTCTTGGGGCCTCCTCTTCATCCCCTTTACTCTAGAACCTGTGGGCACCTGATTGCTGCATTAATGATACGAACAAATGATGATGATGATGATGACGACAGCAACTGTGTTCATTCAGCACCTGCCACAAGCAGGCCCTGAATTAGATGGTTTACATCGGGTGTTAGCATACTTTTTCTATAAAGAACCAGAATAAATATTTTAGGTTTTGCGAGCCACACAGTCTCTGTCACAACTTCTCAACTGCCTTTGTAGCACCAGAACAGCCACAGCCAAAGCATAATTGAATGAATGTGGCTGTGAGTCAATAAAACTTCATAAAATTAGGTGGTGGGCTGGATTTGGCCTTCCGTCCGTAGTTTGCCAACCCCTACTTTGGATTCACCCTTTTATTCAGTCCTTGCCAATAACCCATCCAGATGGGTATTAGCTCCAATCTACAGAGAAGGAAACTGATGCTCAGAAGGGCTACACAGAAAATAGGTGGCAGAACGAACTTTCGAACTCAAGTCTGACTCTCCACGAATAAACAAGAGACGAGAGAGCCAGTTTTGAAACATGGTGAGAGGCATAAGAGTCATTTTTAGCCATCCTGATTTTGTAATAAGAGTCTAATTTTAATTTAGCAACTTTTCAGCACTAGATATTTATAAGCATTATTTCATTTAATCCCAGTGACTATGCTATGAAATATTTACTGGCTACATTTTATGGAGGACAAAATTGAGTTCAGTGAGGTCCACCTGTCTGTGGTGACACAGCCAACCAGTAGCAGAATGGGACACAAAGGTCAAGCTCCAGAGCTGGGCTTGCTGCCACCACAGCTTGCTTCCCAGGGGCAGATGCGACCTACCCTGAATCTGAGTGGATGTGGACCTGTGTTTTTGTTCCCTGCCTCACCACGTGAGGTGAGAGGAAGAAGCAGTGTTAACACTTTAGCACTTTGGGGACCTGTGATTGAGCTTTGATTATAATTTTTTTTTAAATATATATATTTTTTAAATAGAGACAGGGTCTCACTACATTGCCCAGGCTGGTTTCGAACTCCTGGGCTCAAGCAGTCCTCCTGCCTTGGCCTCCCAGAGTGCTGGGATTACAGCTGTGAGCCAAGGCACTCAGCCTAATTATAAATATTTAAATAAGTGTTGTCATTCATTGAAGGCATATCCTATGCCAGTCACTGCATTAAGTATTTTATATACATTCTCATTTAACCTTACTAATAATCTTATAAGGTGGGGAACAGAGGCTCAGGGATGCTAAGTGATTTGTCCAAAATCACACAGCTTCTAAGTGGCACAGATGGGATTCTAACTGTCAGAACTTAGCACACCAGCTCTTAACCTCACTGCTGTAATGGGGAATGCAACCTCAATGCTGCACTGACGGGTATTTTTGAGCATCTATTGAGTTGCCAGGCTCTGTGATAGGTGTTAATAAAACAAGTGGTGACTAAAGCACATAGGGTCTCTGAGACCATGGAGCTTTCAGGTTGGTGGGAAAGATAGGCAGGGCAGTCCCAAATGAGCGCTGAATAATGATGGAATTACAAGTGGTTAAGAGCTGGGAAGAAAAAGTACGTGCTGCAAGAGACCTGGGTGTGAGGGGCAAAGGACAACCTCAGGGTTAGATATTTAAACTGAGCCCTGCAGGAGGCCTCAGCCAGGCCAAGAGGGAAGGAAAGAATCTAAGAATATTTCCAGTAGAGGAAGTGGTCTGTGCAGAGATTCTGAGGCAAGCAGTGCTGAGCACTTCAGCCTGATCAAGGAACAGAGAATGCTGGAGTGGCTCAAGAAGAGCAAGTTAGTGCAGTGAGGACGATGAGGTCAGAGGGAGAGGGGCAGAACTGCCAAGGAAACATGTTTTACCCTGCATGTGATGGGAAAGAGTCTAAAGGGTTAGGAAGGGAAACGACGTGGTCAGATTTGCATTTTAAATATAAGGTCTACATGCCTATCTGGCTACCTGAGGGAGGGCCCAAGGGGATTCTGGGGGAATAGACTGTGATAGTCAGTGGCTATCACCATCGCCCTGGGGGAGATGACAGAGCCAGCTCCAGAAAAGTGGGGAGATGTGTTCTGGAGGTGGGACTGGCAAGCTGGGTGATAGATTGCATGTGGTGATGAGGAGGAGGACGTCAGAGGGAACTCCCACACCCAGCAGACTGAGGGGGCCCTTCATGACGGGGAAGGGGGACATCAGGAGCACATTTGAACATGCCGGGTTCCAGGCATCTCCTCGTATCAAGTCAACTGGATATATAGGTCTGAGCTGGAGATTAAAATGTGGGAAGCAGTGGCATATTGATGGTATTTAAAGCCATGGGAGGAGATAACCCTTCTTCTGAGAAGAAGGAGGGTTTACAAGACAGGGAGGCCTAGGAATTCAGAAGAATGCTACCATTTAGAGAGTGGCAGAAGATGGGGAGAGATGGCACCCGGGACCTGCAGAGGTGAGGATGGAGAACGTTTCCAAGGGATGGAGAACAATATGCAGATTAGAAAGCTATTCCTGTAAATGCAAATCTCGTCTCACAGCGAGACGTGTGTCTGGACAGGAAGGAGCTGTCTCAGCTGTAAGAAGTGCCTGATGAGGTGGGGTCGAAGCAGTGTTCTCTTTCATCTTATACACTTCTGAAGCCTTTAAAAGTAGGACCATATGTTACTGTTGAGTCTTTTTTTTTTAAAGAATGCATTGCCGGTCGGGCATGGTGGCTCATGCCTGTAGTCCCAGCACTTTGGGAGGCCAAGGCAGGTGAATCATGAGGTCAGGAGTTCAAGACCAGCCTGGCCAACATGGTAAAACCCTGTCTCTACTAAAGAAACAAAAAATTAGCCGGGCATGGTGGTAGGCACCTGTAATCCCAGCTGCTCAGGAGGCTGAGGCAGGAGAATCGCTTGAACCTGGGAGGCAGAGGTTGCAGTGAACTGAGATCATGCCACTGCACTCCACCCTGGGCAACAGAGCAAGACTCTGTCTCAAAAAATATATATATATATGGCTGGGCGCAGTGGCTCATGCCTGTAATCCCAGCACTTTGGGAGGCCGAGGCGGGTGGATCACCTGAGGTCGGGAGTTCGAGACCAGCCTGACCAACATGGAGAAACCCCATCTCTACTAAAAATACAAAATTAGCCGGGCATCGTGGCGCATGCCTGTAATCCCAGCTACTCGGAAGGCTGAGGCAGGAGAATCACTTGAACCCGGGAGGTGGAGGTTGCGGTAAGCCGAGACTGCGCCACTGCACTCCAGCCTGGGCAACAAGAGCAAAACTCCATCTCAAAAAAAAAAAAAAACTATATATCCACCAAAACCATCCTGGTGATTATCTATGGAGACATAAAGCTGATGTCCTAGTTTCTTTTGGGGTGAATGAATCAATGTGTTATTTGCATGTATTATTAGTTCACAATCCATGTTTAAAGTAAAGTGCTCACTGGATGTTGGTAAGTGCTCACTCGGGATGTTGGTAAGAGAAAATTCTTTGGAGTAGTGAAAGTGGAGGCTGGGAAGCAATGGCTTAAGGAAGGAGTACTGAAGGAAAGAAAAAATGGGGGCGGACAGGCGAGTGCAGACAACTTGGTTGAGTTTGGTCACAAAAAGAGGGCAAGGGATTGGGCTGGAAGAGGGATTCCTCTTCCAGGGATTGCTGGTGTCCAGCAAAGGCTTTTTAAGATGGGAGGATGCTGAGGGAGACAGAGGGCAAGCGATTGGGACAGGAGAGATGACACAGTGGTCCTCGGGCAGGTGGCTGGGTAGACCAGAGTCCCCGAGCAAGCTGTGGCCCTGGCCCCTGTCCAACGCATGTCTGTCTTCACATCCAGCCCTAGCTCACGCCAGGCCCTTGGTCAGCGTCCACTAAGGCACAACGCCGTCAAGCATGGCCACCCACTACAGACGACCAGAAGAGGGCAGCCTTTGCCTTCCAAGAAAAGCAGTAAGTCGGGGAGCCACCTCTCCAGAAGTGCACCAAAGGGTTTGCATGATCCCATCACAGGGAGGGGGCTTAAGTCTCTCCTCGCCCCTGCAGTTGGCTGAGGGCATCCATCACTGGCTGAATCCCAGCTCAGCCATCCTCTCCCTAGCCACCTTGGAAAAAACAGAGTCCAAGGCAACTCAGCAGGACTCAAGCTGCCACCACCCTGATGCGGAACCTCCATCTCTCATTTCCTTATACGTTAAATGTGTCCTCACCAGGCTACGGTCAGAATCCCCATTTTAAAAAATAATAATTATCTCACAGGGCTGTTGTGAGAATAAAATGAGATCAGATACAGAAAACACTTGGCAAAGTGCCTGACACAACAGACACACTCAGCAAAGGGCAGATGCTTCTCCAGTCCCCGCTGTCATCAAGGTCTCTCTCAGCCTTAACACCTCACTCTGCCCTTTCTTCTAGAGAACCAAGCGCCTCCCCCTGGGGTTCCTGAAGCAGAAAACTCTAGGCAGTGGGGTTTGGTCCTGTTCTTCACCCTAGACCTCGGGGACTGAAAGGATCCTGCTCCTTCTCATCCCACGTGGAGGCCCAGGGCACCGCAGGAAGAAGTGGGAAACGAGGACGTCCTGGCTCTGCTACCCACAGATGGCTGACCCCATGGTTTCCTCAACTGTAGAACGGCAGTCTCTCCTGCTGTGTGCCTCACAGAGCTTCGTGGAAGACATGCACAAAACGAGGTGTGCAAAGCATGAACTAGCCCAAAGATAAGAGGAAGCACCTCATCTACCATGAAAGGCATTAACATTCGGTCCCTGCTACAGGTTAACCTGCTCGTTCTGACCATCCCAGCCAAGTGCACACCTCTCCCCAACCTGGAGTCGCTCCAGCCCTGTCATCCTGCCCAGGACTCCAGGAGTCCTTTCTAGAACTCTCCTCACAACATCCAGCCATATTACGCAACCATTACTAACCACCAAGAAAATAGTGCTAATGACAATATCACAAAGCAGTGCCCACTGGACTTGCTCCCACCTCAGGGCCTTTGCACCTGCTGTTCCTGCTGCCTGAAATGCCCTTTCCCTGGTTATCTACCTGGCTTGATCCCTTGGCTCTTTTGGGTCTGTATTCAAATCTCAGTGAACCATTCCCTGGCCAAACTATCTAAAAGTACAATCCTCTCTCCCAACATTCCTTACTTCCCTTTCCTGCTTTCTCTCTACAGCATTTTCCACCTAAAATACTAAATATTTTCATTATTTCATCTGTTTTTTTGTGTGTGTAAACAAGCTCCATGAAGGAAGGGCTTTTGTTGTTTTATTTTGTTCACTGCCAAACCCCACCTAGAATAACGCTTGGCCTCAGAAGAGATGCCCAATTAATATTTGCTGAATCAATAAATGAGATACTTTCAGCTCTACTTAGTTGCAACTTTATAGCTTAAATGCTTTTATCTAGCAAGGACAGAATAGAAATAAATAAACTAAGCATTCAACTCAAGGACAGCAGTCTATCAATTCTGTATTGCTAGCCCTGCCTAGCACAGTGACTACACACTGTAGGAGTTCAGTAGATACTGAATGACAGTAGATAAGTAAAGTTAATCTAAAGTGGCTATGCGCGGTGGCTCACGCCTGTAAACCCAGCACTTTAGGAGGCTGAGGCGGGTGGATCACCTGAGTTCAGGAGTTTGAGATCAGCCTGGCCAACATGCTGAAATCCTGTCTCTACTGAAAACACCAAAAAATTAGCCAGGTACGGTGGTGTGCACCTGTAATCCCATCTACTCGGGAGGCTGAGGGCAGGAGAATCACTTGAACCCGGGAGGTGAAGGTTGCAGTGAGCCAAGATGGCACCACTGCACTCCAGCCTGGGTGACAGAGCAAGACACCATCTCAAAAAATGAAAAAAATAAATCTAAAGAGAGCAGGAGGGAATGAAGACAACAGCAGAAATCAAATTAGAAAGACAGAATTGGTGGCAACAACAAAACTACAAGGACTAGTTAAGAAAATGCACCGCCACACATTATTATGATTATAAAAGGAAAAAGAAAAGAAACCAACAATATGGAGACGCTTTTGTTTTAATTAGAAGAACACCATGTATAGCTCTGTGCCAAACAAATTTGCAAATCTCCATTAAAAAGATGAGCTTTCTACCAGGGACAAAGAAGATTCCAATCTGGAACTTCAAGGCTGACAAATTCCATGCTCGTTTCTCCCTCCCTCATCCCTTGAGACCCCTCCTGAGTGGGTGGTCTTCCCAGAGGGCAAGGACCAAATACAGGTACCTCTTGCTCCCCAGAGCCCACCTGGACTAGCCTGGCCATGTGTGTGTTCAGTGGGCATGGAGGGTCAGTGCACCGTGGGGGCAGGGCTCACCTTGTTGGCACAGCTAAAGCCCAGCCCCAGCTGGGCCAGAACCTTCAGCACACCTGGGCTGCTGTTGCACTTGACAGTGTAAAAGGGCTGGACTCGTGGCAGGCACTTCAGAAAGCAAAAGTGCTTCCTCACTATGGCACCCAGGTCAGCCACGAAGAAGGCAGCTACCTCATCCTGAATGACAAGAAGTAGATGAATGTGAGACCCCATCCAGCTCGCACCCTGTGCATGCCATCCGTGATCCTTCCAAGTACCTGACCCAGGTTCAGTACTGGCCACAGAGCTACCCTGCTGCTAAGTTTTCTGGGCCTCCCCAAGCCTACAGGGCAGAAGGCAAACTCCTCAGCCTGGCATTCAAGGCTCTGATCTAGCCCCAATCCCTCCCCTCAATGCGGCTAAAACTCCAGCTGTAGGCTGGATCATTTTCCCACCTTCAAACCTTTGTTCCCACCATGTCCTGCAGAATACCCTCCCCACTCCTGTGTCTGGCAAAATCCTTAAAGTTTCACTCAAATGCCACCTTCCCCAAACCAATAAGGCAACTCTGCTTTTAAATGCTCCCACTGCATTTGCATATGCTTCCAAGGTATCAGAACTGCATATGCATCTGTCCATTCTAGAAAAGGGTAAACTCCCTAAAGGCAGAAGCTATGACCTACAGCTCACTGCCTTCCAAACACAGGTGCTCAATGAAGCCTTAAGCTAGTCCCACTGACACTGCAACCTATCCCTATGGACAACTGTTCATTGTAGATGTGCTAAAGGCCAAACATGTATGAGGCTGTGGGTGAGACCACATTACTTAAATGTGGAAGGGACCCTTCCAGAGTTGCTTCCCTGGGACTCAGTTTCCCTTTCATGCAACACTTTTTTACTCATGCCCACTTGGTGCCAAACGTTATGCTAAGGGACAGAGATGACCAAACAGTACTGTTGTTCTGAAGGAGCTTGGGTCTGGAAGAAAAGGAACCCCTTAAGTACTTACAAGTCCATTCAGCAGATGTTAGATGGCAGTTTCTACAAGGTGCAATGCGGGGGCATGGAGAAAGAAAATACAAAATCTGCCTGGGGCGATCAGGAAAGGCAACACTGATGAGAAGCAAGGAATGACTAGAAAGGGGTAAAGAGGGGAGAGGCTGAGAGAAGGATGCTGCAGGCAGAAGGAACAGCCTGGGCAAAGGCATGGTAATAGGGCACACGGCATCATTGGGAAATGCAAATTGAGTCATTCAGCTCCGAAGGAGCATAATATATACTGTGGGGAAAGCTGGGAATGGGGCTATGGAGGCAGGGAAGCTCTGACTTGATCCTGTAGGCAGTGGAGAATTGCCAAATTCAGATTTTGAACAGGACTATGATACCTTTGGAGGGGGTGGCATGAGACCGGGAGATCAGGGGGCCTTTGGAGAGAGGAAGACTGAACTAGAAAGCGAGGTTCCACATAAGCACACTGGAGGCTTATTTAAGAAGGCAGAATTCACAGAGCTTGGTAATGCCTAGATGTGGGCGGTGAGGGAGAGGGGGCAGCAGGAAAGGAATCCCCCGTTTCTGACCTTGGAGGGCTGGGTAAAAAGGCAACATAGGAGGGGCAGGTTTGGGGGCAAGGACCAAGAATTGGGGATAAATTGAGCCCCTCTCTTGAAATAGCAAGGATTGCATACCAAATAAGCGAAAGGATAAGATGAGGGCCCTAGGGACCCTTCCTGAGGAGGCAGCTGATCTGTACAGGGGACCGGGGACCCACCCCCATTCCCAGCCCCTCACCGTGGTGGCCTGTGAGGCCCCCAGAGTGAGTTCCTTCAGCAGGTCTCGGGTACTGAAGCCCTCCTCCACCATCACAAAGTCCGATTCACTCAGGTAGCCAGCCATGCCTTGCAGGAGGAGCTGACGGGCTGGATGGAGCCGCTGCTGCAGCCGCCGCCTTAGAAAGTATGCAACACACTGCGGGGCGGGGGGAGATGAAGGGAACCGCTGGGGGGCCGGCTCTGCTGCCCCACTCGCCTCCCGAGGCCAGGGATCCCAATCCCGTCACAACCCGCCCCCAGCACAAGCCCGGGGTTCACTGGGCAAGGGTGGAGAAAGTCAAGAATCCCGGATTTCAGACGGAGACAAGGCACCGTATGCCCAAATGTCACTGCCTCTCCGAGTCAGTTGCTCCCTCTGTAAAATGGATGAATTGTTTTGGAGAGCCTTCCCAGTTCTGAAATTCTGGATTTCAGGAAAGAGTGAGAGAGAGATGGAACAGAAAATCTGAGAAACTTGGGTGGGGAACTTTCCAGGGCGCCCCCAGTCTTGACCACGCCCACCTAGAGGGTAGCCAGTGGCCACACCAAGGCGTCTCAGCCTAAGAGCAAGAGCTTAAGTTCGAGTCCGCTCTCTACTGCTTGACCTCGGGTACCCTCTGACCCTTTCGGAGCCGCAGTTTCCCCAATTGTAAATGGGGGCTAGACTGATCCTGAGATGCTAGAATTCTAGGCGTGCCTGGGGACGCCACGCGGTGGCTGGGGGCCGCAAGCTCCTGGGAGAGAACGGAAGGCCGAGGTTTTTTCTGTCCGAGTGACTCCTACAAAGTGCAGGGCTGAGGTCCCCCCAACCCCCAGGGCCCCTTACCAAACTCCGTCCTCCTTCGCGGGGGCCAGAGCCAGGCGCGCTGCTAGGGGGGGTCGCCGGTGACCTCGAAACTTGTGCAACACCCCGAGGAGGAGTGGCAGTTGCGGAGCCGAGGCCCCTGCTGACAGGAGGCAGAAGGGGCAGGGGGGCAGGTCAGCACCAGGGCGGAGGGCGTCCGCTCCCCGAGGCTCCCCAGGCCACTATCCGCACTCGCCTTAAAACGCATTTACACGGCTTCGGCCCATAGGTCTCCCCAGCGAATGAATCGGATCCTCGGCGCCTCCGCTCTCTCGCTCCCCCGGGCTCGGGTCCCGCGGCCTGCGCCCCGCCAGCCCAGCAGCCACCGACCCCACGCCCCGCCTTCCGCCCGCCGCTGGCTTATATAACCCCGCCCAGGCCCCGCCCATAGTGCGGAGGCCCTGCCTCCGCTTGGCCGTAGCCCTGGCAACCGGGTGCCGCCATCCCATTGGTCGATTCCGACATAAAGTACTCAGCTCTGCTCGCCCTTACCGCAGTCTTCTCCCCCGGAGGCTTGGCGGTGGCTACCTCACGCTGGAAATCAGAACTACAGGGCCGCCGCCACGCGGGTGAGACACTTAGACCCTGCATCTTAGTCTTAGAGAGTGGGCAGGACCAGGAAGCCTTTTCTGCCTCTGCCTCAACTTACTTCGTGGTCCAGCTCTTGTCTGCGTCAGGAACTGCTCACTCATCTCTCGAAACCCAGTTCCAATGACATGTCCTTGTATTACTTTTGTAATAAAATTCTTTTTACTTAATTGCCTCTTCCAGGCATCTTCCCCGACTCCAACTCAAAACGCATCTAAAATGTCTTCAGAGAACCTTTTTGTGACTTTCCCAGTTCAGGGCAATCCCTCCCTTTATCCCATCCTCTGAACCCGGCAAACTCTTACTCATCTCTCAGTAGAAATGTGTCTCCTTCTCCAAGAAGCTTTCCCGGACTTCCTCAACTCAAAGCATTTCTTCTATACCGAAAGCTGCTGCTCACCCATCAAAGTCCTGTATAATGTCACCTCTGTTGAACCTTCCATGACTTGCCTCCCCCCAAGGAACACAGCATTTAGTCTGTCTGGACCCCTCACTCATTTGGTTCTTGTTACCCATAGCGTGAGATTCCTGTTGTTATTTTACACTTCTTGTTTGGTTACACTTTGCATCTAGTTTGTGATTTCCCAAGGGCAAGGACTGAATACCCTGCTCAAGAGCCTGGTGCCTGGCATAGACAAGAATGCTGAGGAAGATTCAATAGCTGTGTTACTCAAAAGCTGATTCAAAAGTTCATCTGGAAAAGTAAGTGTACAAGAACAGTCAAGACACTCTTTTTGCCCAGGCTGGAGTGCAATGGCACGATCTCAGCTCACTGCAACCTCTGCCTCCTGGGTTCAAGCGATTCTCCTGCCTCAGCCTCCCAAGTAACTGGGATTATAGGCGCATGCCACCACGCACAGCTAATTTTGTATTTTCAGTAGAGATGGGGTTTCACCATATTGGCCAGGGTGGTCTTGAACTCCTGACCTCCAGTAATCTACCCGCCTCGGCCTCCCAAAGTGCTGGGATTATAGGCGTGAGCCACCGTGCCCGGCCAAAACTACAGTCTTTAAAACAGTATGGTGCTGGAGCAGGAAGAGACAGTGGTAAAACAGAACAGAGTCTACAACAGTCCCATATACATTGGAGATTGGTACACAATGGAGGCAGCATTTCAAATCAATGAAGCCAAAGGGCTTTTGGTCTACCATATGTCTTCATGTCTCCTGCTAGGCTGTGGGCTTTTTTTTTTTTTTTTTTTTTCTCTTTTGAGACAAGATCTGGCTCTGTCACCCAGGCTGGAGTGCAGTGACATGACCTCAGCTCACTGCAACCTCCACCTCCCAGGCTCAAGTGATCCTCCAACCTCGGCCTCCCAAGTAGCTGGGACTACAGGTGCATGCTACCATGCCTTGCTGATTTTTGTATTTTTTGTAGAGACACGGTTTCGCCCTGTTGCCCAGGCTAGTCTCAAACTCCTGAGCTCTAGCAATCTGCCTGCCTCAGCCTCCCAAAGTGCTGGGATTACAGGCGTGAGCCACCGTGCCCAGTGGGCTGTAGACTTTTTTTTAAATCAGAGGCACTTCTTGTCCCGCCTTAGTATCTCCCTAGGACACTGCACAACCTAGTTAGAACATGCTCAGTACACAAATGGTGTGGGGCAGGGACCAGAAGCAGGGAGAGCCATTTTCTGCTCCCTACCCAGCTGGGACATATAATTGCTGGGTGTCCTTGGCTGAGTCACCCTAACTGGATCTGGGTCACTTCTGCCTGGCTTGATTTCCCCCTGTGAACTGAGAGGTTTCAGACTGATTTCTCTGGGCCCTTCTGCCTGGAACCATCTTGTTTTCTATGCATAGGAGTAGTATTTCAGGAGGCAGCTTTATAGGACAGTCATTTGCAGGCCCTTTCTTTGAGATTAGTAGTCATTTGCAACATAGTATGAGAACAAGTATCTACCAATCAGGAAGGGTAGATTAGGACGGCCATGGCAGAAACCCTAAAAGATTAGACTGAGAGGGCCGGGCGCGGTGGCTCACGCCTGTAATCCTAGCTGAGATGGGAGGATCACGAGGTCAGGAGATCGAGACCATCCTGGCTAACATGGTGAAACCCCATCTCTACTAAAAATACAAAAAAAAATTAGCCGGGTGCGGTCGCGGGAGCCTGTAGTCCCAGCTACTCGGGATGCTGGGGCAGGAGAATGGCGTGAACCCGGGAGGCGGAGCTTGCGGTGAGCCCAGATCACGCCACCGCACTCCAGCCTGGGTGACAGAGCAAGACTCTGTCTCAAAAAAAAAAAAAAAAAATTAGACTGAGAGGAGAGGAGCACCCGAATAACTTTGGCTCTACTTTTAGTTAAATCATTCTCTGAGCTGTCTGCATTTGGATGTCATGGTCTGGGTCTGCCCTACCAGCTTTTTTCATCACCTAGTAGGCACATAATAGGTACATTCAATATGTTTACTGAATGAATCAATAGAGGTAAGAAGAAACGAGCCAGAATCCAGTCTGTCCATTTGGAATCTATCAAGAGTAAGTAATCAGAGCAGAAAAATCTGCACCCTGGACTGAGTACAGATAGGCTGTGGCTTTTTCTTTTTTCCCTGCTTGTTATGTGATGTCATTGAAACTCCATGACAACCCTATGTCACAGGAGCCACATTTGTTCTCATTTTACAGATGAGGAATATAAAGCTCAGAAAAGTTCAATAACTTGCCCAGGATCACACAGCAAGTAAAGGTGAAGACTAGATTTAAATACAAGCCAATGCTG
The DNA here is from genome assembly GCF_029289425.2 of Pan paniscus. Taxonomy (NCBI): domain Eukaryota; kingdom Metazoa; phylum Chordata; class Mammalia; order Primates; family Hominidae; genus Pan; species Pan paniscus. The sequence continues at coordinate 193,750,322 of NC_073249.2, forward strand.
ACCTTTAACCTTTATGCTTGACTGCCAATCAGTGGCTGAGAATTCTGGCCCCAGCTAAACAAAAGTTACACACTCATCCTGCCAGCATCCAACCCAAAAGCTGGTAGCTTCTCTTCTGCTTGTCTCTCATGCTACTGCTGTTGTAGCATCTATGATTGCTGTGCTGAGCCCTCAAGAACATGGAGCAGAAGCAGGATAAAAATCTTCTGATCTCTAGTCAGAATCATGTCAGCCAAGTCAATCTATTCTTCATAAACCAAGAGTAATCATAGCCACAAACGTTGCAATAATAAAAATGCCTTATTAGTACATAGAACTGGAGAGTTTGAAAAATACTTTCCTGTTCATCATTTTATTTAGGCTTCCCAAAATTCCACCAGTATTAATTTCTTAGGGATGCCATAACAAAGTACCAAAAATGAGTGGCTTAAAATAACAGAAATGTATTGTCTCCAGTTATGGAGGCTAGGAGTCTGGCGTCAAGGAGTTGGCAGGGCCATGTTCTCTCTGATGGCTCTAGGAGAGAATCTTTCCTTGCTTCTTCTAGCCTATGGTGTTAGCTGGCAATCCTTGGCGTTCCTTGGCTCGTAATGCATCACTCCAGTCACATGGCCGTCTTCTCCCTGTGTGTCTTCATATGATCTTCCCTCTATATGTGTTTGTCTCTGGGTCCAAATTTCCCCTTTTAATAAGGATGCTTATCATATGGGATTAGGGTCCATCCTAATGACCCCATTTTAACTTGATTACCTCTGCAAAGTCCTGTTTCCAAATAAGGTCACATTCTGTGGCACTGGAGGTTAGGACTTAAAAATAACATTTTACAAGGACACAATTCAACCCATAACACCACCAAACACTTCTTTTTTCATAATTGACCAAAATATAGATCCACGATGACACTTAGTTGCGAGGGAGGTGGGAAGACGTAGTCTTTATTTGGGTACATTGCTGTTCCTCCTACCCCCCAATAAAATCAAAATACTAATGAAGACAAGGAGAGAAGATATTTTGTGGTAACTAGTAGGGAAGATTATTTCTCCCTTTTAAAGATCAGTATACCACTGGGTGTGGCAGTAATCCCAGCACTTTGGGAGGCTGAGGCAGGTGGATCACTTGAGGTCAGGAGTTCAAGACCAGCCTGGCCAACATAGTGAAACCCCATCTCTACTAAAAATACAAAAAATTAGCCGGGCATGGTGGTGAGCACCTGTAATCCCAGGTACTGGGGCAGCTGAGGTGGGAGAATCAATTGAACCCAGGAGGCAGATGTTGCAGTGAGCCAAGATTGCACCACTGCACTCCAGTCTGGGCAACAGAGCAAGACTCCATCTCTAAAAAAATAAAAAAATAAAGATCAGTATATCAGTTGCTATGGTTTGAATGTGTCTCTCAAAAAGCTTGGGTTGTAATTTAATACCCAATGCAACAGTGTTGGGAGGTGGGGCCTAATGGGAAGTGTTTAAGTCATGAGGGCTCCACCACCATAAATGGATTAATGCCAATTATAAAAGGGCTCAAGGCTGTGAGTTCAACCTCTTGCTCTCTCTTGCCCTCTCCACCACCTTCCACCATGAAATTATGCAGCAAGAAGGCCTCCACTAGATGCAGCTCCTCAGTCTTGGACTTCCCAGTCTCCAGAGCCATGAGCCAATTTTCTGTTCATTATAACTTACGCAGACTCAGGTATTCTGTTGCAGCAGCACAAAATGGACTAAGACACCAGTTCAGAATGATTATGGAATTTATTCCATAGGGAGAAGTAGACAGAGAAGTAAACAAACATTATTTGAGCACCTATTGTGTGACAGACATCATACTGAATGTTTACAAACACATGATTGCATTTAATCTTTAGATAACCCTGTAAGACAGGCATTATTAGCCCCATTTTACAGGTGAGAAAATTGGGATTAAATCCTTTGTCTAAGGTTACCCAGCTAGTGAGTATCAGAATGGAAACTTCACTCTGGTCTGTCTGACTATGCCAGTGAGATGGGCTCTGAGAATAAGGCATGAAGCTCAGAACAAAGAATGCCAACACCAGGCCAAGAGCAAACAGCAGGAGACCTGAGCAGTGGCTGGAACCCAGGTTTAGACACCAGATAAATTGGCAGAAAGGGCACCAACCCAAAGTCACCACTGCAAACTCTTTGAAGGCATCAGTGAAATGGAGACCCTGAAGTAACTAGAAACCAGAAACAAAAAAGCAGCCTTAGGACTTTGCAAGGTCAGAGCTACTTGCAAATTAAGGATGGAAATGAATCGTAACAGTGGCCACAATGTATTGTGCATCCACTATGCTCTAGGCACTAACAGCTAAGAACCCTAGAGAGGTTACTATCATGCAGCCTTGTATTAAGATTTATATAACTCTGGGCCAGGCGCAGTGGCTCATGCTTGTAATCCCAGCACTTTGGGAGGCTGAGGCAGGTGGATCACCTGAGGTCAGGAGGTTGAGACCATCCTGGCCAACATGGTGAAACCCTGTCTCTACTAAAATACAAAAAATGGCGGGTGCCTGTAATCCCAGCTACTGGGGAGGCTGAGGCAGGGGAATCACTTGAACCTGGGAGGTGGAGGTTGCAGTAAGCTGAGATTGAGCCACTGCACTCCAGCCTGGTGACAGAGCAAGACTCCATCTCAAAAAAAAAAAAAAAAAAAAAATTTATATAACTTTGACTGAGTGCAGTGGCTCACGCCTGTAATCTCAGCACTTTGGGAGGCCGAGGCAGGCAGATTACTTGAGGTCAGGAGTTCGAGACCAGCCTGGCCAACATGGTGAAACCCCGTCTCTACTAAAAATACAAAAAGAATTAGCCAGGTGTTGTGGCACATGCCTGTAATCCCAGCTACTTGGGAGACTGAGGCAGGAGAATTGTTTGAACCCAGGAAGCAGAGGCTGCAGTGAGCTGCAATTGTGCCACCGCACTCCAGACTGGATGACAGAGTGATACAGCTCAAAAAAAAAAAAAACAGAAAGAAAGATTTATATAATTTTTAACTCAATAACCCTAAGAGGTATGTGCTGTTTAGTAACCCTATGTTGCAAGGGAGGAAACTCATAGAGAGGCTAACTTGCTCAAGGTCACACAGAAAATAAGGGGCACCTCTGCACTATATACACTTTCCCCATCTTCACAACAAGCCTGCAAGGTGGGAACTATTATCTCATTCCACAGTGGAGGAATCTGAGGCCCAGGGAAGCCAAGTGATTTGCCTAAGATCACACAGCAGGTAAGTGGCAGAGCCTGGACTCAAACTCAGGGCTGTGCCCTGGTGAGAAATTTGAAATGGAGAGGCCCAGGATCATGTTAGAGCAAACCCTGGGGCCCCAGCTCTTCAAACCCTGAATTCTAATTGTTAGAGCTGTCTGTGTCCCCTTGATACAGGAGCAGGCAGGCAGAGGCCCTGCCTGTACCTTGGAACCCAGCCTAGGATCCAGCACTGAGAAGACAAAGCTCAAGTGTGTTGACTGAATTGGGGATTATACTAACAACTCTTCCCTAGACAGACAAGATGCTAAGAGGCTGAATGTGGTAATTTGGATTTCTTTGTGTTTATTTTCATTCTCTTTTAGGCTACACACAAATGTGAAAAAAATAATAATAGTGTGTAACAATTAAGGAATTCATACAGTTTCTCTGAAGCCAGACCTGAGTCATTTCTAACAAATGTGAAAAGAAAACAACAACTATTTAAAAAAACAATACTCAGCTGAAAATTCTCACTTTCTCCAGCTGCTGTCTTCAGAGCCACCTGGGAGGGGAATAAACAAGGCTGTTGACTACAGCTCTGTTCCACATTCTCTGATGGTTCTCAGGCTTTGGCCTGCATCAGAATCACCTGGAGGGCTTGTGAAAACACACATTGCCAGGCCCTTTTCCAGAGTTTCTGATTCAATAGGTTTGGGGTGGCCCTGAGAATATGTATTTCTTTTTTTTTTTTTTTTTTTTGAGACGAAGTTTTTGTGCTTGTTGCCCAGGTTGGAGTGCAATGGCGTGGTCTCGGTTCACTGCAACCTCTGCCTTCTGGGTTGAAGTGATTCTCCTGCCTCAGCCTCCCAAGTAGATGGGATTACAGGCACCCGCCACCATGCCCAGCTAATTTTTGTATTTTTAGTAGAGACAGGGTGTCACCATCTCAGCCAGGCTGGTCTTGAACTCCTGACCTCAGGTGACCCACCAGCCTCAGCCTACCAAAGTGCTGGGATTACAGGTGTGAGCCACCGCGCCCAGCCAAGAATATATAGTTCTGACAAGTTCCCAGGTGAAGCTGATACTACCAGTCCAGGAACCACACTTTGAGAGCCCCTAACCTAAACAGACCTGAAGCACAGCAGGCAAAGAGATCAAAGCTGTGTACCTTTGAAAGAAGGTACCCTTGCCCCAACCCCTCTCTGGCAAGGAGGTCTGGTGGGCCAAAAACCAACCTGGGCTGGAAGGCTATACTATCTCTAGACAATAGGAGCACATCCGTAAATATACACACTTACTATGTACCCACAGAGATTTACAACAAAAAAAATTGTTGTAAATAGGAGTACACACTTCAGGGGTATATAAGCTTGAATCCATCTCCTGGGGCAACCCTCATTTACTGTGTGACCTTGGCAAAGTTACTTATCTTCTGCGAACCTCACTTTATTCATCTGTAAAATGAGCATAATAAGACTGCCTGCTTCCCAGGGCTGCTGTAAGAAATCTGTGAACATGTAAAATCTCCTGCTTAGTGCCTGGCATGTACATTCGCAAATGCATTCTATTTTTTTTAGAAAGAGTCTCGCTCAGTCACCCAGGCTGGACTGCAGTGGCACAATCTGGGCTCACTGCAGCCTCTGCCTCCCAGGTTCAAGCAATTCTCATGCCTTAGCCTCCCGAGTAGCCAGGATTACAGGTGCACCACCACACCTGGCTAATTTTTGTATTTTTAGTAGAGATGGTGGTTTCGCCATGTTGGCCAGGCTGGTCTCGAACTCCTGTCCTCAAGTGATCCACCCACCTTGGCTTCCTAGCAAATGCATTCAAAACAGTAGCTATTTGCATTATTAGCCTGAGCCAGAGTGCATGGGGCCAGAGAAGAAAATTCAGAATGGTTTCAGAGGATACAGCTGGGGCAGGATGAGAGAAGCAGCCCCACAGGGAGGTTTAGGAGGTGAGCTGAGAAACACCCAACAGGGCCCAGATGCTCAGGAAGTGGGGCAGCACAGTATGGGGTAGGGTAGAATTCCATTTCCCCTTGGGTTTTCACAGGGGCAGAGGTTGATGTGCAGAGCATTGAGTCATGCAAGCCCCACCCAAGCTGGACCTCTTTCTAAATTGCTATAGTAGTCATGTTCTCTCGGAAAGCTGTTCACTCACGCCAAGAAAGAGCAGACCCAGACAGCCATGTCTACACCTCAGGATGCTCTGCTCCCCTCCCCCACTGCTGAGGGACTCATAATTGGGCACCACATCCCTATGCCTCCAGTTAGCTGACCAATCAGAGACACAGCGACTGGAGCCGGGTGAGTGAGTGAGATCTGGGGTCAGTGGAGTCCACCTGAGAGAGAGCCAGAGTTTGCCTCTGTCTCTGAGGCTTCCAACCATGCCTGGTGTCCCTGAGAGATTCTGAGTCCTTTCAGCAAGCCTCCTTCACAGAGGCAGCACAGCAGGGTCCTCAACCACAAGGACACAAGGAGTCACGCTTCCTACTCTTCAACCCAGGATCCACCATTTATCCAATAGTGTGACCATGGGGAAGTTACCTAACCTCTCTGTACCTCATTGTCCTCATCTGTAGGATGGAGATCATAAAACTGCCTACTTCATGGGGTTGATATGGTAAGCAAAGAGGTAACCATGTGCTCTAGTCTGAATGTTGGTGTCCTCCCAAAATTCATGTGTTGGAATCTAATACCCAATTTGATAGTATTAAGAGGTGGAGCCATTGAGAGGTGATTAAATCATTAAGAGAGGCCCTTGAGTCTTTCACCATGTGAGGATACAGCAGAAAGTGTCATCTTTGAAGTAGAGAGCAAGTTCTCACCAGACATCAAATCTGCTGGCACGGGCTGGGCACGGAGGCTCACGCCTGTAATCCCAGCACTTTGGGAGGCAGAGGCTGGTGGATCACTTGAGCCCAGGAGTTCAAGACCATCCTGGGCAACATGGCAAAGCCCTGTCTCTACAAAAAATACAAATAATAATAATAATAATAAGCTGGTGGTGGTGGCATGTGCCTGTAGTCCCAGGTACTTGGGAGGCTGAGGTGGGAGGATCATCTGAGCCCAGAAGTCAAGGCTGCAGTGAGCCATGATTGTGCCACTGCACTCCTGCCTGGGCAATTGAGCAAGACCCTGCCTCAAAAAAAAAAAAATCTGCTGGCATGTTGATCTTGGACTTCCCATCCTCCAGAGCTGTGGGCAATAAATTTCTGTTGTTTATAAATGACCCAGCCTCAGGCACTTTGTTATGGCAGCACAAATGGACTAAGACAGGACTCTTATGTGGTTGTAATCAGATGGCAGCCTGAACTAGAGTCACCCAGAGGCTCAACTAGGACACTGGGATAGCTGGGCCTTTCTCCCTCTTTGTGTATGTCAGGGCCCCACTATGGGGTTTTCACTTGGTCTCACAGCAGGGGAGCTGGACCTCTTACCTGGTGGAACAGGACTCCTAAGAGCTCAAAGGCAGAGCTTGCCGGGTCTCCTGAAAATCTCAGGTTCAGAATTGGCACAGCATCACTTTCCCTGCATTCTACTGGTTAAAGTGGGTCAGAGAGTTGTCCCAGATTCAATGTGAGATGGGACTACACAAGGCACATATATTGGGAGGCGTGGTTCATTTTTGGAGACTAGCTGCCATAAAATCCATCCAAAATCTATGTGTCCACTGTCCCTACCCTGTCAAAGTCATCATCCCTAGCCTGGATGTCCGCAATAATTTTCTAAATAATCTCCCTGTACTGCTCTTAACCCTCCACCAATCTAGCCCAAACACTGCAGCCAGGGTGTTCTTATGAAGGTGATATCAAAATGCAAATTAAGTAAAGATTTTGCCTATTAAAAACCCTGCAATGACCTCCCTTTGCTCTTGGGGCAAAGTCTCAGATCTTTAACAAAGCCTACGAGGCCCTTCATCTGGGACCCTGCCCCAGCCTCACCTCTACGGGACTCTCCTGGCCACCATTTTCCCAGCCTTTCTCCAGCTGCTGCTGCTGCTTCTTTCTTCTTTCTGCTTCTTCTTCTTTTCTTCCTCTTCTTCCTCTTCCTTCTTCCTCTTCCTTCTTCCTCTTCCTTCTTCCTCTTCCTCTTCCTTCTTCCTCTTCCTCTTCCTTCTTCCTCTTCCTCTTCCTTCTTCCTCTTCCTCTTCCTTCTTCCTCTTCCTCCTCCTTCTTTCTTCTTTCTTCTTCCTCTTCTTTCTTTTCTTCCTTCTTCCTCTTCTTCTTCCTCTTGTTCTTCCTCTTCTTCTTCTTCCTCTTCTTCCTCCTCTTCCTCTTCTTCCTCTTCTTCTTCTTTCTCTTCTTCCTCCTCTTCTTCTTGCTGCTGCTACCTCTCTTCTTCTTCTTTCTCCTTCTTCTTCTTTGAGATAGGCCTCTCTCTTTCACCTACATGTAAGCTGGAGGGCAGTGGCACAATCACAACTCATTGCAGCCTCAGACTCCTGGGCTCAAGGGTCCTTCCACCTCAGCCTCCAAGTAGCTGGGACTACAGGCATGTGCCACCATGCCTGGCTAATTTTTTTTAGTGATGAGGGTCTAACTATGTTGCCCAGGATGGTCTCGAACTCCTGGGTTCCAGTGATCCTCCCCTCTCAGCCTCCCAAGTAGCTAGGACTACAGGTATGAGCCACCACACCCAGCATTTCCAATTTATTGAACCTGCCATGTTTCTTCCTTTCTTGGGACCTCTGCACTTGCTGTTCCTCTGGGACATTTTTTCCACCTCTTCACCTGATCAACTGCTGCTCATCCTTTAGGTCTTGGCTGAAATGTCCTTTCCTCAGAGAGGCTGTCCCTGACGCTTTGGGTCACTAAACGCATTTCTTCATTTTGAGTAGGGGAAAACCCAACTCAAACTGTCTCAAGCAAAAAGGGCATTCATTGCCTTATGTGACAAAGTCACTGAGGGATAAAAGTTGACACAAAGACTAAATCCAAGAGCTCAAAAATGTCACTGGGATCTGTTCTGCTTCGAGTCTCAGTGCTGCCTTCCTTGGAGTGGGCTTCTACCTCAGGCAGGCTCTCAGCAACCCCCCAACCCAACACACGCTTATCCTCCAATCCACCCTGGACCCCAGCCACTGCCTCCTAGGCCAGGTTCCTTGATGTGCACATCTCTGATTGGCCAGACCTGGGGCTTGAGCCCCTTGCCCAAGATGAGATCAGCCCCATTCTTACAATATAGAATGAGAGTGGGGAAGGTATGGTTCTCCAGTAGAAAAATGGGGTGTTGTAACGTGAAAAGGGGGGATGAATTCTAGCCAGGAAAAAAATGCCGATGGATTCTCTTATTCTGTTTATCAGCACCCTGAGTGTTGCCCTTACGTACTGGGGCACTCTTTTTGTCTTTTATTATTGTTTGTTTATTTTGTTGCTGTTGTTGTTTGGGGGTTGTTTTTTCTTTTTGTTTTTGTTTGAGACAGGGTCTTGCTCTGTCCCCCAGGCCGAAGTGCAGTGACACAATCACGGCTCACTGCACCCTCTATCTCCCAGGCTCTAATGATCCTCCCACCTTAGCCTCCTGAGTAGCTGGGACTACGGGCATGCACCACCATGCCTAGCTAGTTTTCAAATTTTTTTGTAGAGAAGAGGGTCTCCCTATGTTACCCAGGCTAGTCTTGGACTCCCGGGCTTAAGTAATCCCCCCACCACTGCACCCAGCCCCAGGGCACTCTTTTGCCTTAGGATCTTTGCACAGGCTACCCCTTCTGCCTGAAATGCTTTTTTAAAAATATAATAATATAAATCCTTTTTGCTTTTTTTTGTTGTTGTTGAGACGGAGTCTTGCTCTGTCGCCCAGGCTGGAATACAGTGGCACAATCTCACCTCACTGTCTCTCGGTTTCAAGCGATTCTCATGCCTCAGCCTTCTGAGTAGTTAGGATTATAGGTTCATATCACCATGCCCAGCTAGTTTTTTGTATTTTTAGTAAAGATGGGGTTTCACCATGTTGTCCAGGCTGGTCTTGAACTCCTGACCTCAAGTGATCTGCCTGCCTCAGTCTCTGAAAGTGCTGGGATTACAGGCATGAGCCACTGCACCCAACCTATAAATCCTTTTTTTAAAAAAAGTTTTATCTTGAAATTCATACAGAAACTTTCCAAAAATAGTATATATCTTTCACCCAGATTCCCCAAATGTTAACATGTTGACAATTTTGCTTTCCATTCAAATATATATATTTGTGTGTTTGTGAATACATGGATGGATAGATATGGATAGACAGAGGGATAAATTATTTATTTTTTCTAAACTGTTGGAGAGTAAGTTGCAGACATAAAGCCACTTTACACCTAAATATGTCCATGTGTATTTTGTCTAGAATGTGTTTCTGAAGGAGTGGCCTGCCCTTCCACACCTGTAGGTGTTTCTCGTCAGGTGGGACGAGAGACTGAGAAAAGAAAGAGACACAGAGACAAAGTATAGAGAAAGAAAAGTGGGCCTAGGGGACTGGCGCTCAGCATATGGAGGACCTGCACCAGGAGGACCTGCACCAGCACCGGTCTCTGAGTTCCCTTAGTATTTATTGATCATTATCTCTGACATCTCGGAGAGGGGGATGTGGCAGGACAATAGGGTAATAGTGGGGAGAGGGTCAGCAGGAAAACATGTGAACAAATGTCTCTGTGTCATAAACAAGGTTAGAAAAGGTGCTTTTATCTTCCCATTTTAGGGGAAAGAATGAGCTGAACCTCCTATGCAAAGTGGAATGATGATTCTTATTCTCCTGACAAGAAATAAAATAAGTAGCCTCCAGGCATTCCTTTCCACCAGAGGAGCAATTGTTTTTTAAATAGCCCTTTGGTGCCCAGTCTATTACTAAACCATATGAGTCATTTTTTAATATTACTGCATGTGAGTTAACACAATCTTCCCAAATTAAAGTTTTAGATGGGCCCTCAAAATTTTTAGGGCATGGTTTTCCTGCAGGTTTATATTGAAAGTATGGGGTACCTCCCATTACTCCCCCTTTCATTTGTTTTAAAGGAGAAAGGGAGTGGCCAGAGACTAAATGTCCTGGTTCTTCTGTAGCTGATCTCTCCGGAAGATAAGCAGCCTAGACTTGAGTTTTTAGATGGATACAACCAGGTGCATGTCTGAGGCACAGAGGTGGGTATTTATAACCTATGGTAACATTAAATGCAGTGCCTTCTTCTCCTAGTTGAGCAGGGCAATGGTCATCTGTACCTCTAGGCATCTACACACTATTGTTAGTGTAGATTTTTGCAGGAGCATCAATCTAGGTGAGAGGTCGAATAAGTGGAGGAAAAGGCACATAAGCCCAATAAGAATAATTTTGTGTAGAAGGTAAATTAGTGTGAGAGGAAACTGGTGAGACAGAAAGTATAAGGAGGAGAATCATTAAATAAAACCTATTGTAAATGAGATTGAGTGCTGAAGGAGGAAGAGAAGAACAGAGGGATGTTATTTTCAGGCTAATAGAAATGGTGAGATTTTTAGGTTTGTAAGGAGAAAAAGAGAGGTAATTAGAAATGGGATTAGTTAGATGGGTCTCCATTGCCATCAGGGAGGATTGAATCAGACCCATTGTGATTTGGTGTGCCTGCTTCTGAGGAGTCGGCACAGATCTCACTACGTCTGAGGGCAGTCTGTGACACAGACGTCTTTTCTTTGTGGTTTTTGTTTGATGATCTCCTGGTGAAACACAAGCATATTCTCTTTCCTACGTTAAGGAGAATAAGAGACAATATTTAAAGGTTTGGGGAAATCCTGTAAGGCAGTAATTACAGCAATTAACTCTGCCTTTTGAGCAGAGGCATAAGGGGTAGAAATAAGCTGTCTGTAGGTCTTAAATAATTAATGTTACCTAAAAGTTTTTGGAAGTCATTTAAAGTTTTCAAAGAATCTCTCTTAATTTGAACTCTTTGAGGTTGAATACGTTGTTTATCGACCACCATTCCTAAATATTGAACAGGAGTGGTCGTTGAATTTTATCCTGAGTGATGTGTAATCCAGCCTCTGTAACACAGCGGCTTAAAATTTGATAACAGTCAATTAATTCTTTATTAGTGGGGGTAGAAATTAAAATATCATCAATATAATGAAGAATATAGGCCTGGGGAAATTGGGCTCGAACTAGTGAAAGCACTTGTCTGACATAAAGCTGGCAGATTGTAGGGCTATTCAGCATTCCCTGAGGAAGTACTTTCCACTGATAATAAGCTGCAGGCTCCTGATTATTGATAGATGGTACAGTAAAAGCAAATTTTTTACAATCCGATTTATGTAAAACAATATGAAAAAACAATCTTTAAGATCAATAACTATGAGAGGCCAATTTTTAGGTATTAAAGCAGGGGCAGACATGCTGGGTTGGATGGCTCCCATAGGTTTAATTACAGCGTTAATGGCTCATAAATCGGTTACCATCCGCCACTTGCCTGATTTCTTTTTTACTAGAAACATAGGAGAATTCCAGGGGGAAAGAGAAGGTTCCACATTTCCAAGTTGTAACTGTTCAGAAACCAATTGAATTAAAGCCTCCAGATTTTCTTTAGAAAGCAGCCACTGCTGAATCCAAACAGGTGTGTCAGATTTCCATTGTAAAGGGATAGGATCAGGAGGCATGGCAGTGGCCACCGCTAAAAAGGATAATCTAAACCATTACTGTCTTATTTTATAGTAATTGGGAGGGGTTTAGTAATCCCTTCATGCTTCGGACTGAGACCTAGCCCAGGAACAAACCCATGTTTTTCATCATATGCCGACTGGGAACACTATAAGAGTTATATGGAATATTAATTTTAGCCTCAGTATCTACTAGGCCCTCAAAACTTTTTTCCTTGAATGTGTATGGTGAAGGTGGGCCGTTGTTTAGAAATTATATTAATCCAATAAGCAGCCTTTTTACCACCAGAGTCTATCCCAGAGCCACGTGTCTTATCTCCTTTGTTTAAAACGATATTAGGTAGTAAAAGCAATTGAGCCTGTTTAACAGTAGTAAAAGAAACAGGAGCTTGGCCTGGGGCACGTAATTTATCCCAAGCTCTCATACACACCTTTGTTACTTGTTTTGTGGTAGGAGCATCAAAGCCTACTTGGGCTTAAGTATCAGAGAAACTATCGGAGCCTGTGAGCTGAGCCTGAGTAGTTAGAATGCCATTAGTCTGATTTAGCTGAGCCTGAACATGGGCCTCCTCTGCCCACCAGCCTGAGATGGGGTTAGAACAGCTTTTTGCCAAAAGGTCCTAGTCTAAAGGAAGTAAAGTGACCTCCATACAAAAAGTTTGTAATACCATTTTAACATAAGGAGAAGTAGGACCATACTGACTGAGTACAAGCATCCTTAAATTCTTTAAAAAAAAGTAAGATTGAGCAGTGCATATCGACACAGACTGGTTGAGGAACCGAAATGACAGGAGGGTGAGGGGCTGTAGTGGATGGGGGAGGGCCTGGAGAATTATAGGTAAATTGTAGTTTGGTCCTGGAGCCATTTGAAGAGACAAGAATTAGCATATCTATGGTCCTGGGCTGTGTGAGTCATGGCCGCGGGAGCTTCAAGTACCAGTTCTTCATGAAAAGAAGATAAGTAGGGGGTAACTTTAAGCCAAAGTCACCAGAGTTAGACATTGAATTTTCAGCATCGTTAGGTGGGGGAGGAGTAGCCGAAGGAAGAGGCTGATCAGATAATGAAGGCCGTGTGGGAGAGGAAAGTTGAGGAGGTATTAGGATGGCACGTTCCAAGGCCTAATCACCCCAAACAGTGACGGGAACATAATTCCCTGCTGGGACCAGCTCCCAGAATGTTGAACCAACACGATCCCATACTTTTACATATACAGTTCCTTTTTCAGGAAACCAAGGACAGTATTTTTCCAACACCCTGAATAGAGTGACCATATTTTCCATGGTTACTCAGACCCTTCCCTGTTTTAACAGGTCTACATCTAAGGTTCCTTTTTCTTCTAATTTTAACGTTTCAGTATATATCACCTCTTGTAATTGATTATAGTCAACACTTTGTGTTGACTGAGCCATTACCAGCTCTGCTACATATTTACAATGTGAACTTTCCATTCCTTTTCGGGATTCCATCCCTGCCTCTTCTTCACAATCTATTACACAGCTTTCAGGGGCATCAGAAACTGAAATGCTATCTTCTTCTGTTTGAAACAGTTCTAAAGCTACTTTAATAATGACCCAATCATTCCATATTGTAAGTGGGAAGATTTTACCCTCCCTACTTGCTTGTTTTAATTCTTTGCCAATTTTTCCCCAATCTTTTAGATCTAAAGTTCCTTGTTCTAGAAACCATGGACAGAATTGTTCTATTGTTTGGAATAGCATGATTAGAGTTTTTGTAGAGACTCTAACTCCCCCTGTTTTTGAAAGAATTTTAATAGAGCTAAAAGGCATATTTACTTTTAGTTTGCCCAATTGTTACCCTAGGTTCTTCCAAGCACACAAGCTTACCACAAGGCTGACTGTAGACGTACTCGGGAATCTCTCATCGACTTGTCCTCAATGACCACGCTCGAGCGTACCTTCACCCTAGGGAAAAGCCCCACATTGGGCGCCAGATGAAGGGGTGGCCTGCCCCTCCACACCTGTGGGTGTTTCTTGTCAGGTGGGACAAGAGACTGAGAAAAGAAAGAGACACAGAGACAAAGTATAGAGAAAGAAAAGTGGGCCTAGGGGACCAGCACTCAGCATATGGAGGACCTGCTCCGGCACTGGTCTCTGAGTTCCCTCAGTATTTACTGATCATTATCTCTACCATCTCAGAGAGGGGGATGTGGCAGGACAATAGGGTAATAGTGGGGAGAGGGTCAGCAGGAAAACATGTGAACAAATGTCTCTGTGTCATAAACAAGGTTAGAAAAGGTGCTGTGCTTTGATGTGCACATACATAAACGTATCTGGTGCATTAAAGAGCAGTATTGTCACCAGCATGTCTCACCTCCAGCCTTAAGGCGGTTTTTCTCTTATCTCAGTAGATGGAACATACAATCGGGTTTTACACCGAGACATTCCATTACCCAGGGATGAGCAGGAGACAGATGCCTTCCTCTTATCTCAACTGCAAAGAGGCCTTCCTCTTTTACTAATCCTCCTCAGCACAGACCTTTTATGGGTGTTGGGCTGGGGGACGGTCAGGTCTTTCCCTTCTTACGAGGCCATCTCTCAGACTATCACATGGGGAGAAACCTTGGACAATACCTGGCTTTCCTAGGCAGAGGTCCTTGCAGCCTTCTGCAGTGTATTGTGTCCTTGGGTACTTGAGATTAGAGAGTGGTGATGACTTTTAACAAGCATACTGCCTTCAAGCACTTGTTTAACAAAGCACATCCTGCATAGCCCTAAATCCATTAAACCTTGAGTCAACACAGCACATGTCTCTGCGAGCACAGGGTTGGGGGTAGGGTTACAGATTAACAGCATCTCAAGGCAGAAGAATTTTTCTTAGTACAGAACAAAATGGAGTCTCTTATGTCTACTTCTTTCTACATAGACACAGTAACAGTCTGATCTCTCTTTCTGTTCCTCACATGTTTCCTCCAGATATTCCCATGGCTCACTCTGCACAAAGCACACCCTCACTTCCTGCAAGTCTTTGTTCAAATGTCACCTTCTCAAGGAGGCCTACCCAATCACCCCTTTAAAATTTCAACCTGCCTTTCTGTGCACTGCTGTCACTCTTAATCCTCTTACCACTCTCTACTTTTTCTTCTTCGACAACACCTTTCACTTTCTAGGATACTTTAAAATTTATAGGTTAAATCTGTATGTAATTTAAGCTCCCTAAGGACAGGAATCTTTGAACTTTTTGTTTACTGATATATCCCAAGCTCTTAAAGCAGTGCTTGGCACACAGCAGATGGTCCATAAATACCTATTGAATGAATAAATAAATGGGGTAACCCAGGGTCATAGCGAGTGAGTGGCATGGTGCTTTCATCAGACCCTATCATGGGTCAGCTACTGCTCTCAGAGCTCTTCCGTGACATCCTCTCGGGCTGCCTAGGTTCTCAATGGGCCCATCTATGACACTGCTTTATGTAGCCTCTAGCCATTGTGGGGTTGACCCAAAACAAAATTATGAGCTCTCAATTTTGCCATTGTTACCTCTGATGTTTCTTTTTTCTTTTTGAGACAGAATCTCCCTCTGTTGCCCAGGCTGGAGTGCAATGGTGCAATCTTGGCTCACTGCAACCTCCACCTCCTGGGTTCAAGTGATTTTTCTTCCGCAGCCTCCTGAGTAGCTGGGGTTACAGGCACATGCCACCATTCCCAGCTAATTTTTGCTTTTTGGGTGTTTTTTTTTGAGACGGAGTTTCACTCTTGTTGCCCAGGCTGGAGTGCAATGGTGCAATCTTGGCTCACCTAAACCCCCACCTCCCGGGTTCAAGTGGCTCTCAGCAACCCCACACACACACCCTTATCCTCCAATCTACCCTGGACCCCAGCCACTGCCTCCTAGGCCAGGTTCCTTGATGTGCACATCTCTGATTGGCCAGACCTGGGGCTTCAGCCCCTTGCCCAAGATGAGATCAGCCCCATTCTTACCATATGGAATGAGAGTGGGGAAGGTATGGTTCTCTAGTAGAAAAATGGGGTGTTGTAACATGAAAAGGGGGAATGAATTCTAGCCAGGAAAAAAATGCCAATGGATTCACTTATTCTCCTGCCTCAGCCTCCCAAGTAGCTGGAATTACAGGCATGTGCCACCACGCCTGGCTAATAATTTTTGTATTTTTTTAGTAGAGATGGGGTTTCACCATGTTGGCCAGGCTGGTCTTGAACCCCTGACCTTGTGATCTGCCCGCCTCGGCCTCTGAAAGTGCTGGGATTACAGGTGTGTGCCACTGCTCCCAGCCTGATGTCCCTTTTTCACTGCTTTCCCCACTCCAAAACCTCTCTTTGCCCTAATGTTTCTCCCACATGGCAACTATTTCCATCTCATGTGGCAAGGGGCAGGGCAAAGTGGTGCAAAAACACTGGGCAGGGAGTCCTTAGAAAGGACCCACTGCCCTCTTTGGGTCTCAGTTCCCCACTCTGAGATTCCCATGATCTCTGAGACTCTTGGTGACTCTGATAGCATCTGCCAGTCTAATACCTTTATACATTGACCTAGGAAGTCTGGGTTGAGATTTGCGGACTTTTCCCTGATAGCAGAATGTGTGGCTCATTCTCCCATGAAAAGCATCACAGGGAATAGATGAAAAAAGTGTTTTCAAGTCTATGGTTACTGCTTCCCTGCCTCTGGGTTTGAGAACTAGACAAATCTGGATTTCTATCTAAAGCTGCCACATCACTTAGTAGTTCTATGACCCTGCCAATTTGCTTCAGCTTTCTGAGTCTCAGTTTTCTCCACTATAAGATAGATTTAATAATATCTTCTCCAGAGGGTTGTTGGAAGGAGCAAATAAAAAGATGCATGCAAAGCACTTTGCCTATTACCTGGGACACAGAAAGTTCCAAAAATAGCAGCTGTTATTAGCACCTGTCTTAATCCATTTTCTGTTGCTTATAACAGAATCCCTGAACCTGGGTAATTTATAAAGGAAAGGAATTTATTTCTTAGAGTTATGGAGGCTGTTAAGTCCAAGGTGGAGGAGCTGCATCTGATGAGGACCTTTCTGCTGGTGGGGACTCTCTGCAGAGTCTCAATATGGTACAGGGCATCACATGATGAGGGGGCTGAGCAAGCCAGCTCAGGTATCTCTTCCTTTTCTTATGAAGCCACCAGTTCCATTTCCTGATAACCCATTACTCCATCAATCCATTAATCCATGAATGAATTAATCCATTCATTAGGGCAGAGGCCTCATGACCCAATCACCTGTCAAAGGTCCCACCTCTCAATACTGCCACACTGGGGACTAACCTTCAACACGAGTTTTGGAGGGGACAAACATTCAAACCATGGCAGCATCTGAGCCCTGAGTGGATTCCTGCTGCAGCTGTGGCCACATGGTCAGGGAGCATTTCTGGAGTCCTCTCTGCATAGTAAGTGTGGGCCTGAGCCCTGTGTGCAGCTGCTGTGGGGCTGGTTTGGTGGGCGGTGTCTGCGGCTATTTTGGAGACACCAGTTCCTATTGTCTAGACAGAGTTCCCTAAGGCCATCATCTCCCCAGCATAGAGGCTGAGCCCAGAAGTCTGAGTCATAGAAAGCACTTGAAAGTCCCCGGGAAAGCCATCTGGGCCGGGAGCACTTAGAATATTTTTCCCTACATGTTTCTTTTATTGAAATATTATATTCATCTTTTATTGCTGCATAACAACTCAAAACTTAGTAGCTTAAAACAACAAACATTGATTACCTCACCCAGTTTCTGAAGGTCAGGAATCAGGAGGCAGCTTAGCCATGTGGTCTGGCTCAGGGTCTCCCATGAGTTTGTGGTCAAGCAGACAGCTAGGGCTGCCAACATCTGAAGGCTTTAACTGGAGCTAAAGAATCCACTTGCAAGCTCACTTACATAGCTGTTGACAGGAGGCTTTAGTTTCTTGCCCCTCGGATTTTTTCATAGGGATGCCCAACACTTGGGTTCTCCAGAATAAGTGACCTGAGGGAAAGGGAGATTGAGACCAAGACAGAACTGCAGTGTCTTTTTTTTTTTTGAAATGGAGTTTCACTCTTGTCTCCCAGGTTAGAGTGCAATGGTGCGATCTCAGCTTATGGCAACCTCCACCTCCCAGGTTCAAGCGATTCTCCTGCCTCAGCCTCCCGAGTAGCTGGGATTACAGGCACCTACCACCACACCTGGCTAATTTTTTTGTATGTTTAGTAGAGATGGGGTTTTGCCATGTTGGCCAGGCTGGTCTTGAACTCCTGACCTCAGGTGATCCACACGCCTCAGACTCCCAAAGTGCTGGGATTACAGGTGTGAGCCACCGCGCCCGCCCTGCAGTGTCTTTTATAACTAATCTCAGAAGTGACACCCCATTACTTCTGCCAAATAGACCAACCTGATACAGCATGGGAGGGGATAATACAAGGGCATGCACACCAGTAGGCAGGAGTCTTTGGGGGCTCTTTGAGGTTTTTTGTTTCTTTGTTTTGAGACAGAGTCTCGCTTTGTCACCCAGCCTAGAGTGCACTGGTGTGATCTCGGCTCACTGCAACCTTCCAGGTTCAAGCGATTCTCCTGCCTCAGCCTCCCGAGTAGCTGGGACTACAGGCGCACACCATCATGCCCAGCTAACTTTTTTGTATTTTTGGTAGAGATAGGGTTTCACCGTGTTGGCCAGGCTGGTCTTAAACTCCTGACCTCAAGTGATCCGTGCACCTTGGCCTCCCAAAGTGCTGGGATTACAGGTGTGAACCACCATGCCTGCCTGGGGAATCTTTTGAATGCCACCTGCCATGGACATAATTCACATATGATGAAATTCACAGATCTTAGGCGTACAGTTTTATCAGTTTTAACAACGGAATATGTTTTTTTTTCGAGATGAAGTCTTGCTTGCTCTGTCGCCAGGCTGGAGTGCAGTGGCTTGATCTTGGTTCACTATAACCTCCCCCTCCCGGCTTCAAGCAATTTTCCTGCTTCAGCCTCCTGAGTAGCTGGGATTACAGAAGTGCGCCACCGCATCCGGCTAAATTTTGTATTCTTAGTAGAGACAGGGTTTCACCATGTTGGCCAGGCTGGTTTCGAACTCTTGACCTCGTGATCCGCCCACCTCAGCCTCCCAAAGTGCTGGAATTACAGGCGTGAGCCACCGCGCCCAGCCCAACAATCAAATATTCTAATATAACCCATATTCCTATCAAGGTTTTGAACATTTTCATTATGTCAGAACATTCTCTCATCCCCTTCCCAGTCAATTCCCCCTCACTCCAAGTAACTACTGACCTTATTTCCATCTCCATATAATCCACAGTTTTGCCTGGTCTAGAATGTGATAACATTGGAATCATAGAGTATGTACTCTTTTGTGTCCAGCTTCTTTTGTTCTGCATAATGATTTGAGATTCATCTATGTTGTTGTGTATCAATGGTTCATTTCTTTTGATTGTTGAGTTAGGCACTCCCACCTTTGTGTGGTTCTCACCCTTATTAAATGTGCCCTGTAACATGACATCTGGCAGTTAACTCTTCATTTCTACTTCTACTAGACTGTGACCTACTAGACTGTGACCAACTCAAGGACAGAGGTTGTATGTATCTCATTTATTTCTGGGTCCCCAACATGAGCTCAGTGCCTGGAAGGCAGTAGACCTGGGAACTGTCACATCCTGGAACTTGGGAGTTGGCGTGATGGGAAGTAGGGGACTGCAGGGAGTTGAGGGGCACTGACAGGAGACCTGATCACTGGGGCTGGAAATCACTTCAAGACCCACCATTCACAGGCCCCATGAGCTCAGAGGGCTCTCCAACCAGAAGTTCCAGGACAGAGAGGGGGTTCCAGCCCAATAAACACAGAGTGGGCAGTGAGTCCACAGCTGTTACTCTAGGGCTCGGTCTTCCAGCCACTGGAAGACTCACCAACTGGGGACGGGCCTGAAAAGAAAGTAAAAATCGATTTTCTCTCACTTGTTTCTCTTCCCCTTTCACCCAGAGAGTGCACCTGACAACTAGCCCCAACCCTCTGGCAGAGTTTGAAGCCCCTGCCCCCTCCAGCCCCACCCTCTCATGCTGCTCACACTGGCCCCACCCTCAGCAGGGCCATGAGGATATGAGAGTTGAGGCTCCAACACCTGCAGGCTTTCTGGAATCCCAGAAGCCCTAAAGCATAGACTTAGGGGTCAGAGCTGGCACTGAGTTCCTGCTTTACCACCCTCTGGTTGTGTGGCCTTGGCCAGATTACTTCCTCCTCTGTAAAACAGGGCCATAATTCCAGCTAGCAGGGTAGGTAAAGGGCTACTTACCTGACGGAAGTAGAGGGCTAAGTGCAGTGGCTGGCAGAGAAAGGATGGGGTGACTTGGTGGTGGGAGGAGCCTGTGAGACCTTCCGTGATTTTCCAGAAAGGTAGAATTAGCACCAGAGGGCCAGGCGCGGTGGCTCATACCTATAATCCCAGCACTTTGGGAGGCCAAGGTGGGCGGATCACCTGAGGTCGGGAGTTCAAGACCACTCTGACCAACATGGCGAAGCCCCGTCTCTACTAAAAATACAAAAATTATCTGGGCATGGTGGTGCATGCCTGCAATCCCAGCTACCTGGGAGGCTGAGGCAAGAGAATCGCTAGAACCCGGGAGGTGGGGGCTGCAGTGAGCCAAGATCACACCACCACTGCACTCCAGCCTGGGTGACAGAGCAAGACTCCATCTCAAAAAAAAAAAAAAAAAAAAAGGCCGGGCACAGTGGCTCACGCCTGTAATCCCAGCACTTTGGGAGGCCGAGGCGGGCGGATCACGAGGTCAGGAGATCGAGACCATCCTGGCTAACACGGTGAAACCCCGTCTCTACTAAAAATATTTTTTAAAAATTAGCCGGGCCTGGTGGCGGGCACCTGTAGTCCTAGCTACTCGGGAGGCTGAGGCAAGAGAATGGCGTGAACCCAGGAGGCGGAGCTTGCAGTGAGCCGAGATCGCACCACTGCACTCCAGGCTGGGCAACAGAGCAAGACTCTGTCTCAAAAAAAAAAAAAAAAAAAAAAAAAGAATTAGCGCCAGAGTCCACAAATGAGAACAAAAGCTGAGAAATACTCCACCTTCCAAACTCAGAAGCTCCCCTGAAGGGTTGATAGGAAGTGCTATTTCAGCAGAACTAGCACTATGTAGTGCTGTTCTATGCAGGAGCTATGCAGGGCTTGTGAAACGAAGCCATCTGTCCCTGTCTCCCTCAGGGTAGGGCAGGCAATTCCCCCAAGACAGGTTTTGCAATATGACCTTTTTACTTTGTCAAGGGGACCAGTCAAATTCTCCTCCCCTTGAATATGGGCTGGCCTTGGTGACTGCTACTAACCCAGAGAATGCAGCAGAAGTTACAATGCACCATTTCTCAGGCTAGGCCAAAAGAAACCTTATAACTTCTTCCTTGGTCTCTTAGAAAGCTCAGTTTACAGGCACTCATTTTTGGTACCCAGGTGCTATGCTGTGAGAAGCCAAGCCACATAGGGAGGCCACGTTTAGGTTCTCCAGGTGACAGTCCCAGCTCAGGCACTGGTCATGTGAGTGAAGCAACCTCCAGGTGATTCCAGCCCCCAGCCATTTGAGTCTTCCCAGCTAAGGTCCCAGACATCATGGCGCAGTGTATTAGTTATGCACTGTTGCATGGCAAGTTACCCCCAGAATGTAACCGCTTAAAACAACAAATATTTATCATCTCACCCAGTTTCTGATAGTCAGGAATCCAAGAGCAGCATATCTGGGTGATTCTGATTCAAGGTCTCTCATGAAATTGCAGTTAAGCTGTCGGCAGGGCTGCAGTCATCTACTTTCTCTGGGGCCAGAGGATCCATTTCCAAGCTCATTCATGTGGCCATTGGCAGGAAGCCTCAGTTCCTCTCCAGGTGGGCCTCTCCATAGAGGCAGCTGGCCTCACAGCGCGGCACCTGGCTTCCCCAAGGGAGTGATCCAAGAGACAGAGAGGCAGAAGCCACAATATCTTCTTTTTTTTCTTCTGAGACAGAGTCTTGCTCTGTCACCCAGGCTAGAGTGCAGAGTGGCACAATCACAGATCACTACAGCCTCTACCTCCTGTGTTCAAGCAATCCTCCTGCCTCAGCCTCCCAACTAGCTGCAACTACAGGTGTGAGTCATTGCACCGGCTAATTTTTTTTTTTTTTTTTTTTTTTTTTGAGACAGAGTCTCGTTCTGCACCGGCTAATTTTTAAAAATTTTTTTGTAGAGACAGGGTCTCCCTATGTTGCCCAGACTGGTCTCAAACTCCTGGCTTTTCTCAATCAAGTAGAAGCGATCCTTCTACCTTGGCCTCCCCAAGTGCTGGGATTATAAGTGTAAGATACCGCGCCCAGCCTCACACTATCTTCCACAACCTAGCTTCAAAAGTGACATACTATCACTTCTGCTATATTCTGTCGGTCACACAGACCAACTGATATGGTGTGGAAGGGGACTACACAAGGGGGTGAATACCAGGGGGGAGGGGTCTTTGAGAGCCATCTTGGAGGCCACCTACCGTAAGCAGAGACCAGTCATCCCCGCTGTGCCTTGTGAAACTCCTGACCCACAGATTCCATGACAATGATGAAATGGTGATTGTGTTATACCTCGAAGTTGAGGCTGATCCGTTAGTTACACAAGCTAACTGGAACAGAGCTAACTAGGACAGTAGCTAACTGGAACAGAGCCAAAAGAATCATTCATCAGGTGTGGGGTGCCACCAGAGGGCATCTGACTTCTCCTTCCCTGATGATGTTTGCTGAGCAACTACACTTGCCAACCTGTCCTGGTGCTACGGAAATAGGGGAAAGGGCATGGAGAGGGAAGGCCAAGGATGTGATCAGGTGGCAAGGAGTGGCAGAAAGATGGATTCTGAGATTTTTTCTGAGACAGGCCTGTGTCCACAGGCCCCAGGCTGGGGCTGCAGAGGGTAGATGTGATGGGGCAGCAGGCCTGCGGGGGGCAAAGAGGTGCACTGTGAAGGGTGAGCCAGAGGCCACCAGCAGAGGAGAGCAACTTGGCACCAAGCCCTTTTGCAGCGTGCTACTCCATCACCCCGTGTCTACAGATAAGGAGCTGAGCAGCTGTGATGTCTGAGAGGACAGGAACACAGACACCTCGCAAGAAGCGAAGAAGAGGTCAGCCAAGGGCCAGCAGGGGACACCTAAGGAAACAAGTCCTTTTTTTCCTTCTTGTTTCTCCCCACCAGAGGGCAGAGAAGAGAGAGCAGACCCATCTCCCCTCCATGCCATAAGGCCTGCCTGCTGGACTGTGAGTCCCAAAGGAGACTGACCTTCGAAAATGAAAAGACCAAGTTAATGGCTGAAACAAGAGACTGCATTAATAACTAAAAACGACTGAAAAGTTTTGGAACCAGCTGGAGATGTCATCAAGGGGGCCAAATGTCCATCAGGAAAGGGGATGACAGATTACAGTTGGTAGAAATTATTTTTTAAATAACTGTTAGGCCAGGTGCTGTGGTTTATGCCTGTAATCCCAACACTTTGGGAGGCTGAGGTGGGTGGATCACCTGAGGTCAGGAGTTCAAGACCAGCCTGGCCAACATGGCAAAACCCCATCTCTACTAAAAATACAAAAATTAGCTGGGTGTGGTGGCATGCACCTGTAATCCAGCTACTCGGGAGGCTGAGGCAGGAGAATCGCTTGAAACCAGGAGGTGGAGGTTGCAGTGAGCCGAGATCCCACCACTGCACTCCAGCCTGGTGACAGAGCGAGACTCCGTCTCAAAAAAAAAGAAAAAGAAAAATACAAAAATCAGCTAGAGGTGGTGGCACCCACCTGTAGTATAGTCCCAGCTACTTGGAGAGGTTGAGGCTGAAGTGAGCTGTGATCGTGCCACTGCCCTCTAGCCTGGTCAATAGGGTAAGACCCTGTCTCAAAAAAAAAAAAATTTTTTTTGTTTGACGTTTACTTTAAGATTTTGATTTTTCTCAATCAAACTTGTCCCCAGAGTTATTGTTGTTATTGTCCTTGGCTGCTCCTCTTTTATCTCATTCATTCGCTCACACATAAGCACTTATTGTATGCCAGGCACTGTATTTGGCACTGGCCCTGGGATGCTGTGATAAACAAAACAGACTCAATCTCTGTCTTCATGGAGCTTATAATCCTCCTGGAGAGGGAGATTTTTTTTTTTTCTGAGACAGAGTCTTGCACTGTTGCTTGGGCTGGAGTGCAGTGGCGCAATCTTGGCTCACTGCATCCTCCACCTCCCAGGTTCAAGCAATTCACCTTGCCTCAGTCTCCCAAGTAGCTGGGATGAAAGGCACCCGCCACCACGTCCAGCTAATATTTTTGTATTTTTTTAGTAGAAACGAGGTTTCACTGTGTTGGCCAGGCTGATTTCAAACTCCTGACCTTGTGATCCGCCCATCTCAGCCTCCCGAAATGTTGGGATTACAGGCGTGAGCCGCTGCGCCTAGCCTTTTTTTGTTTTTTTTTTGTTTGTTTGTTTGTTTTGAGATGGAGTCTCGCTCTATCGCCAGGCTGGAGTACAGTAGCATTATCTTGGCTCACAGCAACCTCCGCCTCCTGGGTTCAAGTGATTCTTGGGGCTCAGCCTCCCGAATAGTTGGGATTACAGGCACACACCACCAACCCAGCTAATTTTTGTATTTTTAGTGGAAACGGGGTTTCACCATGTTGGCCAGGATGGTCTCTATCTCCTGACCTCGTGATCTGCCCGCCTCAGCCTCCCAAAGTGCTGGGATTACAGGTGTGAGCCCGTCCTGAAACGTAGATATTAAATAGTTAATCGCACAAATACAGGCTATGATAAGTACAGTTAATTAGAAGTATAGCCAATTAGTCACACATCCTGTCCATTCAACTTCCATATCTCATAAGCCTTCTGCCACTTCTCTCCATCCCGGATGTCTCTGCCTTGGCTGTGATCTGTTACCATCCAGCCCTTTTTCCACCCTTCCCCCAAGAGATCTTTCCAAAAGGTAAACTCTGTTGCACACAGCTAATTGTTCCCCAGCATCTATTCTTCCTTTAGTAATAGAGCCTGTACCTGTTGGCTAGGCATATGTCTGTCCAGAATAAAAGCTACGTTTCCCAGTACCCCGGCTGCTAGTCGTGGCATTGTAACTAAGTTCCAGTCAGTGCAATGAGAATGAAAGTAACAGGTGCAATTCCAGGTTATGCCTTTAGAGGGAAGGGGGGCATCCCCCACTGCCCCATTACTCCTTCCTGCTGGCTGAAATGCAGAAGTGATGGTAGGAGCTGGAGCTGCCCTTTTGGACCACAGGAAGGAAGCCGCATGTTGATGTCAAACCAAGGAGACAGAAAAAGCCAGGGTTCCCTGATGGTAGAGCCACCATATCCACTGCCCCTTGCCTGCCAGGGTTTTGACATAAGCAAGAAGTAAGCACCTATCTTGTCTAAGTCATTGTTATTTTGGAGTCTCTGCTATAGTAGCTGAGTCTGTTTCCTAACCACAGTAGTTTCCTATTATCCAGTTTCCCTTTCTGCAGTTTCACTTACCAAAGGACAAATGTGATCCAAAAATATTACATGGGAAAATTCCAGAAATAAACAATTCATAAGTTGTAAATTGCATGCTTTTATGAGCAGCATGATGAAATCTGGAGCCATCTCACCCAGGATGTGAATCATCCCTTTGTCCAGCGTATCCATGCTATATACACCACCCACCAGCTAGTAGCTTAGTAGCTGTCCTATTTATCAGATCAACAGATCACAAGAAGGGTGAGCAGAGCACAATAAGATATTTTCAGAGAGATAAAGGGATTACATTCACATAATTATAGTGTATTGCTGTAATTGTTTTATTATTAGTTATTGTTATTAATCTCTTGCTGTGCCTAATTTATAATTTTTTTTTCTTTTTGAGGCAAGGTCTCATTCTGTCGCCCAGGATGGAGGGCAGTGGCACAATCACAGCTTACTGCAGCCTCAACCTCCTAGGCTCAAGCAATCCTCCCACTTAAGCCTCCCGAGTAGCAAGCCCTACAGGTCCACACCACCATGGCTGGCTAATTTTTGTGTTTTTTGTAGAGATGTGGTTTCACCATGTTGCCCAGGCTAGTCTCGAACTCTTTACCTCAAGCGATCCTCCCTCCTCAGCCTCCCAAAGTGCTGGGATTGGTGCGAGCCACTATGCCTGGCCCCAATTTATAAATTAAATGTTAGGCCGGGCGTGGTGGCTCACACCTGTAATCCCAGCGCTTTGATTCCCTCCACAAGGATTTCCTCACAGGCCATGTCTAATGTGTAGCATTTCCCAGCTGAGGGTGTTTTTGTTGCTGTTAATATCATACGCCTTTTCTTGGAAGCTGGCGACTTTTACGGAAATCAGAATTTCGCCACAGTGACCTCAAAACAGTAGTAGAAAGGCTTTGCTTGTTCAGGTGGCTTGGACTCAGCCAGTTCTTTAGAAAACCACATCTCATGGTTGTGGTTTGGGTGACAAAGGAACAGGAAGCATGTTACAAAAATTGGGAAGCGGTCCTAGGTCAAGTGGGCTGTGAAGCCCAAAAAAGACACAGGAGAGATGCACGCTGCCAGGTAGGGGGGAGTTGGTCTGTGTAGGTAACTGGAACTTAAAGTCCACAAACCCCCTGGAACTCAGTCTACATCTCTACTGACCAAGGTAAGTAGGTCTTGGCATACTCAGCAAGAGCTTCCTGTCCAGCCTCTTTGTCTGGCCCTCACAAGGGATAGAACAGTTAGGATGCATGAGGTTTTGCTTTAGAAGAAACAGCTGGGGAAAATTTAAGCTACTGGACCTCTGTAGCTTAAAAATAACAAAATAAGGCTGGGCACAGTGGCTTATGCCTGTAATCCTAGCACTTTGGGAGGCCAAGGTGGGTGGATCACCTGAGATCAGGAGTTCGAGACCAGCCTGGCCAACATGGCAAAACCCCGTCTCTACTAAAAACACAAAAATTAGCCAGGCATGGTGGCGCATGCCTGCAGTCCCAGCTACTCGGGAGGCTGAGGCAGGAGAATTGCTTTAACCCGGGAGGCGGAGGTTGCAGTGAGCTGAGATAGTGCCACTACACTCCAGCCTGGGTGACAGAGCGAGACTCCATCTCAAAAAAATAAAAAATAAAAATAAATAAAACCCTTGCTCATACTACCTGCTCATTTGGATTGACTAGGGGGCTCTGCTGCAGGTGGTTTGTCTCTCAGGGACCTAGTCTGGTGGAGGTTCCATCTCAACAGTCTGCCATGACTGCTGAGGTCAAAAGAACATGTGAATCCTGCCCTGGCTCTCAAAAGCTTCTCCCTTGAATTGTCATGCACGCTACTTCTGTTCGCATTTCACTGGCCAGTGCAAGTCATATGCCCTCACCCAAGTTCAACAGAACAGAAACAAATAATCCTTTCACAGCAAGAGACATCAAATATTTGTGGAAAACAGTACAGTCTGCCACAAAAGAAAATGCTGTGTGGTGGGAGACTTCACCGGCTGTGTGATTTCAAGCAAGCCAATTAACCATGCTGAGTTAAGCCTCAGTTTCCCCATGCATCAAGTAGGGATATAATAGTTCTGGCAAATTAGCCAGGTGTGGTGGTGTGCACCTGTAGTCTCACCTACTCAGGAGGCTGAGGCAGGGGAATCACTTGAACCTGAGAGGCAGAGATTGCAGTGAGCCAAGATCGTGCCACTGCATTCCAGCCTGGATACAGAGCAAGACTCCATCTCAAAAAAAAAAAGAAAAAATAGTTTTGACATAGCAAGTGTATTGTGATGACTCAGTGAGATTGTATGTAGAGATCTGATCACAGGGCTTGGTACCAATCCTTGCTCAATAAATGGTAACTTTTAAAAATTAATCAGTGCAGAACTCTGATCACCACAGGCAAGAGTAAAATAAAAGTCACTTCCTTCAGCTGAAACTGCTCTCATGTTAAAGGGCAAACTCCTTGAGGCCAATTCCAAGGGACTTTTCTCAGTCCTCACCTTTGACTCCGCCAGGAAGGAAGGTTGTGCTATTGTTCATGAATATTCCCTGCCTCACCTACTGAGTCCCTCTCAGTGGAAGAAGTACATTCCTGGCCCCATTGACTGCAGCTTGTCCATGAGACTTGCTTTGACAAGTACAATGTAAGTGCATGTGACCTGTAGCATTTCCATGGCCTGTGCCATTTCTAGGCAGAAGGTTTAAGGGCCAACAAGAGATCCCATCATTTTCCTTTTTTCCAGTCCTGTGCTGGTAAACATTTAACAACTGGCTCTTCTAGAGGGAAAATATTTGCCACATTCTGTAGTATATGTACTTCCACCATAACTGATTTCAAGCTACCAATGTGACATCACTGAGCACAAAGTTGGGAAGAGATATACACTATCAGCTTTCTCTAATGCAAGTTATACCAGCATACCAGTGTACCTTTACCCTCTCTTCCAAGAACAGAACCTTCAGCCTGCATCCCCAGTGTACAGCAGAGCCATAGCTGACCTGCAGCTAACATGTAACCCTTTCTGTAAGCTGATATTTTGGGGTTATTTGTCGCTGTAATATAACTTAGCTGAAGCTGACTAATACACTCCCAGAAACTTTTTATTTGGCTTTGGTAACACTCCTTCTTCATCATTTCTATCAATAAACACTAATCAGTGTCCCACTACATATGAGAGACAACATAGCATAGTGGTTAATAGAATAGACTGGAGAGGCAGACTGGAGAAGCTTTACTCACAGTTTCCAAGTGTCTGGAAGTAACTATAAAGGCCTAATTTGCATATCAACTGGGAACTCCTGGAAATGAGTGTCTCCAAGAGATATATTTGATGCATGTCCAGAG
Organism: Pan paniscus; assembly: GCF_029289425.2. Taxonomy (NCBI): domain Eukaryota; kingdom Metazoa; phylum Chordata; class Mammalia; order Primates; family Hominidae; genus Pan; species Pan paniscus. The sequence goes on from NC_073249.2 coordinate 193,778,857, forward strand.
AATTCCTGAATGAAAGAATCTGGGATTGTCAAGTTGATATCATGAACCCCACATTTAACACAGTTAAGTGAAGAGATGGGACAAAGGCCAGGCTTGGGAAGGAAGGAAAGATCAACAAAGGCCTTACAGGGCAGATAAAAATTGATAGAATGGGCCGAGGGCATTGGCTCATGCTTGTAATCCCAGCACTTTGGGAGGCCGAGGTGGGTGGATCACTTGACTCAGGAGTTCAAGACCAGCCTGGCCAACATGGTGAAACCTCGTCTCTACTAAAAATATAAAAATTAGCCAAGTCTGTTGGTGGGCACCTGTAATCCTAGCTACTTGGGAGACTAAGGCAGGAGAATCGCTTGAACCCAGGAGGCAGAGGTTGCAGTGAGCTGAGATCGAGCCACTGCACTCCAGCCTGGGCAACAGAGTGAAACTCTGTCTCAAAAAAAAAAAGGGAAAAGAAAAAGAAAAAGAATGTGGTGGCCGTGCACGGTGGCTCATGCCTGTAATCCCAGCACTTTGGGAGGCTAAGGTGGGGGATCATCTGAGGTCAGGAGTTCAAGACCAACCTGGCCAACATGGTGAAATCCCACCTCTACTAAAAATACAAAAATTAGCCAGGCATGGTAGCAGGCACCTGTAATCCCAGCTATTCAGGAGGCTGAGGCAGGAGAATTGCTTGAACCCGGGAGGCGGAGGTTGCAGTGAACCAAGGTCACACCACTGCACCCTAGCCTGGACAACAGAGTGAGACTCCGTCTCAAAAAAAAAAAAAAAGGATGTGGTGGGTAGAATGAAATTTCAGGTTTTCTTCTTTAGTCTCTAGTCATTCTCTGACTCCTTTCCCCTCAAGTGTTGGCTTCCCAGCTTTTAGTCGTCATTCTCCTCTCCTCTCTACCCTCCCACAAAACAAGCTCATCTCCTCTATGTCTTTGACGCAGGTAGTGATAGTTAACATTTACTGAGTGCTTACCATGAGTAGGGCACCGTGCTAAGTACTTTACATCCATTATGTAATCTGATACTCACTGTGATCCTGTGAAGTGGGTATCGGCATCCTGATTTTGCAAAGAGAAACTGAGGCCCAGCAGGGTTAAGTTACTTGCCATGTCACATAAGGTGCTTTGGGCAGTGGGTATCAGAATGCCGACATAGATGCGGCTTGAACATTAGGGGTTTATCTCTCATCACAAGAAGTGTGGAAGAAGGTGACATCTGAGTTGCTTAATTCAGCAGCTCAGTGACTTCAGACCCTAGGTCAGCTTCCCTCTGAGTCTCGCAGCTCTCCCCTCCTGGTCCCAAGATAGCTGCTACATTTCAAGCGCTGCATCATCCCTGAGGCAGGCAGGAAGGGAGTTTTTCTTCTTGTTCATCTCTTTTTCCTGGAAAGCAAAGCCTCCCACAAAAGCCCCCAAGAGAATTTCCCATAGGACCCTGTCTCCTCTCCCCCTTTTTTCTTTCCTTACCCTCTTGAGTTGTAACTCCAGCCAGACTGACCCTCTTTCAACTCTGTACCAAACAGAAGTCTTGGTGGGTAACCTAAGCAGTGAAGGAATTTATTGAATACTGTGAGGTTTTCACCAATTCCAAACATGAGTAGGAACCAAAAGTAATTAGGCTAAGAACACAGCCAAAGACATGGCACAGGAAAAGCCTACCTGGACAGCCACCACTGGCCGCGGTCCACCCACTGAGGCTGGACTCTTACCTCCCCACCAAGAACAGGCCCTGCCCCTTCCTCTCTCTCCCTCAAGAGTCAAAGTCCTGGGCAGGACATCCCACTGGCCAAGCCTGGTCACGTGCTCACTCCCCTGTTGCCAAGAAGGCAGGAAAGAGTCTGCCCTTTCAGCTTCTGCAGGGTGGCTCTGTTTTCCCCCAAGTTCCTTGCAGTGAAGGATTTCCACAACACAAGAGGGGTGTTCCTCTGCCAAATATCACAGTTCCCCTCAACTTTCTATAATCTTTCTTTTTTTTTTTTGGAGACAGGGTCTTGCTCTATCCCTCAGGCTGGAGTGCAGTGGCATGATCTTGGCTCACTGAAACCTCCGCCTCCCAGGTTCAAGTGATTCTCATGCCTCAGCCTCCCGAGTAGCTGGGATTAGAGATGCTCGCCACCATACCTGGCTAATTTTTGTATTTTTAGTAGGGATGGGGTTTCACCATGTTGGCCAGGCTGGTCCTGAACTCCTGACCTCAGGTGATCTGCCCACCTCGGCCGCCCAAAGTGTTGAGATTACAGGCATGAGCCACCACGCTCAACCTCTTGTTATAATCTTTCTTAACTCCAGGACTTTGCACATGCCATTCCCTTTGTCTAGAATACCCTTCTTCCCTCTCTTCCCTAAGCAAATCCTCCTTGTTCTTAAGGTTTCATCTCACTTACACATCATTTCCCCTCAAATCTGAGCTGGGGGCTCCTCTATTGTGCTGTTACTGAAGCCTGTACCTTTCCCAGCACAGACTCCGTCAATGTCTTATTTGTTGTTTTTTTTGTTTTTTTCCCCCACTTGACTGCAAGTTCTGTAGAAGTGGAGAGTTTTCTTTTCTTTTCTTTTTTTTTTTTTTTGAGATGGGATCTTGCTCTGTCACCCAGGCTAGAGTGCAGTGGCACAGTCTCAGCCCACTACAACCTCTGCCTCCTAGGTTCAAGTGATTCTCCTGCCTCAGCCTCCTAAGTAGCTGGGATTACAGGCACGTGCCACCACACCTGGCTAATTTTGGTATTTTTAGTAGAGACAGGGTTTCACCATGCTGGCCACGCTGGTCTTAAACTCCTGACCTCAGGTGATCTGCCCGCCTCGGCCTCCCAAAGTGCTGGGATTACAGGTGTGAGCCACTGCGCCCAGCCCGAAGTGGAGAGTTTTCTAAAGGTGGAAACCTTGCTTTTGTTTTGTTTTTAGAGACAGGGTCTCGCTCTGTCACCTGGGCTGGAGTACAATGGGCTAATTATAGTTTATGGCAGCCTCAACCTCCTGGCAGCAAGTGATTCCCACACTTCAGCCTCCCAAGTAGCTAGTGTAAGAGTTAAGAAAGAAGAAAGAAACACGAAACGTGACTTAACCCCTTAAAGACAAGCTTATTTTAGAGAAAAAACCTGAGAGGGGCTTCTGGCCAATTTCGGTCAGGAGCGTTTTCTCTTACAGAGATATATATTGGTTTTAGGGTGAGGGGGCTTATTACAAGCTTGGAATGTTTATGTGTTGGGGAGAAGTTTATGGCGGGATTGGAATGTTCTGGGCAGAGGGGAGGTTATCTTGAGGCTGACATCTTTTCAGCAGGTGTGGGGTTATATTCAGGGCTGGCATCTTCCCAGCTGGAGGGGGGTTATTTTGGGGCTAGCATGTCTCTGGTTGAGGAGGAGTTTGGAATGTTTCTGGTTGGAGATGTTATTTGTGGTTTATGGTCATGCTGACCTAAGCCATTAGGCTGATGCTCTTTGGATTTAGACGGTTTTCGATTAAGGTGAATTTTTAAATGACAGTGCTTGTCCAAGATGGTGATACTCCTGCTCTATCAGCTAGAACCAAAGGTGCATACCACCACACCGGGCTAATTTTTTAAATTTTTTCTGGGGTTCTCACAAATTTCAAACATGAGTAGAAACCAAAAGCAATTAGGCTAAGAACACAGCCAAAGACATGGTACAGGAAAAGACTACTTGGACAGACATGACTGGTCATTGTCCACCCACTGCTGCTGGACTCTCACCTCCCCGCCAAGAACAGACCCTGCCCCTTCCTTTCTGTCCCTCAAGGGTGAAAGTCCCAGGCAGGACCTCCCACTGCTCAAGCCCAGGCCATGTTGCCCAGGCTGATCTCAAACTCCTGGCCTCAGGCAATTCTCCCACCTCGGCCTCCCAAAGTGTTGAAATTACAGGCATGAGCCACTGTGCCTAGACCAACCCTGGCCTCATTATTTACCACTGGATCCTTAGCATCTAGCACAATACTAGACACATAATAAATGCTCATTAAATGCATGTTGAATGAATCAGCTAATGAATGAATGAGATGAATATTAATGGCACCATCATCCCCCCCAGTCACTTGGCCCCTCAACTCAGTCATTCTTATCCCCATCTGGTCTGGTGTCAAGTCCCATTAATTCTACCTCCATAGTCTAGGCCTGCATTTTCTTTCTCCTGGGCCTTTGCAATAGTTCCCTGCAGAGGACATCTGTTGTTTCTGCCTGCTCAGTATCTCTTTCTTATTTTGGAAACTGCCACAATTTGCTTCTGGGAAACTACTTCTTCCATTCTCTGTAGTCTAGAGGGAACTGTCAATTAAGGTCCTCTACACCATTGCCAAGGGATGAACAGGAGATCCAAGCCAAGCCAGAAATTAATGTCTTGAGCAGAATGACATAGATATAGAAACTGGTTGGAACTGAGTCATTTAAATCATAGCATCCATAAGAAATTGTTTGTTGGGTTTTGGGGTGGTCTCACCCACGTTTAGACCCAAATGAGGCAATAACCACAGAAGTAAGGCACAGGGAAATCAGAATATCACTCTTTTTACTGACAACGCTGCTTGACATATGCATTTACTGAGAGAAAAGTGGGGTTATGAATTCTGGACCCCCAAGTTAAACTTTTCCACCTGATCCCGGGCAGTGCTAGAAAATCATCATAGCCCTCTTTTCTTTTTCTTTTTCTTTTTTTTTTTTTTTTGAGACAGAGTTTCACTCTTGTTGCCCAGGCTGGAGTGCAATGGCACAGTCTCAGTTTACTGCAACCTCCGCCTCCCGAGTTCAAACGATTCTCCTGCCTCAGCCTCCCGAGCAGCTGGGATTACAGGTGCCCGCCACCACGCCCAGCTATTTTTTTGTATTTTTAGTAGAGACAGGGGTTCACCATGTTGGCCAGGCGGGTCTCAAACTCCTGACCTTAGGTGAACCACCCACCTCAGCCTCCCAAAGTGCTGGGATTATAGGTGTGAGCCACCATGCCCGGCCTCTTCTTTTTTTTAGATGGAGTCTCGCTCTGTCACCCAGGCTGGAGTGCAAGTGGCACAATCTCGGCTCATTGTAACCTCCACCTCCTTGGTTCAAGGGATTCTCGTGCCTCAGCCTACTGAGTAGCTGGGATTACAGGTGCCCGCCACCACGCCCAGCTAATTTTTGTATTTTTAGTAGAGACAGGGTTTCACCATGTTGGCTAGGCTGGTCTTGAACTCCTGACCTCAAATGATCCGCCCACCTCAGTCTCCCAGAGTGCTGGGATTACAAGCATGAGCCACTGTGCCTGACCAATCATAGTCCTCTCTGGGAGGGCTAGACTGTGGGAAATGTATTAATAGAACATGGAGGAAGAGGGCAAAAAATCATGCTTCTTAAGGGCAGGCACATTTGAAAGAGAAAAAAGGAGGAAGAGCTGAGTTGTGCTCAGTTCATTCTCCGCATACTCACTAATGAGATACAGGTTGAGTATCCCTAATCCAAAGTGCTTGGGACCAGCAGTATTTCAGATTTTGGATCATTTTCAGATTTTGGAATATTTGCATATACTTAATGAGATATCTTGGGGATGGGAACCAAGTCTAAATATAAATTCATTTATGTTTTATATAGACCTTATACACATAACCTGAAGGTAATTTTATACAATATTTTTAATAATTCTGTGCACAAAACCAAGTTTGTGTATACTGAATCATGGGAAAACAAAAGTGTCACTTAGACACCCATCTGGAAAATCTGTGGTTGTTCGGCGTCACCATCATTCATGACTCTGAATTTATATGCTGTATCATTTTTCTTACACTTATTCACATTTATCAGTTAAAAAAAAAGACCATTAATGCAGTGAAAAAGTAATGTGTTCAGGGTAAGTAAGCAGCATAGTAGCATCATCAAAATAATACCTGGAGATGCTGAAAAAACTGTGTTGTATGTCTGTGTTTTGACTGCAACCTGTCACGTGAGGTCAGGTGTGGATTTTTGTCTTTTTTCTTTTTTTTTTTTTTTCAGAGACAAGGTTGCTCTGTCACTCAGGCTGCAGCGCAGTGACACCATCATACCTGGCTGTAGCCTTGAACTCCTGGGCTCATGCAATCCTTCCACCTCAACCACAGTGGCACAATCATACCTGGCTGCAGCCTTGAACTCCTGGACTCAAGCAATCTTTCCACCTCAACCTCCCAAGTAGCTGGGACTACTGGAGTGCACCATCATGCCTGGCTAATTTTATTATTAGTAGAGACCAAGTCCACGCTGGTCTCAAACTCCTGGCTTCAGGCAATTCTCCCACCTCAGCCTCCCAAAGCACTGGGATTACAGGTGAGAGCCACCACACCGCCTGTTAGTGTGGAATTTTCTTTCTTTCTTTCTTTCTTTTTTTTTGATACGGAGTCTCGCTCTGTAGCCCAGGCTGGAGTGCAGTGGCGCAATCTTGTCTCACTGTAACCTCTGCCTCCCAGGTCCTGGTTCAAGCAATTCTCCTGCCTCAGCCTCCCAAGTAGCTGGGATTACAGGCATGCGCCACCATGCCCAGCTAAGTTTTCTATTTTTAGTAGAGACAGGGTTTTGCCATGTTGGCCAGGCTCGTCTCAAACTCCTGACTTCAGGTGATCCGCCCGCCTTGGCCTCCCAAAGTGTTACAGGCGTGAGCCACCACACCTGGCCTACTTATTCCTTATATCTAGATTACCCAACGCAGCCCTGGCTCCTATCACTTCCAAGGCCTGTGGTTGTACAACTGAATCCTCTCAGCGAATTTTGTTTTTGCTTGATGTAGCTAGAGTCTGTTTCTATTGCTTGTATCCAAAGAATATGTACTAGTTTCCTATGGCTGCTAGTTTCCAATTACCACAAACTTGGTGGTCTATAACAACGGAAATTTATTACCTTAAAGTTTTGGAGGTCAGGGGTTCAAAATAGGTCATATGGGGCTAAAATCAAAATATCTTCAGGGTCATGTTCCTTTGGAGACTCTAGGGGAGAACCCATTTCCTTGCCTTTTCTGACTTCAGAGGCTACCATAATTTTGTAACTGAAAAGCAGGTTAGTTGCTCACAACATTCAGAGTCCAGTTAAAAAGAGCAAGGTCTGGGACGAAAAAATGAATTTATTTTGAAGCTAGCTTGTGGAAATGGCACGAAGCATCCTGCCTTAAATGTGCCACTTCCCTTTTGGAGCAGAAAGTGGGTCTTTTATAAGGTGGTGGGAGGAAGTGAGCAGGGGGAGGGCGTCTCCGTTACCTCTGGTGGCTTAACTGCTGGGCAGTTGAGTTAGTGCCTTCCTGGGCAGAAGTAAGTTATAAAAGTGGCCAAGTGGACACGCTTTCAACATTCCCTCTTGGTAGGTGTGAGTTCGAAGCAATCCCCCAGAGGGTAGAAGTTCCAAGGTGAAAGTTCCCTAGCGGGCATGCTTTGCTCTGTTAACTTTCCAAGAATTAGATGAACTTGCCTTGAAGGGAGTGTCTGGTGAAGAAGTTGGTAAAATTTCTTCTTTAGAAATTCAAAGAAATTCAAAGATTAAATCAGAAGTGGGAGCGGGAAGAAAGGAGAAGAGAAAATAAATTTTAAAAGGAACTGGCCGGACACGGTGGCTCACTCCTGTAATCCCAGCACTTTGGGAGGCCCGAGATGGGCGGATCACCGGAGGTCAGGAATTTGAGACCAGCCTGGCCAACATGGTGAAACCCCATCTCTACTGAAAATACAAAAGTTAGCCGGGGCGGGGGGGGGGGGGGTAGGGGCGCCTGTAATCCCAGCTATTCAGGAGGCTGAGGCAGGAGAATCTCTTGAACCCAGGAGGCGGAGGTTGCAGTGAGCAGAGATTGCACCACTGCACTCCAGCCTGGGTGACAGAGTGCGGCTCCTTCTCAAAAAAGAAAAAAAAAGACTTAATTTGTGATTCATTACACTTCAAAGTGTATTGAATAAATCTTACACTTTGTGTCTTTATGGATAGTCTTCCTTACTTTCCCTCCTGGGAGCCCTAAGTCTTGTCAGAATCACTATAGGGATTGGTGGTAGAAAGGGAAGGCTGCTCCTACTCCCCTTGCCTGGTCCCTGTGCATAGAAAATTTCAATAAACTCTGGTCTTATTGGACTGAAGTGAATTTTGGCCACAGAGAGGCTTCCTGCAGCTTGTTTTCCCATCCCTCTGCCCATAAGCCCTGTAATCTCTAGGGCACCTGCTTGTCGTCCTCAGTTGTTTTTGTTTTTGTTTTTGTTTTCAGAGTCTTGCTCTGTCACCCAGCCTGGAGTGTAGTGGTGCCATCTCAGCTCACTGCAACCTCCACCTCCCGGGTTCAAGCAATACTCCTGCCTCAGCCTCCCTAATAGCTGGGATTACAGGCATGCGCCGCCACACTGGGCTAATTTTTTTGTAATTTTAGTAGAGACGGGGTTTCGCCATGTTGGCCAGGCTGGTCTTGAACTCCTGACCTCAGGTGATCTGCCTCCCCTCAGGCTCTCAAAGTGCTGGGATTACAGGCGTGAGTCACTGGACCTGGCCTATCCTCAGTCTTAATTGTGAGTCTGCTACTGTGTGACTTTGGTCACTACGTATCTTCAGGCCTCAGCTTCCGTTCTGAAAAATAGACATAACAATCCTTTCTTCCTTCAATGTCATTGGGAGTATCCAACAATATTAAGCAGGTACACTGTAAAAGTCCAGCGTGGCGATGAGAAATGAATGTTAACTTCTGTGTGGTAAGGAAGAGACCACAGCTGGGCTGGGCACAGTGGTTTACGCCTGTAATCCCAGCACTTTGGGAGGCCCAGGCGCGTGGATCACGAGGTCAGGAGATCAAGACCATCCTGACTAACACGGTGAAATCCCGTCTCTACTAAAAGTACAAAAAAAATTAGCCAGGCGTGGTGGCGGGCACCTATAGTCCCAGCTACTCAGGAGGCTGAGGCAGGAGAATGGCGTGAACCCAGGAGGTGGAGCTTGCAGCGAGCCGAGATCGCGCCACCGCACTCCAGCCTGGGCAACAGAGCGAGACCACGTCTCAAAAAAAAAAAAAAAAAAAAAAAAAAAAAGAGACCACAGCTGAAGGGGTAGCAAATTCATCATCAAGATGTAGAAAATGAGTTGTTAGGAGCCTGTGGGGAAACATAATCGTTTCATTACACACTCTTAACTAAAGGTCCAAAGAGGCCCTTGGAGCTGGATGAAACTTTCACACACCAAAAAGCTGTAGAAATTATTTCCCTATCCAAGAGGGTCATCTCTTTTGAGAAAAACTATCTTTTCCTGACTTTAAAAGGTTAACGTTTTTCTTAATATAAAGGTAAAACTTGTTTTAAACTTAAGTTTTTAAACTTATTAAGAATTTACTATAGAACTTTAAAAAATCTATTAAAATATACAAAGCAGAGGTGCTCCTCTAATCACACTACACAGCGGTCTACACTTGTAATAAACAAAATCGGGATTTTTTTGGGGGGGAGTGGGACGGAGTTTCACTCTTGTTGCCCAGGCTGGAGTGTAATGGCTCAATCTTGGCTCACTGTAACCTCCGCCTCCTGGGTTCAAGCAGTTCTCCTGCCTCAGCCTCCCAAGTAGCTGGGATTACAGGCATATGCCACCACTCCCAGCTAATTTTGTATTTTCAGTAGAGATGGGGTTTCATCATGTTGGTCAGGCTGGTCTCGAACTTCTGACCTCAGGTAATCCGCTCGCCATGGTCTCCCAAAGTGTGGGGATTACAGGCGTGAGCCACCGCGTCCGGCCAAAATTCGGATTTTGTTGTAACTGCAATTTTGTATCTCGCTTTGCTAACATTTTCCTGCATGATTAAATTATCTTATACAACAGGGGTATTCCAGGATACAAATTGGTTGCAATTTATTTAACCAATCTCTTATTGTTGGACATTTGGAGTATTGCCTTTATTTTATGGTTTTTCTCGGGCTTTTGGGCTAAGTGTTGCAATTAACATCTTTGTTACACGAATCTTTACTCATATCCTTGATTTTATTCATTGAATTCGTGGAAGTGGAATTGCTGGACCAAAGAGTATTTGAAACATATTACCAATTTGTCTTCTAAGAGTGATTTTACCCATTTAAACTCCCACGCGCAATTTAATAGGATTTCAATGTTGTTGCTGGTGTCGTCAACTGTCAAATGCCGAAGTATACCTTCCGGCCTGACCTCCTGTCCTCCTTCGCGTTTTCCCGCCCACTCCGCACACCCGCCACCCTTAGTACATGCTGGCCCGCCCCTTCCTTATCACGCACCAATTCTGTCCAATCAAAAGCAAACTTCCTCAGTATCGCCGTGCAGTTGGTAAGGTGAAGAGTCCGTCGTGCTCAGGGGCGGGCGGAACGGGCTGACGGACGCGGCTATGGGCCAGTGTGAGCGGCGAGTGGGACGTGCGTGGCGTGCGTGCGTTGACCTGGGAAGCACTGGACCTGTGAGGTGTGCGAACTGGTGGCAGTGAGAGACTCCGGCGGACATGGCTCCCAGCGTGCCAGCGGCAGAACCCGAGTATCCTAAAGGCATCCGGGCCGTGCTGCTGGGGCCTCCCGGGGCCGGTAAAGGGACCCAGGTGAGCGGCAGGACTGGGCTTGGCGGCGGAGCCTGCTGAACTCCAAGGTCAAGGCGGCCGGAGATCTAGAAGCCCTGGACCTGCCCGGAGCGGGCCGGGGACTAAGGCCTGCGGGGAACGCTGGCCGGGGTCTCGGTTCTGGTGGGGCATTTCGGAGAGGGTCCAAATTGGAGGTCGGGGCAGTCTGAGTTAGGATTGGAGTGCCCGAGGGATTCAGTGTTGAAGTGTTGGGTTAGGGAATGGGAGGGCTGATTAATTCCACTAAGGGTCTAGAGACTGGAAAGGTTTGAGGGGTAGAGTGAGCCCTGGGCCGAGGCATCTAGATTACAGGCTGAATGGAGGCAATTAGCTTTATGGCCCAGGTTACCTGCGAGTTGGAGGTGAATTGTCCAGAATCAGGGTTACATTCCAGGCACTGGAGGTCGGGAGATTTTGATAATGATTTATGACTTAGGGGGAGGGGAGCAGAAGCATCTCCAACACGTGGGGCAGAGTGAGAGCTGACATGTGCTGTGTGAGCCAGTTGAATTGAGATGGGAGAAAACCTAAAGCTCTCCCTGTTTGAAAGTTGGGGGTGAATGTGTAGAACTGGTTTATAGCCTGGAGACCCATGAGTCGCAACCTTTGAGTAGTATCCACAATAAGGGTTGGGAGTGCTCATGGGACCTGGCTTGGAGTTAGGACCTGAGGCTACTGAAGGCTAAGCAGCTTGGGATGACTCAAATGATTTTAGATGAAAAGGAACTTGAATTTTTTTTATTTTGTTTTTATTATTTTTGTTTGTTTGTATCTTCCTTCCCTTTGGTTTTTATTTATTTTTTCCTTTTTTTATTTTGTTGTTGTTTATAGGGAACTTGAAATTTTAACTTTATCAATCAACAGGTTAAAAAACAGGCCCAGAAAGGTCAGGTGGCTTTCCCAAATTAGTGAAATGAGTTTCATGAGCCTGAGACCTCAGGAGCCATGGAGTTAGAGTCTGAAGTTACCATCTGCCCTAACAGGCAACAAGGGCCTCACTTGGGATCTGGGCCCCTTCTACATCTGGGACATAATGGGGCCATAGATTAGGGTTGGGATCGATGATCTCATTTCGGATTTGGAAGCCCACAGGTTGGATTATTGATGTCCCCTTCTTGCTTGGGGTCTGGCATTGCCCCTGGGGCCCTAAGCCTCTGGCTCTTGCCTGTTGTTAGGCTTCAAAGAGGGAAGTCTGAGCTCCCAAATGAAAGGGAATCTGAGGACTGCCCTGTGCCCGCTTTTCTCTTCCTAGCACTTGCCAAGTTTTAAAAATCTTGGCAAACAGACCATCTTACTCATTCTTGGTACCCCTTGTGGCACCTAGCACATTACTTGGCCCTTGATGGGGTTAGTGGAAGTGGATGAATGTCGCAGATTAATGTGGGTGATAAAGAAAGAAGTTCTGGAACACTCCGTTCATTCCTGTGACCTGGGCACTAGGTCAGAAAAGACAACTTTCTTTTCTTTCCACAGACTGAGATGATTCTTTGGAGCTTACCTGTACCTGATCCCTTTATCCTTTATCCTCAGCGTTGTTGACATCTCTTTCCTGTTGCTGCCACACTCATTTATTGGGTAATCTGCAGCTTAGGGAGGTTTAATCTTAGACTCTGCAGACTTTTGCTGTGAGTGATCAAGTATAAACAGTAGCTCAAATGCTTCATTGTTTTTCTTTTTCTTTTTCTTTTTTTTGAGACAGGGTCTCACTCTGTTGCCCAGGTTGGAGCGCAGTGGTGTGAGCTCAAGCAATCCTCCCACCTCACCCTCCCAGGTAGCTGGGAGTACAGGCACATGCCACCATGCCCAGCTAATTTTTAAACAATTTTTTGTAGAGACAGGGTCTTGCTATGTTGCCCAGGCTGGTCTTGAACTCCTGGACACAGGCGATCCTCCTGCCTTGGCCTCCCAAAGTGCAGGGATTATAGGCACAAGCCACTATGCCCTGAGATTTTTTTCTTAACTCATATTGAAGTTAATAATTTCAGTAATTATGGAATGGACAACCTATACTAGTATAGTACTGGGACAAGGGTTTTATAATTTAGCAAGCTATGTAACTTCTGAGCCTCAGTGTTCTTACCTGAAAAATGGGGATAATACCTACCTTGCTCATTCAGCATTTCATGAGCACCTAACATTGGGGATATAAAGCATTGGGCAAGACTGATGAAGTTCTTGCCCTCATCAACTAAACATTCACAATGATACTGGAAAATTATGATATATATGTGTGTGTGTGTGTGTGTGTGTGTGTGTGTATCAAGCACCCACAACCTAGATGACAGCCTGTTATATAGTAGGTACTCAATAAATTTTGACTCCCTTTTATCTTAGTAACACATCTCCCTTCCCCTCCTTCAACTTGGATGTTTCAGTATAAGACATGATTTATTCAGGAAGTTTAGAAGAACATTATACTAATGAGTTGATTGATAAGGGTGCATGATGATGAGAGTTGGTCAGAGAAGGCTTTGTAGAAATAGAGGAGATGTGATTAGAGCTGGGAGTTGAAAGGATAAGATTTACACAAGTCATTTAACCTCTGTACACTTTCCAGAGTTGTAACAATAGGAATACTGGTGATTGTATGTATTTTTGTGGAGTTTAAAAAAAAGTTCAAGCCTGGGCAACATGGCGAAACCCCATCTCTACAAAAAAATGCAAAAATTAGCCAGGCATGGTGGTGCATGCCTGTAGTCCCAGCTATTCAGGAGGCTGAGGTGGGAGGATCACTTGAGCCTTGGAGGCAGAGTTTGTAGTGAGCTGGGATCTCACCATTGCGCTCCAGCCTGGGCAACAGAGTGAGACCTTGTCTCAAAAAAAAAAGATCTTAAATCAGACTTTACAAATGGTAGCCTACAATAACATTTAGCCTGCAGACACATCCCATACACCTTAACTTTTTATTATGAAGAATTTTGAATACACAAAAGAAGACGGGATGGCATAATGAGCCCTTACCCAGCCCCAACCATTAACTGGTGGCCTTCGCTCCTCCAGCCATTCTCCCTTCACAAATTATTATAAAGCACCTCCCAGGCATCATAACATTTCATTTGTAAATAATATTAGTATGTATTGCTAAAAGATAATTTTTTAAAACATAAGCATAATATCCTTTAAAAAATCAACAATTTTTATTCAAATTTTCTTTTGTGTTACCAATGTGATAATTTTGTTTCTTTTATTTATTTATTTTTTTACAGACAAAGTCTTGCTCAGTTGCCCAAGCTGGAGTGTAGTAGCCCAATCATAGCTCACGGTAGCCTTAATCCTCCCACCTCAGCTTCCTGAATAGCTGGGATGACAGGTGCATGCCACCGTGCCTGGCTAACTTTTCTAGTGTTTTAAAGATGGGGGTCCTGCCATGTTGCTCAGGCTGGTCTTGAACTACCGGGCTCCTCCCTCAGCCACCCAAGTAGCTGGGACTACAGGCATGTGCCACTGTGCCCATCCTTCCTTTTAATTTATAAGTTCCCCTTCTCTTTTTTTCCTGGGGTTTTGCCGAAGAAATTGGATTATTTTTCTTTTCTTTTTTTTTTTTTTTTTGAGACAGAGTCTCGCTCTGTTGCCCAGGCTGGAGTGCAGTGGTGTGATCTTGGCTCACTGCAAGCTCTGCTTCCCGGATTCACCCATTCTGCCTCAGTCTCCCGAGTAGCTGGGACTACAGGTGCCTGCCACCACACCCGGCTAATTTTTTGTATCTTTAGTAGAGACGGGGTTTCACTGTGTTAGCCAGGATGGTCTCGATCTCCTGACCTCATGATCCGCCCACCTTGGCCTCCCAAAGTGCTGGGATTATAGCCGTGAGCCATCATGTCCGGCCCCAGAAATTGGATTATTTTTCCTGGGAGTATTATACCATTCTCTGGGAATTTTCAGTTGTATTCCCCTGGTGTACTTAACATCTTCCTCTGCCCTCTCTATTTCCTGTAAATTGGTGGTTTATACTTAATTAGTATATACTTAATTCAATTCAGGTTCAATTTTTTGGCCCAACTACTTCACAGGTGGTGGGTGCTGTGCTCTCCCTGAGGAGGCACATGGTATTTCCTTGTCTCTGGTGTTTATAGTCATGCTGTTCAGTGTCTAGGTTCAGTAATTCGTTATGGATGGTGAAATGGTGGTATTCTAATTATATCGTTCCCTGGTCATTTATTAGCTGAAATATTTCTATAAAGAGAAACTTCCCCTCATCTACTGTTTCGTTACCCCGTGATATGGTTGGTATAGAAAAGTCAGGATAAATGGTTGATTTATTCTCTTTGTCAGCTTTCAAAATAGTAGGTTGACCACAGAGCGTTTTCGGTTATGCAATTTCTCTTAAAAATCCAGAGCTCCAGTTTCTCTTGAGAAACCAGAAGACCTGGCAGTGATGCCTCCATTCCAGTGTGGCAGCAGTCACTTGCAGTTGTGTGGCATTGCTGCTTTGGATGGTCTGTGTGTCTTCCTGTCCCCTGCACGGTCCTCTTCACTGCCCATTGCTTACATTTGACTCATTTCATACAGTTGCGTTGCCTGCTTGGCTCCCACTGGCAGATGTTTGCAATCTTACATGTAAAATCCCTAACCTGGGGTTAGTGCCTAGTGCCTGCTCAGTAATGTTTGTTTTCTTCCTGCTATACTTTGTTATACCTGCGTAACTCAGTATTTTATGTGCTTTATGTTGCATGACTGAAATAATGTTTCCTTTTAAAACTCCTCACTTTTAACTAAAGTAGTTAAATATTTCAAAACTACTCACTTTTGCATCAATGTAATGTTTTAAAACATCTATAATACCTGGGTTTGTTATTTTATTTAAATAACTTTATTTCCTTGCCTCCCTTTTGGGGTTGGATGCTCCTTCGGTGTGGTCAAAACCAAAGGTATGTTTCTTGGTTTTTTTGCCAACCCCTCCTCGTTTCTTCCATGTGTCAAACTTATGCCCAATTCTTCGAGGCCAGGCACGCTTAGGCAGTCTTATGGGTCAGATGCATCAGTTATGTCATTGCAGTGATACTTGCAACATCTCTGAGACCCACACTCTTATTTCCCCTTTTACAGTTGGAGAAACTGAAGTTTGAATGGCTTGTTCTCTAGGCTACATAGCAAGTAATTTACAGAGCTTGCATCTGAATGACTCCAAAGCTCCTGCTCTTTCTGCTGCTATCTACTGCCCCAGGTTAGATTTTTCTCCTACCGTATGCATGTCAGGAGGGTGTAATAATTACAACATAGTCACCCATTGCTCAGTTATGTGACAGACCCCCAAGCTAAAGATTTTACATGTATCATCTGATTTAATCCTATAACACTAGGAGATAGGTCCTTTTTACTGACAGAGAAACTGAGCTCAGAGGCTTTATCTTGCCTCAGGACACACATGTAGTAAGTAGCAAAGGTAGGATTTGAACTCATGTCTGTCTGACTCTTGAGTAGTCATTATTTTACATTGTTGCTGTGTAATCTAGATGAAGAGGCAGAAATGAATATGAATGGAAAAATACAAACAAGTGCAGGGTGCCAGGTGGGAAGCATCAGATGAGTGACTTTGAATGTTGGGTTAGTTCAGGGATAGAACAAGAACTACAATTTGCTGAAGTTCTCCTGTTCATCCTCCTATCCACCCAGTGAGGTTGGTAATGATTTCCTCAGTAAGTTAAGAGACAGCTGAAATGCAAACACAGGTTTCTGTGATTAAAAAAAAAAACAACTTAAGCTATAAGATACCTAGAAAAAGTGAACAGCTTGATTTATTTTACAATGTGAACAGATTTGTGTAGCTTACACCCATTATCAAGAAACAGAATATTGCCAGCACTTTGAAATCCTCCTTGTGCTCCCTTCCAGGAGGATAGCCACTAAGGCTCTTTGGGTTGTTTGTCTTAAAGCCTTATAGTGTCATGGCTAAGAGCTAGGGCTTGGTAATCTGGCCTGTTGCCAGTTCTTTTACTAGCTCTGTGATCTTGGGCAACTTAGCCCCGGAGTTTCATCTGTAAAATGCAGTTAAAAATAGTTCCTACCTCATGGGTTTATTATGTATTATACATACTAAGTACCGTAAAACAATGCATGGAAAACTGCTTGGCATGATGCACATGCTCAAAGTTAGCTAATGTTAATATGAATCCTCAGCGGAAGAAGGGGTAGTTGGGGAGGTGTTTTTGTTTTAGGAGACAGGGTCTCACTCTGTCACTCAGGCTGGAGTGCAATGGCACGGTCATAGTTCATTGAAGCCTCGAACTCTAGGGCTCAAATGGTCCTCCCACCTCAGCCTCCTAAGTAGCTGGACTATAAGTACCTGCCACCATGCCCAGCTAATTAAAAAAAAAAAATGTAGAAATGGGGTCTTGCTGTGTTGCCCGGACTAGTCTCAAACTTTTGGCCTCAAGTGATCCTCCCAAAGTGCTGGGATTACAGATGTGAGCCACTGCTTCCAGCCCAGTTAGGCTTTTGATGGGAGAAATGTACTCAGAAGTGTACTACAGAAAAGGCTTAGACCAATATTGGAGCAGAGAGGGCATTCCTGTGGAGTGAGGAGCTTGTGTTGAGGTCCTTGGAGAGGCATTTATGCCGCGTATTTGGGAACCATGCGTAAGAGCAGTTTGTCTGCAGTGGTGCAGGACGTAAACACAGGGCACTTGTGGAAGTAAGTTGGGAGGGCTTAGCAGGTTTTAGAAGTTGATTGTGGAGGGCAGCTGAGTGCCAGGCTAAGATATTTGGACTCTTCCTCTATTGTACCACAGAGATGTTGAAGGCTTCGGAATGTGTATGTTTTGGAGGGTAGGTAGCATATCCAACAGTGTTTTAAGATATGATTCTAGCTGCATGTGTAGGAACATTGACAGCAGGAGTGACAAAGACTGGAGGCACAAAGGTAATTGTGCCAGGCACAGTGATATGCGCCCATAGTCCCAACTACTCCGGAAGCTGTGGTGGGAGGATTGCTTGGGCACAGGAGTTTGGGGCTATAGTGTGCTATGCTGATCAGGTGTCTGCACTAAATTCAGCATCAGGCCAGGCACTGTGGCTTGTGCCTATAATTCCAGCACTTTGAGAGGCTGAGGTAGGCAGCTCGCTTGAGCTCAGGAGTTGGAGACCAGCCTGGGCAACATGACGAAACCCCATCTCTACAAAAAATACAATAATTAGCCGGGCATGGTACTGCATGCCTGAGTCCCAGCTACCTGGGAGACTAAGGCAGGAAGATTGCTTGAGCCCGGGAGTTTGAGGCCACAGTGAACTATGAACATGTCACTGCACTCCAGCCTGGGCAATAGAGTGAGACCCTATCTCAAAAAAAAAAAAAAAAAAGTTCAACATCAATATGGTGACCTCCCAGGAGCAGGAGACCACTAGGTTGCCTAAGGAGAGGTAAATCGGCCCAGGTCAGAAAAAGAGCAGGCCAAAATTCCCATGCCGATGTGTAGTGGGCTAACACTTGTGAAGCCACTGTGCTCCACCCTGGGCAACATTGCAAGACCTCATTTCTAAAAAAAACATAAGAAGAAGATGATGGTTACAAGGTGAGAAGACTGGTGAATTTGGGATTAAACCAAATCTCTAGGACTGATAGTTTCCCTTTATTTCCTAGTTGTCAGGCCCTATGCTGGATGTCTTTGCATACGTAATCTTATTAAATCCCCACAACAGTTCAGCAGATAGACACTGTTTTCTGTTCTATGGATAAAGAAAACGAGACCTTAGAAAAGGTAATGTAATTTGTTCAGGATGACACAGTGAATAAACGGTAGAGCCCGTTTCCTAACCCAGATCTGTACCACTACAAAACCCAGTCTCTGCCACTACATCAGGGCTTCACATACTGTATCCATCAGAACCTGAGGTGCTGCTTGAGAGCCACTCAATCATAAACTTTAAAGGTGGGCCTAGGAAATGCCCTAGATGATTGATAATACACTGAAATTTGAGAACCACTCAGCCCACCATGCTGTCTCTCTAGTGGTTTTAGCATTCCCATTAATTACCCCAGAGTCCTCCACCCCACACAGAGTTTTCATAGAGGTGATGAGCCTGTTTCTTGGGCTCAGCAACAGTTTTTGGCTGACAGCAACAGACTATGACTGAGTGTGGGCTTCAGACCCCTGCTCTTCAAAGTGTAGTTTAGAGCCCAGCCACTCATCCAGGCCGGGAAGCTTGCTTAAAATGCAGGTACTTAGGCCCTACCCTATTGAACTAGAATCTGTATTTTTTTTTTTCTTGAGACGGAGTTTCACTCTCGTTGCCCAGGCTGGAGTGTAGCGGCACGATCTCAATCTCAGCTCACCACAACCTCTGCCTCCCAGGTTTAAGCAATTCTTCTGCCTCTGCCTCCCTAGTAACTGGGATTATAGGCATGTGCCACCACGCCCAGCTAATGTTGTATTTTCAGTAGAGACGGGGTTTCTCCATGTTGGTCATGCTGGTCTTGAACTCCCGACCTCAGATGATCCGCCTGCTTCGGCCTCCTAGAGTGCTGGGATTACAGGCGTGAGCCACCGCGCCCAGCCGGAATCTGCATTTTAACAGCATTCCTCCAGTGATTTAGAGTCTGCGAATGGCTGCTCTAAAGCATAAGTTTGAAGTGTGAGGGGACTATAATAAAGTTATTTCATTAGGTTTCTGCAGCCTGTAAATAAAGACTAATGCAAAGAAGAAAGACCATGGAAGGAACCCTTTTATTTATTGAATGCCTGCTGCGTGTCTGATGTTTTTGGTACTTTATTTCATTTATCTTCATAAGAACCCTGTGAAGTAGTCATTATCCCCATTAAACTGATGAGGAAACTGACACTCTGCGAAGTTAAGTACTTAGCCCAAGATCACACAGCTACTGAGTGCCTTAGCTAGGAATCAAGTGTAAATCTGTCTGACTTCAAAACCCATGCGTGCTCTTTACAGCCTACCACATTGACTCCCAGGCAGCCAGCAGGAAATGAAGGAATTCGTTTTCTTTTTTTCTTTTTTCTTTTTTTTGAGATGGAGTCTTGCTCTGTCACCCAGGCTGGAGTACAGTGGCACGATCTCAGCTCACTGCAACCTCCACCTCGCGGGTTCAAGCAGTTCTCTGCCACAGCCTCCTGAGTAGCTGGGATTACAAGCCCCCACCACCACGCCTGGCTAATTTTTGTATTTTTAGTAGAGACGGGGTTTCACCATCTTGGCCAGGCTGGTCTTGAAGTCTTGAACTCCTGACCTCGTGATCCACCCGCCTTAGCCTCCCAAAGTTCTGGGATTACAGGCGTGAGCCACCGTACCCAGCCAAGAATTAGTTTTCTTCCCTATTGGTGTGTGTTCTTTCATCTAGCTGTAGAATCCAATCACCTGGAACAGTGCATAAGAGTCCTGCAGTTTGGGAGTGATAAAAATAGAACAGGTTCTGTGCTAACAGCTCTTCTCTGTGGTGTTTTGGTCAGCCTTTCCACTTGAGCAAGCCTGACCTCCAAATTGTTTACCCAGGTTAATTTCAACAGCAATGAGAAAGATTGGCAGAAAGCACTCTCTAGATGTATGGCCACAGTGCCAGCCTGGTTTTTCATTGTCAGGGCTCCTGACATTCACTGGTTTTGCAAAGTACGGAATTTTGGTTTTTTGGGTTTGTTTGTTTGTTTGAGACGTAGTCTTGCTTCTTCGCCCGGGCTGGATCTCGGCTCGCCGCAACTTCCACCTTCTGGGTTCAAGCAATTCTCCTGCCTCAGCCTCCCAAGTAGCTGGGATTACAGGCACGTGCCAGCACGCCCAGCTAATTTTTGTATTTTTAGTAGAGATGGGGTTTCACCATGTTGGCCAGACTAGTCTCGAACTCCTGACTTCAGGTGATCCACCCGCCTCGGCCTCCCAAAGTGCTGGGATTACAGGTGTGAGCCACTGCGCCCAACCCAGAGTACAGAGTTTTTTTTGTTGCTGTTTTTTTGTTTTTTTGTGAGATGGAGTCTTGCTCTGTCTCCAGGCTGGAGTGCAATGGTGCAGTCTCAGCTCACTGCAACCTCCAACTCCTGGGTTCAAGCGATTCTCCTGCCTCAGCCTCCTGAGTAGCTGGGACTACAGGCATGCGCCACCATGCCCAGCTAATTTTTTTATATTTTAGTAGAGACGGGGTTTCACCATGTTGGCCAGGATGGTCTCAATCTCCTGACCTTGTGATCCACCTGCCTTGGCCTCCCAAAGTGCTGGGATTACAGGCGTGAGCCACTGCACCCGGCCAAGTACAGTTTTTAATGCCTTCTCACTAGATTCCATTTTGCTATGAAGTCATTTCATTGCTTTAACTGAATTGGTCCATGAATCACAAACCAGCCCTATCTATGTACCTTTTATTGTGTGCACCTAAGCATGCACCTAAGAAAACTCCCAATTACATAAAAATTAGCCAGGCATGTGGCGTGTGCCTGCAATCCCAGCTACTGGGAGGCTGAGGCAGGAGAATCACCTGAGCCCAGGGAGTTCGTGGCTGCAGTGAGCCGTGATCGTGCCACTGCACTCCAGCCTGGGTGATAGAGTGAGACTCTGTCTGAAAAAAAAAAGAAAGAAAGAAAAGAAAACTCCCAGTGAACTGATTTGTTGGAATCGGGATCTAAACCTACTTAGTTTATAAAACAATTGAACGGAAAAAGCTAAAATTGAGCTCCTTGAACTGATTATATTCCTTGTAAATTCTGCATTCTTTTTTTCCCACTGCAAAGCCAGTGTTGAGCTGTCTAGGGTCTCTTCCTGTTCTAATTCTGCATTCTCATGTATAATTCACCAAATATAAGCTCTTTAAGTACATAGTCTATGCCTTTTATTCATCTGTTTCCCAGGCTCCCGGCAGGGTTCTTGGGAAAGGCATTAGTAAATGTTTTCTTTTTGTATGAATGAATATAGGATTAGGACAGGGGTTATGGTAACAGCCAGTGCCCACTGAGCGCTTACTATATGCCAGGGTCTGCATATACTGAATTCTGTATAATCTTCTCATCAACCCAGTGATACAGATACTATTACCATCTCCATTTTACTTAGAGGAAATTTGAAACCTAGAAAGGTGAAGTGACATCTTAAGTCAATTTTACGTAATGGTTAGTGGACCTGGAGTCTGCAAACCAGCAGTTTAACTCTCAAGCCTGTGCTCTTGACCAAAACACTATAATGCCTCCTAAAACTAGTATGTAAGTGCTTATTATTTGCCAAGTGCTCTTTGTGTATATCTCAGCTAATCCTCACAGCTATCTTCTGAGATGGAGCCTTTTTTGCCTTCATTTTAAACAGATAAGGAAACTGAAAAGTGAGGTGGCCACCATAATACAGCTACTTAGTGACAGGGAAGGAGGAAAACCCAGTTCTGCCTGGGGGCAAACTGCTCCTAGTTGCCTCCCTGACCCAGTAGCTGTAGTACATGACAATTGTACATTCATCCCTTTGGCAAATGTTTATTCAGCACATGTTATGTGCCAGGCGTTGTACCAAGTGCATTATATACATGATCTCATTTAAACCTCACAGCAACCATGTGAAGTGTTGGTACTATTTTTATTCTCTCTTTTTTTTTTTTTTTTGAGATGAAGTCTCACTGTCACCCAGGCTGGAGCTGGAGTGCTGTGGTGCAATCTCAGCTCACTGCAGCCTCTGCCTACCAGATTCAAATAATTCTCCTACCTCAGCCTCCTGAGTAGCTGCAATTCCAGGCAAGCGCCACCACACCCAGCTAATTTTTGTATTTTTAGTAGAGACGGGGTTTCCCCATGTTGGTCAGGCTGGTCTCGAACTTCCGACCTCGTGATCCGCCCACCTCAGCCTCCCAAAGTGCTGGGGTTACAGGCGTGAGCCACCATGCCCAGCAAGTCTTCCCATTTATAATGGGGAAACTGAAACTTATGTGTCACTAGTGTGTTGAGTGGAAATAGTGATAATTAATATTTATGACTCCTTCCTGTGTGCTAGTTGTACTGTTTTAAGTGCTTTACATATATTATTTCATGTAATTCTTACCATAACCCTATAATCAGTATATGTTAGAATGTAATATAAGGTACTTTTATCCCCATTACAGGTAAGGAAGTAGGCATTTGCCCATGTTTACATAGCCAGTAAGTGGCAGGGCCAGGTTCACACCTAGGCAGTCTGACTCCACAGCCTGTAATGTAATTGAATCTTGGTTTTTGTCTTCCTCTCCGTAGGCACCCAGATTGGCTGAAAACTTCTGTGTCTGCCATTTAGCTACTGGGGACATGCTGAGGGCCATGGTGGCTTCTGGCTCAGAGCTAGGAAAAAAGCTGAAGGCAACTATGGATGCTGGGAAACTGGTAGGTTTGGTGGTACCAATGAGTGTTGATATTCCTCAGAATCTAGATCTGCACTGTCCAATATGGTAGCCACCAGCCACAGGTGGCTATTTAGATTAATTTAATTAATGTAAAAATCAGTTCCTCAGTTGCACTAGCCATATTTCAAGTATTTACCAGCCAACGCTGATACAGAACTTTCCATCATCAAACAAAATTCTGTTGAACAACCATGTGCTAGAGGGTGTTTTAACAAACTGGCAGATTATAGGAAATTTTTTTTTTTTTTTTTTTTTTTTTGACAAAGTCTCACTCTGTCGCCCAGGCTGGAGTGCAGTGGCGTAATCTTGGCTCACTGCAACCTCCACCTCCTGGGTTCAAGCGATTCTTGTACCTCAGCCTCCCGAGTAGCTAGGATTACAGGCACCTGCCACCATGCCTGGCTAATTTTTATATTTTTAGTAGAGATGGGGTTTCACCATGTTGGCCAGGCTGGTCTCAAACTCCTGACCTCAGGTGATCCACCCTCCTTGGCCTCCCAAAGTGCTGGAATTACAGGCGTGAGCCACCGCACTTGGCCTTATAAGACTTTTTAGAGTGCAAGTTATTTTGTTTGTTCTGAATTTATGGCACTCATTCATAGTATTCTTGAAGTTTTTCTGTGCTGGTGTGTTTTGTTATATACCTAAATTTTAGAGGCAGAAATGAAACTGCTGTCCCTAGGCCAGAACTCAGAGATGTATTCAAGAGAGGATTTAGGAAGTCACAGAAGTGTTTTTTAACCTGCTTTATGGCTCTGTGTTCTGTTTCTGTAACAAAGCAATTACTTCGCAGTTGTGACAAAGGTAATCCTTCTTATTTGGGGACGATAATTGCATTTTCTCCCTTTTTTTTTGTTCTGAGACCCAGGCTGGTGTGCAGTGGCGCAATCATGGCTTACTACAGCCTCGACCTCCTGGGCTCAAGTGATCCTCCCACTTCGGCCTGATGAGTAGCTAGGGTTACAGGCACACACCACCATGCCCTGCTACTTTTGTTGTTGTTGTTGTTGTTGTTGTAGAGATGGGGTCTCACTGTGTTGCCCACACTGGTTTTGAACTGAGCTAAACCCAGGAGCAGTCCTCCTGCCCCAGCCTCTCTAAGTGCTGGGATTACAGGTGTGAGCTGCCATGCCCAGCCACATTTTCTCCTTCTTTAGGCCAGTTGACCTGATTGGACAAATACAATCTATTATTTTCTGGCACTAATCAAAGATTGCTAGATTAATTATAACTGAGTTATTCTGGAACTTGGCCTCTGAGAATCACCTTCAGAAGTCATTTTGTGCTTGGTCTTCTGGTCTTTTTTTATCTTAGAATGTTGGTTGGGGAAGGAGCTGGACTTTGCTTTAATCCTCAAGTTACCTTCTGTTAGGCTTTGAGATTCTGTAGCTGTATCAAATGATACCTCTGCCTGCCCATTTCTATCTAGTTTTCCCTTCATGTAATTGAATCTCTGAGTCAAACCAGAAAGCTAGATATTTTGGACTTTGAGTCTTGACAGAAGACTCTGTACTAAGAAAAAATTGAGATGTGGCAATGAGATTGCTTATCTCCAACCTTCACTTAGTTGCAGAGTGTGTACTTTGTCCCCAAGTTCACAGCACCAAGAAATAAAAGCATTAGCTGCCAAGATGGGCAGGCTTCACTACAGGCTGGAGAATTTCTTTCTATAACAGCCCAAGAGAAAAACCAGTTTCTGAAAACTGGGAGAAGTCCTTATTGGGGTTTTAGAGAGACTCAGAAGTGTATTGGCTTAGGGCTGGACATGGTGGCTCACTCCTGTAATACTAACACTTTGGGAGGCTGAGACAGGCAGATCACTTGAGGTCACCAGTTCGAGACCAGCCTGGCCAACATGGTGAAACCCCGTCTCTATTAAAAATACAAAAAATTAGCTGGGCATGGTCATGTGCGCCTGTAGTCCCAGCTGTTTGGGAGGCTGAGGCACGTGAATCACCTGAACCTGGAAGGTGGAGGTTGCAGTGAGGGGAGATTGTGCCACTGTACTCCAGCCTGGGCAACAGAATGAGACTGTCTCAAAAAAAAAAAAAAAAAAAAAAAAGTGAGGGAAGAGTGTTGGCTTGGCTCTTCAGTTCCTTGGTTCTGACCCAATCTTGCCAATTCAGTGAACTTCTCTGTTTCCTCATGTCCAGGATGGCCCAGATGTGTAACCAAGTACACACATCAGTCACGTTACTGTTAGCCTAATGACAGCTGTGGAACAGGGAAAGCTGATGCCTGTGTTTTGGTCAACCCCATTCTCTCCTGGCACTCTCTCAGGTGGTCTGTCAGCCATTTGTCCTCACATTTCCTGTGCCTTGAGGATCACTGATTGCTGATAAGCTGTTATCTGACAGTTTGGACTCTGGACTCTAGTGGCAGGAGGGACCTTCAGGACCTAAGACACAAAGCTCTCCTGGTGAAGTAACAAGTAATGGAATCTGTCTTCCCTCACCCAGATTTTTGGGATACAGGAGAATTTCAAGAGACGAGAGTGTGTATTTGGCAACCACAGAGATAAAATTATGAAACTGGATCTTCCAAATGGAACCATTTCACGTTTGCTCTTATTTTTGCTTCTTTGGGTCCAAGAAAACTTGCTGTTTAGTAATAAGGTTATATACACAAACTTTTGGCTGTGGAGTTGGGCTAAGGTCAGTCACCTAGGTAATGGATTTAAACCCAAGGCTATTTTGTTCCTAACTTCCAGGTGAGTGATGAAATGGTAGTGGAGCTCATTGAGAAGAATTTGGAGACCCCCTTGTGCAAAAATGGTTTTCTTCTGGATGGCTTCCCTCGGACTGTGAGGCAGGCAGAAATGGTGGGTAGCTTAGTTTTTATATTACTACTGCATGAAACCAAACTCTTGTCCTTTGTCTTTCTTAATTCCTTTGAAGGAGATGGGTCTAACCAAGCTCTGGTAGCTTAGGTGGGCCACACATTCTTTTACAGCTCGATGACCTCATGGAGAAGAGGAAAGAGAAGCTTGATTCTGTGATTGAATTCAGCATCCCAGACTCTCTGCTGATCCGAAGAATCACAGGAAGGTATTTGTCCCTTGAAGGTCCCTTTTCATGCTTCTCAGAGCTTTCTCAAACTCTGAGAATTGCTCTTGCCTAATCCCGGCCATGAAGCTTAGTGCCATTTCAACATGGATTGATTTTATTTGGTGACATCCGCTGAAGTGGTGAGATGGGATCGGGATATGGAAAGAAGAGCAAGGGATTTGAAGTCAGACAGCATCTCATTCTTGTCACTTTTTTTTTTTTTTAGATGGGAGTCTAACTCTGTCGCAGTGGCGCAGTCTCGGCTCACTGCAACCTCCACCTCCTGGGTTCAAGCAGTTCTCCTACCTCAACCTCCCAAGTAGCTGGGATTATAGGTGTCTGCCACCAGGGCTGGCTAATTTTTTTTGTATTTTTAGTAGAGATGGAGTTTCACCATGTTGGCCCAGCTGGTTTTGAACTGACCTCAAGTGATCCGCCTGCCTCGGCCTCCCAAAGTGCTAGGATTACACGCTTGAGCCACTGTGCCTGGCTCTTGTTGCTTTTTTTTTTTTTGAGACAGAGTCTTACTCTGTCACCCAGGCTGGAGTGCAGTGGCGCGATCTTGGCTCACTGCAACCTCTGCCTCCCTGGTTCAAGTAATTCTCCTGTCTCAGCCTCCCGAGTAACTCGGACTACAGGCATGTACCACCACGCCCAGCTAATTTTTGTAGTTTTAGTAGAGACAGGTCTTCACCATGTTGGCCATGCTGGTCCCAAACTTCTGACCTCAAGCAATCCACCTGCCTTGGCCTCCCAAAGTGCTGGGATTACAGGCTTGAGCCACTGTGCCTGGCCTCTTGTCACTTTTTAACTGTGACCCTAGGCACATTTCTTAACCTCTCTGAGGCTGTTTCCTCATATGTAGAAGGGGGTTGATAACACCTGCTTTGAGAAGCTATTTCACGTGTTAGGTAACATAAAATGCATAGTTCAAAGCCTTGCCTATATTAGGTGCTTAAGAAATGTTAATGTCTTTACATGTGTATCTCCTCCATTTTAGTGCTCCTTAAATCTGATTTCAGCTGGAGTTGCCATACTTTGCTGTAGACTTTTTATTGTAAAAATAATATAACCATCTGTACAAAGTTTAGAAAATGGAGGAAGAATTTGCTCATAGTACAGCCACTTTGTGTGTGTGTGTGTGTGTGTGTTTTAACATGTTTGCTTCTCTGTAATAGCATTGAACACAGAAATGCCTCTGCTTCTGGACACGTTTGTTCTGACAGACCAACACTGCTTTAGCCTACAGTTGTCTCTACCCTGTTTCACTAATCACTGCCATCTGCTTTGTGCCTTCCAGAAGTATGACAGAAGCTTTCAACTGCAAATGGACCCTCCATTCCCTTCTTTATTGTGGGCTGTAGCTTTTTTATGTCTTTGTCATTTTAATGGTGTCTCAGGAAAGCGGTCAGCCAAACATCTTGAACCAGACATCCATGACCATTACTTTTAATTGCTGTGTAATATTTCACAGTAGGTAAACCATTGTTTACTTATTTCCTTATTGTTGTACATTTATGTTTCTTCCAGTTAGCCACTGTTAAAATGATACTATGGCCATCATAATGCATGTAAATTTTTGGATTAGGGAAAAAATGTTTTCTTATTTCAGACATTATTACTTTGATTTCCTAATGAGGTTGAACATCTTTTCCATGTGTTTGTAGTCCATACCTTCAAGAAGAGACAAACATGTGAATAGACAGTACAGGGTTAGCACTATTATCCTGGAAAGCAATATGAAATACAGTGGACTCTACCTTATATTCATTTTCTTTTCAAATGTCCAGGTTACATGTCTCCGGCTATTCCATAGGCTCCTTTAATGCAGGAACTTCTGTTTCTTTGTATCCCCACTGGGCACAGAGTAGACAAAGCTGATGTAGGTCGAGAAGCAGTAGGGTTAACAGTAAAGACATCACTAGGCCTGGGGTCTCTGAAGCACTAAGCACGTATTAGCAGAACCAGGTGATACTGGAGACCTTTGATTCTATGGGCCCAGCTTCCTGAGTACCTGCTTCGTGCATAGCACAGTACTAGACCCTGGGAGCAGAGGACCACGAGAGGCTCTAGGATAACCATATAGTGATGCCCATCTCTGACCTCAGAGAGTCATATATGAAACTTGGGCTGTTCAGTGTAGTAGAAAGTCCAAGAAGAAAGCCTGGGGACAGGGAAGAAAGGCTGCCTAGGATAGAGATAACATTAAACTCTTCCTCGATGAAGAGTATTTCAGAGAGCCTTTCCCAGAAGGGAGGAGAAGCCGGAATGAGTATGTGTTGGACTTTCGCTGAGGCTAGTAGCAGACGTGTCTGCCCAGTGATCTGGGGGGCAGGAAGGTAGAAGGAATGCTGTTGAGAAGAGCTTTACTGGGGAGATCTGCCAAACCAAAGAGGGTAGACTTGACGGAGTTCAGGACTCATGAGATATTCTTGAGCCACTGGGTATTGTGGCAAAAACAGTATTCTAAGAACATTAGCTTGGTCCTGGTGTACAAGGTAAATTACGGCAAGGAGAAACAGATAAGGATACCATCTAGGAGCCTGTTTATGATCCACATGATGTGGTGGAGATTTCTAACTGAGGTTGGGTGGGAGAGAACAGAGAGATTCTGAAGAACAAACAGCAGGATTGCTGTAAAGGGTGAAAGAGAGAAGATTCAGTCCCTCCATTTGGAAGTAGGTGGTTAGTGTGACTTCCTCACAGAGAGAAGGACCCCGTTCCTCACAGAGCATGTCACTGCTGAAGGTGTTTTTCCAAGTTTACCCAACAGATGAGTGGCAGGGTTAGCCCTGGAAGCCTGCTTTCTGCCTCCTAGTCCAAAATGTTGATGGTTAGAAGAAAATGAGGCAGGAACTAGTCAGTTTAATATGGATCTTTTTCTTTTCTGTTTTTTTGTTTTTGTTGTTGTTGTTGTTTTTGAGACAGAGTCTCACTCTGTTGCCCAGGTTGGACACAGATGTCGGCTGTTTGAAGATGCTGGGGAATGCACCCCGGACCTCACACAGGATCTTTTTCAAGTCTGAGATGATATGGACCCATTGTAACAATCTTCTGAATTAGCTCTGACCTCACTTCTAGTAATTTTGAGTCATTGTTCTGTTTCTTGAATATGAATAGTTGGTGGTTGTGGTTTTTGTTTTTAACTTATTCAATATTGGCTCTCTCAAATCCTAATTATCCTACCAGTTGGCTCTCTGGTATTATCTTAATACCTGGTACCATCCCAATTTTGTGGATGAGAAAACAAGTGTTTAAAGTGTCGCACTGAATGTTGAGTGCAGTGGTTCATGCCTGTGATCCCAGCATTTGGTAGGGACCTAAACAGGAGGATTACTTGAGGCCAGGAGTTTCAGACCAGCTTGAGCAACATAGCAAGACCTCGTCTCTACTATAAAGCAAAAAAAAAGTTAGCCAGGTGTGGTAGTGTGCACCTGCGGTGGTGGTCCCAGCTACTTGGGAGTCTGAGGTGGGAGGACTGCTTGAGCTAGGGAGGTCGAGGCTGCACCGAGCCATGATTAGGCCACTGGACTCCAGCCTGGGTGACAAAGCAAAACCCTATCTCAAAAAAATAAAAATAAAGTATCACACTCACGGTAGCAGTGATTGTAGATTCCCAGTCCTGATGATACCTCCAAGCCACGCTCAGTGGCTCATGGAGCTATTTTGGTTGGTACTTGAGAGCAATCCCATTTTGAGAACTTGGAGAGTGGGGTTTCTTTCACTTACCTTCTATGGAATGAGCCTTGTATTGTTTTAAAAAGTGGTATTTGTGAATGGCAAAAGAGCAGTGTGTGGGAGTCATATTTGTTGCAGCCTGGCTGCTATGTGCCCTGTGCTCTCTAGAAGGTAAAAAAATATCCTGGTCCGTATCTCATGCCCCTAGCCCCTCCCAAAGTTGCTGCAGCTGAGCCCAGCAGTCTGCTCTCTCCTTTCCCTGGGTCTCCCAGTGGATGCCATTTCTGAATGAATGCATCAGAGGAATCCTTCCAGGCACTCAAATAATGGAAGGTGCAACCTCACAGTACATGACTGCAGTCACAGGAACCTTTACTACTCTGTCCAGTTGGCCTTCCATATCCATGATTCCCTCATCTACGGATTCAAGCATTTGTGGATTAAAAATATTCAGAACAAAACCACCAATAAATATAACCCGGGAAAGCTGAAGAAAATAAAAAATAATACAAATTTTAAAATTCAGTATATCAATTTTTTACATGGCATTTACATTGTATTAGGTATAAATAATCTAGAGGTGATTTAAAGTATGCAAGACAACCAGCCTGGGCAACATAGTGAGACCTCATCTCTACAAAAAATTAAAAAATTAGACCGGGCGCGGTGGCTCACACCTGTAATCCTAACACTTTGGGAGGCCGAGGTGGGTGGATCACAAGGTCAGGAGTTCGAGACCAGCCTGGCCAACGTGGTGAAACCCCGTCTCTACTAAAAATACAAAAAATTAGCTGGGCGTGGTGGCAGGCATCTGTAATCCCAGCTACTCAGGAGGCTGAGGCAGGAGAATTGCTTGAACCTGGGAGGCAGAGGTTGCAGTGAGCCGAGACCATGACACTGCACTCCAGCCTGGGCAACAGAATGAGACTCTGTCTCAAAAAATAATAATAAAATAAAATAAATTAATTAAATAAAATAAAAGAATTAGCCAGGCATGGTGGCGCATGCTTGTAGTCAGCTACTCCAGAGACTGAGGCGGGAGGGTCACTTGAGCCCAGTAGTTTGTGGTTACAGTGAACTATGGTCATTGCCATTGCACTCCAGCCTGGACAACAGAGCAAGACCATGTCTCAAAAAATAAAATAAATAGACCAGGCGCAGTGGCTCACACCTGTAATCCCAGCACTTTGGAAGGCTGAGGCAGGTGGATCACGAGGTCAGGAGATCGAGACCATCCTGGCTAACACTGAAACCCCGTTTCTACTAAATATACAAAAAATTAGCCAGGCTTGGTGGTGGGTGCCTGTAGTCCCAGCTACTTGGGAGGCTGAGGCAGGAGAATGGCGTGAACCCGGGAGGCGGAGCTTGCAGTGAGCAGAGACCGCGCCACTGTATTCCAACCTGGGTGACAGAGGGAGACTCTGTCTCAAAAATAAAATAAAAATAAAAGTACACAGGAGGATATGCATAGGTTATATGGAAATGCTGTACCATTTTATATCAGGGACTTGAGCATCTATGGATTTTGGTATCCACAGAGGGGGCTCCTGGAACCAATCCCCCCGTGGATACCAAGGGATGACTCTATAGCTTATTTTCTCTACTGTCACCTCCCTCCTGCCCATAACCCAGTGCCACTTTATGCCAAATGGACCATCTTGTCCCCCCAAAATATGCTGTGATTAACAAAAAAGAAAGTAGCACATTTTACAGAGGTGCTACTTCAATAGTCTAAATAGAATTGAATAGAATTTTTATTTATTTTATTTTTTTGAGACAGTCTTGCTCCGTCACTCAGGCTGGAGTGCAGTGGTATGATCTCGGTTCACTGCAACCTCCACCCCCAGGTTCAAGCGATCCTCCTGCCTCAGCCTCCCAAGTAGCTGGGATTACAGGTGCCTGCCACCCAGCTAAATTTTTCATATTTTTAGTAGAAACGGGGTTTTGCCACGTTGGTCAGGCTGGTCTCGAACTCCTGACCTCAGGTGATCTGCCCCCCTCAGCCTCCCAAAGTGTTGGGATCACAGGCATAAGCTGCTGGGCCCAGCCCAAATATTGCTATGCCTGCCAAATGGTGAAAAATATTAGGGAGCTCTAGTCTAATAGACCTTCATGAGAAAAGCAAACATTAGTTAAATAAGCAAACAAACACTTGGTTGGCAGAGAATTGAGAAACCACAGAAGTGAAGCAAGGCCTGGCTGCTGAGCAGAGCTTGGCCTGCCTCCTTTCCTTAGGTTTCTAGGCTCCTGTGGTGTGGCCATTCCCAGTCAGGAACATGGGCTTGTTGTCTGTGGGGACTCAGCACAGATGCAGCTGCCCACTATACATTCAGTGCCAAATAAATGCCTGTTCTTGAGCTCTATATTCCATGACTTGTTTAATAAGTCATTTTTCCCGATTACTTGAATATTGCTCCATAAGGGTTAGGCTATCTTTTATCTGTGTGATCGAAAAGATGTGTTCCATTATCTGGCGGTGTTTGCATCCATGGGAATTATTTTTCCTGTTAGTACCTTCCTGGTTTTGTAACCAAACTAGGTTAGAAAATAGAGGTCATTTCTTTGTCCTCTGTCCCCCATAGCACTTTGTACAAATCTCTGTTAAAGGATTATCACGTTTGTTATTTATTTCCACATTTGTCTCTCCCACTAAGCACTACTTGTGAGCAGGGATCATTACTCATTGCTTTGTAGCTTCTGAATTCAGCTTAAGGCTTGAATGGAATACTTATTAATGTTTGTTAAGTAAATGGGTGAACAGAATGGATGGCTGTGTGAGACCAGCACCAGAGTTCCTTCTCTCAAGTCCTGAATTAGGTAGTTATGCCAGCAGTTTGCTCTTCAGCCAGATACTCATAATAATGTTTGGTCAAAATAGAAAATATACTCTGCCGCTGGCATAAGCTCTCCTGGAAGCCCAGTTATTTAGCTGGATTTTCTGCTGGGTGCTGGGTCCTTGCATCCAGCGTCCCTATTTCTGCTTGTCATTCCGGAGCCCCCTAGAGTGGAGTGCAGGTGCGTACTGTCAGTTAACCTAACTCATATTCATTTGCTGCCTTTCAGGCTGATTCACCCCAAGAGTGGCCGTTCCTACCACGAGGAGTTCAACCCTCCAAAAGAGCCCATGAAAGATGACGTATGTAAACTCAGGACAAAAAATTTCCTTTTCTTTCCTTCCACTTTCTTCACTGTTTTCTTTTTCCTTTATTCTTTCCATCTTCCTTTTATTTCTACCAATATTACTAACTTAGTCATGAAAAATAACACTATCAAGTAAATCACATGGCCTGTGTCAGATCTATTCAGTGTCTCCTCAGGTGGTTTATTGCTTGGCCTCAAGGTTGCTTCCAGTGGTGCTAGCTTTTTGCAGTGCCCAGATTGTACCTGTCTTCTGTCAAGAGCAGCCCCTTTTCTGGCATCATGGCCACCTAAGTGAGCAGCTAATCAGGAGAAGGTTTCTTAAAAGCCTACAATTGGAGAGTGGGAAGAGTGTGGCACTGAAGAGAAGTTTGATGACCAGTCCTCCAGAAAAATATTCTCTTTTTATAGTTATTGCTGCTGTACTGTGTCCTGGGGTTTCATACATGGTCACTGCACCATTTGCCATAAAGAGTCTATATGGTTTGTTTTAAAGCATGCAGGCAACAGTAAGAATTTCCTGGGTTTACCTTTGTCCTATGAAACAAGTTCATCAGGTCATTCAGGTTCTATAAATACAGGTTCCAGAGCCGTTATGGCAACTTAGTCACATTTTGCAAAGTTGCTAATTCTACCATTCAAAGTTCTTATTTTACTTGCCACTTTTAGAATGTTGATGGGTGACACTCTAGTAAATACACTAAATATTTAAGCAACTAAGATTACAATTGCTAATGTATCTTTGATTTTGATGTATTCTGGTCTTAGGGGCCTTTTTGACTTCCTTACTTTTGACCCTAGAAGTGTTTATCTTGGAAGCTGAATCGCCTGAGCACAAAGATGAGAAAGTCATTGCCTATCTTCCCCTCATGAACCCCTTTCCTCACAGCTGGTGTTTCTGACAAACTCTCTGACTTCTGTTCACCAGCTGCTCTGCTCCTGGGAGTAGCAAAGTTCTTCACCGGAGAGGGTCTGGATTGCCTGTCTTTGTCTCTGATGGGCTTTGGGAACAGACAGCATCCTGGGCAGAATGGTCCCATCTCAAATCTGCATCTGGCATGGAATAAGAAAACCTTGCTAACAGTCCCAGCCTTTCATTGCTGTCTTCCTGTTCTCAGATCACCGGGGAACCTTTGATCCGTCGATCAGATGATAATGAAAAGGCCTTGAAAATCCGCCTGCAAGCCTACCACACTCAAACCACCCCACTCATAGAGTACTACAGGAAACGGGGGATCCACTCCGCCATCGATGCATCCCAGACCCCCGATGTCGTGTTCGCAAGCATCCTAGCAGCCTTCTCCAAAGCCACATGTAAAGACTTGGTTATGTTTATCTAATGTTGGGTCCAAGAAGGAATTTCTTTCTATCCCTGTGAGGGAATGGGTGGGAATGATAGGACAGGCAAAGAGAAGCTTCCTCAGGCTAGCAAAAATATCATTTGATGTATTGATTAAAAAAGCACTTGCTTAATGTATCTTTGGCGTGTGTGCTACTCTCATCTGTGTGTATGTGTGTTGTGTGTGTGTGTGTGCATGTACATATGTGTTCACTCTCCTACTTTGTAAGTTTTAGGCTAGGTTGCTTTACCAGCTGTTTACTTCTTTTTTGTTGTTGTTTTGAGACAAGGTTTCGCTCTGCCACCCTGGCTGGAGTGCAGTGGCGTGATCTTGGCTCACGGCAACCTCTGCCTCCTGGGGCTCAAGCAATTCTCCCACCTCAGCCTCCTGAGCAGCTGGGACTACAGGTGCATGCCACAACACCTGGCTGATTTTTGTATTTTTTGTAGAGACAGGATTTTGCCAAGTTGGCCAGGCTGGTCTTGAACTCCTAGGCTTAAGCAATCCACCCACCTTGGCCTCCTGAAGTGCCAGGATCACAGACGTAAGCCACTACACCCAGCCCAGCTGTTTACTTCTTTAACCATACTTTTGATTTTATTTTTTGACCAAAATGAACTAACCCAGGTAATCTTCCAGGGACCGCAATTCCAGAACCTCATAGTATTTCTTCCATTTCCAGCAGCTGATTGGAAGTCCAGGATCATGTGAAGTCAGGCAGGGTCACAGTTCCTGATGGCACATTATGGACAGAGAATTCCATTTTGTTTTCTAACCCATGATGAAAACCCACGTGAGTCAGTGTGTGAACAGGGATCATTAATTTTTTCCCCCTAGGTGGAAGGAAAAAGGCACTTATGTTGCAGGTTACAGAAATTACTGGGAGAGGATATTGTCATAAAAAGAGCCAGGCCAAATTGGAATATTTTTGTGATCTGCATCATGATGCTGAAAATAGCGATTATTTGGGAATTGGGTTTGAAAACTGAATTGTTGCCAGAGAATTAAACCAGGTGAAAGGTCCTTTTGAATTCAGATTGTCTTCTGAACATCCAGGCTGATCATCTGAGAGCAGTCAAATCTACTTCCCCAAAAAGAGACCAGGGTAGGTTTATTTGCTTTTATTTTTAATGTTTGCCTGTGTTTCCAAGTGTGAACAAAACAGTGTGTGATCTATTCTTGGATTCATTTTGATCAGTATTTATTCAAACCCAGTCTCTCTCCAGGACATAAAACTGAAATCAGATATGTTCTTTTTAAGCCCAAACCCTCTCCCTTCTAGATCCAACCCTTCACCCCTAATTTTATGATGGCTATAGCCATGGACTTCCCCAAGAAAAGATCACCCAGAAATAAGACCACCTGTGACAATTACCAGCTTTTATTCATAACCTTAGCTTCCCAACTATTGAGCATTTTCTAAGGTCCCTGCTGTCTTTTGGTCTCTGGTTTGATTTGTGGCAAACAGATGAAGTAACAGACTGCGATGAAGGACCACAAAAACGGCAGCCTCTGGAAAAACCATTAGAAAGTCAGTGGCAGATCCAGTAAATAATATCGCCAGCCTCAGCATAATCTGCTGCTGACTCGATTCAGTGGACTCTAAAGTGCCCAGCCTCCTGACCTGAGCTCTCCTGCCATCTGTGAGACTACCAGAGGTCTTATCTGCCGTCCACATGGCAACTGGGCATGAGTACCTGGCCACCTTGCTTCCCTCTTTGCCTGGTCCAAGTGAGTGTCTGCTGCCTCTGTCCTGCCTTGTTTTCCTGGCTCTAAACCAACTCCACCCACTCTTAGTGGAAACTCAGTCTGGCTTTGTGTGTTTCTGGGAAGCACATGACTTCTGGGAATGGGCAAGGAAGAGGAGTGAAACAAAAACTGTCAGCTATGTGTGCCTGGTCTGGGATCCTTCTCTGGGTGACAGTGGCATCATGAATCTTAGAATCAGCTCCCCTTTAACTAGGGACAATTGTAAGCACTTGGCCTCAAAGTTGAGGTTCCTGAATGTTTGCTAATTGAATGTGCATGATCCTTGCCCAAATATTTGTCATCCGTCCACATAGATTCACGTGTGCATACAACATGTACAAGTAATATTTGGGCTGCCCATAAGAACTGGAAGATTCCTAGGGAATGCATATACCCTTCTCAGTATGGTTAGGATTCTGTTTTTGCTTCATTTAATTCCAGAGTTCCTCAGCCTCAGCAGGTTCTGCTTTTACCTGTCACAGAAATTTCCAGTGTTTAATGCATTTGGTTGCTGGGGCTTACATGCCAGCCTCCTCTGATATGTACTTGGTTTTTAAAAACCCATTTTGTTCTCTCTTGTTTCCTCTCTATTTCAGCCTAGTATCAGAAGGCCAGGCGAGACTGCAACACTGCTCATCACCCCGCGGCGTGATCCCTGCTCTTAGGTGCTGGGCAGAGGGGAAGGGTGGTCAGGGTGAGGATGGTGAGGGAGGGCTGGTGAGGGGCTCAGAGGAATACTCGGAACAACAGCAGTGTTATTGTAGTGTGGCAGTTTCTTTTATACATAGGTGAGAGTTTTTAAAGTGTAAGGGAAAAATTAATTTTTTAAAAAACACCATGCTTGGAGGGTGGGGGTAGAAATAGACACAATATTATTTCTAAGGAATCGGGTTTTCATTTACTCTGGACTGGTGAAAATATTTTTTAAAGCCAGTGCTCTAAGACCTCAGGTTTTATCTCAGAACCCCATGGGTTCCAGACCAAGAGTACAGGAAATCAAATTGTTGTCCTGTCTGTCTATAGCTTGGAACAGGGAGCTTTGATTACTGACCCCGGTTCCACACACTGTAAGATCAAAAAACCATCTCCACATTTGAAAGAGATGTAAGGTGTATTCATAGGGATGGTGGCTCAACAAATCAAGCAAACTGGAATCAAGGGGAGGGGGAAGGGAATGAAATGGAAAGGGAGGCTGATTCCCTTCCCCTGACTTACCACTAATTTACTAGGCTACCTACTCTCATGAGTAACCTCTCACAGCTACTCAGCACATGCCACAATCCTATGCTCTTGCCTTCTTTTATCTGCAGTGTGTGAAGGGACTCTTTTAAATAAATGAGCAAGTGTCCTAAGCTATGTCATCCAAAGATTGTCCTTTCCATTCTCAAATCCTGTGACTGGGATCACTCAACAGCACTGTGTTGTATTATTTTCAATGAGGTGCCTTTCTTAACTGACCAAATGCTGCCTTGTTTGGCCCCTAAATCAATAAAATATGTTAAAATTTGTATCCCCTGTTGTGGCATTTTTTTTAGATAATCTAAGCTAGAAAAATGACATTGAATTCTGGACCTGGCTGGAAGGAAAAGAAGCCCTTTCTTGTGGTCGCTGGCAGCTGTGTGGTAGGGAGGTCCAAGTATGTGCATATGAGATAAGCCTGCACCCTCTTGACCTTCAGCTCCTATGCAGGCTTCTCTTGAGCCCAGAGACAAGGCAGCTTGGTCTAGTGGAGATAGCACTGTGCTTGGAGTTCAGGGGACCTAGGACAAATCCCAGCCAGTTAGTTATTCACTGTGCTCCTGTTTCCTCAGCTGAAAAA
The DNA here is from genome assembly GCF_029289425.2 of Pan paniscus. Taxonomy (NCBI): domain Eukaryota; kingdom Metazoa; phylum Chordata; class Mammalia; order Primates; family Hominidae; genus Pan; species Pan paniscus. The sequence goes on from NC_073249.2 coordinate 193,816,427, forward strand.
GGAAGTTGGTTATGCCACCTTCTCGGCCTTAATGGCATTAAATGAAATTTATAGGAAGAGGTTTTTGCTCAGTACCTGGCATGCAACAGACATTGGATAAATGTTAGTTGGATCCAGATATACACAGAAAGATATCTGCTTCCTGCCAGGCTGGATAACTGTTGAATGGACACTTGTCCATAGTCTAGAAAGCCAGTGCTTCTAATCCCTAAGCCAGATCTTTGACTACCTTTTCAGTTGCTTCTTTAACACTCTTTGTTGCTTCTCTGTGTGTCCTAGTTTAAATTCATTTCCTCTCCAGCAAAAGTGAGCTTAAATAATTTCTCCAAACTAAAGCTCTCATGTTTTTGGAAGGGCTGCCTTTGCAAGTGAGGTTTCTGAGAAATGACTGTTGTTCCCAAAACAAGAGGGAGCTGGGCTGGAAGCACCACTATTCTTCTTTAGGCATCTTGTTACAGAGAGAGGCAGGGTCTTCACTGACATATTAAATCCTGTTCCCTGAACCAGCCCCTCCCTCTTCTGCTCCACTTCCTCACCTGTGCAGAGTCATTTTCAGGTGTTAGCCTTACTGATTTGCACTGATCTGTTTGTTCCCTGAGCTTTTTAAATACCCTGTGAAAATTTTCTTTCCTCCCTTGGTCATCATGCATCTAATTGTGGGGAAATGTTTGTCAAACCAACCTGCAAAGCAGCATGGTGTAGTTGAGAAGAATAAACAGAGAAGACTGGGTGAGCTATTGTTTGTTTGCTTCTTTGGGCCTGGGTTTCCTCATCTAATCTGCAAACCAAGAATGCAGACTAGTCCTACCACTCCCGGAAGACTGACGTTATGCCAGGTATTATGCAAAGGCTTCATGTAACCCTCGACTTCACGTAACCCTCACACAGCACCCTGTGGAGTCAGAACTGTCCTTCACTTTTATAGGTGAGGAAACCAGACTCAGAGAGGTGAAGTGGCATTCCTGAGGTCATGCATAAGAGGCAGTCAGGACTGAAACACAGTCTCTAACACTTATCCGTCCCCTTGATCTTGTTGCTGAAGTGATTTAATTACTTGCATAGCTCTGCACACAGGAAGGGCTGCTCTGAATAAGAGCTCTTTTCCATGGACACTCAGCGCTGCCGGAACTGATTTTGAAGAAGTCACTGCCGGCTCTGAGGGCCTGGGGTATGTGTCTTAGGATCTCCTGTGTGCACAAAGTGTCACTGACAGAACACAGCAGGATGGAGAGCAGCCTCCTCAGAAGCCTCACAAGTCTTTCCTCAGATGAAGACAGAGCAACGAGTCAGAAGACAGATTTCAACAGCGACTTCACCATGCGACCTTGGACAAGTTATCTCACCTCATCAGTAGAATAGGAATGATCCCTACCCCTCAAAGGTGCTGATGACACTAGTGACCAAGATACTCATGTGGGTTGGACTGCCCAGGACACAGCAGATGCTTAGTAAACACAGATGGAATTCAGAGGGAAAATGTAGGCATTGAAGAAAGTTGTCTTACTGACCATCTGGAACCAGGCTAAGGATCCCCTAGAAATCATAGACCTCTGAAATTATATGCAGAATTCTTTATGTGTTTTCATAATTAATAATAGTCTAACATATTAAATTCTTAGCTGTGTGAGAGGTTCTGCATGCATTATCTCATTTATTCTCCTCGATAACCCTGTGGAGGTAAGTACTGCTATTATCTCTATGGTATGTCTGTAGACTTTGAGGTTCAGACATCTGATAATGGCAGAACCAGAGCCTGAGTCCAAGTCTGGCTCCACACCCCAGCCTCTTAACACTGTGCCAATTGCTTTGACACTTTGCTGGGGAGAGACAAAATGATCTCAAAGGCACTCATGATACAGAAAAGGCTATGAGCCATGGATCCAAACAAAAGGAGAAACTCAAGTAGGTTTGCTGTGTTACAGTGAAGGACCTGCCACAGGTAAGACCTTTTTCTATTTTGCCATCCTCCGTTGTTTCCTTATTGTTGGTACTAAAGTTCCAATGTGCTGGATTTGCATAGCTCCTGGAATCACCCGTATTCCAGAAAGGCTGGAGGGGTGAGTTATGTTGGGGGAAGGAGCCGGTTCCCATCTCTTGTCCTCCACGATTATCTCCTGGTTCTGGATAAGGTGGCCAGGGGAGGGTGTGTATGTAGGCTGTTGAGTCACAGGCAGCCGTCTCAGATTGCAGCTCTGTGTAGCTGATGGTGTTGCATTATTCATAACTCCAGGGGGAGCAGTGTGCTTCTGATGTCTTGGGAATGCAGCAGCTCTGGGTTTAGAGTCATCCATGGCAGTGTGATGATGAGCTGCTCTCACAGAGGGCCCCTTCCAGGTGCCCAGTCCAGATTGAGGTGCCCCCAGCAGAAAACAGGTGGAAATGGAAAGACAGAGCATCAGAGGGCAAGACAACATGGGCCTAGATCCTGTGCAGATAGCCCTCAAGCCAATAAGCCAAACAGATCTGCACTTTGGGGGTAAAGTTGCTATGGAGCAAATAATTTGATTGTGTGGTGTTCTGTAAGGGTTTTGCAGACAAATTCCTCTGAGCTTAGCTAGGAGTTCATTATGCTTCCTGTTTAGCTGGTCTTCTTTCTTCTACTAAATAAGAAATGCTTCATTTTTGGCCGAGCACGGTGGCTCATGCCTGTAATCTCAGCACTTTGGGAGGCCGGGGCATGCGGATCACAAGGTCAGGAGTTTGAGACCAGCCTGGCCAACGTGGTGAAACCCCGTCTCTACTAAAGATACAAAAAAATCAGCTGGGCATGGTGGCGCCCACCTGTAATCGCAACTATTTGGGAGTTCGAGGCAGGAGAATTGCTTGAACCCGGGAGGCGGAGGTCGCAGTGAGCTGAGATCGCGCCATTGCACTCCAGCCTGGGCGACAGGGTAAGGCTCCGTCTCAAGAAAAAAAAAAAGAGAGAAAGAAATGCTTCACTTTCTACTGTCTTCCTTCTTGCCCTGGCTGTGAGGAAACTCAAAACTACGTCTTGTGTTCAGTTGTTAATCATTCCTCAGCCATGGTTTCTTAATAATTTCAACGCCAGCCCAATTTTAGTTCAGTGTTTAGCATTTTTGTGCTCATGTGTGTTGTAAACTGCCTTGAGTCTATTTTGGAAGAGAAGCAGAGTGTAAAGGAAGGGCTAATTATGCAGTACAGGAGGTCAGACTGCAGAGAAGAAGGTAGCTTTGTGAAGGAAGTGGGATCTGGGTGACTCCATGCAGAGGGTGGCAGCATTCCAGCTGAGGGCACAGCACAAGGGAGGGTACAGCGGCCACTGGTGCTCTGGGCTGCTTTAACCTCAAGCAGGGATCCCCAACCCCCAGGCCATGACTACCACCAGCAGGAGGTGAGCGACAGGCAAGTGAGCACTACCGCCTAAGCTCCATCTCCTGTCAGATCAGCAGTAGCATTAGATTCTCATAGGAGCACAAACCCTATTGTGAGCTATGCATGCGAGTAATGTAGGTTGCCCGCTCCTTGTGAGAATCTAATTAATGCCTGATTATCTGAGGTGGAACAGTTTCATCCTGGTCTGTGGAAAAATTGTCTTCCATGAAACTAGTCCCTGGTGCCAAAAATCTTGGAGACTGCTGACCTAGAGAACCCCTACCAGAGTTCTTGGGAAATCTGTATCTGATTAGAGATAAGTTTTTCAAACAAAGCACAGTGACCGTAGAAGGGAAGTTTTTCAGCTCATGAATAATGTCAAGAATGCAGAAGAGCAAAAGACAAGGATACGTACATAGAGATTTGATGGGCCGCTTTAAGCTCAGCCCATGTGCCACTCTTCCTCCCTCCCCTAAACACACCACAGTCTGTGCTTTGACCATGAATCAGGCGATACTTTGCTGTGGGGCTGAAGCGGGGGAAGTCCTTCAGTTTTATTGTCAGCTCTTTTTTCCAGTCATGTGTCTAGTGGTATGGGCATGAGTTCTGAGGATGACAAAGATGGTCTGTGCTTAGATCTTGGTCCTGACAGTAGCTTACTGTGTGCCTTGAGGGAGACACTTAACCTGTAAGCCTCAATGAACTCATCTGTAAAATGAGGGTCATAGCACTCATCTAGAAGAGTGGTGAAGTTCATATGAATTGAGAAATAGCAGCTGCCCAATAAATGATCCTTTCTGTGTCCTTTCCCAAGGCCATTTGCTGAGGAAAAAAGGACCTTACCATGGCTACCAGCTATTTCAGAATAGGTATCTTTACCCATTCCTATTCCTCAGTGCCACCTCATCCCCCTTGGAATTCAGTACCAAACCCGAACAGGTTGCTTTTCACTGGAGTGTTTCCTGAGCTGCCAGATGTGCCCCTGAGTGGAGATGGGAATCAGTGTTATCTTCCCCAGGGATGCTGATTCTACTCCAGGCTGGCAGGAGACATTGTGGTCCTGACATGGCAGCCAACCAGATACCAATGGTCTTGGCACCCCCAAAGCTTACTGAGAGTAGGACATTCTATAGTTGAAGATGAGGGGAGCATCTTCAACTGCTGAAACCACACCTTGGCCTGGCTGTACCTGCTCCTATCTTGAGGCCAAAATAGGAGGGAGCACAAAAGAACATGGTGGGGTAGATCTGTGTGCACGTGACACCAGTGAGGTGCTGGAGTGGGCCGTGAGAGTCTTTAGTGAGAATATGTTGGCTCATGTTTTGGAAACCTTTGAAAATTGTCCTGTGGTAAGGGAATGAGAACAGTACCTCTCTCTTTGTGCTGTTGACAGGATGAGTTCATGTCTGTCAGGTATTTTAGAACAGTGACTCCCATAGTGCTCAGTAAGTGTTTCCTAGCTAGCAGCTCTGGCTCAGCAATTCCAGTTTGTACATGTCCCCCAAGGAAATGACTAAGTATGTGCAGAAAGCATTCTTTATAACAGGGTTAGAATTGGAAACAACCTAAATTTCCAACAAAAGGGGAGATTGGCTGATTCATTCATGGGATGGAATAGTATGTGATCACGAAATAAGTCATTTTAAGACAAAGATTTTATGGTAAATTTATTAAGTGAATAAACAAAGGTTTTAAAACAATACAGAATGGAATATGCTTTTTTTTTTTTTTTTCTCCTCCTAGAGACAGGATCTCCATATGTTGCCCAGGCTGGTCTTGTGCGCCACCATGTCTGGGTAAAGAATGGATCTATTTTTAAAAGGAAACTTTTTATTTTGGAGTAATTTTAAGTTTACAGAAAGGTTCTAAAAATAGTATAGAGGGTTTCTGTATATACTTCACCTAGTTTCCTCTAATGTTAACATTTTACTTAAGTATGGTACATTTGTCAAAACTAAGAGATTAACATTGGTATATTACTAGACTGACTATATTTGGTTTTCACTAGCTTTTCCACTAATGTCTTTTCTATCCAGGCTCCAACCCTTTATACCACATTGCATTTTTTTTTTTTTATTTAAAAGTGTATGTACATAGAAAAGCATCCGGGTGCATATAGATGAAAATGTTAACAATGATCATAGCTGAGTGGTTGAACTAAGGGAGATTTTTGTTTTAAAGTTTTTAGTATGTCTTCTAATTTTTCTATGTTTAACATGTCACATAATTTTAAAACACAAAACTAACAATTCAGGCTGAGTTGGTGCCCTCTGATTACCCCTTGTATGGCTATACTGTGTATGTTTAGCTGAGTCTTTTCAACACTCAGCTAAAGAGGGCAAATGAATAAGTCTGCCTCATCCCTCTTTCCTTATCATGCAGCCCAGGGCCAGGCACAGAGGAGGCACTGATAATATCTAGTTGAATAATGGGTGAAGTCAGAGAAGTTTATTGCTACCAACTCTCAGAGATAAACTAGTCTTAGCACTCTTTTTCAGCTTAAGGAAACCCAGGCTTATGTTTCCCCAGTTTAGTGACCCCAGCAGGACAGGACCTGTTTTTAAAGTTTGCAGTCTCAGGGCTGACTTTTATGCCCATCGCTGAATTAGTTGCTGTGGCCAGGAGCATGGAATATGCCTCTTGGCCAGGCTTGGGTCCACTGACCAGGCCTTTAGATGGCTTCCCAAAGAAAAGTCAGGGTTCTGCTATCCAAAGGAGGTAAGATGGATACTGAGGAAGTTAAATACAACATCAGAGCCATCCCCTAAACACAGGCATTTTAATCTCTAATTCCTTTTGCCATACTATACGTCATGCTTGGGCTCCCTGATGAGAATAGTACCACATTAATGCTATTCATCATTAAATCCTAGCATCCAGCACAGTGCTTGTATGTAGCAGGGACCTAGTCAACATACAAGTGAATAAATACATTTCTTGGTGACCTAAACAAAATCATTTAACTAGATGTTTAAATCAGAATGCTTTGAGTTGTAAATAACAGAAAACCAACTCAATAAAGGACATTTGTTGACTCATGCAACTGAAAAGTCTAGTGGAGCCCAGCAGTCAGGCATGGTGTGGTCAGGACTTCACTTATGTGCCAGTCTCTGACTGCCCCCTTGGTATCATCAGGCTTGTCTCTCTCATGTTAGCAAAATGACTGCAGCAGTTCCAGACGTGACATCTGTACTCCACAACACCCAGAACAAGAGAAAATACAGAGACCCTGTATCACAGAATTCCCAGCAAAAGTCCTGAGAGTCACTGTGAACTGAATAAGATTACATGCCCACCTCTGAATCAGCAGTTAGTGGCAAGGGTTGTTTACTGGCTTAGCCTAGATCATGTACCTCACCCTTAGAACTGGGGAGATAGGGGAGAGAGAGAGTAGAATCAGCTTCCCTGAAACTACATGGATTCCTGATGGGAACTGAGACTTTGGGGAAGGGGAAAGCAGTCCGGATCCTGAGGATGTAACCAATAGGAATCCAGCTCAATTGAATACCCTGAATTGTGTGGCATAAACAAGGGCTGCAGGAGTTAGAGGGCAATGAGTGAAGGTTGCAGCAGTCAGAGCAGGGAGGCTTCATGGAGGAGGATGAGAGACTGGAGCCAAACCCTGAAGAGGTAAAAGATTTGGGCAATGGGGTAGGGAGGTGGAAAGGAAGGAACATTTCCCATGTGCCAGACATCATACTAAACCCTCTGTATGCCAGGTGTGGTGGCTCACGCCTGTAATCCCAACACTTTGGGAGGCTGAGACAGGTGGATCACCTGAGGTCAGGAGTTCGAGACAAGATTGGCCAACATGGAGAAACCCCGTCTCTACAAAAATACAAAAATTAGCCAGGCATGGTGGTGCACTCCTTTAGTCCCAGCTACTCAGGAGACTGAGGTGGGGGAATTGCCTGAACCCGGGAGGCAGAGGTTGCGGTGAGCCGAGATTGTGCCACTGCACTGCAGCCTGGGCGATAAAGCAAAACTCCATCTCAAAAAAAAAAAAAAAAAATTCTCTGTATGCATTATCTCACTTAACCCTTACAATGACCTGCAAGTTTGGTATCATCATTATCCCCATTTTACAGTTGAGAAACTGAAACCCAGGGGTCACACAGTAAGTGTTGAGGTTGAGACTTGGACCCAGCTTGTCTGGCTGAGAAGCTTGTGCCTGGAGCTATGACACTGGTGAGTAAAGTAGACAGTGGTCACCTGGGAAGTTTGCATTAGTGTGAAGTAAGTGGCCTGACCTCAGGTCATCACAGAGGTAGTGCAGAATGTGAAGTTCTTCCCTCAGCTGTGCTGTTTTTGGGGCAGCGGGGATCAGAACCAAAGCACAATTCCTTTGAAAGTTTGCCAAACTTTGACCTTAACCATGTGAAACCTTGTGCCTTTCCTCCTCACCAGATGGATTCTTCAGACAAGGCCTAGGTGCTGGTTCTGCTCCTTACTAGGTGGCCTTGAATGTATCATTCACAGTCTTTGAGCCTCAGTTTCCCTATTTGCAAAATAGACACAGTAATACCACATTTATTGATTGAACAGATTTACTCTTGCCTTATCTTTGCTGGGCCTGGGAGACCAAGAAACAAAGATGAATGAGACAGTGCCTGCCCCCAAGGACCTCCCAGTCTAGCAGAGGAGATGGATATAAAATCAGAGAGACTTATGGAGAGCAGTGGAAAACATAGATCAGGGAGCGATCAACTTAGCTTAAGTGGATCTGGGAAGGCCTCAGAGTAGGGGACATCTGAGCCACACCTTGAATGGTTAGTAAGAGTTTGCCAGGCAGCCACTTGGGGCAGAGTTTTGTGAGAATCAGATAAGCTGTGTCAAAGTAAATGTTTTATAAATTGGGCTGCCTTTCCCTTCTAGGTTCATACCTCAGCTTGCATTACTGCTGTAGGAAACATAAGAAATGCCCTAGAAACCCCTCCCTGGGCCAAGAGTTCCTAGAATTAGAGGCCAGGGAAGAGTTTTGAATGCATGCTAAAGTCTAGGCTCATCATCTTGCCACACAAGGCCTGTTTGGCTTCATCTTTCTCTTAATTTTATGCTCACGCAAAACAACCACCTAGAGTTCCATGAAATCATTACCTCCCTGTTTCTCCTCCTATGTCTTCTTCTTCTGCACACCCACCTGGCAACCTCTAATTTGTCTCCTGGAAATGTGATTGACCCACACTCCACTCACGCAGCCTCAGCACCCTTTTATTTGTAAATACATGGACTCATCTTCTCCAGGGGACTGGGGGTCCTTCAAAGACAAAGAGTAGGTCTCAATCTCTACCCTGCCACACCTAGCACCAACTGATCAGAGCTGCATCTCTGATGCAGGGATAGGTAGTTGGGAGTCTCACTTCTTCCACAAACATTGAGCTTCTGCCACAGGCCTGCTGGCGTCAAGTCAGGCAAAAAGGATTCAGGAAGCAAAGGGTACAATCCAACCCTGGAAGCAGTCACAGTCCAGAGAGAAACTCACATGTAAACAGTCCATTGTAATACTGGGTGATGTGTGCTGGGATGAAAGGATATCTGGAGCATGAAGGGGACACAGGAGAGATCAACTACTTTGGGCACACGGGAAATTGAGCAGGAATCTGCTGGTTGGTGAAAGACAGCCACTAGAGCTTGTACGAGGCATGGAAGCATGAAAAAGCACAGCAGGTTCCAGGGTCAGTGAGTATGCGTATGGCTGAAGGAACATGGGAAGAATGGAAGCAGGCTGGGAGAAGCAGCTAGGGAAGCAGGCAGAGGACAAGGAAGAGCAGACCTTACTCTCATGTGAAGGGTTTGGACACATTTTAGAGCCAGTTATTGAAGCTTTTCAAGCAGGGAAGGGATGATGTGGTCAGTTTTGTTTTAATGTGGAGCAGGAGAGAGAGGCCAGGTCGGAGGCCAGGGGTGTTCTGTTAGCCCAAGGCTTTTGGCCACTTAATAGTATTAACAACAGTTAACACTTAGTCTTATTACTCTCTGCAGGCCCCATTCTCATTACCTTATACATTTATTTTATTTTATTTTTTTGAGATAGAGCCTCACTGTGTTGCCCAGGCTGGAGTGCAGTGGCGTGATCTCCACTCACTGCAACCTGCGCCTCCTGAGTTCAAGCGATTCTCATGCCTCAGCCTCCCGTGTAGCTGAGACTACAGGCGCACACCACCATGCCCAGCTAATTTTTATATTTTTAGTAAAGATGGGGTTTTGCCACGTTGGCCAGGCTGGTCTCGAACTCCTGGCCTCAAGCAGTCTGCCAAAGTGCTGGGATTACAGGCATGAGCCACCGTGCCGGGCCACCTTATGCATTTTAAATGATTTAATTCTCCTAGGGCCCTATGAGACAGATACTATTCTCATTTTAAGGTTCAAAAACTGAGGCATAAAAAAATTAAATAAGTTGCATAACTTGGTAAATGGTGGGCCTGACTGCACTCTGGCTGGCACACTTCAGGGCCTGTGCTTTTAGTTACTGTGCTGGGTAGGATCTCATCGTCGTCACAGTAATAATGATACGCTAATGAACATTTGTTGAACTCATATTCCATACTGTGCTTTGCTCTGTGGGCTTCAGATTATTACCTCAGGTTTAACCAGGTTCTAATCAAGTTGGCAAGAAGGACACTGTCCACCTGGGGGACCAGCCTCAGAGCCCACAGTCCAATAGAGACACTGCTCCAGGTCTTGCTGTGTCTGAGGGAAGTGGCCTGGCCACCTTCCCAAATTGCTGAAGGCGTGACCTTTGGCAGGGGCAGCCAGAGCCTCGTGCTGCCTTTGGCTGAGAGCTGGGCCAGAGGGGCTGAGCCAGAGTGGAGTGATCAGCTGCATGGGCTGGGCCCCTGGGGCCTCCAGACACCCTGGCTCAATGCCTGGACACTGTTCAAAGCTGCTACAGCTAGAGCTGGGGACCAAGCACCAGGACCCCTGAGTTCCAGGCCCAACTCGGTGGCTGATGTGCTGCGGGAGCTTGGGCAAATCCCTACCCCTCCATTGGCCTCAGTTTCCTGGAAGGCAGTTGAATAATATTGCTCCTGTCCGTGACCTTCCTCCATAATATCCTCTGTGACAGGCTGGACATTTGGGATACCACAAAGTAGTCCCTCCTGCATAGAACCCAGGCCCCAGGTTATTTAGGATTTCTCCTTGGTACCAAGCACTGCTGGGCACTGGGGCCACAGAGAGGAGCTGAGCTGATCCCTGCCTTCAAGTAGCTCCCAGTTGGTTGTCAGGGGGTGATGGGGGTGGAGGGGGGGTGTGGAGCGAGACAGACAGGAAAACCAGCCATCAACCTAGTGTGATAAGTGCTGCACTGCATAGAGAGAAGGAAGTACTGCACTGCATAGCGAGAAGGATGCCCAAGGAGCTGCAGGGCTCCATGGAGAGAGCAGCTGACTGCCTGCAGTGTCCTGGACGGCTTCCCTATAGGAAGGACGTGGAGCTACTGCATCTTCCAGGTAGAGAAGGGGATGTGCATTCCTATTGAGGGAACAACCTCCACAGTGGTCGGGAGACAGAAAAGACCAGGTGTTGAGGAAAGGGTGAGCTCCATGTGGCAGATGGTGGGAAGGAATGTGAGTGCAAGGAGATGGGGCTACAGGGCAGGTGGGAGGCAGCAGGGACTGGACTGAGTGCCAAGTTCCTGAGCCACAGCTCAAGGCTCCGAGGCTACAAGGAGCAGAGCCCACATACAGGCTTCACAGGCACTGGGGAGGGCCTCGAGCCTCTGGAGTCCCAGCTTGGTAACACTCTTCCTCCTGCTGCTTGCATTTCTTCCTGTGTCTCATACTTCCTTCCCTTCCCTGGAGGCCAAAGGCCACCCTGTGCCTTCCTGTTCAGGGCACTCTGCCCCCTTTCAACCTCCGGTAAAGTTCTTCACAGGGTAGCCCATGCATTCCAAATGCCTCATACTTGTGGGTCTCATCGTCTACCTTCTGGGTTTCTCCAGCAGCCTAGCGAGGCAGCCAAGACTGAAAGAACTTGTAGGTGATACAGAAACAGGGAGCACCTATGGGCCAGGCCCCATGTTGGCCTCTGGAGAACAGGCCAGACAAAATTCTTGCTGGGAGCCCTCAGTCTGGCTGGGAAGACAGATGCTAAAGATGTGATCATACCAATCAGCTGACCTCCCTGCACAGACAGGGAAGGCATCCCTGAGTTGCAGTTTGAACATGAGGTTCTAGAGAACGAGCTTCCTGAAGCAGCACAGGAAGAGTGTTACCAAGTACGAGATGACTTGTTTCAGGTCATCTGGCCAGTAAGGGAGGTCTGGAGCCAAAACTCTGATCTGTCTGACTCAAGGCCCACTAATTTGCAGTTCCCTCCCACTGGTATTTTTCTCCCATTATGCAAATGTCAACAGCAAAGAATTTTCATATCTTTAATATTGCTGGATCCTCTGTGAGATAGGGCCCACTCTCCCTTTTCAGAGGCATACAGACCTGGGAAGTCTAAGTGATTCATCCGTGGTCACAACAAGGTCAGAACTAGGATGAGAACACACATCTCTGGGCTCCAGGATAACCTGGTGAGATCATGGAGGAAAATTGTTGCTGTCTTTCCCAGCTTTGCCCTGAGCCAGGCTACCCCTGAATGACAGACACACGTTCCCAGTTGTTTCCCAGGGACTTGCCTGGGAAACAACTTCCTGGAGGAATACCATAGTGACCTGAGAGATATGTTTGACTTGGGAGCAACCCTGTTCTGAGCCTGAGGGTCCCCAGAGCTCAGAGCAGACATTCAGAGCAAATTATGGTATTTCTGCCCTTGAGATTGCAAACAGAACTGCTTTTGGATGAAATGGAGCATGAGCCCCATGCTGGGCAAGCAGTGCAGGCCCCTGTAATCTCTCTAAGGGATGTGGGTGCCACCATCAGAGACTTGTAAGCTATAGGAAGCTCCAAGCTCTTGAACACTGTGCCCTCAAGCCCTGAAGTGGGAGGGGGTATCTTTGGGCCCTAAGAAGGCCTTGATCCCATTCAAGAGCTTTTGTGGTACTGGGAGGGCCTCTAGGCCCTTAAGGAAAAGACTTGGGTTCTGGTGATGAGTTTTTAGAGTACCTGGGGGAGGGAGTTCTAACAATAACAGATCACTTGTCAGCAAGCTGGGAGCAGTTGAAGTGTTTGAATACATTTAGGGGCATGTATTTGCCATGTCTATAGTTTCTTCAGTCCCTTTCATTCCCAGAGCACCCACACTTTGATTATCTTATACATTCCACTTTGACCCTCAGAGCTACCTTTTATGGAGCTAAAAACGATTCAAGAGATGGAAGATTGAGAATTGAAAATTGCAGGCTGGGCACGGTGGCTCACGCTTGTAATCTCAGCACTTTGAGAGGCCAAGGCGGGAGGATTGCTTGAGCCCAAGAGATCAAGACCAGCCTGGGCAGCATAGTGGGACCTTATCTTTACAAAAAAGTAAAAAATCAGCCAGGTATGGTGGCATATGCCACTGCACTCCAGCCTGGGTGACAGAGTAAGACCCCGTCTCAAAAAAAATAAAAAAGAAGAAGGCCGGGTGTGGTAGCTCACACCTGTAATCCCAGCACTTTGGGAGGCCAAGGTGGGTGGATCACTTGAGGTCAAGAGTTCGAGACCAGCCTGGCCAACATGGTGACATGCTATCTCTACTAAAAATACAAAAATTAGCCAAGTGTGGGGGTGCATGCCTGTAATCCCAGCTTCTTGAGAGGCTAAGGCAGGAGAATCACTTGAACCTGGGAGGCAGAGGTTGCAGTGAGCCAAGATCGCACCGCACTCCAGCCTGGGTGACAGAGCAAGACCCTATCTCAAAAAAAAAAGAGGAGGAGGAAGAAATGAAGAGTAGAAGGAAGAAGAAAGGAGGAAGGGAGGGAGGGAGGAAGGGAAGAAGAAAGAGGAGGAAGAGAGAAGAAAAGGGAAAGAAGAAATGAGTGCTGCCTAAGGCCCCACAGAGGTATACATCTGAAATCAGATCCAGCTCTTTCCTACCTACCCTAGACCTGACCCTTTCCTGTGGCCTCCATCTGCCCTTGCACCCTCTGCCAACCTGCAGGCCCCAACTTCCCTAACTCCTGCTGAGCTGGAAACCTTAGATACCAAAGAACCAACCCCCACTCCCCACTGGACATCTCCTTTCTGAAAAAGCCCTGGCCAGGAAGGTGGGACGAACTGGGGGCTTTAATCTTGGCTCTGTCTCCTTCCCTGAGTTGTGATGAGTTTAAGTGAGATCAAGGATCTTAAAAGTGCTCCAGAAACTGAAAAATGTTGAAAGAACACGAGGAAGGGGAAACTACCACTCTGTTGTTTTATATGGAGATGAGTGATTTGGAGCCAGGCCTTCCAAAGGGTCACAGTTTGGAGACATACAGACCCCAAGCCCCAATGTGTCATGGATAATGCAATAGCCAAAGGATGTGCCAGGCATTGTGAGGGCACAGACAACTCCTAGGGGAGTCAGGGAAAGCCTTGCGAAGAGCACACATTGGAAATGGGTCTTGAGGACGTGTAAGTTTACCAGGTAGACTAAAGAGAATGTGCATATTTCAAGGGAGGGAACAGCTTGTACAAAGGCATGGAGGCTGGAAAGGGAATGGTGTCCAGTGAGAGTGTCCAGTCAGTGATGGATGAAATGAGTTTTGGCAAGGTGGGCCAGGGCAGAGCAGAGCATGTCCTTGAAATACTTGCAAAAGGCCAGGCACAGTGGCTCATGCCTGTAATCCCAGCACTTTGGGAGGCCGAGGCGGGTGGATCACGAGGTCAGGAGATCGAGACCATCCTGTGAATGGTGAAACCCCGTCTCTACTAAAAATACAAAAAATTAGCCGGGCATGGTGGCGGGTGCCTGTTGTCCCAGCTACTCGGGAGGCTGAGGTGGGAGAATAGCCTGAACCCGGGAGGCGGAGCTTGCAGTGAGCCGAGATTGCACCACTGCACTCCAGCCTGGGCGACAGAGCGAGACTCTGTCTCAAAAAGAAAAGAAAAGAAAAGAAATACTTGCAAAGAAGATTTAGAGTTCATTTCGGTAAATAATGGGAATTCTTTTTTTTTTTTTTTTGTAAAGACAATGTCTTGCTCTGTTGCCCAGACTGAAGTGCAGTGGCCCGATCTTGGCTCACTGCAACCTCTGCCTCCCAGGTTCAAGCAATTCTCCTGCCTCAGCCTCCTGAGTAGCTGGGATTACATGCAGGTGCCACCACACCCAGCTAATTTTTGTATTTTTAGTAGAGACGGGGTTTCACCTTGTTGGTCAGGCTGGTCTTGAACTCCTGACCTTGTGATCCGCCCACCTTGGCCTCCCAAAGGGCTGGGATTACAGGCGTGAGCCACAGCACCCAGCCAATAATGGGAATTCTAAAGCAGGAAAGTGGTCCTTGTGCTAGGAATTATTATTTCCATTTTTTACAGATTTCAAAACAGACTCAGAAGGAGCAGCAAATTGCCCAAGGCCTCTGTACCAGTCAGGGAAACAGAGCCAATAGGATCTATATATATCAGGCTAGGCCAGCAAGTCCCAAGATCTGCAGAGTGAGTCGGCAAGCTGGAGACCCAGGAGAGTGGTTTAGTTCCAGTCCAAGTCCAAAGTTATCTGGGTATCCCATGGTGCAGTCGGACTGACACCATCAAATTGTAAAATGGCTAAAACTAACCATCACAGCTCACAGCTAAAATGTGGCAGAGCTGGGGCTCAAACCCTGTTCTATCTGACTAGAAAACCCTTTGCTGCAGAAGCCACTGGGCAGAGACCCAGGCCTCTTCTCTCGTAGCCTGGACACCAGGGCTGTGCCAGCTAGAGAGAAGCAGCCAGTCACCAGCCAGGTTAGGCTATGGGCCTGTCAGATAACCCAGCAGGGTTTGAGGAAGGAGCTAACTGGAGGCCTCTGTTTTAGGTGGAACTCCACAAAAGGCTTTACACCTTCTTGGGAGGACAGGTGAGGGCAAGGAGATTGGGGCTTCAAAGGAGCTGCCCTGCAGAAGCCCTTTTCACTTTTCCTGTTCGAAACACCTTAGTGCTCATCATCCCATTTGAGCTCAGCAACTCTGAGAATGGGGAGGGGGAAAATACCCATTGGACAGATGGAGAAACCAAGATGCAGAGAGGTGAAGATGAAGTGACTTGCCCAAGGTCACAGCTGAGAAGCAGAATCACAGGGCCCAGGACCCTGGAAGCTCACCTGCCTCCTGTTTTACAGAGAAGGAAGGAGAGGCCTAAAGAGGAATGTCCCAGCCAGGCACAGTGGCTCATGCCTGTAATCCCAGCACTTTGGGAGGTTGAGGTGGGCAGATCGCTTGAGTCCAGGAGTTCAAGACCAGTCTGGGCAATAGGGCGAAACTCCATCTCTACAAAAACAAAAATTAGCCAGACGTGGTGGTGCATGCGTGTGGTCCCAGCTACTCAGGAGGCACAGGTTGGAGGCTCGCTTGAGCCCGGGAGATGGAGGCTGTAGTGAGCCATGATCATGCCACTGTACTCCAGCCTGGATGACAGAGTGAGACCTTGTCTCAAACAAATAACCACAAAAAAAGAAATGTCCCCATTCCACTGATGAGGAAGTGGAAACACAGAAGGTTGGGTCTCCTTCAAGCTGCTCAGTGAAAAGTGATGAAGCCCTCAACTGTCCTGGGCGTTTTCTTCATTCCTCCACAGCACTTGGCCTTTCCACTGTCCAACAGCCCAAACTTTACAAAATACTTGGCATGGCCACAGTATCTTGGGTTCAAGGTCATGCCACGGCCAAACCAGATACAACTTCACTCTCACCCAGTACCGAGGTCCAAAGAGGGGAAAGGACATCCCATGTCACCAGCAAATCAGGAGCTAACTCCAAAGGCTATTTTCCTGGCCCATCCCTTGGAGTGGCGGAATAGAGGCTTGGCTGGCAGGACCAGCCTCCAGATGACCCTAGTAATTGCTTGGGGAGAGGGAGGTTCTGAGGCCCAGAAATGGCAAGTGGTCTGAGGTTTCATGTTAAAACCTGTTTCTGCTCTAGCCCAGCAGTCGGTGAACACCAGGTACTTTCTGATGGTGAATGAGGTTGGTGCAGGGCTGCATTATCTGCTCCACATCCCACCATGAGAACATACCAGGAGTGGGGGCTTTCCACCCAGATCCCCAAGAAGTTGCTCCATCATTCTGTCTCACCACAACCATTTCCTTCTCTAAAAACTCCCTTCCCTGCAAGCCCTGAGACCAGCCAGGCTCTCACCACAGAGTATATGCAGACTTGCTTCTTCAGCTGTGGCCACACCAGGCTCAGGAATGTCCCAGGAGGCCCTCCCATCTCTGCTGCTGCCACAAGCTGAGGGTGTGTCGGGGGCTGGCCTCAGGAAAGGTTGGGCCTGAAGCTACTGCCTCTCTGAGTAAGAGTAATGCTCCTAACCCCTGCAAAGCAGTTTACACCCAACAGCTCACTTAATCCTCACAGCTATCCTGTGGGGATGGAAATAGTCATTATCAATGGCCATTTTACAGGAAAGGAAACTGAAGAGAGGGAAGTAACTTAGGGTAACACAGCTTTTCAGCCTGACTCTGAGCTCTCTGCTTCTCTTAAGGGGCTGCTTAGTGGACTCAAAAGAGGTATCGAGTATCAGGTTTTGGGTTTTGTTCTGCTATCAGAAAATTTTTTGAAGATTGCCTGGGAGAGAGGTAGGACTTCTAATGATGCCAAAGCAGGAAGAGTCCCCCAGGATGGTGAAACTGAGGCAGGGGGGAGGAGACATGTCTTAGCTAGGGTTGCACAGCAGGTGAACTGGCTGGCGCTGGACCCGGCGGCAGGAAGTACCCGCTAAGCTTGGACCTGGATTCATCGGCCAGCCAGCCAGGCTGCTGCCCCTTACCCCTAAGGCCTCTGTTTCTCTGCTATGTAGGCCAGGCCCTCCTGTAGGTCACGCCTCAGTCATCAGTGATGGGGTGACAGAAACTGTGGGAGCCAGAGTGCAGCTGCAGTAGGAAACCAGCTTGGTTGCATCAGTACTCGGGTTCTAGCCCCACCAAGTTAGGCAAGGGCACCCCCCTACCTGGGCTACAAGTCTCCCACCACTCCAGCCCCACCGTGTCCCCCTCCCTTCACCCCTGACCCGTGATGGCTCTGCCCCTAGCGACACTCTCGCTATGAGGGGCAGAGCCTCTCATCCCAGCCTGTGCCAGGCAGGATCCCTGCTCCCATACGTGGCAGGGCCCACCTTGGGAGGTGGAGGATTCTCTCCCTAGGAGAAAGAGGATTCTGCTGGTGGATGACACCTGCTACTACTGACTCATTCATGCATTCAGTCTCTTCTAAGTTTGTTCATTCCATCAACACATTCTTTTTGTTTGTTTTTTGAGATGGAGTCTGGGAGGTGGAGGATTCTATCCCTAGGGGAAAGAGGATTCCGCTGGTGGATACCTGCTATTACTGACTCATTCATGCATTCATCCATTCATGCATTCAATCTCTTCTAAGTTTATTCATTCCATCAACACGTTATTTTTGTTTGTTTGTTTTTTTGAGATGCAGTCTCACTCTGTTGCCCAGGCTGGAGTGCAGTGGCATGATCTCGTCTCACTGCAGCCTCCACCTCCTGGGTTCAAGCAATTCTCCTGCCTCAGCCTCTCGAGTAGCTGGGATTACCGACACGCACCACCATGCCCAGCTAATTAATTTTTTTTTTTTTTTTTTTTTTTGTATTTTTAGTAGAGACAGAGTTTCGCTATGTTGGCCAGACTGGTCTCAAATACCTGACCTCAGGTGATCCACCCACTTCAGCCTCCTAAAGTGCTGGGATTACAGGCATGAGTCACAACACCCGGCCTCCATCACAAATTCTTATCCAGCCCCTTCTAACCTGACAGCCACACTGGGTCATGGCTTCTCCTGGACCCTGGGGACACAGAAAAGAATAAAGTGGACATGGTCCTGCCCTGGAGGAGCTTATAGGGTAGAGGGGCACTGTGTCGTGTCTGATGCTATAACACAAAGATAGACATGAGACAGCAGCAAGACAGAGAGGGAGTGTGATGTGTGAGAGCAGCAAGGTGGGGAAAGATACAAAGGGGGACAGCATCTGCCTTGGAGGATGAAGGGAGCAGTAGTTGGCCAGATGAAGAGTTAATGGTAACAAGCCCAATACAAACTCCGAAGGCATTTACTGTGTGCCAGAAGCTTTATTCTCATTAATTTCTTTTTTTTTTTTTTTTGAGACGGAATCTCACTCTGTTGTCCAGGCTGGAATGCAGTGGCACAATCTCCGCTCATTGCAAGCTCTGCCTCCCAGGTTCACGCCGTTCTCCTGCCTCAGCCTCCCGAGTAGCTGGGACTATAGGCGCCCACCACCACGCCTGGCTAATTTTTTTGTATTTTTAATAGAGATGGGGTTTCACTGTGTTAGCCAGGATGGTCTCAATCTCCTGACCTCATGATCTGCCCACCTTGGCCTCCCAGAGTGCTGGGATTACAGACGTGAGCCACCACGCCTGGCCTTTTTTTTTTTTTTTTTTTTTGAGATGAACTCTCACTCTGTCACCCAGGCTAGAGTGCAGTGGCACGACCTCCACTCAATGCATCCTCCGCCTCCCAAGTTCAAGTGATTCTCCTGCCTCAGCCTCCCGAGTAGCTGGGATTACAGGCATGCGCCACCACTCCCAGCTAATTTTTGTATTTTTAGTAGAGATGGGGTTTCACCATGTTGGCCAGGCTGGTCTCGAACTCCTGACCTCAGCTGATCTGCTCACCTCAGCCTCCCAAAGTGCTGGGATTACAGGCGTGAGCCACCTCACCTGGCCCTCAATTTCCATCTTTACAACAAACCTGGAAAGCAGATATTATCAGCCCCCTTTTACAGATGAGGAAATTGAGGCTTCAGGAGGTTAAATGAATTTCCAAAGTGGTATAACTCATAAGTACAAAAGCCAGAATTTGAACCAGGTTTGTCTATCTCCAAATTCAGTGCTAAATTTAGACCTAGAGTTAAGTTAAAAAATACAGGATGGTAACTGCAAAGGACTGGAGGCTATATCCAAAAGAGTAGCAATGGTAGTCTCTGGGGGGATGAGTTTACATTGTTATGCATTGATGTACATTTGAATTATGAGACAAGAGATGTCCATATATGCTGGAATTCACAATTATTCCTGCAGTACATTAGTTTCATTTTCTCTGATTCTTTTCTTTACCCCAGAAATGGAAATTGCTTAAGTGGGTTTTTTTTTTTTTTCTCTTGAATACAAGAATATAGGATCCTCTTTTTGAAAATCAGATGTCAATTTTAGGATGACCATTACCAGTGAGGTTTTTTTCCCTTTGCATTTTCCTAACTTACTATATCAAGCATGTCTTTCATAATTTGAAAGTAATGTTATTTTTAAGAAATGAATTGCACACATCAAGGACTGGAGTGACCCAGCCGACGCAAGTTCCTGTATGTAGTTCCTGAGAAAAAGGCTTGGAGGTTTTGCGTGACCTCAGACCAGAGTGAGTCAGCAGGGTGAAGTGGCTGCCAAAACACCAGGCAAGCAAGTAGAAACATGGTCCCAGATTTGAGAAGGAAACCTCCCCTGCTCCTCAGGGCTGATCAAGCTTATCTGAGGCTCAGACATACAGGAGAGCTACCCTGAAGCTAAAGAGAGACCTAAGCACAGCTGAGGGACCTTGGAGAAGAGGCCTTTAGGGGAAGGTCTTTACAGTGCATACGCAGTTGGCATGCCTGTATGAACAGGCTTGACCAGGGGGTTTACCCTACCCAGACAAACAGTGAGCTACCTATTACTGCAAGTATGCAAGGAAAGACCGGAAGACTACCTTATATTAAAGGGCAGCTGTGTGGGTGATAGATTGCATTAGCAGACAACCCAGATATTAAGACATACAGTGTTTGTAGGACATGAGGGGGAAAAGATACCTACCTAACTCAGCATCTCAGAGGGAGTATACTAGAACTGTCAATAGTAAGCCAATTGGGTACTAGGCGTATTACATATATATCAGTGGTTTTCAAACTTGAACTACACCAGAATTCCTGGAGGGTGTGTTGTAACACAGATTGCTGGGCCCCATGCCCAGGGTTTCTGATTCAGTATGTCAGAAGTGGGGCTACTTCACAGGTGATGTTAATGCAGCTGGTCTGGAGACCACACTTTGATATGCATGATCTTATTTATTTGTCACAGCCACCTTATAATGGAGGTTCTGTTATCCCCATTTTCCAGGTTAAAAAAGCAAAACCAAACAAAAACATCATCTGAGGCTTCTCAGAGTTAAAATTACTATTTATAACTAGTAAGTGGCAGAACCAAGATCTTTGAATCCAGATCTTTTTAACAGGCTTAATTCATTTTATTTTTTCTTGTGTAAAAACTCCGTTGACCGGGGCAGTGGCTCACACCTGTAATCTTAGCACTTTGGGAGGCCGAGGCATACAGATCACTTGAGCCCAAGTCCCAGTCCAGCCTGGGCAACATGGCAAAACCCTGTCTCTACAAAAAACACACACAAAAAATTAGCTGGGGGCGGTGGTGCACGCCTGTAGTCCCAGCTACTGGGGTTAGGGAGTGGCTAAGGCAGGAGGATTGCTTGAGCCCTGGATGTTAAGGCTGCAGTGAGCCATGGCCATGCCACTGCACTCCAGCCCGGGCAACCCTGTCTCAAAAAACAAAAACAAAACAAAACTCTATATTGTATACATAGCTGGAGCCTGGGTCCTCCGCACAGAGACTCTGGTCTGGGTCTTGATGAGATGGTCAGTGAACTCCTGATAGGGAAACTTGATGAATATTGTCTCTCTCCAGAGGTTGGGGCCCCTTACTGCCTAGAGGAATGCTGGGACTCTGCCCTAACCTCAAGAACCTCTGCAAGATCCTTGTCTTGTGAACCTCATGCACTGTTTGACTTCCTAGGAAATGCTATGGATTTCTTAAAATGAGATTTCTGGTATATCCACTGCTTCTGCCTGAGGCACTTTTTGTTTTCTGGAATGGTGTGGTGAGCCTTTTAGCAGAGCAGTCCTAGAATCTGCTCTAGCATTGACTTGTTACATGACCTTGGGCCAGTCACTTCTTCCCTCTGGGCCTCGATTTGTCCATCTGTAAAGTTGGGAGCAGGTGGAGCCCTTCCAGCTCTGATGCTGTCTGGTGGGACTGTGAGGAAGCAGTGTCCTGTAGTGGTTAAACCCCAGACTGTGGCCCTGAGTGGGAGTCCTGCCTGCACCATTTACTGGGACCTTGGGCAAATCACTTCTCCTCTCTGAGGCTCCATTTCCTCATCTGTACAATAGGACCTTCATTCCTATCCCCCTGGATTGTATGAGGATTAAATGAGATTACAGACATAAAGCATTTGAGGCTGTGCCAGGCCCAGCAAATGGCAGCTGCTGTCATATTTTGTAATGGATGTGAAATAGAAAATGTAAACTCTGCTGATTGCTGCGAAACACACCACCCTCAGGGTTTACCATCAATGCAATCTCTGCAAACTGTCAGAAGGTCCTCTGATGGGTGTCCAGGGAAACACCCAAAGCTGGGTAGCTTCACTTCAGCAGGAACTGAGGAAATTCCCCATGGGGAAAAGTTGGCCAAGTAGGTGGTGGCTGTGCTAATTTGTGGGTATGAAGACAATTCCTAGACTCTGAGCTGCAAGGGTGAGCCTGGGATGGAGTCTGGGTGGCCCGAATTAGCTCAGGGTGGGAAAGGAAATATCCCTTGCCCCTAGCTAGTAACCAGAGTCAGGATAGCCTAGGGCAGGATGGAAGGGAGAACTGAGTCTTCCCTCACCCATGACCTGCCCTGGTCCTCTGCCTGTGCCACACTATCACTCTAATTCTGACCATCTGGTGCCTGCTCATATTGCCACTTGTAAGTCTGACTGCTCTTTACATAAAAAATGGGAAATGAAGGCTCAGAGAAAGGCAGGGACTTGCCAAGACCACACAGCAAATCAGAACCAAAATCTAGGTCTCCAGGCCTCAGATGCAGCTATCTCTGTCAGCATCAGACAGCCTCCTTGATTCTGGCAAGAGAGTGAATGGCTGGTTGTTGCCTGGCAACCACAGCCACCCCAGATGTTTTCTATCTCCACATTTTCATGAGAATCAGGCCATTCAGCGATAGCTGGGCTCAGACCTCACAGAGAAAATGTCTCTGGTCTTAGGAGCAGTAGGGACAGGACTCCTCATGTTTGAAGCATTTACCTAGGCAAGGCACAGTCAGTTCCCCTCCAGGTTCTAGAACTCTCCCAGGCTGCCCCGACCCATTTCTCTTTCTTGCTTAGGGACGAGATTCACACGATTTCCTCCCTTCCGGCTGAGCTGAGCTGTGCTCTGTCATCACCGACAGCAAGTGCTGGAGGAGAAAATCCTGCTGGGGCCTTTAATCACATTGAGACAGCAATTTAGGAATCACCCTGGGCCTGAACCCTGGCTCTGCCAGTCGTTGGCTACATGACCTTGATCAAGTTACTCCAACTCTCTGAGCTGGTTCTTTCATCTGTAAAATGGGGTTAATGTCTGCCTCTCAGGTCTGTGTAAAGAGTTAATGAAATAATGAATGTAGGCCAGGCGCAGTGGCTCACGCCTGTAATCCCAACTCTTTGGGAGGCCGAGGTGGGCGGATCACGAGGTCAGGAGATCGAGACCATCCTGGCTAACATGGTGAAACCCCGTTTCTACTAAAAATACAAAAAATTAGCCACACCTGTAGTCCCAGCTACTCGGGAGGCTGAGCCAGGAGAATGGCGTGAACCCGGGAGGTGGAGCTTCATCTCAAAAAAAATAAAAATATGAATGTAAGGTATCAGGCATAGGAATAGGTATTCAGGGCCACGCGTGGTGGCTCACACTTGCAATCTCAGCACTTTGGGAGGCCGAGGCAGGCGGATCACCTGAGGTCAGGAGTTGGAGACAAGCCTGGCCAAGACGGTGAAACCCCGTCTCTACTAAAAATACAAAAATTAGCTGGGCATGATGGCAGGTGCTATAATCCCAGCTACTCAGGAGGCTGAGGTGGGAGAATCACTTGAACTCGGGAGGTGGAGGTTGCAGTGAGCTGAGATCGCGCCATTGCACTCCAGCCTGGGCGACAGAACCAGACTGCGTCTCAAAAAGAAAAAAAAGAAATAGGTATTCAGTATTAATATCTGTATCAGTCAACTTTCTCAACTGCAAGCAGTAAGATTCCACTAAAGGTTGTCTAGCAGAAAAAGGCCAGAGGATCAGGCTGGGGGGCTACACATCAAGAACAGTATCCTCAGAATGCCACTTCAGTGAAGACCCTAGGGCCACCCCCAGTTGCCAACACACAGCACAGATGTGGCAGCACGCATTAGGGATTTTCTGTAGCCTCACTCACCGTGGCACCCCTTGCCCTTCTCTCTGCCCTTTTGGGATCTGGTACAGGAGGAAGGAAGTGGATTCCTCACGCTCATGGCTAGACTGCATAGGGAAAACATATACATAAGCACTATACCCCTGGTGCTGTTTACACTGCTTACAACCCTCCCTTAGAGAATGATACTGCTATTTTGCCAGTTGATAGATATGGAAAGTGATGCACAGAGAGGTTTTTCTTAACTTGCCTGAGATCACACAACCAGTAAACAGTAGAACCAGAACTGGAACCCAGGCAGTTTAACTCTCTTGCCAATGTCCTGAACTAGAACTCTCAGGGTAACCAGAGTTACCCTGAGAAATTACTATTTCCCATCTACATGATGGGAAGATTCTATCATAACTGTGACTAGATGGATGGATGGATGGATGGTTTATTCATTAATTCAACTTTAAGTGCTTTTTATGTCCCAGGCTCTGTGGTCAACACCAAGTAAAACTAGTGTGTTCTCTGACTTTAAGGAACTTAGGGCTAGTGGAGGAAACGAACAAGAAATAAGCAAACACTCAAGTAAATTAAATACTTGGAAATTATGAGAAGAGCAAGGAAGGAAGCACAGAACAAGGTATAAGAAAGAATCACTGGGGCAACATTGTGGGTAGGGAGGACTCTCTCCCTGGCTCACTGTTCAGCCATACTAGCCTCCTGGCTGCTCTTTGTTTTTGTTGTTGTTGTTGTTTGTTTGTTTGTTGTTGTTGTTGTTTTTGAGACAAAGTCTTGCTCTATCACCAGGGTGGAGCGCAGTGGCGCGATCTCAGCTCACTGCAACCTCCGCCTCCCGGTTTCAAGCGATTTTCCTGCCTCAGCCTCCCGAGTAGCTGGGACTACAGGGGCGCGCTACCATGCCCAGCTAATTTTTGTATTTTTGGTAGAGATGGGTTTCACCATGTTGGCCAGGATGGTCTTGAACTCCTGACCTTGTGATCCGCCCACCTTGGCCTCCCAAAGTGCTGGGATTACAGGTGTGAGCTACTGCACCCGGCCCTGGCTACTCTTTGGAACCACCAAGCACACTTAGGGCGTTTGCTTTGGCTGTTCCTTCTGCTTAATAAGGGTTTCCCCAGTTACCTGCATGGCTAACTCCCTCACCTCCTTAAAGTTTTGTATGCATAGCACCTTCTCAGCAAGACCTTCCTTGACACCACTGTTTAACAACTCATCCTGCCTCTTCCCTGCACTGATGCTGCATCAGCACTCCCTGTCTCCTCCCTGCTCTACTGTATCTTCCCCTTACCACTTTCTAACACAGTTTATTTATGTGTATTTATAATTTATTATATTTATTATGTTTACACTTTACCTTGTAGAATGTAAACATCACAAGAGAGCAGGGATCTTTGTTCTGTTCACTGAAATGTGGCACATAGTAAGTGCTCAAAAGTATTTATTGAATGAATGTAAATAATGTCCCTGATGTCACACAGCTGGAAAGTGGCATTTCTGTGATTTGTATCTAGTGTTATTTGGCTCCAAAGCTATAGTACCTTATTACTAGGGCTGTTACGGGGCTCAAATGGGTTCACGTGTCAGCCACTTAGCACAGTGCCTGGTAGGAAGGTTAATGTGCCATAAACATGAAATAATAGTTGTTATTATTAATTATTGAGAGGGCCCCTCCCTCTTGGGCTCATTTTTCTAAATTTCATAATAGTACAGCCAGCTTTTTGGGGTAAGACATCAAGCCTGACTTGACAGACACACTGACATGACTCTTAGGAAGGAAAAATGCAGCTGTGCCAGCCCCAGTAGCCTGGAACCCTGCCCCAGCAGGACCCAGTCCTCTATGTGGCCCAGCCTACTTCGTAACTGAGCTGAAACTGTTCACCCACAGGGACTGCAAACAACACAGACTTCCTGTGTTTTGAGAAAGGGGAAGTCCAACCAGTGATTTACCTTGAGTCATTTGTTTCGAGACGGAAGCCTCAGCAGTTGGCAGAAAGTAGCGGAAGGAGGAAGGCTGCCAGAGGCAAGAAAGGAGACCTGGATTCTAGAAGGAATGCCACTACTTCTCAGCTGACCACACTGAGCAAGTCCCCTCTCTGGCCTTAATTTTCTCACCTGGAAAATGGGACAATGATCTTTACCTCACTGGCTTCTCTAGGCAGTGCTAATATCGATGAGTGCCTGTGTGTGAAGAGCTGGAAATACAGGAATGCATCAGCATCTTGCAACTGGAAGGGCAAAGTTCAGAGGTTAAAAATTTACAAACTATGAAGTCACTTAGATCTGGATTCAAATCCTGCCTCCATCACTTTCTAGCTGTGTGTCCCTGGG
This sequence comes from Pan paniscus, assembly GCF_029289425.2. Lineage (NCBI taxonomy): Eukaryota > Metazoa > Chordata > Mammalia > Primates > Hominidae > Pan > Pan paniscus. Next base: position 193,842,362 of record NC_073249.2, read on the forward strand.
CAAGTAATGTAACCTCTCTAAGTCTCAGGATCTTTGGTTTCCTCAGCTGTGAAATAATTTTTCTCCTAAACTGATTTTGAGGATTAAATGAGATATGCATATCAATGGCTATGAAGGAACAAGGAACTGGGCTCAGAGGAATCCTTCAGAAATGGTGATTCTTGTTTTTAATCCTGGATGAGCTCTCACTTCCTCTCTGTGTGATGCCAGTGCCCAGGACAAACCCCTGCTGAGAGTATTTCTTTTTTTTTATTTTTTGAGACAGAGTCTCACTCTGTCACCCAAGCTGGAGTGCAGTGGTGCGATCTCGGCTCACTGCAACCTCCGCCTCTTGGGTTCAAGCGATCCTCCTGCCTCAGCCTCTCGAGTAGCTGGGATTACAGGCATCTACCACCATGCCCAGCTAACTTTTTTTTTTCCCCACCAGGGTGTTCCTGAGTTTATTTGAGGCACAGCCAGGCGAGGGCCCTGTACCTAGAAGAAGGTGTTGGGTCTCCTGGTGAAGCGTGGCTTCTGCTGATGGCACAGCACCAAGTGGGGCAGCAGGAACTTGATCTTGGAGTCGTGGAATTGCTTGACAGCTGGCCACCAGCACTTGCTGGCCGCAATCTCCTCCACCTTCATGATCTGGATGAAGTGGGCCCGGGCGCGGTACCGGGTGCCCATGTCTTGGTAGCACTGGGTGACAGCGCCCATGGTGGTTAGGTCCCGGTATTCCCTGTACATGTTGTGGGTGCTGCTCCGGGAGTCATAGCGCAGCCAGATGCCAAAGTTCTTCACCCACAGTGGGTACTTCTCAAACACCTGCCCACAGTTGACAGTCTCCCCTGAAGACTTCTTCATCTTCTTTAATTGAGATAGGAAGTACCAGAAGTGGAACTTGGCGACTACATGATTAGGCGCAAAGATTTGCATGTGGTAGAGGGGCAGTGTGTGGCATTTGGGGGTGGGCAGGCAGTGACACACCACCTTGTACTCTTGTTGTGTGCCCAAGGCCTTCATGGCTTTCTGTCCACCTTTGCCACCACCCGCAAAAGGAAAAGGCTAATTTTTGTATTTTTAGTAGAGATGGGGTTTCACCATCTTGGCCACTCCTGACCTAAACTGATCCACCCACCTTGGCCTTCAAAAGTGCTGGGACTATAGGCGTGAGCCACTGCACCCGGCCCCCTTCTGAGTATTTAATAGAAATACCTCCATCTGTGGGACCACAGATAATTATTAAAATAGAGAATAATTTTATGTATTTATTTTTACTTATGACAAAACTTAATAAATTCATGGCAGAAAAAAACTTAAGCAAATAAGTAAAAATAAGAAAATAGAGATTACATATAACTTCATCACCTAGAGATAATCACTATTAACAGTTGGGTTAACTCTCCTGGATTTCTTTTTAAGGCATATTTAACAAGATGTTAAATGCAAGTTTCCCGTCATTTTGGCTTTGGGGCAGAGGCAAGGACCACTACATCCAGGCATGCTGAAGGATGGAGAAACCAGTTCTACCAGCATTAATCCCATCACCCCCAGAGTGTGTGTGTGTGTGTGTGTGTGTGTGTGTGTGTGTGTGTGTATGAGAGAGAGAGAGAAGACAGAAGAGAGAAGAGGGCTAGTTTAGAGAGATGTATTTTAGAGGCAATTGTGGTTTTTTGTTTTGTTTTTGAGTCAGGGTCTCACTCTGTCACCCAGGCTGGAGTATGGTGGCACAATCACTGCTCACTGCAACCTTGAATTCCTGGGCTCAAGTGATCCTTCCACCTAGCCTCTCAAGTAGCTAGGACTACAGGTGCGTGTTACCATGCCCAGTTAGTTTTTTTTTACTTTTTTATGGAGATGGGGTCTTGCTGTGTTGCCCAGGCTGGTCTCGAACTCCTGGCCTCAAGCAATCATCCCCGTTAGGCCTCCCAAAGTGCTGGAATTACAGGCATGTAGGGCAGTTGTCTGGAGAGCAGATCCAATCCACTGTTTGCTATCTCAGTGGCCTTGGGTAAGTCACTTCACCTCTCTGGGCCTTAATTTCATCTGCCAAGTGGGAGTTATGATAATAGTACTTCCCTCATAAATCACTGTGGGGGGCCGGGTGAGGTGGCTCACGCCTGTAATTCCAGCACTTTGGGAGGCCAAGGCAGGCAGATCACCTGAGGTCAGGATTTTAACACCAGCCTGGCAACATGGTGAAACCCTGTCTCTATAAAAATACAAAAATGAGCCGGACATGATGGCGAGTGCCTGTAATCCCAGCTGCTAGGGAGGCTGAGGTGGAAGAATCACTTGAACGCAGAAGGCGGAGGTTGCAGTGAGCCGAGATTGCACCACTGCACTTCAGCCTGGGCAACAGAGCAAGATTCTGTCTCAAAAAAAAAAAAAAAAATCACTGTGAGGATAACAGATGTAATGTATGTAGCATTTAATACAGTGTTTTGCACAAGCAAATTATACAACTTTTTTTTTCTTTGAGACGGAATCTCGCTCTATTGCCCAGGCTGGAGTGCAGTGACAGGGTTTCACCATGTTGGCCAGGCTGGTGTCAAACTCCTGACCTCAAGTGATCCACCCACCTCTGCCTCCCAAAGTGCTGGGATTACAGGTGTGAGCCACCATGCCCAGCCACTTCTCAATTTATGTCCCAATAAACCCATCATACGTTGAAAATATTGTGAGCAGAAAATGCATTTGATAAACCTAACCCAACCATCATAGCTTAGCCTAGCCTATCTTAAACATGCTCAGAAGACTTGCACTAGCCTTCAGTTGGACAAAATTATATAACACGAAGCCTATTTTTAAGGCTTCCAAGGATGGACCCAAGCACCCATTCCAAAACCCCTTTCCAGGATTACTGCAAATTCCCGGGAGGCTTTATTTCTCCTGCTCCCGTTCCTACTTCAGTCTGTACTATCTTTGGTCAGCACTATACCAAAACAGATGTAAAAGTTGGCCCCTTCAGCTGTTTCCACCAACACTCCAGTCAGGGCAGCCCCTGTGAATATAGATCTTTCTTGAATATTTCCAGGGATAGGAGGCAGAGACATTCACATCATAGCTATAAACCTCAGGGTGAACAAAAACAAAAACAACTCCCAGTTTCCAAGACAGCCTTTTCTACTTTCCTCCACAGCCCCCGGCCTCAGCCACAAGCCAGCTCCTGTCTCCTGGTAAAGGAAATTTGCCTTTGGCTATTCATTCCACTCTCTCTTCCTAAGGACCTCTCAGATTTCTCTTCCAGGCATTATCCCACTGTGTGAAGCCTCAGGGTTGGGGGCTTGGCTTTCTCTCCTATCTCCCCATCACCACGATCATCAAGTGAAAGCCTTACAGGGCTCCTCTTTGGCCTTCATGTAGTCCACACAAGGATAGGAGGAAACATTTGCTGTCATTCTGGCCCTCTCTGGCTTCCTGCTGTCCACCCCTCCCCAGAACCCTCGGGTCCTGCCCATTTCCCAAATCCAGTCCTCCAGATTCTGGTAGAATCTCTGAGCCCTCAGTAGCTTCTCAGTGTATGTATGACCTTTTGCTTAAAACATTCAGAGCCACTGGGGAACATATCCAAATCTAAGTTTTCTTCTTCTTCTTCTTCTTCTTCTTCTGCTTCTTCTTCTGCTTCTTCTTCTGCTTCTTCTTCTGCTTCTTCTTCTGCTTCTTCTTCTTCTGCTGCTGCTGCTGCTGCTTCTTCTTCTTCTTCTTCTTCTTCTTCTTCTTCTTCTTCTTCTTCTTCTTCTCCTCCTTCTCCTCCTTCTCCTCCTTCTCCTCCTTCTCCTCCTTCTCCTCCTTCTCCTTCTTCTCCTTCTCCTTCTTCTCCTTCTCCTTCTTCTTTTTTGAGATGGAGTCTCACTCTGTCACCCAGGCTGGAGTGCAATGGCGTGGTCTTGGCTCACTGCAACCTCTGCCTCCCAGGTTCAAGCGATATTCCTGTCTCAGCCTCCCGAGTAGCTGGGACTACAGGCGCATGCCACCACGCCTGGCTAATTTTTGTATTTTTAGTAGAGATGGGGTTTCACTATGTTGGCCAGGCTAGTCGCAAACTCCTGACCTCGTGATCCGCCCGCCTCGGCCTCCCAAAGTACTGGGATTACAGGTGTGAGCCACCACGCCTGGCCTTCTCTTCTTTGTTGCCTCCACAACAGCTGCCTCTCAGACATTCAAGGCCACACCTTTACCCTGGTTTTCCAAAGCATTTTCCTAATGAAAGCCATCCTCTTCTCTAAGGGTGGAGGTAATGCGCTAAGGGTTTATGACATGCATCTGGCTCACAGGGGTGTTTCTAAAAAATCAAATCAACATTTAAAAATTGATGGATTACACATAAAAGTCCGGATTTGTGGCTTTTCTTATAAATTCAGAAAATCTGGCATCATAAGACCCACATTTCTCCCAAGGAGCATATTGGCCTAAATGAAGAGCGGACTCCCTGCCCTTTAGACAGGTTTTTCCTTTCTTTTTTCTTTCTAAATACTGTACTTCATACCATAAGACAGGTTTTTCTTTTTCTTTTTTTTTTCTGTGACGGAGTCTCGCTCTGTCGCCCAGGCTGGAGTGCAGAGGTGCAATCTGGGTTCACTGCAACCTCCGCCTCCCGGGTTCACGCCATTCTCCTGCCTCAGCCTCCCGAGTAGCTGGGACTACAGGCGCCCGCCACCACGCCCGGCTAATTTTGTCTGTGTGTGTGTGTGTGTGTGTGTGTTTAGTAGAGACGGGGTTTCACCGTGTTGGCCAGGATGGTCTCGATCTCCTGACCTCGTGATCCGCCCACCTCGGCCTCCCAAAGTGCTGGGATTACAGGCGTGAGCCACCGCGCCCAGCAAGACAGGTTTTTCTTATGCCCCTGATACACCAGCCGTATTTCTCTCTCCTGCTTGACTCCTGCAGGCTTTCACCTTTGTGACCTTTGCTAAGCGGCATTTTAGTGCCAGTTTCTACCCTCTGTTGCTTTATTATAATTAAGTTGGGTCTAGGAATTCGCTAGGTTCACAAAGGGGGAAAGGGGACCCTATAGCAAGAGCAGTCGCAAGTATGCAAGTGATGGCTATCCCTGGAAGGGCCCCGGGTCCAGAGGGATGGGGTCTTCCGTGCAAGGAGGCGGTTGGGACTGGTGAGGGTGAAGGTGAGTCTTAGTTATGAAGGATCTAAATGCTCTCTCATCGGGCACGGGGAGCCAGCGTGGGGTTTAAGGCAGGGCGACACACCATGAGCTGTAGGTATGAGAAAGGTGGCTGGGAAGCTTGCGGGGCAGAATCTATTGAAACCCTCCCATCCCCCGCTGTGTCTGCTGGAAGCCCAGTGAGAGGCAGAGGCAGTGGTCCGAGGACGGCTGCCGCCGGATGAGTGGCAAAGGCGGTGGGAACGGCTGGGAGGACTGCAAGGGAGGGATTTCGGAGGCAGCCTTGTCAAAGAGTGGGTATGCTTGACCTTGACAGAAAACACTGCGGGAGCTGCGGCAGCAACTCGCTCGCCTCCGCTCCCTTCCCGTCCCCTGCGCCGTAGCGGACCGCGGCGGAATCCCGGCCCCTCGCCGGGCGCTCTCCCTCGCGGATGCGGCACGCGAGGGGCGGGGGCGGGATGGCGAGGGTGGCGGCACTGCGGGGATGCCGGTCTTCCCTGGAAGGCCAGGGAGGGAAAGGGAGGCTGGTCACATGGCACCGCCACCGGGCGCAGCCGGATTGGCGGGTTGCGCAGCCAAGCAAGCCAAGGCTGCTCGGATTTCCAGGCACTAAGCGGCCCCCTCCCCTCGTTCGAGTGCCCGAGGAAAGCGCTGGCCCTGCCCCGGGCAAGGGAAGACGCGAGCCGTGCTCGTTCCGCAGTGTGAAACGCACGGTATCGCCGCAGTCCTAGGGAGGTCTGATTATTGGGAGCTTGGGACGTCTGATTATTGTGTGGGAGCAATTGTCTGATTATTGTCTCGGGAGGTCTGATTATTGTCTCCGTGAACACGTCTTGTCCCCCTTCCCTTCTCTGCTTTTCTCCTGACTTCCCACACCTGCCCCTCTTTCTACCTTACCTACCTGGAGGCCAGCTTTATTTGCAGGTTTCCATTACTTGCTGTAATTTTTCAGCTTTGAGTAAATCAACCTGCTGGAGGTGGCAAAGATTAAAAGAGAAATCCGACAGATGCCTCAAGTCCCACACATCCAGCCCCACTTATCTCCCCAAAATGCTCTTCTCTGTCTCAAGCAAAAACCTGAGAACCATCTCCATCTCGCTGTCCCCAATCAAATCTATGACCAAAACCTATTAAATTTACCTCCAAAATATTTCTTACACCTCACACCAAGTATTTTTCCTTCTTAGCATCTATCCTGATTTGTAACTGTATGTTTATTTGTATGATTGTTTTTGTAAGGGTTTTTCCCACTGGATTGTAAGCTCCATGTGAGCAGGGACCTTGTCTGTTTTGCTCATTGCTATATCACCGACACTGTACCAGGCACATAGTAGGTACACACTAAATGTTAATTAATTGATTGAATGAATGAATCCATGTAAAACAAGTCCTGGGGAGGGGCACAGATTTTAAGTAAAATACACAGTTTATCTATCCCCAAGAAGTCACCTATCCGATGGGTTTGGTGTCATGAAGCCTGTAGTTCCAGCTACTTGGAAGACTAAGGCAGGAGGATTGCTTGAGCCCAGGAGTTTGAAACTGTATCATACGATGATTTTGCCTGTAAATAGCCACTGCACTCCAGCCTGGGCAACATAGCATGACACCGTCTATAAACAAAACAAAAAAAGAAGTCATCTATCCAACAAACATGTCCTGAGGTCTTTGCTACACAAGGCCCTGGACAGAGACCAGTGCATGCAATGAGTAAGATTCCATTTCTACCTTCCCTCTTTGTCTTAAGAGTCCACATGTCACTAACCCAGACAAGACCCTGTGGTATTGGAGGTGCCAAGGGTGGAGTCAGAGTCCAGGATTTAGAATCTGATGAGCTGGCTGTGTGACCACAAGTCTCCTCTCTCTGAGGCTCCATCTTCTCATCTTGAAAACAGGATAGCAATACCAAGCTCACATGGCTGTTGAGAGCAATGAATGAGATAAGTGAAAGCACCAACTGCGGGTTTTACAGCGATGTTGGGTGTAGGTGGGTGATCATATCTTCCAGTTTGCCTGGAACAGATCGATTGACACCTGTTAAACTAGAGCAAATTAATAGCATTCCCTTTCATCCTTCCAAATGTCCTGCTTTGGACAGTAAAGTATGTGGATACCCTAGTAATACATGTAACTCTAGAGTTATCTACACTGTACCCTGGGGACACAAAGGATGGAGGGAGGTGGGTCTGACTGTAGAAAGGTGGATGGTAACCATGGAAATGAGCCTGAAATATGCACAGGATTACACCAAGTGGAGAGGGATAGGAAGGGCATAAGAAGCAGAGGGACCAGCATTTGCCAAGAAGCGAGGCTTAACAGTCCTGGGCATACTTAGTTAGATAACATAAAGAAGGCCAAATGGCTTGAGTCCAGGAGGCATGCAAGAAGATGAGGCTTTCTGCAGTGGGAACTGGAGAAAGTTTTTGAGTAGGGGTAGACATGAGCCAATGGCTTCACAAAAGAGACCAGTTGAGGAGCTGGAGCCGAAATTGAAGCAGAAGAGATAATGATGCTTGAACAGGGCAGTGCATGTAAACCCAGGAACAAAGGGTGAGATTCCATAAGCATTTTGGAGATAAAACAGATAGGACTTCGATGTGAGCATCAGAGGACAGGTCAGAGGCAGGAAGACTTCCAGATGGATAAAGAGGCCACTCCCTGAGGCAGGCGGAGAGAGGACAGGCCAGGAGACCCAGAAAATAGGAGGTGACCCAGATCAGGTTGACTAGGCACAGAAGCTCATGATCCACAGGGAAAAATGGAGATCACATCAGGTAGAGGTGACTTCTGAGGCCAGAGGAAGGAGCTAGGAGCCTCAGTATTCATGTGACATCTAATTAAAATTAGCTTTCAAAGCAACCTTGAAACCAGGTGCTGTGGCTCACGCCTGTAATCCCAGCACTTTGGGAGGCTGGGGCGGGTAGATCACCTGAGATCAGGAGTTTGAGACCAGCCTGGTCAACATGGTGAAACCCCGTCTCTACTAAAAATGCAAAAATTAGCCAGGCATGGTGGCACACACCTGTAGTCCCAGCTACTTGGGAGGCTGAGGCAGGAGAATCTTTTGAATCTGGGAGGCAGAGGTTGCAGTGAGCTGAGATCGCGCCATTGCACTCCGTCAAAAGCAAAAAAGTGAAACTCCATGTCAAAAAAAAAAAAAAAAAAAAAAGAGGCTGGGCGTGGTAGCTCACACCTGTAATCCCAGCACTTTGGGAGGCCGAGGTGGGCAGATCACTTGAGGTCAGGAGTTCAAGACCAGCCTGGCCAACATGGCGAAACCCCATCTCTACTAAAATACAAAAAAAAAATCAGCCGGGCATGGTGATTAGCGCCTGTAGTCCCAGCTACACGGGAGGATGAGGCACAAGAATCGCTTGAACCCAGGAGGTGGAGGTTGCAGTGAGCCGAGATCGCGCCATTGCACTCCAGCCTGGGTGACAGAGCAAGACTCTGTCTCAAAAAAACAAACAAACAAAACAACAACAAAAAACCAAAACAACAACAACAAAAACCTTGAAAAAGACAAGAGAAAACTCAAAAGTAGAGCCTCAAGAAAGAAAAAAGCAGGTTTTTTAGTCCAATTTCATGGTATGTATGGCTCTCCTTGATTTAAACTGTCCCATAATACCTCATAGACTAAAGGCTGAGCTCCTTAGCCTGGCACTCAAGGCTTCCTGTAGCTGGGTCTCAACCTATCTCTGATGAACATTTCATATTTCATCTGCTCATGTTTGGCCCCTCCCTCCTTCCTTGTGAAAGAGTAGCTCCTTCCTTTTGGAGAATTGCTCCTCCCTTTGGTCCAGCCATATGGTTCAGGTACTGCCTATCAATCATAGCATTCCATCCTCCATGACCACAGATGTGGGTATGCAGCCAAACCTCACCAATCAGACTTGTTCTGAAGAATTTTGAGAATCTGGAACAAAGGGAAGATAATTACTCCTCTCTGGTGAGGAAGCTAGGACACATAAGCTAGGGATTCTACAGTTCCAGCAAGAGAGAGAAGTAGACTGAAAAAATAAAGTGGGAAGAAGAGGGAGTTAATGCTTAATGGCTATGGAATTCCAAGTTGGTAAAATGAAAAAGTTCTGGAGATGGATGGTGGTGATGGTTGCACAACAATATGAATTTATTTAATGTTACCAAACTGTACACTTAAAATTGGTTAAAATGGTAGATTTTATGTAATGCATATTTTACCACAATAAAAAAAAAAAGAAGAAGCTAGCATGCAAAGAAGCAAAGATGAATGATGGAGTGCAGGATCTGGGGGCTTTCCTGGGTGCAGTTGCTGTGGTACAAAGGGTTCAAAAGGTTATAGAAGCCAAAAATCACTCCTTTGGCCTAGCCTCATTCAAGTTAGGCTTCTGGTCCTTGCATCCAATGGAGCCATAATACAGAACCTTTCCATTTTCTTTTTTGTTTCTTTTCTTTTCTTTTTTTCTTTTTCTTTTTTTTTTTTTTTGAGAAGCAGTCTCACACTGTGGCCCAGGCTTAGAGTACAGTGACATGATCTTGGCTCACTGCAACTTCTGCCTCCCAGGTTCAAGTGATTCTCGTGCCTTGGCTTCCCGAGTAGCTGGGACTACAGGTGAGTGCCACCATGCCTGGCTAATTTTTGTATTTTTAGTAGAGACAGGGTTTCTGCATATTGGCCAGGCTGGTCTCAACCTCCCGACCTCAAGCAATCTGCCCACCTCAGCCTCCCAAACTGCTGGGATTACAGCGTGAGCCACCATGCCTGGTCAGAACCTTTCCATTTTCATTTCTCACTCATGTCCTTTCAAACATTCTCTTCTCCTGTCAACCCTGCTGCTCATACTTCCTCAGACTTATCCTGTGTTGATACACACTATGCTTTTCCTCCCTGCTCCCCAAGCTTGGAATGTCCTTCCCCCTTCTTATGACTTTGTCAACTCATATTCATCATTTGAGATCCAGCTGAAAGGGCTCCTCCTCAGGAAAGCCATCCCTGACCACCCTAAGCAGAGCCTGCCATGCCTTCTGTTGGTCTGTCATAGCTTTTTTGTATATGTCCTCATCACTTGGTATCTCAGTGATCTGCCATCTTGTCTGTAACCCCCAGTAGATTATATTTTTCATCTCCATGACCCTGGTAGCTGGCAAAGAGGCTAGCACAAAGTAAGTATAATAAATCTTTACTGAATGAGTGTACAGATGAGTGAGAATCTTTTTCTCCCTCATGCCGTCTCTGAGTCACTACTCAGTTTCTATCAAGAAGAGACACATAAGGAAACGTGGGAGGAATTGCTTTAGTCCCTTTATTCAAGGGTGATAGTCTCAGGAGAGAAGAAAACACAATCAAGTTGGGGCCACTGCAAAGTCTAGTGGCATTTAAGAGAAGTTATTTTCCCCAAAGCACTGGCAGCTTTGAACTGAGGCTGAATTTGTTTGGAAGCCAGAGCCAAGACAAGCAGACATTTGGTAGTGTTGAGCCTTCCAGCAAGCTGGGATTCTGACAGCCGTTTCTGTCAGCTGCACAAGGAGAAGCATCTAAAAGGCATCTGGGTCTACCTGGAATTGGGGGTCCCCATATCTTCTAGCACAATCTGACCCAAGGAACAAGGCAGCCGTCTCTCCTACCCTCCATTCCCACCATAAGCATATATCTCCTCTAAGGGGGCTCTGCAATTGATTAGGACGTTGGGCACTGAGAACAGAGTCAAAGATGACTATAGGAAACTGTGGCAGAGATGATACTACTGCTTACTAAATGGCTTATGGTTTCTTCCTACATTTCCCAGCCTCCCTTGCAGTTTTTTTGTTTGTTTGTTTGTTTTTGACACAGAGTCTTGCTCTCTCGCCCAGGCTGGAGTGCACTGGTGTAATCTCCACTCACTGCAACCTCCACCTCCTGGGTTCAAGCGATTCTCCTGCCTCAGCCTCCTGAATAGCTGGGATTACAGGCGCCCCACCACACCCCGCTAACTTTTGTATTTTTAGAGATGGGGTTTCACCATGTTGGCCAGGCTGGTCTCGAACTCCTGACCTCAGGTGATCCACCTGCCTCGGCCTCCCAAAGTGCTGGGATTACAGGCATGAGCCACCGTGCCCGGCCTCCAGCTCTCTTTTTGAGGCAATACTGAAAGCTTTGCATTGAGATGGTGGAGCCCAAGACAAGTAGTCTGGATCTCTGAGTTACCCAGGAGAGTTGAGGAGAGCTACCCTGGAGAGTGCCTTAACCCACAGCCAGCGTTGCATGAGTGGAAAAGATATACCATTGTTGTGTTATGCCATTGAGATATTTGGCTTGTTTGTTACCATAGCCAAGTCTAGCCTATTCTGCCAAATAAATATAGACATTAATTGTTGTTTTAGCCATCCAGCATCAAACCTCCTTCCTATTTGAGGATTAAACTCTCCCCCTCCTTTAGGACTCTTTGGTGTTGCCAAATCCAGTGGTCACATCTCTGTTCTTATCTTTCTTGATTTCTCAGCAGCATTTGTCACAATTGACCACTCCCTTCTGGGAACATACTATGTTGGTGTCTGTGACATCATGCCTGCTTAGTTTTTCTTTTATGTCACTGCCCCCCGCTTTTCAGTTTTCTTTGTTGGCTCCCCTTCTTGTTTTATGTCAAAAGTTTGAAGTTCTGGAGACCTGGTTTAAAATATCACAGCTGGTTTCCACCTTTTGAGACGATGTCTTTTTGTGTCACCCAGGCTGGAGTGCAGTGGCATAATCACGGCTCACTGCAGTCTCAACCTCCCAGGCTCAAGCATTCCTCCCACCTCAGTCTCCCAAGTAGCGGGGACTACAGGCACACTCCATCACACCCAGATAATTTTTGTATTTTTTGTAGAGATGGGGTTTTGCCATGTTGCTCAAGCTGGTCTCAAACTCCTGGGCTTAAGAGATTCACCAGCCTAGGTCTCCCAAAGTGTTGTAATTACAGGTGCGAGCCACAGCTCCTGGCCCATCTTACCATTCCTTATTAATAACAGAGCACTCATTGTTAGCTGGGCACATTGTACCCAGTTAAGAGAATATTTCCCAGGCTCCCTTGCAGCTGAGTATGGCCATGTGAGTATGTTTTGGCAAAAATGTGCGGGACTTTCGAGGCAGTCCTTTTTTCTTTCTTTCTTTCTTTCTTTTTTTTTTTTGAGACAGTCTCGCTCTGTCGCCCAGGCTGGAGTGCAGCGGCGCGATCTCGGCTCCCTGCAACCTCCGCCTCCTGGGTTCACGCCATTCTCCTGCCTCAGCCTCTCGAGTTGCTGGGATTACAGGCGCCCGCCACCACGCCCGGCTAATTTTTTATATTTTTAGTAGAGACGGGATTTCACTGTGTTAGCCAGGATGGTCTCGATCTCCTGACCTCGTGATCCGCCCGCCTGGGCCTCCCAAAGTGCTGGGATTACAGGCGTGAGCCTCCGCGCCCAGCCCCAAGGCAGTCTTCTTAAAAGGAAGAGGATGCCATCTTTCTTCCCTTTTTCCTTCCCACTGTTTGGAATATGGACCATAGTGAGGTGACCTTAACACTGGAAGCCAAATACTGAGGATGGCTGAACAGCCCTGAACT